>NC_091681.1:10674500-11996500 GCF_030179915.1 Drosophila takahashii
GCCAAAGAAGGTAGCCCGACTCTCATATCATTCACGATCGAGCTCAATGAGTGATAAGGAGTCGGAACCGGAAGTGGAGATCAAATACCGCTGGAACTCGCCCCGCCTGATGATCCTCTGCGAGGACGGGGATATCAATTGTGCCTTGCACTATCTGATTGAATCCCTTCAGGATCCGTTTTCCTGCAATGCAGTGGCAACTCTCTTCTTGCAGGAATCTATTCTGGAGGAGTTTGTAGATCGAATGAAAGATCGTTTGGAACCACTGAGTTCGGATATCTCCGGGCATCCTGTTTATGTTAAAACGGTGGAGAGACTGCAGCAACTGCAGGCTAAAACTATAGTGGGAAATCCCAAGACGGTTCCCGAGAATGCGAGTCCCATTCTGGTCTACGATCTGTGCCATCGCTACTTGGCTGACGGGCCCACCGGTGTAATAACCGTGCACACTTTCAGGACCATGAAGGAGGCCGTTGATCTGCAGGCCAAGGAACCACTTCCCTTCACCTCCGTCTGCATTTGGAACGAGAAGCTGGGAGCCGCCTACGAACTGGTGGCCCGATTCAGGCCCCTGATCTTCCTGCTCAACTGCTACTACGTGGACCTGGATCAAATCAGCCTGTCATACATATGCAACTTTAACTCCGCCAAGATCGTAGACGGCTACCACTACGAGTCGCTGACCTTCAAGGAAAAGCGCAAAATCGTTGTGCATCCCGTTGGCACCATCTGGGGAAAGCTGGCCCGGGAGGGCCACATTCAGTACTGATCTCTCCCAGCGGGGTCACACCTGGTCACAGCCTTTCGGCTGGTGGGTAATTTAAATTACTAGTCATCGATCGGGGTCACTGACTAATTGACTTTCCGGCTGGGCAACTGCCCACCGCCAGGAGCTTTGGTCTATAATTTTCTGGGGAAACTGGGAAAACTCAACAGGCCTCTTCCCCGGGGATAATCAATGGAAATTGTGAGCGACTTTGTATTGTGAAATTAAAAATTCCTTCTGCGAAGTAATTCACCTAACGTGCCAATAATTTCAAAAATTTACTTTGCCCCACCGCCACTTCCCCTAATTTCCCCGCTCCCAACGAGCGCACAACAAAGGCAACAAAGGAAGTTCGTGTTGGCAACAAAATGTTGAGGCTGCCAGGTGAGCGGGTGGTGGGTGGTGGTGGGCTGAGGTCGGTGGTTGGGTGGCAGGTGGAATTCCGAAAATGCCATAATTACTCCACTTGCTGCCTGCCAAGAGATGGACGTGGAAGGGGGTTGGAGGTAAGGTGGCAAGGAGGGGGCTGGGCGGTCATATTAGTGGCACATTTCGGCTTGTTGGTTGGCCAAATAATACGGGAATGACTTTGGCCAAACGAGGGTTGGGCAACTTTATAATGTACTTCCGTTTGCTTTCATTCACATGGCAGCGGAATATCAAAATATTTGACATTTGCATAAATAACACGGGCAACGGCGGCGATCTCGGGCAAGTTGAAAGGCAAATAAGGCCCATACTTTCGCCCGACCCCCAAACCACACACATATCATGCCTGGAATTGGGCAAATTTTAAAAACCAGCACATGCCGTCGCCGGAGAGCAAGTGGGATGGATGGAATGGAGGGGAAATATGCAGCGCAGGCAGCGAAAACAAAACCGTGGAATTTCTGCCCACCAGAGTCCGGACTCCTGCCTACGGACTCCGCCGACTGGGTGAGTCCGGTGGCTATGGGCAAATAAGATTTGCGTGGAATTCGGCCGAATTCAACCAGCTACGAGGGCCCCTGGTATGGTATGGAATGGTATGGTATAGCATGTCGGCAAAGCACGGCCTGCTCACTAAATAAACAAATTCATAAACAAACAAGTGCGAAAAATATGGGACTTTGCTTAGGCCCCCGTTTAATACCCTGATGGAGCCATCCAAATGAATTGTTCAATATGACAGAAAGTAAGTTGTGGACCGGGCAAAAATATGAAATACGTCAAAGGACAAGTTTTTAGCGGCATAAGCTTTTTTGGCGTTCGGTCATAAAAATGTTAGTTTAACTGGGTAAATTCTTAAACAATGATACATTAAATTATAATAACGATTATAATAACGATAGGGGAATGTAAGTTATAAACATTTTAACTAAAGATTTTTAAAAAGTTGTTAGCAAGAGCTCTGTACATTAAAACACTAAAAAAAGTAATTTAATAAATAGTATAGAATTCTCGTTTCATTCCCTATATAGAGTCCCTAAATGGACAATGCGGGGTATTCAAAATAATTGCTAAAATTTTATTTTTTGAAATATCCAATTAAAAAAAATATATGGTTTTCAACCTTTTTATCCCTCAGTCTTAAGCTAGCACTACCCCACGTTAGGGCATATCGAAACACAACGGAAAAAAGCCGAATGCGGAAAAACCCCAGCGCGAAATGAAGTTTATTTATCCAGCGAATGGGCAAAAATTAGACGCGGCTGCATGCAAATTGGCAATTAGGAAATCCTTTATTTTATGAATTTTTCGCCAGAGTGCCGATTTCATTTTCTTCATGTTGGCTCGTTCGTTCGCTCCGGTTGGGTTTGAAGTGCAAATAAATGACTCCACCTCCGCATCCACATTCACTTCCACTTCCATCTCACGGCGTTGAAGCCCCATTTAGGGCTTTCATTCGGGTGTGTGTGGGGCTCGAGTGGGTGAGGAGTTCCATTTTTCACGCTTTTATTTGGCATTTTATTTTGGTAACGTATTTAATTTCATTGCTGGTTTTTGCCGGTGGTAATTTCGGCCATATGAATGGAAATGAATTCTGTTGAGTGGAGAAGGTTAACTCTGCAACTTGTGATGTATACAATTTAAATGAATTATTATGGGCGAATTCTGAGTGGTGCTTTTATGGGATTATCTTGGTAAACGGTGGCAACTTCCCGCCCAATTGCTGTAATCAGAGATTTAATGAGTTTCCAAGAGG
Source organism: Drosophila takahashii (assembly GCF_030179915.1). Lineage (NCBI taxonomy): Eukaryota > Metazoa > Arthropoda > Insecta > Diptera > Drosophilidae > Drosophila > Drosophila takahashii. Next base: position 10,677,452 of record NC_091681.1, read on the forward strand.
TTCGCTGTTTGTTTCTGCTCAAATATCAAAATAAACCCCCGTATGTCTCGATTTTTCTTATTTTAGCTCCCCCCAAAAGCAATAACAGACTGGCCGGGATCAAATGCGGATATCTCTTGAAAAATAAATCCACAAGCGATAAATTTTGGCGTGCGGAGAACTCTTGAGGTTGGCCTGGAAACCGTTCACTTCACTTCAATTCCATTCGATTTTCGACCGTTGGTAATTGCAAAGGTGAGGGCCACAAAAAAAAAAATATCTGGAAAAACGGCAAAAACAAAACAAAACAAAGAAAAGCCGAAAAACCCATGGAGAGCAGAGTGGAAATCTCAGTTAAGTTGAAAGATTACATCCTGTGTGGAAGGGACGTGGGACGTGGGTCTCAAACCTTAACTAAAAGTCAATTCCCAAATCAGCACAGCCAAATGACTGCGAAAGTAGCTTATTTCAATCGAACGTTTTGCAGGGCTCTGTTTAAATTGTGCAAATCCTTTTATTTTAACGACTTTAAACTTTTCTATTGTCTGCCCGCTTTTCCCACTTCTCTGCTTTCCGTTTGCTCCTTTTTTGGCCCCGATTGTTTGGCATTGTTTCATGCAAGTTTGATTTTCAAATCAACTGCAGGTTGCCTCCACCTTAATCCTGTCCCTTGTCTCCACTTAGTTGCTGTTGCCGTTGCCGTTGCTGTTGTTGTTTCGCCCCATTCAGTTGTCAAAATAAAAACCTGGCAACCTGTTGCTACGGAGGATTACTCGTGCGTTGAAAGCCCCCATCTCGAAAGGCCCGCCCATTCCGGCTCCCCAGCCCCCATACCACGTATAGAGGAAAAGTTTTCGCTTTGATATTTGATTTCTGTGCTGGCCTGCAATGGCAGAAATCACCGAAACGGAAAAAGGTTCAAATTACCGCGAGTTTTTAGCCGTTTTCCGTCGCCAACATTTTCGTCCTTCTGTTTTCCGTTCTGACGTTTTTTCGTTTTTTTCCGTTCTGTGTTGTTTAGTGTTGTGTGCACTTTACTTTTCGGCTTTGACTTTTATGCCATGCTGGTCTAAGTTTCGGCCCAATCAGGACCTGCAAGGACTCTGGGCCACTCTGGTGGTGAAGTGGGGATTGGAAGTTTTGACAAATATGCCGAGCAGCAGAGGCCACTCAGTGAGTTCATACCAATAGGATTACGGTCGGAATATTAGACACATGGAGAAAAAACACACAATAGTTTCTTCATAAGAAAGTTTTACTGAGATATTTGAAAAAGAAGATTGGAATTGATCATTTTAAATATTGTTATCGTGTTGATGGACACTCCAAATAATAATTAATATTTTGTATTATTCAGCTTAAAATTTTATTGTCAATAATTTTACATTGTAAATATTTATATTGTTTTAATAAAAAAATAAACTTAGAAAAACTCTATTTTATCGAAACAAATTTTATCCTGTTTTATTTATATTTGAAAAACCAATATAAATCCCATATCACCGCAAGTGGATCCGCGCATGTATTAGATAGTATCTAAAAACTTTTAAGAAAACAATAAACAACATCTTTTTAATTATTTTTGAAAGAATATATAGTCCTGCATACACTCAAAAGTTATCTAGTAAATGACTCCAAAATGATAACGTCCACGGCGAGACCTTTGACACCGAAAAATACATATGCGCTTGCTCTGATTTAAATATTTTATATTGAGCACAGACAATTTGCTTCGACAATATTCCTTTTTAAAAAGCGTACGCCACTTTAACATCCGTTCAATATCGATTTAATTAATTTGAGAAACGTCGGGGCTGATTAAATATTAACGGAGCTGACGTATTTATGCATGCCGACTGTGGATGTGAGTGCCAGCCCCTTTTGAGGGATCCTGCGGTTGCCTGTATCGCCTGACAGCCATTAGGAATATTGATTTCCATATCGCAACATTAACCGACGTCAGAAGGCAACAAAAAGTCGCATTCCCTAGCTGCAAAAAAGAAAGTACAGACGGGATACAGGATACCAACATTCGCACACTCGCTGGCACACACAGGCAGACTCACACACACATCTAAATGCGCTGACGTAATGTGAAAATTATGCGTTGTAATTTGCGCCATCAGAAGGAAACGGAAAGGCGGAAGACGACGCACTCAAACAAACAGAGGAGGGGAGGGGGAAAAGGACAGGGCGTCGGAAAAAAAAGAAAGGAAAACAAACGTAGAAAAAACACGCAGGATATTCCGAGTAAGAAGAAGAAGGTATAGGCGGGCAAACAGACACATTTACATATGCTTAGCTGTGTGTGTGTATGTATGCAGATGTGGACATGAAAAATTGGAACACTTTAGCAGTCAAAGCTGATTCACAGTTCCTATCTCCCCAGCCCCAAGATTTCCCTGTTGCTGTTGGCCTTGTTGTTTTTTGGCACTTTTTCACCATCGTCCTCTTCATCTCACTTTTTTCGCTTGTGGCCCAAAAGGAAGTTGTAAAAATAAAACATAGCACGTTCACAAGTCCCCAGAAACACCCGATAGAATGCTACGATTAGATGGGTTCCGACCCATGAATACCCGCTATATGGAAAGAGAATGATAAATACCTGCTAAACATAACTGTTGCTTGTTCTTAATTCTCTGTGAAACATAATAGGCGCATTACTTCTATTTAAAATACTTTAAAACTGCCTTGAAGAAAAATGTATTCCGCAAATTTTGTAAATAATCAAGAGTCATTGTTGGATAATAACATTGGATGAGAATACGAAAAAATATATATGCTAACTTTTAATGAAGGTATAAAGTGGTTTTGAAACAGGAGCCAAAAGCCAATTTGTATACACCATTAAACGAATAATATCCTGTAAAAATAAAAATTAATGCCTGTAAATCTATGGTATGCATGAAAACTCTTTTTGAAGCTTGGAAAACCAATGCAAATAGATCGATTCTTGTTTTCCAAGCTTCGTTCCCATGCTACGAAACAGTCACAACAGCGCATCCCCCTGTCCCTCGGAAAACAAAAAGATAGGAGGGAAAACTGGGTAGGGGCCGGCCCGAGGGCAAAGAAAAATAACTACATGAAAATTTGTGGTCGCTAAGGAATGCGGCAAGCGAAAACCAGCGGAGCTGCCGAGGGAGGAGCTCAAATTTGCGGGCACTAAACGTGGCATGTGGCGAACTCAGCATCAGCATCTCAGGATGCCAGCATCCCAACTTCCCCGCTTTCCAGACGAGCTCCATTGGTAACCAACCTGCGTGTGTAAATGCTGCGAAATAAATTTGTGTCGCTTGCAGCGTTGGCAAAAAAGAAATGGAAATAAAAATGTGTAACAACGGCAAGAACAAGCAAAGCCTCATAAATGTTTACACCTTGTCTGGGTGGAAATTCAGGCTCAGGTGGGTGGCATTGGGTGGTGTTTGCCGCACGCACAAAACGTGTCAATGACGCAGGTGGAAGGGGATTGGTGTGAGGTGTAAGGTGGGAGGTGTGAGGTGGGAGTGCGAGTGCCGCTGATAAACGTCGTTCTAATAATGATAATGGCTGACGTTGCATCCTGTTGCACAGTGGAGCGGAAAGGTGCGGCAGCTAAGGAGCTAATGAACTCCATGTGGGGTGCTTTACGACCACACTGAACTCAACTTCCTGTCCTAACCCATTACCTACCTTTCTTTCTTTCAAGTATTATTATTAAACGTATTTTTAAAATTTGCAACTTTTTTTGTTCATTTTGTAACCTAAAATAAAGTCTTTCAAAGATCTTCCGAATTTGTTTTAGTCACTGATTAAATTTTACTCTATTTAATGTAAAAACCCACTGTACCCATATTTTTCCCACACGTTTGAATCATTGTTTTCCCCACCCTAGCGTGTTTTCCGCAACTTTCTGCTATTTTATGCTGTGCAGATACAATGGACAGCGAGAGACATTTAAAATTTTCGTCGAGCTGAGTACATAATTTGTTTAATGGTGATTTATTGTCTGGCTGCTGGCGCCTCGCTCTAACAAATGGCAAAAATTTGCAAATTCTTTTTCTTGCTTTTCGGGTAGGATAAATGTGCATTATTCTTTATGGCCCACATTTATACACTTGGTGTGTGTGTGCCAGATATTCCTTTCACTTGGCCTAGCTTTTTGTGCTTTTTGTGCCACAACTTTGGCTAATTTTTTAAAGTTTTTATTGTTCAGGTTTTCGGTAATGTATCCATTTTAGCATCGCACACTTTGCAACAGTTTTCTGGTTTCATATATTTAATTAAAATAGTTTTTGCTGCCATTTAATGAGCTTAACTAATTTTCAGTTTGGTTCGACAGTTAAATATGTTGCAACTTTTTATGCCCGAGAGAATTGCTGTGGGACGGAGACCTAATGAGCATGGGTAATTAATGTGCAAATTTAAATGACGCATAATTTCCATAATCAGTGCAAAAATGTGGCAAATAGAATTTATGGCTAATCTAAACACTTTTAAGATCGTTTTAAATATTCTCTTTTTTAATACGGATACAGAAACAGTATTTTAAATTTAATTTACAGCCTCTCAAAAAATGTTAGCAACCCTACTCATAATGATGGCTTGGTTCTTGACATGCTAACAAGAAAAACAAATAAATAAATAACGGCACGCATATTGAAATAATGTTGGGGATCTGCGCCGCAATTAAAGTTAAAGCAACAGCTTGAAAATTAATATTCGGTATCGTGGTGTCGGAGCGTACTGGAAATGAAATTAAAATTAAACAATGCGTGACATTTTTTGCAACAAAGCAGAGGCAACGAACGTTCTCGTAGGATGTATGGAACCAACAACCGCACCTCGTTAAAATTGTATGCCAAAATGGCTGCATATGTGTGTGGCCAAAACAAACAGCCAACAAGGAGCCATTTCGAAAAAGTTAAACAAGCAAACATGGCACAAAAATATACCGAAAAAGAAACACAATATAACGAAACAAAGAGAACGAAGGAGAAACCCCGAGGAGAATTAAAAATTCAATTCGGCACAAGCCTTGGGATAAACTTTCTTTTGGATTTTACAACGAGAAAATTAATACGGTGAAATACGATGCATACGTGGAGCGGAAAAAGTAAAAAGTACATCGTGGCTAATTATAACCTTTGAATATGAATATTAATCAATGCCACATATGCCAAACCGCCCAGCCAGCACTAAATGTGTGACAAATGAAATATTTAAATAAATTTCAGACCCACAAACATTTTGACATTTTTCGCACTGACAAAGTGCCGCAAAAAGTTGCAAATTGTGGTTATTGTGGGGACAACACAAAAGCTCCAAAAAGACGAATAATTTCAAACGAAACGAGCGCCCAACTCGATGACTTGCATTGGGGAATGCGTTAAAGTTTTAAATTCAGAATTCAGAAAAAGTTGCTACCCAACATGAGCGTACGGAAAACTTTCGAATCATTATCGTCATGGAGATGATGATGACAAACATCGGGGGACAGCGGGCGGTCGGCCTTTTTTTTAGCATTTGAAACGGAAGTGATTTCATCAAATATTCATATTAACTAATTGGATTTGATGCCAGTTTGCATATTTTGTATGTGTCCTTCGCAGCGGATATTGCCCGTCGAGCTCATCAGGCCGCCCTTCCGTTCGGGACAGTCGTAATTTAATACACACTGTTTATTTTAAATTAAAAATTTATTTACACACATGTCACCAAAGGACGTGCCTATCGAAGCCGAGTGTGTTTTCCGGCGGTTTTCTCCCACGCAATTGCTTACCTAAAAAGAACAGAGATAAATAAAACTATGTTAATGGGAGTGAAAAAGCTTGATTATGTGCATATTTTTATGTTTTCGATATTTTTTCATTTTAATTATAATGAATACTAAAAAAAGCTATAAAGCCCATTCATTTAAAACGAAATTTAAAGTTATGCCAATATCCATTTATTGGGCGATGCACACACACAACCAAATTTAATTGTTAAATTACCCAATATAATAGTTAAATGGTAGGGGAGTGTAGGGTAAGGTGACGAACGATTCGTTTTTTGAATGTAACTTTTGTAACAATCAATATTTTTTAAAAGTGTAAACGCAGAAAGTTGCTTACATCTACTGAGCATATCCCTGTAAAATTCGAAATTCGAAATTCCAATGCAGCTAAATCCCACAGCGTTTGGCGTGAACCCTACTTTTTTTGCACTTTCAAAAGTTGTAGGGTAATGTGACGAACGATTTGTTCTTTAATGTAACTTCTCCAAAAATCAATATTTTTTAAAAGTGTAAAAGCAGAAAGTTGCTTACATTTACTGAGCATATTTCTAAAAAAATTTGGATTCGAAATTTCAACGTAGCCAAATCCCACAGCGTTTGGTGTAAACCATCCTTTTTACAAAAAAAAAAAATACATTTTTTTATATATTATTTACGGAAAGGGTTTTTTCGATACGGAAAAGAAAAAAGTAATAAGATAATACCCAAACTTACAAAAAAAAAAAATGGTCAAAGTGCAAATTTTTATACCCGTTACTCGTAGAGTAAAAGGGTATATTGTATTCGTGCAAAAGTATGTAACAGGGAGAAGGAAGCGTTTCCGACCCCATAAAGTATATATATTCTTGATCAGGATCACTAGCCGAGTCGATCTAGCCATGTCCGTCTGTCCGTCTGTCTGTCCGTCTGTCCGTCTGTCCGTCTGTCTGTCTGTATGAACGCTGAGATCTCAGAAACTATAAAAGCTAGAAGATTGGCATTTTGCATGCAGATTTTAGGAGTTCCTACGCAGCGCAAGTTTGTTTCAAAATGGTGCCACGCCCCCTCTAACGCCCACAATCACTTATATACGATTTTAAAAATTTTAATATTTTGGAAAAGTAAAAATGCAGTTTTATTGTGTTTATTAATACCTATCGAAATGTAGAAGAAATTTTTCAAATCGGACCATTCGTTAAAAAGTTATGCGTGATCAACGTTTTCTATCTCTATCTCCATCTCCCTCGCACTCCCTTTACCTGAGTAACGGGTATCTGATAGTCGGGGCATCCGACTATAACGTTCCCTCTTGTTTTTTAAATTAAATTAAACTGACGTCACTATTAAAAACAACAATAAAACTGCAGCAGTAAATGTAATCTGGTATTATTATATTTTTTTTACAAATAATCAACGATAACAGTTAAAATTCTTGAATAAAAAAAGTTCGTCACAATACCCTACAAAAAGTTCGTCACGATACCCTACAAGGTAGACTTGGAGCAAAAACGGTGTCACTCTCAAACGGCGCAAAAGAAAAAAACGCGAGGTACCAAAAACTGTTGATAAAGATCTCATGTATACGTGCATATATTTGCCTGATTTTATTTTCCACTCATCTTTGCTCTGGCACTGCTGAAACACAAGTAAATTGAATGGGTTTGCTAGTTTGCGCACCACATTTTTAGCGAAAATTACCTCACGAACAAATTACGGGACTTCTTATTAATATTACTGTAAATACATTGTCGACACGATAAGGGGAGACGACTACATTTATTTGGAATTTTTGTCGTGACGTCATATATGAGATTCGACGAGTTCGTCACATTACCCTACTCGTCAAATTACCCTACACTCCCCTACCAAACCACTGAATTATAAAATTGATCAATTAATACTACTGTTTTTGATGGTTGTTTTATATTGTACCTACATTAGGGTGGGTCGATTTGGGACCCCAAAAATCGTATAGGGGGAGCGTAATCTTTAAAGGATTCTAAGCCATATTGGCGAACATACCATAATCAGCCGCTCGAAATGGTGAGTGGAAACTACGAAGAATTAGCCAAACTTTACCAAAACTTTTCATATTTCAAGAAACAGCTCAAAGGCCTGTACTCCTAATCAAACTATTCTACCTTCCACCCTCCTGATTTGACAAACTTACTGGGGGAGACCAACTTAAATTCCAGTCTTTTCATTAGCATTCAAGGCGGGCAACGTTTTCCCGGCAGAAGCGATGAATAAAATAACAAACATGGCGAGCGGCAAAGAAAAATAAACCTTCGAAAGGCGGGTTGGAGAAAACAAGGCGAAAATGTGTCAGTTAAAGTGGCGTATACACAACATGTGGGCGAAAGCAATGAACTCCGCGGAAAAACTTGGCTCAGCTCTTGACTCAACTCTTTTGGGCCAACACTTCGCCCCCCTTCCATTACGTGCACGCGCCAAAAAGGGAAAGAAAACGTGGCAAATATTACAAAATATTAAAAAAACGGGGGAAAAATAAAGAAAACTCTGCTGTGCCAGTAGCAGGAAAAACGAAAAAGGATAAAGTGGGAAAATGGGGGGAGTGCCGAAGAGAAGGGCAGCAAAAGGAGCTACAAAATAGCATAGAAAATTAATAATCGCGCAATTTTTGCGCCAGTAAACAATGGGAAAGTCTTGGCTCGTTAGTTTCCTCATTATTCTGAATTTTCAAATTGCTCTATCTCCCTCCACGAGCATTTTCCCCCTCCTCGGTGAACTTTTCTTTGTGCCCTGCCTCTTGCAGTTCCAGTCCAAATCCCTGAAAAGGACAAAACGCAATGCTTAACTGAAAATGGAACGCCGGCAAACGAGCCTTGAGGTTGTGGGTTTCGGCTCCGAACTGGGTTTTCGCTGGGCTGGCTGAGACAACTGTCTGACAAGATGAAGAACGCGATTTTACCGGAAAAATAATAATGAAAAATGCGATTTAATATCATTTTTCATAACAACAAATTTCGCCAGTCTCCTCTGCCATTTCGCGTTCCCTTTTCTCCCCTTGAAGTGGAGTGCAAATGAAGTGTTGTAGCTAAAAAAGTGCATGGGACCTTAATGGATTTCAGTTTTGTCATATTTCCGAGCCATGCAATTCGCGAGGAAAGAAATCGCTAGAAAATTAACGATGATGAAATCTCGGTGATAAGTTGTTGAAATTTTGGGAGAGGAAGAATAAATGTATTTCGGATATGCCACATTGACGTGCTTGAAAAAGAGGTCTAGCTTTAGGAAAAGAACAAATCAAGCTTGTCGAAGCTAGCTTCCATTATTGTTTTTCTTGATTTTTATAAATAATTATTCTTATTTTTTGAGTTTAAGAAATCAAAAAGTTTTTCTTTAAATTCGACCATACATAAATATTTTTCTAGATAACGATGACTGAAAAAAATTTACTAATATTATTTTTAATATTTATCTTGCTTTGATTTGCGTGCAATTCTTAGAACCTAGTTTGCGAGTTACTTTATGAGTCTTTAATAACAGATGCCAGAATGTATTTAATCAGGCAACCTTCTGTCGAGGCCCGCAGACAGAGAAACAAATTTAAAGGGCAGTCATGCAAATGATACCGAAGTGATAGAGGCAGCAACAATTCCCATCGAAGCTGCTGACCAACAGAGTACAACCGAAAACAGGGAAACAAAATCAAATTACAAGCGGGCAAAAAAGGAAAGGCGGCGAGCCAAAGGACAGGCGACCAACAAGTTTCCCTGGGTGTCGACTCGAATTCGCATTGGAGGCGAAACGACAACTAAATTATTAATGCACAATGAACTTGAAGCGAGAGCAGCTCGGGCAAGCGGCAAACCAGAAAATATGGCCAGCGAAAAGTTGAGAAATATATGTACGGCATATGAAAGTGGGTATATGGGCGAATGCAAATGACATTAACTTGGTGGGGAGTAGGGCAAGGTCGAGGGCAACCGACGGTGTAAGAGTAACCAAAAAAGGCGGGGAAAAATTATAATACGTGGACAAATTGCGTACAGGACAGCAGGTCCTTTCTCTCGGTCTCTTTGTTCTTTTTGCTGTCATTTCATTTTGCATTTTAAATCAACATTTGTGTTTTAGTCACATTCCTGCCGAGCTTCTCATGTTTTTTTTATTTTTATATGCATTAAAAACTTTTCAACTTATTTATATAATTTTTCATGGGAATTTCACCTTTTGAAGTTTGGATATGATATGATAATGGTTTGCTGTTAAATAAACAATTGAGTAGGGGGAGTTGCCAAACTTTTCCAGCTGGGGATTGATACCCCAGCCTCGAGAGCCCCTCATTTATTATACACTCAGCTGGATGAGAGGGCACCCAAAGCCGCTTGCGTGTATGGGACTAATCAAATTCTGTCATTTAATTTCGGCAACTTGCAGGGCATAAAGGTTAAATGTTGCTAATGCGAAGGGGCTTCGAAAACCACTGGGGTGACCATTAGCCATTTAATTTATGGCCGAGAGCAGTCTCTTTAGAGGAAAAGATCCTCGTAAATCATTACCCTTCGAATTTAAACGATCAATGCTGGTTTTTTACAGTCGAAGCTTTTAAAAAATAATTCATTCTTATCTGCTTTATAATACAAAAATAACTAAACTTAGAATTAGTGTAGTATTTATTTGTCTCATAAAAATCAAACAATTCGCCATTGAAAGATAATGCTAATTCTAGATATAGATTTTCAAATAAATAAATCATTTGATTACCTTGAATATAATTAAAATAATAATAAAAACGATCTCCCTTAGAACGACACTCCCTTACATTTAATAACCTCTTCCTTCCGAAACATTAAATTTAGCTTAACTGCATTTATTTAAGTGTCTGTTCATACGGGCATAAACCCATTTGGATTCCCATACCTGTCCCGCAAAAATAACCAATATATATTCAATTATCAATATTCCGGGAGGGCTAACTTTGTTGGTCGAGCATCCGCATAGTTATGCCCTCGTGGCCCGTAAGCTGCTTAACTATTTTAATTTTCAACGTGATAGGGTCATTTTTTGCCATTTTATTTTATCAGCCATATGCTGCGTGAATCGGGTGGATCGGGGAGTGGGTTTGGGGATTGGGTATTGGCTCACCTTTGTGCGATTTTTCAATAAATTCCCGGGCTTCGTTGGCGGCCTCAGAAAAAGATATCCAAAACACGTGACAGATTTGCTTGGATTACATACGCATTACACACGCACAGGCACAACCTCACTACCACACAAAGCCACCGCACTACACATCAGCCTGTGTGTGTGAGAATATCTGTGGATTAACTTCAAAGGAGCCGCACAATTCAATGATGGTTTTGCTGTTGTTATTTCTGTTGATATCCTTAAGGATGCACTGCGAGAACGTCGCCTAGACGGCGTATTAAGAATCAAGCATACGCCTGGGCGCCACACAAATCAAGCATACGCCACCGGGACGCACAGCAACCGACGCACGAGAGTCACGGCTGGAGTCACAGTCACGTCACTGTTTTGAGTCACCCTTAATGGCAGTAACGTACACACTGAGCGGTTAACACAACTGAAGCCCACGACAACGGCATTCGAAGTGGCGACGGGTGATTTCAGCAGTCACTACGACCCCGCAAAAGCTCGGCCAACTCGCAATGAAAAGCCGAGCTAGCCTGCTCGGAAAATAGCCATTTAAGAGACTTTAGCTCTCTTCTCGAAGAGCATCCTTTGGGTGCGTCTGCCGGCAGACATGCGCAGTGGGCGATTCACCAACTGGCAATTCCAGTGCCTTACTTTATCCCGTGGATACGTCCCAAAAACAAACAGCAACAGCTGTTCCGCGAGGCGCGGAAGACCCAAAAAAGCTGTCCTCGTTGTTGTCGGCTTCTCTGTCGCACTCTCCCGATACTCCCCGATTTCTGGCTATATGTGAGCTGTGTGGCGTGTCTTAGGTCAGAAACGTCGGCATCCGAAAGTGGGTAATGGGCATTGGGAGATGGGAGGTGGGTGAACGATGGGAGAACCTTTGCCGGTGTTGGCAGAATTTTTAATTATGATAAATGCCCATTCATAAAAATGAGTGGCATACATTTGCGTTGCGTGTTTATTTTTATATTTCGTACATTTGGTATATTCTGCATAATTATTATTGCCATTATTATTTCTCCTTTTTTATATCTCCACTGTCTTCTTCTGCGCTGTTTTTTTGTTGTTTTTGTTTAGCTGTCAGTAATTTGTTAGCTCCATCTTTGATGGCTTCCCTCCCCCTTCTGTTTGCACTTGACAGGCCAAGATTTATGCGACTGCAGTTGGTGGTGATTGCTGGGGAATTGGAGAGTGGCATGGGGTGGCGATGGTAAGTGGTGAGCGGTAAGTGGTAAGGAATAAGGGTTGGGCGCCTGATGATCGACTGCCGGCTGCAGGTGTTGATGGCCCAGATGTGCCTCAATCACCATCAGCGTCAGTTAATAAAATCACAGCACGACGTTTGATGAATTGTTGCGATTTTTGCCACTGACATTTTTGAGGGCAAACCGATTATCCGACTATTAAACAAACAAAGGCAATTACAAAGGGGAGGGGACTACAAAAATCTAGTAGCAGAAATGTAAGCCTTTTTTGGATAAGATATCAATTTTATTAATATAAATCATTTCGAGGAAATTGTAAGTATGGGTTTTTAGGACGGTGTTTGGTAAATTTTCATTATTGACCAACAATTTGTCATTTGTATCAGCCGTACAAGTCAACTGTACTTTAATTAAAATTATTTAACATTTAAATTTTTGTAAATGAAATGTCTTACTTCCCTTAAATCGTTTTTAAGGTCTTTGGAGGTGCTACTCAAAGGACTTTGCTTGTTACTCATTGTTGCGAATAGGTTGCAGGATGTAAGATCCGGCATCAACTCATCTCAATGCAATGTCCGACCACTCGACAAAAACCAAATTGACCAAAGTTAATTTAACCACTGTAAACAAACCGGGACTCAAGTGCCCGAGCACTTGAAATGCTTCGCTGGCCACGAGAAGAGAATAAGGTGCAAAAAAAAGACAGATCGGGGGTGAAGTCGGATGAAAATCGGGAGGGGTGCTCGCAACATACGTATACGTACGTACTGTTGTGAAAATCAATTGAAGCGCCAACAAACGCTTCAATCAATTTTACTTTGGCAAACATTGAGTGCAAAATAAATCACAGCACCGACTCGAGACGACGGTGGATGCTACTCCCCGAGATCCTGGATTTTGGACCCGGAACAGAGGGACAGGGGATCCGGCCACCCACTGAGCTCATCCTTGTGTTTATCTTATTTATGCAAAGCTGTGGCAAACACCAACAATAACAAGCCAGGATGTGCGGCGAAGGCAGCTAAAAAATGAATGAATTCAATGAAATGTGGGTAAAAGCTGAGCGAGAACGAAAGATGCAACGAACGAGAGAGAAGGAGTGCAAAAAATTGCAACAAACCGATTGGCAATGTGCGAGTGTGCTTGTGTGGGGACATCATGCTACTTGGAGGCACATCAAACATCTCAAACGGAATGAATAATTTATAGACGCAAAGAACGGAGGGAGAGCCAGTCGCGTAAGCCAACTGCACAGAATTTCTTTCGCACAGCCAAGGGCGTCGGCAACGGGATTGTAGGGGGCCTATTCCACCCTTACAATTTTGCAAAATACATTTTGGCAAATCGAATGTTAGGTCCCAAATGTTAAATAATAATACTCTTTAAAATATTTTCCATGTCAAATTTTATAACAAGTTTAAATCAAACCTTGGCTTGCCAATAATGCAATGACAATATCAATTGCATTTGTAATTGCATTTTATTTTTTCGTCGTTCATCGATAGACTCAACATTTAAATTAATTTACTTAAGTAAATTATTCAAATTTAGTTTGTGAACTTTTGTCAAATAAAATATAATGTTATTATCTTGAAATTTATGCATAGTGTATTTTTCATACTATATTTGGATTGGTCTTTTAATTTTTGTAATTATTTTGTGTGTATTTTTAAAAAAATAATATATATTTCTAGACCCCTTGTATGCGCTCATGTATGCAAAAACAGCCCTCAGCCAGCTACGCATTAGTTGGCACACACATTCCATTCATGGATTTCAATGCGACTGACAAAATAAAATGGCAATGCCGATGCAGAATGTAAATGGCAACTCGAGGTGCTTGGGATACCTTTGCATTTATTTTCATTTTTCGCACCAGCACTTGCAGCATAACTCCCGCAAAAGGAAATTTATTTCGAGCACAAAGCAGCCAAGTGTCAGTGATGCACTTGCAGCCTTTCATATTTACGGGGAAAGTCTGCTTTATGTGCCGATTGTCGTTCAGCCAGCCAGCCAAATGCGATTATCGCGTTATCAAATCTGCTGTTTCGCACTCGGCATCCAATTCATAATTCCAGCCGCGTCAAACGAAAAGTTTAAATAAATGACTGCAGAAAACTTTGCTAATCTGACGGAAAACAAGCGGGGACCGGAATGACGGAATGGAAATTCAGGCAAAAAGCAGAGCAGTTGACTTTGATGCTGGTTAGACCACACTGAAATTCGTCAATTTTTGAAATGCCAGCGGAGAAATCAAGGCGAAACAACTGTCTCGTGGTAAATATTAATTTAACTTTGCGCATTAGCCGAGCAATGACACTTGACTGTGGAGAACCTGTGGCACCACATCGCGTTAAAAGCCGGTCACAAATGTTGGGGGGTAATCGACCCATCCCCCGCCCTCTGGAGCTCCCACATCCCAGGGGGTAAACCACAGTTATTTGTCTATTTGCCTATGCGAAATTTGATGCGCTGTCTGCCAGTCTGTTTTTTTTTGGTGGCAATGCTTGTAGTGTCTCTGTGCTGTTGTGCCTCTCATTATCGTAAATTTTTATGCTAAATACATTTCGTTGTCGGACCCAAAAATACAAACAACTAAACCGAAAGCGACAAAAGAAATCCAAGATTTCCTTCGACATTCTCTATGCAAATGGGATACTCTATAATGAAAAAAGAAATGTAAGCCTGATAAGAAATTATGAAATAATATTTATATATATATGTATACATTTTGGATAAAGTACATACGATAAAAACGATACATTTACTCTCGACGTCATTAAAGCATATTTAGCAATTATTCATTGGATTTTTAAAGTGTTAATTCTCTAATAGCTTAACTGAGTTTTATGGAAATGAAGCTTTAATTAAATTTTTAGACTCTTGGAAAATACAATAAATCAAAATACTGGATTAAATTAAAATAGCGATACACAAAGCTTGTTCAATAGAAAACATGCTCTATTTAGACCAAAGGACATTTGTGCCAGCTGCCGCCACGTGGATGCGACTCCTCCGCTACCCAACATAATCAAGGAAACTCGCATATGGGGGGCGAACCTGTGGTCCCTGACAAATTGAACAATTTAAAGAGGGATTTGTGGGTTTATTGTGTGCCTGAGCCGGACTAGGTCCCGTTGCGCTTTAAAAGGTATTCACTCCGGAATCCGAATCAAATTTCCACGCGGAAACGCGCTAATGGAGGTAGACCGAAGATTGAGTGCTTCTGGCGATCTAAGAGGCGATTTTGAAAATAAAACAAATCTCTTTCATATAGAGAAAAAAAACAAAAGAGAAGATATGATTGCTTTATTTACATAGCTTTGTCTAAGTAAATGCACTATAATTTTATACGTTCTGGAAGAGTTCTTGTTTTTTCTTACTTATCTCATCGGACAGATGATCTCGTAAACTTTCCGACGCCCTCTTCAAATAATTTATCACTTTAAAGGCTTCTATCCTTATAGGGTCATATTCATTCCTAATTACCTGCTTACTATTATTATTTTTTATCGATTCTGCCGTTTTGTGTATATATTTATCGAATTCCCTGCCACAGTATTTTTCCTCTTCCAAAAACCGAAATCGTTGCAGGCACAATCCTTGGTGTTTCTCCGACTTAAGTTTAAAGGAGTCAAGCTCCTGAATTCTCCTCTGGAATTGATCACATAATTTCTTGATCCTGCACTGATCATTTCGGACCATATTAATTGCCAGATCTGCTGATTTTCGGACCGATAGCAGCTGAGTCATTTGATGACCCAGTTTATTATTATCAATTTGCATCTGAAAAATCTCGGTGTGGACTTCGTCGGCCTTGGACAAAAATATAAGTTCTTGTTTGCAGATATCAATATTTTTGCATTCAGGTATGTTGCCTCCTAGTAGCTGATTGAGCCGATTTACGCGCAGCCTCACTCTACTAACCTCCTCGTAAATGTCAATGAATTCCTGCTGACTTTCTTCAAGTGATTCTTCCGCTGCGTCTTCAACGACTAATGATCCTTGGGATGTGGGATCAGCTTGCTCTTCGCAATGGAAAACCTTAGTTGGCTTAGCCTGAGTGGAAATCACTAAACTATTTGATTCGTTTTTAGGGGATGGCTCATTATTATTCGGAATACCAAGGTCAACAATTCCTGGCGCCTTGCATGGTAAAAAAAGGAAAAGCGTTTCATTGGGTTCATTACTTATAACGTATTTATCTTTATCCATTAATTTAAACTATCACTCAACTTGTAACCAATATCCAATAAACGGAGAATGCAAAAACAAAATTAACTGAGACAATAACTGCTAGGTAAAATATTTTGAAATTGTTTTAACAGAAATCTCAGTGCAAACTAATTCAATGAAAACAAGAGGGAACGTTATAGTCGGGTGCCCCGACTATCAGATACCCGTTACTCAGGTAAAGGGAGTGCGAGGGAGATGGAGATAGAGATAGAAAACGTTGATCACGCATAACTTTTGGTCCGACTTGAAAAATTTCTTCTACATTTCGATAGGTATTGATAAACACAATAAAACTGCATTTTTACTTTTCCAAAATATTAAAATTTTTTAAATCGTATATAAGTGATTGTGGGCGTTAGAGGGGGCGTGGCACCATTTTGAAACAAACTTGCGCTGCGTAGGAACTCCTAAAATCTGCATGCAAAATGCCAATCTTCTAGCTTTTATAGTTTCTGAGATCTCAGCGTTCATACAGACAGACAGACGGACAGACGGACAGACGGACAGACGGACAGACAGACGGACAGACGGACAGACGGACATGGCTAGATCGACTCGGCTAGTGATCCTGATCAAGAATATATATACTTTATGGGGTCGGAAACGCTTCCTTCTCCCTGTTACATACTTTTGCACGAATACAATATACCCTTTTACTCTACGAGTAACGGGTATAACAAGAGAGTCAAGAGCTTTATCTAATTAGCTGTTCTCATCTTACTATTTGCTTCTGATATTGAGAACATTCAACAAAAGCATTTGTGCGGGCTTTAAAGACGAATATTTATTAACAATTCTCTTTGTGTAAAAGTTCATTTTAAAATTTTTATCAATTTTTTTGGTTTTGTTTATTTTTCTAGTAACAACTCATAGAAAGATCTTTTTTTCAACACATATGGGTCTAGTCCGTAGTAGTTGCAGGCATTCTGCGGTTCAAAAAGGACGACAAAAGCAGATGCATTCAGGGTGCAGCATCACTTAACCCTCCTTCAAACCGTACAAGCACATGCAGAGCAAACATACACACTAAAAAAATGAGTTTTTAATGTATTGTAAAATGGGTACACAGAAATCTCTTGGGACGAAATTGGGATGGAATTTAAATTGAATAATTTCCATTAAGAAAGAAATTTTAAAAATATTTTACGCAATTTAAGCTTTAATTATGCATATGCTTTGAATACCTAAACAGATTTTTAGTCGAAATGTAAGTCATAATAATAAAATGTATCAAATATTGTATTCTTTGTTGGTTTTTTTGTTTTTTTTTAACAAAATATTTTTTTGTTATATACTTTGGGTTTTTCCGACCCTTTAGACGTTTGTAAAGTAACAAGGAGGCGCGATATATACAGTGTTGGGAAAGGTACTGTGTTTTTTTTACCTAGGTAAGGTAAAAGGTATTGTCAAAAATAAATACCTAGGTAAGGTAAAGGTACTTACATTTCCCAGTACCTAGGTAAAGGTAATAGGTATTTATAAGGTATTTTTTATTTTTTATAATTTTTTTGTTTTGTTCAATGTAATCATTTAAACTTAAAATAAGACTAGTTTTCAGTTTTTAGTCGTCTTAATAAAACAATATCTTTTCATTTCATTTAAATTTAAATGTTTTAATTTTGTGCATATATTTTTAAACCACGCGGCATGAATAATTTTATGCACGTATCACTTCATTAATGTATTTATGAAACCCTCATGTACATATTTGGCGCGCAAAAATTCCGTATGTAGAAACATTGACTATATATTGTGCACATGAATGTATATGCCGTTTGTTTACGTACATACGGCATTTTTGCGCGCCAAATACACTTTGGTTTCATAAATAAATTGATGTAGTGATGGGAACATACATACGTGCACAAAATTATATAAAAAAAAACTGCGATTAGTTTTAACTTTACAAAACAAACAATAGAACGGCTGAATTATTAATGCTGCGTTCCGACTATTACAATTCTGAAACGAAACGATACAATGAAACGATACTACAGTGTCGCAGTCAGATTTGGCTATTTTAAATCAGAGCAATGTTTAATACCTATGTAAGTACCTTAATAATTCCAAAGGTATATAAAAATAAATACCTAGGTAAGGTAAAAGGTACTCAATTATTTGTATACCTAGGTAAGGTAAAAGGTACCACTAAATTGTACCTAGGTCCCAACACTGGATATATAGCATGTGCCAAAATGACAGAAGCCCACTGATTGCTTTAGCCCCTCTAAAATGTTTTAAGTGTAGCTAGAATAAACGTGCCAGCCCGCACATTTCTTTTTCAAGAGAAAACTTAATCCGAGCAATAAACAAGTTTTATATGAACTTTAAACTACTTAAAGAGGACGGTTTAAAGACGGCAAGAAAAATAATTACCAAATTACCACAAAAAAAATCCAAAACATCCAAAAACCTTTAAAGTTTAAATCCTTAGTCAAATTTTCCTAATTTGTTAATTTACAATCAATATTTCGGTATAACCCGTTGATATTTTAAATAATTGTTTTAATGTTATATTACCACCACTCCCGCAGTCTACTACTCGCAAGAGCACAAAGAGCTGCGGCGAAGTGAAAAACGACTCACGATTAGATGATTGAACTCGACTATCAGCTTTGTTGGATAGAAATGGTACAAAGCAACTGCTTTCCATTGCATTGAATGACAGCGGAAAATGAAGTAAAATCTAATTAAAAACCTTTGGCTGATGCTGAACCATGCGAAAATCACAATTGTCAGCGTAAAATTCACGCGCACCTGCTCACAAAACTCACGAGCACACAAACACTCGCACAGACAGATGGACAAACACCGGCGATTTCCCATACGCAAACAAATAGAGGATTGCGATTCCGAGCCCGAGTGGAGCGGAAACCTGGCAGGTGAAAAACAGACGTCGGCTGTCCAACTCCCCCAAATGCGGAATCTGGCGAAAACAGAGTAAAAGTTTTTGCCAGACAAAAAAGGCAAGGCGAACTGTTCTCCGGTTAGAAAGCGTGTGATGCCAAATGGATATGTTCCAGACTTCATTAGATTAATATATTTACAAGTTCTTTTTTTAAATAAAGCTAAGAATTACATTAGAAATAAAAAAGTATGCAAAATATATTTCACTTATTTCCCCAGATTTCAGAACACCTAGCACCTCTGACTGGACGGGATGATGCCGCGGGGTGCGAGGGGCAGATAACCTCCAGGAGCGAATGAAACGCGCTGTTGCACACGAAAAATAACAAGCTGCGTTGGTCAATTCATCGAATGTCGGTCAGGGCTGCCACCAGGGAGAAAGTGGATTGGGCGAGTGGGCTGTGGGCAATGGGCAATGGGCAGTGGAATGTTGGATCCCGAAGCCTGGAGCCCAAAGCCCGGAGGAGGGTCAGACCACCTGGCTGGGGGTCAATGCAAGGGGCGCCATCAAAGTTTCGCACCCAGGCATTTGGACATCATTGTTCGGGGAGCCAGTGGGGCCTGTGTTTGCTCTGTTTGAATTAAAAGAAATTAGTTTAGTTATGCCAATGTCCCCCGGGTTACTCTATTGAGTTATCGGCATTGTGCGAGTGGGACAACTTGGGGCCGGCGGCAGGAGACAGCTCGGATGGATAAATTGCATTTATTATGCAAGTTTTTCCTTCCAATTTGTGCGTGAGTGTGTGTGAGTCCTCTTTCCTTGCCATAGTGGTTGGATTTTCACAAAAATGCGAACATTTGCGTGTTGCTCTTGTGATGTCGGTTAACCATTATGTGGCATGAATATGCCATTTCCATTTTAATGCTCTTGGCAACGGTTCAACTCGTTGGCTGTTTGGCGACAATTCTGCATTTTTACCCAGCAAAGTTTAGCTCGTGCGGAATGTGCACCAATTGTGATTGTGTTGCGGCCTAAAAAAATACGTAAATACAAAATATACAAATGTACTACGCATTTTTAAGTCCGTAATAAAATGCGTGGAGTATAATTGAGTTCTCAATATATCGTTACTAATCATAATTATTTAAATTTTCAAATGCGTTAGCCGTATATATCCTATAAAGCAAGGACATACTACTGAAAACTACTTAAAAACAAGAAAGGAAGCTAGCTTCGGCCAGCCGAAGCTTATATACCCTTGCAGATCATTCCCATTAATTAACAAATCGCAAAAATGTTCAATTTTCTAATATTTCTCATTAATTTTCCGATCGTTCCTATGGCAGCTATATGATATAGTCGCCCGATTTTAAACAAATTAAAATTGAAATTCGGAAATATTTAAAAAGAGTCATATCCTAGAGTAGAAGATAATACAATAAAAACCAAAGAAGCTAGAATTTATTTCCTATTACTTTTCAATTAATTTTCCGATCGTTCCTATGGCAGCTATATGATATAGTAGTCCGATTTTTTAAATAATTAATTCGAAATTCAGAAATATTAAAAACACACTCATAGAAATTTTCCGGTAAAATCGCCCTAAAAACATGGAAAATCGCCCTAAAACGGGGGTCAATGGCGACTAGGCAACAAAATTAGGGCAAATTGCCCTAAAAATACGGGTGAATTTGTCATACATTTAGGGCGATTTTTCGTAGATCTAGGGCGATTTTTCTATTTTCAAAGGTAATTGCCCTAATAATAAGAAATGAGACCCTTAAACTAAAGGCAGTTTCCTTTAAATCCAGGGCGATTTTTTTGGACTTATAGGCGAATTGCCCTGGAAATTGAAAAAAATACCTTTAAACTAAAGGCAGTTTTTTATAAATCTAGGGTGTTTTTCTGGATTTTAAGGCGAATTGCCGTAGAAATAAGGAAAAATATCCTAAAACTAAAGGCAGATTTTAATAAATCTAGGGCATTTTCTCTGGATTTATAGGCGAATTGGCCTAAAGCATGCAAAATGCTCCCCAAAATTTCACGGCCATTTTTCATAAATAAAAATACAATTTTAATATATTTTTTACATTAACTACAAATATATTTACACAATTTATAGGTTTACAAATTTACATACTCTCCTATTCTTATTGCTAAATGGATTATATCGGGTTTAAAAATTATAAATAATAAATAACTTTAAAAGAAACGGCTTCCCGAGTCCGCAATGGTGTGCTTCGCGTTCTTGCTCCCGCCGTCCTTTTTTGTTCTTGCTGTCGGCACCAACACTGAATGGATCGCAAGCCAAGTTATAGTTGATTGTATCTCTATTAAATGAAAACAGTCTAATTATTATATGATAATAGAAAAAAGAGAAGCACTTACCTTCAGAGCGGCTTTCCAAAAATTTAAGCAGGTTTATTTCCTGTTGCTTCCTTACTCCTGCTTTTAATAAGTCCGAAAAGTGGTTTGCGAGAGCTGGAACTGAAAAGCGTTCTCGATCTAAAAAAAAAAAAGGAAAAATTGTTAGAAATTAATATAAAAATGCACAACCAACACACAAAATTTTCATTTAGCCTGCGATTGCGTTTGCTGCTACTCCTAGAAAAAAAAGAAGCAGCAAAAGCAAATTTCGAGCACTGACGAAATGTCGCAATAGAAATTTGGGGGTTGTTTTGGCATATGCACTTGAGAATGCGGTTTGTCCGGTGCATAAATACAGATTTCTTGTAAATATATAAATATGTATGTGTGTATTATGTTGCATCATCTTTTTAACTCAAGCATTATTTACAAATACACATACATATATGTATACTCTTATTAATACACATACATATATGTATACTCTTATTAATGATCTTACTTGGTTCTGCCACACTTCCAAGACTTCCGCTTCTGGACCGACTAGTTGAACAGGAATTTCTCCTCGTAGCTGCTTCCACTCAAATTTTTTAAAGTTTCAGCTGCGTTTTCCTTTGTTACAGATATGTAAATTCAATAAGTTATTAATATCCATATTGCACAATTATATATGTATGTACTCACTAGAAAACAGAAAAAGAATCGCCTCCCAAGTCCTTTAATAGCGTTTACATTTTTCACTTTTTCACGAACAAAAGGTTTCATACAAACACGTCTTTCACTGCCAAGCGCCCGAAAAATTATGACAAAGTCTAGACAAATCAACTCTTTCTACCCCCACCCTTGCCACTGCAGCGGACGAAAAGTAGCAAAGAAGAAGAAAAAGGGTGGACTTCTCTAAAGTCAAATGCGCAAAGCATCAAAATTCATAGAAAAAGGTCCGCCCTAATATACACACACATTCGCTTGTTTTGACCTGTCAACCACACACACATACACACATGTATTACATATGTATCCATTAATTGCGTCTTAAAATTTCGTTTGACTCTTCCTTGTTTTTAGGGCAATTTCAGTACATTTTTTTTGCTATTTTGTTATACGTTTTAGGGCGATTTCGCCCTAAAAAGACGGAATTACTTTTGGAGTCGACTCATAAAAATTCGCCCTAAAAAACAGGGCAAATTTGCCCTTTTGAAAAAACTAACCCTAAAAAATATTTTCCATGGCGATTTTTCGTATATTTAGGGCTAGCCACCCGTATAATAGGAAAATTTTTCCTAGTTTTAGGGCGACCTCGGTTTTAGGGCGACTTTTCTAGTATTTAGGTAAAATTTTCTATGAGTGCATAACATCCCCAAAAGTAGAAGGTAATATTTCAAAAAACACCGAAGCTAGAATTTTTTAGTGTTTTTTTTTCCGATCCTTCCTATGGGAGCTATAAGATATAGTTGTCCGAACCGGTCGGCTCCGACATATATACTACCTGCAATAGAAAGAAGACTTTTGCGAAAGTTTCGTCCCGATAGCTCAAAAACTGAGAGACTAGTTTGCGTAGAAACAGACAGACGGACAGACGGACGGACAGACGGACATGGCTAAATCGACTCGTCTTGTGATGCTGATCAAGAATATATATATACGGAAACGTCTCCTTTACTGCGTTGAAAACTTCTGACTGAAATCATAATACCCTCTGCAAGGGTATAACAATGGAAGGTAATTGGGTTAAAGTGGGTTGTTTTCCCTGGCATGCTTAATAATCTAAAGAGATGTTTAGTTTTTCACTACCAATGGCGAACCAGATTATACTCATGACGATGGTGCAGTTGAAATTGATAGTGGAAATATGTGCGCAGAATGGGATATTTAGAGCGCCTATCAAACACGAACACAATAAATCTTCGTCACGGGCCCAAATTGACATTTTACAGCCAAAAACCAGAAACCAAAGCCACGCGGAGGACAAAGTAAGTTCCACTAGCTCTGTTCCTGCTGCTTTTTTGTTGCTGCGGCCGCCGCTGTTTCCAAAGCCACTGATATTGTTGTCAACAATGATGGCCCAAAGCATCAGCCACATGTGTGGGAACAACAGCTCATCCCTCAACAAAGTGCCCTCACACATGCCGGCCGAAGCCAAGCCTTTATTGCCACATCTCCATGGAGCAACAGGACTAACAGCGAGAATTTAATATCTGGCACAGGGCTTGTGGATTGGGGGCGTGGCTCCATTAGAGTTAGTCCGCTGCCGCTGACGATCTGAACTCATCGCATTATCCTTTGCCCTGGTGGCGGTTACTCGCTCAAAATAATTGCACACTGCACCGCCAATAAGCCAGCTTGTTCGTTTATATACTGAAGAAATATTATTTTTTAAAAAAATATAGAGCTCAAATGTCAATTTTTTAGCTTAATAATTTTAATCTTAGGTTAGCCTTATATAAATAAATAAATTTGAAATTACAACAATTTAAAAAATTAAAAATAAATAAATTAAAATAATTAAAACTACAAATAAAAGGTATATTAAAGAAATGTCTTCTAACCGGATTCAAGCTTTTAAGCCGATCAAATCAAAGGGTTCAATTTCAAAACAAACATGCCCCAAACCTTCAGAGATGTCAATCCCCCACAACATTTTTGCAAATAAGAGAAATACCCATTTATTTTAAAAAGGTTATTATGAACTAAATTAATTATCCACTTATTTCAATCACAACTAATTACCAAATGCATATTTCTTTATGAACATATATATTTTATGCTATTTTTTTTCTGTGCATTTCTAGGTCATCAGTCAGTCAGTGCCTAACGTCAAAAGCATTAAACCTCCGACCAGCTGTCAACACAACGGAAAAATTGGCGTCGCAAGCGTCAGATTTTGCGGCGTCTAAGTAGATCGATTTAAAATATGTAACTATTGCTGTTTTGAGTTTTGATTATGCTTATCTATAAAAAAAAGTAAGTTAATTAATAGGATTGTTGAAAAATCGATAGTGGACACCATCGATGTTTTTGGCTATCAATGGTGGTCACTATCGATATTATCGATAGTATCGAAAATTAAAGAAAATAAACAACAAAACAGATAATTTGTATCTAAAATTAAATAAGTTAATAATGTGATTGAATCGTGTTTTAGAGGTTTTTAGAAAAGTTGAATATGGTCTTTTTTTGAGACTTTCTCATAAAACATTTAGCACAAAGTCTTAAAGCTTCTGTATCAAAAAATAAGTTCAAGGGTGAAAATGTCAATTAGTTTGATTAGTTTAAAAATACATCTATACGAAATCGAAAGAAACTGATTTTATCTATAACATTAAAAACATAATCATGTGCGGTTTCATGGGGGTATAAGTCGCCCGACACACCATTAGGGAAGGGCAGTAAGCCTTCTTCTCCCGTTTTGAGCAAGTCGAACATCAATGCATGCAGACTGAGAATCGAAATCTTTGGAAAAATTGTCAAAGTATTTTTTTATTTGTAAGAATTTTACATGGGTTTGGTATATTTTTTAATAGTTTCGGCACTTTGTCGGGTATAATAGAACTTTTTTAAATTTTAAGACGTAATTAATCCATTCACCTATATTGCAGTCGGCCGCAATGAAACCTGATGAAGAGAAGGCCATCCTAAATAAACACAATATGTATAGAGAATTGCACGGCTGCCCCCCGCTGACCTTAGTTGAATCTTACTCGAAGGATTGCATGGAATACGCAAAAGTATGTTCCGGTTTGTATACCTGTTATTTGTAAAATAAAAGGGTATATTGCCTTCGTCGAAAAGTTTGTAACAGGTAGAAGCAAGCTTTTCTTGACCAGGATGAGGAATCGAGTCGATCTAGCTATGTCCGCCTGTCGGTCTGATCTTATGAATGACTGAGGAAGCAGATTTTGGGGATTTATGCTAAGCGCAAGTGTGCACGCCCACTCTAACTCAAGCCACTGCCTTCTGCATGTCGGCACCTTTAACAGAATAGCGTTAATTCTAGTGTTAAAGCTGGGTAATGGGTATAAAATAGTCGAGACATTCGACTTCGCATTTTTTTTTTGGTTGCATTAATTTTTCAACTTCCGATACACTCTAATTTGCTTGTACAGGAGTTAGCAGCTATAGAAACGTTGAAGAAATCGAGTGATGCAGACATAAAATACGGTGAAAATTTGTGCCTGCGGTCACAAGAACCTACATTGTGTGTTCGAGATTGGTACGATCAATGCGAAAACTACGACTATGATGATCCCAACTTAAGCGAGTTAACTTCCCATTTTACCGCTCTTATTTGGAAGAATGCTAGGGAACTAGGATTTGGGCATGCTAGAGGTAAAAATGGACGCTACTGGGTGGTAGCAAGATATTATCCACCAGTGAATATTAAAGGAGAGTTCAAAGAAAATGTTCCAAAGCGAATCAAGCAGTTAATAACTCGTCATATTTCACAATTATGTTTTTATAATAATTTTTTAACATCAATTTTTATTGCAGGGAAAATCATGGGGGTAATGGCAGTTTTGAATTTCAACAAGGAAATAAAGACGCCTCTCATAGGACTGGAATTAATACCGTTCTCATCTTTCTTACCTTGTGCCTGACCTTCACTACATAAGATCAATATTACTAAGCATTCTTTGTAAATTTCTAGTTGACAAATTCAAAAAAATTAATTGAATTTTATAGTGCATTTAACAATAAATTATTTTTAAAAAAGTCTTGCTGTGATATGGGTATTTTTTACCGGTTTTTAGTTTACTTAAATAGATTTATACTATTTCCTGTTAATAGGCGTTCTAGTACAGACTGCGTTATATACACAAAACCAAAGGACCGAAAATAAAAAGAAAAGACGCCTCTAGATGCCTGTCAAATATTTTTTGGCACACATTTTTCCTTGTATTTTTTTAAGCCTGTTCACCGGATCATGTTGGATGTCAATAGAGGTGAACACATTACTTCAATGGCTCAAAGGCTTTGATTGACTCAAATAATGATCTTAATCTTAAAGGCAATTATATAGAAGGCCATCTAAGCAATTTTTTGGCATTGGTTTTAATACAATTGAGCACAGACCCTCGAAGGTATCTTAAATCAAAACATTAAATGTTGCTATTTTTTTCAAACCGCGATTGCACAAATACCACCCGTTAAACGCGAAAACTAACTAACTAAAACTACGTCTATATTAACACAATTTAATGCCCATTGGTCTGCACCAAAAACACTGTCGGCCTGTGTTATTGCTGGAAATCTGTGAAGCGAAATAACACTTTTTGTGCTTGTAAAAGTGTTGGGTTAATTTGAGCTCGTGCGATAAGGATATTCAATTTTTTCAATAGGTGTAAGATCCCAACGCTTGGAACTGGCCTTTTTTTCTTTCCGTATTTATTATAATCTTTTTTTAGCAATCCGCATCAGGCCAACTGAATCCCCCATTGGCCATGCCTGTGTCAACAAAAGGGAGGAAAAGATTTAGATATGCTCCCGCGTTCGTGGGATTGTCGTTTAACATTTGGCTATGTTTACCCTATACTTGTTACGTTAAAGGGTATACTCGTGCGATTCCGACCGAAAGTAACAAACACCTTTACCTACACACTTTTATGTCTCAAAGATGATCAAGTAATGTATTTTAAGTTTTAATGGGTTCCTCCCAAGCAACACTGCTAACGCAGTGTCTATATAATTTTTTAAAAGCAAACCCTTTGGTTTTTAAAAAAAATTATCTACCATATAATGTGTGCAAGATATTTTGCACCGGATATCTCATAGTCGGAGCACTCAACTACAAGGTTATATCTTGCTTTGTTTTCCTACATGTCTGTTCCCAAGTGTAAGTCCATGTCTGGGGCCTAGCAGCTGCCGGGAGCGCATTAAATCCTTAAGCACTCATTATTATTCAATCAGATATGGAGTCGAATGCCTTTTTGTTTGGCTCTCACTTGGCCTCGCTTTCTGGCTGTCTGCGCCGTGCGTGGGCTCACCTAATGACATTCAAATTGCTTCCATCTCCGGTCGGTTTCAATTGGAACACCTTCAACAAAAATTAATGGAATTATAGATCACGGCGCTCAGGGAAGTGAGCTCCCCAGATGATTCTTTGACGACGGCTTGAGTGGGACAGTTACCTTTCCCTAGTTGTTTATAATAGGGATTAACTTTTTCAGAGATTATACAAACTGCACTAAGGCCGCATATTATTTCAAGCTTATTTGAAAAATAAAATATTTATATATATGCGAATAACAATGTTTCAATCTCTATCATTTCACGGACTTTAAAACATTTTTCCGTTGTCACTTCATTAGGGCTTGAGTTTGACGGAGAGCAGGGTCTGTCAACTATTTATAACTTGAACTTAGTCGTAAATTTTATGTGCATCGTAAAGGCCGAAAGTTTGAGCAGCGCACAGGGAAAATGTTGTGAAATCAAATTTACACACAAACCATCCCTAATGACCCTGCCCACAAACAGAACGGAAACGCGGAGGAGCCCTTCCGGAAAAGGACAAATTCAAGACGCGGGACGAAATGTCTGGTTGGCAGGACTTTATTCCGCGGGACTGGAAATTGTTTAATTTCGCCCTCGCTTAATTATCTGCAGTGTGCCGGGTGCTTAAATTATAATGGCGCTGACCTAATTGAGTAATAATTAAAATTAAGTGCATGCTAAATTGTTATTAATTATAGAGTGCACGCGAAGATGCCACCGACTTCCATCGATGGCGTGCAGAGGGACACTTAAAAGTAGCAGTATAGTTTGTTGCAAGTGTCACCAAATGGCAAACTGCATGCTGAAAGTTATAGTCCAACCAGACAAATTAGAATTGCAACTTTAGTTAAGAGAGTTCTTGGCCATACATTTGTGATGGAAAAACTATAATGCATAATAATAAAATAAGAGAGAACGCTATAGTCGGGTGCACCGACTATCAGATACCCGTTACTCAGCTAAAGGGAGTGCGAAGGAGATGGAGATAAAGACTTTGATCCACCGTAGCTTTTTAACGAATGGTCCGATTTAAAAAATTTCTTCTACATTTCGATAGGTGTTCATAAACACAATAGAACTGCATTTTTACTTTTCCGAAATATTGAAATTTTTTAAATCGTATATAAGCGATTGTGGGCGTTAGAGGGGGCGTGGCACCCTTTTGAAACAAACTTGCACTGCGTAGGAACTCCTAGAATCTGCATGCAAAATGTCAATCTTCTAGCTTTTATAGTTTCCGAGATCTCAGCGTTCATACGGACAGACAGACATGGCTATATTCACTCGGCTAGTGACCCTGATCAAGAATATATATACTTTATAGGGTCGGAAATGCTTCCTTCTAGCTGTTACATACTTTTGCACGAATAAAATATACCCTTTTACTCTACGAGTAACTGGTATAATAAAAATACAATTTTGTATAGAAGGCGACTCAGGCCTTACAAATATTATCTTTTATTTATTGAAACAATCTAAAAGTTGATTTACTTCTCCTAACGACTAATGGCTGTGCCCAGAAATTAAACGCGCCAGTCGCAACTAATGCAATCCCACCCTCATTCAGATAGAGGGAGTTCAGCAGTTGCAGTGACACATTTCAATATAAATTATTGTCAATGGGAGTGCATAAAATGTCGCATGTAGCTGCAACATGAAAACACCGAACAACAAATATAACCAGGGCTAAAAACAAAAGGAAAACCCAGCAAATCGCGTTATTCATCGTTAAAGCAACTGCAGGCTGCAGAGCGATGACGACAGCGACGGACGACGAGATGGATGTACGGGGCGTATGCGCAATGCGATATGCAACAAATTGCTAAACAAATCAAATTTATTGCCAGAACTGCCAGCATTTGCAGTACCCATGTAAAGCGTCCCCGAGATAGCAGAAATTAATATGAGTCCGCGCCCCTCGTTTGGCTATCAGCGTTGTTGTAACTTCATTTGGACCCGGTTTGGTCCTTGGTCCTTTTGTAGCTGTGCGGTTGGTTTTCCCAACTCGCGTTTCATTCTTTCGGTTAAACTGCATTTTTGCCGGCGCAGACTGCATGCATAACAACATGGCGGTCGCTCTGACCGGAAGTCCGACTTGTACGGCGTTAAATTTATGCCAGAATGCAGCTTCACAGTTGCAGCTGCAGCTTCAGATCCTTTTCATACTGAAGCTGCTGTTTGCCCGCACTGGTACAATGGGTTAAACGAGATGGACGAGATGAAAGCTGGGGGAATCAGCGGGAATTCCAGTTGCACCTCTTCAAGTTAATTTAACTTGTACTCTTTCTGTAAGAAAGAAAATTTTATTAAAACTTGTAACTGTCTTTGCTGATTTTATTAAAATTATATTAGTTTAATTAACCTTTAGAAAAAGACATGCAAAATTGCGTTTATACTTCTCGGAAATCTTTAAAGGTGTGGGCGCCAGGCACATTTTAAAATCGTTAGTAGGCGATTGTGTGCGTTATGAGTGCCCAAGAATATGTGAGGCTAATCCAAACTTTCTAGCTTTTGTAGTTTCCGAAATCTCTCATACAGACGGACGGACAGGCAAACAGACATGGCTGTATCGAATCGGCTAGTGACCCTGATCAAGAATATATATACCTTGTAGCTTCCTTCTAGCTGTTACATAGTTTTGCACGAATCTAATATACCCTTTTACTCTACGAGTAACGGGTATAAAAAGATTGTATTCGTGCAAAACTATGTAACAGGTAGAAAGAAGCTACAAGGTATATATATTCTTGATCAGGGTCACTTCTACCTGTTACATAGTTTTGCACGAATACAATCTTTTTATACCCGTTACTCGTAGAGTAAAAGGGTATATTAGATTCGTGCAAATGTATGTAACAGCTAGAAGGAAGCGTTTCCGACCCCATAAAGTATGTATATTCTTGATCAGGGTCACTAGCCGAGTCGATCTAGCCATGTCCGTCTGTCCGTCTGTCCGTCTGTATGAACGCTGAGATCTCAGAAACTACAAAAGCTAGAAGGTTGAGATTTGCCACACATATTCTTTGGCTTCCTACGCAGCGCAAGTTAGCCGAGCGCTACGCCCCCTCTAACGCCCACAATTGCCCACTAACGATTTTAAAATGGGTCCTGCGCCCACATCCTTAAAGATTTCCGAGAAGTATAAATGCAATTTTGTTGTGTATATTTATACCTATCGAAATGTAGAAGACATTTTTCAAATCGGACCATTCATTAAAAAGTTATACGCAAACAAAATTTATATATCTATCTCCCTCGCACTATCCAGTACAGCGTTTGCACTCCCTTTAGCTGAGTGACGGGTATTAGATAGTCGGCACACCAACCCGACTATAGCGTTCTCTCTTGTTTTTTATCTTTACTCTTTTACGAGTAACGGGTATAAAAAATACCACGACTCAAATTACAAGAGTGGCAGCGGGAAGAAGAAATTCCCTCAAGTCGAAATAGAGCGAGGTGGGCCTATAGTTGCACATTTGAAATTCGAACTGGACGACTTAGAAAATGTTGTTTTTATTTCGAGCATATCAAATTGAGATGCCGCATAAAAAAACTGATAGCACATAATAAAAAATTGATTATCGTTTCATATCATTTTTTTTTTATTTATAAAATAATATTAAATTAAGTAAAAATCTATTTCCCTACAAGGCACAAATGTCCTCGACTGTCGCTTTGCCCAATAACGACTTAATGTTGATAGAGTCCTGCCCATTGTCGCCGCTTGGGCAGTTATCCTAGTTGTTGATTTTTATTTTCTCAATTAGGAAGCTGTTTTTATTATTGTTGTGCGCTGCGTACAGTTAAACAAACTAAGCAAGGGGTAGGCGGGTGGGTGGCAAACATGGCCACGCCCACTCCCGCTGGCGAAAGGGGAGGACGGAGGCGTTGGCGGCGGCAGACACTTATTCATCAGGCGGAAGTTTGCTTGCCTCGCCCATTGTTGTTGCGGCCGTTTGTTGCTGTTGTTGTTCAGCAGACTTGTTAGTTGTTCGTGGGTGTTTGCCGCCTCATGCAAATTGCATAAGTAACGAAAGCGAGGAAAAAAACGCCTGGCGAGAAGTAAGGCGAAAAAGCAGAAAGTAAAAAGTAAAAACCAACAAGGAAAATAGTGGCAAACAAAGTTGCCTTCGCCAAACTCCCCCGTACACTCGTATATTTTTTGAATTTATATTTAACTGTATTACAAGGCAACTGCTCCCCCAGCCCCACCACCATCCACACACCCGTTTACATCTCCATTGCCATCCAAAGCCAGCCAACGGAATCGGAAGTTATAGTTATGCCGCTTGCGCGGACGCATTCTGCAAATATATTTTTGCCAGGCACAACAGCAACAAAAGTTTATTTAAAACTTTTGCGGTTAAGCTTGTTACTTGCCAGCTACTTTTCCCAACGCCCTTCGCCCTCAGAAATGCTAACTCGTTTAGCTCAAGAGTTCCGCCCTAGAAAATATTCGAGCTGCACTTTTCCACAGTTTCCACAGGGCGAGCCATAAACATTTTCAAGCAGCACGTGTAGCCCATCGGTGGTCATAAAAATTATACAGACTTTGGCTTTGACTCCGCCATTAATGTCGAGAGGTGTCCGACCCCGGGCGCCGCTCAATCTCGTCTTAATCAGCTGGCAGATTAACCAACTTTATGCAGCTGCTTAAATTTTCAGCATTCTATTTGCTACCCCTGGTGTTGGCATCATAAAAATTTTCAATTTCATTTGCCTGGCACAAAGAACGGGACCAGCAGAAGCAGAAGCAGTGGAAGAGAAGCAGTAGCAGGCGAAACAGCGAGGAGCAGCGGCAAGTGCAGGATGCTACTGGCATATCGATGACGGCCACTGCCACCTCCTCCCCGGAAATAGGGGATTCTCCTGCAGAAAGGAGCGCTGTCCACCCCGACAGACCGGGCCAATAAAAGTGTCGAAGGCTGCCTGACAAAGCGCCGGCCTGCTTTGTATTTATGATGAGCCATCCGTGCCAAAGTCCCTCGTCGTGCCAATCCCGTGCCTCCTGCGGGTCACACAGTCCCCTCCAGCCCGATCCCCTAACTCCTCACGGAAGCTGCCTTGCACTGTTCATAGGAGCTGGCACATAGACCAGCTAGCTATTCCTGGTCTAAATGAAAGTACACTGGAATATTGCCTTTAATAGAATATCTAAAAAGTATCAAAACAAATTATAAAAGGAAAGGTGAAATATTTGAAACATAACTAATTGCATAGTTTGAAATAAATTTGTAATCAACTTTAATATCGTATTTGTCGGAAGGTATGTAACAAGTAGAAGAAAGCGTTTTTGAACTGAGATCTCAAAAACTATAAACAGCTTGAAGATTGGGATTAACAGTGCAGATTCGAGGGGTTCCTATGCATTGCAAACATAATTCATTAATGTACCGCTCCCCTTAACGCCCACAAACAGCAAATACTGTGGCGCCTACAAATTTGATACTAGAATGAAAATTTAAGTTGAAATGTATTTGTTTCGTAAATACCTACCGATTGACCAAAAACAAGTTTTTTTCTAACAAAACTCCAACGCACTTCTATGTATGTGGTATTTATACCCGTTACTCGTAGAGTAAATTGTATTCGTGCAAAAGTATGTAACAGCTAGAAGGAAGCGTTTCCGACCCCATAAAGTATATTTTCTCTTGATCAGGGTCACTAGCCGAGTCGATCTAGCCATGTCCGTCTGTCCGTCTGTCCGTCTGTCCGTCTGTCTGTCTGTCTGTCTGTCTGTCCGTCTGTATGAACGCTGAGATTTCGGAAACTACAAAAGCTAGAAGGTTGAGATTTCCCACACATATTCTTGGGCCTCCTACGCAGCGCAAGTTTATTTCAGCCGAGCGCCACGACCCCTCTAACGCCCACAATCGCCCATTAACGATTATAAAATGTGTCCTGCGCCCACATCTTTAAAGATTTCCGAGAAGTATAAATGCAATTTTGTTGTGTATATTTATACCTATCGAAATGTAGAAGACATTTTTCAAATCGGACCATTCATTAAAAAGTTATACGCAATCAAAATATCTATATATATCTATCTCCCTCGCACTCCCTTTGGCTGAGTTACGATTATAGTCGGGACACCAACCCGAGTACAGCGTTCGCACTCCCTTTAGCCAAAGACCATATTCTAATGTCTTTGCTTTAGCTGAGTGACGGGTATTAAATATTCGGGACACCAACCCGACTATATCGTTCTCTCTTGTTTTTTATAGGACTTGACTATTATACAAGCGATATACATATCGTAAATATTTTGTTTAAATTTTATTCAGGACTTGAGTGACAGCTATTTCCTTCCCTTCTTTTTAGTTTCTCTTCCTAATCGGCAGTTGGCATCACTGACGCCAAGAACATGTCCTGCAGTTAGAGTTCGTGCGGGTCACAGTGGGATGCCTGCCATGCGAATTGGGAGCACTGGAGCTACAGCCTCACCATTGATGGAATTCCAATAAATCCTCCTCTCAGCTGGCTCCTCTTTTTCTCGGGTGTGTGTGTGTTTTAACCGCTGCAGAAGCAGAAGCAGCAGCAGCTCTTAGTGCCATATTTTTGTTGGGCATTTGAATTTTGAGCTTTTGTGGGATGGTGTCTCCCTGCCCGTCTCCATGGGAAATAAATTATGGCTTAATTTAATTTGAGGTGCCTGCCCGGTCACCGCCTGCAACTGTGGCGAAATCTGTCTGTGGTTGCTGGATTTATATGCAAGCGAGTGTGGAGGCCTTAGATTAGTTGCCAATTCGCTTCGGCCCTTCGGTGATGCATGGCAATAGGCGATTTTTGAAAAAAAAATCGGCTTCCTTTGGTCCATCGATGCATGGAAATCTAGAAGAAGGAGGTAATTGGCTAACAGCGTTTTTAAAACCTTGGTTCAAAACGAGGTTTGGGATCCATATCAGTGTTCTTCTAAAAATTCTTAGTTTAAATTTGCTTTTTGTTTTAATTAGACGGGTGTCAGAATAAAACCCTTCTGAACGAGGTTAAGAGGTATTTCGCCAACTCAAACATTCGAAATTTTTGATGATGATTTTGTGACGATATCGGATCGCTGAGGAATAGGACCCTGCGTTTCCTATAAGTAACATTTTTTTCTGGCTGGGGAAAGGGAAATAAAAATACAGTAGAATAAATTCACAATTTAATTTTTTGTTAAATTTTGCACGATTATCATTAGAATACTATAAGTATTGGAAATAATCCTAATCAGGTAGTTATTTTCATGAGCTTATTGCCACTCGCATCCATAGTGGTCCTGAGCGCAGTCGACAATGCTCGTTTTCTGGCCACATCCACTATAGCGTATTCCCCGATGATTTGCACCAAATGGGTTAATGCGTTTGTTAGTGTGCAGGAATTGTGACTTTCGATTACAGATGACTGGAGAATATATATCTTGAGGGCGGTGGCCAGCATCTAACAAAAAATATACAAATTCAACTTAGTGGAGAGTCAAAGGCAAGCGCGAATGAATTTATTATGCAGATATCATATGTTTTCTTAATATTCATTTTATGTAATTGTGTCGTCCAAATTTGACTGGAATTCAATGAAAAACTGTACTCCCGTCCTACTTACCTTCATGTAGTCGGGATCGATTCCATTTTTCAAATGCGTGGGGAGGTTTTCATCCAAGGCCATGCGGAATGCTAAATTAGTATCCAACGTTTGAACCAGCTTCGACATTAGCTTCATCATTGCCATGGCATGGCCATGCAGCTTACTTAGGTTGATTTTTCCATCTCGCCTAAAGAAGTTAATAAGGTTTTCGTGCTGCGTAAGGAAACTGACGCACATAAAAAAAAGGTAAAAGGTAAAATTTAATATGTTGATCAATAACGACTACCTGTAGAAATTTTCCTTGCCAAATCGGCGCTGGAATGGCTCAATTAATCGCCAGGCATTGCGCAAGGCGGCCTTCTCCACCATTGTAAACTCATTTTCATCGGGTTTGTAGCTTAAATCTAGTTCAGGCAGTGGTTTTGGATAAACCGGCAGGTCCACATGGCGACGCTGTTCCTCATCACTTCCTTCCGATTGAACTGTTTGGCTTATGTGGCTAAAGTGGCTAATTTGGCTCATATTTCATAGTTTATTCTGTAATAAATATTAATATTGATTTATTTTCTAAAAACTTTAATCCTTTCAGAATGGATTTGGTAAGCATTCCAATGCCTACTGTGGTCTACTTATTGGAACTCTCTATTAGAGAGTCTCAATCTTTGAAAGTTCGTTTGGACAGTGTAAGTACAAATAAAATATATAGAAAAATTAAACAAAAAATTACAACGCGTCAAATGTCGCCTCATATGTTAAAATCCGGAGCTCCGTTCAAACGATAAAAAGTTTTGTTCTATGACTTTTTGTAAAAACCAGGGATTATAAATAAGAGTTAAATTAAAGTTAATTAACTTTTAATCTCCAATTTTTATTATAAAAGTT
This sequence comes from Drosophila takahashii, assembly GCF_030179915.1. Taxonomy (NCBI): domain Eukaryota; kingdom Metazoa; phylum Arthropoda; class Insecta; order Diptera; family Drosophilidae; genus Drosophila; species Drosophila takahashii. The sequence continues at coordinate 10,713,378 of NC_091681.1, forward strand.
GACAAATAACTCTTACGCTTCAATTTTTATTATAAAAATAAACAAATAAGAGTTATTTGTCAACTTTTATAATAAAAATTGAAAATAAAGATTGAATTGAAATAACTCTTGAACGAAGGGGTTCATTAGTTTAAAATGTATATCTATAAAATCTACCCTTGAATACCTTTCTGTTGATATGCCATATGTCCCCAGAATATTTTTTATAATGTATCAAATGTGTGTATGCACCCTTGCTTAACATTTATTTTTCTTATCCCATTTGGTACATTGGGGAATATGAGTTATATGTAAATTTTTTTGAATAGGTTAACTCTTATTTACGATCCCTGGTAAAAACAGCAATAAATATAAAAATGTCTAACGCCTTTAATTCACTAAAGCTGCTAACTTCTTATTTATAGCGTTAAAAAAGTATTTTTAAATCCTATAGACGTCTCCTGAACTTAGTTTGATCCTGTACAAATTCGACGGTTAAATCCCACCCTCTCAGATGAAATATAAATCAAAATCTGCTATTTAAAAAGTTTGCAACAAAAAATTGGTTCTGAAAAATTGAATATCTGAGTAACTAGTATCCTCGAGTATATTAGTCGAGGGACTACAGCGTTCGAATTCCAATTTGATTGGTGTTATACTTAGTTCAAAATAGGCTTTAATATTGGTTCATAAAGAACTTACATACCTAGTTTTGGACGCATTTTACACTTCTTTTGTGGCGAGGCAATAATTAATGTGGAGCATGTTTGGAAATACGTAAGCGTAGCAGAAAAGTAATCCGAAAATAAAGATATGAAAGCGAAAGTTAAAAGTTGAGCAGCGGCAGCAACAAACAAACAAGCAAACAACGCATCAACGCAAACAGCATGAAAAGCGCGTGGGGTGAAAAACTTTTTCGGGTGAAATTTTCTCATTAAGCGCAATGCAGTTTGCAACTCCCCCTGCCACCCCCAGCCCCATCCACCCTTCCGCCCTGCTGGCTAACCGGAAATGCATCAGTGTCAGTTTCGCTGGCTGCGCAATTTCGTTAAGAAGTGCGCAAAGTTGTTAAATTTTACGATTTAATTGCGAAACTATTAAAAATTACGTCGCCTTTCGTTGGGCGCGAGCTGCAGTTGCTGTCGTAGTTGGAGTTGTTGGAGTTGCTGTTGCGGATGTTGCTGCTGCGGCTGCCACAAGCAGCAATGCCGCAAAGTTTTAAGTATCAAAATGGAGCGCTTAATGGTGCCCCCATAATCACACAGAAAAAAATGAAATAGAAAATTTAACTTCTTAGAAGAAAGATTAATACATATTTATAATTCTCAAACCTTCAAAATTTCAAAAAATGTTATTATTAATATATATAGCATTTTATTATTAATATAAATAAGTTCTGTAAACCTTTTTTTTTCGTGTACTCGAACAGTGACAGACTTGGCCGCGTATCTACTTCGGCACATTGGCAAAATATGCTGCCTACCCATGTTTCCGTTCCACTACCCCCTCTTCTCGCCAATTTTTTCCGCACTTTGCGACCCTCGTAAATATAATTTGAGCAAAAGAGTTTATTAAAGTTGCAATTGATAGGGGGAGAAGCTCTTGGAGCCCCTGCCAGCCACTCGCGTAATAAAATGACAAAATGAAATGGTTAAATTAATGTGCAGCGTAATCAACGTTCGCCTGCTAACGAGAACATGAGGAAAAAGTTGAAATCTCTGGCCCGGCAGTCAAGACAAATTAACTTAATTACTCCAAACTGACTGCGAGCCTGGCAAATGTTCCTCTCTCCCCTCGGAACTCGCGACTCAGCCATAACAGCCCACGCAAAGGTGAAAGTTTCATATGGCACTCAAGGAATGGGAGGTTGCCATTGGGGAAATGGGAATGAAATTATACAAATGATTTAAGCAGAATATTTCTGTAAATTTGTTGGATGTTCATACTAATTTTATTGCAAGCGTATTTTGCACCCAAGTTGGTAGTGCTTGAGAACGAAAGTTTTGCCTTTGAAGGAGCTCAGGCTAAGTCAACAGAACCGTGATTCTTGGTATACTTAGCAGATTTCTCTAGAAATTCAGCAGGTTTATTATAAATGTGCCATTACTCAATCTGCAGAGAAATTTTAAATATTATTTCATATATTTGGTTTATAGTTAATAATACGTATAAAGCACACGGCAAGCCGAAGCTTATATACCCTAGCAGATCATTCTATTAATTTACAAATCGCAAAAATGTTAAATTTCTTATTATTTCACATTAATTTTTCGATCGTTTCTATCACAGCTATATGATATAGTAGTTCGATCTTTTAAAAATTAAAATCGAAATTTGGAAATATTTCAAAATAGTCATATCCCAGAGTAGAAGGGAATGTATTAAAAACCAACAGAGATATAATTTTTTTCCCATTAATTTCCATTTAATTTTTCGACCGTTCCTATGGCAGCTATATGATATAGTGATCCGATTTAAAAAACAAAAAAACCGAAATTCAAAAATATATAAAAAAAAATATTCCTATGAGTAGAAGGTAAAATTTCAAAAAACACCGGAGCTAGAATTTTTTTACGTTTTTTTTTTGATCCTTCCTATGGGAGCTATAAGATATAGTTGCCCGATCCGGTTGGTTCCGACTTATATACTACCTGCAATAGAAACAAGACTTTTGGGAAAGTTTTATCCCGATAGCTCAAAAACTGAGAGACTAGTTTGCGTAGAAACAGACAGACGGACAGACGGACGGACAGACGGACATGGCTGATCAAGAATATATATAATTTATGGGGTCGGAAACGTCTCCTTCACTGCGTTGCAAACTTCTGACTGAAATCATAATACCCTCTGCAGGGGTATAATAATAATTTATATTTTTTCGAGTTTGTGTTAAATTGGTTTAACCTTAGATTAAATAAGTTCAAACCCTCTGTGTATCCCAAACTATTTAAGATAAAATTACATTATTCCAATATCCCCGCCACACACACAAAACATCCTGATATTCGGCTCTTAATTTGCTTGTACTCATGTTCATTTGAAATATTTCAATAGATTGCAATTGATATAAAAACCCCGTCTGCGGTTAAATTGTATGGCATGGTAGATAAACAATAATTACGCACATTTAAACACACGCAAATTAACTTGAGCGCATACTCATATGACCAACTGTGTGTTCAGTTGTTGCCGGCAGGATGGTTGGATCGTTGGATGTTTGGATGGCTGGATGGTTATATGGTCGGTTGGCCAGTCGGACTGCTGGTCTGTTCTGGTCATTACAGATTTATCGCAACATAATGTAGGTGTGCACGATTTATGCACAGTTTGCTGAGAGCGACAACAGTAACGATGCCAACAAATCACAGTCGGCAGTAACAACAATAATGATGATATGGCACGGGCACCAAGAAGCGCAGTGGCAGCAAGCACAACAAAAAGCCCCCAGCCATCAAAAGGCAACAATGGAAGACCGGAGGCTCTGTGCATGTGGGGTGCTGATTGCCACCTATTCTGGTACACCCAGAAAAAAATGGTTGGCAAATAAATTGAAGAATTGCTCCGAATGCATTTGAATGCTATAAATAAGAGTACTTTTATTTTATATCTTAAATGTGACCGGGGGTGTCACAGAAATCTTTGTCAACCTTACGCTCAAAACCAACCGTCTTTGGTAGGAAAAGATTTTTATAACACCCCAGTATGATTTAGAATAAAAAATACAACTTTTTATGATTTGTAGTATAAACGTATAAGACAAAAATATTTCTTTATGTGTCATTTTTGCGAGACTCTGGAGCTATCTGCTCGGAACTCTGGCGAAATCCTGCCTCCCGGCTGAAGTGTTCCATGGAACCCAACGCTAGCTGAGTGTGTGTGTGTGCGGAGTGTGTGAAATGCGTATGTGTTGGGGTCAGCCCTTTGCGGAAGCGGAAACGCCCCACAAATCGTGGCCTAATGATCGGGCTTTTATTTAATTAATTGTTGATAACAGTTTCATGCCCAGCGGAAATGCGTCACCGATGGGTCCGCCCAGCCCTCAGTCGTTAACCCTTTACTAGGCAATCTGGTTTTTGTGGTGGCTTACATTCTGTCTTAATTCTCTTCAGCGCTTATTTTAATACATCACATAATTAGCTGGGTGCGAAACGATGATTCAAATCGATCTCACAACCATTAACGCTGAACATTTCTGAGATTTTTGTTTGTCCGATTTCTCGGCAATTTCACGCCACATGCGATTCAATATGGCCAGACCCAACCTGCCCAGCCCTCCCTGGAAACTGCTACCATCGACATCCGCATGCCGCACAATGGGATAATTAAAATGCTGGGCTGTGGCATCGACAGAGATGCACGCTTAACCCCTTGTGGCAACCTGGAGACGCAGACGGAGGAGAAGGAGAGGTCGTGGTGTCCCAGTGTCATTACAATGCAATTATCAGTTACAATAAAAACGGCCACAACTCAAAAATTTAATTGAAGCCCACGCACGGGGGCGTAATTGTTAACTTTCATTACGTAATATCCGTAACGGGCCCCGGATCCGGAGTCGAACTCGGAACCGTTCAGTAGCCTTGGCCTCTCGGGGGATTATGGTGGAAAGTGGCGGCAAAAAGCTGAAAAATTGCAATGCTTTCATTACGCATCCCATTGCATATTTTTGTTGGGATTCCCGGTGCTCTTTATCTCCGCACTTTACCCTCCCACTGGCTGGGCAATTACGCCAGCACGCATATATCAATTAATTACTTTTATGATTCCATAAAACCGAATCGGACCAGCGCCCAGGACAGCCCACTTGACCCAGCCGGCGTAATGACAGATGCAAATATTTGGCCGATCGGTGGCAGGAATTGTGGGTCGATAAATTCGCCAAAGTCAAAAATCAGCCAGGTGCAAATGGATTCCGCAGGAGGAAACGCAGCAAAATCATATGAAGGATTCTTTTAAATAAATTTAAAGTAGTGAACGGAAATCAAAAGACTGAAAGAACTCCGCAGGGACTAATACAAATTTATAGATATTAAATTATAAAAATGAAAAAAAAGTTCATGAGTTACAAAAAAAATTTTAAAATTAAAAAAATATACAAATTTTAAAATAATTGTTGGTTAATTTAAAATTTTAGTTTTACCTAGATTTTCGCTCTAAAAAAAACTTAAAATCCCTTTAAATTAATGGTTTTTCATGAAGCTTATTACAACCCCAACAAGAATGAAAATTTGTAGGATATTCTTTATCAATCAAGAATACGCTTTAAAATTGAAAGTACATAAGGGAAATAATATGGGAAGCCTGATTCACCTGAAACTTTATTTTCTCCCATTCCGCAAAATTATAATATCTTCACCTACATTCCATAAACACACTCCAGAGAGAATCTCTTATGGCTGCGGGAAGATATGGATCCAGATATATGTGCTCAGTGCATGAATATTTATAATGCAGCGGGCGGGCTTTCACTTCAGACCCGCTCAAAGGAACTCGCATTTTAATGTATTCCCTCGCACGACTTTCATTTGTTTTCACTTTCGTTTCCATCATGGAAATGATCCAAACGGGCGGAAAATATCCTCCGCTCGTATCGGCGCCGGCGAAGGAGTAAAAGGAGCCCGTGACCAAGATTTCAAGGGATTTCTGCCTTCTTTTCTTGGACTTTGGTGCAATTTCCTTGCACTTGCACAGCTGAAAGCTTTGAAGTGGGAACGCTTTGATTGTTTGTTATCTCGGAAAATTGAAGTGGCCTTTAGTGCCCATTGATGGTTTGCCATTTGATATTTGATTTTATTTATACACAATTTTTTGTTAATTGAATTGGAAGAATTGACTTTCGAGTGCTTATGGAAATTGTCAATTTCATTTGAACGATTTCAAAGAAATTCAATTATTATTGGATTTACACCTAAGATGTGTGATGTGCTGTTGTGTGTCTTTGAGAGAATTTGTTTGCTTTACATTGATATTTGTAATTATTTTTGTTATTCATCAGGGCAAAGTGTTCTTGGTCTGTTTGTGTTTCCCCTGGCAATGCTCAATCGAAATTTAATTAAAATTTAAGCCCTGTGAGGGCAGACCTTTGTCTGGAAATTGCAAGCGCTTAAATAATAATTACGAGCAAATCAAGGAATAAAATCATATCTTAGTGAGTAAATCCTTATTTAATTTTGTAAGCTTTTATGGTTTCTGGGGAAATAACGTATCCAATTAACAGCGTGTTGATGGGTCTAAATTCCTGGTTTGCAGGGCAATCCCCACTTGGCCCTTACGCTCTCCATCCATCCATCCATCGACCATTCCAGCTATGATTTCCCTGCTCCTCGGCTGCTCTGTAATGAACAGCACGGAATAAATAAATATATAAATTCTTTAAGATTATAAATTTTATGCAGTTGTAAACAATTTCAGACATGCGACCGCAGGCCGGGTGGCTATCTCGCTCTGAGGGATTGGAATGGAGGGATGGATTTTCCATGGAAAAAGAGGCGGATGTGCCACAGTTGCATAAAATTGCATACGGAAAACTGAACCACCACAACTTCTGGGCCAACGTCGATGGCTGCGACGACGTTGTGGCTGCGGAAGAGTCGAGCAGCAGCTGCGGAGTGGGTGGTGGTGGGTCGAGTGGGTGGCCAAGTGGGCCGGCCGAGTGGGTGGCAGTGGGGCGCATGCATCCTTGGCGGACATTTCGGTTGCGAGGCACGTTTTAAAGGCTTGATTTATGCGCACTAACTTGGATTTTACAGCCCCCTTCTGGCAATGCCCTCTTCGCCAACGAACTCGTTTCATCTGCGGCGGCTGCCACTTTTCTCTGTGTGTTCCTTTATTTTTTTGTGTCGCATGGAAAGGATTATTTAGAGTCAGCGGCGGCTTGCAAGCGTCTCAACGATAAGGACGCAGGACGCAGGATGAACGACAATGGCCAGGACGACGGGAGCTTGGATGGGGAAAGGGATAGGGATGGCCGTCTGATGACGACAAAAGCGCTGCGATCATCGCCGCAAGACAACTGTGAGGAATGAAAAATGGAAATGGCCCTGTGGTCTTGGCTGAAAACGACTGGTAGCCACAAAAACTCACACCAAGTTCAAAATCAGATGTAATCGAAGGATGGTGGTCCGAAAAATTATCGCAATAGATTAATAATAAAAGAGTGGGTATAAAAATAGCTACCGTTAAGAAAAAATTACCATTAAAACAAGAAAGGAAGTTAACTTCGGCCAGCCGAAGTTTATATACCCTTGCAGATATGCCTACTTAAAATGTTGCTTTTACATTGTCAAAAATCAAAACGCCTACTTTCTACAAAGTTACAATGTTTTTTCTATTTTTCTTTATGATATTTCCTATGGGAGCCATAAGATATAGTGGTCCGATCCGGCTCGTTCCGACATATGTACTACCTGCAATAGAAAGAAGATTTTTGGGAAAGTTTCATCGCGATAGCTTTAAAACTGAGGGACTAGTTCGCATAGAAACGGACAGAAACGGACAGACGGAAAAAGTCATGAGCAAATAATGAAATTCAAGCAGTGCAAGCAGTACCCGACTATAGCGTTCTCTCTTGTTATACCCGTTACTCGTAGAGTAAAAGGGCATATTGTATTCGTGCAAAAGTATGTAACAGAGAGAAAGAAGCGTTTCCGACCCTATAAAGTATATATATTCTTGATCAGGGTCACTAGCCGAGTCGATATAGCCAGGTCCGTCTGTCCGTCCGTAAGAACGCTGAGATCTCGGAAACTACAAAAGCTAGAAGGTTGAGATTTTCCACACACATTCTCTAGCGCCCACAAACCCCCACTAACGATTATAAAATGTGTCCTGCGCCCACATCTTTAAAGATTTCCGAGAAGTATAAATGCAATTTTGTTGTGTATATTTATACCTAATTGAATTCATGAATTCATTGAGTAAATTTTAAGCTACAGGTTGATGAAAATTGTTAGGGGTCCAACTTTACAAGGAACTATCATTGTCATCTTAATGTATTGTCAAAAAATGATTTTGTAAATTAGTGTAGTTATTATAAGTCTTTTAAAAGGTTGCATTTCTTAAAGCTGTTAGGCTACCACCATTGTACCAATTTTAGCCCACTGTGCAGCTTTGGGACGGAAGCTGGAAATGTGTGTGTACTGCTTCGTCGCTCCCCACCGTAAAATATCAGCCACTTTCGCCGCAGATAAAGCTGTCCACCCAACCGAATGGCTAACCTAGATGGGTTCTTCTACGACGTCGCCACATCCCAAAATGCGGCTAAGGAGACATCATAAAGTGCACCTCGACGACAACAGCCACACAGCAACGGCAGCCGAACGCAACGAGATTTGGGAGTCAGTGCGTTGCCCTTATAAATTTCGCCATTTAATGTGCACCTCCGCTGCATTCGCTTCGATAAATAATTCCGGAAACATTCCTTGGCCGTTGGCATCCGGAGACTGTGTGTGGGAGAGTGTTCCAAATGCCAAATGAACATCCGTTTTGCTCTGCTAGAGTTTACCATTGTTGGCTGCTATTTCAGCAGCTCTTGAGAGGATGAGCACGTTCCAGGGAAGCTGCTAACCAAATTCCGAACAGAGTCACAGATGCATAAAAATAGGTAACCACATGTAAGCAGGAATGACACTTAGAAATACAATTTGTTCTTTTGCCGTTTTTTTTTTATTTTACAACATAAATTAAAAATCAAATCGTTGTCAGTAATCTACTTTTAACATTTACAATAAATGGGACTTAGTCGGCTTTTTTAGATATTAATGGCATTCAAGAATTAGGTTAGTTTTATTACTAAAATGGAAAAATTAGATTTGTTTCCAAATGACTTTAGTTTTACAAAATTTTTTAGCTTTACATAAACATTTATGTGCAATGATAGGTATACAAATTTGTATCACTGGATGACAATTTCTTCTAAATTCCTAAATGTCTGTAGAATAAGATGTAAGTGCTTGGTCTTCACCATTCCTTTTATGGAATTTATGGCAAAACTAACAAACCGAAATAGCTCAAAGCTCAGATGAACCTGTCCAGCTCTGCTGGCCAAAAGGGAAATTTCGCTTTCGGAAAACGCCCCAGGGCATTTTGCCGCAGCTCCTCACTCGGACACTTCCTCTGCGCAAAATATGAAAATTAATTAAAACTTTGGCAAGACACGCACACGGTAAAAAAGAGGGAAAAACGAAACAAACAAACAAACAGACAAAGCTAAAAGACACCAGCAGAGTTGGGGAAAAAACTGGAGAAAATTATGATGACCATGATGAAGCCAAAGGTGAGGAAGTGGTCGGGGCGGGGGGCACTGTGGGGAGAATACAGGAGCTTTCCATTGGGGTCAGCGCGTGCGGCAGACGTTGCTGCTATTAATCCATCCACACTCAAACACACGCACAAAGATACCAGGACAGACACAAGTTCATAACGCGAATATAAAAACGCTGCAGGATATCGCTACAACAGACAATTTCCGGGCAACTTAAACTTGAAGACGTCCCCCAGATCCTCAGCCCACGCATCCGGTTTTGTTTGCCAAGTTTCTGCTTCGCTGAACTTCAATGCTTTTGGTCAGAGCCAGGAACAGTCAGAATCAGCTCCAAAAGCAGCAGCAGCCCGCCTATATTATATATAGTATATAGCCTTCAGTTCCTCCTTTCTGCCCGCTGCTCCCAATGGACGCCGATGAAGTCTTGCCTGAGTTGCGTGCACCGAAAAAAGATGAAAAAGTGGATGGGGTGGGAAAAAATTAAATTATTAAAACATCACCGGATGTCCATTGAGTAAAAAAGCAGAAGGCTCAAAGGAATCTGTCGCAGCTGTTAACGAACTTGTCCACCGGGATAGCCTCTCAAGTGGCCAACTCGCAAGGATAATCGCTGGAAAAGTGGAACCTGGGAAATTATCAAGCCAAGCTTAATTTCCGGCTTTAGATAGAAATCGAAAAATCGGCTAAGGTTCCGGATGCGGGGCCTTTGTGCGTCGAATAGCTTAAGTAGATGGGAAACTTACCTAAATGATCGCGCTAAAGTCCTGGTGAAGACATTTTTACATAATGGGGTTGGTAAAAAGATCGATAGCACTATCGATGAACTTTTTTACACTTTCAAGAACAAATGTAGATTGAAATCGGATGCTATTTTCAACAAAATGTTTTTTATAATTCTCCTTAATTTTTATAAATTGTTTTTAACTTATTTTATTTCCGAATCGATACTTTGTGACCACTATCGATAGCCAAAATATGGATGGTGCTCCTATCGATGTTTTTAAACCATATAAACGAAACCATAACTTTTTAAAGAGGAATCATATTTCTCATATAACTCGTTGTCCAATTTTTAAACAAATAGTAGATCAATGTGTACGTTATTATCCAATAATTGTCCACTACTACTAATACTACTACTTCTACTACTGTTACTACTACTTATACTACAAAGCCTAATATTATTTTCCACGCTCAAATCTCACAATTAAAAAGTAGCATATCAAGTAGTATACCGGTATACCAGTTCAGGGGTTAATTTCCATAACCGATGCCATCTGAAGCACTTAAATAATTCATATGCCATAGACTGGCAATAATAAATACGAAAAATGGGCAAACACTTCGAGGACAGAAAAAGGAGCAACCGCAACGACTTTTCGGCGGCAACAGATTGTTCGGGCGTTTAATGCATTTCAACGTAAATTCAGGTATGGGGTCAGATATGTCGAGCAAATATGCCACAGAAGGTATGTACGTTCGTTCGTGCGGCAATATATTCCATATCCCCCAGTTGGGAGGTCGCTGAGAAAACACAGATGGGACACACACTTATCCCACTAGCCATTTCCCAGGGATTATAGCGTCTACAGTTTGCACCTGCACACTGTTACAGAATTTCAACCACAAATTGGGAACTCTTTTAATTTATTTAAATTTCTCATATATCAACTTATTTTTTAATCGACAAGAATTTATTAGTATTTGTTCATTATTGATTAAATAAAAAAAACCTTTTAAAAATAACAAACATTAATTCTTTAAGTTTATATTGTTTAAATCTTAAATTAATTGTGGCTTTAAAATGTACATATATGCATATATTGAAAATATATGGAATCAACTTTTTACTATATATTTACGAATAAGTTTTCTTAAAACATAAGAATTTACCTTTAGAAATATTCGTACATGTTTATTGCAGATTTTGTTTTATTTGTAATCCACACACCCTAAAAAGTATGCTACGAAAATGCAACATTCGTCGATGTTATCAACTAAAAGTGGTTGATGCTTTGTTTGCGTAATACAACTCACCCACACAGAGGCACAGAAACCACATTCAGAAATTCTTTCCAAGCACATTTCGAAGCTATTCTTTGAAAGTTATGTAAACTTTATTGCTAAAGACAAGGGCCAGGACGAAGAAGAAGAAGAAGTCTGGCCGAGTGAACAGGTAACTATTAAATAGCCTGTCATCCCACACATACTACATGACATAGTTGTATGCATAAGCGGCTGGACATGAGCGAATATGGGGATGTGTGTGTGTGGTATCCTTTTAGTGGGGCAGGAGTGCAATAAAGAAATGACAACAGCAGAAGAACAGTAAAAGCTCTTTGTATGCAAATGCAACTCATGTTGGATCTGGATCCACTTACAAGTGCCCCTGCACCACTGCACCACCTGTTCCCCCATTTTGGCCACCCCTTCGATGCAGTTCTATGCTGATTTTTTCCCGCCACTCGAGTACTCGAAAAGGCGAGCCAGACCACTCCAGCTGGATGACCACAGAAATTAAATGAAATCTTCTTTATGTTTTGCCGGAAGCCTACGGGTAAGTGCTCTTCTGGCCCCGGGACTTTGTATGTTGCTGTTGTTTATTTGCTGATTTCCACAATTTATTGTTATTTGCTTTATTTATAGTTTCCCTTCAATATTCCGCTTAAAAGGCAATGTGGTGCGAAAAATACAATGAAATATAAGCAAAGTTTGCCTCAAAACAAAAAGTTTACGACGGCTTAAAAAGTGGTGGAATAGGAAACTGCTTTAATAGGGGTAAGCGTTCCATGAAGGGTAGCTGGGTATTCCTCTAGCTTTGTTGTTTTATAACAAAATGTTTTACAGATTTAATTTCACTTCTGTATAAGAAGTTATAATACATATTTGCCTTTAAATCTAGAAATTTTCTATATTTAAAAGAGTTTTTTTTTTTGTTAACAAAAAAAAATTTTGTACATTTCCAAAAGTGACAGAAGAATATTTTTATGAGTGTAACAGAAATAATATAGAATAACATTTTTCAATAACATTTTACTGAGTATTTTTTTAGTCACGATGAATTAAGTGTTAAATATTGATAAAAGACGAAATATAATTTTTATACCCGTTACTCGTACACTCAAAAAAAAAACAGCCCGAAATCGCCATTAAATCAAGAAATTCGCCATGAATTTCAGTCGATGGCGATTTACCGTATTTTTAAGAAAGGAATTTTCTAAAATTTAGAAAAAAATTTCTGAAAAGCAGAAATACTTTTCTAAAATCAAGAAAAATTGCCATAAAATTGCGAAAAATTTCCTTAAATCCAGACAGTACTTTTCTTGAAAATAGAATTTTTTTCTTAAAATAAGAAAGGACTTTTTTTATTTTCAGAAAATTTTATTTATTTTAATAAAATGTATACATATTTATTTTACTATTTTATTTCCTAAACAAGAAAGAGAAAAGAAAATAAAAAGGATGAAAAGAAAATTATTAATATTTCCTAAACAAAAAAGGAAAACAAAACAAAAAAGATAAAAATAAGATAATAAATATTTCCTAAAGAAAAAAGAGAAAAGAAAACAAAAAAAGGTAAAAATTACATTATAAATATTTCCTAAACAAAAAAGAGAAAAGAAAACAAAAAAGATAAAAAATTATTAATATTAATATTAAGTAGGTATTTAATATATTACCTATTATTAAAATTTACTTACTTACTGCCAGATTATCAACAATACCTGAAATTGAAATTATTCCTGCAATCGAAAATAAAAATTAATATTAGAGAAGGATGGTATTTGCGGCCTGCAATAGTATGCCCTTTGCTTACCATAAATTTTCACACACTTACCAAATTTATATTTAAATTTATTTAAATTGCTTACCTATTAATTGCCTCTTAAAGGGATCGCACTTTAACTTTCTTAAATAGGCTCAACACAAACTTATTACTTTGAATGCTCATCCAAAACTGAGCACAAGGGTTCAAAATGCAGCGCAACACAAGCAACTCTCTCGCGAGAGACTGCATTTCCAAAACAACAACGCAATAAAGTTACAGCTACGCACAAGAAAATTCTCGATCATACGCACAAACACACATAAACATATACATACATACGCCAAAAACTGTCGTCGCAACGCGCCGCGGTCTAACCCCTTGTCTTCTTCTTTTTCGTTTCGAAGAAAGAGTGAGAAGCATAAAATAAATACAAAAAGTTTTTCTTAAATCTATGGTGATTTTCTAATTCTACTTTTTTGTTTTCAAGAAAACATTTTTTTTAATTTAGAAAAATTCTTAAAATTTAGAAAAATTTACCGTATTTTTTATGGCGACTTTCTAGATTATAGGAAGGGCTGAAGTACATTTTTTCTTAATTTAATGGCGAAATCGCCATTAATTTAAGAAAACTTTTGGAGAGCAAACTAGGAAAAAAAACCATTGATTAAAGAAAAAAAATCATTTTTCTAAATTTTAGAAAGGTTTTTCATAAAATTCTGTTTTTATGGTCTTTTTTCCTAGATTCAAGAAAACAATTTCTAAAATTCAGAAAATTTTCTAAAATTAAGAAAAAATTTCATTTTATGGCGATTTTCTAAAATTTAGGAAACAAAATTTTTTGAGTGTAGAGTAAAAGGGTATACTAGATTCGTGCAAAAGTATGTAACAGCTAGATGGAAGCGTTTCCGACCCCATAAAGTATATATATTCTTGATCAGGATCACTAGCCGAGTCGATCTAGCCATGTCCGTCTGTCCGTCTGTCCGTCTGTCCGTCTGTCCGTCTGTCCGTCTGTATGAACGCTGAGATCTCAGAAACTACAAAAGCTAGAAGGTTGAGATTTCCCACACATATTCTTTGGCTTCCTACGCAGCGCAAGTTTATTTTAGCCGAGCGCCACGCCCCCTCTAACGCCCACAATCGCCCACTAACGATTTTAAAATGGGTCCTGCGCCCACATCTTTAAAGATTTCCGAGAAGTATAAATGCAATTTTGTTGTGTATATTTATACCTATCGAAATGTAGAAGACATTTTTCAAATCGGACCATTCATTAAAAAGTTATACGCAATCAAAAATTATATATCTATCTCCCTCGCACTCCCTTTAGCTGAGTTACGATTATTAGTCGGGACACCAACCCGACACAGCGTTCGCACTCCCTTTAGCTGAGTGACGGGTATTAGATAGTCGGGACAACAACCCGACTATAGCGTTCTCTCTTGTTTGTATTTGAATGACCACAGCCGCACACGAAAAACAGGATATGAAAACGTCGAAACTGTTCCCCTATGCATTTCAGAATATCTCGGCAGTCTTAAGAACCATTGCAACCGTTCCACCTGCCTTTTGGTAACACGGACTTGGACACTCACATAACCACATACGCATGAGCCGGGTCCAGGCACTTGGCTGCTCTTCATGGCTGATTTATGCGCTGCGAGTGCAGCGGCAGCCAAAAGTGCTGCCTGCTTCAAGGTACGAGAATGCTCGCAAAAGTGGCTTGCCACGCCCCCTTTTCGGGGGCCCCAGCCTAAGTGGTTTATACCCGGCGAGATTTTAGCCGAAATACCTATAAATTTTAACTCGTTCGTTGTCTAAGTGGGCAAATACAAGTTGCCGCATTCTCATCCGCATCTGCAGCCACATCCACATCCACATCGACATTCGGAATTTTTCCCCAACATCCTTTTTCACTGCCTTTTGCTACAACTTGCAGCACTTGTGAAAAGTTTGCGAAATTGTTGTCTAAAAAGTTTCTCCTGCGGTTTCATGTTTTTTTTGGGTTTGCGTTAAGCTTAACGCACAAATTATTTGCCCAACTTGGCCTTCCTGCACTTTTGGCCAGGGGAAGTGGCGAAGAAAAGAAAATGTTAAAGGCCCAAGGTGTGCTAAAATATTTAGAGCCAAGCCACCTTAAAAAACAAACCTTTCAAATGAATTGCGAATTGTGTTTAACCAAAAAGGCAGAATTAATTTATGCGCCATCAAAAAGGGAATCTGCTGTGGGGGTCCTCCAACCACAGCGGTCGAGGGCTTAAAAGGAGGACTGGAAAAAATCTGGCCACATAATCCCTTGTAATTATGCCCAAATCGCTTAATTTTGCAAATCCACCGCGATAATTAACTAAAAGTGTCATTAAGTTTTAAGCAGAAATAAGCAACAATGTGCGACTCGAGTTGGGACTCGAACTCCGTGAGGCAAGGACTCGATGGCAATGGCGATGGTGATGGCGATGGCGACTTTGTCAACAATAACAAGCAACGTAATTACGCTGGATCCAAGACTGGACCTAAAGCCGCCACAAAAACAAAAGCAAGCGACAGAGAGCGAAAGAGAAATTAAGCAAAACACAAAGAGGATCCGGCCAAAGCCTCGAACAATGGCGAATGGCGACAAGGACGCCCAAAAAGGGACACCCAAGAAGGTTAAAACGAAGTGGTTCGACCGTGAGGTACCTGTTAATTTAGTTTTTTAGTGATAGACAAGCAAAATAAATAAATAACACAGGAACACAAAAAAGAACTTTGTTATATTTCCACGATCCATTTCTAGTCTTCCATGATAATTGGGTTCTCCTGAGTAAAAGTCCCATACAAACTTATGTCCCATCACCTACATGTTCCGCGGTATAGCTAAGAATAAAAAAAGCGATGTTTGCCGACATCTCGAATTATGTGGCCTATATAATTGGACTTATCTTAATTATTTTCGCTGAAATCTAGTCTCAATACATCACGGCATTCCCTAAAAAAGAACCCATTGTGAACTATTGCCCATGTCTTTGGAATTCAACGCCAAAGTTGAAAATATCAAAATGTTCAAGATTTCTCTGATGAAAAAAAATTCTGAGAATTAATTCTTAATGGAACTAATTTTAATTATTCATTGAATCCATTGTTTATTGTACGCCTTAGTTTCGGTTTAAAGCATTTTCATGAGGATATTTTATTGGATTTCTTATATTAATAAAACTGATTTTTTGATTTTATTATCTACCCCTAAATGTTGTCAAATTAGTAAAATGAGTAAAATTAGTTTTTCAATATTCTATTGAACATATTTTATAGTTTGTAACACTACCTTGGACCTTGCCCTAGCATACCCATTAGTGGGACTATTACCCTGTAAGATAGGAGGGCGGGACGGGTCGACTTACACTAAACATCCATTTGGGTATTAGCCGGCGAGGCGGAAGCCGCACAAAGCGTGCCACCATTTGCGCCCAGCTGGGATGCACAGTCGCGTATCCGCAGGATGCAGGACTCGCAGGACTCGATGGACTCCCAGTGCAGGCGGAACGATGACCACGCTAAGTGCAGGTTTACACAGGCCAATGATTGTGCGCCCGGCGATTGCGTCGGCGATCCTTATTACAGACCGCGCTAATTCCCATTTGAGATTGTCGCCCCTGCTCAACGACCTCGTCTTCGCCCCGTCCCCCATCCTGCGGGCTGGAAAAGCGCATAGGAAAAGTGTGGGGACCATTCCGTCCCCAAGAGCCAAGTGAAACAACAGCGGAAGCTGAGAACAGCTAAACACGGAAGCAAAGTGAGTTGGTGAAAAAATAGCTGGAATTGCCATCTTTGTTTGTCGACCTCCAGGATTTCTCCAGCGGGTGTGGAAGGAGTGAGGGATGGCGGATACAAACATGGGGAGCAATCAACTGAATTTTACAGTGCATTGGAAGACACACTACCCGAGGCACGTATCATTGACCCAGAGCATGGCACAGGATAATAAATAAAGTCAACAGATGTTTGCCACAGGGAAAGGTGACGAGGTGAATAGTAAGGATATATGAAAAAGACCGAAAAGTGTATAAGACACCAATTCATTATTGCATGTTTATAGAAACTCATATTTTACTAGGAACCTCTTTAAAAGATGCAAATAATTATATAATTGGCAATATGTGCAGATTTAATTCTAAGAACTAAAGGATCAGATGAAAATATTACTGTTTTATAAAAAGGATTTTCTACCATAAGAATATGATTCCTAAATTTATAACTTACTCTTAAAGTATACATTAACTAACAATCAACCACCAAATAATTCGCCTCGAGTAGAAAGTAAAATATAGCGTATATAATGGTTGCGTTGGTCGAAATATAAAACACCCATTTAGTGAAACATTTACGATTTTTCCCTCTCTGAAGGCCCAGCTTGCTCCATTGCCATGGATACTTTGCAGCACTTTCGGGACAGCTTAGGGAAGCCATTAAACTTACTTAAAGCATTTTGAAAAGCTAACAAACGTCAACGTCAGTCGCAGCCCTCGGAGCTGCAAGTCCGGGACCAAATCCAAGAATCCAAGTCCGAGTCGGAGCTGTCAGGGTGGGGCGAAAGTTGCAGTGCAGAGCAGAAGGACTGTAAATAAGTAACAAGGATATCCAATTATTCCTTCACCACAGCCCACTGGCTGGCAAAGTGGCTGCAGCGGCGAGAAGAGGACTGTGGGTCAGGGCAGGGAGCGTACGTACATAAGTACATAAATGCCCGGGCCTTCAGCAAGGAGCAACGATTAAAATGCTAGGGTCCTGGCCCAGAGGCTTTCATAAATTTGCACATAATAAAACGAAATCTTTGCCTAAACTTGGCCTATTAATGTTGGTACACCACACGCACACATACGCACCCGCTCTCACACACACACATGTCGGTTAAGTCTGCGATAGACAGAAAAAGGACACTGCCGCAGACAGACAAAGTTTATATTCAATTCCCAGGCTAAAATGCGAAAATGCCTAGAAATCCATTTACGTAAATTCTCTATTTAGCATGCATTCGGGGCATTTTCATTGTTTTTTATACTCTTTATTTCCTGTCCTCCAGGCTCTGCTTTTTTCCCCTTCTGTCATCAAATTTCAAAGCTAAGCTGTAGTTTATTTTGATGGGTTTTCGCTCTGGCACCCGGCTTGCTCCTTTTGCTGACCCATTTGTGTGTCCTGCGGCACTGTCTTTGGTTACAGCCCCATCGCTTCCTTTTTTTTGTTTTTGCGAGCCGAATATTATCGAATTTCGATTGTCTTAGGGGACCCAAGAGTTTGGGCCTAAAGACCCCGAATAAAAAGAGAGAAAAAATGAAATTATGCGCATTGAGTTGTTGGCCAGACCCAAAACAAAGATGATGCCTGGGTGTATAGCCATATATATAGAAATAGAGTCGCTTGTGTGTTTGCTGGCAGATTTGTTTATAGCTTTGCATAAAAACAAACCCCGAACATGGGTCCCCGAGCTCAATAGTTTGTGGTTCTGGGCACACACCAGATCAATATTAAGGAAGGTAACGAATTTCCGGAAATTTATTTTCGGAGGATTTAAGTTTCACTTGCATTTGCAAGTTGAATCCACAGCGAAGTACTTCCTCCATTGGCTTTTGGGTCATTACTTGACTTCTTGTCCCGGAGTTTGGCAACAACTTGAAGTCAGCTTAAAACTTGAAACCAGGCTCACACACACACACACACACACATTTATGGATAAGTCCTCGGTCGGTGTGTGTGCGAGTGTTTGCCACTGTAACTATGTAATTGCGGTTTCCTTAATTCATTTTGTTTGTAGGCGGCGCGACATTGTCACTGTCATCGTCATCCTCATCGTCATTGTCAGTGAAAACCGCAGTCCACCGAGTGCAAAGACACAAGCAGCGACAGAGACGGGAACACTGTCAGCGATAGAGATAGCAATACAGACAGAGAACATGGCACTTTAAAAAATCAAAGGCTTCAAAGCTAAAATGCTAAAAATAAACAATCCTTAAAAGGTCAAGAACAAAAAAATAAGAAAATGGAAAACACAAATGGGTTGAGCTTCCCGTATTTTAAAATACTTCCCTTTAAAATACTTTTTTCAACAATGTTATAATAATTTTGTATGGAATTATATATTGTTTTATGTTTCATTTTATCGGTACACATTTTACAAATTTTTTTCCAGTGCACAATGTGATGAGCCAGACGAGAAGCCTTCTCCAGCTGTTGTTCTCGGCGTTGTTTTTAGTTGAATGGCAGCGCTAAGCGGATTAACGCTGTTATTTTAAGTTCAACAAACGAAACGAAGAATAAATTAATGAGTTTTCACTGTGGTCGAGCAGACGGCATTCGGCCCACCAAATGGGTTTAACAGCAGAAAGCCAAAAGCCCAAACGCACACACAGAAGCTCTGGTACTTCCTTCCCCCAACAAAATGTGGGTTCATGGACCAAGTCCCGGCCATTAAGCGCACTCACCAAAAACTGTAATCTGTTCCGTGTTGCCCTATGTTTGATATACACTAGGCAAAGGGGTTATCAGATTGGCCATCATGGAACGAAAAATAATAATTATTTCTTACAAAATGGGACAGAAAAGTAATGCTTTCTGACTAAGACCTTCAAATCATTTCTTTTTTATTAACATAAGTAGAAGATATTATTAATTTATTATTACCAAAAACAGACAAAGATTTAAGTTTAATTGAACACTTGAGAAAAATATTTTTCGTTTTACTCACATATTCCAATTATTGCAGTAGAATATGGGTATTATAACATATTAATGTTGAATCTTATTCAAAATGTTTCACTTATTTTTCAAACGCAAATTAGGTTTGTCCTCGAAATACTCTTTGAGTGTAGGGAAGAGCGATCTTCCGTTTAAAACATTTTAACTTACCCTATTGTTTGCCCTCACATTTTTTTTCGGTGCATGTGTTCTTTTTCCTCGCTTTTCATCTTTGTATTTGCTTTTGTATTTGTAATTGTTATAGTTTTCGCATTGATTGTTCAACTGTGGGTGTGTGCAAGGGAATGTGCCGGACACTGAAATTGTAATTAGTTCAAAATTTATGCGGACCCACTTCCGCATTTTTCCCGTCGAGGATCACGTCCGTATACGAAGCTTTATTTTTTATGTTCGCGTTGCCGACCACGTCCTGGCAATTTTTATTGGTGTGTATGGGTTTCTTTTTGTTTTCATTCTTCCTTTGTTTGCTCCCTTTTTTATGAAAATTCTATGAATTTTCAATCCCAAATCGGATTATGGCATTAGCCGGGCTCAGTGCGCTGAGAGCCATCGCGTAAAAAAACAGCAATTGCAAGAGCAACAAAAGAAAATAAAACTTTCGGGGGCCTGAAGGTCGAGGCAGGACCATAAAAATGTGCTGGTCATGCTGTGAAGGAAAAAACCGCCAATAATTTGAACTTTTATCATAATGATATGCAACTAAGCCGGCAACGAAGATACACACGGGCATTTAGCCCGGTTCGATGTCAAGTGCACAAAAGTTGGGGTCCACAAGAATGAGTAAAGGAGCAAAGGGTTGCAAAATTGAGCTGCGATGCAATTAAGCAGTTTCCGACAAATTGCCATCCAATATTTCTGGCCAGGACAAGACGGCCCCCTTAAGTCCCACCGCTTTCCCCATCGCCATTCCTGCCAGGATGCATCCGCCAGTTCATCCGCTCCGAGCTTTGACGAGCACAGCCAAGCGGATAATGGAAAGCGCTCAAAAGTCCCCCGCCTTTGACGGCTCCTGACTTTGAGCTGCACTCAGATGTTGGATCTACTTAGCCGCTCTAAGTTGCTCCGACATTTTTGTATCGCATTGCAAAATTCGCCACAAAATGGCGGGTAATTAGCCAAAGTTCTGAGCTCTGGTAATTGATTCGGCAAAGTTGTGCTGGTTAGTCAATGAAATTGATAATTAGGAGATTGAATACAGTGATTTAAGCTAGCAACAACAAGGAAAAAGGCGGAGAAACAACTGGTTTGATTTATTAGCGATTAGCTTAAAAGGTTATAGTTTAAATACATTGAACCCGATAAATTTAAGGTTCATATAATACAGGTTACTATTTCGATTTTTATTCTGGATTTTTTATTTATTTAATAAATACCTACACCCAAAAAAGAATCGATATGAATCGTAGGTCAATTTGACCTTTTTTAAGATCATTTTTAACTTGATATGGGGCCAGGTAAATGTGATATGGTCGAACAAAACTTATACTTGTGCGAGCGAGAAAACATGCTTTTAAAGTACGTCAGTTCGAATTTCGAATACGTCTTTCTCGCTTACACTCATGTCATTTTGCTCGCCATATTGATTCTTGCGCTCTTTTTCGAAGTTAGAGAATCTCCGAGAGAGAGAATTTGGCAAAATGATATTATTTAATGTAAATTTTATGAATATTTCAGGTAAAAACGATATGAGTAGGAATAACCAGAAAATTACCTGGACTTATCGATTTTACGGCGACGTGCTTTTTTTTGTGTGTATAATATTATTAAATTAAATAATCAGATATTTTTAGAATGAGATATTAATAATAAAACAGAGTGTAAATTTTTTTCGTAAAAATATCTTTAAATTTATAAACAAATAAATTTAAAATAATTCTAAAAAACATTATATACATTATTATTTAGTACCTATTATATAAACTAAAAAAATAAAATATACGAAAACTACTTAAACTTTCTTTAGTTCACCTTTATAATTGAGATGCTCCCAACTTAATGAAGTTTTCAAAAAAACCTGAGTGCAAAGACACACATTTGGTTCCCCCTGCTTGGGATACAATTGACAAACGTTTTAGCCTTTTAACCGGGTTTGTTTGTGTTTCCCTTCTCAATTTGCCACAAAGTAGTTGCCACCCGGAAGAGGATGAGGACACAGGGCGAAAAAGAGGCGGAGATGAAATTTACTTTAACGAACTCAAATTCCGTGAAGCTTTTGAGTTGGCCAGAAATTAACTCACTCGCCTACACTGTCCCACAGAAAGTCAAAGCCAAAAGCCGGTGCAGAAATGCAGCAAAAAATACTTGGCTTTGATTCCTTGGCCTCCTGTCTCTGTCCCTGTCCCTTTGCTTTGCTTTGCTTTGGTTCGTTTTTCTTGTGTTTTATCTTGCCGGCTCCTCTATGGCATTCATTATGCCAGGACCCGCCTTTATTCTCCGTCCTGCACCTAGTGGCCCCTCGATTCGCCTTCATTTATCACAGTTTGTGCGCATTTGTCGACTCGCCTTATCCCGAGTGGGTGGCCTAACATCCGCTGCCGCTTTGACAGCCCCGAGATCCCCGGGGAAAGCCCCGAGAGCCCCGAGAATCCCGAGACAAAAACGAGAATTTCTCCGAGAGAGAGTGGCGGTGGCAGTGGCGAGTGAGTGAGGCAAGTTGTCAAAGGGAACGCTTGGCGGAAAAATGTCTTTTAATTAGTGTTTAATTGAATTGCAAACTGGAATTTTAATCGAAAATTGCAGCGGGTCGACTTTTCCGCCCCGTTTGGCTTCAAAGTTTGCATTGTCCACTGAGCTAAATGGTCTGTTTGCTTTGCCAACTCGGCTTGGCCATTGATAGCCCAAAAGTCACTTGTCGCCATCACCGAAGATTGTCAATTGACTGCGGTTAGATTGCGTAGGACATACAATTGGGGACTCGGAGTCCTTGTGGGTGGACCTTAAAGCTGGTAATTGTATTTAAAGTAAAGTGATTGATATATATATATATTTTGTTCTTTATTTATTAATAACACAATAATACATTTTTTTTTTTTAATTTTAGATTTTTGTTTATTACTTTTTTCTTAGTTTATTAATTTTGGTTTCACTAATCAATAGAATTTAAAAATGTCCTTATTAAAAACTTGCCATAAATGGATACAAATTTAAAGATATTCATTCAAGAAACATTAAAAAAACAAGAGAGAACGCTATAGTCGGGTTGTTGTCCCGACTATCTAATACCCGTCACTCAGCTAAAGGGAGTGCGAACGCTGTGTCGGGTTGGTGTCCCGACTAATAATCGTCACTCAGCTAAAAGGAGTGCGAGGGAGATAGATATATAATTTTTGATTGCGTATAGCTTTTTAATGAATGGTCCGATTTGAAAAATGTCTTCTACATTTCGATAGGTATAAATATACACAACAAAATTGCATTTATACTTCTCGGAAATCTTTAAAGATGTGGGCGCAGGACCCATTTTGAAATCGTTAGTGGGCGATTGTGGGCGTTAGAGGGGGCGTGGCGCTCGGCTAAAATAAACTTGCGCTGCGTAGGAAGCCAAAGAATATGTGTGGAAAATCTCAACCTTCTAGCTTTTGTAGTTTCTGAGATCTCAGCGTTCATACAGACAGACAGACGGACAGACGGACAGACGGACAGACGGACAGACGGACAGACGGACATGGCTAGATCGACTCGGCTAGTGACCCTGATCAAGAATATATATACTTTATGGGGTCGGAAACGCTTTCTTCTAGCTGTTACATACTTTTGCACGAATCTAGTATACCCTTTTACTCTACGAGTAACGGGTATAAAAATCATTTAAAGGAGATTATTGCTAAGATCTTCAATAGCAAAGGTATGCAGACTGAAAACCTCCACGTTGCTCATTTGTCCTTTAAATTGCAGAGCAAATTGCTGGGCACCACATGCCCGCCTGGGTTAATTGATTATAATTACATACATGTCCTAATGCAATTCATCAAACGCGCATTGTCCCCGGATCTCCAGGCCGCCGTGCCCGTGCCTCGATTCCCTTTTCTCCGGGTGGGTCTCCGGTGCTACGGCTCTCTGGTTCCCCGGTTCTCCGGGCCCCCGGCAGAACGCCCTGCACGCCTTTGACGACAATAATGAGCATAATGATGCTGCCGGGGCTGCAGGCCATGCGGATGCTGCTGTTAATGCCACAATAAAGACCGCAGCATGGATGCCGATGGCCCGAGGAGCGCTAGCTCGGCTCAGGCTCACGTACAAATTGCATGATTACTATCAGGGATAATTAATGTTGATGCCAGCGAGACTCAAACATGTTGCCCGACAGCCGACGGGCGACGGTTCAACAAAAGGCCAACTCGGCCAGGGAGTTCTGGCCAACTGAAGTCCTTGGGCCACATGCTGGCTTAGACCGTTGATATGGGGTCTCGAGTCTGCAAGTTGTCAACTGCAGCCAGTCGAGTCGATCGAGTTAACCCGGCTTCGTGGCTTGAATGAAACTAAAACTTGCTGTAACTTAACTTTGATGTCGAGCGCAGGTTTTTCGGTTCTGGTGGTTCTGGAAACTAAATAGTGGGAAGTAAGCCGCCCGCTGGGAGCAATTAATGTAAATCAATTCGCATCACATAATGCCACTGCATAAATGCCAAATCATGGCAAATACGTGAGCATTCAGTGGCTTAGCCATGTCCCAAATACTTGCAAATGCCAATTGAATCAGGCAAATTATCAGTTGCGGAGGGCAATGGGGAAAAGAGAGGGCCGCCGCACACAATTCTCAAATTGTTTGGCTTGAACACCGCACAAAACCGTACGTAATGTAATCAAACGTATTGAAGTTAATGAGCTACTTAACCGACTTCCCACTTCCGACCTGGCACTGAATCCCATCCACAGCGGAATGTGCTGTTGCGGTGAATCATATAATTATGGGATGCATTGAATTAGGTCGAGGACCCTAGTCGACCACAAATGCCCGCAGCGAAGGTGGGCTTAGGCCGCAATTACGCAGGGAAGGTATTACCGCCTTTATTCTGCTGTAAAGTCATTTGCTGCCGGTCAAAAACCCTGCTTGTTAGTTGAATAGTTCCTAATTCGATTTCTGGTCTTCTGACAATGCAATCGATATCAGGGACTTCAGGGCGTGACAATGGATTCATCCAGTCAATTAGCTCGAGCAACTTAGGCAATACGACAACACGTACGCATTTTACGGTGTTTAACACATAGAAATCATTTTAGTGTCAATTAAGTGTCTTGAACAGACCAATAAGTTAGATTAATCTTCAAATTCAATAATAAAATATTCGGTAATAATATTTCGATACCATTTCAAAAAATAATAATAAGAGGTACTATTTTAAATTTAATGTTTAATTTTGATTCAATTGTAGGTTAATGCAATGGGCCATAAGATCCTTATCTTCCTTCGACGGAAATAACCAGCCCAAGAACTCGACTAAAATTGGCTGCTGCTCGACGACAGTAGAATAGTCCTCATAGGAAATAACACCGTCCTTGTCTAGATCAAACTTCTTCATAAGAAACTCAGTCATGTCCTAAAAAGAAAATATTTTAAAAATGCAGTCTTATGGTTGCAGTCACTCAAAATTAAACAAGAATGCTATTGTCGGGTGGGTGTTCCTACTATCTAATACCCGTCACTCAGCTAAAAGGAGTGCGGGGGAAATGGCTATATAAAATTTTGATTGCGCATAGCTTTTTAATGTATGGTCCGATTTAAAAAATCTTCTTCTACATTTCGATGGGTATAAATATACACAACAAAATTGCTTTTATACTTCTCGGAAATCTTTAAAGGTGTGGGCGCCAGACACATTTTAAAATCGTTAGTGGGCTATAGTGGGCGTTAGAGGGGGCGTGGCGCCCGGCCAAAATAAACTTGCGCTGCATAGGAAGCCCAATAATATGTGTAGGATTTTTCAACCTTCTAGCTTTTGATCTCAGCGTTCATACGGACGGACAGGCAAACAGACAGACATGGCTGTATCGACTCGGCTAGTGACCCTGATCAAGAATATATATACGGCAACGCTTCCTTCTCCCTGTTACATACTTTTGCACGAATACAATATACCCTTTTACTCTACGAGTAACGGGTAAAAATATGGCAAATTTAACGAAAATTAAATGTAAATGTAATGCAAAGTTTTACTGACCGCTTTAAGTTCGTTAATCTCATCTTCGTCTTCACCGTAAAAGAATTTTTCGCAAGCAACACCGACTTGCTCTCGATCAATAACGCCAGTTCCTTTGGTGTCATACACCTGTATAAAAAAAGTCATTTGGGTGGTTCCTATGAAAACATAGTTGAAGACACTCATACTGACCTCGAAAGCAAATTTCATTCGTACATGGATGTCCTTGGTTGTGTAGAGAGTAAAGAGCTGAATCCAAGCCTGGGGACTTACATATTTCGTGTCCTTGGTAATGGCCAGCAGAGTGCGTTCAATTACCTGGACATTTGCCACATTAAATAGCACCAAGAAGATCTGGTAGAACTGCTTCTTGGTCATCTTCTTACACTGAGGTCCGTTGGCCTTGGAGAACTTGTAATAAACGACGAGCAAACAAGTGATGTCCGTCTGGGACATCTCAGAAGTTGCGGCCAACTCCTTAATCAAACTCCCATAAAGGGCTGCAAATCGACTGTTTTCCATGTTATCTATAGTGGCGTCTAGATTTTCCATGACTAAATCCTTAATTTATCTTAATGGTATTTTTATTTTGGATTTGTTTAATCTATTTTTGATCTTTTTCCTGTTTTTTTTTTGTTTTTCAGTTTTTTTGTGGTTTTGACACTTATACAAACATATCTTGATTCTAAGCGAAAACAATTTTCTCAAAGCCTTCCCTTTATAACATTATATTTTTAACAATATCTTCAAAATCATACCATAAAAGGGAATCGGGATTATTCTTATTTATTTTTTTTTTTTTATTTGTTTATATCCTAACGCTACAAGTATAAAACTTATATTTATTGCGCTAGTCACATCGGATTGAGTAACAAGAATAATTTAACTTAAAAGTAATACTTAAAATCTAACAAAGTAGGGTTGATAATTTGATTATAAGTTTGCAACTAATTTTGATCTAGCATCAATTCTTTGATTTTCGATTTAAATTGAGACGCGCTTCTAA
Source organism: Drosophila takahashii (assembly GCF_030179915.1). Taxonomy (NCBI): domain Eukaryota; kingdom Metazoa; phylum Arthropoda; class Insecta; order Diptera; family Drosophilidae; genus Drosophila; species Drosophila takahashii. Next base: position 10,740,257 of record NC_091681.1, read on the forward strand.
TGGTTTTGATAGCATATGGGAGATAGTTCCATAGGCGAATTGCATTGATAAAGAATTGTCTCTTCGAGCATAAGGTTTTATATCGAGGGATAATAAAATTATGTGTTCTTTGCGATTGAGCTGGAAGAAGTTTCTGAAACAAGTAAGACGGTTCACGGGTGCACACAATCTTATGAATAAAAGTTAATGTTTTGAGGTCAATCCACTGACTAAGGCTAAGGTCAAGAACATTATTGACTAGGTGGGAAGTGTGGTCAGTGCGACGAAGATTAAACACGTAACGGACGATCGAATTACAAGCAACAGTTAATTTTTGAGTATCTTGAGTGTCGCAGTGCCCAAAAATCTGAACACCGTAAAACAGGGTGGGAACCAAGATTGTTTTGGCCACTAGCATTCGAAGTTGGGTTGGCAAGAACGACTGAGAAGTAGAAATCTGTCTCAGAAACCCATATGTTTGCCCAGTTGCTCTGGAGATATGTTTGCTCCATGTTAACGTGTTGTTAAAGGTAATACCCAGGTTGCCTGCCGATTCTTCGTATTTGATAGGGCTATTTCCAATTATTAAATTCGGGAGTTGCGATGTATCGAAGGGTTTTTTGTAGATAATTACGCATTTGCTTTTTTTTGGGTTTAGACATAGTCCGTTTTCTGTGGCCCAGGTATTAATTTTGAAAAGCAGGGTATTACACATACTAATACAATCATTGACTTGACATAGAGGCTTACTAACATAAAACTGCACATCATCAGCGTATAGATGGACATCCCAAGGGGACAGAATATTGGGTAAATCATTAACATAGATGGAAAACAATAAAGGCCCTAGCAAAGATCCTTGACAGGAACAAACAAAAGTAGTTTTATAAGTAGGTTCGGATTTCAAAATGTTTGTTTACATACGAAAAAGAATGTTTTTAATTTAAAACCAAAATGGTAATCTTTTTGTTGTTATATAACATTATTTATTTAAAAAGTAAATGACCAAATGGAAAACACAAAAGGTGTCACAACCAGCAGACCTCTACCTCATTAATTAAAAACCATTAAAACGATATTATAAAAACTGGATGTTTTTGCAAGAAAAGCCACTCTATTATAACTCAGGGTTACAATAACTAAGCATGGAGTCAATGTTGATAGCATGGGCCATGACATCCTTCTCTTCGTTGGACGGAAACAGCCAGCCCAAGAACTCAACCAAAACAGGCTGTTGGGAGACAACTGAAGAGTAGTCCTCGAAGGAAATGACCCCATCCTTGTCCACATCAAATTTCTTCATGATAAACTCAGTCATATCCTGAAAGAAAAGATTCGAATAATTTAGAAATTTCAAATTAACAACCAATCAGCTCACCGCCCGCAGTTCAATGAGTTCATCCTCGTCGTCGCCTTCAATAAAGAATTTCTCGCATGCCACGCCTACCTGTTCGCGATCAATAACACCGGTGTTCTTAGTGTCATACACCTAAATTAAAGAAAAATTCTTTAGGTTGTGTTAGGTGTGTTTCATAATATTACACCCACTTCAAAGGCGAATCGCATGCGCCTTTCCAGATCTTCTGTTGTATAAAGCTCGAAGAGCTCAACCCAGGCCTGGGGACTAACATACTTCGTATCCTTCGTGATGGCCAGAAGGCTGCGTTCGATCACCTGGACATTGGCCACGTTGAAAAGGACCAGGTAGATCTGGTAGAACTGATTCTTTTTCATCTGCTTGGCCCCCGGACCGTTGAACTTGACGAACTTGTAGTAGACGCAGAGTAAACAGGTAATGTCCAGTGTCGACATTTTCGAATTAGCAGCTATCTCCTTGATCAATCCGCCATAAAGTGCGGAAAAACGGCTGTTCTCGGTGCTATTGATTGTAGAGTCCAGATTTTCCATGATGCAGTTACTCTCTGGAGGTCGTTTAAGTATAGTATTTAGGTAGAATTATTGTTGGCTTTCTGATTATCTTTGGTTTATATGTGATGGTAGTTACTCAACGTGTTCTAATGATTTTGTGGATTTATCAATTGGAGTTTAATGGCATATGATTTCTTGGCCTGCTTTACTAAAGTTGAAAATATTTAGAGCCCCCGTCTAAACGTTTTTATGCAAATTAAAATGTTTCCAATTTTGTTTCCGCACAATTTGTCTTCCCTAACAAATTTATGCCGTAAGTCTCTCTTAAACGCCGCACGAAGAATATATCAATCAAAACTCTATACCAAAATCCAGCCCAACTCGTCTGTAAATCCGCCAACACTTGGCGATGTCAACTTTGGAGACATTAAGGAGCGTGAATCCTTGCCGCCCTTTCCCCTTTTTTCTCAAGGCTCTTCCCTCTTATTTTATTGTTATTATGCCGTGTCGGGCGGTTCAGCCGCCTCCTCATTTCTTTGGTATTTTCCAGGGCGTGGCATGTGTGAGTGTATGTACCGGGTGGAGGGGGGCATACAATTACACAACAAAGGGAGGGAGACTCCGAACATTTGTTACCCCAAACAAAATGGCTACACAGCCATTTCCGCCGAATTTCCACATGGAAGGCTTTACACCCATCTCAGCGCTTTTGTTTGGATTATTATATTCGCGTTTCTCATGCGCACAGCTTTCAGCTTTTGGCTCAGCCTTTGTGTGTTTCGGCCGGGTTTCTTTCAAATATTTATTCGAAATGGGGGACAGATGTAGTCCATGTAGCGTAGCTGATGTATTTTTTATGTCGCGGCGTTGTTTTATTGCTTTTAAATTGCGCTCGTTACATTCCCTGGGATTCTTGGGGCCGCTGCTGCGACTTACCCAATCTATTTGCAATTTGTCTTGCATAACCCACACACTTTTAAGTAGGCCTGGGCCCCACACGTTAATCATTTTCATCACACACCCAAAACACACTGCCCATTAAACAACACTCAGTAAAAATATAAAAAAGTACAAAAAAACAAAGTTTTTATTAATTAAGAAAAATCAACTAAAACCACAATGAATCGCATCGACCTCACCCTGGACGACATGGCCAACAACAAGTTCCTCACGATATACAATAGTCTGATCAAGAGCTTCACCGCCTCTACGGAATTCTCTTCCAACGATGTGGTCAGCTTGCTGATCGTGTTCTACAAATATGCCCTCAACAACGGATCCCGCTTGATGTCCACCAACCAGCTCTACAACCTATTCCTCGTCAGCTTTGGGATCTTCGATACAACGATCATCGACCGAATTCTGATGAATATCACGCTGGACGGTCGCTCCGTCTCTCCAGAAGCCTGGATGCGACTGTTTTGCGTCTTCTTCACCGGAAATCTGCAGGAGCGAATGAAATTTGCATTTGAGGTGGCTATTTTCCAGGATAATTGGTTGTGTTTCTGTCTTCAGATTCCAATATTTTATAATTTTGATATAGATTAATAAGTTTACTTTCTAGGCTTCGATAATTATTTTTGTATACACCTTGAATATCTCCTGGCAGAGGGTTATTGATTTCAGTTAAAAGATTGCAAAAGATATTCTTGATCAGCATTATTAGACGAGTCGATCTAGACATGTCCGTCAGTCCTTAAGAGGACAAAAATTATAACTTCGTTAATATTTATTGTATTATCTTCTACTCTTGGATATAATATTTTTTAGTATTTCAGAATTTCAAAATAAATTTAACAAAATAAGCACTACTATCACTATGGACGGCAGTCCATGTAGTGACGAAGCGCACCAGGAGAGTGTGCGAAGGCGACTACTATTATATAGCCGCAAAATTGAAAATCTGCTGTGATAGTCCGATCGTAATGAGTAATACACCAATCGAAAGGTATTGCAAAAACTTAAAGGATTGCATACCAAGACCTCAAGAAAATCAATTGGATTGGGAGAGAGGGAGGTGAAAGTGGGCGTTAGAGGGGGCGTGGCACCCTTTTGAAACAAACTTGCGCTGCGTAGGTACTCCTAGAATCTGCATGCAAAATGTCAATCTTCTAGCTTTTATAGTTTCCGAGATCTCAGCGTTCAGACAGACAGACAGACAGACAGACAGACAGACAGACAGACAGACAGACGGACAGACAGACGGACATGGCTAGATCGACTCGGCTAGTGATCCTGATCAAGAATATATATAGTTTATAGGGTCGGAAACGCTTCCTTCTACCTGTTACATACTTTTGCACGAATCTAATATACCCTTTTACTCTACGAGTAACGGGTATAATAATTCAAACAGATATCGTTTTGTTAAATGAAACATAGACACATGTAAATCTAAATTAAACATTTTTGTAATTTGTATTTTAATAGGAGTACTCGGTTGTTTAATTCAACTTTCTGTTTACGAACCATTTATTAAACTCTATTATCAACCATAGGTTTTCACGAGCGCTGGTACAGTGGTTCTGAATCGTGAGGTGGTCGGCTTGGCCATTGAAAAATTCTTCTATGGCGATGACGATGATGAGATCAATGAACTCCGAGCGGTGAGTAGTATAAAAGAACAGGCTCGGACTAAGGCTCTTTTTCTGAGCAGGACATGTGTGAATTCATATTCTCCAAATTCGACACGGACAAAGATGGAATCATATCCTTTGAAGAGTATTCCGAAATAGTCCAAAATCAGCCAGGACTGCTCGAGTTTTTGGGGAAAATATTTCCAGACGACAAGGACAGATCATTGGTTGCATACTGCCACAACATTGAGTCAATGTTTCCGCCAGAAGATGAATTTTAAAATAAAACGCTTTTCTTTGTGGACAAAAATTCGTTGTATTTTGCCCAACTTTATACATTTTTAACCTGCTTAGAAGAGATTCCATAAAATAGCGCAAGTGTTGAGAATTGGCGCTTAGAGGCTTGCTGGCCGGCTTACAATAAAGTCATTTTCCATTAAGTACACACTGGGAAAAGTTGAAATTGCCTCCGCAGACTGCGAATGCCACTGCGGGCACTTCTGTTTTGTTTTTTGTGCCGAAATCTGAGTCTTGTGTTCATGTTCAACTCCTTCCGAATGGTTTCCGATGGTGTGTAGGCGGTGCGGGAACTTTTGTTTTGTTTGTCTATTTTGCGGCTTTGTAGAGCAATTAAATTTGCGCAACATATGCGGGCTCCGGAGGCAAAACATGGGAAGCCCACAGACCCAGCAAAATTCTAATTAAGTTCCCCCAAAAATTATGTGTATGGGGTTTCAGATGAAAGGGAACCGATTTCAAACGTTGGTTGGTTAAATAATAGTTTTTCGCGAGAAAATGTTTCCATTTCTAGGAAATGCACTGCAAAGTGGCACTGTTATCTGCGAATTCGATAGAATTGACTAATGTAGCGTCTAAGACGATACCAAACTATTCAAGTAACTATTTCTTACATTACAGAATACACTGATTAAAAGCATAGTGATTAGTTAATAATAAAGTAGGAAAACGAAATATTTGGGATGTGATATTCTCCGCAGAAACGGCTCTTGTCAACTGGAATTTTGTGGCAGTTCTCCGACAGTTGCGTGAGATGTTTAAGAACATTTCCACCGCGAGACGCTAGGAAAGTTTTACTCTGTGGTTGCCTTATTCTGGCATTGAGCCAGCCACAGATTTCTATCCATCCATCAATTGGTGTGCGTGCAACGGGGCGTATGGGTAACATCGAAATCGAAAGCGGAGAACTGAAAGTTGGCCATCAACTTGTGTGGGGCAATCAGCGAGATGCCAGAAATCGGATTGCCTGGGACGACAATTTGGTGACCCAGAGTCATTGACACGCCTCGTTTTCGGGGGCATTGGCTGGGCATTAAATTCAGCGCGTGACTTTCACCCCAGACATTTGTTGCTGGCCCGCCCCAGAAAATTCAGCACAGGCCCGGTCCGGGATAATGAAAAAGGGATCTGAAAAGGCTCAGCAGAAAGCATGAAAAGTGACCGCGACATCCAGCTGGCAGCTGCCCCACTCCCTTTTCAGCTTTTTTCTGTTGCTGTTTCTGTTGGCTGGAGTTCAGAGTTCGTCACGACTTTGCCACTTTGCTGCAAAAGGGTCCTTGGTTGGTTGTCCTTTTTTCAGCATTAACACGCGGCCTCCTGTTGCATTTCAGTTAAAATGTCGAGGGCCCTGCCCTGCCTTCTCCCCTCCGCCTTTGTGCCTCGAGTGTGTTCTCACCGAAAAACAATGCCGTAGAGCAAAAACGCAAAAGGGCAGCAACAAATTGGGTAAAAACAAACATGCTCCCCACATTTGTATTCCAGAACGATGTATCCTGCTGTTATCCTTTCGCGTTCGTCAGTCCATTTATCGCAGCCAAACTTTTGACTGGCAACGGTTTGGTTTCCTTTTCGCATTTTTGTTTTTTTTTTTCACTGCCTGCAGTAAATCTTGCAGTGCAACCGGTTGGCATTTTTATGAAGTTATACCACAAACTCAGCTGCATTCCGTTCGCCGGCCAGTGCATTAACACATGCCAGATGAAAATGTGCATTTTCCAAATGAAATGACCGCCATGAGTGTGTGCGGAGGTAGAGGCTCCAAAAAATGAGAAACTTTTTGCCCCGGCGGATACAAATATGATTAACCACCGCTATTAAGGCATCAATTCATGATTTAATTTTCAGAACAATAAGGGGAAGTTATCTTATCTTATATATGACATTGCATAGAATTTATTTTAAAGCTGGAGAGAACGCCATAGTAGAGCACCACGACTATCAGATACCCGTTACCAAGCTAAGGGGTATGTGAAATGAAGTTATTAAAGCAGTAAATCGACTGCTTCCATTGCTTGCATTTCTTTATTTCCTCATAACTTTTTATTGAATGGTCCGGTTTTAACAACAATATAATACCAGAATAGAACATAGTAAATACGTACGCTCCTCGCGAAAATGTTTAAATTAGCCATATATTTTGTTCTACATTAGCAATTCGAAATGAAAACAAACAATTCGAGCAGAAAGATAAAAATCATAATGCAAACAAATTGCCTTTTTAGGATTCAAAGTGCCGACAGAGGCGAAGTCTAATGCGTTTATGCCCCGGGGGAATCTGCGCCTTCAAAGGAAGAGGAAAATGCGCATTCTGCCTTTGCTTTTTACGATAACGATAACAATGATAATAATAATCCGATTCGCATAACATAAGGCGGTACAGGGGTGAGAGACCGGAAAGCCGAGGCAGAAGTGCCAGGCGACCTGGAATCGGTTTGATTGTCACATTGTCATCATCTGCATATTAAGTACAAGTGATTACACCCTCGCACTCGCGATACACAGGTATAGATACAGATATACAGGTGAGCACATGTCCTTGGGTCCTCGGGATGATGTGTGCTGCATTGAAAATTCGGCATTTAAATCCAACCAAGCAGCAGGGAATAAGAAAAACTCCGAGCACATTGCGCGCACGGAGCACAAAAGCCAAATACCTACGAGATACATATGTATCTTTTGTTAACGAGCACGAATCGGAGCAAATGTAAATGTTTTCCAATGTGCTGGGGAAGGGATCCCAACACGTTTGACACGGCGGCAAGGAGAAATCAAATCAAATCGGTTTTTGGGCGAGAAAGGAAATCGGAAACGGAATCCATTTCAGGCACGTGAAGTCGTTTGATTATCCTGGTCTTTGTGCTAATGATAGAGCGGTGAGTCTTTAAGCAAGTGCCGCTCCATTGTTGTGCTGAATTGTGTATTGTACAAATATTCTCCATAATCTCTCACGTGGCACTGAAGAGGAAAAACTCATTTGGCGCAACACAAGCTCCAATTAAGTATGACCAACTTCCACAAATGACTGTGCTGCACTGAACTCGTCCTGGGACTGCATATGTACAGTGGTTGTCAAAATAATAACTACTTTTGATTAACCAAAGTGTAGATTTGTTATACATTTTATGAAGTGTAACTAATTTTTTTCGAGTCTCTCTATTTTTCTCACCCGACTTATTTGAAAAGCTCTCTTTTTTCCTTTGGAGCTGGAGTATTGCTATTTAGTTGACCATAGGTGTCCGAACACTGTTTCGTTTTCTTTGTCTTCGGAACGGAATTAAAACTAAGCACTTCGGAGCACACAACTGGCATAAACAAAAGTCAGACAATTGGGAATGCTAGAGAGTGGGCTAAGAGGGAAAGTGCAGGGGTTGCCGGAAGCAGGAAAAGCTGCAGACCGACTTTGGCTGCGGAAAACTCGTACTTGAAAAATCGTAAAATTGAAATTATACACTCATAAAAATAATTTTCTACATTTTAGAAAATCGCCCTAAAAAAATTTTCGCCCTTGAACTGAGAAAAATTTTCTATTTTCACGACAAATTTGCCATGCATTCAAGGCAGGAGACCATAAAAAAATATTTTTAGGGTTAATTTTTCTACTTTTCTAATATTTAGGGCGATTTTTTTCGATTTGCTTCGTTTTGACCTTTTCTAAATCCAACGGCGAATTGCCCTAATTTTTTTTCTAAAATTTGTCTAAATACAAGGGCGATTCGCCTTAAAAATCACTCCAAAAGTGTGAAATTCGGTAGCCCAGCGGTCTAATCACTTGCGCTTTCAACTTTGCTATATGAGGACTAAGGTCGTGGGGTTGTGGGTTCGAACCCTGTGTGATTCAACTTGATTTTTATGTTTTTTTTTTTTGTAAACGTTATAATACTAAGGACATTTTTTCGTCCGAATTTTAAATTAAAGTAGTCTTTAAACCTTAAAAACGTATGGGAGTTCTGAGTTAAAAGCATACTTTGTGTTTGCTGGCAAGAAAACGGGACTAATTGTCACAGTCGTCAGGAAAAAAATATTCGGTTTAGTTGCCTTTAGTCAAATTATAACGTAGACCTCAGGAAAATAAGATGTCTGCAGAGTTTGTTCGTTGTCTTGCGCGATGGGTCTGTGGTGCAGCGGTAGAACGTTAGACTCTAAACCGAGAGGTCGTGGGTTCGATTCTCGCAATGACCAAAAAAAGTAAGTTGTTTTTTCTCCTCATATTTATTTCCCTAATTCGTTTACAAACATGATTTTTCAGTTCTAACGGCTGTGTTGTATAGATCGGGCCCCCCTCCTAACGCAGCTCCCATATAAGCTACACACCAATACAATAATATGCAACGGTCTCCTCCGTCGGTGTTGTTTAATTAAAGCAGTCCCAGTTCCCAGAATATACACGACTAAAATACATGCTTCCCAAATTCAGTTAAGCATGCTCAAACACGATTTTTTTTAATTTGCATAATTTTTTAGGGCATTTGCCTTTAAAAACAGAAAGTTCGCCCTTACTTTTAGAAAAATACGCCTTAAACTTAGGGCAAATCACCCTAAAAATAGGAAAATATTTCTCAATACAAGAAAAATCACCCTAAATTAAACCAAATTTCCATAGGGATTTTTTAGAAAATTTTTCTAAATACACGGGCGAATCGCCAGCGGATACGATTTATGGGCGATTTTCTAAATCCACGGGCGAAAAGTCAGTTTTTTAGGGCGATTTAGGGTAAAAATTTCTATGAGTGTAATTGCCACTGCAAATGATTCGAGGCGCTCCTTCGTGGTTCCTCGTTGCCTGCTGCCAAAGATGCTCTAATTACGCCCCTAAGTGGCTGGAATCATTAAAACGCTTGTCAAATAATAATTGCCCGCAAACAATTCATATCACCAGCGGTTAATTGCGGTGTTTTAAAGTAGATCCTTTGAGGATTTTCTGAGAGCCCCCATACCTTGCACTGCGGCTCTCCGAGGCTTAAGCCACCGACCGACTTCAGTTGGCAGGCGATGGTGAAGTGCATGTGGCATGCCGGATGTTGTGACAGTGCCAAAAATATTTCCACATTTTCCCGCAGACCCCAGCAGGGATAAAGTCCAAGCCCTGTCCCTGCGGCACTTTCAGTGCTCCACATTGCATGGCATTCATTTTTTGTGATCCGCACTCGGATTCGGATTCGGTCAGTTGTTCTACATCGCTTTTGTGCGCTGACATTTTTGCTAAATATTCAAAAAGTTTGCCCGCTTTGGTGTCTCACTCGTTTTTTTGTTGTCGAGCGGATTTTTATACCATATCCGAATGTTTGTCGTACACACCGTTCTTTTTGGGGGTACAAATCAGGCTGATGGCTTTCTGTTTTCCGTTCGATAGTTCCGTGCGACAGCTACACACGTCGCCAGGACACCAGGACAACGGGACACCCGACAGTTGTTAGCCCCGAGTTTAGTTTTCGATTGCGTTACGCAGGCAAGTCCACGATGCGAATGAAATGGTATGTGAATTTAATCTCTTCAATGGCAGCTCAGCTCAACTTTCAATGGTAGCCGTGGGTCAGGATAAAATCTCGAATTTAAATAGCCAGTACTAAAAGCAGTTTTAATTTATTCCAGTCATTTTTTGTAACTTATTAGAAAAGGAATTTAATTTTCCTAATACATTTTGAGTATTTGATTTTGATATATAGATTAATCAATAGGACAAAGCGCTAGTTCTTGGTTACTTTACTTTTTGAAGTTTTTACAAATTAATCGAGCTGGACAGCCCATTTGATTAATCTTCACTACTTATTCTATCCACAAGTTTATTCATTTTATAGGAAGAAAATCCCTGTGATTGAAACTTCACCTCAGAGATTAACTCCTAATGGTAAGTCATGAGAGTAAGTGTCGTTTAGGTGGCTAAAGTCCCAAGTTTCTACAGAATGCCATTGATTTTAGCAACAAACACAATTTTGTTGTACCATTTCAACATGGTAATATCTTTTAGTATCCCATCTCCTTATGTGTGGCCATTCATTTCGCATTTCGGAGTTATCGGAAATGCAGCAACACTTCAGATTTCAAATTATTTTTAAGTACCCGAGAACTATAAATTGCACAAAAGCCAATTGTCGGCATTAGGAAATTGTTTTGTACTTCTGTGTGTGTTTGTGTCCTCGACACACGATAAGAAATCCGAAATAGACAAACGTAAATGTGGCCTCTTCTACGGGGTCCAAGTGTGTGTTGAGTCCGGGTTCGATTCCCTCGCATTCAAGAAACTCCAGTAAGCTTTGGCCCAGATGCACTGGAAAAAAATCGTAAAGGTAACAAAAAAGAATTGTAATAAGTTTTTCCTTAAACTTTAAGACACCGTCCTTCCCCAAGAGACGCTTGATTTAATTAATTTAAAGGTTAATAATAATGACTTATAAATGTCTTATCAATGACTTATTATACATATTTAAATGTTTGTTGAAAGATAATTCATAAAACTGAACCAAAATAACCTAATATTCTTACTTTTGAATTACTGAAATTAATGACTTGTTAATTAACTGAAGCCTGAATAATTTCGTTCACTGCACAAAAGCCGAAGGAGGCGCTGTGGGAACATGAACCAAAGTGTTTGTTGCATGCAACTGATTGCAAAGGATTTTATGGCTGTTGCTGCTGCTGCAGTTGCCCTGCGCCCGTCGTCCTGCGTCCTGTGTCCTTAGTCCTGTTCTTCCTGCTGCTGGCCCCTTGGCAGGGCGATGCAAAAATCCACAACAGCAGCAGCTGCCGATCGCAGCAGCAGCAGGAGCAACAGCAATGCTTAAGTGCTGCAGTTTTCCGGGAACGAGGATGGGGGGACTAAATGGGGATGCCGGGTGCCAATGGACTGGCGCGGGGTGAAATGTCTGCTCCGGCTTCCTTGTTGCCACAGAAGGTGTCGCTGCACTGGCACTGGCACTGGCGCGCTGTTGTGGCAAAACACGAGCCCGCATCAGCAGCAGCAGCAATGCCAGTTGCAGCAGCAACAGCAACAGCACGGCAGCAACAGCAGTAAAATGTCGACATCAGCATTACATGCGAGAATTGCTCGACTGCGGATTTGCAGTTTAATGGCAATGCAACCAGGCAACTGGCAACCCATCGTTGCAATCGGCAGGCAATCGGTGACGGAAATATGCTGCGGTGCCGTGTGATGCGGTTGCCATCCTGTCATCCTCGTCCTCGTCCTTGTCCCCCAACCACCACCATCCCTTCCGTAACCTGCGTGATTAGCTGGCAGGTGAGGGCCAAGGTGCAATTTTGCACACATCGAACTGGGGGCTTTGCAGCCTTCAAAACAGTTACGCGATGTTCGACTAAGGCCTTGCCAAAATAATTCGAAGCGGCATTTAACCGCCTCTCAAATCCACACTGTCAGCGGCATAATGCGCGGGTAATTGCTTTGGGACATCAACTGCAGAACAGCCGGGCGGATTCGAACTTTTGAAGCTTTCAGAGGCTGTCTGGCACAAAAACGGTTTCGCTAAAAAATATATTAATTCCTGGTTGGGCCTAAAATCTGACTCTGACTGTAAGAGAAGAGAAATGTCTAATTTTTTCTGAATTAATTAAGTGGTAAAACAAAGATAATACAAAGACCAAGAAATGTAGTTTCAACAACAAGTAAATGTGTTTTGATGCCCTTTACAAATAAGTCGATTATTTTCAAAAATAATTATTTATGATTTTCAAGATTGCGCACCCTCACACTTTTTCGCAGAGGATATAAAAATATGCCGAGCCGAAAAAACTCAACAAGTTTTCCAATAAAATTAAAAGTTTGCCTGCATGCACAGATTTTGCAGATTTCACAGAATCCATTGAAAGTAGCAAATACAAATACTAACGAAAATAGGAAAAGCTGCCTGGGGTAAAGGGGGGTGGCACTGGGGTGGAGGTGGAGGTGGACAGGGGCCAGCGCTGTTGGCAAAGTTTTGATTGCCAATAAGGATTTACAGGTGATAATACAGCATAATCTGGCCACGTTCCACGTGCCGCGTTGGCAGGGCAACATTCTGTTGGAAAATTGTATCTGGAATTTTGTAGTTACCTTGTGCTCGCCGGCTTTTACCCGCTTTTGCGAACTGCATGCGCGGAAAAGAGTGGAGCGAAATGCATTAAAATGGATTTCGAAACTTTAAAACTCAATTTCAATTGCACGGAAAAAGTTTCGCGCTGCGATTTGCATATTTACGTAAAAGGGAGCTGAAAAACAATATCATCCGCCTGCAGCAGAAAAAATATATGAATTCCTAGGTCCACCTGGGATGTTCACAAATTAATTAGTTTCGCTTGTCCCCAGATCTTGGCCCTTCAACATTACCTACAGCTGCTGCCCGACGACTTGGAAACGTGAAAGACAAAAAAAAAGGTCTTCTGTTCTCGCTGCCAAGTATAATAATTTGAAAAGCCATTGCGCCGCTGCTGCAAACGGAAAAATTCATTTGAAAAATTAAGTTTTCTCACGGACAACGCCGCGTCACACCGTCGGCCAATGGGGCGTATGAGCGACCTGATTTCCACTTCTGTCTGCACTTAATTACAAAACGAGAATGCATCCAACGCCAGGGCCAGCAACTACAGCTACAACAAAGTCCGCGCAAACAAATTTCAATATTAAAATTCCTTTCGCCTCATAGTTTTGGCGCCGCGAAGGAGCAGGACGAAAAGTCCGGAGCTGGGTGTCGGAAATCGGAAGTCGGATGTCGGGAGTCAGAAGCCAGGAGTCATGGAGACAGCACAGCTGGCGAATGCAACTGCGTGATAATTAAAATCAAAGCTCTCGAAAGAGGTCAAGACTTTCGCAAGGATTGCGAAGGGGACATCGAGTCGAATTCTTGAATACAATACGGCAGAACAGGTTACCGCGGCATATTATCCACATAAAAAGGGCCTCTGGTTATTACATATAAAGAATATTTTACCTATATTATATACACTTAATAGTGTATTTTAGTATTTTACACTTTGTAACATTTTTTCACTCTTTGCTGAAGCGAAATATAAAATGTAATAATGTTTAATTTTTATAATGTAGCCTAATAAAATTACTATAAAGTATGTTTTTTACATTGGAAATTGAATTTAAAAAGCTGTAAAATATTGATTTCTTTCGAATCATAATACATTTTTAATATCATTTCTCATTCCAGAAATTTTTAAGTAAAATATTTATTTTTAAATTTAATTAAAAAAAACATAATAATAGTTTAACACAAAACAGCTCACGAATTGTCCTCCCTCCTATACAAATTTTACAGAAACGAACTAAGATAGGTGTTATAGCCAAGATCCGAATACCGTTGACGTAGTTAAGGAGTTTTCTGTTCCCTATAGCTGCACGATTCCTGGATGGATTGGATGGCTGAGAAGGGAGCTGCATGCGTTGCTATCAAAACAATGAGGAATAATTAAAATTCACCCTCAAACAATTTGTGAGCTTGGGCGAAAGGACTCTTCTACTTTCCTGTGGGCGGTAAGGGGGCGGAGAGGGGGAAGCGGACACATGCTCATAAATAAATTTATGTTTGCTGAAGTGTATTGGGCGTGCCAGGATCCCAGCTCCCAGCTCCTGGTTCCAGTTCCAGTTGGGCCATAAATTTCTGGTTGTTGTTGCCAGCTCCGACAGCTTTCAGACAGCTGCAGAGGAAGAGCCGGAGCGTGTTTTTCTTTGCAATTACAAGGACTTCTATTTTATCATCCTGTGCAATGTATCTGGGGAATTCGGGGCTGCTCTTTCGAGTTTTGTTTACTGTTCGACTAAATCAATTTGCCCAGCAAGGATATCATCGGGTAACTCGACCGAATTAGCAGCCATTTAAATGCGCGCTTTAAGCCGCTTTTCCCGCGTTCCTGTTAATCATACTTCACACTTTTCGCAAAGTTAACCTTTGATTCAATTTATCAACTTCAATAAACAGAACAACAAAAAATGCGACACACACACAGGGGCCACAGAAACCAGAAAGAGAGAGAGCGGGGCCTTCGCAAAAGTTGCGCCTGCGAATCGCAAAGGACTAACGACATCCTTTGAACGCTCGCAAATAATCCCGCAAAAACCGAGAGCTTAACTTTTTCAGCATTTATGGTGGGCTGCGTTCGCCCATATTTGGGCTAAAGCCCTTTTTGCCATTCGCCTAGTTTAGCACAAAGTTGAAACGTCAACGCTGTCTGATTCTGATCGTATGCCACCAGCAACCGACGCAACCAACAAAAGCAACATTGTCCCTGCCGCTGATGGATGGATAGATTCCTGGATGCACCAATGGATGGATGGATAGATGGGCTGCATAAGGCCCGAGTTCAGTTAAGTTGGTCCACTGCCGCGGTTGCGAGGCCCTCGTTTGTGTTCCTATGTACCAGCGATACGCTTGACCAACAAGGCGGAGCTCCGCTAAATTCCGAGTTGATTATCAAAACCAAACAGCAATAGGTCTTTTGCACAGAAAAAATCGCAAGCGGTTCAACAAAAGTTGTAACCACTAGGCCATCCGTCTTAGTTAATTAAACATCGAAAAATGAAATTTAAAGAAAAAAAAAAGATTCAATGACTTTTAATTTTGGCCAGTGATTTCGCAAAAACATAATGTAGAAATATTAAATTTGAATTTTAATTTTTTCGATTAATAAAAAAAAATGTTGTATCAACTTACAAAAGAATGTCTATAAAAAACACCATGAGTATATGAAGACTATATAATTTGTGTACAATTTAATTCGTAACTCTAAAATATTAAAAAAATATTTTTTCCCAGAGTAGAAGAGATCGTCCGAGTTTTTTAAAATTAAATTTAAAGCTTATAAATATTAAACAAATTATATTCCCATAGATAGAAAATAATATGTATGTAAGTGTAAAAACAACGAGCTCCAATTGGAGCTATAGGACAGACAGACGGACATGGCTTGATCTACTTATCCAGTGATTCTGTTCAATAATATACATATTTAATGGGCTCAGAATAATCTCATTCACAGCGTTGCAAACTTCTGACTGAAATCATTATAAGGGTAAGGGCACCCAACGACAAGAAACGTACAGCTAGGTCTTGAAAACTAAACCATTGAAGCACAATGTCCTTTGGGAGATGCTAGTTCTGTGCAAAGTTTTCATCACTTGGATTTCTGTCCCTAGCCTTGATTCCCTGAGCTTGGAAATGTCTTCAATGGCATCCGACACTCGCCTCCATCATCAATTCATGTCGATAGATAGACAATGTTTGCCTACACACGAAGGCACAGATGCAGACGGACATATAAATATCCAACAAGTCTGAAATACAATCCCAGCCGATGTTTCTGCTGCTGTCGCACTTGCCGAGGGTCTCTATTTATTTGTTGTAATAATATTAGTTTTTGCATTTATGTGCGAATGTGTACACACAAGAAGCATCTTTTGTTTTGCTCATCTTTCGCCGGACCTGAGCCACTCCGGAAATAAGATTAATGCAATTGGGAAATCCAACATGGAGCAGTTGTGTTGGCTCTTCTGTTTACTTTTGTCCCAGCTCTGCCAAATATTGGGAATGATATATGTATATTTATTTATATGCTAGTATTTCATTAATTGTGTATTCGACTGCCCTTACAAGTGTCCCCGCCGTCACACTCGAGCGGCAGATTTATTAAACAAACACTCGAATTGATTGCAATGGAAATTACACATCTAACTGCCATTCGGAAGTGCATGTGGGCGAAACATTGGATTCAGCAGGAATGCACTTTACTCAAATTTTATTGCAGAAGCTTTGATTTCGGTGGAATTATTGTCTCTTTAAAATTTGGGTTTTACTTTGAGATTAATTGTACCATTGAGCTTTGAAAAACCTTTCAAAAGTAATCAAAAATGTTATGTTACTAGATATCTAAATTTTTCGTAAAAGTCCCAAAATTGAATAATGATGTTTTTAAAAATATTAATGTTTATGCTCTTGGCGGCCTTTGAGGTATTTGATAAGAGTAAAGTATCTGAGTGAGACGATGAGCTAAAAATTCATTTTAGGTCGACCGTCTGTATGCCATGAACATGGACAATGCCCGGATAGTTCTTAGAGAATCAAACAAAAGGAGGGATCGACATGGAGTGCCACATTTGGCTTTGGACATGGCTCTTAGCGAAGGATGCCAAACATATGCTACGGTATGATTAAAATCAACTCTTCTTACTGCTTGCCTAAGACGTTTTATTTCACAGCAACTGGCGAAGTCGAATAATATGACATACTCGGACCCCACTAATAAAAAATACACAGAAAACATCTGCAAATATGAAATTAGAGCGGGAGCTCTATCAAGATGCGTCCATAATTGGTATCATGGAAGAAAATTTGATAAGTTAGACCCGAGAGCTAAGGAGTTTACTGCACTGATTTGGAGGTCTTCCCAATTTATGGGCTATGGAGACGCTAACATAAAGTAAGTCACTAACTCCACAAGTATGAGAAGGCACAACCACTGTTAATAGCGTTAAAAATTATCTGTTTTGTAATCTAAACTTTTTTATTTGCAGTGCTTTACAAGGTGTTTTTGTGGTCAGATATACTCCACCCGGAAATGTCCCAGGACTATACACGGACAATGTGCCTCCTAAAAAGGAAAAAAAGAAGCATAAGCATAAGAAGAAGCACAAGCATAAGCATGATGAGTAAAGTTTACATTATCACACAGATTTTTTAATATTTTATATATTTTACCTAATATTGAATTTCAGAGATGGTGCCAGTTGCCTAGATAATCGATATGTCATTTTGATGTCGAGTCTTTTCTTTCTATCCACTATTTGGGAGTGAAGCTTTTTCCCTATTTTACTATTTCCACACTAGAACCCCATCGAGATAAAATAAATACTTAGTGTAAAATAAATTCCAGTCATCTGGTTCTTAGCCCAGTTTCTTTTATATTATTGCCTCGTCTTTTTTATCAAAAACTATTTTCAGGAATTCTTTTTATTTAATTAAATATAAGAGCATGTTTATACCCGTTCCTTGTAGAGCTAGAGGGTAAAAATATGTAACGGGTAAGCCCTATAAAGTATAGGGCTGTGATTTTGGAAACTATCAGAGACTTAGAGTTGGGATTTCACATTCAGATTCCATATGATCCACGCCCACTCTAACGATCACAAAAGCCTATAACGCTAAAATCTACCTACGGCACTAATTTTAAAAAATGTTGTAAATTACCCATTTTAATTATGAATACCAATACAGTCATCAATCATCAGCCATTTAAAAGTTATGAACAACAACAGCTTTGGCCGCTAGGTGCCGCTTTGCTCCATTGTCGTTTTGTAGTTTGCCTATCTCCATCTCCCTCGCACTTAGTTTAGATGAGTAACGGGTATTTGATAGTCTGCGTTTATTTTAATTATTTAACATGCTTTTTATATAAACGTAATAAAACAGCTCATCAGTAACAACCAACTCCAATTCTTTATCGTTTGTCCTGCTCTGGCACTTCGTAGGCTCCGAATGCTCGGACATGTTCTCTTATCCTGACAGCGTTGATGGCAATAAAGCCGCCCGCATCCTGCGGCACATAGCCACCATGGACGTCCATGGATACGAGCTGTTCGTTGTAAAGAGCTCCGACATCCTTCGCCGCCTTTCGGGCGACGACGCGGCAATATCCAGGTGCCAATTCCACGGTTACCTTTCCGGAGACCCGCTGCTCGGCTAACTCGATGCATTTGCGCGCATAAATCGCCTCCGGACTGAACCAGAAACCATTGTACACGTAGTCGGCCATGCGATCCCGCAGTACTTGCTTGGTGCGGAGTACCTCGCGGTCCAAGGCGAAGACCTCGAGGTCCTGGTGAGCAGCGTACAGGATGGTGCCTCCTGGCGTCTCGTATACCCCGCGCGATTTTAGTCCCACATAACGATTTTCAACAATGTCAATCCGACCGATGCCGTAAGATCCGCCCAGCCGGTTGAGGAATTCCAGCATCTCCAGTGGTTTGGTATAAACTCGACTGCTGGCCAAATCCTCCACACCGGTGGGCAGTCCCCGATTGAACTGAATAACCAGGCGAACGGGATTCCGAGGCGCCTTAGTCAGGGGATCGACGGTCATTTCGTAGAGATTGTCCGGAGCCACTGTGTTGGGATCTTCGAGGATTCCGGACTCGTAGCTGATGTGCAGGATGTTGGCATCGGTGCTCCAAGGAGTGGCCGGCTTGGCGCTCACCTCAATTCCGTGCTGTTGGGCATAGGCAATGAGATCCTGACGACCCTGGAACTGGCGGCAGAACTCCACATCCCTCCACGGAGCAATGATCTAAAAAACACAAAAGAGAATATCAGAGATATTTACTTTAAAATACTTGTATAAAATATTTTTAACTAAAAATTTAGCGAAAAACTATACAAACATATAAGGTATACCAAGAGAGCCTGTACTTAAAATTAAAAATATCTATGGATTTTAAGGTAATATATCGACGGTTGCCACTTCAAAAATTTTTTATGAGCCAAAAAAGCGGAACAATTTAGTTTCGATCTGGCACTTTTGGGTTTCAGACATTAATCACTTTTAAAATTGCAAAAAAAATGCAGAAATAAAAAAATGTATTCGTTTTTTCGTTGTTGGCTACAAAGAGCCAAATCTGGCAAGCGTGAATATATCCATATTAAAGATGTCACAAAAATTTCTTTATACCAAAATTTCCCCAAAAAAAATCTTAGTGTGATAAAAACCGTTAAAAATTAAGTGGACTATTTAAAGTTTAAATTTTAAACCCATCCAAATTTTAGTTGGTTGGTTTCCAAACCGTCGAAGAAGATTAGAGTTAAAGAAATATTAAATTAGATAATGTCGACTTGGTGAAGTACCACTATATTGTTGCACTTTCTGTGCGATAAGCAATTGATAAGCCCGAAAAGCTGCCCCTGAAAACGCTTATCAGTCGGCCTGATACCGTTGGGATGTTTAGACGCACCTTAAGATCCGGTTTGAGGGCATAGGCGCACAGCTCAAAGCGCACCTGGTCGTTTCCCTTTCCGGTGGCTCCATGGGCAAGGTACTTAGCCCCGCACTGGCGGGCCACCTCCATCAGAGCAACACTGATACATGGACGGGCCAGAGAAGTGCCCAGCAGATAGCGCTCCTCGTAGACAAGGCCCATCTGAATGGACGGCCAGATATAGTCTTCTACGAAGGACTGCTTCACATCGGCCACGATCACCTAGGAGTCAAATACACAAGAAAGTTACTTTACAGACGGTCAAGGCACTTTTAATCGCAATTTTCTAATATGGTCAGAGCACTTTAAAAGAAAATATTTCCTTATAATGGAGAGTTTTCTCAACTAACCTTCTTTGCCCCAATTTTTAAGGCCTTCTTCTCGGCGGCGGCAAAGTCTTCCTTCTGACCAACATCCGCTAGGACGCATATGACCTCATACTGCTGGTCCAACAACCACTTTAAGATGCAGCTAGTGTCTAGGCCACCAGAATATGCCAAAATAACAGTTTCGCCAGCCATATTTCCCTGCTCACGTCCGTTCGATCTGCTTGTGCAAAAATACTGAATAAGGGAGATATTCCAGCCCATAGCAATCTCTGTCTAATCAAAAAAGCTTATCGGTCCCCACGTGTGATTCTCTCTACAACTAACTCTAACGATAAGGTGATGGTGCTGCCGCAGACAGCACGAGTGCTAGCTTTCTGGTGGGTTTTATTGGACATAGATTAAATGTTTAGAGCCTGTTGTTTAATAAGACTTTAAATTTAAAGAAACTATAATGTCGGTTTATTTCGATTAATATTTAAATTTGTTTCTTCTTGAATACAAGAACTTCATTTATGATTTATTTACTTTTACCATGAACTGCATCGTCCCCAGGTGCATCCTACAATATCATCTCCACAATCAAGAGGCCGGGCCAAAACTGCGACCATCAAAGCAAATAGAAAAATCTATGGGTTGAAAGTCTATGCTTAGTACACATTGTCTTTATGTTATCACTTTTTTAAACTCACCATTAATGTCGTGTTGATTTGCATCTTTGCACAAATTTTTTGTTACTAAAGTCTGATCTGAGGATTGGCTCTTTTTATACCCAATCCGCAACAAAATTTCCGTATTCGCAACGACTTTAAGTTACCTATTAAAAAGTGTACTTGGTTTTACAAAATTAGGACAGCCATAATCTTAGTTTTTTTTAGATCGTTTTTTATATCAATCTATATTTTAACTCAAATTTTTTAAAATTTTAAAGTACATAATATTTATCTTACGCCACGCTTTAACAGACACATTTAAAAATAAGAGAGAACGCTATAGTCGGGTTGGTGTCCCGACTATCTTATAAATGTCACTCGGTTTAAGGGGAGTGCGAGGGAGGTGGATATATACAATTTTTTGATTGCGTATAACTTTTTAATGAATGGGCCAATTTGAAAAATATCTTCTACATTTGGAAAGGTATGTGTAAATATACACAACAAAGTTGCATTTATACTTCTCAGAAATCTTTAAACGTGCCCTTTTATGCGATAGTTAGGCGATGTTTTCTCGGTGATACTTTGAATTCTTCCTCTGGACTGTGAAAAATGGAACGTTGACTACGAGAACAAATCAAATCGGATTTGGGGCACGGGAGGTTAGGCTCTCCCCCAGTCAGCAAAATGTATGCATACTCGATTTAGGATCCGTTATAGAAGTTCAGATATGTTTTTTAACTATTATCTTATGCTATTTATTGTATTATTCTACAAAAGGATTAAAAGAACGCAATTTTACGTCAGTTTTTCCGAGTTGAAATTCCCCTTCGTTAATGTTGAGTTGAGCAACTGCTCTTCAAATCAGCTGTTATTGGATGGTGGATGGTGGATGTGCTCTGTGGGAACACGAGTTTCCCATTTGTCAGAAGTCCCAACCATTTCACACGGATCATTAATCCGGGAAAATTATTACTTTTAGGAACAGGGTATTCCGAAAGAAATGTTGTTATTACGTAAAATATTATATACAAAAAAACGAAAAAGTTTAAACAAATTTTAAAACAAAACGTAATTTATTTTAATAAACAAATAAATATTTATTTTTTTAAATTTAGTTTTGAACAGTGCTAATATAATTACTAATATTATTAATTTTATAGCCGCCAAATAATAAATAAAAGATCTTTTGTTTTTAAGTTTACAGAGGTCATACACAAAATAAAGTATAGCTCGAATTGAACCAAAGCAACACCATTACAAACGCGCTACCTATTTTTTTGACCGCAGTTGTACGTGCACAGCAAAACCAACGTACCCGAGATCCGAACCTTTCGCTATGGTGGATTTTTTGATGCACTTGCGAAAGTCGCGCTGTATTTTCGGGATGTCCATCAACGGTCATACTTAACCGTGTTTCGTGGAAAAATGCAATTACGCTCCGGCAAAAACAAGATTTTAGCCGCGTAAACATTGGAATCCGATGGAAATGGAGATGGAATCCGACAACAGTGACGACGAGGGATCGATTGGCAATGGATTGGACTTGACCGGCATTCTTTTCGGCAACATCGACTCCGAGGGCAGATTGCTGGAAGACGACGAGGGCGAGGGACGCGGGGGCGGCGGATTCGATGCGGAGCTCCGGGAGAACATTGGATCCCTTTCCAAGTAAGTAACGTTATTTGGTAAATGTGCATATCGGTATTCAGAAGTACATCCCCATTATCTAGTAATGCAATAAGTTGGTGTTCCCTATGCCTTATAAACCGCACCTATGAATCTTCCTAAAGTAATTAATATACCTTCTTTCAGACTGGGTCTGGATTCAATGCTTCTCGAGGTAATTGACCGCAAGGAGGCCGAGCCCTTGTCGGAGGACGAAGACGAGGAGAAGTCGGAGGCCAGCGCCAGCGGAGGTCTGAGTGCCTTCGATGCTCTCAAGGCAGGCGTAAAAAGTGACGAGAAGGAGGATGGTGCCGTAAGAGCCCAGGAGGATGCTATAGACTACTCGGATATTACCGAGTTATCCGAGGATTGTCCCCGCACACCGCCGGAAGACTCAACGTCATACGATGACTTAGAGGACGCCATTCCCGCTTCCAAGGTGGAGGCCAAGCTGAGTAAGTGAACTCCCATGATAACCTTAGGTTTCTTTTAGAAATAAAGAGTTGAGTACGACGTACAACTCTACTAATTTGAAACTTTTTAAAAATGCCATTTATATAATATTTTTTTTAAATGATTACGTTTAGGAATATTATAGTTACAAATATGTATGCATAGGAACTATTTACTGAGTAAGTGAAGCCTGGGCTGTGAACTCCCAGGATAACCTTGAGTTTCTCTTAGAAATAAGTAAAAATTAATTTTTAATTAATTAATTAATCTAATGGCAACTTTACCATTTTTATGTAACATTTTTTTAATGATTATTTTAAAAAAAAATTTTAATTAAAAATACGCCTAGGAACTATTTAGGTATTCCTGAAACCGATGATATCAATGGCCCTATGTGTTTCCTATCAAAGTGACACTTAAAAGTGACAAAGCATTTCTCATTGAACGAATTTTTTAGTTCTGATTTAGTATACCTGGCAAAGAACAACTCTTAATTTACCGAAAAAAAAAACAATTTTTTAGATATCAAGCAACATTATTTTGCAGCCAAAGACGACAAGGAACTGATGCCTCCACCCAGTGCTCCCATGCGATCGGGTTCTGGCAGCGGCACTGATGAGCCGGCCAAACCAAGTGACGCCTCCAGTCCCGGCGGCGACTCCAAGTCCGCCGATGCCAAAGGTAAACTGGACTTTGAGAAGCAATTAACAATGATATTAAACGTAACTGATGCTTTTTAGATGCGGACCGCAAACTGGACACACCGCTGGCAGACATTCTGCCCTCCAAGTACCAGAACGTGGATGTGCGCGAGCTCTTTCCCGACTTTCGACCCCAAAAGGTGCTGCGCTTCTCGCGCCTCTTCGGACCGGGTAAACCCACTAGTCTGCCCCAGATCTGGCGCCACGTGCGCAAACGCCGCCGCAAGCGCAATCAGTCCAGGGATCAGAAGGTAGGAACTTTAGTTTTAAAATAGGTTTACAGTAATTTGTAAATATATTCTGCCCTGCAGCTAACCAACACCGGTGGCTCCGACTCCCCAAGCGACACAGAGGAGCCTCGCAAGCGTGGCTTCAGCCTGCACTATGCATCGGAGCCAACGCCGGCGGAGTGCATGTCCGACGACGAGGACAAGCTGCTGGGCGACTTCAACAGCGAGGACGTGCGTCCTGAGGGACCGGAAAACGGAGAGAACTGCGACCAGAAGCCCAAGGTGGCCGACTGGCGTTACGGGCCGGCACAGATTTGGTACGACATGTTGGAAGTGCCCGATTCCGGCGAGGGATTCAACTACGGCTTTAAGACAAAGACGGCAGCCTCCTCGTCTCAGCCGCAGATCAAGGATGAGCGGCGTGTAAACAGTCCAGAGGCAGACGGCGAGGAGCCAAGCATTGCGGATGACGCCTTTCTAATGGTCTCACAGCTGCACTGGGAGGACGACGTGGTCTGGGATGGCAACGACATCAAGGCGAAGGTGCTGCAGAAGCTGAACTCAAAGACAAATGCAGCTGGATGGTTGCCCTCCAGCGGATCAAGAACTGCCGGCGCCTTCAGCCAGCCTGGAAAAACGTCCCTGCCGGTGGGAAACAGCAGTGGCAGTTCCAAGCAGGGCTCGGCAGCATCTAGCAAAAAGGCCCAGCAAAAGTAGGTTATTGTCTTTACAATTTACCTGTATTTGTCCTAAATTTCCATCCATTTTAGTGCTCAAGCAAAGCCAGCAGAGGCCCCCGATGACACCTGGTACAGTCTGTTCCCGGTGGAGAACGAGGAGCTAATATACCACAAGTGGGAGGACGAGGTGATCTGGGATGCACAGCAAATGAGCAAGGTGCCCAAGCCGAAGGTACTCACATTGGATCCCAATGACGAGAACATCATCCTGGGCATTCCCGACGACATCGATCCCTCCAAGATCAACAAGAGCACGGGTCCCCCGCCAAAGATCAAGATACCGCATCCCCACGTGAAGAAGTCCAAGATCCTGTTGGGCAAGGCGGGCGTAATCAATGTGTTGGCGGAGGACACTCCGCCGCCACCACCCAAAAGTCCCGATCGTGACCCCTTCAACATTTCCAATGACACGTAAGTCCCCGAGTAGATTTAACAGAATCAGAAGGTAATATTTGACCCCCCTGTAGGTATTATACACCCAAGACAGAACCGACACTGCGCCTGAAGGTGGGTGGCGGAAATCTCATCCAGCACTCGACTCCGGTGGTAGAGCTGCGAGCTCCGTTCGTACCTACGCACATGGGCCCGATGAAGCTTCGCTCCTTCCATCGCCCGCCACTCAAGAAGTACTCGCACGGACCGATGGCCCAAGTTTCGCCCCACCCCGTCTTCCCACTGCTTAAGACCATTGCGAAGAAGGCCAAGCAGCGCGAGGTGGAGCGCATCGCCTCCGGTGGCGGAGACGTCTTCTTTATGCGCAACCCGGAGGATCTGAGCGGCAGGGATGGAGACATCGTGCTGGCCGAGTTCTGTGAGGAGCACCCGCCGCTGATGAACCAGGTGGGCATGTGCTCCAAGATCAAGAACTACTACAAGCGCAAAGCGGAGAAGGACAGTGGGCCGCAGGATTATGTCTACGGAGAAGTCGCCTTTGCGCACACCAGTCCCTTCCTGGGCATCCTGCATCCCGGCCAGTGCATCCAAGCGATTGAGAACAATATGTACAGAGCGCCCATTTATCCGCACAAGATGGCCCACAACGATTTCCTCGTTATTCGCACCCGGAACAGCTACTGGATCCGATCGGTGAACTCCATCTTCACAGTGGGACAGGAGTGTCCGCTGTACGAGGTTCCGGGTCCGAACTCCAAGCGCGCCAACAACTTCACTCGCGACTTCCTGCAGGTAGGTGCTGATAACTAAGCAATCTTTCATTTGTTAATATTTTTTTTGTGTTTCCAGGTCTTTATTTACCGCCTGTTCTGGAAGAGTCGTGACAATCCGCGCCGCATCCGAATGGACGATATAAAACAGGCTTTCCCCGCCCATTCAGAGAGCAGCATCCGCAAGCGGCTGAAGCAGTGCGCCGATTTTAAGCGCACGGGCATGGACTCCAATTGGTGGGTTATCAAGCCCGAGTTTCGCCTTCCCTCCGAGGAAGAGATCCGAGCCATGGTCTCACCCGAGCAGTGCTGCGCCTACTTTAGCATGATTGCGGCAGAACAGCGCCTAAAGGTGAGTGTTTTTGATTAATTTGCATGGTACTTTATACATTACTTTCTATTTTTGTAGGATGCTGGCTATGGAGAGAAGTTTTTGTTCGCCCCGCAGGAAGATGACGACGAGGAGGCGCAACTGAAACTCGACGACGAAGTAAAAGTGGCTCCGTGGAACACAACTCGCGCATATATCCAGGCCATGCGTGGAAAGTGCCTGCTCCAGCTGAGTGGTCCCGCTGATCCCACGGGATGTGGTGAAGGATTCTCCTACGTTCGAGTGCCAAACAAGCCAACGGTAAGAATAATTCTAAAACTGAATAGAAAACTATTGAACAATTTATAATTCTTTATAAAAATATAAATAAACAGCAAACCAAGGAGGAACAGGAATCGCAGCCAAAGCGGTCAGTTACCGGAACGGATGCCGATCTGCGTAGGCTGCCACTCCAGCGAGCCAAGGAGCTTCTGCGACAGTTCAAGGTGCCCGAGGAGGAGATCAAGAAGCTCTCCCGATGGGAGGTCATTGACGTGGTGCGCACCCTGTCCACGGAGAAAGCGAAGGCCGGCGAGGAGGGAATGGATAAGTTCTCCCGTGGCAATCGCTTCTCCATCGCTGAGCACCAGGAGCGATATAAGGAAGAATGCCAGCGCATTTTCGATCTGCAGAACCGAGTACTCGCCAGCTCCGAGGTGCTGTCCACCGACGAGGCGGAGTCCTCGGCCTCCGAGGAATCTGACCTCGAAGAACTGGGCAAGAACCTGGAGAACATGCTGTCAAACAAGAAGACGTCCACGCAGCTGTCAAGGGAACGTGAGGAATTGGAGCGCCAGGAGTTGCTGCGACAGCTGGACGAAGAGCACGGCGGGCCAGTTGGCAGTGGAGGCGCCAAGGGAGCTAAAGGCAAGGAGGAGGCCGGGCAGCAGTTGCTGGCCAGCAGTAATCAAGGCCGCATTCTTCGCATCACACGTACCTTCAGAGGAAACGATGGCAAGGAGTACACCCGCGTGGAGACTGTGCGCCGGCAGCCGGTGATCGATGCCTACATTAAGATTCGCACCACGAAGGACGAGCAGTTCATCAAGCAGTTCGCCACGCTGGACGAGCAGCAAAAGGAGGAGATGAAGCGCGAGAAGAGGCGCATCCAGGAGCAGCTGCGTCGCATCAAGCGCAACCAGGAGCGCGAACGCCTAGCGCAGCTCGCGCAAAACCAGAAGCTGCAGCCAGGTGGCATGCCCACGTCCTTGGGCGATCCCAAGAGCTCGGGCGGTCACTCGCACAAGGAACGGGACAGCGGCTACAAGGAGGTCAGTCCGTCGCGCAAGAAGTTCAAGCTAAAGCCGGACCTGAAGCTCAAGTGCGGCGCCTGTGGGCAGGTGGGTCACATGCGAACAAACAAGGCCTGTCCCCTGTACACCGGCATGCAGAGCAGTCTGTCCCAGTCTAATCCTTCCCTGGCTGACGATTTGGACGAGCAGAGCGAGAAGGAGATGGCCATGGATGACGACGATCTGGTGAATGTCGACGGAACCAAGGTGACGCTGAGCAGCAAGGTGCTCAAACGGCATGGTGGCGATGACGGCAAGCGGCGCAGTGGCTCCAGCTCTGGTCTCACCTTGAAGGTGCCCCGCGATGCGATGGGCAAGAAGAAACGCAGAGTGGGTGGCGATCTCCATTGTGACTACCTTCAGCGACACAACAAGACAGCCAACCGAAGGCGCACAGATCCTGTGGTGGTGCTGTCCTCCATCCTTGAGATCATCCACAACGAACTGCGTTCCATGCCGGATGTATCGCCATTCCTGTTCCCGGTGAGTGCCAAAAAGGTGCCCGACTACTACCGCGTGGTCACCAAGCCCATGGATCTGCAGACGATGAGGGAGTATATTCGGCAGAGGCGCTACACAAGTCGCGAGATGTTCCTAGAGGATCTTAAGCAGATTGTGGACAACTCGCTCATCTACAATGGAGCGCAAAGTGCCTACACTGTGGCCGCCCAACGCATGTTCACCAGCTGCTTCGAGCTGCTCGCCGAGCGAGAGGATAAGCTGATGCGCCTCGAAAAGGCCATAAACCCGCTCCTGGACGACGACGATCAGGTGGCTCTCTCCTTCATCTTCGACAAGCTGCACACGCAGATTAAGCAGCTGACCGAAAGCTGGCCGTTCCTTAAGCCGGTCAACAAGAAACAGGTCAAGGACTACTACACGGTCATCAAGCGACCCATGGACCTCGAAACTATTGGCAAAAACATTGAAAGTACGTCGATAGGGCTATCTTTCATTTATTAATTGTAAATAATACTAAACTGATCCCAACTTTTAATCCAGCTCATCGCTATCACAGCCGAGCCGAATATCTGGCTGATATCGAGTTGATAGCCACCAATTGCGAACAATACAACGGCAGCGATACCCGCTACACCAAGTTCGCCAAGAAGATACTGGAATACGCGCAAACACAGCTAGAAGGGGTAAGTTGTTATAGCCTTTACATGCCAACTCTTCTAATACCTATTACTTCAAACTAGTTCTCGGACCACTGCGCCCAGTTAGAGAATAACATATCCAAGACGCAGGAGCGTGCTAGGGAGAATGCACCAGAGTTCGATGAAGCCTGGGGCAATGATGACTACAACTTTGACCGCGGCAGTCGGGCTAGCTCACCGGGAGATGATTACATCGATGTGGAGGGCAATGTGGGGCATGCGACTTCATCGAACTCCATCCATCGCAGCATGGGAGCTGAGATGGGTGGGTCCCACACCGCGTCGTCCTCGCGGAAGCCTCCACCTCCAGGCCCTGGTGAGGTAAAGCGCGGAAGGGGAAGACCCCGCAAGCAGCGCGATCCCGTGGAGGAGGGTAAGTGGGCTTGGGTCTTTTACCTTACTCTAAGTACGCCTCAAGGAACTGGGGCACTATCTCTACAATTGCATACATATACATTTCTCCATTTACTCTCTCTCTCTCCTGGATTTCTTAAGAACTATTGGTATTAATCACGCTTCCTCCTACATTTTGAAATCAGTAAACTATATAAAATATAAACAAAATTTGCATATGGCAAACTCTCTGGTTATGGTTGACACGGGTCCGAACGGATCATATTGCTTGTACTAATCCCAGACAATTATTTCGATTTAAGCGTAATAAAACTGAATCATCGTGTACATATAGTAAACCCAAGATATGAGAAATTTCTCTGTTATTGGAAATTTAGCAATTAAATTAAGTATTTTATATAAAGTTTTCGTATTTAGCTATAGAAGTATTTATTTTAAAGAAAATTTAAGAGCAGATTTATTATTAACTGTAGATCTTTTTAGATTTCAAGTTTTCTGAAAGATATATTCCAAGTAGATTACATATTTTTGGAATAACCAATCGTATTCCATTTTAACTGTAAATATATCCAAATGAAATCTGGTGTATATTTTATAATAACAAATTAAATGTTAGGGAAAGAACTGCTGATCAAAATATGTTTATTGTCCAAAAATAAGTACTCTGTTTCAATATAAAACATAAAATATTTAGCATTTTATGAATTTTAAACGTACAGTTGTGGAAATTTTTGGTATATCCGGATTTTAAGCCAGAAGAACACATATTTTGTTTCTGACCAAGCGAACTTCCCTTAGCGGCGATCTCATTAAAGTACAGGCATATACACGAACAAATGAAAAAGACCGAAATCCTTGATACTGTTGCCACCTACGAACTGCAAAAACTTTTACCTTTTTCTAGTCAAATCCCAGAATCCGGTTAAGCGTGGTCGGGGGCGTCCGAGGAAGGACAGCCTTGCCTCAAACATGAGTCAGACGCAAGCTTACTTCCTGGATGAAGGTAAGCCTCTAATCGCCGACTAATCGGATCTTAGCCATCGGTCCACCACACAAATACTCACTTGCATTAATTTTTTAATACACATGAAACCCAAAATTGATTGACACCTCCACTGCTTTTTCACACGCACCTCATTTTCGGTTTGGATTTACGAGTTCAGATGACTAACTGTAGCGCTAACCCTAAAAACTAAACTAAGTAGTTAACTTTTTGCATGACTTAGATTATAATTTTATTTTACCTTTCGAAATTTTTAAATGTAACTTGCATTTTATTTCAGTTGTTGGTAATGCACAATTAGTCGACAAATACTTGAACCTTTTAATATAATTTATTTGCTTTCCATTAGATCTGCAATGTTCCACGGATGATGAGGATGATGACGAGGAGGAGGACTTCCAAGAGGTCTCCGAGGACGAGAACAATGCGGCCAGCATTTTGGATCAGGGCGAACGCATCCACGCGCCCGCCGAAGGCATGGATGGAATGTTCGATCCCAAAAATATTAAGACGGAGATCGACATCGAGGCCCAGCAAATGGCAGGTGGGTGTTTCCGGCCAAGGGCCTATTTTTTCGGATCTTTTTCTGAGAAAAACCGTTTAAAAGGGTTAACTACCTTATAAAATTTGTAAGTCAAGGAGAGCAATTCGGTTTGATCTCTTTTATTTGCTTTTTTTAAATTATTTAAAAGTATTTAATTTTTGGAATTGGTATAATTTTTAGACATATATAATTCTGATTATTACTTTTATAAAGTCAAAATTCATAACAAACTTTTCGAGTGAAACATAATTCAAATGCTCGAAGTTTAATACTAATCTAAAAACCACTTTCGATCGCTGACTTTGTTTGGATTTTGTTTCTGTTTCTGATTTTACTCAAATCGCCTGAGCAGAGGAGCCGATCGGCGAAGATGACAGCCAGCAGGTGGCCGAAGCAATGGTGCAATTGAGTGGCGTGGGCGCTGGCTACTATGCTCAACAGCAGCAAGGTCTTTATTATCCTTACTAAGTGTTTGTGTTGTGCCCTTGATGTCCATGTTCCCTTACCCTTCTACCCTACCTTTTCGTCCCATTAAATTAAATCATTAAAAACACTCTTACTGATCAGAGTTTTCAAAATGTTTCAGACGAGTCCATGGATGTGGACCCCAACTACGATCCCTCCGACTTCCTGGCCATGCACAAGCCTCGCCAGAATCTCGGCGAGCCCAGCAGCTTGCAGGGCGCCTTCACCAATTTCCTCTCCCATGTTCAGGATGACAATGGACCGTATAATGCCGCCGAAGCCAGCACAAGTGCCGCTGCCGCTTCGGCTATGGGTATGAGTCTTCCGTCTCAGGAGGATGATTCCATGGCCATGCAAATGCCGCCCGAAATGCCTTCCAATACGATAAACAACGGCATGGGCATCGACGATGATCTGGATATTTCGGAGAGCGATGAGGAGGACGATGGTTCCCGAGTGCGCATCAAAAAAGAGGTCTTCGATGAGGGAGACTACGCCTTGCAGCACCACCAGCAGATGGGGCAGCAATCGCAGTCGCAGATCTACCTGGTGGATTCGTCCAACGAGCCCACAAACCTAGACTACCAGCAGCCACCGCAGCTGGACTTTCAGCAAGTGCAGGGCATGGAGCAGTTGCAGCACCAAGTGATGCAGCAGCAAATGCCCCCACTGCAACCGGAACAACTGCAGCAGCAACAGACGCCGCAAGGAGACAATGATTATGCCTGGACATTTTAGTGATTAAGTACCATTGTTAGTTGTAAGAACCAAACAAATTTAACATTTCTTTTGTGTGAGCCACTCTGTCGAAATACTTTATACTTGCGCTTGAAGGTTTACCATTATGTTTGTACTTTTTCATTATACTTGGCTTGAAATGTCATTGGCTTGAAATGTCATTAAAACTGTCATAATGAAGTTACTTATACCCTAACACTATAAAATTGTGTCAATTCATTATCGTGGTTTTGATAGTCAGAATAGTGAAAGTCCACTTAATTCAAGAATTGTTTTTCATTTGAATACTTATATTATTTGACTTTTTAATGTATAAGTTTAATATTAGTTGTAGGATCCAAACATCCAAATATTATGTGGATTTATAACTGCTCATTTCACTTCTCTAAATAGAAAATAAATAAATATTTCCTTTGGAGGCTCAAAACAAATTATCTCTGCTTTACTTTCAGTTTAACTTTACTCATAAACTGTATATACAGACAGAAATGCTATACATTCTAAGAACCCCCAGAAAAAGCATTTGTTAAGGAGCTTTGCAGTTCCAGGCCGGACTGCCAATCGTTTTATTTTTAATAGCTCTGTTCACAGTTAACGTGATAACGTAAATCTTAGCTTAACTTGCGTGTCACAGTTGTAGTCCTCCTCGGTGGCATGGCGCCCATCCCTAGCCTCGTCCACCGCTCAACCAATGCGCCCTATTGCTTTCAGAATTGTCGGGTTGCACTCGAGCGCGTTAGTGATGCCACATGGCCTTCGAGAGTTCCCGTGGTGCGGATCTTACAGCAGCTTCAGGTGGCCGGTGACCCGGTCGATGTCCACGGCAGCCGCTGGACCCACGGCCAGCACAGTCTTGGAGTTCGCCTCGATCTGGGTGCGACCCGCATCGCGGATGAGGCAGGTGTTCAGCTGCTGGCGCTCGGCTGCCTTTTTGATGGCCATCAGCTCCGCCTCGCTCTCGACGCGCACGGCGATTTTGGCGCATCCGCAGTTCTCCCACGCCCGCAGCAATCGGGGTGTCCTGACCACCGCCCGCTGGTAGGCGCCCACCGCTCCGTGGCCACACTGGGCGGCAATCTTGCCCTTGCCCATCTTGAGGTCGTTGCGCACCACCAGGACCATCTTGAAGTTGTCGTTGAAGCCACCGTAGCCCTAATAGAATTGAAAAGTTATAGATAAATCAGTAAAACTATCCTTCTTGGTAAAGGCTGTAAAAGAAATTATTTTTATTTATGTGCCATCTAAATATTATTTAGAACCATTTAATAAACATATGGAGGTTTTCATTCTAAAGGAACTTTAAAAAATAGAACCAAAAAGATTTAAGTTTAAAAACAGGTTTCTCAGGGATTGCTCAAGAGTACTAACATGTACAAAAATTTTCCATATCTAAAAGAATGATCATTATTCTTGATTCTAATAAATTTGGAGAAATGATAAAATAAATAACCAACCGGAATATATATTTCATGTCATTAGCTAAATAAGGATTTGGGAGATTTTTTAAAATCTAATGTGACATAAAAAATTAAAGAAAATATTGAAACATTAATTTAATATTGGAAAAGGAAATTTTGAACTAATATAAAACGTTTTAATTTTCGTGTAAGAAATTTTGTGTGACCCGCTATTTCCATGTTTGTATATGGGCACTTCCAAAATGTCGCTCGGGACATTTGCACACCTTTAAAGTTGAAAAAAAATTGTAAAACAATGGATTTTAATTTTAATTATGGGTTTTTCTTTTCACTCTTCCCAAGCTATATTTTTGGTAAAAATCTTAATTTTGTACCACTTTCAGTTTTTAAGATATCGGTAAAAAACTGCCGTATTCGCTCGGGACAAAAATAGAAGTGGATTTCGAGGAAGTTCATACAACACCAGAAATTAGCAAATTCTGATGGAATATGTGAATGCGATTTTTTTTAGAATGTTGTTCAAACATGTCGCTGTGAAATACTTTTGGTTTTAGTCAAAAATTCTTTGCCGTTTTTTTTTTTATGCAGTTTCAACCACATTCGCTCGGGACATTTTTTCCGACTGTTTTGTAAAGCGGATTTCTTTACCTCTAGGGGGATTCCCTAAACTGTTGAATTGCTGAATTGTTGAAAATTCAACAAAAAATTTCAGCAATTAAGGGAACGACCCAAAACGGTTCCTGTTGAATTTTCAAACAGCTGTTATTTGTTGAAAAATTTCACGGAACTTAAAGCATGTAAAATTTGATTTATTATTGCTAGTTACTCTCTAAAAGTGTTACCAAGGTAAAAAGAACCACAAATATGCTTTCAAAGTTTATTTTAAAATAAATAATGCGTACTGGTGATACTAAAATGTTACAGAGTTGCCACGACTTTTAAAAAAAGGTGACAACTCTGGCTTTTCAGCAATTCAACAAAATTTTCAACAGCCCCGAGGCTGATGAATTGCTGAAATTTCTGAAAGTTGGCTTTGTATGGAACAGCTGATTAACAGCTGACCAAAATTCAACAATTCAGCAATTCAACAGTTTAGGGAATCCCCCTTCTATCTCTCAAGTGCAGGATGTTTTGCTTTTAACTTAATAGTTTAGCATGTGAATGAAGCATTCAGTACAGAAAAATGTCCCATATTAGCATTAGTATAGGATAAATTTACAACAGAAGACAGGTCCAAATAATAACAAAAAAATAGCCAAAAACTTATTTTTGCGTATATTGGTGGGGTTTTTTTATAAAAATAATCAAACTATACTCCAAATTTGTAGTTAAGCTCAGTATCCAACTAATTAGAAACTAATATCGGGGCAAAATCATGTGGAAATATGTTTTATTCAAGTTTCAAGGTTTTTGGCTTGGTGGACTTTTTTTTGGAAGTGCCCATATCTTTAAACTGCATGGCACTTCCTTTGGAAAACCTAAATACATAAATTTCAGAGACTTTTTGAAATACCAATTCCAAAAGTTTTGAATCGCACTGCTATTCATGTGACCGTCAGTGTAGGTGTGTTCTGTTTCATTTGTGGTACCTGTGAAAAGTACCCAGTACCAGGTGTGTCCGTGGGTAAATCCTCTGGAAAACCACCCAGGAGCTCTTGAAAGGTTTCCTTCTCACCTTATCCGATACAGGAGCCTCGGAAGCACTGGACACGGAAGATCCGGCCAATGATGAGGCCGCCGCTCCCTCGTCGGCTGAGGAATCCTTGGCGTCGCCCCGCTTCAGGGCGTACCGGTAGCCCACGAAGAAGGACAGCATCACAGCCAGGCCATTTATGATCTGGGTCGAGTCCAGCAGTTTGTCGCCCATGTCGAACAATTTATTTCCTAAATATTTCGCGAGAAAACGCAACCGATGGCGCTCACTTCACGTTTCCGGATGCGGTCACACCAAGTGTGGATTTAGCTACGGTCTTACTAATGGAGATGGCATTCGTAGTTATTAATTGTGATGTCTGGCAGTGCTGGCTACAGAGGGGGCATTCTGTAGTTGTATTTCCCTCATATATTCGATGGAGCCGATAGTATCGTTTATTTATAAATTTTTTTAAAATATATTTTGGTTGTTTTTTATTTAATCAACTACGTTTTTCTTTAAGAAATCTTAGGTTTTAAAATAATGGAGGTTTAAAAATAATTGATTTTCAATCAAATATCGGTAGATATTCCACATCCAATCTGTCATTTCAAGTCCGTTTCAGATCTTGGTTAAGGGGCATCAAAAGGGGGATTCCCTAAACTGTTGAATTGCTGAATTGTTGAATTTTGGTCAGCTGTTAATCAGCTGTTCCATACAAAGTCAACTTTCAGAAATTTCAGCAATTCATCAGCCTCGGGGCTGCTGAAAATTTTGTTGAATTGCTGAAAAGCCAGAGTTGCCACCTTTTTTAAAAGTCGTGGCAACTCTGTAACATTTTAGTATCACCAGTACGCATTATTTATTTTAAAATCAACTTAGAAAGCATATTTGTGGTTCTTTTTACCTTGGTAACACTTTTAGACAGTAACTAGCAATAATAAATCAAATTTTACATGCCTTAAGTTCCGTGAAACTTTTCAAGAAATAACAGCTGTTTGAAAATTCAACAGGAACCATTTTGGGTCGTTCCCTTAATTGCTGAAATTTTTTGTTGAATTTTCAACAATTCAGCAATTCAACAGTTTAGGGAATCCCCCTAAAATAAATAAATAATGACAAATTCACACGTATTTTCTACTTACTATCGGAAAAAATTAAAACCATATTCGATGTATCGATACTATCGCATGGTTGCCCCAGCTCTAATCACTATGCCACATACGTGTATGTAATTTTCTGTCTTCGTGGACGAAGCCGAGGAGTTTTGTTAAAGCGCCGTTTAATTGCATTTAGATAGGTTAATATCCTCTTCAAGGACCCCTAACACACAGCCGCAGCCATGGGCGTAGCCAGTATGTTGCAGATCGACGAGATGCTGGGCGACTTCAACAGAATGAACAAGCGTCAGGTGAGCGGCGCCGCTTTTCCGGCCATATGCACATATATAGCATCCTGACCCGGATTATCTCCTCCCGCAGTCGCTGTACCAGGTGCTGAGCTTCGCCATGATCGTCTCCTCGGCGCTGATGATCTGGAAGGGCCTGATGGTGGTCACCGGCAGCGAGTCCCCGATTGTGGTGGTGCTCAGTGGCAGCATGGAGCCGGCTTTCCACCGCGGCGACCTCCTCTTCCTCACCAACTACAAGGAGGAGCCGGTGCGCGTCGGCGAGATCGTCGTCTTCAAGGTGGAGGGCAGGGACATACCCATAGTTCACCGCGTCATCAAGCTGCACGAGAAGTGAGTGTCCCAAGGATGCGGGTTGAGAATCCCAGTAGGGTCTTCAAGACTGATAGTTAAATTCCATTATGCGCCAAAAAGCCCTTAAGGATAAATACCTAGGTAATGGATGATTTATCCCTGTGCAGGTGGTACCGCTGAGGGCTTTGTATTATTGACAGGATTGTTCCGAAAGTCACGTTTTGGTTTAACAAATATTCCTGGAACATTTAACTAAATTTTCGAATGACTTTGTTGCCAAAACGATCATTCCACATACCCGCAGAGGTTATTATAGAAGTCAGAAGTGTGCAATTCAACTATATTTCTAATCCCCACCAACAGTCATGTCCGTCTTTCTGTTTTTACGCGAACTGGAGGCTAGATAGATGAATAGATGTATATTTTGATGATACATAAATGCTTGATTGTTAAAACATCAGAAAAGCGATGTTTTCTACACCTCTAGTGCCGAAGGTAACTTCATAGTACTGATATAGATGCTTAAGATCTAGTAATTCAAAGGATTCCTCGATGAATGGTTTTAATTTAGATAAATATGAGCAAGTTGTACAACCGGTAGTCCTTTTTACCGAGTGTGAGTATTTCTCTATGTATAGAAAACAATTTAAATTTTGGTTCGTTTTATTTTTAGTTTTTGGACCATTTTATAGTAAGGGCTAGTACTCAACCCAACAAAAAGTCGTCCAAAACAAAAAACTTCATATGAAACAAAATTTTTTGACGTTATTTTCATATGAAGTTTTTTGTTTTGGACGACTTTTTGTTGGGTTGAGTACTAGCCCTAACAAGCTAGAATTTATATACACATAACTGACGCTTGACCTTGACAAAGTAAAAAGGTAGGTGTAGAAACCATCCAACCAAAACCGTGGGTGTCACAGATGACGATACAGTTTTTTAGTAAAAGTTTCAAAGTAAATTTATTGAGAGCATTTAATTTAAAGCCTACTATTTGGATTTCAAATCGTATATTTGGTTTTGGAACGGTTTCTGTGACTCCGAGACTTGCTTTTATTAGGAAATTTGGTTAGAAGAGATTTCTGTTATATCCGTGATTGTAATATTTTAAAGGAACTACATGCCGCACTATAAATCTATTTGTTTTAAGAACCTAATGGAACTCCCGCCTACTACTACAAATTTTTTAGATACTGAATTGGTCAATAATCTTCATTTCCTTCGACAGGGAGGATGGCTCCGTCAAGTTCCTGACCAAGGGCGACAACAACAACGTGGATGATCGGGGTCTGTATGCGCCTAACCAACTGTGGTTGACCAAAAAGGACATTGTGGGCCGGGCCAGGGGCTTCCTGCCTTATGTGGGCATCATCACGATCTTCATGAACGAGTATCCCAAAGTGAAGGTAAGCCGATCGACACTGTCTTACTTTCTTCTTAATAATTCCTGAATTTCCTTTCATTTTTCAGTGGGCCATCCTCTCCATACTGGCCATTTTCGTGCTGCTGCATCGGGAATAACGGGGTTCGCTCTTAATTTGTAGGTACAATTTATAAGTAGGAAGTGCACAATCTCGAGCCTGTCTGCATTTTCCAATTCCTTACCACCCCGAACAGAAAGACCTTTGTGCGGAGCTGAGTTTCAATAAAGATACAAGTAACAATTTTTAATAGCTATCTGATTTTTCAAACTTGAGGAGCTGTTGCTTGAGGGCTGCGCCCCAGTGGTACTTAGATGCTCCGTTTTGGGACACAATCCGGTGGCAAGGAATGAGGATGGATACCTCGTTTTTGGCCACGGCATTGGCCACCGCTCTGATCGCTGTTGGACGACCCATTCGCTCGGCCAGTTGGGAATAGGTGCAGGTCTCGCCACTCTTCAGATCCACAAGAGCTCGCCAAACGGAGAGCTGAAATTCGGAGCCCAGGATGGCAACTGGAATCGCCTCAGAGTTCTCCTTGTCGGGCCCAAAGAGTTTATCTGCCACCAACTGGATCCTGGCGTCGTCCTTACAGAGATCCGACTTTGGCCATCGCTTCCGCACTTCATCATATGTTTTTGCAACGTTTTCATCGATAAAATAAAGCACACAAATTGCGACTTGGTCTTTCGAGTCCACGGTGAATGGCACAGTGGTAGTGCCCATCATCATCTGGCCGAATTTGGTGGTTAGGCAGCTATAACTGATGGTCTTCGGCGGACTCTCCATTGGAATCAATTGGATCCGGGCGTTCCGAGCGAACCACATCATCATTTCGCGCCCAATTTCCAAGTTAAGTTTTAAGAATTTTGTGAATGAATATGTGCAAGGTGACCACAGATAGAGCGCGAAAAAACCCCACTTTCAGAGCTCGAAACTAATGTTGCCAGATTGATTGACAAACAGTGAAGTCAAATAGAAAGGGTATTCCCTAAGCTTTTCAATTACATTTAAATTTTAAAATTTAGAAATTTCAGCAGTTCAGAAACATTTGAACATCGCCTAAATATCGCATAAAAAAGCCCGTTCCATATCCAACATTAACGTTCAAGTCTGTTAATAGTCAGCTGTTTTCGTTATTTATAAAAAAACATTTTTAATTTACTATTTACCAGATCTAATTAAAAACGATTTCCACAGAACAGTTTTGGAGATATTAGAAAATCGCCAGGTTTTTGGAACAAGTGCTATTAAATGTCAAGAAGGGTATATTGTATTCGTGCAAAAGTATGTAACAGCTAGAAGGAAGCGTTTCCGACCCTATAAAGTATATATATTCTTCATCAGGGTCACTAGCCGAGTCGATATAGCCGTGTCCGTCTGTCTGTCTGTCCGTATGAACGCTGAGATCTCGGACACTATAAAAGCTAGAAGATTGACATTTTGCATGCAGATTCTAGGAGTTCCTACGCAGCGCAAGTTCGTTTCAAAAAGGTGCCACGCCCCCTTTAACGCCAAAATCGCTTATATACGATTTTAAAAATTTTTTTATTTCGTAAAAGTAAAAATTTCAGCCGAGTGCTACGCCCCCTCTAACGCCCCCAATCGCCCACTAACGATTTTATAATGTGTCTGGCGCCCACACCTTTAAAGATTTTCGAGAAGTATAAATGCTATTTTGTTGTGTATATTTATACCTATCGAAATGTAGGAGACACTTTTCAAATCAGACCATTCATTAAAAAGTTATACGCAATCAAAAAAATATATATCCATTTCCCTCGCACTGCCTTTAGCCGAGTGAGGGGTATTAGATAGTCGGGACACGAACCCGACTATAGAGTTCTCTCTTGTTTTTTCGTGGTGAATTTAGAGTTCCCCCAAAAACCTATCGCCTAACTATTGCTTTAAAAAGTCCGTCAAAGTTCCGGATGGCGAAGGATTTCTGTGGGAAGGTATTTTTATACAATTCGTTCGAGGTAAATTCTACCATCTGCATCTCTGCGAAACTGTTGGCGCAGAGCACAAACTGAAAATAATTTAAACTCAGCTGAAATCAATTAGCCGCAAAGAATTCCCATATAAAATAGTGTTAGTAAGAAAGATAATATTTCGGCGGTGAGGTTCATATATTTGGAGTTTTACTCATTTCGGTAATACTCTAGTTAAACCCGTTACTCGTAGAGTAAAAGGGTATATTGTATTCGTGCAAAAGTATGTAACAGCTAGAAGGAAGCGTTTCCGACCCCATAAAGTATATATGTTCTTGATCAGAGTCACTAGCCGAGTCGATCTAGCCATGTCCGTCTGTCCGTCCGTATGAACGCTGAGATCTCGGAAACTACAAAAGCTAGAAGGTTGAGATTTTCCACACGTATTCTCCTACCCAGCGCAAGATCTATCTCCCTCGCACTCCCTTTAGCTGAGCTACGATTGAGGATGGTAAACTAGAGTATTAACTTCATTTCAAATTGAGCTTTATAACAATGTAATTGCTTTGTTCATGTAGTGAATCATTGCCTACGAAAACAAAAGTATGGAATTCTGCAATCTATAATGTGGTCTTAAAATCCAATTTATCAACTATATGCAAAACTGCTTTGGTAAAAAGCGTTTGATGAATTTCCTGGTTCATTTTCTTGACGGTAAAATAACTCAAGTTATCAAAATAAAAAGAATTGAAAATCAATAAATCCCATTGAAATTCAAATTTCCACAAACATGTGATAAATATAAAAAAAGTGTAATCCCGAAGCCAAGTCTTGCCGTGAAATGATAGATTTGCATATGTTGTTTCGAACATGGGTCTCTGTTTCCAATTAATCATGATATCCTAGACCCTATTTGAAGGCTGTTTTTGGCGGCTGCCCTTTCCAGTAGAAATCCCCAGTCGAATGTTACTGCCTTATCTGTGTACTTGGAAATCGGCGATTACCAAAATGAAAGCGTCCACAATTCGTCAAAGATAGGTTTATTTGTAATGCCCACACTCGCAATAAGTTGTCCACATTGTTTATTAACAATTTGCAATCGGGTTTCGTTTATTGTTTATTCATACATGTGTTGTACAGTTATAATTATATTACAATTAGGACTAGATTAAATATACAGACGTACATCAAGATTGTTTTACCGATTACTTTCTAGCACAAAACGAATAACTCGGGGGCATCCTAAAACTTAGCTAATAATACTACAGACGAGTGGTGATGGTGGTGGTGTGGAGGGGTTTACGCTAGGGGTTCTACTTGGTATAGTTCTTGTAAAGTTTTTAATATTTTAGTTTTGGATTTTCCTTTTGATTCAGTTTGTATTCGTATTTTGTCAATTGCTCTGCGTGCATTTAAGTAAGTTTGATTTTTTAAATAACCCTGAGTTTAGTTTATGCTAGTCCAATAAACTTTAGCTGCGGCAATGCGAAATGTTAGTTTAAGTATTTACAGCCCCTAGATGAATATGGCACCTCGATTCCACAAGTTCCTAGCGTTTGATTACAGATTTTGTTTGGATTTACACTCTCAATTTGCTACGTGTGTGACATAATATTTATTTAATTATTGTATTCCCTTATTTAGTTTATTTCTTTATGATCTTCTGTGCATTTTCTATTAATTTATCACAACAAAATGCGTCAATATTTTGGCGGCAACAACAACAATAGCATAACAATAACAACTAACAGCGAAGAAAGCCGTTCAACTTTGTTTGGTCGCAGGAGCTGTTAGTGTTAAAGTGGTTGAAGTTGCCGAAGTTGCTCCTGTGGTCAGGTCATTTCCGCCCAGATCGCTGCCCTGCGGCTTCATCTGCAGCTCCGGCGGCTGTTGTTGCTGCTGCGGTGGCTTCTCGCTGATCACGGGCGTGGAATGCTGCGTCAGAATGTCCGCCGGAATGAGACCCTCCTTCACCCGCTTCTTCTGCTTCATGCGGCGGTTCTGGAACCAGATCTTGACCTGCAAGAAAAAGGGGAAAATTCATAAGTCAAAAGTTTTTTTCATAATCTGTGTAAGAATTGTACTTCGTTTTTTTAAAAGGTGTCAATATTTTGTAACTATTTTGCTTTATTGCAAAAAATGTATTCTTTCTTAAGTGTTCTTAAATTTTTTAAATTGGATCGCTGAAGTTGTTATAACAAGATCTAACTTTTCTTTCCTGTTCAATAAAATTTAAGTTTAATATAATATATAAATAGGTAATCTTCTGAAGAAATGGGTTTCATTTATACTTTTGTTTCGTTAATATACTTACACAGAGAAAATTATACAACGTTTTAGGTGCCATTTTCATATAAAAACGTTTTAAAAATAAAAATGAAAACGTTTTAAAAATGCAAAGTAAAACAAATTTGTATGAAGCGTTTTACTTTTTAAAATGTTTCACCCCTTATTTTGCACCTAAAACTTTTTAAAAATTTTCTGTGTATTATAATAAAAATTAGAAACAAATTAATATTAACTTTAAAACATTTACAAATATTCTTTCGTTATGTTTAGACGAATTTTTTTGACCTTAATGCCCGCACTACCCTAAATTGAAATTCATTAGCTGACTGCTGAAAGACAAATCCGAAACAAACTTTTCTGTTTCAGTAATTGTTCAATTAATATACTGTAGTTATATTCACAAATTAGGCTTCTTAATAATCATATTTTAACTTCCATTACATTGTTTCCAATTGAAATTATTATCAACACACGTTTTCTTACCTGAGTTTCGTTTAGCTGAAGCGTATTGGCGATTTCGATGCGTCGCGCCCTCGTCAAGTAGCGATTGAAGTGAAACTCCTTTTCCAGCTCGGTCAGCTGCTTGTTGGTGAAGTTCGTCCGGCCGGAGTTGTTGGTGTTGCTGGAGAGGCTGCAGCTGCTCAGTCCGGATCCGGATCCGTTGCCCAGACCTACGCCCACACCCATTCCGTTGGGATGGACACTACCCGCCGTCGCATTGTTGGCCATCAACAGGGAGTTCTGCACGGCCAGGACGCCCCCGATCCCAGAGGATCCGTTGCCCCCAACGCCCACAGGACCGCTCACGACGCCGCTGCCCCCGCCTCCTCCTCCCCGGCACATGTCCAGCTGTCCATTCATCTGGTAGTCGTGTATGCTGGCAATCCCGCTGGCAGGTAGTTTCGGTGCTGGAAAGGAAAGGAAAAAGGAGGGTTGTGAGACACACTGTACAAAAAAAATAAAGTATTTTATTTTAGTATATAAAACTCCTCATCTCACATTCCTCCTAATCATTAGAAAAATGTTTGTCTTTTAACGTTAGCCTATTGGCGGCCAGTCATTGATGAAGGTCCTTACCAAAATATATGCAGAATAAGTTTTTTGGTGACTAAAAAACTAATATGATAAATCTAATTCCTTTGATCAAAATTACTTAAAGCATGTTCCAAAAAGTTAACATTTTAAAGCTATATTAAAGTAAGGGACTAGGCTTTATAGCAACTCATCAAAATGATTACAGAATTAAATTTTAAATAACTGCAAAGTTTTCACATGATTTCTTCAGTGTAATATTGAGTTTTGTGTTTGTCTTTGTTGTGGTTTGAGGCAAAGGGAGTGAGGTTCAGGTGAGCCGGACGATCCCTTAACGTTGATCTTTAGCTGTCGCAGCTAATCATTGTGAGAGTTTCGACCTCGCCGGCTCATCCTACCCTCTTCCCCAAACTCTCTCTTTCCCGTTTGACTTTTGGCTTGTTTGCGTGATTTTGCATTTTATTCATAATTTGACATGCGCCCCGTGGCTAAAGCCGACGATGATGAAAATAATTCCTTTTGGCCGTTTGCCTTTCCATAGAAGGATTTAATGCGCTCAATAGGTTTGTTTGGAAATATTGGGATTATCCTGGCAGCGGGCATTCGGTTCCTCAACTCTGATTCTCTGATTCCAATTTTAACTCTCACTTTGTTTTGTGGGAGGTTCAAGAATTATTATATCTGTGGGTTTGTCTGGGCTTAGGATTGGTTGTTAGTCCGGAAATTTTCTTGAAGATATAATGAGAGTGTGTTGGGAAAGCGGATAATTGCAATTTTTCTTTGGGTTACCAATTTACAGGTGTTTTAAGAGTTCAGAGTTAAGAATCTTATGAAATAATTGAAAACGTACAGACTGCTCTACTTATAACTGATATTCATAAAATAACTAGAAATACGATCTTGAAAATTTTAGTTTTCTTAGTTGTTTAATTTATGGAGCCACCAGTAGTTGGGTGTATAAATCGCTGGCCCTGGAAGCTCATAAAAAACCTTTTAACACAATCATAAATCTTAAGGAACATTTCTACAGCACAAATCAATTAATAAGCATTTTCATATGACTCGATGATGACGGCGATCGAGTTGAAAGGTGCCGATCGGTGGCAATATTAATATAAACTGAAACTCACGTTTAGTTATTGAGTTGGTTTAACAGTTTTTAGGCAATTGGCCACTGCTAGTGCAATAAATCAAACCAGAAGCCACGGGCAATAAATAAGTTTTACAGAGCCGAATGAGTGATGAATTTATGACTGCTGCTCTAAGTGCTACTGATACCCAAATTGGCATCCAGCCGAAATATCCGCACAGTAGCTGGCGCGCACCTTTCGGGGATTTGGGAATTGTTTGCGCGGATCGATCGATAAGTGCCAAGTCGGGCTGGCAGCTCAGCTCTGCTATCGTAATGCACACAGGAATGTCTAAGAAAACAAGCCCCAGGATTACCGTGCCGAGTGGCCTGGCTGCATTTGAATTTTCCCGCAAACAGGCAAACAAAACTCAGCAAACGCGACGGCAGTTGCACCACCAGTCACAGTCGCAATCATAATCACCTTCGCGTTCCCATTCACGGTAGCAGTAACAGCAGCCAAGACAGTGACAGTTGGGAGTTACTGCATTCCGGTTGGGCTATCAATACGCCGCCGCCAATCGTTGAACAGTGGTCTGTGCATTGTTTATTTGTGTTACACTTCACTACAATCTTTTAAAATAAATCACTACCTAATTTTAATAAAAAACAAAAAGATTTATTTTTACGAAGTTAAAGTAATACACTACTCTTTGATAATTAGGATTATATATCAGGTTACAATAATGTGTCCCTACTTGATTTTTTGGCTTCTGAACTAAATAGATTCACCTAAAGAGAACACCGGTTTTCTATCCATCTGCAACCATTATAATTATTTTACTTTCTTTTAAGGGTTGAAAGTTTGTAGTTTTCTTTAATAGATATATTATATTCGTAAAAATATTTCAATTAATTTTTTAGATTTAAAACG
This sequence comes from Drosophila takahashii, assembly GCF_030179915.1. Lineage (NCBI taxonomy): Eukaryota > Metazoa > Arthropoda > Insecta > Diptera > Drosophilidae > Drosophila > Drosophila takahashii. The sequence continues at coordinate 10,785,223 of NC_091681.1, forward strand.
AAACCAAAAAGTTCCTTTTGAGCCACCTGACCACCTAAACCAAAAAACGTCAAATTTGAAAAATGTATAAACATGATATACCTATTACACTTTTTAACACTTTTAAATAATGAAAATAAGTAATATTTCCTTGGCACAAAGCTTGAAACCTTGTCCTGCTCACATCCCTGGTTTCACTGTGGCACGGTGCGGCCTCTGTTAGTGGCACGGCTGCCTCGGTCGCTGCTGGTGTCGCTCGGGTTGTCAAACATGTCGCGGCCAGTTGGCGGCACTGTCGCTTTTGTCCGGCGCCAAACGATATCTACTTTGTAATATTAGTTTTAGAGAGCATTATCGAGGGATCGCTTCCACTTCAGTGCTCCGAATGCCGGGTTCGATGAGGTGAGAGGTGGGCGGAGCGGCGGAAAGTAGGGAAACTCCGCGGCTAACGGAGCCAGAGAGCCAGAGCCACCACCCCTCCCTGCTGAAGGCCATCCCAGGAGGGGGTGGGTGGGACGGTGGGCTGGCACCGTGGCGCTTAGGTGACACTGTTGACAATCAATGTAAACAACCAGAGTCGCTGCTGCAGAATTTACCAAGGGTCGGATGAGCCGGCAGGGGAAAAGGGGACTAAGTGCAACAGCTTGGGGCGCCACACAGAGTCAATGTAATTTGATAACATCTCAACTAGCGGTAATTACAATTGCAGGTTTAACCCAGTCAACTGTTTGTTGACTTTTGCATATCTTGATTGGGAAAAGTCCATGAAAGATTCACAATTAACTTGGATTTTCTTACCAGATAATAAGGAGAGAACTTAAAGGAACGAATAAAGCTTTATTTTATAAATACTTTAAAGCAATTGTATGGTAAATTGTAAAGATTTCGTGATATGTATATGATCAATACATCATAATAAATTTAAAAAAACCATTGTTTTCCTTTCCAAAGGGTCAAGGATTAACTTGTAGTCTTCGATTTACCTCTTATCTACTGCCCATTTAATTTGACTCGCATGGGTCTAGTCATTGTCCTTGAATTCCACGCTTCAAGTACAGTTCCCGGAGGCCGTGAATCATCCGCTGGAGAACGGCCATTTTGATATGATATAATGATATTATCATTTCTATTATGCAGGCGCCACTGCCACTTTACGGAGATCCCCACTCGCCCACAATCACACACTCGCTGGCAATCTGTGTGCCCGGGTGGCATTACATGGGGTCCGTTTTGGGGCGATTAAGTGGGCCTGAGGCTAGAGACCCGTAGACTGTAGAGCGAAGACTGGAGACCCGAGAACCGAGACCGGAGTGCGTGGAACGCCGTCTGGCCGGCGGCTCAATTGATAATAATATTTAATTCGAGTGCAAATAGAAAATTATATTTCAATTAAAAGTAAATTGTTTTAATTGTTGATTAAACAGAACATCAACATCAACGTCATGTGGCGAAACTTTCGAGAACCGATTCTGTTGCGCCTGCCCCTAATCGGGGGGCCATAAAAGTGCACGAAAAGCTGACCAAAATATGCTGACGATCGGTGGCTTTGGTGACGAAGTGATTGATCACCTGCGGGTAATTTATGGCCCCCAATCGGAAAGGGGCGAAAGAGCTAATATAGACCATAATATTTTGCAATCAACAGAGGCTGGATTATTTGCCTCGGACGGGACAGATGTTCAACTCCACTGGCCAGAGGTCAGTCGGCACTAATTGAGTTGGCAGTTGGCAGTCTCAATCTCTGCCGAAAACCCTTTTTCGGGGGAGGGTTGGACCCAGCTAATTAGGCACAGTCAACACTCTTTGGCATTTCGGAGTCCGAAGTATGGACCCTCGGAATCGGACTCGAGCTCTGACTTGACTAAACTGCCATAATCCCGTCGAAAATCCACGAGCCATGTCCATTCATTCTGTCAGTTTTATTGGCCGCCTGTCAACCCGTGACTTTTTCCACATGTCATGCGATGATGCAGTCGTATCTCGGTATCTACATTTCAAACACGAATCGTGAAATGCACAAAAACCGAATTCCCATAGTTGTATCTACAGATCATCGTTCCCCAAAAAATATCCAACTCCCTGCCACAAAGGTGAGGTGAAGTTTTCCAGCTTAATTGAAAGTTTTGTATGGGCATAGCAGACGTCCCGCGGCTTATTAGTCACGATGTCTAACACACATGGAAATTGTTCGACAAAGGGCTCGAAGTTTTTGAAAGAAATCCCAAAAAAAGAAACCAAACTGGCAGCCTGTCTGAGTCAGATATTAACCTTCTTTCGGGGCATTGGAAAATGTCCCACCTGGCGCCCGAGCAACCAATTCTTAATCTTGTTAACTGTCTCTTCTGTCTCCCCGGAAGAAGTTTTCAATTCCTTATCAAACATCTCAATCGGTTTGTTTGCCTTTCGGAAAATTATGTCGCCGTCACACACAACACCACACTAAACTCGATTTAAATATTTACACAGATACTCGAATGCACATATTTGTGTTATCTTAATAGCAACGTTTTGGCTACTGTTTTCTGTTTATTCCACTTTTATTTTCTATTCTATAGATTACGCTGAATTCCGGTAGCCATCTGATAGACCCGAAAATCAAAATTGTCGACATTATTTGTACTACATATTTTTTGCCGATAAGAAATTGCCCAACATAGCGACACGAAGTGTGTTTGGGGGAGAAAATTAAATTACACTCAAAAAAAAATTTTAGAAAATCGCCTATGGATTTGCTTTACTGGCGATTTTTTTCTATATTTCTGGAATATTTCTTGAATTTAATGAATTTTGATTAATTGGAAGAAAATTTTCTTTACCAGTAGAAAATTTTTTTATTTTAAAGAAAAAAATCGCCAGTGAAGCAAATCCATAGGCGATTTTCTAAAATTCAGGGCGATTCATTTTCTGAGTGTAGGCATGTTGTATAGAAGTGATTGTGATATGGCTATGAATATTTTTAATGGGGATTGGGAGACATTTGAAGTATAAATTAAATAAGAAGTTGGATGCAAGCTGGTAAAGGTTTAATTTTTCTTCATTATATTGTTATAGATTTTTACTTACAGTATTTTTCTCACTCCTTTATATTAATATTCATCCCATTATCAAAATATTAATATTTTTATTCTATAGTAAAAACAATAGAACTTTTGCGTCTTTCAGAATAATCTTTCAGTTTGCATCGATAGTTCGATCAAGTTATTTTGAAGAAATTTAGTTGAGTTTGACAACAATGTGGTAGATTATCTTTCACCGTTTTGGCGATAATTGGCTCGAGTGGCTTTCTTATTCGCCAGCCGATAGCATTGACAACTCCCCATTTCCGACTAAAAGCTATTTTTTAGAGCTAATAATTTGTTGGTGGATATTTATTTTTAAACTTGGGCTAACGTGCTTTGATTTGCACGTATAAATAGAAGTGAGTAAGTGAAATAACTGATTCCAGGGGGTAGGTGAAGTTGGAAGGGGGTTGGTTTTTCATTTGTGTGAGTTACAGCTGCTCTTTCGGACTTGTGTTAATTCAATTCAATGGCAGCAGCAAAAAAAGTAAAATCTTAATTCGAATAATACATTCTGACAAGATGACGGATCACCAAACGAAAATGCACGAACACATGTGCAGATGTGTGGATGTTCATAGTTTCCCTTTTTGTATTCGTACATAAGTACATCGTATATACGGACATTTGCTGAAGAGCTGTTGAAATAAGGAAAAAAATAAGGGTGTTTAATATGGTCTAAGAAAAAGAAGGATGGAAAAAATTCTCAAATAAAAATGGCTGCCAAATGCCAAAAAAGAGGAAATGTGGGTTGGCACACATAGAAGTACAGATATATATATATATATATATATATATACTTCAGTTGGGTGTGCGTGTGGCTGACAGTCAACACTTTGAGTGGCTCCACTTGACACGGCCCTTCCCCATCGAAGAACCCCCTCCTACTTCCCCCCATCCCGTCCTCCACTTTTTGATGATTTAATTCAATTAATGCTTCATTCGTTCGCACACACGACCATGTCTATATTCGCAACACACAACACACAGCACACCAAGTATTTGCAAATTAAAATGTCAACAAAACAAATTTCAAAACATTTTGCCTCTCAAGTGGATGGCAAGGAAAAAGGTTGCTGCTTTTGGTCCTTTAGCTGGCTTTAAAAGAAATATTTTTCGACAATGATGCTAATGTCATCATCAATCTTCGTGCCTGCCGTGGAAATTCGTGCAGACAAGACGCCGAGCCTCAGACTTCAGACTGTCGCCTTCAATATTGCCCGTATAGCGGCGACTTGGCTCGTAGGCCTCGGGTTTACTTTTGGATTTTCCCGAGCCCCCACAAAAAGTATATGAAATTTTCATTAGACAAATTAACAAATTTTACCGACTGGTGCGAAGGGGTGGGCGGTGGTATATGGTATATGCCGGTTTATGGGGCCTCCGCTGAGACAAGTGGCATTAGCCAAACTGGCAACCGACTTGACTTGTTTACATGAGATAATTTCTATATAATAAATCATTTTTCTCTTTCTCGGTGTATTTTTTGCTTAGCTGTTCTTACAAAATTGAAATTTTAATTTGCTTGTTTATTTTGGTGATTTTTTTGTTGTCCTTGGATTGGAACTGTTGCGGGGCTTAGGAATTACTCGGGCACGAAATCGTGAATCATGTGGTTCAAAGTCCTCTATTTAATCGAACGTAACTGCACCGACTCTTCGGTTTATTAATTAAACAAATTATTTTCAGAATGAAACCTTTTTTAAGGTACCTTTAAAGAAAAAAGGATTTTTAAATAATTAATTTTTCCTCGCAAAATAAAAGGCAATTGTTGGTGCAGACCTATGTTATGATGAATATGTTGTTTTAAGCCATTTAATTAGGAAGTTTTCCAGGCATATGAAAATAATTAACGACAAAAGCCCCGCCTAAAAATTTCTCACAACGCTTAAATTCTCAATACTTCCCATCAATTTTCAACCATCATCGAATCAAATCTTTTCAATCTAAACTAAGCCCGTATGGGGTCGTACAGTTAATACCCTGATACCACCCTTCTGTCCTAGTAGTCGGGCCTAAAGATAGATAGGATACATCCATCAGTTGGCCTCGTTCGCGGCCGAAATGAAAATTAAATAAATCAAATCGTCAGCCAAGTTGAAGTTCAGGCGTTCATGGCTAATACCTTGCTGGTCACTAGAATGTCCACTTTAAAGCCGCCCGCTGCCCATTGTCGTTATCTGCGGGTTGAAGGGGCAGATCGGGGGATCGGGTGGAACGGGAGTTGGGAGTGGTGGACACCTTCCCTAATGTGCCCCGATATCGTCGAACGGAATCCGAAGCGAGAGCAGTAAAATTGGTAACAATAATCGAAATCAACAATGGGACTTCAAATTGACAGCTTTCGTTTACCATTTTATCTACTGTTCGGGGGTACGGAGAGAATTTTTGGAATGAAATCACCTTCGCACACCGGCGCACTGAGAAATCGAGACAATTGTAGAGCTCTGGGGCTCAGAGCGGTCCCTTTGATTCGCAGATCAATTGCTAAATGCTCGAGCTTTTTGACCAACTATTCAAAGCGCACCGCAGAGCAAAAGTTTTCATTGCCCAAGCCATTTGTCTCATTGTTTTGGCCGATTTTTTTTGGCCGCGAATCAGTTTGGGAACAGCTTAAATTGTTGGCCGACTACTGTTTGTCTCGTCAAATGATTCATTAGGTCGCAAAGTATTTTGTTTACTGCTGCCGCTTACAACGAAACTCCATTTGAGTGGAATGGGGTTTTCCTCCCAAAAAATTGGGTACTTGAACTTGAGCGGAGTTTCCGCATTCTATTAATAAATTCATATTTTTGGTTGGGACCATTGCTATAATATAAATCTAAGCCATATTTATTGATAAATCTATGAGCTTATTTCACAATCGATAATCCACTTCAGTTGCACCCCCAGACGAACCACTCGAAGTGAAATTTATTTTTAGTAAAATCAACTTAAAAATAACGTTTAGTTTTGGAAGGACAGACCTGAACCACGAAAGTCCCCGCCACAAATAAATCACAATCAATTAGCTGCGTATTGATAACCCTATCGGAACGAAAGTTCTCTGGAAAATCGAAAGACTATGATGACATTGTGCAATTTTGCAAACGGAAAGGAGGGAAAACAAAAGGCAAAGCCCAACGATATTGAGCCGTATTTATCGTCGATATCGACGTGGAGGGGGCTGAGTGTGTTTGGGCTTGTGTCAGGCCACGTAACGCGATACTTATATAATTTACTAAATTATACACTTGAAAAGTATTAAGGCGGCCAGCGACGGCGAAGGAAACGGAATACGGGGCGCCATGGATATGGAGAGAAGGAGAACCTTGGGCCAACGCCAACCGAATGCAAACAGCAGATAAGATATCCGTATCCTCCGCTTTTGGCGCACTGTTTGCACCAAATGTCCGTTCAGGGCAAACAACTCCGCGCAGATACCCACATCACAGTGTGTATATTTGTGCTTAATATTACATAACACATAGCAAGGAAGGACATCGGGAAAGCGCACCCTTGAGGGAATATCCTTTAATGCAGCGTGCTCGGGCTGCCACACATTTTTGAAATGGGAATTTTGCTTTGTTCCACATACTTTTCTTTGTTCAGATATATAGAAGACTTTAATAAAACCCTTAAAGGTTTTTTTTTAGATTGTTTTGTGATTTTAAAATCTGATAAATATGAAAAGCAGTAATTTTTCAGAAAAAAAACCTATTATTCTGATAAGTACCGGGTAACTAGTAGTTCATATATTTTCAATAGCGTTCTGTCCTTATATTTTTGGGAGCAGCTCAGCCAGTTTCTCCCTTTCCAAGACCCCTCGGACTGTCACGCGGACTGGACTAATGTGCTTCTCATGTTGTCTCCAGAAACTCGCCTGGAATCGAGTCAGACTTTATGAAAACTGACATTTTAGGTGTGTAAATGTCACTGAGGCAGTGCAGACGGAGTTCGGTTGGCAGTAGAGGTAATTTGGAGTGCGATAGGGATTCGGAATCAAGACTGACCCTTTCCATTCCCACTTAAGTGGTAATTATTGTAAGTACTGACCGGGGCTTATCACCTAACAAATCGATTCGTTGATCGGCCGAATAAAAGTCAAAGGCCAAGGCTAGGCTCCTTTGGGTTCTCCGATTTTCCTTAGACTTGGACCCCTCACCCTGGTGGAGGTGTGTGGAGAAAGGGAAAGACACAGAGGGGAATGAAATTTAATAATACGCTTTCAAAAATGTTAACTCAGCGCGCGCCAGCCAACAAAATTTGTCACGACACATGCCATACATTTTTTTGGCTCCGGTTTGGCCCTTTTTTGTTTTTGGTTGAGATTGGAGGAGGTATACGAAAACCTAAGATAGAGATGAAAGCGTGAGAGGGTCTCGAGTAATTACTGGGATTTTATTCAAAATTAATGAGATCTTTAAAGTGAGTATTAAAAGTGCTACACCTTTTTTAAAGTACTTATTAGATTTAATATCGTAAGTAGAAGTCACTAATAACAAATTTTCAAAGTAACTAAAAAACAGTCAAACTTTTTATGTGATGGATTTTTGATATTTTAATGATATATAATTTATATTAGTTAGAAGGTTAAGGAGTCTATTTATTTGAGTATTTATCATAGGTCCAAGATCATCATTTTTCTTGTTAACGATAGTTTAGATCTCATTTCTAACCGCTCACGCTGCGATCTCTAACCAACTAGCCTCTGTGACGGACCCAAGAGTTCAGAACCCAGTTACTGACGATGACGATGTCGGTGACAGACAGGCGGGCGGGGCTCCCGGTTGAGCTCTCGGTTCTGTTCGGTTAGGCTCAGCTCAGTTCGGTGCGGCTGGGTTTGGGCAAGCGTTTGATGTTATCTCGCATTCCTGGTGGTCACTTTTCTATCCACAATATCATTTCATTTAAATAGTCTGCCTCATTTTTCGTCCATGGGTCTTTGTTTCGGGGTTCTCGGTCACCGCTCGCTGGTTTATATATCTTACCAATTTCTGTTTTGAAATGCACGTAATTAATTCATTTCGTTTTCATTGTGGCACATTCGTCGCTCTTCGGGCCTCGTCGCGTGTTGGTGTCAAGAAATATCAAAACATCACATCAAATAAATGTTGAATACCCCGAGCAAAAGCCCCTCGACTGCCGCTCCCCTGACCCCTGAACTTCCAGTGGCCCAGAGAACTAACACCTTTTGCAGCCTTTTGGCCAAAAGTTTTCTAGTGTTTCGTTTTTCCACCAACATTTATGTTAATTCGAGTTTCCTTCACTTTTGTCAGCTATTTTCATATTTCATATTTTCTGAGCTGTGGCTTTGCGTGTGGAAATTCCCACCCGCCCTCAGGGGAGTGGGCGAAATTCTCGGACAAAGTGGTAGATCGTTTAAAAAACAATAAAACACGAACAGAAACAGAAACAGCGGCGAACTTGCAGTTGCCAGGCATTAATTAAACTGTTCAACCACAACAAGGCTGACCCGCCTCGATGGGAACTTTTCAATTACGTTTGGGCCCCATCAAAAGGCTAATAAAAGTAAACAAAATTATCACTATATCAGGTCGTAAAAACTTTAGTTAGGTGCTAATAAGGGATAGATATTCGGAAGATAAGAAGTAAAAAATCAATGGAGGAGGAAGGAGAAATATTAATTAGTAAAAGGGGTATACAATTTCCAAATCTGCAGATTTGCTCACAGGTATTATTTTAAGCGTCAGTTTGTTCCACTCAAATCTCGCATAATTCGTACGCAAACGTTGAGTTCCTATGAGTTCTAAATACTTTAGCCCTGACATTTGAATGATGGATAAGTTTTTCGTTTCCTTGCTTGGCTTATTTTGTTCAACTTTGGCTAATTTTAGTTTTATCTAGGTGTCTTCATAATCTTGTCAAAAGTATTTTCGAGATTTCGCACATTGATTGATATTGGTTACTGGAAAAGTAGAAAGTTCCTTGGGTGTATTTGCGTATCTTAAACCAATCCCTAGTCAGTGACAAATCCCTGTAAAAATGACCATTAATCTTCATGGCGAGCTCCTTTTTCCTTCCTACTCCAACTGGCGATCGTGGTCTGGTTACTGAAAAATGCTGATTAACACATTAGAGAACTCTTTGAATCGAAGACTGGTCAGCGCACATCCAGTCGGTATGTGCGTGAATGCCAATATGTCGAATGCTACCATTTATAACCATGATTGCTGATTATGCTGTTTCCCTGCCTGAAAATGGATGACATGACAGATGGACCCAAGCATGTGCTCACAGCGAGCAGCATCTTGCAGCATCTCCCAGCATCCAGTATCCAACATCCAATATCCAGCACCCAACGTCCCAGGGATTCCAGGGGAGCCACGAGGCAGCAGATCATTGCTCAGTGACAGTTCGGTTGCAGTGAGGCTCAAACGAGAGACTCTTATTTAAATAATCATTTTTTCTGACAGCCAACTTGACTTCCAGTTCCAGTTCGGCATGCCGAGGAGCAGCCCCTGTCCCCCAAATTGTGCCTCTGTCCCTGGCTGCAAGTTTCATTCTGGATTCGAGCTGCATCTCCCGACCGCTGGCTGCACGCTTTAATTGTTTGTTTGACTTGTGGTCGCCCCTGCAACACATCGAGAAAAAAGCGTATTTCTCGAAGAAAGTAGGTAATCGATGTTTTGGATTCCAGAGTATTGAAAATCCAAAATTGAATTCTTTTCAGTTGTTTTTTTAATATTAATTATTTTTTCGATCCTACTCCTATCAACCTTTTTGAAATTTCTAAAATGTTTCACTTTTAAAACCCATTTTTATTATTTGGCAGTAATTGAGTGAAATAGGTGTAGGCAGAATCATCAAGAGTGTTAAAAAGTTCATAAGGCAAGGTACTGCAATTAAACTTTACCGAACCCATTCCTGAGATAGATAACAAGATTTTTTAAACAACACAAAACTACCAATTAATCATTACAAATTAATTAATTTTCTTTCCGTGCAATCCACAACTCCCTGCCCCACCCTGCTCCCTCGTCTTAGCGCCTGGTTCCACTTGCACGCGTCATTCGAGGGGCTTTTGGGCTCGTATTTGGGTCTCGAGGCGGTTCGGTTTTGGGTGCGGCGCGTGGGGATCTCGGATCGGCGATCTGGGATCTCAGATCGGCTGCGTTCGACTTGGGCCTCTGTGGCGTCGTTTAATTGAAAACGATGCATGTAAATGACACTTTTCAGCATTAATAAGCAAATATTTGTATGATTATTGGTGTAGCCCAGGGATTAACGTTTGAACTGTAAGTGGTCCGACGCTCGATGCTTCGATATCAGCGATCAGCGTCAGTTGTGCAACCCGATTCATGAACAGGTTAAGTGCATTACCAACGGGCCCACAAACAAACTCAAATCGGTCAGCATGTTTGGAAGGATGGTTGGATGGAATATGGGTAACAGAACTTTGTGGACCAATTGTAAAGTTAATCCCTACAGTTATATTTTTACATTCCACAAATTTAACTACAATTTTAAAACTTTTTAATTTAATACTTCAATTCATAAGAAATCTGTATAAAATTTGGCCTTAAATTTGTTCTACAACCTTTCCCAACAATTATTTTAAATTCAGGGTGAGCCATAAACACTCATTCAGTAAGTTGTTATTTATTTATTTGACTGACCTCAAACTCTTAGAAAAGCAATTAAAAGCTTACGCTCGAATTTTGTGCAATTCACGAAGTATCAATAAAAATACTCGTTTTTTCAGTGGCAGCTGCTTCTTTTGGATAATCAACATTTTATTTATCGCATACATTATACGTTGTTCGAATCTTTTTTTTATCAAAGCAAATACATTTTCTTAGCTGGCTAATTCCGAGATACAAAACTCCACTCGGCAATGTGACAAGTGACAACCTGACTGACTGCACAGGCATTGACAAAATTATCTGAAATATGCAAGAAATATGCCAAAAGGAGAGTCCAAGAGAACGGCGAAAATTGTGAGAGGTGGAGTGGGGCGGGGTGATGATCGGGGAGAATCGAGATTCTGTAGCCGGGGGCTGTAGAACGGAGGGGTGAGGTGGGCGAAATCTTTGGCATTTGAAGAGACATTCTTATTTTTAGGTGACATGCCCTCGGTTGGACGTCTTTCTTGACATTTTGTCTGACGCATCAACATTATGTTTGCTAATATTGCTGCAGCGCTAATTGTTCATATCCCACTATTGTTGATGTGTTATTGCTTCATAAACCATTCACATTCTTAATAAATATAAATTTGTGGTACTTTTGTTTCTGTTCAATCTGCTTCTCCGACGTCATATCATTCTCATTCTTATTCATCTTCTTCTGGTTTCACTGGTTGACTGATTCTTGTATCTTGGCCTGTCAATCAGTTCTGAAAGTCATCGTTTTATGATTTTTTAAATTTTACTTTGCTTTTCTTTATACGCTCATTCTTTTAATAAACAATCTTTTGTATGTATACGAGAGTGTGTTTGCATAATTACTGTCTGATTAGTTTAATTTATTCCGTAAGCTAATATGTGATCTATTGAGCGAACCACTTGAGTTGACACTATTTTTATAGTCAGTTAGGTGAAAAGCTGAGATGTGGCAATTAGAGAAATATGTGGTTCTTTAATAGCCAGAGGCGGTGCCTAATGAGCCCCTGTCATTTGATTAGTTACTTGTAGTAAGCGGGTATTACTACAAATAGGTGGGAATGTGTAGACATGTTGGCAAGTTAGAATATTTAACCAAAATAACCAAATACCCAAAATAAAAATGGTCAAGTTATAAGAATCTTAAAAGATTCTATAAGCGATAACAAAAAATCTTGATTTTTAAAATAATTTAGTTTCTTTTTAAAATAGAAAAACTTTTTAAAAACATGCTTGGAACATAGTCACAGAATTTTATTTCATTATAGATAAAGGAATTAAGGACCTCCAAAAACCCATTGTTTGGTCGATTTTTAAAACGTTTCGAAATAAGAAACCCAAAACCTATTGGATCCCTTTGATGACAATTTGATCAACTCCAAAGTCTGACTTTCGAAAAATGTTAGAAAGAAAAACTTCTTTCGAATTAAATTCCAAGCTCTAGACTTACCTTGCGGCTTGGGAACATTCCTCTTGAGCTGCATCCACTTGTAGGTGGGGATGCTGCTGGAATGATTGGGCGATTTTGATTGTGTGCTCGCAGGATGTGCGCCATTCGAGGCGGAGGCGGTGGAGGAGGAAGTGGAGCTGCCCGGGGAGATCACTCCTCCGCGTTGCTGGCGGCTCATCCCGCCATTGGGCGACACGGAGCTCTGATGTTGCTGCTGCTGCTGCGCCGCTGGCGATTGGTTCTGCGGGTGTTGCTGTTGCTGGTGTGCCTGCTGCTGCTGTTGCTGCTGCAGTTGAGGGTGTTGCTGGTGCGAGTTGCTGGCCAAGTTGGCCAGGTGTCCGTGGGCCAGGCCGTGGTGCATGTGCGCGTGCATCCCCAGCGAGTCCATGGCGTCCAGGGCATAGCCCCCGGCCAGGTGTTGCTGGTGGTGCCACATCTGCGACTGCGTGGCCTGCTGCAACATGGGGTCGTGCTGCTCCTCCAGCACCAATCCGGGTGCATAGCTGGCATGCAGCACGGCGGCGTACTTCTCCTCGATCTGCCCGGCATATCCGTGGACCGGAGCCTGGGCCTGGGCCGTCGGATACATGCAGTCCAGGTTGGTGTACATCATTCCGTTCTCCGAGCTGATGATCGCCGCCTGTTGCTGCTGCTGCTGTTGCGTGTTGCTGGTGGCACTGGCATTGGCTGCGGTCACAGGGGAACTGTTGCTGGGTGGTGCAACTGTGGCCACGGCGGCGGTGGCGTAGTACGAGTGCACGGAGTCGCTTTCGTAGTAGGAATCCGCCGGCGAGTGGCTGCTGGGGTGGAGGGGAGTGCCCGGATTTCCCGTGGCCGTGCTAGTGGTGATGCCATACTCCGCCGCACTTGGGCTGAAGAGATGCGAGTGCGGATAGAGCTGTTGCTGCTGCTGTTGCTGTTGCTGTTGCTGCTGCACCACCTGGTGGTTGCCCGTGGGAGGTGGTGTCAGCTGGGCCTGCTGCTGCGGATAGTAGTTGCCGGGGGAGCTGCTCTCGTAGCCGTTGTAGGTGAGGTGCTGCTGGTGTTGCTGCTGCAACTGCTGATGTTGCTGCTGCTGCTGCAGGTGGTGCTGGTGTTGCTGCGGGGCAAAGTAGCTGCTGGCATTGGCCGTCGCCCCGGTGGTGGTGCTGTAGCCGTCGTAGGCATTGGCATGTGGGTGATGGTGGTGCGGGTGGTTGCCGTACATGCTGCTTACGTCCATCATATTGTCCAGCCGGAACCGCACTTTCCGTAACTTTGATATAGCCGGTATATCTCTTAGTTCACTTCACTTTGACGCACAGTTCTTGAAATCTAGGTTTTGAATGTTTGGTTCTCAAGAATATTACGCGACGGTCGAGTGCTTTCGGTTGGGTTTTTGGGGTTTTATCTTTATCGAACTGCAAACACGACTCCCGATGACGACGACGACGTGCTGCCTGCGCGCTTACCAAGTCGTGACTGATTACTGGCCCGAACCCGATTTCTTTCAGACCATCCAACCGCTCGATTCAGGCCACGCCCCCCTGCGGACGCCTGTTGTCTCGCCTCCTCTTGCGGGTGCTGCACATGTGTTCCGACTGTCGTCTTGCTCGCTCTCTCGGGTTCCTCGCATGACCGGCCTTATCAGTGGTTCGGGGGTTAGTCATATATGTAGCGTATATTCACTACCGGTTTTTGGCAGTTGCCGTTTCCATTTAGATTTTCTCGTTCTCCGTTTGCCCGTGTTTTTTGCTAGCCGCCATGGCAGGAGCGGATTCTTAGCCGGCAACTCAAGATGAAAGATCTAATTATGCTGGTGGTGATATGGCTGTGAATGTTATGAACGTAATGAATGATACTCAAATGCACTATTTATTGAATACCACATCATTCCTATTCCTTAAGGCACTCGGATAAATAACTTAAATATAAGAATGACACCACCTTTCATTGCATTACACTCCTCTAGATTTATTATGGACTATTGTAATATTTACTAATTTAACCCGGCCTTTTTAAACCTTTATATTTCATATGGTACTGTTCCTGTTTAGAGTTTGATATTTATGCCCGTTACTCGTAAATTAAAAGGGTTAATTGTATTGGGGGAAAATTATGCAACAGGGAGATGGAAGCGTTTGCGATATAAAGCGTGTCCGTCCGTCTGTCCGTCTGTCTGTCCGTCCGTATGAACGCTGGCATCTCGGAAATTATTAAAACTGTAACTGAAACGTTCTTAAAATCGACCAAAAGACATCGTGTAAATATTTTTATTTTTTCAATGTCTCTATTGAACATTATATGCCCGCTTTTGCCCGTCGCATATTAGATGGCTAGCTCGCCAAGATTGAATAAGTTAAAAAAAGGAAAACATAATCAAAAACAATAAAATCTTGTATCTTTAATTGTTTTTATGACTCAAAGTTAGTCTAAAACCAGGAAAAATGTTAAGACGCAAATGTTTCTTGATTTAGGAAAATTCGACTAAATCGTTTCATCTCGTTTATTAACAAAAGGAGAACGGGCAAAGCAAAGTTTTGTCTAAAAAGAATCGGCTAAAAGTGATAAAGAAAACCAAAACAAATCATAACTTAAACAATAGCTAACCAACATGCGTTCATATTACCAGATTGCATTTAAGTTGGGAACTCTCTTGTTTATTCATTAAAATAAAATAGTAAACAACTCTTCGCCCACAATAAGTGCCTTTTATTCACAGGTTCCGTATTATCTGGCTTGGGCCCAACTCGCTTCCAAGTTAATCCGGACCTGCCGCCCGCTGATAGTATTAAAAGTTACGCCCCTGACCACGTCTTGTTTTAACTGGAAACCCAATGTTGTGTATTTGTTTTGTGGTTTTGGCACGTTTTAGCACCTCCGCACGAAATTCCCAAATGAGTTGACGGGCAGGTAAGGAAGAGGAGCTTGTCAGGGGACTGAAACTGGGAACTGGGAAATAGGAATGGGCTTCGGGACTGGGATTGCGACCAGGAGGCAGGAGGAGCTGCAAACGGATGCTGACTGTGGCAGCTGTCAATCGTCATTTGCACATATGACAGCTCATCTATGGCAGCGCTGTGGAATTTAAATCGCCGTCGAACGACTTCCCCCGACCACGATGGATTCCGATTCCTGACATTATCTCTGGCCCTGACTCTGACTCAGTGGGATGCAATTCGTAGGCGCCCCCTTAGAGTTATCCGGTGTATGGGTCTGTCACTTGGCAGGGATAGAGATACAACCGTCAGATATCTTCATGCACCTTTCACGCACAATGCATCATCTTTGGCTGTCTGGAAAACTTCGTTGTTCGCTCCTTCCTCTCTTTCGGATTGGGAATTTTTCGTTTTTTGTACAACTTGATTGACATTTTCACAAGTTTTTGTCTCTACACTCGCACGGGGAATTTTGAGGGCGAGGGAAAGGAGGTCTGGAGTGGCCATTCGTTTCGTCCTTTCGGGCGGTCCTGCCCAACGCTCCAAGGTGATTTGTTATATTTTTCGGACAGCAGCAATTAATAGTAACAGGATGTGTGCGAGTGTCTTTCAATATACACACATATGTACATTGTACACAACTAACATAGCTCGGCCCAATCCCGATCCCAAACTGAAACTGTCCCACATGGCTAAAGCGAAATATATGTAATGGCCAAGGTATCCTTGTTTCAGCATTGTGTTGGGATTGGGATGTTTCATGACACTTCCCGGGAAGTTAAGCGATATTTCCTCTTTTTGCAAATGTTTGTGTCCATAATGAAGTTGTCCAACAATTGGTAATGCAGGAACGAAGTTATTTTTGGCTAAAAATGCTAGAGCAAACTAAGCCGTTTCGACGAAATCCAATTTATTCAATTAAAAAATCCACGGACCGAAAAAATATAATTTTTTAAATTATTTTTTATTACACTTAAGATAAGACTAAAATTTAGAGAAAAGAATAAAATCAATTTGCTGCGGTCTATTCATTTGTGCAATGAAATAAGAGTTATTACCATTTTGGAAATTATTATCAAAAACTCCTAACTTTTATTTAATAAATTGTTTTTTTTTTGGGTAATTATAAGTCACAAAAACTTCTTTTTCATAATAAAAGTAAATAAATAATTATTATTTAATGATACAAAATATATGAGTATCAAATAAGTGTTGCCTACGGGGATGACACAGAAGTCTCGTCTATTAGAATTCATTTGGATTTTTTTTTCATGTCCGCAAGGTTTGCAATTTGCACTTATGTATGCATGAATGTATGTAAATGGAAAGCTATTGCCTTGTAACTTTATCAATTGTACTTTCATATGGATACCCGATCAGGGTTAAAATTGACGAATGAATCAAATGATAAAATACAGCACCGGCGACGAATTTGGGGACGGATGGTTTAGAAACCAACCAACCAAAACCGTACGTGTCACAGGATCTGCAGAGTTTTCTAGGAGTTTCAGAGTAAATTTCGTCGGATTTTAAGAAAATTAGATTTTAAGCCTACTATTCGGTTGGTTTAAAATCGTGTATTTGATTTTCAAACGGTTTCTGTGACACCGAGATTTGCTTTTAGGGGGAAATTTGGTTGGAAGAGATTTCTGTGACACTCCCGATTGAGGTTTTTTACTTATATTTCGATATTAAATATTTTAAATGATGTACCTTTACTATTTTAGTCACTTTTACATTTTGAAAATCCGCGAGGAGCTTAAATTTGGTATTCCAAGGAAGGTCAAAGTTTCAGTCCTTAAATAATACATTTATTTTTGCCTTTCTTGATTAGTCACTGAAGTTGTTATTATTCGTGATCATAAAGTAAAAGAGGTGTACCTTACATATTCCCCCTAACCCCAATAATAGCTTTTCGGCATATCTATAAAGATCATCATATCACAATCGATTAACAATAATGGCCATTTCCACACCCCACTTGTAAGTGCATACGAATGTCTAGTCGAGTGCTTGATGCACCTTATGACTTTCGGGGGATTTGTAAGTCGCGCCATTAACGTCTGTTTAGCGCCACGAAAAGCGTCGGAAGTAAGATATATGGGCTAGCTGACGTCCCCGACCCCGAGAGGCGTCAAACCCAAAACTGACCAAGAGCTGACGCCAAGTTGATGGGGGCGCCGCTGCTATAGCTCCAAAACTCCAAAAACTTGAACTGCCGTCGTTCGATTTACGTTGATTCGATTCGATTTTTGTTACACAGCTTTGGTGTCTCCCCACACTCATAAAAATAATTTTCTACATTTTAGAAAATTGCCCTAAAAAAATTTTCGCCCTTGAACTGAGAAAAATTTTCTATTTTCACGACAATTTTGCCATAAATTCAAGGCAGGTGACCATAAAAAAATATTTTTAGGGTTAATTTTTCTATTTTTCTAATAATTAGGGCGATTTTTTCGATTTGCTTCGATTTGACCTTTTCTAAATCCAACGGCGAATTGCCCTAATTTTTTTTCTAAAATTTGTCTAAATACAAGGGCGATTCGCCTTAAAAATCACTCCAAAAGTGTGAAATTCGGTAGCCCAGCGGTCTAATCACTTGCGCTTTCAACTTTGCTATATGAGGACTAAGGTCGTGGGGTTGTGGGTTCGAACCCTGTGTGATTCAACTTGATTTTTATTTATTTTTTTTTTTTTGTAAACGTTATAATACAAAGGACATTTTTTCGTCCGAATTTTAAATTAAAGTAGTCTTTAAACCTTAAAAACGTATGGGAGTTCTGAGTTAAAAGCATCTTTGTGTTTGCTGGCAAGAAAACGGGACTAATTGTCACAATCGTCAGGAAAAAATATACGGTTTAGTTGCCTTTAGTCAAAATATAACGTAGACCTCAAGAAAATAAGATGTCTGCAGAGTTTGTTCGTTGTCTTGCGCGATGGGTCTGTGGTGCAGCGGTAGGACGCTAGACTCTAAACCGAGAGGTCGTGGGTTCGATTCTCGCAACGACCAAAAAAAGTAAGTTGTTTTTTCTCCTCATATTTATTTCCCTAATTCGTTTACAAACATGATTTTTCAGTTCTAACGGCTGTGTTGTATAGATCGGGCCCCCCTCTTAACGCAGCTCCCATATAAGCTACACACCAATACAATAATATGAAACGGTGTCCTCCGCCGGTGTTGTTTAATTAAAGCAGCAGTCCCAGAATATAGACGATTAGAAAAAAAACATGCTTCCCAAATTCAGTTAAGCATGCTCAAACACGATTTTTTTTAATTTGTCTAATTTTTTAGGGCATTTGCCTATAAAATCAGAAAATTCGCCCTTAATTTTAGAAAAATACGCCTTAAAATTAGGGCAAATCACCCTAAAAACAGGAAAATATTTCTTATTTCAAGAAAAATCACCCTAATTTAAACCAAATTTCCATCGGGATTTTTTAGAAAATTTTTCTAAATACACGGGCGAATCGCCAGCGGATACGATTTATCGGCGATTTTCTAAATCCACGGGCGAAAAGTCAGTTTTTTAGGGCGATTTAGGGTAAAAATTTCTATGAGTGCACGGCAGCCCGTATCTGTCCGGTTTTCGGTGTCCGTAGTATATTGTCCAGTGGCCACTGTCCGTTGTCCGCCGGTGTTCGAGACGTGACGTGACGAGTAACTGGCGTAATTGGCAGTGCAACCAAATTGATGGATTGCCCGGCGCCGACTGTCACCGCTCCAAGAACAAAACTTGGCGGTACTTTTCGGGTTTCCTTTGTAATTTTTGGGTAAATCGATATTTGTGCCATTTTTTGTGTCTTGTTTTTTTTACGGGCTTTCGGTTTTGTGCAGCTTTTGACTCTGGCGTTTTGTTCGCTTCTGTAATGATTAATTAATCGAATGTACTTATCAGGCTCTGCTAAGACGGCGACGGATGCCTGTTGCATGTTGGCCAAGAGTTGTGCTAACTGCTACGTCGCCTCCTTAATTGAATATAAATTCTGACCCGACAAGCTCATTACGTTTATGAATAGGATTTTAAGCTTCCTACCCCAATTAGTTGCTGAATTCATCACATGTCCATTTTTCGGCTAGTTCCAAAACCTCTTCGCGGGGATCTTGTCCGGTATTTTCTTGATTGATACCTGTAATTGGCGACGCCTCATTTTTTAGAGTTTTTATGGAAATTCCTCAATCTACATAAGTCTTTAGCTTCGAGTCGGTGAAATGAAGTTGCTTTTGAAAAGTTATGGATAGTTTCGTTTTATTCTATATCAAGGAAATGTTTTATCTTTCAAAACGTTTCTCCAAATGTCGGCAAGTTTTAGGACATCGGCAAATATTTAAATAGAATTTAATGCGGCTGAACTCTTATTCTGCAAAGAATTTTTGTTCGACTAGGGAAATTAAGCAGACCAAAGCTTAAAAATATTAACCATCAGTGTTTCCATTTTGTCCTTTTTCTGGACAAATCGGTCATTTTTTAAATTGCCTCATCCGCAAAAAAAATCAAAACATCCCCAGTCCTTTTCTTGCATCTAAAACGGAATGTATTATTTTTTCAAACCCGGATCAATAAAATAGTCCCGCCACTTGAAATAAACCTTTGAGTACACACAAAAAAATTTGCCTGGTAAAATTAACCAACAAAGATAGTTACGTAATTATTACAATAGTTACGTGTATTTTGGTTTTGCTTTGGGTGTGTGTCTTTGCCAATTGTGTGTATTTTGTTGTTGTGGAATAACTATTTACTTAGTAGAGTTGAATTTTGCTGGTTGGGGCCTGTTTGACAATTATTACAGTTGATTTTACCAAGTTTTTTTTTTGTGTGTATTGTTCGATATTTATACCCGTTACTCGTAGAGTAAAAGGGTACATTGTACTCGTGCAAAAGTACACACAAAAAAAAAAACTTGGTAAAATTGACCAACAAAGATAGTTACGTAACTATTAAAATGGTTACGTGTATTTTGTTTTTGCTTTGGGTTTGTGTCTTTGCTAATTGTGTGTATTTTGTTGTTGTGAAATGACTATTTACTTAGTAGAATTGACAATTTTGCTGGTTGGGGCCTGTTTGACAATTATTACAGTTGATTTTACCAAGTTTTTTTTTGTGTGTATGTAACAGCTAGAAGGAAGCGTTTCCGACCCTATAAAGTATATATATTCTTGATCAGGATCACTAGCCGAGTCGATCTAGCCATGTCCGTCTGTCCGTCTGTCCGTCTGTCTGTCTGTCTGGATGAACGCTGAGATCTCGGAAACTACAAAAGCTAGAACATTGGCATTTTGCATGCAGATTGTAGGAGTTCCTACGCAGCGCAAGTTTGTTTCAAATGGTGCCAATCGGACCATTCGTTAAAAAGTTATGGCTCATCAAAGTTTATATCTCCATCTCCCTCGCGCTTCCTATAGCTGAGAAACGGGTATCTGATAGTCGGGACACCTGACTATAACGTTCTTTCTTGTTTTATGTAGGTATTGGTGTATTTTTTGGTACTTGTAGTATGGTCACACAACTTTGGTAGCTGTCTTTGTTTCCGTCCACTTTTAAGATGCGTAAGGAAAATTATAAACCAAAGATTCGGGAATCGTGGCTAAATCGTGCAAATGCAGCATAAATTCAAAAATTTGTCAAGATCGTGCTCACATGATTATCAAGGAACTTGAGCAAACCGCCTTATCTTTTGCTCAACCTAACAAAATTAATTTTCAACCTAAGCCAAAAGATGAAGATGATGATAAAAAGTTTTATCAGCTCGTTTCCGAGAGGATTTGCGGAATGATATTGGAAATTCGAAATGTAAGCCTGTTTTCTTGTCCTTAGGTTAATTTCCATTGAAAGTGGAACTGCTTCAGGCGTGCGGAATTGATGCACCTAAAACTTTCATCAAAAACCTAATAGGCATTCGAGCGCTCAACGCAAGTGATCGGTAAGAAAGGAGGGATCTACGCTGAGCTTAAAAAGGAGGTTCCAACTTTAATATTGATAAAGTGTGGGTCACTCTTCACAATCAGCTGTAAACGGTACTTTCAAGGTGATATTGCCTAAAACCCTCGAGCTCCCCGTGAGCGAGACATACGCATGGTTTTGCAAGAGCTCAAGTAGACAAATCGCCTATTAAAATTGATTATAAAATGTTAACTTAACAGCCCGCTGTTAAAATTTCAGCTTTTACCCCAAAACCCCGTGCAATGCATAAACGGGATCTCATCGATTGCGATGCCATACTAAAATTACTTGCCTTAAGCCCAGAGAAAGAAAGAACGATAGGAAATTGTTAGGCAATCCCATAATACCTCCTGTGTGTTCTACCGCTGAGGAGGCTCTGGCCTTAGTTCTAGATCAAGGCTTTACGAAAGCTCAGTATTGTGAAAGCGCAGTTTGAGAGGACACAAAGTCCAGGGAGGCAAACGTTTATAAACACTACAAGTCTGTAGCTGGAAAAAATAAGCTTTTCCGACCCGCCAATATTACGATTTCAGATACCGTAGCGAAAGTTGCCCTTCAAAATCTTCTAGACTATACCATAGCAAGAAAATCAATCTGTGCTTTTACAAATCGCTGAAGAAATTCAGGCCCTTTTTGAATCCGAATTAAGGCATTTTATTTATTTATTTAACCAGGGATAGAAACTAACTTATTGTAAATTGTTGTAAGAAAAAACAGTCCTAAAAATGCTTAAATACACAAGATCATTCTTAGCCATTGTAGTTTACGACAATTTAAAAATGGGGTAAGTCCACGCCATTGGTGGATTAGATTTTTTGAGTTCGTACTTCATACTGGATACAAAAACATCGTAAAAAAGTGGAGAATTACGAATCCAGAGAATAACATTTTAATTTTTGAAAGCCAAAGCAAGGCGGATTCGGGAGCACCAATGTGGGAAATACTGCGCCGAGCCTTTCATAGCTAAGAGCCGGTTTCTGCCGGCTAACATTCCTCAGAAAGACATTTTGGTTTACTCGATCATCAATGTGAGAGCTAACTTTGACAGGGACTCGGACTCCCTCTAAAGCGTTTTAGACTCGATAGAATGACAGCTGATTTCCCAAAGCCAAATAAGAAGAAGTAACGAAATCACAGCTGACTTCGCCCTTGACTTATACCCAAACAGCTGATAAAATAATCAAAGCACGCCATTTTTTGCGCTTTACAGCTCAGTTCTGTGCGCTAACAGCACTCTGTAATTGTTTTTCGGTTAGATAAACAAAAGGTGTCGATAAAACCGATTTGCCCTTACGAACAGTTTAAGTTTTTCCCTGTCAAAGTCCCTGAAAAACTTAAGTTCGAAAAACTTAAAGCCCAGATAAACTGTTCGTAAAATCAAATCCGCTTTCTCGACTGCTTTAATTTATCTGAACGAGAAACAATTACAGAGTGCTGTTAACGCACAGAATTGTGCTGTAAAGCGCAAAAATGGCGTGCTTCGATTATTTCATCAGCTGTTTGGGTATAATTCAAAGGAAAAGTCAGCTGTGATTTCGTTTCTTCTTCTTAGTTGGCTCTGGGAAATCAGCTGTCACTCTATCGAGCCGAAAACGCTTAACAGGGACTCCGAGTCCCTGTCAAAGTTAGCGCTCACATTGAGAGAAAGCCAAAATGCCTTAAGCCTAGTACTCAGTTCGGCTAAGAGTTTCACTAGTCGAAAAATATTACTCTTTTGTAGTGTGACCGAAGTCTTCAGAGTTCACCCGCTTTGCTTGTAGCATGGTCTTATTGTAAACCAGCTTGGTTCACAAACAGCAAGCAAATTAACTGGCGCCAATTTTGAAGTATTACAAAATGTTGAGCCAACCTGGGTCGCAAGCTTTAAATTTGTTGTTGGCAGGAGGATATGTTTGCCGCAACTCCTACATTTTCCATTGGTTTTTGTGGTTTTCATTCCATTTATAATATATTATTGGCACACCGCTTCTGCACAAACGCAGCCAAAGATTCAATTTTGTATTATTTGGCATAGTTCTCAGTACGACGAAAATTGCTAGCTAAGCATAGGAGTAAGCGAGAGGCAAATAGGTAGCTAACGCCTATAGCCGGGGACTTTTTTCCACCTCGGTACTCAGTTGAGCTAAGGAAACAGTAAGGAAATACCAAAAAAATACTAGATTTAGCGGATGAATTCCGATGAACGCCTTTAGCCGCGGCCCAAAGAATAAAAAATTTAATCTTTGGCTGTGTTTGTGCAGAAGCGGTTTGCCAATAACAATGTATAAATGGAAGGAAAACCACAAAAACCAATGGAAAGCCGCCTGTAGAAGTTGCTGCAATACATATCGCCATTCCAACAGGGAATTTAAAGCTTGCGACCCAGGTCGGCTCAACGTTTTGTAATATTTTAAAATTGGCGCCAGTTGATTTGTTTGTTGAGAGTAAGACCATGCTACATGCATTGCGAATGAACTCCGAAAACTTCGGTCACACTAAAAGATTAATGTTTTTCGACTACACAAAAAAAAACTTAGTAAAATCAACTGTAATAAGTGTCAAACAGGCCCCAACCATCAAAATTGTCAATTCTACTAAGTAAATAGTCATTTCACAACAACAAAATACACACAATTAGCAAAGACACAAACCCAAAGTAAAAACAAAATGCACGTAACTATTTAAATAGTTACGTAACTATCTTTGTTGGTCAACTTTACCAAGCATATTTTTTTGTGTGTAGTAAAACTCTTAGCCGAACTGAGTAGTAGGCTTTTGGGCCGCGGCTAAAGGCGTTCATCGGAGTTCATCCGCTAAATCTAATATTTTTGTGGTATTTTCTTACTATTTCCTTAGCTCAACTGAGTACCGAGGTGGGAAAAAGTCCCCGGCTAAAGCCGTTGGCTACCTATTTGCCTCTCGCTTACTCCTATGCTTAGCTAGCAGTTTTCGTCGTACTGAGTAGGGGAGAGTGGGGGAATTTCGTCACAGGGGCAATTTCGTCACCTGCAATATCTCGGAATCCATAAGTCGTAAAAATATATAATTTTTTTGTTTTAGTCCTTCAAGACGGCCAGACACAACCAATGCATTTGTTTTGAACAGAAGGCCAAGATAATTAAGCTATAATATTAAATGTGTTTTAACAGTTCAAAAGCTACATTTAGTTCTCGACGAAATTTTTTCTGTATGCCACAATTCAAAAGGAATAAGATACACGATTTTTTATATAATACACAGTGCTATAATGTGCATTTCTGCGTCAGTGATTTTTAACTTCGCGCCTAATTTCGCAAGAAAAATAATTATTTCTAAAAAAGTACGGTCTGGGGAAATTTCGCCACCCTACGCTAAGGGTAAATTCGCACCTATTTTAAATACATATTTTTATATTTGACGAGCTGGCTAACGAACAGACTACCAGCAGCAGCAACAAATATAGGACGTCAACAAAAATGGTACGCTTGATCAGTGTAGCATATTTTCAGGCGTTAAACTCCCTACATTTTTCAGGTGACGAAATTTCCCCAGTTGTGTGGTGATTTTACCCCTCTGTGTGGTGAGATTGCCCCAGTATATTGGTTTTACATTTTATTTTTTTATAAATCACCAAGCTAATTAAAAAAATAGGGGAATGTCACATTTTAAAGCTTGGTGCTAACCGCATTCAACAATAAAAATAGAAATATGATAACGTGTCTCAAGATGGACAAAAAATACCTTTGAAAAAATGCTGACGAAATTCCCCCACTCTCCCCTACTAGGCTTTAGCAGGGACTTTATCTGTTCGACAAATGTTAGCCGGCACTCGAGAAACCGGCTCTCAGTGTTTTAAAAAATTACACGCGTCGACATCAAAATAATTTTTAATATGAGGACAATCCTCATCAGTTTATCGTGTTAACTACCAATAAATTTCAAAAGATTTGAACAATTTTTTCATAAAACAGGGGAACTTATTGTTGATAAATATAAATAAAGCTTCGAGAACTATACATTTTTTTTTTAAATATCTTGCTTAGTTTACTAGTTATTCATTTATTCCAAAAAAAAAGGCCAAATGCCCCATAGTGCAGTGTAATGTAAATTCAAATAACTATTATTAAAAATTAAAGCCGAAAATTATATAATATTAACATGAAAATTTTAGAAGAAAAGACAAAATATAAACAGTTAAGTCATTCTAATATATTTTTCGAAAAGTTGAACCGTACATTATATAGTTGCTCTTAAAATTTGAATTTTATCCTAAGTTTATTATCATTAAGTCGCTATTGACGTCAACTTCACAAATTCAGAGCAAATACTTTTTCGAGTGTATCTGTCCTGACAATTACATTCACTTAAATTTAATCTCTTGAATGACCTTGACTGTTTAAGATGCAAAATTATGCAAAAAGGCCTCGGCTAAGATAATAAAGCCACCGGCATTAAAGAAAATCCTATGGCTCAAGAGTCTTTTATTTTTGAAGCGGATAAAGTTAAAGCGAGACAACCGTCTGCACACTCTCTTTATCCGCTTCCCAGCTGAAGTGAACCAATCGGAGGAAGGTTCTATGGAACAGCCCCCGCTACACAAATATTCTATCCAAAACAATATTCTACCCTCGTTTTCGTTTGGAAAATGTGTACATATTTGTACAAAACAGCTAAACAGAAAAATGGAATTAATGGTTGGGCATCGGTTTTTATTGTTGATTGGCAGGCTTCGGGGAAAAGGCATATTCGCAGTTTGTGTCTCTTGGTGAGAGTTAAATAGTCTACAAAAATTCGAAACATTAAAAAAATCCAAATATTTGTGCATGATTAGATATGGTGGATAACCAGTGAATTTCCCTTTAGAAATGTCAAAGCTTTAATTACTAATCTTACTAATTTATGACTAGCGCTGCAAATATTAGGGGGGTTTTAGTTGAAATTTAGCATTGTTCTGAAAAGCATAGGACATCAAGAGGGGTGAGTGGTATGTGTGTGTGATGGGTTTCAACCAAAATGCACCCTCCTGCCTAAGACCCCGATTATTATCACTATATGTTTTTATCCGAATTAAGCACCATCTGTTGTTGAAGTTCGAACAATAAATTATTATTGCATACTTTTTAGCGGATCTGATTTTTCCGCGAGAACGCCAGAAAATGTTATGCATAATTTATTATTATTATACACCTTTGATCTAACGTCCGCATGAGGATATATGCGGGACATATCGTGATCCACGGGGGGATATAGGGGGATAAATCCCCTCCCCGTATGCAACAAAATGTTTGTTTTGCAATCTCCCCACAACCTAACCCTGTATCCACCACTCAACTTTTAAAAGTGAAAAGGGTCTTAAGGATTAAGGTTCTTAATATAATTTTGTTTTGCCTGGTTACAATATGAAATGTTTAGTGTTGCTCTCAATATATATTTGGAATACTCTTATTCCAAAATATTGCTGACCTTAAATTGGTAAGCAAATTACAAAAATTATTGGCAGGTAAATCGAAAATATATCAAAACGATTTTCAGTTCGGAATAATTGCGCGAAATGTTCGAAAGAGTTTATATCCCGAATGGAAGTGAAAAACGGTCAGAAAACCTGTCGATTGCCTGATAAACTTGTTGAGGCATCTCAGCGCCAATTAGGCGGTCTAGAAAGAGACTGGACTGGGATCCCCGCGATGACCTTGTCAAGATCCAGATGCAGGGCACTGTGGCATTGGGTCAACGAGCAGTGAGTCGCCTATAAAAGCCGATGGCCCGGCCGAAGTAAACTTGTGTAAAATCAGCTACCGACAGGAGCAAACCGCAACCCTCTACTGAAAATTCAATCATCATGTTTTATCAAGTAAGCCTTGATGTGCTTTACATATCGAGATAAATCTGATCGTATATCTTTTGACCACCCGCAGATTGTGTTATTAGTGGCTCTTGTAAGCCTGGCTCAAGCTGGTTTACTGCCCGCAAAATCATCCGGAAGCGACGACACCTTTGATTCCCATCCGCACTACTCCTTCAACTACGACGTTCAGGATCCAGAGACAGGGGATGTAAAGTCCCAGTCGGAATCTCGCGATGGGGACGTGGTCCATGGTCACTACTCCGTAAATGATGCCGATGGTTACAGAAGAACTGTGGAGTACACAGCCGATGATGTCCGAGGTTTCAATGCGGTGGTGCGCCGTGAACCACTTTCGAGTGGCGCGTTGGTTGTGAAGCCAAAAGCCGCAGTTGTGGCCCCCAAGGTTCAGTACCAGCCTCTGAAGAAGTTGCCTCTTTCCGAGGCCTCGGCCTTGGTGCATCGATCCTTTGCCCCGGTCATCCACCATGCTCCGGTGACCCATGTGGTCCACCATGCAGCTCCTGCCCATTCATACGTTTCCCACGTCCCCCTGCTGAAGACCTCCTTGCATCACGCTCATCATCCCCATGCCATTTCCTATGTGTTCTAGAATCGGTTCTACCATTATGATTACACTATGACTGAATAAAATACTTTTAAATGAATGCGGTATCTTTTATTTATTCAATAACGTTAGGCTCTAAATCTGTCAAATTTCTTAAATGTATAATCATATTCGGTAGCACAAACAGAATTAAATTATTTCTTCTTTATAATGTGAAACTAGAGATGCTGCTTCTTAAGCTTGCATTTTATTCAATCAATCTAATCAACAACTTGTTTATTTCCCAATGAACCACATATTAATCTTATCTCCTGATAATACACAACAAATCCCAGAAAAACATGCACACAAGAACATAATAAGTCGCGTCATGCTCATTCCAAATTCGATTTTCAGCAAGAATACCGCCAAAACATCCGCAATCACCGCTCGTTTCTTTGGGTGGGCATTCGGAAGTGAGGTGTCGCACTAAAGTTAAGCCTGAAATCCAATTAGCGTTCAACTGGAGCGACAGCCACCTAAAATAAACGTTTAAGGTCGTCGGTGGGGGTGGGGTTGCTTACTGGCCAGACTCAAAGATTGGAATGGAATGGGAATCGGAAATCGGTATGGGTGAGCTTGCAAGTGCACAGTCGATTTGAAAAACCGTTGTTATGCATTTGCGCATGCGCTGCATACGATATTGCTGCTATTAGTGAGCGAGTATTTTTCGAAAGCGCAAACAAATGCCAGCCGATCGTCATTATTACTGGATCGATTTGGGGCTGGGGGTGGGGGTGTGGGTTTCTAGTGCACGTACATATTCGGGTATGCGACTTCTGAGGCCAATATTAATTCGGCTGGGCTGCCCGCTCAAGTCCAATTCAATCAAGAAGGCATTATGCTCGCCGAGGCTTTGTCACCGCTCAGCCTTGGCAGCGTGCCGCCCACCGCCGTCCTACCTCAAGTCGCTACCCCAACCCCACCCCAAGCGCTCCAGCAACAAGCGCTTCTAGTCTTGAGCGTCTCGCATTTTGATATGGTCGACGTTGTCTTGTGACGCAAGTGCACGCCGCTGACATCGAAGCCGGGCAGAGTGCCATCGAGGCGGTATAAAAGCCCCAGTTGGCCGCTGTTCAAATCAGTTCAACACCAATTTCGGTATCTAGAGCAACCCAACCCAACCCAAGCAACCAAAAATGGCATTCAAAGTAAGGATGAAGTTCTAAACGCAGTTTAAGAAAGTGATATATGAGTGATAATAAGTTCAGCAGTTTCCCTTTTATTAAAAAGTGCTATGTAAATCTAAGATGTCGGCTCTAAACTTACAAACTCTTCTGAACCATTGCAGTTCACCATTCTCTTCGCCGCCTGCATCGCCGTGGCCAGCGCTGGCATCATTCCCGCCGCTGCTCCCCTGGCCGCCGTGGCCGCCCCACTCCAGGTGGAGGAGTACGACCCCCATCCCCAGTACACCTACGGCTATGACGTGAAGGACGCCATCTCCGGGGACTCGAAGACCCAGGTGGAGACCCGCGAGGGCGACATTGTCCAGGGCCAGTACTCGCTGAACGACGCCGATGGCTACCGTCGCATTGTGGACTACACCGCCGATCCCATCAACGGATTCAACGCAGTGGTGCGTCGTGAGCCCCTGGTTGCCGCCGTCGCCGCTCCCGTTGTGGCCGCCCCCGCTCCAGTTGTCCGTGCCGCCGTCGCCGCCCCCGTGGTCCGCGCCGCCCCTCTGACCGCCACCTATGCCGCTGCCCCCGCCCCCCTCGCCTACGCCGCTCCCGCTCCCCTCGCCTACGCCGCCCCTGCCCCCGTCGTCAAGGCCGCTCCTCTGGTCGCCGCTGGACCCGCCATCGTCAAGACCCAGTTCGCTTCGCCTCTTATCTCGTACGCCTATTGAAAAGCTGATGAATAGGCGACCACGACCCGATAATTGCCGTTAGTTGTTATTGAATAAAAGGATGTGATCTAATTGAATGGAATTTAAGTTGCTTTTCACTGTTGGTAGTTGGGAGTTCTAATCGTCTTAATTCTTTGGACTATAATGGACTAATATCTATGAGTTACATAAATCATATTCGAAATTTCAAAAATTCATTCAATAGAATTTGTATTATACAAATATCATTATACCCGTTACTCGTAGAGTAAAAGGGTATATTAGATTCGTGCAAAAGTATGTAACAGCTAGAAGGAAGCGTTTCCGACCCCATAAAGTATATATATTATTGATTAGGGTCACTAGCCGAGTCGATATAGCCATGTCCGTCTGTCCGTCTGTCTGTCTGTATGAACGCTGAGATCTCGGAAACTACAAAAGCTAGAAGGTTGAGATTTTCCACACATATTCTTGGGCCTCCTACGCAGCGCAAGTTTATTTCAACCGAGCGCCACGCCCCCTCTAACGCCCCCACAATCGCCCACTAACGATTTTAAAATGTGTCCTGCGCCTACATCTTTAAAGATTTTCGAGAAGTATAAATGCAATTTTATTGTGTATATTTATACCAATCGAAATGTAGAAGACATTTTTCAAATCGGACCATTCATTAAAAAGTTATACGCAATCAAAAAAAATATATTTATCTCCCTCGCACTCCCTTCAGCTGAGTTACGATTATTAGTCGGGACACCAACCCGAGTACAGCGTTCTCTCTTGTTTTTAAACTGTTATGTGGTATTAATTTCGTCTTGATATGCGGCATCTACATTCGACACGCTCGAAATGTAAGCAACAAGATTTTAGTGTTTCGAATGTGTCTTTTTCCCTCCCACTCATGTAACATTAAGCTCTAGCTCGCTATATTTCGAATTGCTTCTTTCGAAGTCAGAGAATCTCCGAGAGAGAGAATTCGGCAAAAAAGCTATATTTTGATGTAAATTTTACCAGGATTGTAAGGTAAAAACGATACAAGAAATTTACCATGCGCATATCGATTTGATACCGGCGTGTTTTTTTTTTTAAATTTGATTTTTTAAATTGTATGATATACTTCGACAACTACGTTGAAATTGCGAATTAAAATTATTTCATAGGTAAATATTTGTCAAATAACTCTAACATTCAATTTATAAATTTAGCTTTTGTGAATTAAAATGTACAAAAGGCAGGGTATTTTTTAAGTTCCTACGGCGTTCTCAAGTTTATATTTACGATGACAGTGCAGGAAGCATTAAAGATCCACTGGTCATTTATTTTAGGCTTTACTTCTTTTCTGGTTAGTTAAAACCGAAAGTGCCGGTTACTTTCACTCTCCCACGACCGTTTTCAAGGCCGCCGTCGAAGAAAGAACGCATGTTAAGGCGACTGCTACTGACAAAATAGCACTTACTGTCACAAAGAGGCAACAATGAAGTAATGTCGCATAATTGGACAGCGAGACCGCAATCCAACACGTCCAAGAACGCACAAAATGCGCGACAAAACAGCGGAGGCAATGCCAGAAGCCAATGTAAGGCCCATAAAATAGTTCCAGCGAATATAAATTTAAAGAGGGAAGCCCCAAAAGCAGTTTACTCATTCATGGAGCCGGTGTAAACTGGGCCTTAGGTCTGGTCTGGTTTTCAATGCGACACGAGCATTGTTGTAATTCGCCTTGTTAACTTTATGGGCCCCGCCGCGAGTTGCGCATGCGCATTGGCATTAAAATCTGAACTGCTGGCGTGGATCTTTTAGCCGGTGTACTTACATGCTAAACATGGGAATGGAAATGGGCAGCCAAGTCCGTTCGCTCCAACGGTAATTAACAATGCCAACTGACTTTGACCTTAACCCTCGCTTTTGTCCGTTGTCCGCCGTCCGTTGTTCACAGTCCCCTTTAAAGTACCTTGGCATATTTGCACTTGTCCGCGCTGGAAAGGCGGATGGTCAGATAAGGAAAACGATTCGAACCCAATAATGTCGCGTAAATCATTCTCAAGCAGACCCGAAAAAAAACGAAAGACTTGGCGAAAGGTTTCTGGCCACGCCAAAGCTGCAACTTAAGTGACCTTAACTGGTTTCCAAGAGCGGACCGCATTACATGCATTAAATTCAATAAGCCTTCGACGCAGATGGTTTTATTGAAATGTTCCGATCGATGCGTTTTCTTTCCGATCGGA
Source organism: Drosophila takahashii (assembly GCF_030179915.1). Lineage (NCBI taxonomy): Eukaryota > Metazoa > Arthropoda > Insecta > Diptera > Drosophilidae > Drosophila > Drosophila takahashii. The sequence continues at coordinate 10,816,632 of NC_091681.1, forward strand.
TGTCTACCCCAATTTTCGTTGATTGGTGTAAAATGGGTCGGACGCGAACGCCTGATCAATTTGGGTCCCTTAATGACTTATTACTGCCAGAAAATTGATTACAAAGTGCATATGGTTGAGAGGGCTTTAGGAAGAGCCAAGGTAACGTAAAATGAGCACTTCCATTGACGTTTATAGGGTGGGATTAGGGAAACCCCCTCTGCTTCTTATTAAAACCGTATATTTTGCGCTTTCTGAGTTGTATTTTAAAGGCAAGAATGATTAAGATCTGTACCGTTCATTTGATAATCAAGACCATTTAAACTTTATCAATTTATTGACTTTTAAAAATTTCTACCATTTACGACATTTAGTTTTCCATGGTATATGATTTTATGACGTGGCTTTCAAAAATGAAACACAAATATGAATATTTTTTATATTTACAGATTAACCCGCAAGCTGCAACACCTTATTGTAAAACCCTAATAAAAATGCATTATGATTTCCTTGAGCTTACAAATATTCAACAATTTATTGATCTACAACAGATTCCACAAATCAGTTGGCCAGATTCTTAGTGGTGCTGGTGGTAGGCCACTGGAATCGGGGCAGCAGCAACGGGCAGAGCCACAGGAGCCACGGTCTTCACGACGGTCTTTACATGTTCCAGGGGCACGCGGTTGACGACGGCGTTGAATCCGTTGACCGGGTCGGAGGTGTACTGCACGATGCGCTTGAAGCCATCGGCATCGATCAGGGAGTACTCGCCATGCACCACGTCGCCATCGCGCTCCTCCACCTGGCTCTTGGAGTCACCGGAGAGGGCGTCCTGGACATCGTAGGCGAACTTGTACTGGGGATGGGGGTCGTACTCCTCGGCGGCCTTGGCCAAGACGGGCTGGGCGTGGGCCACGGCAACCGGGGCATGGGCGTAGGTGGCCACGGCGGGGGCGGCGTGGTACACCTGCTGGACGGGAAGAACTCCGGCACTGACGGCCGAAACGAGGGCGAGAACAGCGAAGAACTGCGAGGAGAAAAAGGAGTCAGTTCTGGAAGGGAAGGGATCAGGTAGTCCTCTCAGGATCGCTCACCTTGAAGGCCATGGCTCTGGGTTTGGAAGTGGGCTTGTTGGTTATCCGTTAACTGCTGCGAAGACAGAGAAGATGTGGAATGATTTACTGGAGCACGAGCACTGCTTTTTATACCCAGTGAAAAAGCGCAAAAGGCAAAATGCGAATAACAATTTGAAATTGATTAATTCGCTGCTGGGCAAATCATTTTTGTCACTTTTCATTTTTTCACATTGAGCTTTTTTATTATTGCTATGCTATTTACCTTATTAATTTATCGACTGGAAAAGGGGCAATTACAACTGCCCACGCCGTGGGCAAGAGATACATTTATGCAATCCGTATGGACATGCAAATGTGGTGCGGCTTAGTGTCATGGGAGAGACCCTCGGATTTTGTCTGTCCCTCCGCGGGCTATTCGCGAATCAGTCGCTTTCACTATTCTGCCTTGAGTGGTATATCATGTTACAAACGCGATCTTTTGGCTAAGATTCCAGAGAGCTTAAGATAACAGAAAGTGTGGAACTGACCTACACGGATGACTTGTTAGAAACAGTAACGGCTACCAAAAACAAATACAAGACAAGGATACAAGAGAATATTTTAATATTTATAATAACTAATTTTTCAATGGAACTAGAAGTTTAAAGAATCCAAAGAACTAGGAACCTCCACAAACAAAACGATATATTAAAATTAATCCTAAAAGATTTGGTTATTAGTATGACCTATCAAGTAATTCGCATTTTAATGCTTGAAAGATATGGTACCAAACGATAAAACATGATAAAACATTTACAACTTCGTAACACCTATGAAGAGTTTGAGCAAATATCACGAAATAATAGCTATAAGTTTCCAAACCAGATATACATAGGTAAGGTATCCTAACAAAGATGAGACAAGAAAGAAGTTTAGAGTCAAGTTGACTAGTTAGTCATAAATATATTATTGTAAAGGGTATCTATCCCGTATAATATAAGTATTATAAGCTTATTTATTTATTTAGAGTATTTAAAAATCCTGACAGCATTTGTTTTTTCCCTATTTTCAGCGCCACTATTAACGATAGAATACTTTTCTAAGAAAAGTAAGTTCATATTCTTATTTACAAAATGTGTAATATGAATTCTTATTTATTTAATATCTTTTAAAGATATTAAATATAATTAAAACACAATAAAAATTAACATAACAAATCACATTTTATTATCATAAAACCAAAACAACAGATTGGATTAACACGGTCGCACCATGGGTATTTACAAGTTGGCGATGGTGTAAGTGGGGGCGGCGTACCGCAGGGGCGTGGTGTAGGCAGCGGTACGCAGGACAGGGGCAGGAGCAGCCACCGCCAGAGGGGCAGAGCGGACGAAGGGCGTGGCAACGGCCAGGGGAGCGGACTTGATCAGGGGAGCAGTAACAGCCAGAGGAGCAGAGCGGACAATGGGGGCTGGGGCAGCCAGGGCAACGGGGGCCACTGGAGCGACGGCCTTGACCAGAGGAGCAGCTACTTTCACCACGGGCTCGGCGGCCACAACGGCGGCGAGTGGTTCACGGCGGACGACGGCGTTGAATCCGTTGACGGAATCGGCGGTGTAGGTGACGGTGCGCTTGAAGCCATCGGCGTCGATCAGGGAGTACTCTCCGCGGACGATGTCGCCGTCACGCTCCTCCACGTGGCCCTTGTTGTCGCCCGAAAGAGTGTCCTGCACGTCGTAGCTGTACGAGTACTGGGGATGCGGGTCCACCTCCTCCAGCTCGACGGTCTTGGCCAAAACGGGTACGGGAGCAGCAGCCACTGCCACAGGAGCAGCGGTCCTCAGGACGGCGCCATGGGCCACGGCGAAGAGAGCCAAAGCGATAACAATCTGTAGGATAAATAATACTCGTTTCAGTGATTTATTCCAAGATAATATTATTATTAAACAGAATTCCCGTTTTCATTTATTTGTTGATATGCACTGGTAATCCTGTGGAACGCTGATCCTCCGATTAGGAATACAAACCTTAGCTGCCATTGTTGGTTGGATGATTTTGATTTACTGCTGCTGTCTTGGGCTAAAGCAAAACACTGAATGTCTGACCCAGTGTGGGCCATTGGATTTTATACGCCACTTGGTGACATTGATGACACCTAATTGGAATTCATTTTTGGCGCATCACCTCGAACGTAGCTGGTGGCTTGTAAAAATTGTCACGCACCTTCTTCAGTTCTGCCAATTTAAAAGTGTTCGATTGAAATACCCAGCTGCACTTAATTAACTACGCCAAGTTAATTTTAATTATCATTTTCCAAGACGTTTAAGATATTTGGGGAACATATTTCCCTTCACTTACTGCAAAAAAAAAAAATTTCAGATGCTATTAGGAATAAAAAAAAATTACAAAATAAATTCCTATTACGAATACTGTATAATTAATAAGGTTATAGGTTTTAGGAAAGATATTGATCAAATAGTAATGTTGTTAAGAAATATATCTTAATATCACGTATTAACTCTTAAACCAATTAAATAAACTTTATTGTTTTTACCTGTAATAACATAGTGTAAATTCGTCTGTAATGAGGAGAGCTAACCAAACATAGTTCAAAGTAAATTCCACTTTTCTTTATATTCTAAAATAAAGCTACTAGTTATAAGTTTAAGAATACCATATCTTAAGTTTCTAAACTGCAGAAAATCCTATTACTACATTTCAATGTAAGCACGGGTTTCTATGCCACTCTAAGTTAATTCCTTTTTAAATGACTTATTTATTAAATCATTAACTGTTTCGTGAAACAACTGGTTTCGGCCAATGGTAGTGGCGCAGAGCACGCTTTTCGTATCTCTTGGATAAATTGAATTTATTTTGATGACAAAACACAAAGATACAAAGATTGAGCACGGCTTCAATGCTACACTTTTCCCCTCTCCACACACGTTTAGCATAAATGAATTGCACTAATTACGCCAAGAGCGTGGCCAGCTGGCCTAAGCAACTTCGGCAATTCCACGGCAGCAGCAGCAGCTCAAGAAATGGCTTCATCTTTGTATATAAGCGGAGTGTTGGCCCAGTAGCCCTCACAGTTGACTTCACCTTCCAGCAACCAACAGCAGCAGCAGCAGCCACCAAACCAAACCTCTAAACATGGCATTCAAGGTTGGCCCCGAGGATTTAGCCCAGCCCCAGAACACAGATCCTAATCAGTGTACTTCCCCTTACAGTTCGTCGCCCTCTTCGCCCTGATCGCCGCCGCCAGCGCCGGAGTTCTTCCCGTCCAGCAGGTGTACCACGCCGCCCCCGCCGTGGCCACCTACGCCCATGCCCCGGTTGCCGTGGCCCACGCCCACCCCGTCCTGGCCAAGGCCGCCGAGGAGTACGACCCCCATCCCCAGTACAAGTACGCCTACGATGTCCAGGACTCCCTCTCCGGAGACTCCAAGAGCCAGGTGGAGGAGCGCGATGGCGATGTGGTGCGCGGAGAGTACTCCCTGATCGACGCCGATGGCTTCAAGAGGACCGTCCAGTACACCGCCGACCCCATCAACGGATTCAACGCCGTGGTGAACCGTGAGCCCCTGGTCAAGGCCGTCGCCGTTGCCCCCGTTGTGAAGACCGTGGCCGCTCCCGTCGCCCACTACGCCGCCCCCGCTGCCTATGCCTCCTACGCCGCCCCTGCCGTTGTGAAGACCGTGGCCCCAGTGGCTCACTATGCTGCCCCTGCTGTCGTCAAGACCGTGGCTCCAGTTGCTCACTATGCTGCTCCCGCTGTGGTCAAGACCGTGGCTCCAGTGGCTCACTATGCCGCCCCTGCTACCTACACCTCCTACGCCGCCCCCGCTGTTGCCTACCACCACTAAGAACTGAACACACAACGCATTTTTGTTATAGTTTTACGAACGCCTCCTACAAATACACATATATTTTTTATAAAAAAAGAATTTGCATTTAATTACACTGTGCAGCATTTTTCGTGCTTTTTAAATTTACCTCGATGGATGCTATATTTTTGGATTCGTTACGAATTCCCAAGTTAAACTGCGTTTTCCAAAAAGTTCCCCGACGCAAGGATTCTTAGCAAAAGGACCTCAAAGTTTGAAAAATGCTGAAATTGGCCAACTTTGCGGAGTTCTCAGAGGCAAATGGATGCATGGTTTGATTCGATGTTAAAGTTTTTTAAAAGATACACTCTTTATCTTTCAAACCCCATACTTAGAATAATTTTAGGATTTTTTTTAAGGCATAAATAAATTACAGAAAACATAGTCAAAAAACTTAAAAACATACAGCTGCGGTCAAAATAGTAGTAGTGTTGCCGCCTGTTTATTTAAAAGTTTGTTGTTGTAATTGTTCTTTTCCCGGTAATATTGTATTGATTATAATTTTACTATTAGACTAATTGGATAAAAAAAGTGACAACATCAAACCCTTAAAAACACAGGGCGGCAATACTACTACTATTTTGACCGCAGCTGTATGCATTTATGTGTTTTGACTAAGTTTTCTAAAATTTGTTTCTCCTTTAAAAAAAAACCTAAAATTATTCTAAGTATGGGGTTTGAAAGATAAAGAGTGTATCTTTTAAAAAACTTTAACATCGAATCAAACCATGCATCCATTTGCCTCTCAGAGCTCCGCAAAGTTTGCCAATTTCACCATTTTTCGAACTTTGAGGTTCTTTTGCTAAGAATCCTTGCGTCGGGGAACTTTTTGGAAAGCGCAGTTTATATTGGGAATTCGTAACGAATCCAAAAATATAGCATCCATCGAGGTAAATTTTTGATGCTGCATAGTGTTATCCAAAAGGGATGCAGTGGCTTTATGCAGTTAATTAAATGTTGACTGTTAAGTTTTAAAAACTATTCAGATTTAGATTTATGGAAATCCGATTTAGTCTTTATAAAACGGACCTGTACAACTTGATTTCTTATTTGTAAGTGTGTCAAATACCTCACCATTGTTTATTTATCTGTCTTCTATTGTGAGCTCAATTTTATGTTCACGTTTTTTTTTATTGCCCAAAAGCATTTAATATAATTCTAATTTCCTTCTTTTAAGAAGGAGATTTTAAAAAATATAATATTTTCAAGGAAATCATGTTTTTTGGAAATGCACATATTTACAAATTGAACCCCACAAATAAAATTGCAAAATCCGTTGAATGTTGTAATACATAATTTCTAAAAGAGTTCAATCAGTTTACTTCCTATTTCGTTTTTTGGCCGTGACTGAGCCCTTATCTGTGCCATAAAAATGCCTGTAAGGCTAAAAAAAGGGAAATGATCCACTGGCAAATGAAATTAGCTATTATGTTTCAGATAACTTCATTAGATAAATGGCAAAAACAAAAGAGATAAATCAAAGGTACATATGTCAGGTTATGGGTAATTAACTAAAACAAGTTGCTCGCTTAAGTCTTTCGTTTCTTGAGGCTTTTACAGGCGGCGTTAGAGTACATTTTTTGATTAGGATGATTGTTACAATGAAAATTATTTTTCTATTAAACTAAGTTGTATTAATGACTGCAGATCCTTTGTAGATCACTGGAAGTAATTACATGAGCATCTTTTTAAAATGTCCCAATAATGATTTTCTGAAAGGTTTGATCCTGATATTCACATGACATCGTCATAAATTACATACCTTTGATAATATTTTTTCACTGAATGTAGATAATTAATTTTGAAGCTCAGAAAACTAATATCTTTATTCTAGGGCATTTTGAAAAAGAAATTAAATTTGTTGAATTCAATGTGATCCAAGGTGGGCATTGGCCAGTGCCGAGGCTGTCGATTACACTAGTTTACAGCCAAAATATATAAACGCTGGGACCCTTTTTTTTCGTTTACTATTAGGTCACTGAACACGATGAAGAAAAAAAAAATTTTTTCCAAAGAATAGTTTTGGAGATATTTGAAAAAGCTAGATTTTTGACCACTTGTTTTATTAAATGTAACAGTTCTCAAAAACCGATGGTCCAAAAAATTTTTACCTGGCACCTTTCGAAAGGAAATAGATGCACCTTTCCGAAAAGGTATGGCGCTTTGTGATCGGACCAAAATTGATGGACATATAGCGTCTGAAAGTTTCAAAAAAGTTTCTTTTTTGGCTTTTTTTTTTCATAGCTAGTTTTCAAAAATTTTTTAATAATATTAATAAATATTGCTAAATTATTTTGAGTATGCAGATCTGAAGGGCCGTTAGTCCCAAAAAGTTGAGGCCGAATTGATGGACTAACGGCCCTTCAGATCTGCATACTCAAAATAATTTAGAAATATTTATTAATATTATTAAAAAATTTTTGAAAACTAGCTATGAAAAAAAAAAGCCAAAAAAGAAACTTTTTTGAAACTTTCAGACGCTATATGTCCATCAATTTTGGTCCGATCACAAAGCGCCATACCTTTTCGGAAAGGTGCATCTATTTCCTTTCGAAAGGTGCCAGGTAAAAATTTTTTGGACCATCGGTTTTTGAGAACTGTTACATTTAATAAAACAAGTGGTCAAAAATCTAGCTTTTTCAAATATCTCCAAAACTATTCTTTGGAAAAAATTTTTTTTTTCTTCATCGTGTTCAGTGACCTAATAGTAAACGAAAAAAAAGGGTCCCAGCGTTTATATAGAAAAAAAATCAAAAATTGTAAACTAGTGTTATTATCCCCCCAGTGCCGGCACTCAACCTCAACCGTTGCCAAAGCCAAGCCCCAACCAGCTGGCTAACAAAGAGGAGCGAAAGGCCAAGAGGTCTGGCTAATGTGGTTGCGATAGACCTTTGTGTGGGAATGTGGAGCAAATTATTTCTTGCCCGGCAATTGGACACACATATTTCGGGCCCGAGTCAGCGTCAGAGCCTGTATAATACATACATAGTTGCCGGACTTGATAGCAGCAGATATGTCCCAAGTAATTTGAGATTCAATTTGTGTGCGACATTAAAATTGCAAAAAGTGCGATTGTTGCTACCGGATATTTTGGCAAGCCCGAAAACCGGTCTCGATTTACCCCTCTCCACTCTCCATTGAAGTGCGAAAATCGAGCACGGGCAAATATTCGCGTTAAATTGCTTACGCTAATCATGACCAATCGGGAAACACTAGCCAAGTGCTTAAAATGTAAATCTTACACTTCATAAAATTAAAGCCAATTGTTCTGTACAATACGCACTTTTTATTCAGATAGGGTTGGGGAAATAGCATCGATCCATAAGCTGGCTTAAGATGGTTATTGGAGAGTGTAATCTCAAGAGAACACGAGTCGATTCGAATACATTCCTAATCAGGATAGCTTAGGGGCTTTTGATATGGAATAATGCGAATCATTAATTCGAGTATGTGCGCCTGTTTTGATAGTTTGGCACTGCTTTGACCTTGACATTCCGCTGGCTAAGACCCGAGGGTTTTTGGTAAATTGTATTGTAACGCTAAGGAAAAGCTAATTGAATGGGTTTAACATTTGATGCCAGAAAACGAATTGTATTTAACTTTTTCAAATTAAAGATTAATTTAATTTAAGGAATTACCTTATTATTATTATCAATTTCAAAAAAGAACTTTTCTGAAAATACGAATTCAATTTTTTATATCCCCCGTAAGGTCATACAAATTCTTTGCCTACATAGGTATTTTACATAGAAATTTTAGATATTTTATTGAACATATTTACATTGGGGTTACAACTAAACAACGGAACTAGGCTAACGAGCTAAATGAGTTCTCATAATGGGATGTATGCGGGATAATACTTTCGCTAGTCAGGTGATCTGTGGTGGCCAAACCCTTACTGGTGGTGGTAGTACTCGTGACCTTCGTGGGCGGCCTGCGAGTGGGCGGGGGACTCGTAGCTGGCGTAGTGGTGCTGCTGGTGATCCTGCTCCTGTGGCTGCTCGGCCTGGTGGGTGGTGTAGGCAGGGGCGGTGTAAGCAGGGGCTGTGTAGGCAGGGGCAGCGTAGGTGGGGGCCACATAGGCGGGGGCAGGGGCGGCGTAGCTCTTGATCACGGCAGCGGGGGCAGGGGCAGGGGCGTGGTGATACTGAACTGGAGCAGCAGCCACCACCTTGTGGTGCACGTGGGCCAGAGGTTCGCGGTGCACCACGGCGTTGAATCCGTTGACGGAGTCAGCGGTGTACTTCACAGTGCGGCGGAAACCGTCGGCATCATCCAGCGAGTACTCGCCCTGCACCACATCGCCATCCCGGGACTCCACCTGGCTCTTCGAGTCTCCGGACAGGGCATCCTGCACATCGTAGGCAAAATTGTACTTGGGATGCGGGTCGTCGGGGTAAACCTCATGGCCGTGGGGATGGATCTCGTGCTGCTTCTGGTAGATCACATGCTGCGGCTGGTGGGCCTGGTACAGCTGGGGTTGCTGTTCGTGCTGCTCCACAGGGATGAGGCCCGCGGAGGCGGCTGCCAGGCAGCAGGAGACCAAAGCAATCAGCTGGAAAGGTAACGGTTGAATATTATTAGCCTGTTGCCAAGGCGCCAGTTACATCAGCCTGGGTTTACCTTGAAAGCCATTTGGCGAGTGTTTGAGGTTGGTGGGCAAATTGCAGAGCGAAAGAAGCGAGACTTTGTCCTCCTTCTGTGGAGTGCGTGGTTTGAATAATAATTGAACCGCCGCTGCATTTGTATTTATAGACGAAATTTTCGTTAGCCCCACATCTCTGGGCCATTGTCTCTCCGCCGGCCTTTCTTTCACTTTTTCACTTGGCTTACAGAAATCACTTCGATCGTAATTCATTTGCATGCCCCCCGCTCCGCCGATCGGTAGATTTACCCAAAAAGATTTGCACCCACGAGTCACACCCATTTCGCTATTGTTATGAATGGGAGACGGACGGCGAATAAGCGGACAAAGCAACCAAAGTCGTTACAAACAAAAGACTTAAGCGAGCAACTCGCCGCGGATCAGCGCTTTGAGGATCAGGGGACTGTGGGTTCGTGGTTTTGGGGCTCACTCAAGTCATGTAAGTAACCCAATAAATCGCTTGATCGATGAACAGCATTGCACTTGACACAAGCTCGCACACAGTCAAATAAAATGAAAAAATAGATAAATACAGCTGGAGACACACCTCCTCCTCCTCTATCCTCTTTCCCCGTGGTAAATGACCCAAAAAAGATGCCTGATCACCTCACATGGATAAATGGACAACTAACGTTTGAGCTTTCAGGTTGAAGCTTTTGCTCTCAGCTTTACAGCTATAATTGTGGCATTGGTAAGTGCTCAATCATGGTCGCAGTCAAAATGGGCAGGAAAGTGACTCAACCGGCGGCCAAATGATGTAATAAAATATTGTGCGGGGGCTGGCAACGAAAGAATTTCATTTGAAGGTCGTCGTTTAAGTGATAAAGGCAGCGAAATGATCTAAACAAATACTTAAAAAGGGGTGTATAACAAATAAATATATAATAAAATTAATATAACTAATCGGAAATCAATACTAATTGTTCAAGCTAATTAAATTCAGTATATCTATATCATGGATACCTAATAATAAAAAATCCAATAAAAATGAGAAAAAAGTTTAAGAAAAATAAATGTATTACCATCGAAATACTGGCCTGTATCTCGACATTTAATATCTAATTGAGAACATACATTTTAATTACTTCGGAGAATCTACTAATGTATTAAAACCAACTCCAGGAATCAATGACCGCGTAAGGCCAATTCAATGCGCCACCCATTTTCGATTTCAATTCACATTAATTAATTTTAGTTTATTTTCATTTCACTTTCGATAAAAACGTTTTAATTAACAAATTTGTTACTCGCCATTGTTGTGCAAAAGGTCCGAGCTCATTACCCGACAATCAAACAATGAGACTAGAGATTTAAAAGAACGATTCCAATCTCGTCTGACGTGCGTCTGGCCGCGAGTCAAACCAGTTCCTGTTCACTTCTATTCCACCCAGTCATCGTAGGAATACGAATCGAAATAGGTGCTAAAATTGGAAGGGAAAAGCAGGCAAGTTAGATCCGTTAGAAACAATCAGAAACACCAACCGGAAGCCAGTTGCCTACACACAAAAAAAAAACTTGGTAAAATCAACTGTAATAATTGTCAAACAGGCCCCAACCAGCAAAATTGTCAATTCTACTAAGTAAATTGTCATTTCACAACAACAAAATACACACAATTAGCAAAGACACAAACCCAAAGCAAAAACAAAATACACGTAACTATTTTAATAGTTACGTAACTATCTTTGTTGGTCAATTTTACCAAGCAAATTTTTTTGTGTGTACGTGCAAAGTAACTACTCGTAACAAAATGCTTCAAATGAGTCCACAAAATTTGTTACTTTTTAGTGCTTAATTTGCCATAGATGTGTAATATTTTTGATCTACGATTTGTGGAAGTGTTATTACACAACATTCTATACTTTTATACCTCTCCTATTCTCCTTAGATCTCAGTTCCAGGAATTTTTTAATGGTCCTCGAGTAAGAATATATCGAGGTTATTTAGAAGTTCGGTTTATTAACCAATATCCGAAGTTCTGATAAACATTTTAACAAACATCTAAAAGCTATAATATTTTATTATTTTTTTATGACATCGAATTGGAATAAAATAAAGTATACCTTTAAAAGTGCCCTTTCATATTTATTAACCTTAAAAAAATACATTTTTTTAGTAATTTAAAACAAAATTTTCTTAATGTCGGAACAAATTTAAGTTTAAACAAGGACGGAAGCTTATTTCGGCAAGCCGAAGTTTTAATACCCATGAAGATTTCACGAATAAAAATTTGACTAGAATTGACATGAATTAATAAACAGGGAAATATTTTATAATGAAAAAAAACAAATTTTTAAATTTTTCACCCTTATGGATTGAGACGTATAAGGTATGCATAAAAGAATAAGATTTGGAAAGATTTATGTCAATAGATCTTACAATGCGCAAAATCTCTTCAATTTTAGAAAGTTATGTCCGATTGTTCCTATGAGAGCTATAGGATATAGACGACTGTGAAAACGGTATTGAAACAGACGGACTCCCCTATTGATCCTGATCAAGAATATATACTCTATGGGGTCGGAAACGTCTCCTTCATTGCCTTACAAACTTCTGACAAAAATTATAATACCCTTTGCAAGGGTATAAAAAACAAGATTAGGTACCTAATGTGGGCTTTTGAAAAGTGAAACGAATGAACTTGGGATAGCGACAACCGAAGCACGTTTGCTTACAATATTTTCGGACATCGCATAATCATTTGAAGTTAATGTAATGTAATGTCAAATTAAATTAAATATTTAATAAGTACTATTTAATTAAGCATTATATAATTACTCGGATATTATATTACAGTACACGAATATACAAATCGCTCTTTATATAGTTCCTTCCAGGCCTTTTAGGTTTCGTCACATTTTTATAGAAAAAACAATAACACAACAAAAAAGAAAACTCCTGAAAGCAGCCAGCATCTTTAAATTATTTAAATGCCATGCGAGAACATATTTTATTTTATTAGGAAAAGTGCCGCCATTCATGGTTCATTTACAGAGTTTTTCGGGTGCAAGCTGACGGCATTTTCATAGCTTTCCCCAGAGAAAACTCACTCGCCTCGGCCTCATTCGTCAACCAGCCTTTTGGGTTTTGCCTGTCAACGTTTTAAGGTATTTGGAAGAGAGGTGCTGGACCAGGACAACTAAGCCACATGATGCCAATGTCGTCCCATGTCGTCGACTACGCACATTTCTGACAGAAGCGGTGAAAATTTAAGATTGATCACCGGGCCGAGTGTTTGCTGGAAATTGGTTGAGTTGTTTGGGTGTCCGTGTCCGGGTGTCGATGTCGAGTGCCGAGTGCCGACTAAAACCCAAATAATGTTGCAAAATGTCTGCCCGCAGCAGGATCCGAATCCCCCGAAGGACGGGCTAGACCGAGCGAAGGGGGAGTAGCCGTCAAGTTGGATTAATTTAATTAGCAGACCACCACTCCACCTGGCAAAACACCCCTGACCAGGCACGACTGCAACTGTGAGGTCAATGCTGCGTTGAATTAAAAAATTCCAACGGAACGAATTTGTATTGAAAATAATAAAAGTAATCACTTCAGTAGCCCGCTGACCGTCAGCGGCCGGTTAACTCGAAGACATTGTCTCTATTGGACAACTGTTGAAAAAACGTCTGTTAATTACGATTTAGTTTGCTTAATTTCCGAGGGAAACACTCGAGCACTCGAGCCCCGACATTTATTTGGCTTAATCATCGGCGAGCGCAATTTACCAAGGGTTAAGCTGGAAATAGTTTATGGGAATTACAGAGCGAAGTAAACGCTGTCCAGCCGGCGACTCGAATAATGCCAATTAAACTTGCACAGAAACCAGTTCACTTACCATTTTCTTCATGTCTCATTTTTGGCAGTAGCCACCTCGCCATCAGCCATAAGCAGCAGCACCTGTGCGTCCACCTTTGAAATCTGCTGACTGTTTGCTGGATATCTGGTGGCAATCGGCTCACATATAGTTTATAGGCTTTGCTGCCGGGCCTGACCTTGATACACATAAATTATTGTCTGCACTGCGGCCTTTCTTGTAAGATAATAATGAAATATTTGTGTACATTCGTTGGACTATTTTTAAGATCACAGTGCAAAGTAAAAGTCAAGGGGGGTGACGATCGAATTAGAAACTAGGGGTGTGTCGAGTATCGACACATTTTCGTAATATTACTATTTCCAGAAGCTTTCAAAAAGTTAAAAACCTACAGTTCAATAAACTTTTGGAACTTATCCAATCTTCTGGAAATGTTCTTGTTCATCGCCTACACAATCGGATCAATTACGGATAAGCCGATATCAGCCAGAAGATATAAGCCCTCAAAATAAAAACACTTGATTGGATTTTTTTTCGCTTTTTTTGGTAGCCTATTGTTGTTTTTTGTTTATTGTTTACACCTAAACTTAAACTCAAATGTAAATTTTGTCCAAAGGGCCGAGACGACGTTTGGTGGGTGATGGATGGATGGGTGGTGGATGGCTGAAGTGCGGTGTTGTGCGGCCTTCCAACGATTCAATGTTCCGTGATGAGCGCCAATAGGTGTTCTGGCCAGGTGCGAGCCCTGATTGAGCCCTAGTTGTGGGTTCTTGGACGGATCCGGGCTGTCATCGTTAACAACTAGATGTTGATTTGTGGGTTTGAAGCTAAATCCTGATCATTTTCGTTGGCTTATTTTTGAGAGCAGCTGCAAGGCCGATACAGAAGAGAAAGATCTGAAAAAATGAATAAGTAATTAATTAAACTTGCACATATAATAACTAAGAAGGTTTAATATTAAAAATGTAGTTATTGAAATCGTGGAATTTGTTGTGTTATTTAAAAAAATGTAAGTTATAATTTTTAAATTTTTATTTAAAACCTTGATAATTCAAAATATTCTTCATAGTTACCTCTACATATCTACCATTTGGTGGTCTGCAAGCAGGATGAATCCTGAAGAAAGTTATCCAAAGGTGAGTTTATAATGGTTTCCTTGGTCTGATTGACCCCAAGGCGCGATCGCAAGCTGCTCCTGGTCCTGAACCTCTCGGACTCAACACAAAACACTGAATGAGCCAGCCAGGAGCCCCGGTCTCTATTTATACGAAAGCCGGAGATCGAAAGCCTGTTTACCCCTGCTGAGGTTCGACGATCCTTCAACTCACTTCATCGGCCTTGTTTCTGGATTTTTTCCCTACTCCCTTTGTTTTCCTTGGTCTTGTGCTTTCTGTTTTTGTCCGGTTGCATTGTCAGTTTGCATTGTTGTTCGCTGCTCTCTGGATGATGATAATGACGATGGTGAAGTTGAGAAGGGTTTTGGCTGCGTATCGACGACGCAGAGCACCCGAAATCAGAAATCTTCCACTTGATTAGTCGGACTTTGGCTTCGAGAAAGGGTGATGTCGAGGGAAGCAGTTGGCTAGTTGAGATTGCAGCTTCTGACCTTGGAGAGCCCCTCCAGAACGCTGAGTTCAGAGTCGAGAACTGTTCTTTAGAAAAAACAACAGGTGTGCGATGCCTAGCTCCCCCTAAATTTCCTATGAAAGCTGTGGGAAAATCCAGCATCGAACTATAAACAAACTGCTCTTTAGTGCCCAGCTCCCCCGATGAGTTGTAAGACCATTTATCACCCGGCAAGTAAAGTCATGACCCCATAATTTCCGTTTTATATTACACAGATCAACAACAAAGGGATTCTCTTTGCGTTGCGGTAGACGAGGACGAGTCCTTCCATTCAAATGGAAATGGAAATGACCGACACAAAGCCCAGGAATTCGTCTGCCCCTTCAGACAGACAGAGGGATCAGGACCGCGATCAGGATCCGCTCGGGTATCGGAATCATCAAGCAGGCCAACACAGTTCGTTGCCCTGGCAGCCTCCTTAAAGGATCGCCGAACAAAAAACCAGACTGCACCACCAAAAGCACCGCGTGAATTGCATTGCTCTAAGACTGCAGCAGTCCTTCAGCAAGGATATGTTGCTATGATGTCTGTGAACTTTTTCGCACACAAAAAAAGGCATAACTCGTTGTGAAAAACAAGCACATAAATAATGCAAACCCGAACAGGACGATGTGAACGACCTCTGAGGGTCCCTGGCCAGGAATCTACTTCTGAACAAGCCCAGCAACCCAAAACACTCTTGTCTTTGTTTTCGTGATATATGTCTACATACTTGTATGCATTTTTTTATTGGTGCTGTCAATAAATAAATGTACAGTAATAATAAAGCCAACAATTCTATGTACAATGTCGATTTGAGCCAGGATTCTTAGTGGTGGTAGGCGACGGCGGGAGCCGAGTACGAGGTGTAGGCGGCAGCTGGGGCGGCGTAGTGGGCGGGAGCGGCGTAGGTGGCGGCGTAGTGGGCGGGGGCAGCATAGTGGGCGACGGGAGCGGCCACAGCAGGAGCAGCATAGTGAGCCACTGGAGCCACGGTCTTGACGACAGCAGGGGCAGCATAGTGAGCCACTGGGGCCACAGTCTTCACAACGGCAGGGGCGGCGTAGGAGGCATAGGCAGCGGGGGCGGCGTAGTGGGCAACGGGAGCGGCCACGGTCTTCACAACGGGGGCCACGGCGACGGCCTTGACCAGGGGCTCACGGTTCACCACGGCGTTGAATCCGTTGATGGGGTCGGCGGTGTACTGGACGGTCCTCTTGTAGCCATCAGCGTCGATCAGGGAGTACTCTCCGCGCACCACATCGCCATCGCGCTCCTCCACCTGTCCCTTGTTGTCGCCGGTCAGCTTGTCGTCCACTCCGTAGGAGAAGCGGTACTGGGGGTGGGGGTCGTACTCCTCGGCGGCCTTGACCACGACCTTCTGGGCCACGGCCACGGGGGCATGGGCGTAGGTGGCCACCGCGGGGGCAGCATGGTACACCTGGGGGGCGGCGATGGGGGCGTAACCGGCGCTGGCCACGGCGACAAAGGCGAGGGCGAAGACGAACTGGAAGGCATAATCGTTAGTTCTCCATCCGGAACTCCTGGGGGGGATACTGTTATCCCGGATCCCCGTCGAGATGACTCACCTTGAAGGCCATTTTGCTGGGAGTGCTGATTGGTTGTTCTTTGCAGAAGTGAACTGGAGCTGCGAATGATACTTTTCTGGGACCGATCGACAACTTTTATAGTAAATCAAGCTGCCAGCGCTCTGCTCTGTTTTGGCCCAATCCGCGTGGCAGCGAGCGGTATTTTCGCGGTGACAGCGAAATATTTTTAATGTTTCTCGGCTGCGATTGTTGTCGGGCAATAACTTGTACTTCCTGTTCGTGGCGCTAAGCTCTGTGGGTGTGCAAATGCTTTTGGCCACAGATTCTAAAGCCGTGAGCACCGAGAGAGTGAAAGATCTCCGGGGAAAGGTTGGCTTCAAACCGAAAGGGCTTGGCCCGGTTTAATGTGTGGCTAATAAATTTACGAAGCTTTTCGGCATAAAATGGTAATATTGAGTTGTTCTGGGTTCTTGAGTTTTGTTATTGCAGAAGTGTAAGTAAGTATTTCATTCAGATTTTTGTTCTTTTTCATCGTATCCATACTCTAAGCTTGGGATCTCTTCGTAAGCTTCTTAAAAAATTCATAACAATCTCAAGATAATATCAATATTGTTCAAACGGTTTCGTAATCTCATAGAAGTTATGTAACTTTTAA
The DNA here is from genome assembly GCF_030179915.1 of Drosophila takahashii. Taxonomy (NCBI): domain Eukaryota; kingdom Metazoa; phylum Arthropoda; class Insecta; order Diptera; family Drosophilidae; genus Drosophila; species Drosophila takahashii. The sequence goes on from NC_091681.1 coordinate 10,833,816, forward strand.
AAGGAGCCGGTTATTCGGGGAGAAGGTTGATTGACCTTTGGCTGGCACTTTTTATTTTGCAGTTTACAAATTATTATTAAGCTAATATTTCATAAATGTTTTCTTTTGTTTGACATGAGAATCAAATATTCCATAACTTTTTAGATAATTTCTTTAGCTACAAGTTATACAGGAATGGATTCTATAAAAATGTTCATATTTGTATAAATATGGACAGAAATTAATTTTTGTAGATTTTAATTGATAATTATTTAATAGTACTAAATATTTTTCAATTAACGTTACACAGAATACTTAAGATTTCGAAGGGGTTATAGTAATATATTTGTTTAGTTGTAAAACCCAACCCAGCATTATAGTTTCTACATTTATAAAATAAGTTATGTTATACATTATCCCTGAAGGAGGCGACCTCAATAAAATATTTAAATTTAATTACATAGAACTCACAGGCCCATTCCAATTTCATCATATGCTTTTCGCACTTTACGTAATCTGCGAGAATCAAGGCCACCCAGCATTAAGACGCATACCCAAACCCATCCTTTAGAGATCTGCGTTTAATCGGAACGCTATTAGCAGATGCAATCATTTCACAACGCCCAATTTGTACGTGGGCACCTGGCCGAAGGGAAATCCCGCGCAAATCCCCCGAATCCTTTCTAAATAATTGGACTGCACTCCGCATTCGCCAATCTGCTCTCTTGGCCCTCTGCCGACGGCTCTGCCGGCTTCGAAGTTGACTTCGCAGAGCGGTGACTTCGCGCTAATTTGGAGCATGATATTCAGAAGGCCAAGCGTAAGCACCTTGCCTCACCTGAGCAGAAAGTGCAAGCGAGGGCTATAAAACCACTGGCCGTGCCAGAAGCCACATCATTCAGCCCTCAGCACCGTTTCTGCAAAGAACAAGCCCTCAAATCAACAAAAAAAACCTCTAAAATGGCATTCAAGGTAAGTCCTGCATATCCACAGGATATCCTACCACAGTGTTAATCTAACGATTATACCTTACAGTTCGTCTTTGCCCTCGCCTTCGTCGCCGTGGCCAGCGCCGGTTACGCCCCCATCGCCGCCCCCCAGGTGTACCATGCTGCCCCCGCGGTGGCCACCTACGCCCATGCCCCCGTGGCCGTGGCCCAGAAGGTCGTGGTCAAGGCCGCCGAGGAGTACGACCCCCACCCCCAGTACCGCTTCTCCTACGGAGTGGACGACAAGCTGACCGGCGACAACAAGGGACAGGTGGAGGAGCGCGATGGCGATGTGGTGCGCGGAGAGTACTCCCTGATCGACGCTGATGGCTACAAGAGGACCGTCCAGTACACCGCCGACCCCATCAACGGATTCAACGCCGTGGTGAACCGTGAGCCCCTGGTCAAGGCCGTCGCCGTGGCTCCCGTTGTGAAGACCGTGGCCGCTCCCGTCGCCCACTACGCTGCCCCCGCTGCCTACGCCTCCTACGCCGCCCCCTCTGTGGCCCACTACGCCGCCCCTGCCGTTGTGAAGACCGTGGCCCCAGTGGCTCACTATGCTGCCCCTGCTGTCGTCAAGACCGTGGCTCCAGTTGCTCACTATGCTGCTCCCGCTGTGGTCAAGACCGTGGCTCCAGTGGCTCACTATGCCGCCCCCGCTACCTACACCTCCTACGCCGCCCCCGCTGTTGCCTACCACCACTAAAGAACTGCCATTCCACATTCCCCAACCTTTTATTGTTATAGTTTTACGAACGACCTCTAAATAAATATTTGTCATTTAAATAGTTCGTTTCTCTCCTCACTGTATCCGGCTTAAAGGATATGCGAGCCTTAAGGCTAAAATCAATTTAAGATCCAAACACAATTTAATTATTTTTGCTTCATTAGGGCTCAGTTCGAATGGCGGTGAGGCCAATTAATTGAATTGGGCTGCGACATTGAAATTCCAATGCTCAAGTTTTAAAGTTAAATTGGATTTTTTCTTTCAATAGCTCCATTCCATTCGGAGATCCATTTGCTACACCCGCTACGATTCGATTCAGCTCTAAAAATTGACCAATCCTATCAGCGAATAATAAATCATAATCGGATAGGTGTAAGGTACACTCAGAAAAAAACGCATTAGGTAATTGATTTTTCACTAAACTGTTCCGAAATGTTTGACTAAGACCGAAACGTTTTTTAAATGAAAAATTGAGTTATTTCGTACTTATCCAATGATTTTGGCTTGTTTTTTCTCTGAGTGTTTATGTGCTTATATAAGTAAATATGACACGGATATAAATATGGCAATATGGGACTCCGCGTTTCAGCACGTGGCCATTTGGCTTCCGGTTGGTGTTTCGGTAACTCTCGGTTTGTGCAAAACGGACCTCCGGCCGGCGTTTCTCATTTGAATTGTGGAGATTGTCATTTTTAATCATGATGCAGAAGAATATAGGGCATTATAAACTTGTTTCTTTCTCAGACTCACCAACCGGGAGAGTATGATATGTACAGTGAGTCCCATTAATATTCGGAAAAACTTTGTTTTTCTACCCATCCATTTTTATTGGCAGGATGATAGGATTGTGTTGAACTGATTTCTAGTGGTAGTCTAAGGGTTTAGCCGACCATTCTAAAAAAAAATCTAGAATTTTTTGTACCCTTGCTAACTTTTTTGACTTTATCCTACCCATCCCTTTTTAAGTAGCTAAAACTGGATCAGAATATGCAAAAAAAAAATTTCAAAGTATGCCAAAATACACGATAGGCAATAATGGCTAGCATTTAAAATGTCAAATTAAGTTTACTTCCTTAATAAATTTTGCGATTTCTAGTACAAAACGGAAAAACCGAATATTAATGTTGCCTTAATTTTCGGCTTTTTATACCCGTTACTCGTAGAGTAAAAGGGTATATTGTATTCGTTCAAAAGTATGTAACAGGGAGAAAGAAGCGTTTCCGACCCTATAAAGTATATATATTCTTGATCAGGGTCACTAGCCGAGTCGATATAGCCATGTCCGTCTGTCTGTCTGTCTGTCCGTCTGTATGAACGCTGAGATCCCACACATATTCTTGGGCTTCTTACGCAGCCCAAGTTTATTTTAGCCGAGCGCCACGCCCCCTCTAACGCCCACAATCGCCCCCTAACGATTTTAAAATGTGTGGCGCCCATACCTTTAAAAATTTCCGAGAAGTATACATGCAATTTTGTTGTGTATATTTATACCTATCAAAGTGTAGAAGACATTTTTCAATTCGGATCATTAATTAAAAAGTTATGCGCAATCAAAAAAAGGTTATATATCCATCTCCCTCGCACTTCTTTAGCCGAGTGACGGGTATTAGATAGTCGGGACACGAACCCGACTATAGCGTTCTCTCTTGTTTTTCGTTTGTGCATGTTTCTCAGTTAAATTTAAAAAAAAAGTAATAACATATAAGGGGGATTCCCTAAACTGTTGAATTGCTGAATTGTTGAATTTTGGTCAGCTGTTAATCAGCTGTTCCATACAAAGTCAACTTTCAGAAATTTCAGCAATTCAACAGCCTCGGGGCTGATGAAAATTTTGTTGAATTGCTGAAAAGCCAGAGTTGTCACCTTTTTTTTTAAAGTCGTGGCAACTCTGTGACATTTTAGTATCACCAGTACGCATTATTTATTTTAAAATCAAATTAGAAAGCATATTTGTGGTTCTTTTTACCTCGGTAACACTTTTAGACAGTAACTAGCAATAATAAATCAAATTTTACGTGCTTTAAGTTTCGTGAAAATTTTCAACAATTAACAGCTGTTTGAAAATTCAACAGGAACCATTTTGGGTCGTTCCCTTAATTGCTGAAATTTTTTGTTGAATTTTCAACAATTCAGCAATTCAACAGTTTAGGGAATCCCCCTATATATATTTATAAACGAGGACGGAAGCTAACTTCGGCAAGCCGAAGTTTTAATACCCTTGCAGATTTTACGAATTAAAACTTGACTAGACTAGCAACATGCATTAATAAGCAACAAAATATTTTATAATTGAAAAAATAAAATTTTAAAATTTTTCACCCTATTGTTCCTATGGGAGCTATAGGATATAGACGCCCGATCGGCACGCGCGTTTACCCTAATGAAGGTACGCACAAAAAAATACGATTTGGAAAGTTTCATGGGAATAGCTAATATTTTGCGCGAAATATCCTGAAAAACGTAAAATTTTGACCGATTTCACCCTATTGTTCCTATGGGAGCTATAAGATATAGACGTCCGATCGGCACGCGCTTTTACCCTGATCAAGGTACGCACAAAAAAATACGATTTGGAAAGATTCATTCCAATAGCTCTTACACTGAGCGAAATATCTTCATTTTTGTGAAAGCTATATCCGATTGTTCCTATGGGAGCTATAGGATATAGACGTCCGATCGGGTCGGCTTTCAAACTTGATCTGCGTACACATGTTTTAGGACGACTGTGAAAGTTTCAAGGCGCTAGCTTTTAAACTGAGCTCGCAAACGGTATTGAAACAGACATACAGACGGACAGACGGACAGACGGACAGACGGACATGGCTATATCGACTCCCCTATTGATCCTGATCAAGAATATATATACTTTATGGGGTCGGAAACGTCTCCTTCACTGCGTTACAAACTTCTGACCAAAATTATAATACCCTCTGCAAGGGTATAAAAAGTAATAAAACAAGCTTTAATACAGCATCATTAAATATCGTGGTCAAAGAGTAAAATTTTCGATTCTTAAACCTCCACAGAGAAAAAAACGGAACAATACCTGAGTGATATTGTCTCCTCAATTCGTACATATCAATTTTTCCATATGAAAATAAAACGAATTCATACCAATCCGATACAAAATCATAGCAATTACAAATGTTGACATGAATCCGTAAAATATTAATATGAATACTTGAAAGATAAATATGTTTGGCGACTAATTATGTGTTATAAACAAATAAGAACAATACAAATATTATTTTAGAAGCCTAATTACTCCGTTGCCTACTAAAAATACCGCTCATATTTCTAAATGAAGACATAACTGCGTCTGCATTTATATAAAATTGCCTTTCTAAAAATTAATTCCTGATAAGATAAAATTAAAAACAATTACATATGTACTTTGAACAGCCAAAAACATTTTAAAAATGTGGTAAAAATATCTGATTTCATGGCAATACACTATTAATTTTACAGTATTCAACCTTATTGATTTAACCAGTTAAAGTTATTTGAATTTTAAAGATCAAATTTAACGTCTGAATTCCAAGTGATAATGCCATCTTATCCAAACAAATCCCAGTACATGTATATATATTTGTCCCTTTCTAAGCCTCTAATGAATGCATGACCTAATAACCGCATGACCAAGGTATTTTTTTGCAAGCCTAGGCCAGACTTTAGCAACATGTTCTTCTCGTTCTCGTCGTAATATGAAAGCTGCTGTTCCAGTTTGTTGAATGAGATTACGGGCCTTTTCTAGGCTCTGCAATTTCTTAAGCTTTGCGAACGCAATTGTGCTGCTTTTGAAGAATTGAACAATTCTTTTGCACTTCTGGAAAGGCTCTTTAATTTTTTCTATTGTTAAAGCACCCTGAACAACCAAGTTGAGCGAATGTGCAAAGCATGGGATATGCGTTTTGTTTAAATATTTGCATGCAAGTACAATATTGGCTGCGTTATCTGTTACAACCTTATCAAAGAGATTCCATCCCTCTAAAATATTTTGAACCGTCTCGGCAATATTTATTGCGTTATGGTTGAATGCGTTTTCCAATTTGGATGTCGATAAAACTGCCGCTTTGAGTTGCAAAGAATCTGACATGTTATGGTTACATAGTATTTATTGGCGGCTGAGTACCATCCGTCTGTTGTGATCGAAACAGAATCCGTAAGAATATGCCTCTTAATTTTGCCACCTTCTCTTCATATAAATCAGCGCCCAAAACAGCAGTTGCTCAGCTCAACATTAACGAAGGGGGACTTCAACTCGGGAAAACTGACGTAAAATTGCGTTCTCCTAATTTTATAAAATTTATAAAACTCACCATGTGCCTGCAGATGTCGAACGAAAATATACAGTCATGTGAGAAATAATAGGGACACCTTGTAACGTCTGAGAAAAATCTCTCTAAAGTTACTATTTTAAGTAATTCTGCTGGTATCTAAATTTTTTTTAGTTGGTTGATGTACTACTTGGGGGGGGGGGTGTATGGTTAATTCGGCCAAAAAAAGGTCTATTTTCATGAATTTTTTCACACCATACGGTTAATGTTAGATAAATTATTTTATTATTATATCAAAGTACAATACTTAAACTATATTTTCTATAATTTTCATTGAAAAAAAATAAAAAAAAAGCCGTCTGCGGCCAATCTCCGTTGGCGCCTCCAAGAAAAGAGGTTTTGCGGTGAACAGCATAACTCATTACTGGATCATCAGAAAAATATAAAAAAAAAAAAATGTCCATTAGTTAAGATGTTTCTTAAGGTAATCAGGTCGAGTTTTTTTTTTTTTTGATTTTTAATAACACTTTGAAGTCAAAAACGTGATTTTAGCCAAAAAAATTGGATATATTAGTTAATATAAAATAAAAAAAAAAGCTCGACCCGATTACCTGCGGATTTAGGTATCAATATGTGCAAAATTTCAGAACGATGTTCACCGACTTAAAAAAACATACTTTTCAGGAGAACGATTTAAACTTTAATGATTATTTTTTGAGCGTTATTTTTTCGCTCAAAGTGCGATATCTTCTTTCTCAGAGGTTTTCTTGGAAAAAATTTCTCGCAGCATTATACAGTAAGACTCGACGAACCCAAAAAAATATTTTTAGATTTAAAATTATTAATTTTATATATACATTTTTTTTAAACATTTTTTTTCGCCCAAAATATTGCTTATAGTGCAATATTCTCTTCCCAGAAGTATGTTATAAGGTAAGCCTCGACGATTTCAAAGAACTAGTTATAGAAAAACAAAAAGCAGCTTTTGCAACGAATCTGCAGAAAGATTGCATCTTAAATCAGTTAGAACCAATTTAAGGGCTGAAAACGATCTTTCCACGCTGACTTGAGTTGCTGCCACGGCGTGAACAACTTTTGCCAGCATGAATAAATATGGGTAGGAAAACTTTTTTGTTCTATGTTGAGAATTTGAACTATTAAAAGTTTAAGTTGAGCTTTAGTCAGCATCAAACTTATTGGATTTTTTAGCAAAACCCCTCTTATTCAGGGGTCCAAATAAACACTGCAGACGACAGCGTTGTTCCCTAACAGAGCTTCTTCACGAGTTTCAATGCACGACTTCAAAATGTTGCTATTTATATGGCTTACTGCGCCAATTGTCAGTTTAAGCTCTAACCAGAGCTTGTAAAAGTCACCCATATATAGTTGGGTGCTTTGCAGTTTTTGCGTGGCAATGAAAGCTGGCTCCAGAATATCAACCAATATTTTCAGTTCCTCCCATTCGCTACATGTTAGGTTTATATTGGGGTCAAAGTGATCTTCACAAAACTGTTCAAAACTTAACAACTTCTTGAGCATCAAATAAGATGAGTTCTAGCGCTTAGGAACATCAAGCTGAGGATGTGGCAAGGACTTTTCCTTAATTAAAGGCTTGTATGCAGACGTTCGCAAAGTCTTAGCAATTTTTCGGGCCTTGTTTATAACATCAAGTGACTCCAGCTTTTGAAAAAAGTCCTAAATAGCGAGCTGTAATGTGTGAGCAGCACACTTAACTGATTGAATAAGGTTTTAAGGTTTTCATCATCCAACCGTTGCTCAGATTCATCTTCATCACTTTCATAATCATCAAAAAAGCGATCAAGGTCGTCGTCTTCATCACCATCGACCGACTGGCTCAGGAGATCAACTGCTTTTGTCATATTACGCCCGTTGTCTGTTGTTACGGCGTATATTTGGTTTTTAGTTAGACCGAAGCTATTCAAAATAGAAGTTACCTCTGCACACAAATTTTGGCTAGTATGCTTGTTATTGAGCTCTATGAGTCCCAAAGTGCATACAAAAAATTCACCTCCATTATAAAATTGAGCAATTACTCCAAGAATGCCACGATTGCATCGAGTGGCTGTATCCATTTTTAAGGAAATAATTTTGTTTTTCATTGTACTTGTGAGTTTTTCCTTAATATTTTCATATTTCTCTGCAACCACATCCATAACATTTCTGGAAGTTACAGCAGGCATATTCAGACCGGAAAAATTTGCTCAGTCAACGTCTTAATTGCTTGGGAGTCCAGAACAGTAAATGACATTTTTTCGACCGTAACCAGATCAACACATGCGTCCTTGACTGCACTTTGGGTCATAGTCGAAGAAAACTTTTTTTTCCTTTCCGGAATTGGATCTTCTTCTTGCTGGGCCATCTCAGACTTATAAATTTCATTGTGCTGGGACTTAAGGTGACGTTCAAGGTTACAGTTGTATAGTCCCGAATACGTTTTTCCACAGATTTTACATTTTGACTCGTTCTTTTCCACGTGGAAATGAAAAAAGCTCCGAGAAACAAAACTCCGCTTACGACCCATACTAAGGCAATGACTACAAACCACAGACTGACCATAATTGACGTATAAACAGTGGTGCAGCCACCTGCACATTCCAATTGCACATATTTCTACATTCTCGATAATGTACACATTTTTACACCCCAAAATACCAAAAAATACCGATCCCTAGCGATGGTTTATAACGTTGAGCATTCACTTTTTTCGAAAGAAAACTATATAAGCAACATTTTGGGCGAAAAAGAAAATGTTTAAAAAAAATGCATATATAAAATGTATTTATAAAATTTATTTTTTAAACTTTTTTTTTAATATCTAAAAATATTTTTTTTGGGTTCGTCGAGGCTAACTGTATAATGCTGCGAGAAATTTTTTCCAAGGAAACCTCTGAGAAAGAAGATATCGCACTTTGAGCGATATTTTGAGCGAAAAAATAACGCTCAAAAAATAATCATTATTTTTTGATCGATATTTTTTTCGCTCACAATAATAATAATTATTCTTTGAGCGATTGAAAAAAACTCAACAAATAATTATTAAAATGGAGTAAAATGTATAAAAATCAATAAATAATCATAAAATTTTGATTTTTATTATATCACTTATAATGATTACGGTCCCTGATTTAAAGTTTTGAATAGGTATAGGGGACTGCTGCACCCAAAAAAAAAACCAAAAGTTTACATTTAATGAGCGTTGTATTAAAAGTATACCCATGGTAGTATGAAAGTGTAAGTATTAAATTAACACTAATTAGTTTAAACTGTAAACTTTGTAGTGTAAGTGCTACACCAAAGAGTATAAGGCGTAAACCTTTAATGTAATTTGTAAACTAATTATATTCGACTACTTAGTTTATTATTTACACTTGTAGTTTCAAAAAAACTTTTTGTAGTATAAAGAAAATGTAGTTTCAAAGTACTACAAAATAGTTTCATGCCTACACTTTATAGTTTCAAGGTTACACTAATTATTATAAGAGTGACAATCTGTAGCATACATTTTATACTGACCGACAAATTATTTTTTATGGTGTGAAACTAGGATGATAGCGATTATTTGTACATATACCTTGGTTTAAAACCAAGACAAAAGCGAGTATAGGAACACAAAAAGTGATACCAGATTTTGCGTTTTTTGACGCGTTTGTGATTATTATGATGATTCATCTGTGTGAGTTTGGTCCTGCATTCCTGTGAAATTCGTGCCGAGTCAAGATGTAAGTAAAATATTTATTTTAAAATTAAAAGGTTCAATTTTTCATTGTCCTTATTGGCAAATTTTGTTTGCACTTGTGAAAAAACCATTTCAGATATTCAGAAAATGGACCACTTGACAAAGTTCCTTGGACCCATGTTGTCTTATAAACTTAATAGGTAAGTTATTCATAATATAAATCGTAACTTTTATAATTAAGAATTTATAAAATATTTTTTAGACTCGAAAAACTACAAAACGAATACCTACATACTATTTTTCCTAATCGTGAAGAAACTGCATTGCGTTCCGAGTTTAAAAATTAAAAACTAAAACTGTATATATGTAACGTATATGTGTATGTGTCAGTCACCGACTAACCCTCATCGAGCGCAGACGTCCGTGCCTAATCCCGTGCCTTATCTCTATTTTTTTTCGTGGTTTTTATACACACCCGTACTTCGCTTATAAACAGTTATTAATTTTTTTTCACGTGCAAGTTCCGCTGACTATTAACCAAAGGTCCAAGCTCTTGTAACCATGGGCCCAGGCCCACCCAGATTAGGGGACAATCGCTTTGCAGCGCTCAGCGAAAGCCCCAAGAAAAAAAAGAAAAGACCCTTTACTAAATTTCAAGAAGAGTTTCCAGAACTTCCGGAAACAACAAAAGAAAACCCTAAATTCGTCATTATTTCATCAAAAGACCCCAAGAAACCCATTTCGGAATATTCCTGCTTCGCAGTTTATCGTGCGTTGAATATTATAAGCAAAGAAATATTGTCTATTTCTACCCTTCGCGATGGAAACCTCCTAATGCTGGTGAAAACCAAAAACGTTGCAGAAAAATTCCTGAAATCTAAAAGTCTCGCAGGTATATGCGAAATTGATTGCAAACTTCATCAGTCCCTTAACTTTGTGAAGGGCACTATATATGCTCCCTTTCTTATAAACGTTCCCGATGACGAAATTGTGAAAGAACTGGCTGACCAAAATGTGCATTCCATATATAAATTCTCTAGGAAAATAGACGGCAAACTAAAACCTTCTGGTGTTATACTCGTAACCTTCGACCAATACAACCTACCAAGCAAACTTGATGTTTCCTGGCACACAGTCAAGGTAAGGGAGTACATTCCCAATCCTATGAGGTGCAAGGGGTGCCAATTTATTGGTCATCCAACCAAATTTTGCAAAAATTCCGCCACGTGCGAAAGGTGTAATCTCCCCCCTCACAGCCCTGAACCTTGCACACGAACTCAGTGCGCAAATTGCTTAGGCGACCACCCTTCCTCCTCCCCCTCTTGCCCAAGATATATACAACAAAAAGAACTCATCAGAATTAAAACTACACGAAAATGCAGTATAAGAGAAGCTAGACTGTTTCTCAAACAACAATCTCCCATAACAACCAATCACTCACCTAATTATGCACATGCTGTGTCAAACTCAAACTTTACACCCATTACAAACAGTAATACTCAAAAAGAGATTACTATTAATGAAAGCAACAACAATCATTCTAAAGAGTCTGCAAACCCAGACCCTCAATACCAATCTCTTTTAATTTCGCCTTCCACAAGTAAATCTAATACCCGTTCGGAGATTACCTCTCCAAAACCCTCAACATCCAACAAAATCGTACTAACAAGCCCCACTACAAAAACAACTGACGACCTCGTAAATCACAATCGCACAAGCAATTCTCTTTCACCCACTAACAGCATAAATAGTGAATACTCACAGCTATCAGTCCCTTTGATGTACTCTGATTTCAAAGAGCGCTTTAAACACAGCCGCTCTCTTAGATCAGAAGCAGATAAACTCTTAAACGAAATGAAATCAAACAGTAACTCCAGTAAAAACTCATCTGACTCAGATACATCTATGGAAGTTGAACCCGCGTCAGCTTCCCCTGATTCTCTTTAACCATGGTCATTAACATTTTACAATGGAACATAAAAGGAATTTTCAATAATTATCACGAATTAAAATTACTTATAGCCGAACGCTCTCCTGACGTATTATGCCTTCAGGAGACCCACTTACCACATAACTTTAAAAACTTTAGATGCCCGCCGGGTTTTAAAGGGTATTTTTGAAATTTTCCCCATAATACTTCTGCAAAACAAGGCGTAGCTATACTCATAAAACAGCAAATCCCACACTCCCAAATATTGATAAATTGTAACCTTCTCTGCACTGCTATTCAACTTGAACTCACTAATCCCGTTTTTATCGTAAATATGTACATCCCCCCATGTCAAGGCTTTTCTAGCTACGACATTTCTCATGCTCTAAATCAAATATCCGGTCCTATACTATTAATAGGAGACCTTAACTCCTGGAGCCCTATGTGGGGTTCGGCTCACGCTAATTCCCGCGGAAAAAAAGTTGAGCGAGTTATATCATCATTTAACCTAGTTGTCCTAAACGACGGATCTGGAACCCACCTCTCAACACACAACACCATAACCAACATAGATATTTCACTAATCTCACCAAGACTCGCTCACCGAAGCAGTTGGTCCATTTGTGATCAATTACATGGTAGCGATCATTTCCCCATATTTATTTCCTTAGCTTTTCCATTCTCCCCAGACATAACCCTACCCATACCAAAATATAAAACCGATCTCGCTGACTGGAACACTTTCGGCAAAATCTGCACTGAACTCGAGACCAAGTGGTCCGCCGGATGCCTAAACCATCAGGTCGCTCTACTCTCGAAATTCATTAGAGCAGCAGCAAACTCCTCCATCCCCCAAACCAAACGTATTCCCCATAAAAAGAAAATTCCATGGTGGAGCCCGGAGCTTCAACAGCTCAGGGATAAAAAGCAAAAGCTTTTCCACACATTTAAGTCCCAAATGTCTTCCACCAACCTCATAAATTATAAAAGAGCCAATGCCATTTTCAAAAAGACTGTTCTTTCTGAAAAACGAAAATCCCTCGAAAACTTTACCTCACGTATTTCTCCCCTTTCCACCACCAAAAAGATTTGGTCAGACATTAATCGTCTGGCCGGCTCTCCAAAAATACCCATAAAATGCATTAAAACCACAAACGCTTTGTTAACTGACTCCAGTTGCATATCAGAAGAATTCAGGGAAGTCTGGGCCAAATACGGAGCTGATGAAAACTTTAGCAACGTCTACATAGGTCTCAAAGAATCATATCTGTCCTCCACATACAACCCTACCCAAATATCTCCTACAGCACTAAGTCTGGACACTCCATTTAGACTGCATGAAATCGAGGCCGCTCTCCAAACAGCTAAGGGCAAATGTCCTGGCGCTGATAGAATTTCCTATCCCATCTTAAAACAGATTCCTCCATGCCTTAAGCAAAGACTACTTAACATATATAACTGCATGTTATCCACTGGCAATTACCCCCATACCTGGCGATCTTCCATCGTTATTCCCATCCCAAAGCCCAATAAAAAATCGTCAGAAATTAATGGCTATCGGCCAATTTCCCTAATATCCTGCCTAAGTAAAATAATTGAAAAAATGATTGCCCTCCGACTCATGTGGTTTATTAACCGCCACAAACTGATCAGCGGAAACCAAGTTGCATTCAAAAGGAACCACAGCACTATGGACGCTCTACTCAAAATTCAACATTTCGTGTCGAATGCCATTTCGACCAGAAATCACGTCTCCATCCTGGCGACGGATTTCGAAAAGGCCTTCGATCGCGTGGGACTACATGCAGTTCTCTCAAGACTCCAGCTTTGGGGCATTGGTCCAAGACTTTACAACCTGGTTAAAGCCTTTATGACGAAGAGGACCTTTAAAGTCAGAGTCAACGACAAGCCCTCTGGTTCAGCGAACCTGTTAAACGGAATCCCACAAGGCTCACCCCTATCGGTAGTCCTTTTCATCATAGCCTTTGATCACGTAAACCTTGTAATAACTAAACACAAGGGAATAAACATATCTTTATACGCAGATGACGCTATAATTTACACCAAAAAAAAAAACCTTACCACTGTAAAAAATACTTTCCTCAAAATTCTCCAGGACTTAGAAACCTGGGGATTGTCTTCTGGCGCTTCTCTTGCCATAGAAAAATGCCACACACTTCACATTTGTCGCAAAATCCACTGTTGCTTTCCAACTTTGGAGCTTAGAAATAAGACCATCGAACCAGTCATGCATTTAAAAATACTTGGAATCACGTTTGACTCTAGGTTTAGCTTTAAAGAACATTGTATTACTTTAAGAAAACAACTTGAAGTCCGAGCTAACATAATTAAATTTTTAAGTTCAAAATTTTCGCATATCCATCCCAACATCCTAACAAACATAACCCGTTCCCTAATTCTGTCCAAAATCGAATACGGACTCCCAATATATGGTTGGTGTGCAGCAACACACCTGAAGAAAATTCAAGCACCCTACAACACCTCAGTTCGCAGATCAATTAATGCATTTCCAACATCGCCAGTACGGTGCATTCTGGCCGAAGCTGGGCTACCAAGCATTTTCGACAGACTAACCGAAACCACCAGCAATCTAATACCCAGGCTTTTCACAAGCCCAAATCAATCATTGGTAAAGGATTTCAAGGCTTCCTTCAGGAAAACTCGGACTCCCAGGGTTCCCTCAACCCTTCATAGATGCGCCAAGCATGCAGCTTTCATTGGGCTATCAGTCCCTAAGCAGAGAAAAGTAACTACGTCTCTTCCACCCTGGAAAGACGTATCGGAAAACATCAAAAAGGATCTTCACTTCTATACTAAAAACGACACACCAAGCTCAATTTTCAAAGCCCAATTTAGTCTTCTCAAAAACCAACTGGGCCCAAGGAATTGGCTTTACTCGGATGGTTCTAAAACCGAATCTTCATCTACCTTCGCAGTTGTCGACAAGGATAACGACATCATCGCGGGAGGATCCCTTCCCAACATCAACTCGATATTTACCATTGAGGCTTTCGCAGTACTTCAGGCCTGCGTATACGCCAACAAAGGTAAAGGGAAATTCGCCATCTGCACCGACAGCCTTTCCACCATCTCAGCGTTGGAAAATCCCTGGCAAACAGATCCAACAATAAGCCAAATACGGAACATCGTTACCCTGAGCAAATCCAAAATAACCATCGTTTGGGCCCCCAGCCACCAGGGTATTCATGGGAACGAACAAGCGGACGCGGCTGCTCGATTTATGAGCACAGCCCCAACCGTTCAATTCACACCCATCAACGCCAGAGACATCTCCAAGCTAATTAAAACCACCAACAAACAAAAGATAATCGCTGATTGGGAAGGTTTTACCCACAGATATAAAGCGCTAAACACAGCCTGCGAAAAAACTATATTTTCAAAAGACCTCAACAAACTCGATCGCAGGATTTACACCCGCCTTCGCATTGGACATACACAGGAAACGCACGAACACCTTCTTCAAGGATCTGCTTGCCCTCCCTGCCGCTTCTGCGGAGACAGGACTTTTTCAACCGACCATCTTCTCGACAGCTGCCAGGCCTTAAAGCCCATACGCACCTCCATTTTTGGATCCGTCACCCTCCCATCTTCCCTACTCAAATCCTCCTCCAAATCAAATATTAAAAGAATTAAGGAATTTGTTAATAAAACCCATCTCCGAATATAGACATAATAATTAAACTCTAATAACCTGGCCGAAGGACTTCAGTTTCCAGTGCCATTTTCTTTAAAATTAATTTTAGTATTGTATACTAGCTTTAATATGACAAAATAAAAAAATAAAAAATGTGTATGTGTAAAAATAAAATTATATTTTAAAGCAATTTTATTGGGATTTTAGTTTCAAATGTATACTAACAACCTTGATAAATAGTTTAATAAGTATACTACAGCACACGAAATTAGTATAATATGTACACAAAATAGTATAAAACTGAGACCACATAGCGTAGCGTTTACACTAAATAGTATACAAAATAAACTACCAGCCAAATTTTCAGTACACTGAGTGAGTATAAAGTGTATACTCGTTAGTTTAATCTTGACAACTTCCAAAAGTATCATTTTAACACTTTCGAAGTCATTAGGTTAATACTCAGAGTATCGAGAAATTTTTGATACTCAATAGTTTACTTTTAATGCACAAATAGTTTAGTTTCTATGATCATTTTTTTTTTGGTGTGGGACCGCCCCTCGTTCAAATGGTCATATTTTTTGTAATTTTCATCCGATTGACATGAAATTTTAACACAAAATTCTTAACGTGTTGTACACTAAAAAAATTTTTTTAAAAATCTAAAAAAAAATTCAATGTGTGCTCCGTATTGTTTACCTACTGAAACACCAATATAAGGGGCATATTGCCTTTTATCTGGACCAAAACCACTTCAATGATCGTTTTTATTAAGACTCCTGTCATTCGTTTCTTCCATACGATAGGAGATTAAGCCCCATACCATTGCTGATCATACTTGGTTGAAAATGGTTTTAACGGTGAGCTTTAACATTATGGCGGTGACTATCGGTCTTCTTTAATGAGAACTTAAGCAAGAAAGGCCAAACATATAAAGTTTAGAGCCTTCGGACCGTTGGCCATTGAGCCATTTCATCACAGGCCGTGCCATATGATTCTGAGCGCATGTCCTCATTTTTGACAGGTTCTGTATCGTCTAAAATATCTGCTATATATGGTTGGCTTGGCCTTAAATTTGTTGCTGCAAGTTCTTAAGACATTTTAAATAAGTTTTCAATTAAAAAAACTCGACTTTTGAGGACTAGGAAATACAAACGCGTCTTGTCTTTATTTTTATACCCGTTACTCGTAGAGTAAAAGGGTATATTGTATTCGTGCAAAAGTATGTAACAGCTAGAAGGAAGCATTTCCGACCCTATAAAGTATATATATTCTTCATCAGGGTCACTAGCCGAGTCGATATAGCCATGTCCGTCTGTCTGTCCGTCCGTATGAACGCTGAGATCTCGGAAACTATAAAAGCCAGAAGATTGACATTTTGCATGCAGATTCTAGGAGTTCCTACGCAGCGCAAGTTTGTTTCAAAAGGGTGCCACGCCCCCCCTAATGCCCACAATCGCTTATATACGATTTTAAAAATTTCAATATTTCGGAAAAGTAAAAATTCAGTTTTATTGTGTTTATCAATACCTATCGAAATGTAGAAGAAATTTTTTAAATCGCACCATTTGTTAAAAGGTTTAGATTAACGGGTATCTGATAGTCGAGGCACCCGACTATGGCGTTCTCTCTTGTTTTTTATTATTGCGCTATAAAGTTGTTGGACAATTAAGATTTTTTTTTTAGAATGTGGTGCCTCCTGAAGTGAACTTTTTACAACGTTTTATTACTTTTGGATAAAATTCCTGTATTTTTGCATCACTTTACCAAAAGAAAGACGATTTTTTTTTCAATTTTTTTAAGTACATTTTTAATTAAACATTGCCAATCAGCTTTATTTTAATTTAAAATAAAAGAAAAATTTGAATGCAAGTTTTAAGATTTTAAGTTGTTAAAATAACTTACTGTGATTACTTTTGTATCAAAAAATTTCTTAGAAACACTAAATTGTACAAACTATTGTATTTTGTGGGCCAGTGTCCCTATTATTTTTCACATGTTAAACTGGTGCAGTCAAGCAAAACAATCAAAATCTCCAAAACCGTGTCAAATTTCTTTTGGAAATCCTGCAGTCCGGTCATCAGCGCAGGGATATGGTTGGCTGCTCCCGCCACCGCCAGCGGGGGTGCAACAGCCGGAGCAACAGCCAGCACGCCCACAAGCGCGACCACAATTAGCACTGGTGCGGGGCCCTTGTCCACCCGAAGTAGTGGCTTTATTCGGGAGGTCCCCAGTCCGGAACCCGTGACCCACTACGATGCCACTGGGCAGGAGTGGACCACGATTCCGTACCAGTGCAGCTTATGCTGGACACGGTGCACCGACAGGGCGAAGGCGAGGTAGCACAAATGCCTCCTTGAAAACCGTAGCCGTGTCCAGACTGTTCCTTTTCGGGAACTGTGCTAAGCTCCAGTGAGCACAAGCTAAAGTGCTGCAATCGTGGCTACACGGCGGACCCGATGCACGCTTATAATACATAATTACTCTATCAGTTCAAACACAAATTGTGCCAGATCAAGAAACCATCTTTTATTTACCTGCGATGAAAGGGCAGTGTTTAAATTGTGGACTGATAAATCGAAGTCCCACATATGAAATCGAGTGCAACCCAAATCAAAACAATATGAGATTATAAGCCTATATCCAGACATATCTGCTGTCATTTGTTTGACGAAAATATTAATTTTGCCTTAAATAATAGGATACCATCTTTAAAGAGTGGATTTTATTTTAAAGTCAAAAGTCTTGATAATAAAACAACATGGACGAGATACCTACCTAACCAAAATGAAAGAATTGAATTAATAAACATAAGCTGTAAAATACAAGGTATTGTAACAGAAAGTAAACCATTTAATATGTAACGGTGTGTGAATCTTTGTTGAGTTTAGTTTAGAGTTGGCAGAGCTTTTGACATTATGAAAGTCTACTTTGTGTTTTTCCTGTCGGTTTGGCTTCCGACAGAGCTCCATCCACCATAAGTTTAATATAAAAAAAACTTTATTTAATTTAATTAATTAATAAACTGGTTACAATATTTTTTTATTTGGAAGAATAGACAAGTCAATCGAAAACAACGTGAAGTGCAATCAAAACGCTAGGTCTGAGCGAGAGAGGCAGAGCGAGCGTAAGAGCTTAAGAAAATGGAAAGAGTTTTCCAAAGTAGTAAGAGAAGACATAGAGATATATTTTGGTCCGCGATCAAAAGACTGACGGCATAAGAAACTATAATCTCTCTCTATATATATAGAGGCACCATTGCAGCGCCCGAATTCGGTTTGAGGTTTTACACACAAAAAAAAAAACTTGGTAAAATCAACTGTAATAATTGTCAAACAGGCCCCAACCAGCAAAATTGTCAATTCTACTAAGTAAATTGTCATTTCACAACAACAAAATACACACAATTAGCAAAGACACAAACCCAAAGCAAAAACAAAATACACGTAACTATTTTAATAGTTACGTAACTATCTTTGTTGGTCAATTTTACCAAGCAAATTTTTTTGTGTGTAGTATGGGGGTTAACAGTGCGCAAGAAATGGAGTGAAATCCAGAGAACCTCTGCCCAAGCTCTGCTGAGAGCCAATTGAAGGCCAAGTTCGAAGCGAACATTGATTTCTACCGCATCCAACATGTGCGAAGCAACAGCACCATTAGTGAGAGCAGGGACCGAAAATAACTGTTATTGTAAATTTTTCATACCAAAAAAATCATGCACTTAGAAGAGTCCTAAAATTTTTTTAAATACACCACTATTTTTGTTAGCCATTGTAGTTTACAAATCCGTAATGATTTTTATTTATTTGATTTTTATAATAAAACTCAAAAAATAACAGTTATTTGTTGATTTTTATGAATAACAGTTATTTCTGAAAAAATAAAATAACTTAAAAAAAAACATGCTAACCGTGTTTTATAAACTTACTAAAAATCTTAAAAAAAAGCCAACCGCGCATATTGTATAACTATATTTTTTAAAAATTTATTTTACCCACAAAATCGCCATAAATCAAGTTTGAGTTTTAATTTTGATCTGACGAATAACTGTTATTTGTCAACTTTTATTATAAAACTCAAAAAAATAACAGTTATTCTTTGAGTTTTACTTTACAAATCAGAAAATAACTGTTAAAATGTGATTTTTAAAATAAAACTCATAACAGTTACGGTCCCTGAGTAAGAGACTACATAAAAAACAAAACAGTGAGTGAGAGCGGTGCAGATATATAAAATCCCATAAAACTCACCATGGGCCCAAAATGCATGTTTGAATCGAACATATGAAAAATTAGGGAATTTTTCATTTTTCGCCTAGGCTGCATGGCGAATTTGCCGAAGAGAGCGGCAGAGCAAATGGTGCCTCTTAATAGTTTCTTACTTTATGTTGATGTCGATGTTTCAGAAATAAACATCGATGTATCGATACATCGAATTTTTTTGGTATAATTTGACAAAATGTTTTTACTCCATTATAAAAAGTTACGCTATATTTGAAATCAATTCTTTTTATTTTCTGAATATTTAAACTTAAACTAAATTTAAGCAGAGGTAAAAAGCAATCGAGTTTTGCCCAAAAAAAAACACACAAAAAACAATCAAAATCTACAATAATTGTATCGTATATTTTACTTTTATTCTCTTAATTGATCAAAAATGCGTTCAGCTTACCAAGATTCTTCCATGCAAAGTAGTGATGGATGAAGAGGAATCATCGATGTTTGTTAACCTCGATGTTTCGATGTTTTGGAAAACCATCGATGTATCGATACATCGCCGATGTTATTTCCAGCTCTACTATGTTTCGTTTAAATGACGATTTTTGTTCAGAAACAACAGTTTGTCTACTACCGAAACTACCGAAGAAGAAAGTCTAGTGCGACGATCGGATATTAACTGCCCAGCCTTGCTAAAAACGCGTTCGGACTCACACGAAGAAGCGGGAACGCAGAAAAACTTCTTTGACAACTTTTTAAATGCTTCATCCGTTGACATCTGAAATAAGATTCTTGTTATATTTAAAGAAAAAATAGTCTTAGTTTATACATTTACCTTCCAATACACAAGTGGTTCGCACTTTTCGGGCTGAATTTCTTTTTCGACATGTTGTCGCAGGAGAACAATGGCATCTGCAAGTGATGATGGTATTTTGGCATCTAGTTTTGATTTCAAAACGAAAAACGGGTAGGTTCTTCTGTTCTGGATCTGCTGTGGCTGTCGAAGGCGACTTCCAGTCCTGGGCCTCTTCAGCCGCGCCCGGCACATGGACAGAGACCTCACAAAAAAGGGTCTTCTCACCGCACTTTGCCACGCAGGTGTAGGTGGTGTTGTTGGTGTTGTTTTCCACCATCGCCAGCACGTCTGTCAACGGCTTTTCGAGCATTTTCAAAGCCGGAAGTTCCGCTGATGGCTGATGGAGCTGGCGCTGCTATGGTCCTGTGTCTCAATTTTGCTTTTAAGCCATCCATAAAAGCCTGCTTGATGGAGTTCAGCTGTATTTTCGCCTCCACCTCCTTCATCTGCTCCTGGACTTTTTGCTTCTGAGACTTCGTCTCGGTCCCATAAGCAAATCTGGGGCGTTTAGCCTCGAGCCGCGGTGCCCTTAATTTTTTTTTTCTTTTTCCATTTTTACGTACGAAAATACAAAAGTTTGACAAAAATTACCAAATTTCGAGCGGAAAATACTACACCATACTAGACCGGTTATCGTCATCTGGCCAACAGCGTCGCACACAAAAAATTTGAACATGTTATAATTTTGTATTTTGTATTTTATCAAGAAAAGTAAAAACAAATAACGTTTGGACTTTCCGTAGAGTATTTTTTTTTTAAATTATTTTTCTTTGGAAAATTTTCCGTAACTTCGGGAATTTTTACCAAAAAATTGGTAATTTTTCATTTATAGCGTTAATATTTTACCCGACTCGTTTATGTATTCTTCAGACTATGTATATTAAGAATACTAAGAATTGATGGACTTTATAGTGAATATGCGCCAAAAATAATATGCTAAAAATTGGAAAAACCTTGTATTGCTTATATTTATTAAATAAAAAAAGTTTATATGTATAACTTAGAATTTATTAGTGAAAAACATAATTTTAAATGAAAATCGATGATTTAAATAATACAGGCATTAATCCGATTCCATCCCGCCTTCGCTATCGCTCTGTTCGCTGTTACTACACACAAAAAAAAACTTGGTAAAATCAACTGTAATAATTGTCAAACAGGCCCCAACCAGCAAAATTGTCAATTCTACTAAGTTAATAGTCATATCACAACAACAAAATACAATTTTTTTGTGTGTGGCCTAATAGCGTGTTCACACAGAGGAGGTTTCTGCTTAAGCGACCAAATTCCGCCTCAGCCACTTTTTCTCCATAGTAAATACATGTGCTAGAAAGGAACGGGGAATGTCGCTACCGTATTTTCAGTACTTTTAATCAGTGTATCATTTTATATTCAGAGTTCAATTCAACAGTCTAGGAAATACGTGTTGAAAATATTGTCGAATCGTTGAAAACCAGAGTTGTCATCTTATTTTACTAAAAATGGTGGCAACTCTGCAACATTTTAATCAGTTCGCATTATTCCAAGTATTCAAAAGTATGTAAGAGCTATAAGGAAGCATAGCCGACACTATAAAGAATATATTTTCTTGATCAGGGTCACTGTCTGTCCGTCTTTATGAACGCTGAGATCTCGGAAACTACAAAAGCTAGAAAGTTGGGACTACCCACACATATTATTGGGCTTCCTACTCAGCGCAAGTTTGTTTCAGCCGAGGACCAAGCCCCCTCTAACGCCCACAATTGCCTTGAGCGATTTTAAATGGTGTCTGGCGTCCACACCTTTAAATATTTCGGAAAATTAAAAATTCAGTTTTATTGTGTTTATCAATACTTAACGAAATGAAGAAGAAACTCAAAGTTTTATATCTCTATCTCCCTCGCACTCCCTTTAGCTGAGTAACGGGTATCTGATAGTCGGGGCACACAAATATAGCGTTCTCTCTTGTTCTAAAACAGCGGTCGGCACACACATACGTTGACATTTTGTTTTATATTTGTGTGAGTAATTTGCACTGGGCAGCTTATCGATGTGTGTGTGCAGACCGCTGTTTTACGTTATACAGGTGCAAGCAGCGCGCCGGCAGAACAAACCCCTATGCTCACTTAATAGGGCGCTGCCGACCGTTGTTCTAAAATCAAATTAGAAAGTCTTTTTTTTTCTCGTTTATCTTGCCTTGGTAAGAGTTTTAGACAGAAACAAAAAAAAAATGGAATTTTTCATGTAATAAGTTCCGTGAATTTTTCAACAAATATCAGCTGTTTTGAAAATTCAACGAAAACCCTTTTTGGTCGTTCCCTGAATTTCTGAAATTTTCTGATGAATTTTCAACAATTTAGCAATTCAACAGTTTAGGAAATACCCAGATTAATTGCCATAAAATTGCATTCCTTTTTAAAAACACGCCGAATCTGGTTAAAAAAATGTCCTTTTAACGTATCAAATTGAACCATAATGCCGCAGTTATTTTCACTTCTAAAATCTTAAGCTCTGCCAAAGGGCTTTAACTGTACTTAAAAATCTAAATAACTTTCCTTTCTATCGAGAATATTTTTAAAGATATTTTTATTCTGAAAGTTTTGTATCTTAATTATTTTTATTCTTTCTCCTTACAACGATATCTATGCCAATATTTATATTCATATTTATAATATATATTTGTTTACTAATATGGAAAAATTTAGAGCAACATACAAACATGACAAACATTGAAATAATTGAGAGTGCTTTAAGATTCTACATAAACCAAAATTTGAATCTTGAATCGGTAGCGATCCCAAATAGTTACCTCTAGTTATTAGATTTAATGACAGTTTCTTTTTACGTTTTGATTCAAGCTATTCTGGATATTTACAAAACACAGTTCATCAAAGTTAATTCATCATTGATTAGCAGTTGTGTAAGCTTTTGAAATTATCTAACTATTTACAATTTCGGCTTCTTTTTAATTTCTATAGTAAATGGAATTTTCAAGATAGACCTTCTTTTTGACTTGGAGCCAAAAGGAAAGCAAGACCTTTTCGATTTGTTTAGCCTAAAAATGTGGAATAGAACTCCTGTTTAGATTTCGATCTTTAACTTATTATTTACAGATATGTGCTACGGACAAAGTGCTTAGGAGGCTACGACACTGTATAGAATTACAAGACTGACGTCCACGCGGCGAATTAGGCTAAGACGTATTTACACATTCTTCTGGCTCTCCGCCTACACGAACTAACTGAGTTGGTAGTACTCCGGCGCAAAGTCGTTGGCCAGGTTGCTCAGGAAGTTGAAGTCGGAGCTATTCGAGTTCTCCAGTCCACCGATCGCAGCCGCCCCGGCCGCAGTGCTGCCATTATTCACGAATCCCTGGCCCTGACCAGTGGGGCCCCCGTTGAGGGCGAATCCGTGGATGTGCGATGGCGGAGGTCCGACTCCCACCCCCACCCCCACTCCTCCGGGAATCGACGCAGCATTGTGGTGGGCATGGATGTGGGCGTGCGCCTGCGCCGGCACCTGCACGTGGTGATGGGGGTGGTGGCCATGGGCGGCGGGTCCGGGGGGCTGTTGGCCCGCCTCGTAGTAGCCACCCCCGCTGCCGGCGCCCCCGAAGTTGTTGTAGCCCTCGCAGTTCTCCATCTGCAGGCCTAGAGCACTATATGTCTCCCCGGGGCCCAGGTGATGCATGTGCCTGTGAAAAGAGCCAGGATGAGAACTCGTATTTAATCATAAATATGTGCATATCCCAACACATTATTATTTGTACCAAACAAAAACACCTCTCGACGAGTTAAAAAAATAGTGACGAACGCACATTCCACATACAGAAGTTGTGATATCAACTTTTAAAAAATTAATACATTTTCTTAAATTTAGCGCGCCGAATAAGTGGGTTTAAATAATAACCGTTTTTTATCGATTTTCAGATTTATCGGCCAGCGGAAAAGTGGAATTAACCAGCGGCCTCCGTTGTCGATTAGGCGCACTAAAGAGGATGTATCCTGGCGCCACCTATGTGGCCAGCGAATACATTAACACATTTGGTTCGGACTTTGGCTAGAGTTTATCGAAGACAACACCCACAACAGTGCTGGAAAGTGCTTAAACTGGTGACAGCTAGGACAGAAACCAGGTACAGTCCGTATCAAAATAATAAATGAATTATTGGCAATTTGTAGTTTTACCCAATATGTAAGTTTGTGGCTACTCACTGGTGATTGATCGCTGCTTGCTGATGGGGCTGCTGATGAAACACCACCGACTGGTGCTGCTGCTGCGCCTGTTGTTGAAAACTCATGTTGTCGTAGTAGGCGCCGTTGTTGAAGTTGCCGGGTCCGTTGACGGGCGGTTCAAAATCGGCTACATGGCTGTGGCTTTGGTGGTGTTGCTGCTGCTGCTGGTGGTGCTGTTGATGGTGGTGCTGCTGCTGGTGGCTCAGGTACGCGCCGCCGTTGGTGTCGTTGTTGTAGTTGTAGTAGAACTGATCGCCCTGCTGCTGCTGATGACTGTTTTGGTGGAAGTTGGCCGCATTTGGTTTGGGACTCAGATACTCCTGCTGCTTTCGCTGTTAATGTTAATGTTAAGTTAATGTTAACTCTCTCTTGTTTTTAACAGCTGTTAAACGTCCTCCACAAAAATGTTTAAAAAAATGTGTAAGGTGGTGGAATAACGGGTTTTTGTCTTGATTCACACCGTGAATTGCACATCCATTAAAAATCGACAAAGTGAAACAAAAATAATTCACAAATTACAAGGCACTTTGAAAAAATTAATATTTTATATTTGTAGGCAATTTAAAATTAAATATTAAAGGGATGAATAAGTCATAAATAATTCTGCTCCAGGTCGAATAAATTTTTTTGCAGCCAGGACATTTTGCAGCAAAAACTTCAACAAAACTCACCTGTCCATCGGCAAACTCGATGTCGTATTTGCCGTAATAGTCCTGCGACTGCTGCTGCTGTTGCGGGTGCATCTGCTGCTGCTGCATTTGCTGCTGCTGCTTGGGACTAGGATAGTAGCCTGGAAAGTAGCCGCCAGCTGGGCCGCCACCACCACCCCCATTTCCATTTCCATTTCCGTGTCCACTGTTGCTGTCCGTCAGAGGCGTGGGCGTGGCAATGGCATTGGCGGCACTCTGAAAGCGCTTCTTTCCCGCCTTGCCGGCGGGTGCATTTCCCACGGCGGCGGCATCCGAGTCCCGTCGAAAGCTGACCAGACTGGGCGTGGAGTTCTCGTAGCCAAAGGGCGAGGCCTTCGACGAGGTGGACACCGCCTCCTTTTTGATGACCTGCAATACAGAACAATAAGAGAATATAAAACTTTGCTATGAAAATCAACGGACGTCTTCTCTCTACATATATGTTAAGGGTGTCCTATATACTAATTGCGTTTCCGAGTGCTTTTAGCACACACACAAAAAAATTACGTGAAATCAATCACTTGAAAACAAACAAGAGAGAACGCCATAGACCGGTTTGGTGTCCCGACTATCTAATACCCGTCACTCAGCTAAAGGGAGTGCGAACGCTGTACTCGGGTTGGTGTCCCGACTAATAATCGTAACTCAGCTAAAGGGAGTGCGACGGAGATAGATATATACATTTTGATTGCGTATAACTTTTTAATGAATGGTCCGATTTGAAAAATGTTCTACAATTCGATAGGTATAAATATACACAACAAAATTGCATTTTTACTTCTCGGAAATCTTTAAAGATGTGGGCGCAGGACCCATTTTAAAATCGTTAGTGGGCGATTGTGGGCGTTAGAGGGGGCGTGGCGCTCGGCTAAAATAAACTTGCGCTGCGTAGGAAGCCAAAGAATATGTGTGGGAAATCTCAACCTTCTAGCTTTTGTAGTTTCTGAGATCTCAGCGTTCATACAGACGGACAGACAGACAGACAGACAGACGGACAGACGGACAGACGGACAGACGGACAGACGGACAGACGGACAGACGGACAGACGGACATGGCTAGATCGACTCGGCTAGTGACCCTGATCAAGAATATATATACTTTATGGGGTCGGAAACGCTTCCTTCTAGCTGTTACATACTTTTGCACGAATCTAGTATACCCTTTTACTCTACGAGTAACGGGTATAAAAACTATTTACGAAATTTCCAATAATTTGTTCTCTTTTCCGCGTGCAAATTAATGCACCTACAACTTCTTGAAATACAATTTGTTGCAACAATAGGTTGAGGCAGTTTTAACAATTAAATAGTATATTTTAACATTTAAATAGAATAATTTTCTTATGTAGGGAATAATCCCAAAGCTGCTTATCAGTTTTCAGGTTTTCAAGACTTTAGGTATAAATTTAAACATTAATAGTATAAAATTTGTATAGAAGGGAAAACCGTTATAAAAATGTACACCCTGGTCGATGCATTGAATCCATAGTTTCTGTTTAGGATCGATGCAACAAGGACATTTTCCAGCAAAACCCTTCATGTTTTACTCACCTGTCCATCGTCTTTCTTCTTCACCTTGATGGGACTGCTCTCCTCGATGTCCTCGTCCAGGCTGACACTGGATGCCACACTGGAGTCGGCGCTGATCACATTCGATGCGGATACGGTGGTGCTGCCCATCAGGTTCGAGGAGATGCCCGTTTCCAAGGACGAGTTGGGTGTTACTAAAGATTTGGAAAGGGTTACCAAATATTTTAATAATATTTTCTATATCCCAACTTACGGCTTCCAGCACTCGGGTTGTTGTTGGTGGCGCTCGGCGTATTGTTGTTGTGTCCCCGAGAATTGGACGTGGAATCGGGTATATCGTCGGAGGGCAGTTCGCAGCCTTGACACGATTTCTTCGAATTGGAGTCTGCATTTGCCGGGAAGGTAAGATAAAAGCAAATCAGTAGGTATATGGCCACGAATATTGATGGTTTGTTTTCCTAAGTGGTGGACCGAGGGGGAGGGGGGCAGGGGACCGAGCGTCGAGAACCAAAGACGGAACTCTCACGCGAAAGGGGTTAGCACGTCGAGGGCCGCCCTGCCAAAAGTCGTTCCGTCCCATCCCAGCCTCTGACAATGATTGATAAGCTACACCATCTCTTACTTCTGCGTAAAAGCCTCAAAAACGAAACCATGCAAAACCGAAAAAGTAAAAGTGGAACAACTTGTTGGTGAACTCGAAGAGCGAGTTCCATTTTTGGTACAGTTTTCCTAAGAACCTTAATCCTTTTAGGACACACACTAAGTCTACTCCTTATTATCCTTTTTAGAAACACAAAACTTATTTTTAATAGGACTTTTTAATTAGAATTGAGTCTTAAGTAGACATTCGAATTTTTGGTAAGAAGTTTATTTTGGCAGAAAAGTAAAGAAAATTGCTTGTTTGGTATACACATTTAGGAGCATAATAACGGACTAATGATCATATACTTGAAAATCAGACTTACACATTACTAACAGAAATATATTATTTAACCAACTTTTGTATTTCATTTTCTCAACCTCAACATTTTCAAAACTTAACGACTTTCTAGGTTTAGTAAAAATAATTCAGTGAAATTCAAACGATTGCATTTTGATGATTTACTTTGTCTAATATTTTATCTAATAATGGAAATTTTTAATCCACATTCTAAGCTAATTATACAGTATTGAAAATTATGATTTTTTACTTACTACTATCGGACTGATCATCGTCACCTTTGAGGCTGTCCTTGTTGTCCTCGTCGTCCGTTTTCGAGAGCGTTTGCCTCTTGTGCTTCATGCGGCGGTTTTGGAACCAAACTTTTACCTGCAACCGAGATGGGATTAGTTAGACTTCCGTCAAGGTGTGTGCAATTAAATGTGGGAAAACCGAGGGAAGAACTGCAGCCAGTGAGCAATTTGTCAGCGGAGTAATGGAATTCTCCGTCCGAGTGCAGCGGAATAAATTGCATTGCCGATGCCGAGCACTCACCTGTCGCTCCGTTAGGTCCAGGCTGGCTGCTATCTCGATCCTCCTTGGGCGGCATAAATATTTATTGAAATGGAATTCCTTCTCCAGCTCCAGCAGCTGGGTATTGGTGTACGCGGTGCGGAGTCGTCGGGGCAGGCCGTTTTCTGGAACGAATTCAGCTGCAATTGAGAAATTGCATTTTGTTCGTTTGAGAGACTTGCAGAGTGAATGTGAAATTTTTCGATTTTTCTTTGTTTATTTCTCGGAGGAGTTTATTCCTCCAACATGTCCCCGTGTGGGCGTGGCCATGGTACATTCGTCAACAGATTGCATTCGCTGTGATACTTGGGATTCAAGGATTCCACCACCCTACCTCCGCCCGTAATCAATCTATCAGCTCGTCAGAGAGCATAACTAATTCAGCGAAACTCGCCCAACTAGATAAGAAAACTTTCAGGATTCTACAGCGTATCTGCCAAAAAGTGCAGCTGATGCCGGCTCGAGCGGTTTTCCTTCGCCGCCGAGTCGCGACACTCGCATCTCGAGCGTTAAGTAATTAACAAAAATCTAATCAATCAATCAGTGAGCGAAAGACATGCCCACAGCAGGGCTCTCAAGTAGTTTGGCTACCAAACAGAAGCCTCAGCCAGCAGCTTCGATGGAAAATAGCTTCCAGGGGGAGCGAGGGAAAACTTAATTTGAATAACAAACACGAAATTTTTTTAATTATTTTTGACAAACAAAAAGCTGTTAATTAAATAGGAAGTGGGTTTTCTATTTAATTTTGCTTGGCGGGTCTATGAAATGGTACAAATGTTTATTTTGGTCTTACTTATATTTTATAATTTAAATAGGATTTATTAAAAAGTTTAACTGGATCGAATACTTTAATGAGATTATAATTCTTAAATTAACCAGATAGTGTTAGTTTTATACATTTGTTGCCATTTCGTAACAATTTTTTTTTTGGTTATGAAAAGTGGAACCGGTTAATAAAAATTTCCTTCTTAAAACATTTATATATATTTTTTTTTTTTAAAGAAGGAGAATTTTAAAATCGACCCGCACCTACCATTTTTATACCCTACCAAAAAGATTAATTTTATAAATCAAAACTACCAAAAAGCTACCTAGCTGCTTTAGCCAAAACGTGAACAAGTTCTAATGATAGGGATCTGGAAAGTTGTTTCTGCTCCAACGGCCTGGGACATAAACTCACCGAAAATAAATTTCCCCAAAATAAAACTCGCATCGAGTAGTAAAGAAATGCGCATATCATTTTAGGAAGCTGAACATTTCGTTACCTTTTTCCCGTTGTCGAACTTCTGCCACCTTATTTGCATTGATGCGATTGCAAAATATTTTTGTACTTTTTCGCCACTTTGCCTTTTGGCAACAAGCACGGAATTTCCAGCTGAACGAGCTGCGTAAACAGGGTCTCAATAGCGGCAAATGGCGAAAGGAAAAGGATCCTGGCAGCAGCAGGACGAGGAGGCAGGACGAGGAGCCAGACATAGACACTGATTGAATTACAGATGCGAGCCCGAGTTCCTTCATCAATACTCGCAGAGCGGATGCCATAAACACCACCTGGTGGGACACACACAGCACACAGAGAGAAAATTCCTGGAGGAGGGCCATTTCCCATTCCCCACTTCCATTTTCCCAGACCCAAGTCGCATGTACTTGTGCGAAAAGTGCCCAGATACAGATACGGAATGAAAGCATAAATTTCGCACAAAAGTTGCACCCGAAAACTGTTTACGAGCAGCCAACGGCAGCCAACGAAAACTGAAAAGTAAAGTGCACAAAAGCAGAAAATATGATTTCCTTTTTGGCGACGACGAGCAAAAAGATAATTTTCTAAACCCGAATCGGAGGGCGGGGGCGTGGCAGTGGGCGGAAGGCGGGAGTGGGAAAGATGCTAGGCAGCCAAGTTGAGTGCAATTTCTGCAGCCTGGTCAAAATGGAATCCAACCAGCCAACCAACCAGCCAGCCCAACTCCCCCCAAATGACAGCTGGCTGGTTTTGGCCCTTTCGAGGTGGCTTGGAAATTACAAAATGAATTTTGTTTTGTCACGGCCTGAGGGGAGACTGGGGAGACATTGGAAATGTCATCAGCATGGATGAAATGCCGGAAAAGTCAGAATGGAAACTTATCAGCAAACTACGAGCGAAGGATACTTTGCAGCTGCTCTTGGATTAGGTTAGAGGCAGAGAAATCCTTAAGTTTAATACTCGCAATCATCACTTGGTTATTATTTGCTCGTAAATCTCCGTTTCGGTCTGCAAATAAAATTAATTTCAATGGTCAGACGGATAGGAAAGGAAAGGAAATGCTCCTGATGATTTACAGCCCTTGGCATACACTTATTAACTGCTTCAACAGCATCATTTACATGTTAACACTTAAACGCACTCGTTGTCCACCAACAGGACCTTTCTTTCGACCACCTCTCCTGCTGGAGGACAGGATTTATGTTTATATTTCGGGCTGAACTTGCCCTGCAAAAAACAGTCAAGTAGCCGGGGCAGGAAAGAGTTTGGTCAAAAGCGGAACATTTAACGCATTTGCCGCTCTTTTGGGCTGAAATTAAAATGAGCGTAAATTTTGCAACAATTGCACAAATGGTCAAAGGTGGACGGTATGTTCTCTTTTTTTGCTAAAAACTCTTATTAAAATCATTACACACGGAGAAATGAGTCCTTCGATTTATCTAATTCATTCATCCGGTAAAATCATGAAAATTTAATTTGACAAAAAATGCATAAATCAATTGCAAAGTAGAAAATAATTATAAATATATGATATAACTACCCCAAACAGATTTAAAAATATTGTGAATTTAATATTTTCTTCTTGGTACGGATATATTAAGCTTTGAAAAAGAAAGAAACCTATAAGGTCTTTAAAAGTAATAAGATCTGGTTGCATAATATCCGAAAACTAAACTTTAATTAATTATCTTTGAAAACTATTTAATAAAACAAATTTATTTATTTAAATATAATCAGATTTTACTATGGTTGATCGTTCTTTCCAGTGTACTTGTACCCACCTCACCATCTAAATCACCCGATCCCCACTCACATGCCAGGGAGTTTTCAGAATGAATTGTACACTCGTGGCTGTTTGCCTAACGCTAACTACTCGTGAATACTTACGTAAGTAGTTGGGGAGGGGCAGCATTTTTTGGGCTCGACCATCTCGACCACTTGCACATGACCGCAGTCCATAAGGATGCACATTAAGGACATTTGTGGCCGGTCAACAAGGTGGACAACCCAAGTCCGAGCCCCAAACCCCAACGTAACCCCAACTGGAACCCGGACACCGGACTGACCAAAGGTGGCCACTGGCCACTGGCAAAAAATGACCTCAATTTATCTTGCAGGTTTGGTTTCGGTCGGTCTAGCCGGGTATGGGGAACTTTTGCCTTGACTTGGCCTTAAATTATGTGAGCGCTCTGCGGTTGAGCGACAACGAGTTGGCTGAAACTTTAAAGGCCAGGCGATAAGCTCAAGTATCTGCAAGTACCGAGGCGAATTCAATCGAAAATGGGGGGAGCCACAATAAAAACTGGGAGACAATGGCAAGGCGGCTCAGTAGCCAAAAACGCCAAATGCTGATGCGCGCTGCGATGCAGTAGAAATTCTCGTTCAGCGGCACAAAAAGATACAGATACAGTCGGAGCAACAAATGCTGGATGTGGATGGGGATGTCTTTCTGTTGCCGCTGGTGTGGGCCGACGAATGCGCAAGGAGCAGAACCATTAATCATTCCGGCCAAAGGAAGACAACAGCCAACAGACATCTGACGACGACGTCGTCTTTGGAGCAATGGAAAAAGTCAATTTCTCATGAAAACATTTTGTATCTGCATCCACTTGATATGCATTCAAACTAAACCAGCTCAGCTCCGGCCAACAAAAAGCCAGCTCCACATAGTTGTATAAATCTCATTGCTCAAGATTCAGCTTGAACTTATAAGGGATACATTCACAAAAACTAAGCCCGAGTTGAGTGTCTTCAATCATTTAATTGTGGGACTGATTGACAGTTATGCGAAAAGTATAACAACACCCTTTATGGCTGGGTCCTTTCCTCGGGATTAGTTTTAATTAGTGGGCAGGAAAGGGTTGAAGGGCTGGTGGTCGGAGATCAGACCTCAGAGGTCCCAAGACCAAGCCAAACCGAGCATTGGTGGCCAGACAAACATTTCCGCTTTCTTTTCACTTTGCCCAACTTTACTTTAATGCCATTACCACCACCGAACGAAGCTGCCACAGTCGAAAGATAAATTAGAGAAATATATTTAATGACTTTTCATGACCAGCAAATGTCAACAATACGAAACATTTACCCAAACACGGAAAACAAATTCAACAAAACTAAACCCTCAGGATTGTTGATCCGGGCAGGAGGTGAATGGGAAGAGACGGTGTTTTGCTCTGCTGGAGGTGTGAAAATTTTTGATTAATGTCTAAATATTTGGGAAAATATTTATACCAAATATGAGGCAGGATAGGTCAGAGTTCAAACAATCCCAAATTGTCTCTTGCTTTTGGATACAAAAACTATTTAAATATCACTTGGTTGCTTAAATAAGAGATTTGTCATCTTATTGGATGTTAGTAGGTACTTTATATTTTGGTATTTTAGACAATTTTAAACATTTCCAATATATGAAATTTTATTTTTCAATTCCATATTATAATTATGTTTTTTTTAGAAAAGATTGCGGAATAAGTCTTGCTTCCCACTTTTTTGAGTTGTCACGTTAGTTTTCGTTATAAAATTATTCTGAGGACTAAAGAATATTAAAAAAAAATAAAATAAAATGTGAAATTCTCAATTTTATATATCTGTATGTAACAAACATTTTATTTACATTTTGCCAGCGCTTATGTGTATATTTTTTCTCTTCTCTTTAATACTATTATCAAAAAGTCATTAAGCTATGAAAGAAAAGAAAAGTAAAAGAAAATGTAAAGCTAAAACAATGATGAAATGTGCAGTCTTTTTATTAAAAATGTTTCATGTTTGTGTTTCTATTTTCCCTCCATGATTTATCCAGATTTTCGCGCCATTTATATATTTTCAAAATTCAATGACATAGATGAAAGATGGCACCCTGGGAAAAGGGAGTTAGGCTAAATACTTTAAAGCGGTTCAAATTGAAAAACTTTCAACATGGCCCAGCAGTTTTGTAAATATTTACGATATTTGTATTATATATTGTGGCCTTTGAATACAAAAGCCCATGTGTTGGCTGGGAGGGTGAGCTGGAGCTGAAAAAATGAAAAGATATTTCTCGGTTGCCATGGAAAAATGAAAGCTGTTTGGTAAAAAGTTTGCCCAACGCTTAAGCCAGGTTACCACTCCCGCTGGCTGTCATTTTGGCCTGGTGCGTTGCTCTGCTCCTGCTCCTTCTGTCACATCGTCCTGCGGGCTCTAAATATGAAATCCATCAGGGATGCTAAGAGCTGTCAATCAAAATCAGCGAGGGAAACTTTTTTCCAGCTCTCTTTCTCTCTCGCTCATGGGGAAAATTTACATTTCCGTGGGGTGGAGGGTGCTGCGGGTGGGGTGGATTATGTTTTTGCATGTCTGCCAGATTGAAAGCGAATTAAAAATGGGAGCGGAAAAAAACTGCTTAAAGCCTCATCGCAGTCAATGGAAAATTAATGTCGATTTAAGAGCCAAGTGCTCGCCCGTCGGAAATTGATTTTCGTAAATACCAAAACTAAACCAAGGCTCGACTCCAATGCGATTACACTGAAAAGCACCTCTTCAGGTGCTGACAATACTTAGTTCCAGCCGATCCGCTGTGGGATCCCCGAACAGAAGTCCGCACAATGGCCCCTGGAAAGCTCCCCGGTATTCGCAAACAATGGACAAGAAAGCGTGCCGCCTGCGAGCCGTAGAAACCAGAATGATTAGTCCCCCAGTCTCAGTTGCATGAAAAATTATTTAACGAGTAAATTGTAAGACCCCTCCGCACACTCGCCTGCAGACCAGACAAAGACAAATACCAGAGCTGAAGGCCAAAAATCAGCTTACGATCGTTTGAAGTCTGACACCTCCTGGAGCCAACCGCCAACCCAGATTCACCTCACCATGAATGACGTTAGAGATGGGTGAGTGATTATACAGTTTCTGAGGGCTTTTGAGGGGCTCACGGCTCATGAATGGAGCTCAAAATGCACAACAAATGGCGTTTCATGTACATAGTATTTTATGGGAACGGCTTTAAATATTTTTCTTTAAAGTATGGCTATCAAAAATAACATTGGTCTTCGAGTCTTCAAATGTTTTGCCCAGTTTATATGATTAATAATTTAAAAACTTTTCTACGGACTACAATGAGAATTTTGTTGTTGGAACATATACATATATACAAGCTTGGAAAGTATTTTTATAAATTCATCAAAATTAAGAGAAATTTGTATTTTTTTCGAAATATAAAATTCGAAAGCTATAATAACTTTTCCCAACTTTTAAACAATTTTAGAGGCTAATTAATGTTTAAAGGTTTGATGCAACATTTTTTTTTGAGTTTGAAAATACTTACATTACCCTATAGAGTTCTAATTTAATTATTTTGGAATATTCCCCTCACGCTATCACCTCTAACGACAATTGCAGAGCAAAAGGTAGCAGCAGCCCCTTTAGCAATGGCCGACTTCTTAACGAAATATTCCCTGGTTTCCTTATGATTAATCAATATTTTTGTTTGAGTTGCAACAAAAGCGTCGCGTTGCCGAGAGCCAAGTGGCAATACCGACGGCTAAGACGGGGGCTGCATGGCTGAATGGCTGAGAGACTGAAAGACTGACTGACGATGTCGCTGGCATTTCTTTTCGGTTGCCGCGTTTGACAGATCAACGTGTGCTGACAGCTTTTGTGTACGATCTTCCTCCACTTTTGTTGCTATATTTGTTGTTGAGCAATGCCTGAGCATAATTAATGATGCGCGGCTTTGGGCGCTTTTGAATTTGGCGCTGCCAATGGAGTTCCATTGTTCGATCGCATTGGCTTCACGCCACTCTGCCCACCGGATTATGTAGGAATATAGTGTGTACGTGTGTTCGATCGCGATCTCGGCTCAAGCGAACGGAGTTCTGGCCTTTGATTGATCTGGCTACTGTTCATTTTCACGGTTTATTGTTGATGAGTTATTGAAAATCGAAACCAAAACAAAATTCACAGTAGTCGGATAATAATTGGCTTTACTCGGGGTGATGATCTTGGAAGGGAGGGGATAACATGAAAGTCAGTGAATTAAAAATAGCTAATGTACAAGATACTGAAACGTGAATCGAGGTCTATTTGCAGGAATTTACCAAAATATTGAATTATAGTAATAACTTTGAGTTGAAAACAAAAAACACAACATAAATAAATATTTTCATTCGTCGTAAACATTTTAATCTTTACAACCAAGAGAAGTATTCTCTGATTTCTTTTCCGCTCGATTTGAGTTACATTTAAATGCAAGTAATTCCGGCTCCTGGGCACCACCCCCTCCCTGAATCGGATTCCCAAACGGGCGGATAAGGAAACCGCCAACTCACGGCTGGTCAGCCACCAGGACCGGAGACGTTCGAGGAAATTGCCGCGTCCCCGGCAGGAAAACCCGACCTGTGGTCAGGCCGCCTCAGCGCCTCGGGGCGCAAATGGAAAACTTGCGGATTCAAATAAATAATATAAATACGGATTGAGGGGAGTGCGAGTGACTGGAAAAAGCGCAAGAGCTCGAGATGAAACTCCGCTTGAAACAACGAAATAATGCCTCATTTTTTCTTATCGCCGCAATAAAGCTGAATAAACGCTTCATTTCCATTTGTCTCGCAAGTGAATCGCCCTTAGCCAACTTCAGAGTGGCCGCGTCACTTCTTCGTGGGCAGGGGGATTACATCTGGAGGGATGGGGGTTCCGAGATCTGTGGGCTTCTGGCCACCCAGTCGGCTGGCCACATCACAGGGTACAATGTACTGGGGAGCTGCAGGGAAAAACATTACTGAAAAAAATAAAATAAAAACCGTTTACACGCCAAGCTCAACTCGCTTTTTTTCCTTTGCGATTTTTCCTGTTCTTGGTTCTCTCCTTCATCATCGTCGTTTTCTTTTTCCACTTCTTGAAGCGGCATTTTTATCGCTTCGCAAGTTTTGCTTATTTTAAACACGAACAGCAACAACAGCTCTTAAAATAACAACAACAACCGGCGGCAAAAAATTATATTCATTGTGAAAAAAAATTGGAAAAAGAGAAAAAGCAAAAGTCACTTCCGGCATGCCAAAAGAAAAACGCGAAAAGTCTGCGAGTGTAGTAGAAAAGAGGAATGGAGACCAAGAATAAGATGGACAACCTCATACCGGAGTTGGGGGTAATAGCTGGTGGCCACAACTTGAGGAATTTCCTTCATCCAATTAGATTGAAAATAGGAAAAAACGCGATATGATTTCACGTTTTAGGAACCTTATTCGAAGAACATAAGCTAACAAAATCTGATAGCTTATACAGCCATTTCGATATATTCTTGTTTACTTCTTTATTTTTTATAAATTAGATTAAAAAGTTTGATTCAGAAAATAAATAAAATAAAGCTGTTTAAAAAGCCCCAGTGATTTTTTCCTATAAAAAACGTCTAGACGATCTTGATATAATTGAATCTAATAACACTCCCATCAAAGATTACCTAAATACTTCCTCACTTTTCATTTCTTACTCCCATTCCCATTTTAATGACTTCTCACAAATTAACTTTGCGTATTTACATTTTGCAACTTTCAAAGCTTTCAACGCAAACCACTTAATGTATATAAGCAACAACAACAGAAAACTATTTAAAAATGCTATAAATCTTTGGTCGATAAAATGGACGAGCAACTTTGTTGCCGGCTAACACAAATTGGCTAATTGGCAATGGCCGATATATTTATACCCTTACGGCTTTATAGCCTTTTCTCGTAATATAACTTGAATTGGTTCATGAAGAAATGAGACATTTTCGGAAATGGTCTATTGAGCATTATTAAGACTATATGAAGAGAAATATTTTAAGTTCATGTATAGTCCCTAAGAATTATCAAATAAAATAAATATTTTAGAAAATGTTATTCAGCTCCATAACCTTTTAGTTAGGCATTCTTTCTTAAGTTTCAACCTGTCGTGTTGGCCAATCAACAAGTTTAAGTTTCTGTTTAGTTTAGCTGCTGCCACTGAACGCACAGGCTTTCTGGCCTGTCACAAATGCAAATTAATTAACGGCTCCGACGGCAGTGGCTTTAATTGCCGGTCCGCACCATGTCGTTCTCCGACAACATGGCGTATGCGTGATGCCACTGCTGATAATTGAATTTCAACGGTGTTCGCATGCGTTCAACTTCAACTCGTCGAGATGCAGCTGTGGGATTGGAGCCGGAGTTTCTGGTGGAGCTGCTGGTGGTGTAGCCTTCAATTTGCCACAAGCGCCGCCTTTTCGAAATGAGTTATGGCCAGTGAGCAAGTTGGATCTCGGTGCCAGTTAAAATACGCACATTTTTTCCACTAGGACACTTGAAATAAAAGTAGTAGTAAAATAAAAAAAACACTGCTTTAAGCCTGATCCAGTTCCTATAAATTACAACAAAATTGCACAACTTATACAAAATGCATTCTTTTGTATATTTTATTTTTCCAATATTAAATTATGGCTTAGAATGGAAAGATTTTACTGAAAAAATAATCTTCTTTCCCTGAATTTTTGGATAAATTTGGATAACAAAATATTTTGAAATATTTTTTAAAGTTTTTTATTTGAAATGTCAAAGGATGGAAATTATCTTTAAAGATATTTATTTATTTTCGACTAATCTTTTGTCAAGTGTACTAGGTGAATTTGTCCCCTAAAATCTGTTTTCCCTGTGGATGTTGTTCAGGTTGTTCTTGTGGATGTTGCTGCTGCTGTTCTGTTGGCTTGCTCTCTGCTGTTTCCCCGGCCGATATTAACCCTCGAGTCAAAGTCTTGAGACATAAATCATTTAAATCACTAGAACATGCAACTGCCTTCCACTTGCCTCCTTGAGCCGCCCGAGGTCCTTGTTCTATGGCAAAGACATTAAATAAATCGCCTGCTGCCAAATGTTTCACATACGAATTTGCCTAAGCAACTCGGTTTTTGCCAAAGTTTTGCATTTTGTCTTGCCACCCGTCAAAGTTTTGCGCCCCCCTCCGTTTTCGTTTCGGGGGTCTTCCGACCCCCGATTCCAGGTCTCACGTGGGTCGTGTCAGATGCATGTGTAGCTCGGCTGGGGCATTACACACAGGTGGCGACATATGCTAAATGTCACATAGTTCCTCGGGCCACCCATAAACGTATGTACTTACGTATGCATGATATACGGACACATTTATTTAGCTTATTTATGCATAGCCTGGACACCCAAACATATATCATTCGGCGGGGTGTAAGTCAATTGAGCTGGGCCATATTTCATGCAATTGCTGCGAATTGATGAAACGATTACGGCACGATTGGAAACGATTATCTGGTTTTCCACAGGGAGGACAATGCAAGTGGACAGATTGTATCACTTCTCATTAGGACTTCCAATAAAGTAGTTATAGAATAACAAGTCATTGAGATTAAGACTTTAAAAATTTATCTCTTAAGTCCACCCTATACATCTACCTTTAAAATTGGAATTCATTTGTTGAAATGATAATTAATAGTTTAAGAGCAATTGTGAGTAGGTACATAAGTAAAATTCTCAAATCGAGTTTAAAATATTTTTTAAGTAATGAATGTTCAAGCTCATTCTTTATAATTTTTCCATTTCAAATGGCTCCCAATAAAATTTCCGAAATCATTTCAAGCGAAGGGAAAATCCGCTCAGCTGGAACATGTGTCTGTCAATGCCATCGATTCCATCCACAGGCAAGAGATATGAAACAAAAGGTGGAAAAAAAACGGATCCAAAAATGTTAGCCCTGCTCAGTGCAGTGGATGCGAAGGATGCGCATTGCCTTAATTGAAACCGTTTAAATTGCAATTAATCACCCGGCGGCGAGGATGGCACGAATGTTGCACAGTTGTTGCCGAGTGGCGCAGCGAATCCCCGCGGGGGTGGGGCGGGGGATAAGCCCCTTTGAAGGGAAAGGGAGGTGGAGGTGTGGGGCCTTCGCCTGAATTACTGTCACCGCAGTGACTAATTTTTATCCTTTTTTGTCCGTCCGGAGCTGATTCTTTGTTTTAATTTGCAGCGAATTAAGAAGCCACTGGAGTAGAAGTTGCGGTTACTGTTTAATCGCTTTCGATATGCAGATTTAAGTTTGCGTTGGGTGGCGAATGGGGTGGCGCTTTGATAAGTGAAAATATGGGCGACAACCACCGCTGCGATGTCGGGGCGGATGAGGATATGGCCACACTCACAAAAAAATTTTCGACACAATATTTTTTATGCGTCCGCATGTTAAATTGATACTTTTCAAGGTTTTAATTTAACATGCGGACAAAAAAACGGCCTTACTTCCTTTGATTAAAGTGTTTGAAATGATTTTAGTTTAAATAATTTTTTACATTTTTTTACATTAAACAATTAAACAAAAACATTATCTTTATTATTATTGAAAATTTATTTTTTAGAAACCTGAGAAAATTTAATTTTTTAAACATATAAGTTTTTATTTATTAAAATTTTATTTAATACCAAATATTTTATTTTTAGTGCACAGAAGACAGTAAACGGGCGGCCGATAACACCAACCCCAAACCACGGCAAACTCCGCCGGACGCACGCACCGGATACGGGATGCGGATGAAGGTGTGGGCGGGTACGGAGCTCGGTGGGTGGAGTGGCTCCCTTTTTATACCCGTTACTCGTAGAGTAAAAGGGTATATTAGATTCGTGCAAAAGTATGTAACAGCTAGAAGGAAGCGTTTCCGACCCCATAAAGTATATATATTCTTGATCAGGATCACTAGCCGAGTCCATCTAGCCATGTCCGTCTGTCCGTCTGTCTGTCCGTCCGTCTGTCTGTCTGTCTGTCTGTCTGTCTGTATGAACGCTGAGATCTCGGAAACTATAAAAGCTAGAAGATTGACATTTTGCATGCAGATTATAGGAGTTCCTACGCAGCGCAAGTTTGTTTCAAAAGGGTGCCACGCCCCCTCTAACGCCCACAATCGCTTGTATACGATTTTAAAAATTTCAATATTTTGGAAAAGTAAAAATGCAGTTTTATTGTGTTTATCAATACCTATCGAAATGTAGAAGAAATTTTTTAAATCGGACCATTCGTTAAAAAGTTACGGCGGATCAAAGTTTTTCTCCATCTCCTTCGCACTCCCTTTAGCTGAGTAACGGGTATCTGATAGTCGGGGCACCCGACTATAGCGTTCTCTCTTGTTTTAAGTGGAAAAGTGGAAATAAATTAAAAATGGGTGGCATCGTCGGGGCTTCGAGTCTCGAGCGCGTCTGCCACACGACGACAACGACGCTCTCGGCTTTTTCGGAAGGTAAAACTTTTGGATAAAACAGTTGAACTTCAAAATGTGAATTTGATTAGGATATTTGCATAAAATTCTGTTTCTGCGCCAAGTACACACTCCGCTTCACATCCTCCCCGCCCCGAGAGTCGGCCATAAAAAATCCCCTGAACACGAGCGGCGGTTTGGCTGGGGATCCGACCTGAGTTGGAGCGTATGTTCGCTGCCGGAAACGGAAGTATATAAGTCAACCTAGATTTGGTTTAGTAGCAGCTCTGCTGATACCAAGGACAAATGGCCTTTCAGTCAGAAACTTGCCGAAAGCCGGGGTAAAAGTGCTTTAAAGACTGCATTACTTAAAGTTGTAGAAAGGTTGTTGGTTGGGGGACACAAGGTAACGGTGCAAAATGTGTGCAAATTGACGTTGCCGGTCAAAGGAAGGTGAATTTTTTAAAGTCTGTTTAAAGGGAATGAAATATTGAATTTTTAATATTTGAATTTTGAAGGTATGTTTTCAGCTTACAGACATCAGACATCATTCTTCACGCTTTAACCATTTCATCGTTTAAACCTCATTATTGTGCGTAGTCCTTATGCAATCCTTACGAAACTCTTCCCCTATTAACGTCCCTTTATCTCCTTCTTATACCGCCTTATAAACGCACCCTCCCCGGAGCGTCACAATTAGTCTTGCCCATAAGAGCAGCTAATAGTTTCGTAAATAGTTTTGGCCAATATTTACATGAGTTGCCTTCTGCCTCGGCTGCCTGTTGGTTTTGTTCCCTTTGTCTTTTGCTGGCATTGTGAAAATATTTGTCTTCAAATAGCCCATTGTCTCTGCCCGCTCGCCCTTTTCTCGCCACTCCGCGGGTACACTTAAAAATATTTACTTGACTTAAAATCGTTTTTTGAAAATCTAATAAAATGTTTACAATTTATCAGTAATATATATATGAGCTTTCAACTTTATGAGAAGAAGAGTCCAGAAAATAAATTTTAAAAAAAGTTCTTGCTTTAGGAGGGATTTCCTTAAATTGCTTATCAACAGTAAAAGTAATAAAAAAATTTTCGGAATTAACCAAACATTGTAGGCTTTTCTTGGGAACATTAAGAACTAAGGTTTTCAGCACTAATTTTCTTGGCTCTCGAGCGTTTTTAAAATATTTAGTAAATGTTAGTGTCTATTAGAAATATCTTTAAGTGCACACGCATCCGCAGTGGTCGACGTCCATAGCTGACGTGCGTTTGTCTCAAGCTCGTCGTCTTCATACTCGTC
Source organism: Drosophila takahashii (assembly GCF_030179915.1). Classification (NCBI taxonomy): domain Eukaryota; kingdom Metazoa; phylum Arthropoda; class Insecta; order Diptera; family Drosophilidae; genus Drosophila; species Drosophila takahashii. The sequence goes on from NC_091681.1 coordinate 10,875,799, forward strand.
TTCCATCCGCTTTCTGGCCATATCTTTCAGTCTGCGTCTGCGTTTGTATCTGACTCTGTGGGTTTACTTCTGCACGAGTATCTGTATCTGTAAGTGTATCTGTGTCTCCGCGTTTTTCTCGCTGTCTGCCTTACAAAACGTGTTCATTACAATCCGCTTGCCGTTGCTTCTGCTGCAGCCGCTGCCGCCGATCGGCCAAATGTGTCAGAGCTGAAACGTCATGATTAATGATGCAAACATGTGGGCCCGTCTCCGACTCTGCGACTACGATTCCCAATCCGGCTGCGAGTCCGGCTACCTCTACGGCCCGAATGCGTTCAGGGGGCAGAGACAAAAACAGCCCGGGGACAGGGCAGGGCATGGGAACGGGAATGGTAACGTTTTATCAAGGTAAATTAGAAGTCGAGACACCCGAAATGTAAACATCGAACTGGGCAGCTCTTGGACATTAGGCGAAATTAGAAATTAATCCTGCCACTGCACCACAGATGGAAATACTTCCAAGGGGGATGGTGTGGGAAGATCCGAGCTGCGAGCTCGAAGGTCTGAGCGTGGGGAGAGTCTTTTTTTCGTCTGCTTCTTTTGGGGGCGGAACTTTAGAGGTCAGGCAAAATTAATGGGAAATCCTCATGACTGACAAGTCGGAGTAATAGCTTATACACATATCATGATCTATCGAAAGAGGCACTGTAGTAAGAACAGCATTCGACGAAGTCCCAAATTATATTGCAAGAAGGACCATTTTATTAGTTAAAGGAAATGGCCGATTGATAAGTGTAAGTATCAAGGAAAAATTAACCTGCAATCTATAGAGCAAGAGTCTTAAAATGAGGTTAAATTTCAGTTTCTTCGGGTTGTTAAATATTTTTGATCTTCCACAGATTCTTATAACTGATATATATTCTGTTAAGTAAATGCTATGTCGTATGGAGAACATATATATTTAGATAAAAAAAAAAAAACAACTAAATTATAAAAACATTGGATTATTGACATAAGATATAAACAACAAACCCTCTTGAGTACCTACGTATACTTAGAAACCGATTTCGGTGATATATATGGGCCCTATGTGACACATGGCGCCCTTCCAGTGTGGGTGTTGGTTATGTCCTGTGAAATAACCAACCCACAGCCAGCCAATTACAGCACGACAAGGCTCTGACCTCAACTCTGCTCCTGGCGCACACACGAACAACATCGCAGAGTGGTTACCGTTTTGTGGCCCAGCAGGAGTTTCAAGGGGTAAGTCGGTGGTAGGGCGACGGGGTAGTAGAGTGGGTAGAGCCAGCGATACAATAATTGCCCTGGGCCAGGGCCTTCGACCGTCGGCAGTCGTCAGTCGACATTGTTGCGGCTTAGCGTAAATTAAATACACTTCAATAAATACTTCAAATCAGCCTAGGGCTTGGAAAAACTTCCAAAGAACTAATGGAATTTTTAAGTAACACTTTAATCCAAACATAAAAAAAATCACACTCATTTATTACTTAAGTTTCTTTCCACCAGGTATAACATCGAATAACTTAATATCCCTTATAAAATGATATTTTTAAACATATTTAGCATCCAACCTATCAAACAAACAAAAATTTTTGAGATGCAAAGTTTGTTTCAAAATTTCGAAACAGCCAATGTATATAAGAAAATGACTTAATTATTGATTCCGATTACCTTAACTCTTTTAATATATCAACAGGACATTGAAAGTTTCTTTCAAAAAGTATACATTTTATCCATGTTTCAAGCAAAGCATTATTATAAATATTTCTTCATGTGCATGAACCTAAAAATGTGAACGATGAAAAAAAGCAGACCGGCAAGAACCACTACCACTCGCTATAAAAAGCCGCCATGGCGCGGTCATTCATTCATACTCGAACAGAGAACAGAAACGGAGAACCCAAGGCGTGCAATGGCCAGGTCGGGAAACCTGACATGTTCTTTTCGATCAGACAACGACCACCACCAAAAGGCAAAAAATAATACATCGAGGTGGGCAAATCGGGGGACTTGGAAAGGGGAAGGGCCAGTGTTTGTCATTGTGGGTATTCGAGCAAGTGTGTGTGGAGTACCTCAATCATGTAATTATTTCCTCCGCAACAAAGCCAGAAAAAGAGAGTGAGAGAGACTTTCGGAGTGTGGTGGTGTGTGTGGTGTGTGCGGTGTGGGCCAAGCTTAAACTGGTAGCGTGTTTGTGGTTCTCTCCCTTTTCAGCAAACAACAAAAAACACGAATAAGATTGGTCTACATATATTTCTTAAATTATATATAGGCACCACCACACACACACATATACGAATAAAAAACTTTCGTGTTTTGTTACTCAATTTAATTCAGGTAAAATATGTATTTTTCTCTGTCTGCGTTTTTTATTTTCAGCCGTGTTTGCGTTGTTGTCTTCCCTTCCTCCAAAAAAAAATAAACCTAAACTTTGGTCACGAACATGAAAAAGCGACGTTTCCGTTGAACCGTCTCCAAAATGGTCGCCGCTTGATTGGCTCAGTTTTTTCTCGGTTTTATGGTTGATTTGTGGCTTACTCTAGATGATTTTGATACACAAAATGGTCGCCACAACTTGCCAGATCTTTTCCACCGAAACGATATAATTATTTGGCTAAGCAAATTTTCAAGGGAAATGGCTATACAATAACACTATGCAGCATCAAAAATTTACCTCGATGGATGCTATATTTTTGGATTCGTTACGAATTCCAAAGTTAAACTGCGTTTTCCAAAAAGTTCCCCGACGCAAGGATTCTTAGCAAAAGGACCTCAAAGTTCGAAAAATGCTGAAATTGGCCAACTTTCCGGAGCTCTCAGAGGCAAACGGATACATTGTTTAATTTGGTGTTAAAGTTTTTTAAAAGATATACTCTTTATCTTTCAAAGCCCATACTTTGAATAATTATAGGATTTTTATTAAGGGAGAAACAAGTTTTAGAAAACATAGTCAAAAAACATAAAAGCATACAGCTTCGGTCAAAATAGTAGTAGTGTTGCCGTCCTGTGTTTTTAAAAGTTTGTTGTTTTGACTTTTTTTTATCCAATGAGTCTAATAGTACAATTATAATCAATACAATATTACCAGAAGAAGATGAATTACAACAACAAACTTTTAAAAACACAGGGCGGTAACACTACTTCTATTTTGACCGCACCTGTATGTTTTTAAGTTTTTTGACTATGTTTTCTGGAATTTATTTCTGTCTTAAAAAAAATCCTAATATTATTCTAAGTATGGGGCTTGAAAGATAAAGAGTGTATCTTTTAAAAAACGTTAACATCGAATCAATCCATGAATCCGTTTGCCTCTGAGAGCTCCGGAAAGTTGGACAATTTCTGCATTTTTCTAACTATGAGGTCCTTTTGCTAAGAATCCTTGCGTCGGGGAACTTTTTGGAAAAAGCAGTTTAACTTGGGAATTCGTAACGAATACAAAAATATAGCATCCATCGAGGTAAATTTAAAAAGCACTAAAAATGCTGCACAGTGTAATTATTGAAATTCACATTTTTCGCTTTGCGGTTTTTTGCACACATCCCTGTAGGCTGGACCGAAATTGGTATAATAAGATTTAATCAGACTTCTGCGGTTTGGGCCCTCAAATTACGGTTTCGCCTTGAAGAATCTCCCACAACGAATGCAAAATGTTTTTGATTTTTCTTATAGTTTTAGGCCAATTGGAGAATCTAATGGTTTGTGGTTTAAGGTATTGCGCAATGGGTGAGAAATTGTTTGTTTAGAGGGTAGGTACTTACTTATAGAGTTATCACCTGAAACGAGAAGAGAAAGAGTTTAAATTAGCAAGGGATTTGAAAAGAAAGTATTATACAATAAATTAGTAAGTATTATGTTCAAAAAATTGATTTAAATTATAAGGCTCTACACATATTTATTTTTATACCCTTGCAGAGGGTATTATGATTTCAGTCAGAAGTTTGCAACGCAGTGAAGGAGACGTTTCCGACCCCATAAAGTATATATATTCTTGATCAGCATCACAAGACGAGTCGATCTAGCCATGTCCGTCTGTCCGTCTGTCCGTCCGTCTGTCCGTCTGTCCGTCTGTCCGTCTGTCCGTCTGTCTGTTTCTACGCAAACTAGTCTCTCAGTTTTTGAGCTATCGGGATGAAACTTTCCCAAAAGTCTTCTTTCTATTGCAGGTAGTATATATGTCGGAGCCGACCGGATCGGACAACTATATCTTATGGCTCCCATAGGAACAATCGGAAAAAAAAAACTTTAAAAAATTCTAGCTTCGGTGTTTTTTGAAATATTACCTTCTACTTTTGGGGATGTTATTTTTTAAATATATCTGAATTTCGAATTAATTAGTTAAAAAATCGGACTACTATATCATATAGCTGCCATAGGAACGATCGGAAAATTAATGGAAAAGTAATAGGAAATAAATTTTAGCTTCTTTGGATTTTATTGTATTATCTTCTAATCTAGGATATGACTCTTTTCAATTTTAATTTAATCAAAATCGGACGACTATATCATATAGCTGCCATAGGAACGATCGGAAAATTAATGGAAAAGTAATAGGAAATAAATTCTAGCTTCTTTGGTTTTTATTGTATTATCCCCTACTCTAGGATATGACTCTTTTTAAATATTTTCGAATTTCAATTTTAATTTGATCAAAATCGGACGACTATATCATATAGCTGCCATAGGAACGATCGGAAAGTTAATGAGAAATATTACAAAATTGAACATTTTTGCGATTAGTAAATTAATAGGAATGATCTGCAAGGGTATATAAGCTTCGGCTGGCCGAAGCTAGCTTCCTTTCTTGTTAATGGTAAAATTAAGGTACCGTTAAAATTCTGCCAGTTATTGCAACTTTTTGGGCTTATGTTTACTCTGGAATTTAATGGAGGCTTACGCGAAAACATCGGCATAAATGGCTCACATGCAAATGCAGGAAAAAATCGTTGAATGCTTATTGAGGTGTGTAAATATTTTAAGGCTCCATTCACCTGCAAAGTAACATACTTGACTACTTCAAAGTGGAGGAGAGCAGCTTAAAATATTGGCACATCGTATTTGTTTATCTTTTTTGGTGACAAAGTTGTTTCGAGCTGCAGACTATATATAACTACATCATATTGGCTAAGAAACATTCTTTCCCGAAGTTGGCTTCTATCAAGAGTGGAAAATAATTAACCTCAAAGTTCGCTAAGCGGAAGTTTCCCAGCCGGTTTGACATGGTCAACACATGCAGCACGTAACGAGCGGTCAAGTGGCAGTACTTCCTATCCCCACTTTTGCCCAGCTCGTTCCGGGAACCCAACTTTGTAATTGAGAAGTTTCGATGGCAAAAAATAAGCAGGAAATCCCAGCTAGGAAAGTCTCAAGGAAACGCAGAACTTCTCTCAGGAGTCTATTATTCGAAGGAGGGAGGAGATCCCAAGCAAGGGGTTGGATCTCGATGATGATGATGATGGGCAAAGGCAAATAAAATCATGCTGTCGGAAATAATAGCGTCTAGCCTGGAACTTAATTCCTATAGGGTTGGGTTCGAGATCCAGTCTGTCCCCCTCGGGCCTTCCCCTTTTCCCTTTCCCCATCGAACTGCTGCCAAGTTTATGCAGTTTCATAAGCAATATTTGATATTTTTCGTGCAGCGGCAGCAGCTGCGTGATTAGCAAATATTTTCGTTTGATAATCAGCGAACATTCCCATTTCTATATGCAGCTGATGAGAAGCTCATGAATATGACTGCGCACTTTGTGCGGCCATTTCGGGTATTTCAGTTAAAGATGGAACTGGCTTTAATGGGTGGAGCTGCAGTTACGTCCGGTTCAAGCTCACGGAGCTTTTCTGTTTGATTTATGAACGAAATATAGGTGTCTTTCTTTGGTAAATATCTATTTTACAATGTACAAAAATTACTTTCGGTTAAAAAAAAATCTTTAGACATAATAGTACAACTTAAATGTCTTAATTTATTAAATGGGCATCATTTTTCTTTCGGACTGTTTCTTGTTCCCACAAGAGACTTTCCCCTTAGTTCCACCTTAAAGTACCCAGTAGACACTTTCTAATCATACTCAAAGACCATTTACCTAATTGAAAAGAATGTAGTGAGCTATCTATCCATCAGCGGGTATTGTTTCTGTCCCTGAATATTTTGCAGTCTAAAGTTTCTTTTTTGTCCGATTCCCGATCCCAGGTCCGATTCAAGGCAACTGCTTGAGGCACTTGGCATTGCCATTGCCATTTCCAACTGGGGGCTGCTCAGGGGCGAATTCGGGCCTGACTGACAGCGAGTAGGTGTGACCGGGCTACTCATTCATTCTGACAGTTTTCCCACCCACTCTCGCACACGAAACGCAATTTGTTGGATTGTGGGCAGTGCCTCTCGAGCAGAAAAGCACTTAGAAAAAATCAAAAATTCTTTAAGTTTTTCATAAAAAAATGTTCCTTAAACTCAAAGAATGTAACAGGTAAATTACAATACCCAAAATGTAGACGCAACGTTTACGAAGGGATGAAGAACGTTTTTAAAACAAACACGGGAAAAATCATTTTTGTCACTGCCCTATAACAGTTTCTAAATAATTATAATTAGTAAAATAAATTTATTGGACAATTATCAAGTCAGATAGCATTTTCTTAACTAAATAACAATTATATTTTTTGAGTGTAAAAATACCACCACTTTTTAATGGGAAAAAAAGAGACAGGTTTGCTTGTGGCGCCAAAAAGCATTTCTCGCAGGTCGCAAGTCGCGTGTCTCTGGGCTTTCATTTCATTTCTCTCCCAGCCTTTCTTTTTGTTTTTCGGCTCTTGCAACTAATTTTCATTTCCAACAGAGTGCACCTTTCGCCAGCAGTCGAGGGGAGGGAGTGGGGCTGGGTGGAAATCTTATTAAAAAGTGAACAGAGTGCGATAAAATTGAATTTGCATTCAAAAGCCATTAACCGCAGCAGTCACTCTGCCTGCTATCCCCTTTGCACTTTCTAAGAATTTAAAAAATAACCGAAGAAAATAGATCTGGCGGCAAAGTCCTTGAACTCGGCTTTAATGGGAGGTATACATATATTTTCCCAAATTTGTTCGAACCAAAGGAAATTATTATTTCGCGCACATTTTGCTGACAGCTGTTGGCTATAAAAATCTATACGTGATATAGAGATATCAATAATTATTTTATATGTGTGCTCGGTAATAATCATGAATGTTTTTACTCGGCTGGAAAAATATTATTTTAATTGCATATAAATTTCACGCTCTTTAGCTCCATGGCACACCATTCCACACTATAGGGCTATATGGCCGCCATTCAATCAGCAGCGAAGCAACAAATTGTTCGCAAAGCCATTTGGCCAATGATCTGAACGATGCGTTTATAATAATCACCACCCACCGCTCACCTGACGCGAACTCCCCCTTTTTTGGCCCACCTTCAGCCACCCATTTTGAATTAAAGCTAAACGATTCGGGGCCATTATAAAGCCCAGGGAACCATGTTGTCCGACTCCCTCTCCCCACGATTTCCATCTGCCTCCACCTTTATGTGTTCGCCTCTATTGGTTCATAATTGTCCCACTTATTGCTATTTTTATGGCATATTACATCTAGCACGTTCGGCCCGTTCTGTTCCATTTATGTGACCTGTGTACGAATTTCAATTAATAACTCCAAAAGAGTTGTAACCACCAAAAATAATGTGCATTTGTTTACATTTATGTTTCGAGTGCTCAATAATTCCAGTTTATTCTGCACGTCGAATTGGCCGCAAAAAAGAGAAATATATATTTTGGAAATTACAATGTGTACAATTTTTTCATTTTGTATACAGATTGAATATTATTTCAAAATAGCATTACTAGCTATAGGAAGCTTATAAACAATTAAGGTTTTAGATGGAAAGCAAGACCCACCTTGAACTTTTTAAGAAATCAATAGTATTATTGTTTGTTTAATATAGTGTAGTCCCCCAACCTCTTTAAAACTCGCTTGAAAAAACAATCTTAATCCAATTTAGGTAGAATCCATCGATCACGAGCTGAGCAGATTGACATAATTATTGGTCTGTTGTATGCTGCGCTCATCGCATGTCAATTAAAATCACAATTTTCAATGCAAATCAATCAGGGACTTGCAGACTTGGGCTTAACTGCGTTCAGGAGTTAAGTTAACCACCGAACAACAATTGATGTATTGCCCAACGGACCTCACCAGACATGAGATGATCAAAAAGGTGGAGAGTGAATGAGATTTATTTTTTTGGCAAACATGTCAGACCGTTTACAGATGACAAATTCATTTTTAACACGACACAGAAGTGAAAACCAACTGGGAAAATATGTTTTTATATACAAAGCTCACAATGGGACATTGCAAGGCATTTTACCCAGAGAGTCGCTCATGTGGTCGGTCTGTCTGACATTTGACTGTTGCCGCCCTCTCGTCGGACAATCTTTGCGTCCTTCGGATGTAACATGTGCACCTCGACTGTATCTCACTCTGCGATAGATAGCAAACACAATATTAAAGATTCGCCTTTAGTCTGCGTTAAACGGAAGCTTAGCCCAAAAAAGGTCAAGTCCAAAATGATGGATGATGCTGTGACACTCACTCACTCTCGCAGCTTCCCAAACCCAAATACATATATAGAGAAGCATCCCCAAGTGACATCTTTCGCTCTCTCCGCCCTATTCAAAAATAGCTGCGTTGCTTTTTGGGGTTGCAAATAAAGCGTGGTTCTTCGATACTTCCAATCCTTATCACAGGTAGCTAACTTAATATCCGCTTTAAAAATATCCCATAACTTTGCCTATCTCTGCGCTCATCGCATAAATAATAACTGTTAACAGTGCCCAACAAGCCACAAATTAAAAACTACAAGGAGCACTAAAAGGGATGGGAAGTTCTTGAAAATTTACGAGCACCGGAATCACGTGTCAACCACGCGCGTTCTCGGTTTCAGTTTCAGTTTCGGCTTCGGCTTCATCCAACCCCCAACTCCGATCTCACCTCGCCCAACCCAATCGAGTCCTATCCCGAGGACGAACCCTCCCAAACTCAGGGGCTTCCGCAGCTGTAGATATGATGCATGACTCGACGGAAAGCGGTGTCGTTGTCGCTGTTCCTGCCAGTCGTCCTCAAGGATTCCCATTCACGTGCTAAGCGTATGCGAATTTAAATCTGTTTGCCGCTGAAGCCGAATTTGAATATCGCCACGAACAGGAAAAGGAACGGAAAATATCCTTTGGCCCTGCGGTTCGCCGTTTGAATATAAAACACAAGGGAAGTCAACAGCCGATGACAAACAGAAAATCCATTTTCACACAAACATTAGTTTTATTTAAATCACACACGCACATCGAGGGGTTACAGGGGTTAACCAGGAGTCATGTGTGGATGTGATGCTCTCTGCGTCAAATGTGAAAGCCTCGTCGAGCTCCGGTAACATTAATCAAACAATTTAAACGTGTAGGTGTTTTTTTTAAATAAATTATTATTTTTGGTATTATTTTTGAGTGTTGACAGCAATGATTTTACCGTTAGCAAATTAGATAAATAAAAGCAACAGGAAATTATTTTGGTACGTAAAATCAAGTTTTTTAGTTGTCAGCACGTTTAAGGATAATTTTTTGTTAATACCAGATACCATTTTTAGGTATTGAATTATTATTTATTGAGTACATTTGAAGGTTACTATTATTTTTATTTTCTTAATAAATGCGTAAGTGTAGATAGCGGTTAGGAAAATTGCCAGCTTTGAATTGCGCATAAAGATCTAATGGTGCACTTAATACGTGTGCTTTGGGCTCTTAGAAAATATAAAAACTGAAAAAATACTGGGCCTGCATTGTTTATGCAACTCACCGGAGCGCAACTCAGAAGTCTGAATCAGTAGCCGGCAATCGGTCAGTGCGTGATGATAATTTATGACATTTCACTGTCTGGGCTTAGTTTTACATTTTTACAGTCATTTGTCTTTGGCAACACCCTCGACTGAGCCTGGCTAGTAATTACTGCAGTTGGCCTGGCTCATTGATAAGTAAAACTGTGTTTTATGCAAAAACTTGGTAATTTATTAATTTATTATAGTTGTTGGGGTGCAGTCCCCGCCTCGGCAGCCAATCGACCCCCCAGCGACTTCAGTGAAGCGGAATGCATGGCGATTAACTCCGAGTTGAGTTACGGAAATAAATAGGTGTACTTCGCCTACTTATGATAGCACTAATGCCCACAACTTAGCCCAGTCTTTGAGATAAGGTCGCAAACAAGCTATTTTTATGGCCGAAAATCCAATTCAAATGTTTACAAATCGTTTAAACTGGGATCTCGGCTGATGAGAAGGAGGGCTCTCTAAAAAAAGACATAAAAATAAATCGCGTACAAATTGAAAATAATTTCGGATCTGATTTTCTTCTGCTAAGCGGGAAACCGGACAGAGATGTCTCCAGTGAAATTGCGGACAGGCGGGTCAACCACCACGGGTGGTGGTGGTGGAGTGGTGTCCCTTCCATTCCACTAAGTACACAAGAATGGAGCGTAAAAAATTTTTATCGTCGCGGTTTTTACGGAATGTGATCCGCGGCGATTAAGTGCGCGGCTTTTGTGTCATTGTCATGCCGTCGTCCTGGCCAAAAAGGGGCGGGGTGCCGGGGGTCTGGAAAGGGGGCGGCTACGGCGGTTTATTTGCAGGGAGTCCTAGTCCTCTACCCAAAACCCTCTGTAATGTATTCAAATTTTTCCGAGGCGAGGCCAGAGTGTCAGTGCATTCATTTCATAAAATGCTTTTCTCTCTTCCACTTTTCCCCATTTCCCACTTTTTTTCCTTTTCCAGCTTTTTTTAATTTAATCGCGGGCAAATATTTTCATTCTTACAGAAACGCTTTTAGCTAAATGAGTGGAAATAAAATTAAATCGATATTGGTTAACGTCAAAGTTTTTAGGGGAAACCTCAAATGACCAATTTGGGGGGTAAATTAAAGAAAACCGGCAGTGAGTTGAAGACCGTCCTAATGCAGAGAATTGATTTGCTTAAATGAATATTTGGTTCCTAATCCAGTATTAAATTACAAAGCTTGGAAGTGATGCAAATTTTTTTTATTTCATAACTGTAATATTAGCTTTTTAATTTGAATAATAATGCGAATGTACCTAGATTTCTGGCATTAACGAAAAATTAACTCCATAATTTCCCTTTTACCTTACACAGATGTCTGAAGAAAACCTTGAACATTAAGTCTTGAAATTCTCTGATAAATTTGCGGGACCTTTTCCCTTTAAAAATAATGACAAATCAGTTTGCAGATAAAACCGCCGAAAAAGCCGCCCAAAAATGTGGTAGAAAAATAATAATCTTAAAATTTACTTCGGCCAGCCGCCGGCTCAAGCTTAACTAATTGTAACAGATTTTTTCACAGTCACGTTGGAAAGGGAAAGGCCAGAAAAAGCGAAGGAAAAATATGGAAAAACCCTCTGGGGCGTAAACGTCTGCCTGGCATTATCCTGGCTGCGGCTGGCCAATTAGAACCCTTTGTTTGTCTTGGCCAAGACGCCGTGCACTTATCTCCATAATAAAGTCGTAACAATTAATTGAGCGACCCGAAAACGGGCCACCTTACCCAAAAGATTTCAGTCCTTCCAAGGAGCCTTTTTCGTTAGCCCTGAAAATTTTTCATCGTTTGACGCGTAATTAGTGCTTAAAAATTATTTGACGAGCGCCAATTAATTTAATGCTCGGCGACATGATTTCAAGTTTACCTTTTTAGAGGCACTTATCCACGGGGAGTTTTCTGGTTAAATGGACTTTAATTCTGTGTAAGGCGGGGTCAGAAGAAAAATTAAGAAAGTTTCATGTTTATAAGCTTTATCTTTAATGTTTTTTTCATATTATTTTGAGATACTTCTTATTATACTTCTATTTATACTTTTTATAGTTCTTCTTATTGTTAACAAATTAATGATTTTAGGAATAACTGATGCATCTTTTTTAGTAAGCAAAAATACGATATTATTACAAATCATCTACCATATATTGAAAATAAGAATTATCCTCTTGTCAATCATAGAGTATTATAATATTATATTTCCTCGTTGACTCCACAAGTCTATTAATGTCAACCACATAATCAAGGGGTATCAATAACAAAATAAATCTTTGGGAAACCCATCCTCCACCTTAAAACTCAACATTGGATGAGCCTTGAAATACTTTCGATTTTCCTATAACATACCTCGAACACTACTAGGAATATTATTTTCTCCCCTCATTTTTTCGCACTCGAGCCGAATTCGTTTTGAATGAATTCAACTGTAAAGGTTAAAATTATAAATGTGCAAATGACTCATCATAAATAAAATTAATAAAAGGCACCGCGAACCTGGCCCTGTCCTCCGCTTTTTTCTGACCCTGGCAGACTTTGAGACCTTCATTGAGAAAAAGTACAACGCATCAACATAAATATTATGATAAATGGTTTGTTATAATCGTAATCCTCGGGGGGTAAGTTTCGAGTCGTGCCGCACGCATTTTTTATGCTCTTCCGCCCTCCGCCCACGGAATCGTCCAGGAGCAGGATGAACTGCTTCAGTTCTCAATGGAGCAACATATGGTCGCGGGGTGGATGATGCAGATGGCGCTTCGAATGGATTGCCGCCTTTCAATAGCCGGGGCCAAGGAAGTCAAATTGTTTTTTATTGGTCTACCCCAAAGCTGCTCCTTTCAGCGAAAACACCTCATTCTCCTGGTGAAATCCGTTCGCATATCTCGCAGATACTTGGAGAGACGCGAACATGTTGCTCGACAATTACAAACTTTTCTTGCAGTTCATTACGCCTAATTAACACTTGATGCTGAAGCGGAAATTTTATTGCTCCCACTTTGTGTGAATGTAAACAGGCTAACAAAACAATTTCTGAGGAGAATCCCCATCTTTTACCATGCAACCCATCCTGCTAAGGACTTCAGCCGAAATACGCGCCACACATTAAAATTCAGGATGCGTTGCAAACAATTTGCGGCAAACAATTGGATGTTGTCGAGTGAAAAGAGGGAGGTACAATGAAGCAAAGTGTTATTTCAGCCAGGAAAAGGGATTTCAAAATGTGGCATTAAACGGGTTGGCTTAACAGACCTTATTTAATTGGGGATATTCAATTTGTTAGCAAAAGAACTTTTATTTTTTTTAAATTCAAATTAAAATACCATTGATTACATTTTTAAAGAATTTTCAAGTCATGACTAACAAAATATATATATTTACCTGATATAAAAGAAGAATCAATATTTAAACATAAAAATAATTAAGTAAATTTAAAGACTTTTAAGATCTTAAACGTTTAAAAATCCCATATACGATCTTTAGCTAAGCTATTACTCATCCCCATTCACAGATCCGCCGACCTGAGAATCATTTAGATCGGTTACCACTTGACAAGGAATTAATTTGACAACGTTAACAAATTAAACTGTTAAACCAACACAAACACACTAGCCCTGTTCGCACACTGAGATAAACAAATGGTCGACGGACGGACATTTACAACATCATTTGTAATCCATATCGCTCAGCATGTCGTCCCTTCGTTTTTCGACCCGGAGTATGTACATATATATGCAGTGTGCTTGGGAGTGGGTGAAAGATGTATTGACCCTTCAACGGCGCTTCGGAATGCTTCACGCTATTTATTGGCTCACTTTCACTCCGGGAAACCAGAGGCAACCAGAGACCCGGACCCGGAGAGAGATTTCTCCCCTCTGGGGAATTCCTTTGACGGTTCCATTTGCCACTCTGCACCGGCCACGTGTTGGGATTTGGCGGTTAAACACACTCTTACCCACGCTTTCCGGGGGATTAGTGCTGCTCATTTGTCAACAGGATGTGTGGTTGCTGAGTGTGGTCAATATTAATTGGCAATGTATTAGTTTAAGTCGGTGCACACCCTTCCACCAACATTTGCGGGATATCTTAATTCATCAATTTGGATTAAAAAATGAAGAAAGTTAACTTTTAACTTTTCTATTGCACCAATTATTTACGAAGATTTTATATTACAGAAACATGGCTTTGAATTTGGTTTCAATGGAACTCGAAAACTCTATAATTTCTAAAGTCAACATATTAATGGGTTATATTCCAGTGGTCTTTCACAAAACCGATACCACTATTAGGGAAATGTAAAACTTAGGGCCGGTTTCTCGAGTCCCTGTCAAAGTCCCTGATTGCTATCTGTTCGAAAAACTTAAATACCAGATAAACTGTTCGTAAAAGCAAATCCGCTTTCTCGACTACTTTAATTTATCTGAAGAGAAGCAATTACAGAGTGCTGTTAACGCACAGAATTGTGCTGTGAAGCGTAAAAAATGGCGTGCTTCGATTATTTCACCAGCTGTTTGGGTATAATTCAAAGGAAAAGTCAGCTGTGATTTCGTTTCTTCTTCATAGTTGGCTTTGGGAAATCAGCTGTCATTCTATCGAGCCGAAAACGCTTAACAGGGACTCCGAGTCCCTGTCAAAGTTAGCTCTCACATTGGTGCTCGAGAAAGCCAAAATGCCTTAGCAGGGACTCTATCTGTTCGAGAAATGTTAGCCGGCACTCGAGAAACCGGCCCTAAGAGTAACAGCATCTAGAGCGAGAGGTTTTGTGAGATGTATTTAGCTAACCCGAGGTCAAGGATTTTACATGTTTTATTATAATATTTACAATTTATTACAATAAATAAATAAAGACAGACACATGTATCTTATTATTTTCATATTATATTTATTCAAATTTGTAAATATTAAGAATTTATGAATAAACTCACTCAACAACTTTAATTTTTCCCTATAGAATTGAAGCTTTATAAACTTGTTTTGGCCATTGCTCGACTTGTTTCCGATTTAAATGATAAATTGAAACTCTCTTTTTCCACATTGCAGTATTTTCTTTCCTCCGATCCACTGAGTTTTATGTGTCCCCCGGCAAGGGAATGGGGCAATGGCGAATGGGAGGCAGTGGTTTAAAATGGTGCAGCAGCAGGCACGAAATTCGTATTTTCTGTGCTGCAACATCGCCAGAGGCCCAAAGGGTTGCAATTGCAACGTGCAACACGGCATTGCCTCGGCAACCGCTGCCCCTTCGATCGAAGGCAAAAAAAGGGGGACAGGAAAAAATATTTTGACAAATGAACCCAAATAACAGGTTGCAATCGCTCTGAGGAAAGGGGCTCGGGTTTTGGGCAAGTCGGACAGGAAAACGTATGGTCGGACAACCTTGATACCTCATTTATTTTAAATGCGGCTGCCTCGATCCCTGGCCCAGCTGTAGTTTTCTTTACTTTTTGTATTTTTTACTCTCCTCGTCGCCTTTTCGTATTTCTTGCGCAAATGAAATCGACACATTCGACTCGAGTCGAAGCGAAGGGAAATAAATGAAACATTTCCAGCGTGGTCGCTCTGCTCTCGAAAATTGTTACAAATGATCGCAAATAACAGATCTTTGCCGGCACAGAGCGAGCTGTCCATCAAAGGAGCCGAACCCTCTCGGTGCGTGATCGAGTGCCAGAGGTAAGGGATCGGGATTGGAACTTGGGCTCGGGCGGTACGGACCTAGAGTTCTGGGCTCTGGCTTTCTGGACGGGAAGTGGCGAAGGCGCCGCCATGCTGCGCCTCATTTGATGCAAGGTAAATTGCATTGATTTCTTGATTAATGACAGTTTCGCATTTCACTGCCTGCACGGCGAGAAAAACGGATGAATTTTTGCGAGTAAGCCCATTGTATAAAATCTCCAAAGTATATACAAAATGTAATTTAATTCTAATTGAAAAAATAATATTAGTTTTTCCCACTTAATAGTGACAAACAAGATAGTTTTTTAAAAAGATCATGGTAATTCCTAAGATTTTGGTTGGCTATGAACATTTGTAATACCAGAACTTCAATAACGTTTGAAATGAAATATTATTTTGAGAACTACATTTATTTCGCAACGATCTTCGAATTAGTAACCTGGTATTTTCGTGTAGATGGACTCACCCTGATTGTTGTTGTTGGTGCTCTTGCGGGATGTCTTCTTCTCCTTCATCCAGGGATACTCCGGCACCGAGTCCATTCCATCCGGCGTTTGTGGGACAACGCCAACCGGATATCCGACTCCGACCCCTACATTGACATTAACGTTGACGCCCACTCCTCCGATGGCGCCGGATCCAACAGGTGTTCCGATTTTGGGACTCTCCGGACTCAGGTGGTTGAGGAACTCGGCCATCGAAGGCTGCGAATTGATGAATCCGCCCTCGGAGGCTGCCATCCAGTAGGCCGTGTCCGCGGTCCGTTTATCACAGTTCGGGGTCATCTTGTTGACCATCAGTACCGCCGGCACCGGTGGCGCCCCCTGCTGGCCGATACCGGGCTGACCGACTCCCACTCCCACACCACCCACGACGCCAGCACCACCGCAACCACCCACTGGCAGGGACGTCTGGCCAGTTTGCACCTGCAGCGGATTCAGAGGCGATTCCGATTTTATTTGCGTGCCCATCGGGGTCGAGTCCAGGGTGCTGCAGACCTCTTGCATGGCTTGGGTTTATCTTTTGTGGTTTTATTTACTCTCACTTCCAATTCCTGAGTTCCTTAAAAAATTCTCAGCTTGGGGACCTGCAAACAAAAAATATTTTTGGTATTCATAAAAAGTTTTGAATGAAATATATTTTTTAAAATTATAAAGCCAAGAAATGTAATACATTAATCTAGAAGATGTTAGGCTTATGCTATTCATTTATAATATTAATTTAATACGTTGTTTATAAAATTTCAGTTACATTTTATTGAAATAATTTAAGAGAGGCTATAAAATTGTTAACCAAATGTGTTTAAAAACTCAAAACAAGGTTAAAAAAAACCTTAAATGGATATATATAAATAATTGACAAATTTTAGTCTTTGAAATGTATTTTATTTGTCTGAAAATTAGAGTTAAACATACACAGAAAAAAATTTTAGTTTAGTAAAGTTAACTAATATAAGTGTAAAACAGTCCCCAACCACAAGAATTGTCAGTTCTACCAACTAAATATTTACTTTCACAACAACAAATACAAACAATTAGCTACGGCACACACCTAAACAAAAACAAAAGACACGTAACAATTTTGTATAGTTACGTAACTATCTGTTTAGGTCGATTTTACCAATCAAATTGTTTTGTGTGTAGGTGAAGTAAAATCATGTACCGCGCTTTACTTTTTAAAACGTTTCACCCCGGCATTTGCGCCTATAACTTTTGCTAGTTTTCCCTGTGTATACACAGTACTTCCAAGAAATAAAATAACACATTTTTTATAAAATTAGCCATTTCTTTAGAGTTATTTATTATATTTACCCAAATATTATTCAAAATGCCTCATTTAATCAATTTTTTCCAATTCTTATTTTCTGTTTTTATTTTGAAACTTGCCCATTTTCGAATTGCAATATTTTCCATATACACCGTTGTGGCTATACCCTTTCTTTAACATTATATTTCTATTTAACCGCGTTTTTAGCCTGAAACATCACTTTCTTTTCAACTTTTTGCTCTTTAAGCGTCGTTTTTATTAAATAACCATCATTTATTTCAACTAATAACATCTATTGTGTTACTAAAACTTGTATTCTGTGCTATATTGTAGTTGGTAGGCGTTTATTTACCCTAAAACCTAGAACTGATATAGAACTCTTATTTTCAGCTTTTTATGTTTTTAGGATATGCGTCAAAGAATTTTAAAAAGTCGATATCACAACTAAGTTAATGACCATGGTTATTCCTTAAGTTTTTTTACTCCTATTCAAAAGTATAATACCTTCACTTTTAAGGGGAAAAAGTTTTGTTTACTTATCTTCGCCTAATTTTAAACTTCTCACCGAAACTAGCATTTATTTTACAAGTGTTCTTAAAAGTACTTTTATATTAAATAAAGGTTTCAAGAAGTCAAAATAGGCTTTTGATTCTTTAACGCACAGTACACATTTATTAGTCTTTAAATTTGTAAATTCTTTTATTGAAAAAATATCGTACCATATTAAATAGATCATCTACTGATCACTGTATTCCATATTACTCTTTGAGTATTGTGTTGGCATATGCGTTCTTTGTCGAAATTTCTCCAATGTCACTTGGGGCACAGTTTTCACTATTGTCTGCACTTGTTCACAGTAGCTGTAGTGGCTCAGCTCTTTTTTATGTTTTGTTTTATTTTTTACCGGCACAACTTTCGCGATGCGGGTTTTTGCGTAGAACTTTAGTGTGTCAGGGCTTATCTGTGGGCCACAAAAAGAGGCGACAACCGCGACGACTACGAGGGAACCCAGATCCGAATATAAATATGGCCACCGTTGTGTTTGCTCAACCGTCAAGTGCTGTTTGGGGTTTGTTTTTCGCTTTTCAGGTCGACACACACCTTTTGGCAGCCATGGCGACGCGAAAAGGCCAACACAACCGACGAAACTACGGCGATAGCGACGATAATGCAAGTACGCGCTGTACTGCGGTGCGTATGCGTAATGTGTAGACTTTGTAGAGTTTATAGAGTCGCTGCGATCGTTGCAATGGCCTCACACAATCACATACACGCTCAGTAATTGCAATTCGTCTGAGATAGTTTTCTCCACTTCGCACTCATACACATGTGGGCACTAGCTGTCCCTTTCTGGCTTTCAAGAGGTGCGCAGAACCGGTTTTTCAGGGGTTCCTAAAGTGGTTCTTATCGGAATGCACAAATTTATTGTTAGAGTTGCTATTTCAGCTCTTTTGAATATTATTTTGGGGTTTTTTGTATATTTTTAAATGTTTTATTTATTAAATAATATTATTATTTAGCTACCGGACCGATTCAGAGCGAGAGCGAGACAGAGGGCTTCAGGGGAGCTTCGTGCGGTTCCCGAGAGCTGGAGAGCAGCCAACAACCATTCCATCCAATAGCACCGAACGCACTGAACTGGGATTTTGGGAGCACCATCAAGGAGTGGCCTAAGCGACAGCCACCGCATCCATCACGCTTTTTCCTGGTCGGCACATGCGCGGTGCCATCTGGAAACTGGTTACTATAGCCATTACCCGCAGTGCCCAGGGGGTGGAGTTCACGCACACCGGCGCACAAGTCTCCGGCCCTCTGATTGGCCGTTGCCTCACTTCAGTTTGTATCTTTGCGGTCGTGTAGCCCGGCTGCCCCTGCATCTTGGCCCGTCATTTCCGCAGCGTTTTCTTGCCTCACTCGCTTTTTTCCACTTCCAGCGCGAACGTGTTGCTTGTGACGGAATTTATTTGCTTTTTGTTACTTACACATTCCGCAGCAGCGGAAAAAAGGAAGGAAAAAAGCGAGTTTCTTCTCGCTCTCTGACTTTTTTTGGCTTTCGGGTATTTTTGACATTTCGCTTTGCTCATCGCTCTTTTTGTTTTGGGCGCCTCTTCTCTTGTCTAACCATCACGTTGTCAATCTAATCTTGGTGGCATTGCTTTTTGCCTTTCGGCCACTTTTTCGCTCTCTTTTTGCCCCATTCTCCGATTCCGTGCAGTCGGCGGCAAAGGTTCGTAATTATGTGCGGATTTTAATGCACACGAGTGTCACTACAGGTGTAAAAATATTGCAACATTTTCTACATTTTTTTAAATTATTTAATTTTTTTTTAATGTCAAGGAAATAAGTGTTATTCATAAAAATCTACAAATAACAGTTATTTTTTTTAGTTTTATTATAAAAATCAAAAAAAAAATCATTACGGATTTGTAAACTACAACTGCTAACAAAAATAGTGGTGTATTTAAAAAAAATTTAGGACTCTTCTACGTGCACGATTTTTTTTGTAGGAAAAATGTACAATAACAGTTATTAATAGGGGAGTGTAGGGTAAGGTGACGAACGATTCGTTTTTTGAATGTAACTTTTGTAAAAATCAATATTTTTCAAAAGTGTAAACGCAGAAAGTTGCTTACATCTACTGAGCATATCCCTGTAAAATTCGAAATTCGAAATTCCAATGCAGCTAAATCCTACAGCGTTTGGCGTGAACCTTACTTTTTTTGCACTTTTAAAAGTTGTAGGGTAATAAGACGAACGATTTGTTCTTTAATGTAACTTCTCCAAAAATCAATATTTTTTAAAAGTGTAAAAGCAGAAAGTTGCTTACATTTACTGAGCATATTTCTAATAAAATTTGGATTCGAAATTTCAACGTAGCCAAATCCCACAGCGTTTGGTGTAAACCATCCTTTTTACAAACAAAAAAATACATTTTTATACCCTTGCAGAGGGTATTATGATTTCAGTCAGAAGTTTGCAACGCAGTGAAGGAGACGTTTCCGACCCCATAAAGTATATATATTCTTGATCAGCATCACTAGACGAGTCGATCTAGCCATGTCCGTCTGTCCGTCTGACCGTCTGTCCGTCTGTCCGTCTGTCTGTTTCTACGCAAACTAGTCTCTCAGTTTTTGAGCTATCGGGATGAAACTTTCCCAAAAGTCTTCTTTCTATTGCAGGTAGTATATATGTCGGAGCCGACCGGATCGGACAACTATATCTTATAGCTCCCATAGGAACAATCGGAAAAAAAAACTTTAAAAAATTCTAACTTCGGTGTTTTTTGAAATATTACCTTCTACTTTTGGGGATGTTATTTTTTTAATATTTCTGAATTTCGAATTAATTATTTAAAAAATCGGACTACTATATCATATAGCTGCCATAGGAACGATCGGAAAATTAATGGAAAAGTAATAGGAAATAAATTCTAGCTTCTTTGGTTTTTGTTGTATTATCTTCTACTCTAGAATATGACTCTTTTTAAATATTTTCGAATTTCAATTTTAATTTAATCAAAATCGGACGACTATATCATATAGCTGCCATAGGAACGATCGGAAAATTAATGGAAAAGTAATAGGAAATAAATTCTAGCTTCTTTGGTTTTTATTGTATTATCTTCTACTCTAGGATATGACTCTTTTTAAATATTTCCGAATTTCAATTTTAATTTAATCAAAATCGGACGACTATATCATATAGCTGCCATAGGAACGATCGGAAAATTAATGGAAAAGTAATAGGAAATAAATTCTAGCTTCTTTGGTTTTTATTGTATTATCTTCTACTCTAGGATATGACTCTTTTTAAATATTTCCGAATTTCAATTTTAATTTAATCAAAATCGGACGACTATATCATATAGCTGCCATAGGAACGATCGGAAAATTAATGGAAAAGTAATAGGAAATAAATTCTAGCTTCTTTGGTTTTTATTGTATTATCTTCTACTCTAGGATATGACTCTTTTTAAATATTTCCGAATTTCAATTTTAATTTAATCAAAATCGGACGACTATATCATATAGCTGCCATAGGAACGATCGGAAAATTAATGGAAAAGTAATAGGAAATAAATTCTAGCTTCTTTGGTTTTTATTGTATTATCTTCTACTCTAGGATATGACTCTTTTTAAATATTTCCGAATTTCAATTTTAATTTAATCAAAATCGGACGACTATATCATATAGCTGCCATAGGAACGATCGGAAAATTAATGGAAAAGTAATAGGAAATAAATTCTAGCTTCTTTGGTTTTTATTGTATTATCTTCTACTCTAGGATATGACTCTTTTTAAATAATTCCGAATTTCAATTTTAATTTGATCAAAATCGGACGACTATATCATATAGCTGTCATAGGAACCATCGGAAAATTAATGATAAATATTAGAAAATTGAACATTTTTGCGATTTGTTAATTAATAGGAATGATCTGCAAGGGTATACAAGCTTCGGCTGGCCGAAGCTAGCTTCCTTTCTTGTTTTATATATTATTTACGGAAAGGTTATTTTCGATACGGAAAAGAAAAAAGTAATAAGATAATACCCAAACTTACAAAAAAAAAAATGGTCAAAGTGCAAATTTTTTTTTAAATTAAATTAAACTGACGTCACTATTAAAAACAACAATAAAACTGCAGCAGTAAATGTTATCTGGTATTATTATCTTTTTTTTACAAACAATCAACGATAACAGTTAAAATTCTTGAATAAAAAAAGTTCGTCAAAATACCCTACAAAAAGTTCGTCACGATACCCTACAAGGTAGACTTGGAGCAAAAACGGTGTCACTCTCAAACGGCGCAAAAGAAAAAAACGCGAGGTACCAAAAACTGTTGATAAAGATCTCATGTATACGTGCATATATTTGCCTGATTTTATTTTCCACTCATCTTTGCTCTGGCACTGCTGAAACACAAGTAAATTGAATGGGTTTGCTAGTTTGCGCACCACATTTTTAGCGAAAATTACCTCACGAACAAATTACGGGACTTCTTATTAATATTACTGTAAATACATTGTCGACACGATAAGGGGAGACGACTACATTTATTTGGAATTTTTGTCGTGCCGTCATATATGAGATTCGACGAGTTCGTCACATTACCCTACTCGTCAAATTACCCTACACTCCCCTACCCAAGATATAACATTAATTTAGTGAAATGGTTGCCCAAGTTATAATTGACGTGCTATAAGCAATTAAGTTATAGGTATGCAAGGTAAAATGTTTTATGGGTAGGCCTAGCATTTTAAATTGTTTTTATAGAAAGACGCCATGAAACAATTGGAAGAACATAAGTAAACTCCTCAATTTTTTACTAAATGTATTTTATTTTCCCATAAAAAGTGTTTATTAAATAGTGTAAGGGTATAGTGACTTCGATGTAATAGTATAATACAATTCAATAATATTACTATTGGTTTATGTACAGTATCATTAAGGAATTTTCAATGGTGTTTTCAAAAGTCTAATAAATTCTGTATAAAGTCGAAGTCCACATCCAGAATATCTTCCGATGATGTGGATCCTGCAGCAGAACTATTCGAGTCCCAGTAACTATTTGAATTTGGGTCTATAACGTTTCCTGTGGGTGGAATGGTTGCTTCAAGACCCAACCAATTACTCGCCCAGTTGGAATCGAGTTCATTGAAAGGTAGTTGGGGAAGATCCATTGGAGCAGGGCAGAACTCATGGAGGTAATCGTAGGCCTGATAGGGTGGCGTGATTTGACCCTCTTCCAAGATGAATGCAGTGTTCTGCTGCATTGGAATTGTTTCCACATTTGTGTTGGTATATTGAAGAAGGCGCTTAACGATCTCATCGTCCTTTAAGAGATCCTCTTTTGATTGAAAAGTGTCAGAATTAGACGTGGCCAGAGGTTCCTGAACGGCCTTCTTATTGACCAACTTTTTGAGCTTCATGCGACGATTTTGAAACCAGATCTTAACCTGTCTTTCACTGAGGCCCAAACGTTGAGAAATCTCAATACGCCTCGTCCGGGCTAAATATTTATTTAGGTGAAACTCTCTTTCAAGTTCAATAAGCTGATGACTGGTAAATGCAGTGCGGGATCTCTTCGACTTCTCCAACGACTTTGTTCCAGCTGAGGGAGCCGGGTCCACGTTTAAGTCGAGACAAGGGTACATCTGAAAAATTCAGGAAATTAGTTATTTTCACTTAGAATACATTGTAATATTTTTTAACCCACCTCGAAGTCGCTGACTGAACCGTTGTCCACAAAATAGTTTTCGGTTTCAATTACAAACATTTTTCTGGATAGCGATTTATCGTTTGCTTCTGTTCGCTTTGAGCTGCGTTTTTTAACTAGATGCTCAAGAAGAAGGCTCATTTGCTTATATACCACAGAAACCTTAGGTAACCGATCGGATTGGTTCCTACCTGTCCCGCCTGCAACAGTTCTCGGTTGGCAGACGGCTGGTCTGGTCTGCTAGATGTCGCGTCTTTTTAAGCCTGACTCCGAATCAAGGTAAAATCCAGGCTCCAGAGAACGAGACACTTTTCTGAGTGGCGTCGCACTGCGGCGTGAGTGCCGTTCCTTCAGCCTTATATAAAATGTAGTCTAGAGGTAAATATTGCAGGGATCCTTAAAACTACTGCAAAAAGCAAATTAAAAAAAATCCGTTGAAAAGTATTCATTTTTCTCTATTCAAAGTGTTAAGAAATGTCCTGAATCTCTTTTTTCCATAGTATTTAAATTCTGTTATAATTTTACATTTAAGAAATTAAATCCTTATTGTGAGTCTATTCATTTTATTGACTATCCCCAGTTGAACATAAAAACTTTCATTTAAAATCAGTAAAATTTAATCAGGAATTACATTTCAGGTCTGTAACCATACCTATATTTAAGGGCAGCGTAGACCCCAATCCCCGACCAGGTAGTTATCGGCCATGAACGGGAAAGATTTTGGTTTTCCCCCGGGTTTTCCACATCAGTTATGAATATCTAAGGGTTGAGCTACCTGCTTACCGAAGGAAGAGCGAACCGATCCGATCCGAGCCTGATCCTCGATCATAAATAGAGTGTCACTTCAAGCTAATCCAATCACCCGCTATAAAATCCGCTACATCCCCCGTGCTACGTGCTATATAGCACAGATTTACAATCGGACAGGCTTATTTAAACAAAACCAGATTTTCTTTGGGAGGGCAAAGCATAGGTTCAGCTAAAACCAAATCTCTTAGACGAAATTGCGGCCTCGGAGTAAGATTACGATTATCCAAAGAAAAGGTTTTGTTAGATTTAATTTACTTAAATTTTGTAAAATTGTAGATGTAACCATGCGCGGATCCACGGGGGTGAAAGAAATTTTGGTATTCAAAAAGTATGCAAGAATAAAATTACTCTGATATCACCCCCCACAAAAAAATCCTGGATCCGCCACTGATAGTAACACAATATTTTTGCAAAACCAACTAAATAATAAGTAAATGCGACATGTCTTGAACGCACTGCAAAGCACTGATAATTTATTATCCAATCTAATTAATTTATTACAGCTTTGTTATAATTTTGAAATAAATATGTTGAAAAGACGGTGATAAAAACATTAAGGAATGCATTTTAAAGCAGGGATCGCAAGTAAGAATTACTTTTTTAAAAAAATTGACAAATAAGTCTTATTTTTCAATTTTTATTATAAAAGTTGACAAATAACTCTTATGCTTCAATTTTTATTATAAAAATCAACAAATATTTGTCAACTTTTATAATAAAAATTGAATTGAAATAACTCTTGAACTGTGGGGTACATTGGTTTAAAATTTATATATGTATAATCTACGCTTTAATACCTTTCTGTTGATATGCCATATGTCCCCAAAATATTTTTGATGATGTAAAAAATATTATTATTATAAAAAATATGTTGGGGACATATTGCATATCAACAGAAAGGTATTAAAGCGTAGATTATACATATATAAATTTTAAACCAATGTACCCCACAGTTCAAGAGTTATTTCAATTCAATCTTTATTTTATTATAAAAGTTGACAAATAACTCTTATGCTTCAATTTTTATTATAAAAATCAACAAAATTGAAGCATAAGAGTTATTTGTCAACTTTTATAATAAAAATTGAAAAATAAGACTTATTTGTCAATTTTTTTAAAAAAGTAATTCTTACGTGCGATCCCTGTTTTAAAGCAATGAAATATAATAAAATGAGCCCTTTTCCTTTTAATTTAAACCATTTTTATGCATGGTTAAAATATGAAGAAAGCATCCAAGCCATTTGGCCGAACAATTTTGTGGTCACAACGGCAGGCGCCTCATTCTCCTTAGTGAGCTCAGATAAATTGGTGTCATCACATCATAAAGTGATTTCCAGCATATTGAAATTTTCTGCAGCTTTTCCATCTCGGCCAGCGTGTTGTGTCACATGGAAAGGAGATGAGGACACTGGGATCATATTAGATTTGCCATGTTTTGTGAACAATATTTCATCGTCAGCTGTCACAGAGTCGTGTCTTTTTATTAGTTATTTGATTATGCCAATAATAGAAACTTGTAGAATTTCATTATCGATAAAGTTTTGCTACCGCAGGAGTATGTGGATAAATTGCATAAACAAATTGGGTAACAAATGAATAAAGTTGTAGACGTTCAATGAATATATAAGCACGGCCTTTAATAATTATTATACACAAATAAATATATATATTTTCGTATGCGTTGCCTTGGCCATAATAGACAATTATTTCGATCTTATCCCGATCAACTCTCGCTTAATGTATTTCTAATTGAAATATTTTCACTCTGTTGGTTGACATAAATCGAAGATAAGGGGCTGTAAAAACATTCCGTGAATTGCGGAAAACAATTGATTGATGCGCTATGTATTTAGGTATATTTAGTACTTTCCGTAGTTCAGATGCAATAAAACGGAGACATTACTGTCAGATAATTGCGTTAAATGGAAAGGATTAATGAGTGATAAGAATTTTGTGCCTACTCAGTGGGGCGATTCATTTGGAGCTCCCCTTCTTCCCACTCTGCCCTTCAACCACCCACATACACCCAAGAACAAGATGCAACTACCGCAACAACCGTGACAAGTACAACATTTGTGTCGCCTGCCTCGGCTTCAATCTGTCGCCCTCCGCCTGTGCCACGCAACCTTTGACACGCATAAATGGAACAGTCAACCCCCGGTTCATGCTCCACCCCTGATATCCCCCTGCTTCCGGACATGCACTGAAAAGGTTTTATTTAACTTAAAAAATCTTTATTTCTTTTCTGTTTGTAATTAATTTTTTGAGTGTTTATTATAGAATAAGTACTTGTTAGGCATTGCAAAGAAATAAAAATTGATTTTAACATTTTCTATTATTTTCCATCATTAGTTATTTAGCATACCTGACTAGTACGGAATACTTTATATTATATTTCATCCATAGTTATTTACAAAACCTTACAAGTACCTATGTCAAAAATTCATTAATTAAACTGGAAAGATTATATATATTAATATAATCCTCAATTTATTTATTTAATATTTAAATAACCTTAACCTTGATATTTTATTACAGTGTTTACTTATAATGTAAGTCTAAAATGCCTAAATTATCACTAGTTCCCTAAAAGCACTAAACAAAATAATTCCACTGCTTGGTAATCAATAATATTTTATTACTTAAAAAACTTTTAAATGTAAGATTCTGAATAATGGGGAAAAAAGTTATAAAATGTTGTATTAAATTCTAAATATATTTATCAATTTATATTTTTGATGTATCTGAAGGTGAAATTTAACTTATCTTATAAATATACTTTTATTTTAAAAAACAATCTCTTAAAATAATTTTTTGTTGAGTGTTTAGACATGCCAATGCTGAGTGTCAGCTCCTCGCAGTACGGTCTCCGGACGGCTGTCCTGGCCCAAAACCCGGACCCGGCACAAACAAAGATCGCAATTTGACTCTACACCACGGAGCTGTCAGCTGGCAGAGAGTGAAGGAAGATTGATTACCGCCATCGAATTGTTTGCCTTTATCCAGGGTGGTTGCAGCGGCGGATGGGGAAGCAGAGGATGTGCCCTGTGTGCCTGACTTCGATTGAATGGCATCGGAATGGAATCGAAAGAGTTGAGCTACCAAACACGATACTCCTGCTGTCATATGTAAACAACACTTGAAGTCTTTGCGGGGATAGGGTTGCGTTTTAAAACGCAGACGAGGGTGCTCTTGATTAAAGCTTAACATAAGCTGTATAATCAGGTTGGCATAAAAATGTTGGATCAAGCGTGGACTTTAAAAAATATATGAACCTAAGCTAAAGTAGATGAAGCGCAATGCTTTTTTAATCCAAACTGGTTTGAAATCATTCCCAAAACCCCGAAATATTAATCATCGATCTCCAAATTTTATTTTAACTTTTCCAGGAAATCATCAATGAACTCCATCTGCTTCGAATTGAATTTGCGGGCATATTTTACACAGTTCTCAAAATTGGACTCATCGTTGAGTCCTTTGTAGGCCATGGCGCGATACATCCACGCCCTCAGATTCTTCTCATCCAACTTGTTCAGAACGAAGTCACAATCGACAATGCCTCGTTTGAATTTACCCGATCTGCGGAGACAGAAGAGGATCCATCAGTTATGAAATATCCAAAGAATTCTCTATCCCATTTGCTTACTTGATAAAGCAGAGAGCGCGATTTATGTAGAGAATGTGACTGTCCCGGATATTTTCAATGGCTTCGGTGTACATATGCATAGCAGTCTCATAGTTACCCTTTCGATACTCAGCGTTTCCTAATCTTAGAATGAAATTACGTAGATAAAGGAACTTACAATGCATGAAAGCACTTACTTTCGAAAGTTTTGGGCCACTCGTTCTCTTTCTAATCGAGCTTTAGACCGTTGATCAAGATCCATCTCGACCTGTCGCATAAAGGGAAATCGATCCTTAGTCCGATCCAGACGGTTGAAAGTTCTAGGCTTTGATTTTTCTTTGAATGCAGTATCTTTAGGTGCAGAAATATCCGGAGGAACATTTTTCCGGCCAATGATTATAAAATTGTCCTCTGTTACAATAGTCGTCTTAGTATCGTTCTGAACTTTATCGTGTCCCTCTTCCTCGTCCCTAGAAACAGATAATTATGAATAATTTTATTGGGATATGTTTTGCTTCTTACTCATTCGGCACTTGAAGGCTTTCAAGCAACCTGACCACTTCTTCAACTGTTGATTCGGAATCTAAAAAGCGCTCATCGATTTGCGGGTGTTGCAAGGAATACATGTTCCCAAATATTAAATAATGACCGACGGATTCAAATAAATATTTGTTTTTGATTTGACCGTTGTGGAGTTTTGTTTATTCTGAATGTTTACCAGCTGGGCAAACGAATCGCGTGGCAACATGGGGTTGGATTATTTATTGCCCATAACCAACTGGTTGCCTAGCAATACTGCCAAAAAGTGTTTACAGGCCTTGGAAGGACTATCGATAAGATCGGGTTCGAACTGGTTTTTAATTCTAGGATATATTGTAAATGTATTATTATATAAGTGGATAAATAAAAAAAATTAAATTTATTTTTGGACCTTAATTGAGTTAATTTGATTCCATATATAATGCCACAATTTTCTGCACAATCCGTGTTTTTTTAATTTAATATTTATTTCTGTGCTAAACGAGTTTGATTTTTCATGATTTTGCCAGTCATTTGCGTTGAATCGTTTACATGATTACACGTAGTGAAACACATACCGGCATACCCTGTTACTAGCACTCTGGCTGATAGTCATATTCATACTCACGCTCACATTACTTTTCATTTAATCTCATACAATTTGTAAGATAAAGAAATGCACAAATGCATGTTCAGCTCAGCTTGGCTCAAAGGATCAATTATAGACTATAAAACATAATGGCATCTAATAATAGTAGAGCCGCAATCTCAACACAACTGAACCTAGCCCCTCAATCCTCCCCCCGCTGCACAAAAAGTTCAACACTCAGCAAAATTTACATAAAGTTAATAAATTTTTTAATTATTAAAAATAACTATAGTTAACTTTTAACTGAGTTTTTTAACAATTTTAAAAACTAAATAAATTAATACAATCCACACATTTTTTATAGATCGTGTTATGAAGTAAAATTATAGATATTTGTTTCTACTAGATGGCTTTAAGTTGCTTAGTTGATTTATTGAAATATTATTTACTATTGAGAAAATGAATTAATTACGGTTGTTAAGCAATGACAAACAGTAATTCTAATTTATTCTTGCTGAAATTAAAACAATGAGAAATAATATTTCTACAGTTTTAATTATATACCTACATTTTTATTTAATACTAACAATGTAATTATTAATAATAATTACACGTGAATTTTGCCATTTTGAATAATTTTTGTGAGTGCATCCCTGCTCTCTCACTCGCTCCTTCGGATCACAGGGAAGTGCATGTCGCTGGCACATTACCTGCAATGGTGCATTGAGGGGCGGGGTGGAAAAAGGATCCTGGCGAGTGAGAGCTGGGTGGCGGATATGTGTCTGTGTCGTGTGGGCCAGGCATTTAGGAGCCGGCTCACACACACTTCTACATTGCACATTCACTCGCAACCGGACATGGACATGCTTAAGCGCCGGGCTCTCTCTTGGCCACGTTAGCAGGGAAAGGGGCGGAAACACAATGCACGGGGATAAATAATTGCAGTGCGGCAAAGGAGCCTGAACTGGTTGTAGCACCATTTCGCTGCTGCCAGCAAACCAGCAAACCGGCAAATGGACAAACGACAACGACACCAAATTGCTCACATGACGCACCGCATTTTTTATTCCGCACGAATTTCGTTGTTGGTTAGCAAAAGTTGGTAACGCTCCTTGCGGCAACCACTCGCCGCCTGGCGGCATCATCAGCATAGATTGCCATTTCGACGTAATTGTTATAAATGAATTTCACGTAATTTAATTATGGGTTTTAGACCGATGAAAAATATACCGGCCAACGGGCCATAAATATGGCCCAACCCTACAGATGGGAGGTCATATGCTGCGTATGCGTATCAGCTGTTGGAGAGGGTTGAGGAAATGCCCGAATTATCCATGAAATGATTACAGTTCAAGGGGAATGGGAATTTTGAAATCCACCTGAAATACGAATGGTTGAGATGGGTATTGCAATCGAAGACGTCTGATTGTTTAGAAACCCATCTGTCACACTAGCCAATCGACTTTATTTAACTTAATTTAATTTATTAAATCCCTTGAAAATGTTGCGTGTAAATGTCCAATTTATAACCTAGCGACATGCGCCAATACTAAGATTAATTACTCATTAACAATTCGTAAGTATTATTTGACATTTTATAACTTAAGAGAGATGACACATACATATAGATGTAATTTAAGGGT
This sequence comes from Drosophila takahashii, assembly GCF_030179915.1. Lineage (NCBI taxonomy): Eukaryota > Metazoa > Arthropoda > Insecta > Diptera > Drosophilidae > Drosophila > Drosophila takahashii. The sequence goes on from NC_091681.1 coordinate 10,906,504, forward strand.
TTTTATACCCTTGCAGAGGGTATTAAAATTTCAGTCAGATGTTTGCAACGCAGTGAAGGAGACGTTTCCGTCCACATAAAGTATATATATATTCTTGATCAGCATCAATAGCCGAGTCCATCTAGCCATGTCTGTCTGTCCGTCTGTCAGTCTGTCCGTCTGTCAGTCTGTCCGTCTGTCCGTTTCTATGCGAACTAGTCCCTCAGTTTTAAAGCTATCGCGATGAAACATTTCCAAAAGTCTTCTTTCTATTGCAGGTAGTACATATGTCGGAACGAGCCGGATCGGATCACTATATCTTAAGGCTCCCATAGGAATAATCAAAAAAATAATAGAAAAACTATTGTAACTTAGTAGAATGTAGGCGTTTTGATTTTTGACAATGTAAAAACAACATTTTAAGTAGGCAAACTTGCAAGGGTATATAAACTTCGGCTGGCCGAAGTTAACTTCCTTCCTTGTTTACATTACATTAAAGGATTAATGGTTTTAAGATCAGCAAATAATGATCCAAGTTCTCATGGCTAAGTGGATAGTTGGACAAATACTTGATCAGGTGTCTCAACTGGGTATTAAATGTCCATGCAAAATTAAACATAGAATCCTCTATAAGGTTAAAATAAATTCCGCAACAGATGCTTGCAACAACATCACGGCTCACGACCCAAGTGACTCTAGTCCGGGCTGGCACAATAAAATTTCAATTGAAAGCCCGAGAATTCCACTTTGGGACCCGGATGCTCCACTACCCTCGACCCATCCCTTAGCAATTGGCTTTCAAATTTTGAAGTGATTTTTTTCACGCATTCACATTCTTTGTGGAATACGAAATAAGAAGAGTTTCCTGTGCCTGCTGTTCACTATATATGCATATTTTTTGTGGGCCAAAACAGTACAGCCCCAGCATATGTGGAATGGACGGAAAGTTTTTCTGGCCCAGCACGATTTGTTTATACGACAGGTGTTGGCCATATCGGTGGCGTTGAGGGACTAACACGTCTGTGAAATGTCATAACGTTTAAACGTGCCAAAAATATCCAAATTGAGCCCAAAACAGTTGGGCGGAAAAATGCTTAAAAAGAAAGGATGAGTGAAATACAGTCAAAAAGGCTTTTTTGGAAGAGAGTTTTCCATTTTTAAATGGTGGTGAACTTACACCAGCTAACCAAAAGGGCAGAAAAGGGTCAACCGAGCTTAAAAACGAAATTCAAAAACATAAGTATACAATTTCAACTCATTTGCATATTTCTATATCTTTTGTACCTATAAGACATTATTGCGATATACAAAAACTTTGTAATAATGATTTTGTTGCTCAACAATTTTAAAATATTCAAAAACTATCCTTTATTTAAGAGCAAGTATCCACTTTTTTCTTTCACCGTTTCCCAAATATCCCGCTTAATTAACTTTCACAGATTCCCGCCAAAAACTAAACAGATTTCTCAGCGAAGCCATTTCATTTGCACACAAAATACATTTTGCTCGGCTGTCGCAGGGATACCAAGCACTTGGCTTCCGAGTCCTGGCCGCGAATTCAAAATTCATTGCCAAAGGAGTGGGGCGAGCTTCGGTTTGAAACCAAAAGCTTCCAAAAGGCGATTAGCCATAAAAATTATAGATTCAATCTAATTACAAAACGCTGCGGTTGGGCATTGTGGAGTGGGCGTGCGACTCCCAAGTGAATATTTAATTTAATTAACAAGAAACAATTTGAAATGTCTTCGCCCAGCCTCCGCTGCGGCTGCGGAATTTATTGTTATGACCAGGCCAAGACTGCGGCGTTGTCATTGTCATCAAGGCTCCTGCCTCCAACTCCTGGCTCTATTCCGGCTAATAAAACCGCAATGTTGCCACTGGGCGAATGATTGAGCTTGGGAATCGCTAACTGGCTAACTGGAACAATGCGAACAATCTGTGCGCTGTTGGACATGTTTATTACATTGGCATTTCGCGTAATTGAAGCTGGCCCGCGGAGAGTTGTTTACTTGTTCCTGCTGTTTGCTTTTTATGCGACTTTGATTAGCTGCCTCTGATTGCCGGGCGATTAGCCACGCCCACGCTCCTCGAATCCGGCATCTATATTCATTATGGCAGCCCCGAAACATGTGCAGGACATGCTCCCGGCGAAGCAAACCCAGCCAAAACCAGAACCGAGGCGAACCGGACCACATGTCAGGAAATGTCAACAATGCGCATGAAAATTCCAAGGATCCACCCCCTGCGCAAGGTCCTCCCCTTTGGCCCGTGACTTCCCCGTACACACAAAGAAATCGACTAGTAAATCTGAAATTTTTACAAGAAATATTTTCTTAATTCAAACAATGTTTTCACTAATATTATAATTATAATTGAATGCTTCCAAATTGATAATAAATTATCATAGAGCACGACTTGCGACTTTGGACGATTAATAGAGTTTAAAAACGAAATTTATTCAGAACTTTATTATTTTTACAGAAAGCCTGCAAACTTTTAATCGAATAACTGGCTCTCAGCATCATTTAGTATAATATTTTTGCATATAAAAACTTTTATATTTTACAATAAATATTTCCCAAGTTCAGACGATGTTTCCAGAATGCTTCCAAATCGATTATAATTTTTCGGAGTGCACGACCTGCGAGTCCTTTGGCCGTGGCAAGTGCGAGCGACAATTTCCTCCCAGGGGAAGCAATTTGCCACACACACAGCTCTCCGTGCCACACCATACCTCAGCCAAGGGCTCAGGGACCAAAGGGATGGATGGGCTCGGTTGGAAGGACTGGTGGAAATTCCTTGGAGCTGAGGCTGAGTGCCGCATTTCCGCGCTGCAAGACGCTGGCCAGCCACCGCAGCCAGTAGCAAGTAATGTGTGCGGTTAAATGTCCATAAATCAAATCCTAACACTCCACGTCCGCCGCTCAAGATGACCAACGGAACCCGCTCCGGCGGACTGTAACCGAAACTGAGCCTGGATCCGGATGCGGATTGGGGATGGGGATGGGATCCAGAAGGAGAACGGGGCTGGACCTGTCCGAGTTAATGCGGTTGACACTTTTCTGGGTTCTAATAGATGGGCGATGCAATGGAAATTCCTCGACTTGACCTCAAGTCGCCCGCAAAGGGACATTAAATGCAAAAGTGAAACCGAAGACAACTGGGACACCGGCTAAATGCTAAAAATTACCCCTCCCTTTTCCCTCCTCCCTTTTGTTTTTTCTTTCCAGCAGCCAAGTGCCCTCTTAGGATTGGGGTGGGTTAAAGGATATTTAAAGGATTGATGAGGAAAAACTGTAACTAAAAAAGTTTTGTGAAAGTGTCTCACAGGTAACTTTCTAACTTTTTCCAGGTTTCAAATATTAAAAAGTGTATAAAATTTAAGAGGAAATGTATTGTTTGTTTTAAATTTTTTATTTATCATATGTAGATCTTATAATATTTCATTATATTTATGAAAAAAAATCTTAGCCTAAGTTGATAACTGAAGTAATTGGCTTTAGTCACTGAGTTGGATTAGAATTTTGCGTCCAAGTGCCAGAGACGATTGCTTAACTCTAAAAGAAATTAAACCTAAATAAAAGGATAGACTCAAAATTAATTGGGATAATTGAAGCTGGTGACGCAGGGGTTTATGTGGGTAATGCTCAGCTTTCTGGACTTGGCAGCAGGCTCGCCCCACGAGAGATTCATGGAAGGAGCCGAGTGCACGCTGGTGGGGATCTGATTGTGGGAGGCCGGATGCCAGGACTGAGAGGCCAGGAGCGGTGCCGACTTGGACTTGGACCAGGCCTGGGCAGCCGCCTCCAGATCCTGCTTGATGCTCTGAAGAACCAAATCCACATTGTAGGAGTAGTGCCCCGACGAGGAGCTTGAACCCGAGTTGGCCGAGGCTCCTGGAGTGGCAATGCTGGTGGCTGGAGCAGCCGTCGTTTGAGCCAGGTGCTCCAAGATCTCGCTGAGATCGGAGCTGGAGCACATGCTGTTGTTGATCGTACTGTTGGCAGTGACTTCGGTCTTGACCTTCACTTGGCCAAAGTCCGGCTGGGCGGTCACCGGAGCTACCGCCACCACAGGACGCTTCTCTGCTGCCGCGGAGGCCTCCCTGGGATCCTGGGAGTAGGACATCAGGCGCTGCACAATGCCGCGATGGGCACTCTGCTCCGCCTGGGGCTGAGCCAACTTGGCACTGGCCTTGGACTCGCGGTGTCCCTGGATGTCCTTCTTGAACTTCATGCGGCGGTTCTGGAACCAGATCTTCACCTGGCGCTCGCACAAGGACAGCCGCTGGGCGATCTCAATCCTGCGCGTCCTGTACAGATACATGTTGCTCTTGAACTCGTTCTCCAGCTCCACCAGCTGGACGCTGGTGAAGGCAGTTCGGGATCGCTTCAGCTTCACCCTCTGTGAGTCCTGGCTGGGCTGGGATGGCAGGTTCTCGTCCGAGGACACCTGCTGCTGGTGGAGCTGCTGCGGGGAGCAGTGGTCGTTGAGGGTGGTGGGGTTGGAGTTCATCTGGTTGTAGTTGGGAGGCAGGCCGAGAGGGTTCACAGCGTGATGATGGCCGTAGAGCAACTAAAAATAGTGAAGGACCTAATTAGTTTGAATTTTAATTTGGATTAATTTCGCAATACTCACATCACTGTATTTCACCTCCGAAGGACCAGCTGTGTAGGGGCCCACCTTGGCCTGGTGCACTGGATAGTAATGCATGACGGATGACATATTCTGCTGATACTGCCGACTGCGCTGTCAAAAGTGGAATGATCTGCCGTCCTAAGCAAACACCAGCCTTATATACGGCTCCCTTTAGGTAGGAGGACATAAGCAGGTCAATTCCGCCGACGCAGCGTTGCGAAAAAATTTGCCTAAGCCCGCGAGTCGTAAATCCCTTCGTCGCTGGGCCGACGACTGGCACCTCGGAGACTAGCCAAGTCCGACGACTCCCGGCCATGGGCAATGGGCAATCTAGAGGCTTGTTTTGATCGAAATCCTGGCAGGATTTGGCGTTGCGTGAGACACAGTTCCAGGGGTCCCTCGGAGAGCCGGAGTCTCGCCAGGTAGACGGGCTGATGATGATCGGCTATCCGAGATTCGAGATCCGAAATCCGAGATGCGAGGTGATTGTTGTCCAACTTGTAGCACCTGTTGAAAGAGCCTCCGGTGGCGGCGCTGAAAGTGAAATCGAGGCTGTTGTCGCGGCTTTTGGTCGCTCGCCGTCCGCAATTATCCTCATAATGCAATGAAAGCGACGCTGCGAGAAAGGATGCTCCTCGGGGTTTTATGCTCGATTTAGACAGTTTATGGCTTCGTTTGTTGCCAGGAGAATATGCCCGAGAAACTGAAGTCTCCGTCGCGGCGAATGCGAATCCGTCGCGGTCCTCCCGTCCCTCAGGCTTCCCATCCTCAGACCTCGGACTCGGCAATGGTTCGCAAATTTTATTACTGGCGCTATCGGATTTGCTCCTTCTGGGAATTCGCTAAAAATACGCTGGAACAAAGGAGAAGTCATGGCAGGATAGACGTGTGGAAATGTGCCAGCGCCTGAAGTACAGTTGAGGGGTTTTCAACTTCAAATAAACGCAGATGTGCTAAATTTATAAATATCCTTCTTGAATCTAATTAACAAAAGAAATTACAAATGCAACGTTTGAGAACAATTAAATTGATGTTTCTTTTATAATCTGAACTAAGCTTGATATCGTAATTAATACTACTTAATACTCGAAATTAATAATAAAATGCATTTAGTAATAAGTGTTTTGGGATGCTAATAAAATGATAAATGTTAATATTTTGGAAAAATAAATTTGTTTTTTTTTTGTTATCAACATCAGAAACCTGATTTTAATTGCGCATTTTGAAATGTGTATAAATTATTTATGAAGACAAACTCTATTGTTGATACCTTGCAACTTTTGGGGGAACGGTTTTAATTTAGTTTATAAATTTAAATTTGATATGTCATTATATTAATAAGTAATTATTTACAAAACTAAGAACTAATAAATATACAATTATATTTGTTTATTCAACTTAAGTTGATCAGAAAAAAGTAAACATAAGCAAACATGGTCAGAAAAGTAAGAATGAGTTACTGACTTGGTTTTTCCTGCATATCCATAATCCACCTCTTAAAACGCGCCCATTTGAGCAAGATCAATAAAAATTACAAAACTGGGAGAAACCCGATCAACATTCGTTCATGCTGGTCGAGTTTTGGATTTCTGGATTTTCCAAAATTTATATCAAAGAAAATAGAGGCAACAAGTTGCCTGAAGGCGCCTGTACAGTGCCTACCTAAATGGGGCGACCGGGTGAGGATCGGGAAGGTCGCCGCTCAGGTAGCTATATAAACACAGGCAGCTGGTGCTAAAGTTTTATGATCCGCGGGTGTTCGCGGAAAAATCGCGAATCACATTTTATGGCAGGCATGTGTGAGTATGTGCCATAAAGTGCATTTTTAAATTCATAAGATTTTCGGGAAAACCAGATACTGTTTTCGTTCATCCTGGAAAGAGACGGAGATAGGTTCTACGTGCCCTTCGAAATTTCTAAATTTATGTACTTAGTCACAGCTTACTCTAGTAGAGTAGTTCTTATATTTTCTCATAACGATATAGATAAAACTTAAAGAGACAACATCAAAGGTGCACCGTTCTAAAAATAATATGAGGCTTAACAGATTTCATTGCAATTGTAGTGATAAAATAAAATAAATGGATAGGTAAATTATTCCGTAGGCAGCAAATAAATCAGTGTGACTAGAACAAGTGGTCTGCATTTGTTGATGAAACAATTTGCTAACGATTCTTGGTGAAAGAATGTGCAAATGTTCGATTATGTCAGACACTTTGGCATAGCATAGAAATTGAAAATATCATATCGAATATTATTGTTTAAATGTTCAATCTTTAAGGGGTAATCGTGGATCTTGATTACCCCCAAGAGAAACATTTTTCATTTCGATTAGTACAGTTTTTAGCTATGTCAAATTGCTCCAGAAAATATTTATTTGCTGGCGGGGAATTGAGGTGTGGGTGTGAACTTTCCCTGGAATAGGCTCAAGCCCAAAAGCCTCGAATGGGTCTGGTTGGATGTTCCTGGGCTTTAGTGGAACAGCAAACCAGCGCAATCGAAGCAACGAGCGTATTGCGGGGGAAGTTTGGACTAAAAATATAGTATCACTACAAGAGACACTGAACTCCATGTCGCCACTGACTAGGCTAGTACATTAACCTGACGCCAAGAACAATTTACACGGATCTTAAGACTAGGCCTAACTTACTACGCGTAGATATCTACAATCACTTGGTATTTGTACAATCAGGAACAACAGTGGTTAACCTAAAGCTACTTAAACTCTCTGGGACGCCGCTTGTCCAGGCTAATTGAAGCAGTAGGCGAACTGCGAGTTGCCTGCGGCGTTACGATGCGGATTATACGCTTGCATTATCGTATCCATCGTGCATTGATATTGGTTCGATTCGGACATGGCCACGCCCAATCCCATTCCGAGGGGCGGCTGAGATCCCTGTGGGGACGAATGTTTGCCAAACTTGGCAAAGGCTGTGCCGCGATTTCCGGATCCTGCCAAAGCTCTTAGACCGGTGCTCATGTCGTCGCTGCTGCCATCGTCGCAGCTCTTGTCCAGACCCTTCAAAGGCTCCAAGATCTATTAAAAGAAACGATATGACAGAATAAATGAGTACACATTTTTGGTTTGGTAAATTGTAGCAAAAGGGTTATATGCAAGGCTCAAGCCAACTGTATACATTTTTACTGTTGTAAATTAAATTTGTTTAATTATTATTTTTTTTTATGAAAGTTTGACGTGTTCGTTCTATGAAATGATTAAGTTTCAATTATACTTTTTCGTTTCTGTTTTGTATTATTTTCGGGTTCTTTATTAAATTGTTATCTGCTCTGCACACGAATTAAAAGTTAAGTAAAATTCAATAAGCTTCGGCCATTAAATAATAATTCCTGCCTTGCCATAAACTATAAATAAATCAATTTTCTACAATCCAATTTGTAAAAATAAATAAAACGTAATATATAAGTACACTGGCGGAAGAAATAATAAAGACGATCTGGTAGGGGATTTTTTCCTAAAATTTAATTTTGGTTATAATTTGTTTTAAGAGTATTGAAGTTGCTTTAATAACAAGAAACCAAATGATTTAACGTTTTTGATTTTTTGATTTAACATTTTAAGTATACAAAAAATTATATGTAATAGCTCAGTTAGGGCCTTGTAGACCGATCTTTATGAAACTATGAAACAAAAAAATTGGGAACTTGTTGGTCAGTCAAATTGGTAAATTTTTAGATAAACACCAAAATATTCGAATAATTTGCGAACGTTTCTATTACTTCCCCAAGAGTCTAATGGGCAAAAAACAAAATTAATTTTTTTTGTACTTAAAAATGTTTTAAAAATTCCTTTTTGGTTGTTATGAAAGCTACTTTAACACGCATAAAACAAATGTATAAACAAAATTGAATTAGCTTTCATTAGATAGTTTATAGTTAGTTTATATAAATAGATTTGAAATTGAGTCCTAGCAGAATCAGGATAAAATGAAATGAAAAATCTGTGTCAAAAGGCAAGGTGGAGAGGTGGACTCTTGGCTGACCTGTAGCGTCGTCTTCTTCCTCGTTCCGTCGTCCATTTCGTCGGCCTCCGTCTCGCCAACGGCGGTGGCGCAGGGTCCGCCAATGCCGATGCCGCACAGACTGGGACTCTCGTCATTCTTGGGTGTTAATGGCTCGTAGACCTCGGAGCCCGGCGAGGCAGCGCCGCGTGCCGAAGCCGATGCGGAGGCAGTGGCGCCAGACATGGCCGATCGCATGTAGTACGAGCTGTTGAAGTTGTAGTCCGCCTCCGGTTCGTCCTTGACCAGGACGCGGCAGGCGCTAGCTGGCTTTTGCTGGAAGTCAAAGTGATGGTACTGCTGCTGCTGCTGAGCCGTTTGCGGCTGTTGCATCTGGAGCGGCACGTGGTTGCTCTGGGAGTGCAGCTGCTGCTGGTGGTGATGGACGTGTCCCTGCTGCTGCTGGAAGAACTGGCCACCAGTAGCTGATCCTGGTGCTCCTCCTCCGGATGGGTACTGCCCGTGCGGGTGGCGATTGGTCAGGCCGTGGTTGTGGCCTCCATTGTAGTTGTAGTAGGCGTTGAAGGACTCGCCGTAGTGCTCAGCCATGTGGGCTGTGGGAGTCGAGGGAGTGGGCGATGGGGTCAAGGCGTTGGGCGTGGCTCCTCCGCCCAAGCTCAGGGTCTGCAGACTGGGCGGATCGCCTTCGCTCTGCTTCATGCCCGGCGACAGGGGCATGCCCTCGTACGACTGATCTTTGTGCTGATCCGACTGGATTTTGTGACGACGCCGGCGATTCTTGAACCAGATCTTCACCTGGGCAGTGCCCAGAGCCAGCTTGGCCGACAGATCCGCCAATCGGGGGGCCGTGAGGTAGCGCCCCTGCAGAAAGTGCTGCTCCAACTCGGCGATCTGGGAGCTGGTGAAGGTGGTGCGGGTGCGACGGGGTCGCCGCATCACCAGGGAGTCGGGCAGCTCCTCTGGGGGATACATTTCTGATAAGACGGTGGTGGACAATGCTCGCTTCACACTCACCTGGCTTGGGCATCTGGTTCGGCAGATACGGACGTATGTAGTTGTAGTTTATCGCACCCGTTCGCTCATCGAAAAGCTTCAAAGAATCAATGGGTACACTATCTTTATATAAAAACGTGAAAGGATGGCTCGCTCCGAAAGCCGAAGCCTTAAGATCAGATATTTTAATCAACTTTTAGTTATGAGGCCCAAACATCTTTAAGTCATTTTCAGTTTTTGACAAAAATTATGTGGGGAAAACAGTAAAATGGCCTTTATGTACTAATTTATTGTTATATAGTCAAAAACATACAAGTTTTTTTCACTTGTATTCCAAAATATTTCCTATTACAAAAGATACACATCAATATGAGTGATCTTTTTAAGATCATTCTCCGAAATTGAGTACAAATTTGAGAAATAGAGATTAATATTGTATTTAAATTATTTACTAGAACGGTTGATAATAACAAGAATATTTAAGTAATTAATGCACCAAAATCGAAAAATAAAATTTCAATATAATACAAAAAAAAATACAATAATAATATTTATTAGATCGCCTAGAAAAGATAAGGAGTTCTTCAGCAATGGCATAAATATATATATATATTTATGAGACGAAACAAATTCTTAAAGTGATCAGTGATCATAATTTGTTTTTAGTAGTTCACTTTACGGAGACCACACTGTATTCAAACTTTATTAGCGAGCACTTCTCTTTTCCTAGAGGATAGCCATTCCACTCACCAGATCGAAGGGATTCCGGAATTGTGGCGGCAACTGGAGCTGCGGATGCTGATGATGTGGGTGCGAATGTGGATGCGGATGCGAGTGCGGATGTGTGTGCGTGTGGGGCAGCGGATGGTGATAAAAGTTTTGATCTGGCGGCGGTTGCGCCATTTTCCCCAAACACTCCGCCGCGCTATTTTCAGGGATTTTCTCGCGCCGCGCGGAAAATTCGCAAGTAAAATGTGGGAAATATCGTATATTATATGTAACCGGTTACGTTCGAGACGTTCGCGAACTTATTTCGCCAACATTTTGCGTTTTACTTGCTCCACTTGCTTCGCATTTGCAAACTACCGTTATTTAGTGATGGTGCGAAGGGAGGGAGAGAAACCTCGATCCGTGTGGCAACGCCGAAAAGTGTGAGTGCACAGAGTTTTCAGCAGAGGGCGCCAACACTACACAGAAAAGCGCCCCTTCTGGAATTCGGTGAACAGCTATTGCTCACTTACAAAAGCAGAATACCATAGACCTATGGCGGCTTATTTAAAATTAGTATTGCAGCAGTTCAGTTAATTAGTATTTGTAATCCAATAAAATTCTAAAGCATTTTAAAAATTCTGTCAAATAAATATTTTTTTTTATAAAAAATATATTCATAAAAATATATAAATACAAAATTTAAAAGTTTCGCTTATGCTTAAAACAATAAAATCACAGTGGCTGTAATTCAAAGTTAGCTCCAAGCATATGCCAATGAGATTCCTGCTGACCAAGTACTTGTTGATTCGCTTTATCACCTGGGAAGCAATGAGCGCGCAGGTACAGTAGCGCTCCGGCATTCCGGCGTCCTCACAAGTCCTCGGCTCGTCGTTGGGAAAGAATACAGACTGCTACATGGGGCAGTCGGGAGGTATTGTTAGTTTCTGGCCATCTGAAGTGAAATCAGGCGGTTTCAAAATCGGCTGGACTAACTTTGTCCTGGTTGTAGGCTGCGGCTATCAGCGGCTGTTAAAGCCACAAGTTAAACAACCTACTTTGACTGTCAATATATATTTTTATTCAGGCCCTCGACTGTACCGTTTCTACATGTAGATTTCCATCAGATTTTTGTCTGCATTCGCTTATATAAAATGACAATAATTTAGATTTGAATATTTGTATTTTTTAAAATGCTGAATATATATTACGGTTTAAGATTATGTTAAATTTTGTAAATAACAATAATTAATAACCCAAGATTTTCCATACGGCTTATTTGACTTTAACATTTTTAGAATAAATTCAACAGTCAGTTGATCTTTAAGCGGGTGTCAGAAGCCTTAAGTGAAATATTTTTAATGACATTTAGCGAATAATTGTCGTGTTTGCTTTTGGGATCTGGCATGAGCTTGTTGCCAAACTGGCAACAAAAGTCAATTCACAGACACTCCAGTCGACGGCGGAGTCGGAGTGCAGCCAAAAGGCAAACAAAATACGCGCACATAGTCAAAGCCAAAGGATACACACTGAAGTACAGTGGTTGCTTAGAAATTCAATTCGAAGATATCAAAATGAAAGCCTTAACTATGATAGATTTACAAACAAGATGTAAAATAAATAAACATAATTAAAATATCATATTATTTTCATAAGCTATTAGAGTTGCATGTTATATTTGTACGGATTTGCTGGGAGCACGGAAGCAAAAGTCTTCTAAATTTACCGAATAGTAATGAAACTACCGTAAGACCATATTAGAAAATATTCAAGAAAGCTCTATGATTACTCTTTTAAACGCCAGAAAAGGACGTGCGAGGACCCACTGTGCGGAATTGGGCCACAAATTCACACGCAGTGTGTGACAAAGGACAAGGACTGTTCCCTCTCCCTTCCCCGCTCGGCAGCCCGGCTGCTGAATGCCCTCCGTGTGTGCCGCTGCCGAAGCGAAACACCCAAAGAGCCACTGACAGAAACAGGATTCGGGTAATAAATTACAAAATTTGACATTTTCTGTTTTGGATCCGCTTGCGCCTGAATGCGAGCGGCAGCCCTCTCTTTCGCACGCCATACAGCCGTCTCTTTCGTTCGGTTTCGCTGTGTGTCCAGTTTGGTCGAGCCAAGTCGACCGTTGCATGCAGCAGCCAGGACCTGCCAGGACCTGGACCTGGACCTGGATCCAAAAAGGCATCGACGCAATGGTCATAATGACGCTGCCGGAATGCAACTGAAACTGAAGCCAAGGATAACCCACAGCCGGGAGGGGAAAAGAGACGGAATAGAAGCGCCCTATGCGGTCCACAGATAGTTAACTGGAAATTTATTATTTTACACAATTTACAATTATCTGATTCGAATGTGCACTCGGAGGCAGCGAGTCCTGGCGATGGGGAGTACGAGTCCGAGTTCGGGCGACAGATGCAGCTGCCCTCCCATGGGAACGGCCTCATTTCAGCAGAAGTCACCGAAACGATTTAAGATGTGATTTAATTTTCCAGAAACTGTGGCTATAGTTTTCGTCGCTCTTAAGGGGAATTTCTTCGCCAGACAGACAGCGTCGTCATCAATCATTTCACATAGTTAAGCCGGGTTAACCTCGACGGGTTTTAGGGGAAACTTGGCCAGCGGCTGATCAGAGGTCGGGCCGGGAAATGTGGAAATTAAATGCGATTGTGCAGGCAGCTTCTGCGACAAGCGAGGCTATCCAATTAAAGCAGTGTTTAAACAAAAGGTGAAGGGTTTAAGTAAAAGTATTTTAGGTTTGCACCATCATAGCTTTATGCTATTGGATAAAGGATATTATTATTTAAGACCCTTATTCGCAAAATAAGTAACATTCCTAATAATAAATATAAACAAAATACATAAATTTTATAAAAAATAATTTTAAGTTCCAAGAAAAAATGTTAGAAATGGAGGTAACATATCTAAATTCGCAAATGTTCTGGATGGAAAATACATGATGTAATATAAAAGCTATTATGAATCAAGTAAAGTAAGATTTAATTTAACAGTCACGGTTTCTTATAAACCTTTGAACATTATATTTAGCACTTCTCTTTTAAAACTATTTAAAATAATCACTATCACAAAGTTGAAGATACTAGTCTTTCGTTAATTTTACACACTTCTACCCACAGCATCCTTAAATTCTCTTTAAATTTACCGCAGAATTTCCCAGCATGGCTGAGTGGTAAATACCACCCAACGCCTCGCGTTCCACCCCCTTTTGCTTTTTACTTCTCGCGCATGCGGCCCTGCTCCGACATAGAAAGAGACAGAAGACGCCGGGATCGCTGGCATTTCCAGAGCGGGCAGGATATTCCAGAGACCGCTCGCCATGGCTGTTGCTTTTGTTCGCCGGCAGCGGAAAGTAGCGCGCCATGCCATAAATCACAAATGGCTCGCATTCCACCTTTACCACCCCGCCGCCCTTTCCCTTCTCCTCCTTCCACGAATCCCTAAATGGCGGCACAAATTTGAATTTGAATTAGAATTTCGCACGCCGCCTTTCAGTTCGCCCGCGGCCGCTTTCGCTGGCGCTTTGCTTTGCAACGGACCGCTTATCTTGGGGAGGGGGGGCTGAAAGGAAGGGGGCACTGCAGCAACGACCAGCAAAACAAATCAATTAAAGGCGAGGAGGAGAGTGCATTGATAACTCAGCCCGAAGTCAAACGCACGCACAAGTAAACAATTTAAATACGAGCTGAAATGCAAACACAGATACAAAGCACCCATACAGATGCAGGAGCAAACACAGATACAGATACAGATAAAGTCAAGGCGACAAAGTAAATAACCGAGGGGCGATAAGATCCAAAACGTCGATGACTTCTTCTTCGGCAAATGCATTGAGAGAAAATAGCTGTAAAGTATTTCGGAATAAATAAAACAAGTAAATAAAATTATTTGTAAAGAAATAATTAATCAACTTCAACTATATTCTTTAATACTATATTCTTTAATTAATTTAATTTAATTTAATTTGATTTTCATTTAGTTATGATTAACTGTTAATATACACAGATGTGAACTTTCGACGCCATTTTTAGTTGAGTATTAACATGAGGAAATATTTATTCGAGTGTACCCATTAAGACGCAACCCAGTCTAGACAAGGCAATCGATCATAACGATGTCTATCTGCCTCATTCTCGCGGTGTACAATTTTCGGGACTCTTCTTGGGTTTGAGGAGATAACGAGCGCTCGACGTCGGCGCGTCAGGAACAATACGAAGAACCCAATTCAGAGGTAGAGATAAGCAGAACGTCAGCAGAGATACGGTCTTCTGAGCCGAGCTCAGTAGCCTCTGCCGATTCAGTCGAGCCCCGAACGCGAAGAGAAGCGCATTGAACCCACAAGAAGCGAGATAATCGAACGGAGGAAGAACAAAAATCAACAGCAACATCCTGTAATTAAACGAAAAATAAAGAAACTTATAACCAAATACCTAAGAGTGTAAAAAACTACTATACATAAATTTAAAAAGTGAATAATTTCAAAAAATACATCAAATTAATATTATTTAAAATACTATAAAAGACCCAAGCTCATCTAATCTTGCATGTGTAATCGAGCAATGTTAATATATACTTTTTAAATTAAGTTAACTTGTGAAACTTGTGGTCTTAAAACATTTTTTGGTATAACATCTATTTAATTTTTGCCCTTAATAGTGCACTTTAGCAAACAGTTAAAGCTTATTGGATTTAAATGAACATTTTAATTTGATTGATATTGCAAACTTCATTCATAATTAACATTAACTGTGATAATATTTACTCCAATTTTAAAATTGCAGATCAGCCATGGCGAGTCTACGGCTTTACATCGGCCTTTTCCTGGGCCTGGCGATCTCCTTGGAGTGGGCTCTTGTCCTCGGAGCCCCAGTGATCAGCCACATCAGCAAGGACGTGGTGGCCAGTGTGAACGACACCGTGGAGTTCAACTGCACCGTGGAGGAGGTGGGCCAGCTGTCGGTCAGTTGGGCCAAGCGACCCAGCGAATCGGACACCAACTCGGTGGTGCTCTCCATGCGCAACATCCTCAGCTTGCCCGACCAGCGCTACAATGTGACGGTGACCGAGGGCCCCAAGGCCGGCAGTGCCACCTACACCTTCCGCATCCAAAAGATCGAGGTCAGCGACATGGGTCCGTACGAGTGCCAGGTGCTCGTCTCGGCCACTGAGAAGGTGACCAAGAAGCTGAGCCTGCAGATCAAGACGCCGCCGGTGATCGCGGAGAACACGCTGAAGAGCACCGTGGTGACGGAGGGCCAGAATTTGGAGCTGACCTGTCATGCCAACGGATTCCCCAAGCCCACCATCTCCTGGACCCGCGAACATAACGCGGTTATGCCAGCCGGAGGTCATTCCCTGGCCGAGCCCACTCTGCGCATTCGCACAGTGCACAGAATGGACCGCGGTGGCTACTACTGTATCGCCCAGAACGGAGAAGGTCAGCCGGACAGGAGGCTGATCCGGGTGGAGGTGGAGTTCCGGCCGCAGATCGCCGTCCAGAGGCCCAAGGTCGCCCAGATGGTGTCCCACTCCGCGGAGCTGGAGTGCTCCGTGCAGGGCTACCCGGCGCCAACTGTGGTCTGGACCCGCAACGGAGGACCCGTGCAGTCCAGTCGCCACCACGAGGTGGCCAACACGGCCTCCTCCTCGGGCACCACAACCTCTGTGCTGCGGATTGAGAGCGTGGCGGAGGAGGACTTCGGGGACTACTACTGCAATGCCACCAACAAGCTGGGCCACGCCGATGCCCGGCTGCATCTCTTCCAAACCGTCATCCCGGTGCCCTCCTGGTCGTAGTGACCCCTGCCCCGCAATTTCGCCATACCGCAGTTTCCATTCCCACGCTTAAAAGACTGGAACCCCAACTCGTCTCGCTTTTTCGGCAATTCGCCAGTCCGGATGCGGCCTGTGTTTATATTATTAATGATTCATTCAATTAGCTCCCATTCAGACTTCATTATTTTCGGACACACTCGAGATCGAGCGACCGCCTGTGCCTTATGAATTTTGCTCTGCATCCGTCGTTCTACGTAAAACACATTTATTGCTTAAGTAAATAACGTTCTCTGATAAAGTTTAATCGGTCTTTTCCTATGTGGTGGGGTTGGGTGAGGATGTTGGATAAGTAAACCAATAAAAGAGTACGAGTAATATCATGAGAGCTAACCAGTGGCTCGTCTTAGTGATTAAGTCACATAGCAATGCAGATGGTAAACCTAATTACATACAGAAAAGAGGAGAGCCCTTTTATACATTAAAGGATCATCTTTCCAAGATCTAAATAAATTATACTGACAAATTTTCCATTTTAAATACCCTAGCACATTTTATCTATTGGATCAAAACAAATCCATTTAATGCTACAAAGGATAAATTTAAATACATATAGATTCGGCTATTTCTGATTAATGATCGAAGGACTCAATAATCTGATGATTTCACTTTAGGAAGTAAACGAAAGATCTCCCAAGATAAGCCGCCTTAAACGGCTTTAAATCTCCCATCCGAGTCCCCAAGGTCCCACCTTGACACCGAGAAAAAGCATGTACCCTCCATTCAGAGCGGGGATACGGTATACAGGTCGTACTGCCGAAAGTCATTTGCCAAAAAGTTAACTGAGCCCGCTCAAAGTGCCACAACATTTAACTCTTCAATCATGGCTAAAAAATGGCAGTCAGTTCACCTCTTGACGTAAACACTCACATGGCTGTGTGGCCAAAATGGGGGGTTTGTGTGGCTGTGCCGAGGAACCCGAGCCCGAAAGTAAGTTGTTCATTGTAATTGAGAAAAATGCGAGGCATTTGTAAGGCGGCCCAACGAGTTGGGTCTGCCACTGGCACAACAACTATTCAGGGGAGTGCCGGGGCGACCCAGTCGAAGTCCCCGAAGGACTCCATTATGGCCCGAGCACATTAGTTTAACTAAATCCCCAACCCGGCTCATCGCTCACTAAAATCAACACTTGCTAATGACTTAATTGTTTCCATTAGAAACCCGTTGCTGGAATACATTTGGCAAATTTTTCATCCTCGCTCTTAGTGCTTTACTTTTTTTGCACATGTCCTGCTGGCCCAGCTCCCCGCATCCCGCACCAAATGAATCCTGGCTAAATGTCTGTCTTTATTGTAATTGGTATTGTTGCTGCTGCTCGCACGCATTCGCATTCGCATTCGCATTCGAGCCAGAAGTCCAGGGACAACACGTGCGTCCTCGTCTGAAACTCCCAGCCTCGAGCCCGACCGCCCATCCCGTCGTCCTTTGGCTAGAACATCATTTCATTGTCTGCCCGAGTCGGAGGTTGAGGCTGCGGCGGCAGGAGTAGCGTGGCCCAACATGGACGCCGACGTGACTTTTATTGATTTTCGGACCGAAACGAAACCTCCCCTGAGAGAGAGTCGACAAAAGTCGATTGGAACGCAAGCTGTGAGATTCTGCGGCCCGGTGAGTTTAGGGGTGGAAATCGCGCAGCTCAAACAGGGTTTTCCCTTTTCCGACGACACCCTGCCGCAGAAAATGGCAACAGTAAGGCCTGGCTAAGGAGCCCGGCCAAACTCTTCAAGGAGAGTAGACATTCGGTTCCTCCTCCGCTTGCAATTTCCACGAGGTTGGAGGAGGATGAAGTTGAAGTTGGCGCCTGCGCAGTGGCTTTTAATGGTTACCTTGGGACTAGTGATGACGTTCTAGACAATTTATAAAAATGGAAAAATATCTCGTAAATATAATGGCCAGAAGTCCTGTAGCGCTAGGATGTGAGTAAATGAAAAAAGGTCTTTAAAATTTGTAATTCACTTTTATTTGTATTTAATGGATCAAAGTTTATTATTTATTATTAAAAACTTATTTGATCTAAAAGGCTTAATAATTATATACCTTTCTTAACTTTCAAATTTAGGCAAAATAATGAAAAAATGCTTTTAAAAATGATTATATAAAGCGAAAATTTACTATCAATAGGCTTACATATTAATTGATTATTTATATTCAGTTGAACATCTAATTCTCTATCATTTTTATTATTTATAGCTGAACAATTTGGCCTCTGAATATATCAGCACTGCTTCCGACTTGCACTTTTATTGGATGCTGTTGTTGGAACCTGGAAACCGAATCCACCGACAATCTCTGGCTTCCAAAACGAGCCGCCTCCACAGGCGGACGCTCATTCGACTGGGATCTTTTGCCCAGGATGCAGTGGCCCAGATTCCGCGGCTCCAGCATCCATATTCCCACTATTTCCACATCCTCAACTACGAGCGACGAACGCGGTTGTAAACAAAGGCCGTGGTGTTGGTTTTACGAGTTGATGATGGCTGATGATGATGCTCAGTCCTGCGACTCTATATGCACTGCCAAGGAGCTGTCATCACAATAAAACGCGGGCAGCGGCACGTGAAATTCGATTGGGTGAGTATCTCGTTGAAGATTTAACAAAAGCCCCAAAATTGTGTGACGAAGTGAAATAAGAATTTGGCGATTTTATGAGTTTTCTTATGCCGTGAGTGTTAGTGCTATAATTTAAGTTGATCGGGAGATCCTGCCTTATTTCACCACTTACATCCAAAATTTTTATAAATAAACCTTCTTCTTCGGGTACGTGATTAAATTATTAATACTTTTTAATAAATATTTTTGTAAAATTTAAACCCTACGACTTATAAAAAAAGTGTTATGTCCTTTCAAAAAAATGTGCCGTTTTTTTTCTCAATAAATTTAATTATGAAGAAGTTTTTCCTGAGTGAATATTGACTTTATGTAAAGTAAAGGTTTTTTGGCAACTGAGCTTTTGGCTTGTGGCCAGAAAAATAAACCCAAAATTTATTTGGTAGTTTGCCAAGAACAAATTATGTGATCAATTTAAAATGCAAGGAGTAAGTTAACCAAATATAATTATTTATTTAAAATATTTGGATTCTTTGAAACATGTTCAATGGTTTCATGAATGTTTATCCCTAAAAAGGGGTGACACTGACATTATGGATTTAGTTGATTGCAGTTTCTGGTAAAGATCACAAAAAAGAATTCAAGAACATTTTTTATATGACAGCAATAATATCGCTGTTTAGCTTTGCTAAATAAATAAATAAGAAACATTGAGTATATTTTCAGAAGACAACCTTTAAAAATCTAAAATGTTTAACCATTTTTGACTGTAAACCTTTTTTTAAATTCGTAAAAATTAAAAAAAATATCTAAATTTTTTTAAGGGTGACATTATTTGTGTAATTTAAAACTAATATCGCCTAAAATCTGAAGTCCTAAAAAATCTTTATAAAAAGTTCATCGAAAAACCAATTTGTTGACCCTTTTTGTGACTTAGGGTCCAATTCTAACAAAAACATGAAAGATCGCTAAAGTCGGGTTCGTGTCCCGACTATCTAATACCCGTCACTCGGCTAAAGGTACTGCGAGGGAGATGGATATATAACCTTTTTTTGATTGCGCATAACTTTTTAATTAATGATCCGATTTGAAAAAAGGCCTTCTGCACTTTGATAGGTATAAATATACACAACAAAATTGCATTTATACCTCTCGGAAATCGTTAAAAGTATGGGCGCCAGACACATTTTAAAATCGTTAATGGGCGATTGTGGGCGTTCGAGGGGGCGTGGCACTCGGCTAAAATAAACTTGCGCTGCGTAAGAAGCCCAAGAATATGTGTGGGAAATCTCAACCTTCTAGCTTTTGTAGTTTCCGAGATCTCAGCGTTCATACAGACGAACAGGCAGACAGACAGACAGACAGACAGACGGACAGACGGACATGGCTATATCGACTCGGCTAGTGACCCTGATCAAGAATATATATACTTTATAGGGTCGGAAAGGCTTCTTTCTCCCTGTTACATACTTTTGCACGAATACAATATACCCTTTTACTCTACGAGTAACGGGTATAAAAATACCCGATGGATGATTATTTTTGGTATTTTTTTTCTCTGTGTATATATGGAAACCAAAGATTGTAGGAAATTATTTTAATCAAAACATAAAAATATCTATATATTTTTACAATTTTCGTCTTAAAAATTCATTTGGTTTAAATAAAATATATTAGTTTAGCCTAGTTTCCGTTTAACCAAATAGTTAAAATCAAAATAAAAGAAAACAAAAACATGTTTATACCCGTTAAAAGGGTATATTGCATATTGAGTAAAAGGGTATATTGTATTCGTGCAAAAGTATCTAAGAGGGAGAAGGAAGCGTTTCCGACTAGAGTACTGCATGAGTCCACTTGAATTGACAAGTAAATTTTTATACCCGTTACTCGTAGAGTAAAAGGGTATATTGTATTCGTGCAAAAGTATGTAACAGGGAGAAGGAAGGGTTTCCGACCCCATAAAGTATATATATTCTTGATCAGGATCACTAGCCGAGTCGATCTAGCCATGTCCTTCTGTCCGTCTGTCTGTCTGTCTGTCTGTCTGTCTGTCTGTCTGTATGAACGCTGAGATCTCAGAAACTATAAAAGCTAGAAGATTGGCATTTTGCATGCAGATTTTAGGAGTTCCTACGCAGCGCGTTTCCGACCCTCGTTCTCTCTATAAACTATATATATTCTTGATCAGCCATCATCAGATCTAGCCATGTCCGTCTGTCCGTCTGTCCGTCTGTCTGTCCGTCTGTCCGTCTGTCTGTCTGTATGAACGCTGAGATCTCGGAAACTATAAAAGCTAGAAGATTGACATTTTGCATGCAGATTCTAGGAGTTCCTACGCAGCGCAAGTTTGTTTCAAAAGGGTGCCACGCCCCCTCTAACGCCCACAATCTAGCGATTTACGATTTTAAAAATTTCAATATTTCCGAAAAGGAAAAATGCAGTTTTAGGGTGTTTATCAATACCTATCGAAATGTAGAAGAAATTTTTCAAATCGGACCATTCGTTAAAAAGTTACGGCGGATTTATCTCCATCTCCTTCGCACTTCCTTTAGCTGAGTAACGGGTATCTGATAGTCGGGGCACCCGACTATAGCGTTCTCTCTTGTTTTATTTTAAATTATATCAGTGGTTTTCCCTTATGAAAAAATCAAGTAAAAACAAGAAAGGAAGCTAGCTTCGGCCAGCCGAAGCTTATATACCCTTGCAGATCATTCCTATCAATTAACAAATCGCAAAAATGTTCAATTTTCTAATATTTCTCATTAATTTTCCGATCGTTCCTATGGCAGCTATATGATATAGTCGTCCGATTTTGATCAAATTAAAATTGAAATTCGGAAATATTTAAAAAGAGTTATATCCTAGAGTAGAAGATAATACAATAAAAACCAAGGAAGCTAGAATTTATTTCCTATTACTTTTCCATTAATTTTCCGATCGTTCCTATGGCAGCTATATGATATAGTAGTCCGATTTTTGAAATAATTAATTCGAAATTCAGAAATATTTAAAAAATAACATCCCCAAAAGTAGAAGGTAATATTTCAAAAAACACCAAAGCTAGAATTTTTTAAAGTTTTTTTCTTCCGATCCTTCCTATGGGAGCTATAAGATATAGTTGTCCGATCCGGTCGGCTCCGACATATATACTACCTGCAATAGAAAGAAGACTTTTGCGAAAGTTTCGTCCCGATAGCTCAAAAACTGAGAGACTAGTTTGCGTAGAAACAGACAGACGGACAGACGGACAGACGGACAGACGGACAGACAGACAGACGGACAGACGGACGGACAGACGGACAGACGGACATGGCTAGATCGACTCGTCTTGTGATGCTGATCAAGAATATATATACTTTATGGGGTCGGAGACGTCTTCTTCACTGCGTTGCAAACTTCTGACTGAAATCATAATACCCTCTGCAAGGGTATAAAAATGATCCAAGTTTACTGAAATTAAAAATGACTTGTTTGTCAATTCAAGTGGACTCATGCAGAACTCTATTTCCGACCCTATAAAGTATACATATTCTTGATCAGGCAAGTCAATATAGCAATGTCCGTATGTCCATCTGACTGACTGTCTGTCCGTCTGTATGAACGCTGAGATCCCGGATTTTTCAAATCGGACCATTTGTTAAAAAGTTATGCCAGATCAAAGTTTTATATCTCTATCTCCCTCGCTCTCCCTCTAGCTGAGTAACGGTTATCTAATAGTCGGGGTACTATAGCGTTCTATCTTGTTTTATCTCATAAGTATGCATTCTACAATGTACACTGTCACCGATCGAAAGATCTTCAGACAATCTCCTTAGACATCATATTCAAATTTGATCCAATTTATTGACGTCTTAGATAATTACTGGATAATTATCCATATTCAATTGGTGGCGCCAAATGGAGGTGGGGATGCGGGTGGTGCAGATGCAAATGAATGAGTGCCACGCCCCCAATCAGATAATTATGAGCATGTTCGCCGTACGCGCCCATAAGTAATTGCATTGTAATTAATGCTGGCACGCCGCTCTCTGTTTGCAAAAGATAAATTAGTAAATGAATTATCGCTCGCAATAGTGGGGCATTAATTGAAGTCTCGCGCGCTTGATTTATGAGTCCTGCGCAATTTATGGACGAATGCATAACCATTTTCCCCAATATCCGTTAACATGCGGCGAGCGACAGAGATGCACGAGTGGAAAAATGGAAAATGGCAAATGCAAATGGGAAAAACTCTGCCATAAATAATAATTTAAATATTTCATGGTCCGGGCATAAAAACGAATTAGCCTCGCGTTGCTTTAAAGCCAAATATTTACAATGGCGACTGAGTGGGGGTGCCTACTCACACGCAGAGAATAAATAATTTGCGTTGCAATAGAAGTTTTATTTTTGTGCCAGTTTCAGAACTACTGTTATAGGTAATATCTAGTATGTCAACTATTTTCAATTATGTATTTGTTAACCATTGTCATAATTAATTAAAATCAATGCAATTAGATTTTATTAATTAAAATCAATGTAATTAGATTTTATTTATTAAAATCAATGCAGTTCGATTTTATTGTTTTCAAGACAGATAAAATTATCTGAGTAATTACTATCAATCAAGTTATTTACTAGTAACTACCCGTTACTCGTTTAGTAAAAGGATATATTGTATTCGTGAAAAAGTATATAACAGGTAAAGATACGCGTTTCCAACCCTATAAAGTATATATATTCTTGATCAGGATCACTAGCCGAGTCGATCTAGCCATGTCCATCTGTCTGTCTTAATGAACACTGAGGTCTCGGATACTATAGTATAGTAGCTTTCGTATACGAAAGCTAGAAAGTCGCATTAAAGGATTTTTAAGAAAGTCTAGCACCCACATCTTTACAGATTTTTCAAAAGTGTAAATGCTATTTTTGTTGTGTTTATAAAAACTTTTCTCAAAAAAATGTAAAATCGGAGAATCCATTAACAAGTTATAAGCACAAATTTAAATAGTCATAAGATAGAGCCATCAAAAATTTCAACAGCCGCTAGATGACGCCAGTAGCTTTGATAACTGCATATCTCCATCTCACTCGCACTCCCTTTAGCTGACTAACGGGTATCTGTTAAATCTGACAAATTAAAATTACTTTATATTTTAAATAGATCTTATAAAACGTTTTTATCCCTCTGCCTATTTTTCTCTAATCTTTTACTTTTTGGAATTAATGTTACATTATAAATAAGTATTTCTCGTCTGAAACATTAATATAATGACTCAAAACCGTAAGGCCTATGTCATGATAGAAATCTTTCAAAATGACCCAATTTTCGCAATATTTTCTGCAGTGTAGCGAATGTGAGTGACAAGATTGCTTGCATGCATCGGTCGATGTGGAAAGGAAGGGGCCCTGGTGGTGGGGATTTCGGTTTGCTTGTTTGGTGCCTGTCATTAATCCTTTCATGCGGAGACAAATGCAAACTGCTTTGTTGCCGCCCCCGGCTCCCGGTCACGCCCCCTGGGGTCCTGCTGCTGCGGTTGCGGTGCGTGCTCAAATAATAAATTTAACTAATTGCCCGAGCGATTGGCCAAACAAACCAAGCCAAGTGCACAAAAGGAGCGAGCTGGAATTACGATTTGCATTGCCAAGGATTCTGCATCTCTATCCGACTTTGGCAGCCTTTAATCTCCGTTGCTGGGAAAACTTGGATCGGAAACTTTCGAGGAGGGGGCGTGGTCAGTGTCAAAGTCAGGCGGGAGTTGGAAATGGATTGGTCGAGCTCTTCGAACGGCTTAGCTTGGGGGATTACGGAGTCCACTCTAAATGATTCATTGGGACTCGAGTTTTGAATTTAATCGGAATTTGGCTAGAATACATGCCATAATTGATATGATATTTATATATTTAATAAGAAATATGCACTAATTTTCTTTCTATCCAAAGATGCCTCACTTGATAGTTACTTATTTCCATACACATTAAACTATATACATACATAAAAATGATTTAAATAACAAATCGGTTTGAAAAAATGGAAATATAGCATATTTTTTCAAATAACCAATAACCAGCTTTAACTAAATTACCGTGTAAATATGTATAGAAAATTGTACTTATGTTTTTAATTTAAATAATTCTATATCTCTAATCGTCATATTTTAAATTATCAACTGTTTATTCAGGCTGTGCAATTGTTTAATTTGTCCTCTTAAAGAGTTATGACCAGCTGTACCTCTCTCTTAACCAAATTACGTGTGGCATCCAACGATTTTGAGGCCGTTTCCAGTGGTTTGAGGTGAGGATTTGGGGAACAGAATGGCGCTCCACTGCAGAGGGGCTTAAATGGATCCCCTTTTTTACGAATGTGCATGTTGGCCTTGCGCCAAAAATGTGTAACGCATTTCGAAGCTCGCATTTGAATTCGCCGGAATGTTTTTTGTGTCCCACGTTGGGTCGCATCTGGCGGATACGTTTTGGGGCCACGCCCGCAAAAAAAGGAATCCCGCCCGATGCGTCGTTTTAATATTTCGACCAATTTAGATAACTGTTTCCATTTGCAATTAAAATGCAAAATGCAGATACAGATACGGGCGAAACTCACGGATGCAGATGCAAACGGGGCGCGTCTGGCCGTTAAAAATTTCTGTGCCCAAAACTGAAATTAAAACTTTTCCTTGACGGCCGCAATGGGCGTGGTTGGGGCGGGGATGGGGAGGGGGGCGTGGTCGTGCGGCAGATGACTGTCTGCACTTATCTCAGCCAACTTCGATATCACGTTCGCTTCTGGTCGCCCCTCCTTTGTTGAAAATTAAAAACGAAATAAAATTAAAAATAAAAAGGGACAGTCGGGAAAAGGACAAGAAAAAACAAAGAGGGGAGGCAGCAACGCATTTGCATGTTAAAAGTTTTCGCACTGCTGGCATTTTATTCGCCACCCAGCGATACTGCTGATGTGTTCCGTGGTTTGGCGGTTCCTTTTCTTTTGGCACTTTCTGGCGGAAGTTCTGGGCCACCGCCATTTCGGGCTGGGCTGAAATTCCGAACGGGCCAACAGGATGGGGCTTTTGGCCAGGAAGGGGAAGCTCTACAGACGGTTTTCGGTTTTCTGTGTGTGTGCCTGCGAAAATATTTATGTTTTTGACATTTAATTTATGTTTTCGCTGCAGCTTACTTAAGTGCTCGATGACAAAGAGAGCTAGAGAAGAGTAAGGGCTCTTTGATTGGGCATTAAATCTCCGAGGTCGAAGGCCAACCTAATTTATTGTGGGTCAGCAAACTCGAAAGCAAAGAAATTCTTTTTAAAAAATATTTGTATATTTATCGGAACACGAATAGATTTCTCTTACAGAATGCGGCGTATAAAATAATAATTCTTTTATACCATTTGAATTCAACCTTTTTCTTTTAATTATAATTTTTTAATTCTTATTGCTCGTACAATTTTTATTTCATTTTATCATTGCTTTCAAATAAATACACTGACTTTCATTTTAAAGTTATAACTTATATGTAATTTTTCTTTTTAAAGAAATAAAGTCAAATTTTTAGTCCTAAAACTCCCTTTAACTGTTCGATCAAAAACCCTACAAAATGATAATTTCTTTAAGAAATTAATTATATTATGTAACTTAACAATTATTTTTAAAATTTATTTAACCTCTGTTTTCTTTTGCAACACATTTTCTTTTTCTAATATCGTTGATTATTCCCCAATCATAATAAAATCATTTTAATAAAAGCATTTACGACCCTAATTCGCCAATAACGTTCATTATAAATTCATGTTTGACTTAAATGGAATGCCATTCATATTCATTTATATCTTCCGCCAACTATGTGCTCCCTTACAAATTCTAACGCAAAGCTTGAGAGAGATTTCTTAGCATTTTTGATGGTGGAATCTGTCTGTTGTTTGTTGCCAGAAAGCCAAAATCCGATGCGAAATGATGAGCAATTTATCTGCGCGGAATCTGGGAGAATCTGCTGTGTAATGAATGTCCCAGATAGGTTGCTCCCCCGCCTCATCCTGAGGATTTTCCCAGACTTTTCCGTATATCAAGGGAGGAAGGGGGAAAGGGGGAGGATGGACCCACCAAGTGGGCGACTGGGCGCACATTATTTGGTTTAAGGGGTTTTCATTATAACATGCATCGCACGCCGCGCTCGTCTTTATCGCTATCGCTTGGCAACATCGAGCTGCTGGAACCCGCGTATCTATATCTATCAGCAAAAAACACACACTGCGGCAAGGACACACCCCACTTTCCACCCCGCCCAACGCCCCCTATACCAGCAGCCACGCCCACCCGGAGATGAGAATCATGGTTTGGGTTGGCAAAGGCGAACATCATGGGCTACATTAAAATGTTGCCATCCAGGCAAGCGACTCCGCCGACAAGCATCAGCATCTCCTGCTGATGGCCCTCCCCTGGAACTCGCTCTCCCCACTTGGACGCCCCTGACTTTTAGCAGGGGGTATAAATAAACTGCCGCAATCGCCAGCATCATCGTCGCATCTGCAATTGCGTATTTGCGAGCTGGGGCGGAGTGGTCGGAATTTAGTGCCTGAATTGGGCCCAGCCGCTCCTTCTAGCTCTGCAGTTGATGCCACCCATAACTTTTACTCTGCAGGATTCCCTGCCAGGACCTGGGTCCTTAGAACCCTATTCAGCCTGTTTCTGAAACACGAATTGGCATCTGCTTCAGGTTATGTATCTCTGTGCACCGGAAATTAGTCCAGGCTGTAAACTATTTGCTTTCCTTACTGCCACTAAATATTCATACTCACGGCTTTTACAGAACTGCATCCCCTTTTATTGGCTTTTCTACGGAAAAGTATGTGTCTTATCTACGGCTGGATAAATATAGTTTTATAAATATTAATTGCTTGGTACATAGCCGTATTTACTTTCTGAATGGCTTTTCATTAAAAAAGTATTTTAAGTCGCCTGCCAAATTTATTAGTTTATTTATTATGTTGGTATGTTTTCTAATTGGACTCTACAAAATAATTTCCTTAGATAAGCAACGAATTCATTGGTTTCTATAATATTTATTTACACAAAGCAGTTATTAAGATTCATTGATTTGTACATTTCGATAAAATAAATTAATTGTGATAAGATAATTGACATCTTTTTTTTACTATTTCATTTATTCATTTTTTAAGAGCCAATTAAAATGTATACTTCTAAAATCATCAGCTGTAAACAGATTCCAAAGAAACTACAAAATATTGGTGCTACAATAGGTGAAAAGTTGTAAGCATAAGAAAGGATAGAAAGTGAAACGGAGAGTCCAGATCTGAAATTTCCACATCGGATTTTCTGTCTTTGCTCTACCGCTGAATTGAACTTTATTCTCCTGCCATTTCTTACTTCCCGCCCACACTTTTTTCTTGCCTTTGTATCTGCGTATTTATGTATCAACATTCGATGGCAGGGGAGAGGTGTGTCTGGACTTTCCACTTTTGATGCTTTCCTGCGCCACTTTCTCCCCCTATGCAGTTTCTTCTTTCCCCTGTTTTAGTCTGACTTTGGTCTAACCCGAGGCTAGTCGCATATAATTTGCATATAATTTCCGAAATTTTTTATATCCTTTTGGTTGTTTCTATTTTATTTGCTGTTGGCGCATTTCTATTTTATGTGCTCAGCTTGTTTTGGAAATCCATGCGGAACGGAATGGGGGCGTGGCCCCCGAACATTGTAAATATTTGCTGATAAATGGTAATGGTGGGGACCTGTATATCGTACACCCAATAAAGCAGTTTCCTTGGGAGAAGACAGCATGATCTGAATTCCAGAATAAATTCATGTAATGGAAATGCTTATTTATTGCATTTTCAATCAGGGACCGTAAATAATCATTATTTGAGATTTTTATTTTAAAAGGCCTACTGAGGTTTTTACATCTTTTAATCAACAATTTAACTGTTTTTTTTGCTCTTTATAGACATAAACAAATAACAGTTAATTTGCTTTCCAGATTTGTTGAAATGCATATACTTTGTGGACAAGAGTAAAAAGAACGTTATTTTTGACGTTTAAAACAAAATATCACAGTAGTCTTTTTAAAATAAAAATCTCAAATAATGATTATTTACGGTCCCTGTTTTCAATCATTAAATTAAACGATTTGTAAATAAGTACTTTACTAAACTACGGTATACTTGGGCTTTCTAGTGTTTATTTTAATTTACGTATTTCGCTTTACTATTTTAATACTGGGATCTAGATTTTATTTACTTGAATTTTAATGATGCGAAGTATTTAAAGTTTCAGTTTTTCATGGGACTTTTATTTTTTTTTTGTATATGTTTTTATTTATTAGATTTCTACACTGATGTAGCAGTTAAACTTAATTGTTTTTATTTTCCATTTCAAGCTGAAAGTACGATACCTTTTAAATCCTTGCCAGGC
Organism: Drosophila takahashii; assembly: GCF_030179915.1. Taxonomy (NCBI): domain Eukaryota; kingdom Metazoa; phylum Arthropoda; class Insecta; order Diptera; family Drosophilidae; genus Drosophila; species Drosophila takahashii. Next base: position 10,935,599 of record NC_091681.1, read on the forward strand.
CAATCTTATCAGTCCGCAAACCGTTTAATTGAAGTATCTTTTACATGCAGCAATTACAATCCCCAATTCCCCCGACTAATTAATTGTTTAATGCACTCCGGCTCATGTTCCACTCCATTGGATCCATTCGTTTTGGACTTTTGCAGTGCGTTTTCCAAAATGGCCGTTTGCATAAATTCCGCACACATACGCACAGGATAATGGCTAATGGGGGTCGCTTTCGGCCAAAGGGGCAGGCAGGGGTTAAGGGCTCGGGGGTGTCGGGAAAGGCGAGTTGGAGATTTTAATTACCTTTTGAATTTATGCTAATTCATATTTGAGTATGTAGCCGGCGCATCTGGCAAATGTGGACCCTGCGCCAGCACATAACTGTATCTGCCTATCTGCGGAATGTATCTTTATCTGCGCGAGTGCCACGCGAAATGTCCACTTACAATGTGCATCGCCAAGTGGCACCATCAAATCGGGCATGCAATTATGCTTGTTTAATTTTAACCAAATTTATGCGCGAATTCTCATTGCAAGTTTGCAGCAGCCATGGAAACTTTTGCCCCTGCAACATGCAGCGCGACCTTAAACATTTCACTCGCATAAAAGCCTGAGATGGGAGCTTTCGAGGGGTTTTCTGGGGGAGATTTGCCGGAGAACTCTAGAGCTCACGCTGCTACTGAAATTACTTTTGCATCCGGTGCATTTTCGGTGCGAAATGCCCCGCAAGGTCCGTTTGCAAACCTCAAAAGCGTGAGTTTCATGGCGAATTTTTTACAGTCGCCTTCCGATGAAGCCGTTTTCCTCTCGGCCCGGAAAGTTCCACTCCGAGTAAGAGCAGGACGGGCTGGGAGTCTTGGCTAAGTGAAAATGTGAGCTGGCGGAAGCACAGCGGGATGCTGGAAAAGCAAACATCAAATGCGAGTGTTCAGTGCAGCGCACAAATTGAAAACAAATGGCACAGGCCCTGCACAGAATTATTTTCCTCGTTTTTGTGCACTTTTTATGCCTCTCCACATTCCTTGTACGAATTTAAACGAGTTTTCTTGGCCGGCTTTTCATTAAGTACTTTTTTGGCACGTTTCCACTCTGTGCTTTTTATAGAAAGTTAAACGGAAAGTATTCAAGAGCTAAATTTGAACTAAATATGTTAGTACCATCGGTTTGTGGGGAATAACTTTAAAAGTAGTTTGGAAAAACTTTAAGCTTTTGAACATTCAATAGTTGGTACTTATGACTACAACAATTGGTAACTTTTACGAACTTTAAGATGAATCTTAATTATAAATATTAGTCCTAAACTTGAAGAACAAAATATATTTTAAAACACATTTTATTCAATTAAGGTATTAACCCTTTTCGAAATCTGTTTATAAATTATAAATTTTTTTCCAGAAACGTTTAAAAATGTAACATAGTTTGCATTAACCCGAGGGCATACTTTTTTGTAGACTGTTGTAGACCTTGTTCATTTTGTGGCCTTTTTTGGTTAAGTCGAAATGCGCCCATTAGAGAAGTACGTGGCCCGAACCGCTTGGCCCATAACTCACATCGAATGACCTTCTGGTGCAGTCGAAAAAAGCCAGAAAAACAGAAATGGGGAGCGGGGACGGAAAGGAATGTCTATAAGGAATGGTAGCTGGCAGACCTTTTAATTCCTGTACAAGGCTGCAACACCACCGAAAAAACCAGAGAAGCGACGGAAAGAAATATGAGGGTAGAGGAAAAGTGGGCTGGGTCCTGCGTCCGTTAAGGATTCCGAGCTCGTTGGGAATTTTAAGCGATTGCCAGGCCATGATAAATCGTGGAACTAATTTAATTAAAGTTTACGGCAACTCTGGGCCAAGTCCCTGACTTCTTGGCTGCAAATGCATATGCCACTGCACACTGCAGTGGTAGATACATTGCCCGATAAAAGGATTCAATTAAGGAAAATACACATTTTATGCAGGTGCTTCCTTGGAGAAGGACTAATAATATGGCAAATAGCAAAGATAAAAAGGGAATTTTCTCTACAGAAGGGCAAGGAAAAAAGTCATTTAAATATTTTTTATTGGAAATATTTTTATTTTTTGTCCTAGGAAAGGAATTTTGAATAAAATATGTTGATTTAATTAAAATTAGCAAGAAGATCCTATGATCTGAATCTTCTTTTAACACTATGGGTAAACTTTTTGCAAACAATTCCGAAAAGAATGTTGATTAAAATGTTTTGAGGAAATTCGAACTGCACTCAAGCCGGAAAATGCAATCTCACAGGGGGTATCATAAACTTTATGCCTTTCAGCTGGCCGTGATTTATGCTCTGAGGTCGCAATTAATGAAACTAACTATCGTGTATGTTGTAATTACGAATCTGAAAACAGTTTTGCCAGGACATTCCATTGTTCGTCCATTAATTTATGGCGTTGCGACGGACACATGTGAGCAAGCCGCTTTTTGCTGCCTGCTTTTAATACAGCGGCAAAAAGGGACATAATTAACGCAAATACATATGTTTTTATGAGGAATATGCATCAGATAGTGGAATACATATACTCGCACTTCTGTTATTGTTATTGCTGTGTTTGCGGCCGAAGCGCATTATGCACATTTCGCCCAGCGTCATAAATAAACGCAATTTTGCTGTAAATTACAGATTAAAATGCTAGCTAAAATGGGGCAGGACGTGGCAGGCGGATGTTTGGGAGCCTGGCCCTGGATCTGAAGACATAAATAACAAGTTCATTTTCATTTAATTGCACATTTGCGCACACGAAATCGTAAATTGCCGGGGCAACGCAGATACGAACTCGAAATTATGATATCTGCTTATAAAGTTTATGTAAACCTTAACTCGTTTCAGGACGCACAGTGGCACCCGAACCCACGCATTTTCTAACCCAGGGTTTCCTGGCTCGGGTTAAGAATGCAAACAAATTTAAATATTAAATGCGAGGCGACCAGTGGACAAAGGTAAGTATTTGGGGTGGAACTGGCTGCTTGCTGCTCGGGAGTGGGTTTGTTTTGTGTCCTTCCAGGGCGACAGGACATCTGCTCGACTGTCCACGTCCAGGAGACTGCACAGAAGTAACTAAAACGGCCAACGAGCAACTTTTGCCTCAAGTACACTTGGCTGTCTACCATTTGGTTGCCTTCCCCCGTTCTGGGCGCGAAGTTTGTCGTGTTTTTCCAAATTGTTATTTTACTTTTTCTGCAAATTTCTCAACGCCCCGAAGGCAGATATGCTGCCAAAAGTTTTCCTCTCCACCATATTTATGGCAGTTCTTCTTATTTTCCACGTTTTTGGGGAATGGCTGCTTCCGGCTATCTCGCCCGCCGGATGGGATCTCCAATTGTAACGCTCCCGTGACCTACCCTGTAGTTCCGGGCTTTTGTTTAAATGGCGTTCGATGCATTGTCGGACTGCTGCCTCGATTATCAGAAGCTCGTCTCTACAGGTATCTCACAGGGTAGAAAGAAACAACATTAGTGTGAACTGAAGTTAAAAGTGTAAAAATAAATCAAAGTGCCGTCTTGTAGCATTTCTTATTTAATTTATAAAGTAAAATAAAGCAAATAATAAGCTCACAGGTAGAAAGCCACAATCTTAATCTTAAAGAAAGCCAATACAAATTTAAAATGGAATTATAAGAAACAAGAAAGGAAGCTAGCTTCGGCCAGCCGAAGCTTATATACCCTTGCAGATCATTCCTATCAATTAACAAATCGCAAAAATGTTCAATTTTCTAATATTTCTCATTAATTTTCCGATCGTTCCTATGGCAGCTATATGATATAGTCGTCCGATTTTGATCAAATTAAAATTGAAATTCGGAAATATTTAAAAAGAGTTATATCCTAGAGTAGAAGATAATACAATAAAAACCAAGGAAGCTAGAATTTATTTCCTATTACTTTTCCATTAATTTTCCGATCGTTCCTATGGCAGCTATATGATATAGTAGTCCGATTTTTGAAATAATTAATTCGAAATTCAGAAATATTTAAAAAATAACATCCCCAAAAGTAGAAGGTAATATTTCAAAAAACACCAAAGCTAGAATTTTTTAAAGTTTTTTTCTTCCGATCCTTCCTATGGGAGCTATAAGATATAGTTGTCCGATCCGGTCGGCTCCGACATATATACTACCTGCAATAGAAAGAAGACTTTTGCGAAAGTTTCGTCCCGATAGCTCAAAAACTGAGAGACTAGTTTGCGTAGAAACAGACAGACGGACAGACGGACAGACGGACAGACGGACAGACAGACAGACGGACAGACGGACGGACAGACGGACAGACGGACATGGCTAGATCGACTCGTCTTGTGATGCTGATCAAGAATATATATACTTTATGGGGTCGGAGACGTCTTCTTCACTGCGTTGCAAACTTCTGACTGAAATCATAATACCCTCTGCAAGGGTATAAAAAGAAAAGGTTAAATATAAATATATTTATGTTTATAAAAGATAAACATAATTTGTATGCTTAAGAATTTTCCTAAACGCTTTAAAGAATTTAATCGCTTGTCGAGACTTGGCTTTTCAAGCCTTTTTTTTGAAAGCTTTATTGATTTAAAATATTTATCTTAAGCAAGAGCAATTTTTTAAGGCTTAAAGATCTGGTGGCACATTTTTAAGTTCTGGTAGCAAATTTTAAATCTAAACAGAAGAGAAACATTTTAGTATTCATTTCTTTTCTATTAAACCTCCCATTAACACTTTATAGATTTTTTGTACCCCAGAGAAAAGTTGTCCCCATTTTTGGCAGACGCTCAACATTAGCCTTTCAGCATCTCTGTTTTTTCTTTTTACGCCGCAGAAATAAAGATCCGAAGAGAATGGAAAGAATGGCAAAGGAAAACACATCAAGCCCCAAAGCAAATACCAGACATAAACAAGGCAAACACCATGCGGCGTATACTTAATATCAGCAGCAGGAGCAGGACCACGGCCAGGACCCACCTATAAACGTCATCATAACCCAGCCAACAACGGGGACACGGAAATGGGGAAAAAAGTCCAACGTCAGGCCCATCGAAATCATTATTTATGTAGGAAAACGTGGTGAGCTGGGCCAGCTCCTTTTGGAATTTTCTCTCTTTTCCTGCCAGCATCTGCAGACAATGGCCAGTGTGTATGTGTGTGTTTTCCACTTCCTCTGCGCGTCGTGTTGTGATTTTTGCCTCTGATTTTCCACGACTTTCCAGCACTTCTTCGCACTTCACGGGGGAGTTTGGCTAAGTGAAGCGCAACTTTTACGTGGGCCTGAATTATTAATAAACGTTAAAAGGCAACGCCAATTGCTGAGCCAGCCCTCAGACACCAGTAGCACTTTCCCCTCCGGTTTGCGAAGGTATTTGCAGGTGCTCTCCCATCCTCGCCGTTTCCCCAGTCATAGTTGAGTTGATGTTTTGTGTGCTAAGTAGTTGGTAAGTCACCTGCGACAAGTTGGCTGAAAGCTTATTGCTTTCCTGGCTTTTCTTCCATCTCATCAGGTTTTTATTGCCGCCTTCGTGGTCCTCCACATTTCCACTTCTGCCACACAGATTTGATATCATTTGTCATCGCTTTCTTGGCCAAAAAGGACTTCAAAGCACGCCGATGAGTTTTACTTGTCGCTGTTAATGTCGGCACGTTGGTTCAGATCCAAATCCATATCTCAAATAAATTGGCTTCTGCGATGGCAACCAAATAAAATGTTCCTTAAAATAACTTTATCCCTAATTATACCTTTGAAGAGGGTATTATAATTCCAGTAAGCTCACTTTGATTAGCACCAATAGCCGAGTCCATCTAATCATGTCCGTCAGTTTTAAAGCTATCGCGATGAAACTTTCCCAAAAGTCTTCTTTCTATTGCCGGATCGGACCACTTTACCTTAAGGCTCCCATAGGAATAATCAAACAAATAAAAGAAAAACAAGAGAGAACGCTATAGTCGGGTTGTTGTCCCGACTATCCAATACCCGTCACTCAGCTAAAGGGAGTGCGAACGCTGTGTCGGGTTGGTGTCCCGACTAATAATCGTAACTCAGCTAAAGGGAGTGCGAGGGAGATAGATATATAATTTTTGATTGCGTATAACTTTTTAATGAATGGTCCGATTTGAAAAATGTCTTTTACATTTCGATAGGTATAAATATACACAACAAAATTGCATTTATACTTCTCGGAAATCTTTAAAGATGTGGGCGCAGGACCCATTTTAAAATCGTTAGTAGGCGATTGTGGGCGTTAGAGGGGGCGTGGCGCTCGGCTAAAATAAACTTGCGCCGCGTAGGAAGCCAAAGAATATGTGTGGGAAATCTCAACTTTCTAGCTTTTGTAGCTTCTGAGATCTCAGCGTTCATACAGACGGACAGACGGACAGACGGACAGACGGACATGGCTAGATCGACTCGGCTAGTGACCCTGATCAAGAATATATATACTTTATGGGGTCGGAAACGCTTCCTTCTAGCTGTTACATACTTTTGCACGAATCTGGTATACCCTTTTACTCTACGAGTAACGGGTATAAATATTCCGGCCTGTTCCAGTTTTCACTCGGAAGTGAATTTCATTTCATGCTAGCGGATTTAAGTCCTCCTGTCAAATGCTTGGCGGAAAGTTTCTATGTGAAGTTTTCGGAAGTGAACAGAGTAACAACGAGGGATATTTAAAGCCTTGCAATTCTTTCGGAAGTGAGTCCTGTAATAGGTCTAAAAAATTCGATTCCGTGTGAATCTTTCGGAAGTGAAAACTAGAACAGGGCCGATTGTGACTTTGTAGGAAGTAGGCGTTTTGATTTTTGACAACTTAAAAACAACATTTTAAATAGGAAATAATATTTCTGGAATCAATTATCTGCAAGGGTATATAAGCTTCGGCTGGCCTAAGCTAGCTTCCTTTCTTGTTTTAAACTTTTCCTCTTTTGTATTCGTTGGAAACTATGCACCCGACCCTTTGAAGTATACATATTCTTGATGCGGATATCAGGCAGAGTCGATCTAGCCATTTCCGTAAAACTATATCTCAGAAACTATGAAAGCTGGAAAGTTTAAAATTTTCAAGCAGATTTGGTGACTGTTTGTTTTTTTACTGTGCCATGCCTAGAATGACAATTTTAACTGAAATTAATTGAGGCCTAGTGTTACTAATATTAAACGATAGTTAAAAAAAGCTGCTGTTTCGCCATATTGAAAGAAAGAAAAAAATGTTTAAACCAATGCGCTATGGTTTTTTCGCGTTTTTTTTTTGGCATAAAGTCAATTTTTATACCCGTTACTCGTAGAGTAACAGCTAGAAGGAAGCGTTTCCGACCCCATAAAGTATATATATTCTTAATCAGGGTCACTAGCCGAGTCGATCTAGCCATGTCCGTCTGTCCGTCTGTATGAACGCTGAGATCTCAGAAACTACAAAAGCTAGAAAATTGAGATTTCCCACACATATTCTTTGGATTCCTACGCAGTGCAAGTTTATTTCAGCCAAGCGCCACGCCCCCTCTAACGCCCACAATCGCCCACTAACGATTTTAAAATGGGTCCTGCGCCCACAACTTTAAAGATTTCCGAGAAGTATACATGCAATTTTGTTGTGTATATTTATACCTATCGAAATGTAGAAGACATTTTTCAAATCGGACCATTCATTAAAAAGTTATACGCAATCAAAAAAATATATCTATCTCCCTCGCACTCCCTTTAGCTGAGTTACGATTATTAGTCGGGACACCAACCCGAGTACAGCGTTCGGAAGCCCTTTAGCTGAGTGACGGGTATTAGATAGTCGGGACACCAACCCGACTATAGCGTTCTCTCTTGTTATACCCTTGCAGAGGGTATTATGATTTCAGTCAGAAGTTTGCAACGCAGTGAAGGAGACGTTTCCGACCCAATAAAGTATATATATTCTTGATCAGCACCAATAGCCGAGTCTATCTAGCCATGTCCGTCTGTCCGTCTGTCCGTCTGTCCGTCTGTCCCTCTGTCCCTCTGTCCCTCTGTCCGTTTCTATGCGAACTAGTCCCTCAGTTTTAAAGCCATCGCGATGAAACTTTCCCGAAAGTCTTCTTTCTATTGCAGGTAGTACATATGTCGGAGCGAGCCGGATCGGACCACTATATCTTAAGGCTCCCATAGGAATATTCAAACAAATATAAGAAAATTCATTGTAACTTTGTAGGAAGTAGGCGTTTTGATTCTTGACTACTTATGTATAAACAAAATTAAAATAGAAACGCTGAATCTGGAATCCCTGGAACTGCATCGAGTGAGGATTACTTTATCTACAAGGGTATATAAGCTTCGGCTGGCCGAAGGTAGCTTCCTTTCTTGTTTTTCATTAAATATAAAGAAAATAAAAAATAAAATTGTTTAATGGATCTTATTTGCATGTCGGCCAGATCGGTTATATGGCAGCTATATCAAATAGTGCTTTAAATCATTTGAAACTTGGAAGGTCATCTTAGGAGCTTTAAAAATGTATAAAAACCAAATATTAAAGCAATAGCTTGATAAACAAAACTTATTTTTTAAAGACAAATATTGATTTGGAAAATAAAACCTTTTAAATGGCTAACCGGCTCAGACAAATAAGCTGGGTTTATTTATTTTAAAAATTTTGCAAAGATGGGCAAAATCATGAATTGACTTTCGTCATTTTGGAGACTAAATTTTAAATGTCACGAATATGTGTTATATAATCAGATAATACCAGAAAATTAAGTACTTGATTTAATGTTTTTATATGAACAGTGGCTTTATAAATTCGAATTTCGCTTTATTGATGGCTTCCGTTCGGGTGGACTTAAAGCTTGAACTTAAATCGAATCAACTTGGCCAAACGCCAAAGACAAAGCGATATAAAACTGCCTCACGTTTCATCAAGGATGCCAGGGATGAAAGTTGGTTTTATGGCAGCTGTTGTCCTTGGGGAGGGATGCCAGTGCTCGAGTGCTGGCAAAATAACGAAAATGAAAGAATGCGATTTATTTTCGCATTGACAATCGTTTGATTTTCGCTGCGTTTTTCCCTTTTACGATCTGGGGTGTGGATGGGTTGGAAAATGCGGATGGTTTCTGTTTTTTCTGTCCCCCAGCTCTTGTTGCTTTTATTGAGTTGGCTATTTCTTTGTCATTTCAACTGTTGTTGTACGCTTGTTGTCATTCGTTGTTTTACCCGCTTTGCGATGTCCTTTGTTTTTTCGTGTTTGTTGAGTTTTCCGCTGCAGCTCTCAGCACATTGTCGTTGGGGGAAAAGGGGAAAAGTGGGTGGTGAAAGTGGGATCCTCGTAAAGTGATTCGCACATATAATTGCTTTTGTTGTGGCACTCCTCACGTTGCCATATTCCCTATTCCCTGCCCCTGCCCCGCAGAACACCCACAGCCATTTTACCAGCGCGTTGAAATCATTCGTCAGGATTTATGCGAATGAGCGACAGTTTTTGCCATTTGTTTGCAATGCCAGGAGGCGAAGGGCAAAAGCAGGGGGAGGCAGGAAAATTCAGATGGTAAAACGAGGGAAAGCAATGGGGACGGGGACTTAAAGGGGCGGGCCAGTGAACATAAGCGATGAATGATGGTGTATCCGTATCTTTTCGCTGAAGTATCTTTGTATCTTTGTGACAAACAATTGCTGAATATATTTTACGCGTTTAGTTTCCTTCCCAGCTTTCCATGCACAGAAAAAAAAACCTTAGGGAAAAATTTTACTCAATAACGTTTTCTCGTTCGAATGTTAAATTTAGAGTTGTCTTTAAACTCCGAATTCTCATACCTTTTTAAGTCACTTGAGAAAACGGCTTTACTACCAAAAATTGGCAAGGTTATTGTGAGTAGCTCAATAAATTATTCATATAAAACATTTATTCCTTGAGTAGTTTTTCAGCTAACAGACAGACAGACAGACAGACAGACAGACAGACAGACAGACAGACAGACAGACAGACAGACAGACAGACAGACAGACAGACAGACAGACAGACAGACAGACAGACAGACAGACAGACAGACAGACAGACAGACAGACAGACAGACAGACAGACAGACAGACAGACAGACAGACAGACAGACAGACAGACAGACAGACAGACAGACAGACAGACAGACAGACAGACAGACAGACAGACAGACAGACAGACAGACAGACAGACAGACAGACAGACAGACAGACAGACAGACAGACAGACAGACAGACAGACAGACAGACAGACAGACAGACAGACAGACAGACAGACAGACAGACAGACAGACAGACAGACAGACAGACAGACAGACAGACAGACAGACAGACAGACAGACAGACAGACAGACAGACAGACAGACAGACAGACAGACAGACAGACAGACAGACAGACAGACAGACAGACAGACAGACAGACAGACAGACAGACAGACAGACAGACAGACAGACAGACAGACAGACAGACAGACAGACAGACAGACAGACAGACAGACAGACAGACAGACAGACAGACAGACAGACAGACAGACAGACAGACAGACAGACAGACAGACAGACAGACAGACAGACAGACAGACAGACAGACAGACAGACAGACAGACAGACAGACAGACAGACAGACAGACAGACAGACAGACAGACAGACAGACAGACAGACAGACAGACAGACAGACAGACAGACAGACAGACAGACAGACAGACAGACAGACAGACAGACAGACAGACAGACAGACAGACAGACAGACAGACAGACAGACAGACAGACAGACAGACAGACAGACAGACAGACAGACAGACAGACAGACAGACAGACAGACAGACAGACAGACAGACAGACAGACAGACAGACAGACAGACAGACAGACAGACAGACAGACAGACAGACAGACAGACAGACAGACAGACAGACAGACAGACAGACAGACAGACAGACAGACAGACAGACAGACAGACAGACAGACAGACAGACAGACAGACAGACAGACAGACAGACAGACAGACAGACAGACAGACAGACAGACAGACAGACAGACAGACAGACAGACAGACAGACAGACAGACAGACAGACAGACAGACAGACAGACAGACAGACAGACAGACAGACAGACAGACAGACAGACAGACAGACAGACAGACAGACAGACAGACAGACAGACAGACAGACAGACAGACAGACAGACAGACAGACAGACAGACAGACAGACAGACAGACAGACAGACAGACAGACAGACAGACAGACAGACAGACAGACAGACAGACAGACAGACAGACAGACAGACAGACAGACAGACAGACAGACAGACAGACAGACAGACAGACAGACAGACAGACAGACAGACAGACAGACAGACAGACAGACAGACAGACAGACAGACAGACAGACAGACAGACAGACAGACAGACAGACAGACAGACAGACAGACAGACAGACAGACAGACAGACAGACAGACAGACAGACAGACAGACAGACAGACAGACAGACAGACAGACAGACAGACAGACAGACAGACAGACAGACAGACAGACAGACAGACAGACAGACAGACAGACAGACAGACAGACAGACAGACAGACAGACAGACAGACAGACAGACAGACAGACAGACAGACAGACAGACAGACAGACAGACAGACAGACAGACAGACAGACAGACAGACAGACAGACAGACAGACAGACAGACAGACAGACAGACAGACAGACAGACAGACAGACAGACAGACAGACAGACAGACAGACAGACAGACAGACAGACAGACAGACAGACAGACAGACAGACAGACAGACAGACAGACAGACAGACAGACAGACAGACAGACAGACAGACAGACAGACAGACAGACAGACAGACAGACAGACAGACAGACAGACAGACAGACAGACAGACAGACAGACAGACAGACAGACAGACAGACAGACAGACAGACAGACAGACAGACAGACAGACAGACAGACAGACAGACAGACAGACAGACAGACAGACAGACAGACAGACAGACAGACAGACAGACAGACAGACAGACAGACAGACAGACAGACAGACAGACAGACAGACAGACAGACAGACAGACAGACAGACAGACAGACAGACAGACAGACAGACAGACAGACAGACAGACAGACAGACAGACAGACAGACAGACAGACAGACAGACAGACAGACAGACAGACAGACAGACAGACAGACAGACAGACAGACAGACAGACAGACAGACAGACAGACAGACAGACAGACAGACAGACAGACAGACAGACAGACAGACAGACAGACAGACAGACAGACAGACAGACAGACAGACAGACAGACAGACAGACAGACAGACAGACAGACAGACAGACAGACAGACAGACAGACAGACAGACAGACAGACAGACAGACAGACAGACAGACAGACAGACAGACAGACAGACAGACAGACAGACAGACAGACAGACAGACAGACAGACAGACAGACAGACAGACAGACAGACAGACAGACAGACAGACAGACAGACAGACAGACAGACAGACAGACAGACAGACAGACAGACAGACAGACAGACAGACAGACATGGCCCTGATCAAGAATATATATACTTTATAGGGTCGGAAACGCTTCTTTCTCCCTGTTACATACTTTTGCACGAATACAATATACCCTCCTACTCTACGAGTAACCCCAGCGGGAACATTCCTCTGGAAAATATGTGGTTTTTCTAGGGAATTTACGTCGCCCGCTGAAAGATACAGGATTTCCAACACTTTCTGCTAAAAGGAACACGATTTTCAGCACACAAAGAACTACTTCTCACTTTCCCGGTGGGACGGGTATAAACATTCACAGCAACACAAAAATTTTTTTTTGTCTTATCAAACTTCATATTTTTCTAGGTGCATCCCTACACACAAAAAATAAACTTAGTAAAATCAACTGTAATAATTGTCAAATAGGCCCCAACCAGCAAAATTGTCAATTCTACTAAGTAAATAGTCATTTCACAACAACAAAATACACACAATTAGCAAAGACACACACCCAAAGCAAAAAAAAAAATACACGTAACTATTTTAATAGTTACGTAACTATCTTTGTTGGTCAATTTTACCAAGCAAATTTTTATGTGTGTAGTACCCCTCCTTAAGGTTGTCCTTTCCTTCTTCCTCTGCTTCGGAGCTGTCTCTTTTATTAATTCGTTTTATTTTGCTTCGCGTGACAAGTTGACATAAATGGACAAATTGAGCTTTTAAATTTGTCCCAGGATGGACCAGCCACAGCAACAACATAAGGGAAAGGGATCTGCGACTGAGCAGGACCACCATCCAGGACGATAGCCAGTCAAATAAATACAAATTGTTTTGCAAATAAAATTGATTACCCGCAGCAGCATGGGCGGAGTTGAAAATATATATTGGATTAACATAAACTAAATGCCTGGATTTATGACTTCAGAATCGCCTTCAGTTTCCAGTTCGGACGCATCTGGTCAAGATCATTGTTTGGGTCAGACCTAGTGAACTTGGAAATTGTGCTATAACATTAAATCACAGTTTATCATAAATCAAACAAAAAAACAAGAGAGAACGCTATAATCGAGTGCCTCGACTATTAGATACCCGTTACTCAGCTAAACAACTTAATAGAAATATGCCTCCTTTTTTGTTTTTCGAAGCTGGAATTAGCTCCCGTTTTTTACCCAGGGAACTCCACGTGGAGGCCTTCTAAAACTTTCAATTCTGCCTAGCACATCTTCCGTCTCTCTCTAGCGCAGGTGAATGCACTTGTGAAAAACGAATACGAGCAAAAAGAGACAAAATGCGCGCCCTTTTCAAATAATTTAAAATTTGCAATAACATATTGTGAATTAGTGTGACCACAGAAAAAAAGGACAAAAAGTTCAAATTAACCATCTGAATAGATGGCGCTATTGTATATTGAATTGAGCCATCTACCCCAAGATATTGGTACTACTGGCCATGAAAGGCGGAAATGTAGGCGCTAGACAGGTTTAAGCGTTAAATGGGTTTTGCGGGCGTTAGAGTGGGCGTGGCAAACTTTTACTTGGCCAATCGATATGTATTGACGAAACAAATACATATCAGTTACTATTTTCATAATAGCTTCAAAACTGTGGGCGATAGAGAGGGCTAGTGGGCGTTAGAGGGGGCGTGGCACCTTTTTGAAATAAACTTGCGCTGCGTAGGAACTCCCAGAATCTGCATGCAAAATGCCAATCTTCTAGCTTTTATAGTTTCCGAGATCTCAGCGTTCATACGGACAGACGGACAGACAGACAGACAGACAGACAGACGGACAGACGGACAGACGGACAGACGGACATGGCTAGATCGACTCGGCTAGTGATCCTGATCAAGAATATATATACTTTATGGGGTCGGAAACGCTTCCTTCTACCTGTTACATACTTTTGCACGAATACAATATACCCTTTTACTCTACGAGTAACGGGTATAAAAAAACGATTCAACTTCAACATACAAAAGTTTAACATTCGATTAAATATATAAAATATCTAAAATGTACTCAATGTCTTTAAATTCACCTAAATAGCACTAAACGGATAATCGTATTGCAATGTTATGGGTACCAAAAGACGCGTATTTTGGTAAAGAATATACAAAAAGTAAAAGGTGGGTACGTTTTGCTTCTCCAGTTTCCCTAGCTCAAATTTCTCCTGAACCAATAGACTTCTGAAAAGCCTTAGTGGTCTCTTAGCGCACTCTCCCGGTGCGATTCGTCACTACGTGTATTGTCGTTCACAGTGATAGAATTTATGAATAGCATTTACATTTTCTGATTTATGTCTGATATTCATCAATTAATCTATGTTACAAAATTTTTGCTTTTTAAATTTACCTCGCTGGATGCGCTAATTTGAACTCGTTACGAATTACCAAATTAAACTGAGCTCTCCAAAATGTTCCCCCACGCCAAATTTTTGAGATAGTTTAAAAATTCTCTAAATTTTGAACTTTTCGGGGGTATTACAGGCCAACAGATTCTTGGTTTGATTTTGACGTTTTTATTAAGGGAGAAGAAAACAAAAGAAAACAGAGCCATAAAACCGCCCTTCGTTTTTTAAAGTTTATTGTTGTAATTTATCTTCTCCTTGAAATATTTTATTAATTATAATTGTATACAATTATATAATATAATAGATTATTATAAACAATGATTTTTTGTCTAAATAAATGTTACGTGTTTAATAATTTTTATTATATTAAATTGGTTTTTTTTGTATTATTTTTTCTCGTAGATTATTGGACAAAAATTGAAATTTTTTGTAGTTCATAAATACAATATATATTTTGTAGTTTTAGAACAACATTTTCTTAATTTAAGAATAAAATTGTCTTTTTTTTAGGAATGTTTGCTTTTATTTTAAGAAGAATTGTTTTTATTGTAAGAACAAAATTTAAGAACCAAAATTTCTTAAATTAAGAACTTTGTTCTTAAATTTAGACTGGGTTTTTTCCCTCAGTGTACTATTGTACTAATTTACGAAAAGTCTTCAGTTTTTGAGAAAACGCATAGCTTGCTGTCGCCATCTCATTTGTTCCAAAATTGTAATTACACCCAGAAAAAAAAGAACGAAAAAATCAAGAACATTTTTCATGATTTGCAAACAATCCGTTCTCCTTTTTTGTTCTCACATTTTGAACGTTTGTTCTCAAATCTAGAACGCCAGTCGTAAAAACAAAACCTTCTGTTCATAAAAGTGGAACCTGTTTTTTTTTATAAACCAAATGATTTACAAAACACTACTACCACGTTTAATGTTGAATGAATGGTCTGATTTGAAAAATGTCTTCTACATTTCGATAGGTATAAATATACACAACAAAATTGCATTTATACTTCTCGGAAATCTTTAAAGATGTGGGCGCAAGACCCATTTTAAAATCGTTATTGGGCGATTGTGGGCGTTAGAGGGGGCGTGGCGCTCGGTTAAAATAAACTTGCGCTGCGTAGGAAGCCAAAGAATATGTTTGGAAAATCTCAACCTTCTAGCTTTTGTAGTTTCTGAGATCTCAGCGTTCATACTGACGGACAGACGGACAGACGGACATGGCTAGATCGACTCGGCTAGTGCCCCTGTTCAAGAATATATATACCCTGCAGGAAACGGAATCAGTTTTGGACTATTAAAATACTAGTTGGGTCAAGAAGGTTAACTAGTTCAAGTTATGTCCATTTCCTTGTAACGAAGTGGTCCATTTTTCATATGCTTGTCGTCGGAAACAACTAGTCCATTTGCTACTAGTTTTGCACTAGTGACTGTTAACCAATTTACGATTACAGCTGTTAAACTACACTAAAAAAAATATTTTCACGAAAAAACTAAAAATTAATCTCTAAACCATCAAGTGATTGGATTTCACTAGTACTTGACGATGCCTAACTTGACGCTCTCCTAATTTAGTATCCAACTAATAGGCGCGGTCCTTAGAGAATTTCTGATAATTATTATGTAATCAAATACAGTAAATGATAATTAAATGGAATTAAAACAAACTTACTTTTTTTGAGGCAAGTCGCCCTCTCTAGGACTTGAACCCGGGACCTTTGGATTTGTAGACACACTAACTGATTGAGCCATACACGCATCACATTTTGTAATGCCCTAACAAGGTTTATGAATTTTAGTGTAACATAATTCAAAAACAGTGATTTTTCACAAATATATTGCCTCGGACAGATTAAACAAAGTTTAAAATAAAACTTAAGCATCACCTACCAAACAAAAAGCAACAAAAAATGTAGAGAGACCGGGGATTGAACCGAGGACCTCAAGTGTTTGATTTGTTTAGTGTTAAATTTCCCAAGACATTTACACCCTAGGCTATATTTTTGGATCATATGTGTTTCATTTGCAACTAGTTAAATTCCAGTTGCCTTTTAACTAGACCCTAACATGTATTTGTTCTACCAGTTAAATATTTTTAAGGTTTTTTTTGTCAGAAAGGTACTAGTCCGAGACTAGTTTCTTTTTTACTAGTTTTGTATTAATCATTTTTTCGACTAGCACAAATTTTCTAGACCCCGTGTAGTCCAAATGCATTCAGACAAATTCCGGTTGCTTTATATTTGTTGTATAACTAGTTGTTTTTCAGACTAGTTCGCATTTTTCCTGCAGGGTACTTTATGGGGTCGGAAACGCTTCCTTCTAGCTGTTACATACTTTTGCACGAACTCGAACTCTACGAGTAACGGGTATAAAAACTAACTAATAAGGTAGCTCCATCTAAATGTGAAAATGTGTAAATTGGAAAACCTTAGTCAAAACTTTAATTTTCCGATAATTAAAGACCCCCAACTCATACCAACACTAATCGAACCAAACTGGTAACTTCTCGTGTAGACTGCTTTGACTTATACGTCAATAATTCAAAACGTTTAATAAATCAGTTCTATTTGAATTCAGTGTGTCCGAGAGTCAGTTCACTGTGTGGAAAGTGATCCGGTAATAGTGAGGCCAAGCTAAGTTTTGATGAACTGGAAAACGAAGACGATACAACATTAATAGCTTTATTGGCAGAAGAAGCATTACAGTGTTTGTGAGGTAAAGTATACACATTTTCATGGGCAAAGCTGTTTAACATGTAAAGGCGTTGTTTTGTAAAATTAAAACCATTTTTTGACTCTAATTTTTTATTTTCGTTTATAAATAGATTGTCAAGATTTAATTTTGAAAATGCTGACTAACATGTGCAAATCCAAGTTAAGGTCCTAAGGGATAAATTGCGCCTCACTCTTGTGAAAAAATAATGGAATGAAAAATAACACTAGTTTACAAAATAATATTCTTGGAGAGCTCCAAAGCAATTGATGGCAAATTCTGTTAGTGTTCGACCCCCAAATCACGAAAATACCACTAATTTTTTTTTCGATGGCACAGTTTTTTTTTTAAGATTTTTTAAAGTTCAAAATGTTAAAAATCGGACTTTTTTCGAATTTCTTCCTATATCTTGGCAAATATCCACCCAATTGGGCCAGTTTTTGTTTCATTATAAAGTCAATAGATCAGAGCTTAACTTTGCCATACAGATCAATATGATTGGATAAGTAATGGCAGCGCAGCAGCTCGACAAAGATGAAAAATGTGTTTTTTGGTCCCCTGTAGGTCGGCTGTATGTATCGTAAAAACTCGAAATAAATCCGTTGAAAAATTATAATGGGTACAAACTTAAAGTTTACATCCCACCGGATTTATTTGGATTTATGGTGGATTTTTAAAGTTCGGATTTTTCAACTTTTTTCGGTTGGCAAAGTTCAAATTTTAGTTTTATACTAGGCGGCGACACGTAAACAAAAATGAGTGGTGATGGCAGCCGGGTCAAAAAATAGCTAAATCAGATATTTAAAAGCTAGAAAATTATAAAAATGAATTTAATTTTTAAAAATTCTTTAAAAGATATAAAATTGCTTGCGTTAATTTTATATAATTTATATTTTTTTAAAGGAATTTTTAAAAATTAAATTCATTTTTATAATTTTCTAGCTTTTAAATATCTGATTCAGCTATTTTTTGACCCGGCTGCCATCCCGTTTGACTTGAATTTTTTTTCAGTGTACATTTTTTAATATACGATAGTTATAGAGCTAGTTAATATACGTAAGTTATAAATATAACGTTTAGAATTACCTTTAGTTGATCTTCGGATAGAAATGACTCACAAATTTCTCGGAAAATTTGGATAAATTGCAAATCTTTAAGAACTGTCTGAGAGAATAAGACATCTTCTTTAATAATGTCAGTCAAGGCATGTCTTTGGAAATCAGTTAATTTCTTATTTTTATTATAATGGTCAATAATCGAATTTCCTTTTGCCCAGAGCTTGCAAATAACTGTCAACCGATTTTCCTGAGGCAGTTTAATCTCGACAAAACCGAAAAAAATGTTGCTCACAAACTCTCTCTCTGAGCGGAACCCTTTTTTAGTTTTGCTTGTCGGTTTCGGTCCGACCGTTCGGCTCAACCGAACAAAGCAATCGGTCTTTCAATAACCACTCGGTGAGACCCTTTTAAGTTAAAAGTCACCTAAAAGGGTTTCTGAAAGACTACTGTTAAATAAAAGTCAAAAAAATGGGTTTTCTCTAGAAAGGAAAAAGTATAGGCCTGCTGTGATATGTGAATAAATTTTACATAGGAAATCAAGATAATTCTAAAATTGCATTGTACATATAAATGTATATAAAATTGTATTCTGAATATAGGTTAGCTGCTATTTTTTTGTTTGCTTCAATATATTAATTGACTATATAAGGAACTATCTTTGATAAGAAATGCCATAAAGAAACGAATTACCTTTCAAATGAGCTATACCATAAGAATAAATGAGAACTACCATAAGTCTTAAGATAAAAACTGGCTCAAAGTATTCCAACTAAGTCTATTCCTACAAAATGGATCGCGCGTTCCTTCAAATCTTTCGAAATATTTTGAATAAAACTGAATAATGTTGTGAAGATATTCTTAAATAGTTAGGAATTGATTTAAAGCTACATAAACGAAATTTGAAACTGCTAAAGAAGGTTTAACCTGTTAAAAAGCTCTAATTTTTCTTGCAGCTTAAAAGATTCGCTTCTTATTACGTGGATTTGGTTATTAATTACTACATAAGAAAGATATGCCAAAAGTGGAGTTTTGGAATCGTAAATTATTTAAAATATGTAGAATATTGGAATTTAATGGTAAATGGGCTAATCTTACAGATTAAGCTTTAGAAAATACACATTACGTATTTTCCCTTACCCTTTTGAATTTTAATAATCAAAAAGCAATGTTACGACTGAAGCATCACTGAACAGGTCACACATACACACTCATACATTCACAAAAGACCGTTTTCCTTAACAGACCGAGCAAAGTAGTCAGTAGAAACCGAAACCGAAATAACTCTGAAAAAAAGGGTTTTGCTCTGAGCGTAACATCTGTTAAGCAAAAACCCTTTTAAGGGGTTAGCTCACACCCAGTTGTCATAGGGTTTTTTGTGACAGGTTTTTTCCTAACACTTTGAAAAGGTTGACCGAACCTTGCAAGCTCTGCTTTTGCCGTTTCTTCTAATAATAAGACTAAGTCCTAAAAAAACTTAAAATGAATTTGATATTCGGTAAAAAGTTGTTGTAATTTACCTTACTAAGAACTTTTGACTTGGGAAGGTTTCTAAATTTTGTTGTGAAGGACAAATTTTGTACTTTTTCCAATATGGGTTCTTCTTGATCCCCGAACTGTTACAATTTAAAATACACTTGCATAATCTGATGCTTCTTCAAAAACGTTAACAGCTGAGCGTCGTCGCCGGTTATTTCACTGCAAGCTTCCTCGTTCCCTTGATAAATCACACTATATTTTACTTGGATTAATGTAAAATGATCTTCCATTTAATACTTACCATCATACTCGCACGTAAAAACGTTAATATCCAGTTTGTTTTCCATTTTAGCACTTTCTTTGCAAACTTTAACACTCACCAGAAACACAAACAATGTGCCGAGCGAACAATCGATTTTCGATAGAAATAACCCGTCTATCGTAGCTTTTTAACATAAATTTCTCGGGCTTAAAGTAATCCCAAACATACAAAATTAAGCCTTTTTTATCCAAAACGGGATTGAAATTTTTGATCTCGGAATAAATTAAAATCAAGAATAAAAAATTTGAATTTAGCACGCCGTTTTTTTTTGAGTGTACGGTTTATTTCTCAGGATTTTTATTACATTCCAAGGAAGAGCAAAAACAACGCTGCTGAAAAGTTGTTTTCCCGGTACAAAAGCAAGTGCTACAAGAAACGTAAGCTTCAGGCTGCAGCGTCTCCATCCAGATCTGCAACGCCCTGCGTTGTTGATTTGGATTTACTTGTTGAGGTAGATCCAATCATTACTGCTGCTTACAAGGCCGCTCTTAATCGAGACGGAGGCGATTGGGCTGAAGTGACTGATAAGTGGCGAAAGACTTATCACGCTCATCAGAAGGACTTAAAGTTACTGGGGAGTTTGGAATTTTTAAAAGAGTGGCGAAAATGTTCCTATTCAAAAGCAGAAGAACTGGTAATATATTTTTACATTACGTTTTGATATGCTTTTTATTTTTATTATTTTATTATTATAAATTCACATAAAAATTGATTTTGATATTCTCTACCCTTCACTACTATTCGCAAAGTGGTTATTTTTCAAAAAACACATCGAAACTCACTTTAAAAACATTATCAATGCCCACTGTAAAAATCTTTTCCTTCGTGGCTCGTCAACTGAAAATATTGGTAGGTCAAAATACATAATTCTATTTGGTTTAGGTGTATTTCAGATTAATGTTACAGATGCTCAGGACTATATTTACGCCATTCTGCTGATCGCCATTTTGCCTTCGACGACACGATTTCCATCCGATTCGGGAAAAAAGAATAAGAAAGCTACCATTCTCGACGCCGACGAGAGTCTGGTTTTATGTTTGCCAACACTAAATGACTACCAGAGGCAAATGGATGCAGTGATCAACAAATATTACAACGCTGGTCAAAGTATTCATCATCGTGGAAGGATTATCTCCGGGTGAAATACGGGGATTTTAAATCAGCTTCAACAAAGTCTTGCTAAAATGTGGGTCTTTTATAGAAAGTCTAGACGTATGTTTTAAAATCTTTCAGGTCTTAGAGCTACAATATCCACAGGCTTGTTACAATGTCTGGTTGTTTTTTTAAACCTTTTTTTATGAAATTACCACTAAACATGACAAAACATCAGCCAATGTAATCAGCCTAATTAAATCCCAGCGGGAAAGTAAGAAGTTGGTTTTTGTGTTCTTGAAATCCTGTTCCTTTTTGCAGGCGGCGGTGTGGGGATAGATAATTTCTGAGCGTTAAATGGGGGTGGGTTTCTGAGTAGCATCGCTATCAGGCCACTTATGCGCTGTGTGAATTCTATGGCACTACGATTATAATTCTTTTAACAAAAAAAATCACCAACTTATAATATTAAAAAACCCTATGATTTACACCAAAACCAAAAATCTTGTTCTCACATTTATCTTAAATTTTTAGTAATTTTAAAATTCGTAGAAAAAATATTATTAATTTTTAATCAAATAAATTAATTTAAATAATTATAATCAAAATGTCTATAATCATAATATTTATTGATGATTTTAATTTATTTTACTCAAAATTTTTACAAATAAAAATAAGAATGAATGTGGGATTAAAAAAAAAAGAAAACTATTATTGTTTTATACATTTTTAAATATTTTCTGTGAAATAAAATAATTTGATCGTCAGATCGTGGCCTAAGCCATTTTTAAGTGTTGTTAAAAAATAAGAATTCGTGTTGGTAGTATTAATAACACGAAAAATGCCTAATATACCTATAATATACGTAACCTTTAATGATTACGGTCCCTGAAAAGTATTGTTTAAACGAAATACTAATTCGGCGCCAAAGTGTGACCGAACTTTACAACGAAATTTACACCAAATGTATCTGGTATTTCTTTTGGTATTATCAAGAATATAATGCAGGGTCACATCATTTTTAAATTTGTTGAAAAAAGTGAAAAAAAGTGAAAATAGTTGATTTTAATCTAAAAAACAATAAAAAGGTGAGTGATAAAATAAATTTTGTCTATTTATAAACTTTATTTCAGCGTTACAAAGGTTAGTATCACAGATATTTTCGCCATTAATAAATATACGCCTCCGGATGCTATCTTCAACACAAATTCTGCATTTCAGTGACTCTTGAAATGTTTTTAATCTTTACCAGTGGTAAACGGTGTGAGGTGTTCATTAAATGGTTGTATAAATAGTACTTCAGTACTAACTTAGTTGTTTAACTTAATCAAAATATTTCATTTATTTCAGCCAGGCCGACTGAGACTTCTTGGGACCAGAAGTGTTGCGCCTGCGTTTGTCATATTTTATTTTTTCTTCTCATAGTTTTTGATATAGATACCCGACATAAAACAGCTGAACAGAGGGTAAATGATCGGTCTTGGCAAACCAGATCCTTTAATTTTGTGCGGAGACGTAATAATGGTAATTACTCTTATTATTATTCCTGGTCTTACATTCACATCTTAATTATTTTTGATATTTTCAGAAGACAGACAAGACATGGATACCTAAGAACTGCATTCGGCCAAGCAAAACCCGGGAATGCTTCAGGCATTAAACATTTTTAATTCCAATGCTTCGATTGTAAATATTATTAATAAATACACAAACAAATATTACAAAAAACATGATTTTTATTGTGGAAAATCAGATACTGCAAAGCAGTGCAAAACCAATACTGCGAGGGTCTGGAAAAACAAAAACTGAGAGGGTGCGGAAAAGCAGACATTGCAAGTGGAGGAAAACCATAACTGGGTACGTGTGGAAAATCTATAATGCGGGAAGTCGAAAAACCAGTGGATTTTGTCCTGCATTCTTCTGCCAGAGATCCAGATAGAAACCTCATTTCCCCCTTACTTTTTGTGTCACCCCCGTGTATTTTGAAACCAGAGATGGAAGAAATGTAAGGGGTGAATGAGGTTTTGTTCCTTCCGCTTCTATGGAGAAACCTCTTGAAAATATGTTATTTTCCAGAGGAATTTTCCCGGTGGGAAGCTTTGAACGACATTCAGATATACACACAAAAAATATGCTTGGTGAAATTGACCAACAAAGATAGTTACGTAACTATTAAAAGAATTACGTGTATTTGGCTTTGGGTTTGTGTCTTTGCTAATTGTGTGTATTTTGTTGTTATGAAATTATTACAGTTGATTTTACCAAGTTTTTTTTTTGTGTGTAGTCATCAAAATGTATTTTTGTTTTAAGTGTCCTAAAGATTTTGCATCTCCCACTTTATTAATACGGCACTTGAAATGTGACCACGTTTTACCCACAAGTTTTTTTAAGTTAGAGTGTGAGAAAGAAAAATGTAAACAAAACATTACGAATTTAAGAAACTTCAGAGTGCACCTTGAGAAAATGCACCGATGCAAAACCCCAATGAAACCCCAATTTCTTCCTTTCAAACATATTTGTTAGAGCAAGATAGCTTAGATCAATTAGATCCAAAAACCTTGACAAATTTTGAATTAACAAATACAAATATTTCTAGTACTATCTAACTTTAAAAAAAACAAGCGTTACATTTATCTCTAAGCTTATATGAAGATAGTTCTCTGCCAAGGCAGCAGATTATTAAAATTCAGAATATGATTACAACTTTATTTTTATCAGCATCTACTGCAATCGAAAACACATT
Source organism: Drosophila takahashii (assembly GCF_030179915.1). Taxonomy (NCBI): domain Eukaryota; kingdom Metazoa; phylum Arthropoda; class Insecta; order Diptera; family Drosophilidae; genus Drosophila; species Drosophila takahashii. The sequence goes on from NC_091681.1 coordinate 10,959,770, forward strand.
AAAGAAAAATCAAATGAATGAAGACTTAAATAGTGTTCTTAATTTTTGCAAAAACCCTTTTATTGAAATTAAAACGGAATATAAGCTGTTTAAAGCGTTAAAAGAACTCAATTTTTACGAGGAACCAATCGACAAGATTATTTCTACCACAATTGCTGAAAAAGTTCATAAGGGTAATCCTACTTTATCTTCAAAATCGGCCACCATTTGCATAATGCCACTTAAGTTTATGCTTAAATCAATATTAGAAATTCCAGAAATTTTAAACACAACTTTGAAAAAACCGAAATGTACTTGAAAAGCAGAACCATTAATAACTTTGCCAGTGGAGAGTTGTTTAAAAAAAAGTTCAAGAGCTCAGGTCGGAATTGATTATTCCGTTTATCTTATATTTAGATGATTTTCAAATCAACAATCCACTAGGAAGCCACAAAACTTCCATATGTGGTGTTTATATTAGTTTTCCAACTATGCCACAGTATTTACTTTCGAAATTAGAATAAATGTTTTCCGCTGCTTTCATTCAGACAAAAGATTTAAAACATCTTGGCTATGAAAAGTCCTCTTTTTATTTCATAGAAATGCTGAACGAATTACAAAAAGGTATAATTGTAAATACTGGACGTACACAACGCATGGTCCATTTTGTATTGGGCTTGAGTAGGCGACAATTTAGGTCTCAATAGCGCGTTAGGCTACGTGCCGTTATTTAATGCTCTTAAGTACTGTAGAGCCTGTACTAGATCTCGATCCGAAATGCAATTCGATGCAGAACAGTATATGCATATACCATGGTTCCTAAGGCAGCTTTATGATATATTCGTCTGATTTTAATTAAATTAAAATTGAAATTCAGAAATATTTAAAAAGAGTCATATCCTAGAGTAGAAGAGAATACAATAAAAAGCAAAGAAGCTAGAATTTATTTCCTATTACTTTTCCATTAATTTTCCGATTGTTCCTATGGCAGCTATATGATATAGTCGTCCGATTTTTTAAATATTTAATACGAAATTCAGAAATTTTTAAAAAATAACATCCCCAAGAGTTGAAGGTAATATTTTAAAAAACATCGAAGCTAGATTTTTTTTTAACCTGACGGACAGACCGACAGACGGGCATGGCCAGATCGACTTGTCTAGTGATGCTGATCAAGAGTAAAAATACATTATCGGGTCGGAAAAGTCCCTTCACTGCGTTGCCAACTTCTGACTAAAATCATAATACCCTCTGCAAGGCACAGTGGTCGGGCTTGTATGGAGCCGCGGCCATAAATACTTCTATTATCCGTTCCATTTCCTTTTTCGAAGAACATGAACACGATACATCTGTCGCCATTTTTATGGCGGGATATTGCAGTATTTTGAAATGTTCACACCCAATTTAAAATACTTATTTTAGTTTTTCCTCGAAAACCTTTATGTTTACGAAGAAAATGATTAATACACAAAAGATCCGTTTTATAAATATCTTCTGTTTTTGTCTAAAACATTTTTTGATTTTCCGTATATTTTCCGAAAAAACTGCAAGAAACCGAAAATTTTACGATTTTTACCGTTATTTTTCAAGATCTCGTTATTTGCGCCAGCTTTGGCTATTTTTCCCGTAATCGGGACCCAAAAACACGTCAATATGGAAAGTTTGAAAAAAATTGGGGGTAGGAGCTAAACGGAAGTTTATCCCTAAGTTTTTTTTGTCAATTAATAAATGGATCAGAACTTAAAAGCAATCTTTTAAATAAATCTATATTTGCAGTCGAATTATTAAATATCCTTAATTTTTGATTCAGCGGCTTCTTTAAAAAGCTTTCCAATCAAAAACCAACCAAAAAGCTACAAAAGAAACAGCAAAAACAAGCTACAACAACAGCACACACATAACAAAAAAGATCTTCCTCCTAGAAAAAGGTTCTAAAATAAATGAGGTTAGGTTGCATTTTTTAATGCCACAAGGGCATCGGCACCATTCGGCAGCTGGACAAAACATTTTTATAATCTTGAAATATTAATAAAAAAACAGGATATAAACATCATTGGAGGAAAATCGGGGAAAAGCACTTAAAACTTTTCCTAAAACATTGTAATGCACAACATTTACGAACTAAATAAGACGCACGTTTTACCACTTTTTTACAGAAAACACCTCGCAAGTTATTTATACATGTAAATGTATAAACAAAGTATATACTGTTATTAACAATGTCCATTTTATTTGAATGGGGTTAAACCGTGCTTTATAATTTATTAGAATTTTTAAAATTCACTTCGTTGCACTGCACTGTTGACAAATTGAAAGTAAGTAAGCACGTTCTCGCACTTTGCATTTCAGTGTTGGAAAATCCCGTTAGAAATTCCAAAAAAAAACTATTGTATCATAAAGCTTGGACAATTAGCTGATCGTAGAACCGGTTTTCGCTGGAATATCACAAAATCAATTTTTTTATTTTTGGCCTATGGCAGCGACCACTAACATCAAAATGTTTTGATGGTTATGAGGTTGAAGAAGCTGCATTAAACGCCGTTCAAGATAATTATGAAACAGGCCTATTATCAGAGAGCCAAAATATATAACCAGTGCGGGGACGGCCGGGCCACCCCTAGGGATGGCCTAGTCAAGCACTTAGCAGACGGGTGTAATAAAGATCAATATATTTGTTTTTCTACCCATCCATTTTTGTTGGCAGGATGATAGGATTGTGCTGAAACGGATTTCTAGTGGCAGGCTAAGGGTTTAGCCGTCCATTCTACAAAAAAAATCGAGAATTTGGTGTACCCTTGCAAACTTTTTTGACTTTATCCTGCCCATCCTTTTTTTAAGTAAGTAAAACTGGGTCAGAATATGCAAAAAAAAAATTCGAAGTATGCCAAAATATTTCAAGGACACGATAGACCATAATGGATAGCATTTAAAATGTCAAATTAAGTTTATTTCCTTAATCAATTTTGCGAATTTTAGTACAAAATGGAAAAACCAAATATTAATGTTACCCTAATTTTCGGCTTTTTTTTCGTTTGTGCATGTTTCTCAGTTAAATTTTAAAAAAGTAATAACATATATATATTTATGAAAAAGTAATAAAAGAAGCTTTAATCCTGCATTATTAAATTTTTTGATTTCATTAGTTTCATACCTTTTATTCACGTTTGAAGTTGCAAAAAAAAACAGAATATTAATGGGACTCACTGTATGTAGGTTCACCATTTTCTCTGCCCTAACCTCTGCTCCAGCTCTGCTGAGAGGCAATTCAAGATAAGTTCAAAGCAAACATCGATTTCTCACCGCATCCGACATGTGCGAAGCAACAGCAATAGTGGTGAGAGTCCACATACAAAAACAAAGCACTGAGTGCGAGCGGTGCAGATATATAAAATCCCATAAATCCCAAAATGCACGTTTGAATCGAACACATTAAAAATTAGGGAAATTTTCGTTTTTCACCAAGGTGGCAATGGCGTCTCTATACATTATTACTCTATGGAGGAGCAAAAGAGGATTTCCGAGAACGACGTGCTCCGGGAGCAGCTTAACCGGACTCGCCAACAATATGAGCGAGCGTTGGAACGTCTTGGGCAACGCGCGGCGTCGTTCGGCGAAAATGTGACCCGTACGGTCTTAAATAATAGGCTAGCCCACCAAAGCAGCCAGGGGGCAACTGCCCGAGACATCGTGGACGTTGGCGCCGTCAACCTGGCCCAGGATGGCACCTTGGACGAGGAAAACCAGGACGATTTTGAATTTCGCCTAGGACAGTCTCCTCCTTAAAACCAGGACTATTTCGAGTCTCGACTGGGACAGGCTGCTCCTCAAATAATAATATACATATATATAACTAAATAAAATATCAATCAAAGGTTGTATTTTGATTTCGGAAAATTGGGGGGTATTCGTTGGAAAGTATCTAAGCTCATGAGCTTTAAACTGCAGTTTAAAAGCTAGCGACTTAAAACTTTCACAGTCATCCTAAAACATGTGTACGCAGATCAAGTTGAAAATCGACCCGATCGGACGTCTATATCCTATAGCTCTCATAGGAACAATCGGATGTAATTTGCAAAAACTGAAAAAAATGAAAATATTTTAAAATCGCTGCATCAATCCGTCCAACAAAATAAAACCATAAGAGGGGTAGTACTCGCATTATTTCCAATGCACTAAGCGCAAAGGTTTCTGCATTGGCAGGAACGAAAATGTGCGATTCGTGTAGGAAGATAATATGCAAATTACCTGATGAAGAGTTGAAGTGGATAAGGCCTGACCTGGATATATATAGCCACAGTGAAGGTGAAGAATTTTATGAAATGTCATCTGCAAAACGGATCAAAGTGGAGGAAGATACCCGATTTTACGAAAAGCCGGCTGAGAAATGCTTGCACAGTTAAGAGATAAATTTGGTTTCTCGGGCCAAAATTGTCCTGGAACCAAAGCGCTTTCCAATCAAATTCAGGAAGTATTTGATGTTCATGAAATTGATCGGATAGAATTTTATAGTTGGACAGAAATGGACACAGCTAAGATGAAAGTCAATGTACTGCCGAGTGAAGAGTTCACTGATGATTTTTGCGAAAAAATTATCAAGCTCAAAACTCATGCGTTTACAGCGAAATAGCAAGGCGAGTACTTTCAACATTCAAAACGAACTCTTGAAGAGGAAGAGTTAATCTTACAATGTGAAAATGCAAAATGCAGTGCAATCTTTTCATTGGACCAATGATCAGTGTGCTCTGCTAACGCACACTTAGCACAGCTAGCACATAGCATGCTAACATGATGAAGACTTTGAAATTCAAGCTGAATGGAACTTGTTTGGGACTGCTCATGGAAAAGGTGCATGTGATGGCATTGGAGGTAGTTTAAAAAGGCAAGCGGCTCGGGCAAGTCTACAGGCAGTAAGACCATTTGAGTGTCGGATCTTTGTTTAAATGGGCAAAAAAAAATGTTGTTCAAACCGAATTTATGTTCAGTTCTAAAGAAGAACACTTAAAGGTAGCATAATATTTAGCAACACGTTACATCCACACTAATACACCTGATAGCAAGCTTATTTAAAAAAAATACTCATTCGCTGAAGATTTTCAAGCCAAAGGAGGTGCGTCATCTACCAGTAGCGCAGCCAGAACCTGCTGACGATAACAACAATTCCAGCGACAATAAAGTTTTCCGATATGCTCCAATCGAATATCTTGAATTTTCTTGATCTCGGGCGATTTAAATTGTAGCCCACTTTCTCATCTAAATCAATATTTGTCTTTAACGTATTGACAAACAAATCTAAAAAAAAATAACATTAATTACTGAAATAATTAGGAGGCGCATAAGAGGTACTTTGTAAATCAAAAAACAACCGCAAAGTGCCCTAAAATCCGTTTTTTTTTTTTTTTAATACTTTCTTTTGACAATGGTTAAAAAAGTTGATGTTCATAATCTTAAGGCATACCCGCAAATAACTGCATTTAAATTTTTTGGAGATTCAGCATCGTTAACCAAGTCCCCAATATTATGTATATATGTTTTGTATGTATGTATGTTTTGTATGTTGCCTGCTGTCGCACTTTAAGTGTGAACGCGCAAGGGGCAAATGAAAATACCACATTTAAAATGCGTGGTTAATAAATCGATTATATCGCAAATCTTTTCTTTGCGCCTTTTTCTTAAGTAAACGTTACATTTTAAAATATCGGTAGACCTTACAGAAATCCCATTAAGCTGAATTTTAGTCGAAATTTTCCTTAAAATTGCTTTTGTTTTTTAAAATGCAAAAGCCCGATCAGCAAACTTTTTATTAGTTTTCAAAGGTTGAGTTATCGACAAACTTTGGATTTGTAAAAAACAAAAAAAAACAATGATTTGCTCTGCTATGTACACACACGCACAAAATAAATACAGTGGCGGACAAAAGTCAACGGACGACCCCCTTTTTTGGGAGTTCACCCACTCCTATTGCTTTTACGGGAAAAGTAATGATGCAGTTTTGTTCTTAATGTTATTAATATATAAAAACCAACAATTTTTTAAAATTCATAAAAAACTTTAAAAGTTACAGACGAAAAACTTAAAAATGGCATTGACAAAAGTCTACGGACGATTTTTTACATAGAACTTTCAAAATTTTCGCTGCAAAATTACCCAAACCTGCTCTATAATTTGTAATTTGCCCAGGCCTTATGGTGGTGAAAACAACTGCCGGAAAGCATAAAACAGCAGCCAATTCTTAAGGATATGCGCCGTATGCTTAGGATCATTATCCTGTTGGTGGATCGAGATGGTCCCGAGGCATTATTTGTCCACAGGTGCCTTCAAATTATGTTCAAATATGGTCTTATACTGAGAACGAACCATAATACCCTTGACGATGACCAAATTTCCAATATGCTCTCGTCGAGAGCACCTTATTATTTCAACCATGGTCCGGCTTTGCTGAACATTCTTTCACTTTCCATTGAGGTAGCCGGTACGCAGAAATATTTAAGAACGCGTTTTAAATGCCGCATCATTTGAAATCTGTGGAAAGAAGAAATTGGATTTATAAGTTTAATAAGCTTAGATAATTGTTATTTTTTTAACTTCCAGTAGTCCAACGGGTTTTGGGCAGGCTCCAAATTATCCGTATTTAAGTAATGCCGCAAAGACAAAATGGAATCCACGCGGCCGCTTTGAATTTTTTGAGATTGTTTGGTTTGTAAAAAACTAAATAGGTTGGATTCTGCTGCGTATTCTGGTGTTGGCGGGCTTGAAATGATGGAAGTGTTTGTTGGAGCATTGATGTTAGTTCATCCTCTAATGATTAAACCCCTTAAGGGCCGGTTTCTCGAGTGCCGGCTAACATTTCTCGAACAGATAAAGTCCCTGCTAAGGCATTTTGGCTTTCTCGAGCACCAATGGCTATCTTTGACAGGGACTCGGAGTCCCTGTTATGCGTTTTCGTCTCGATAGAATGACAGCTGAAATTGTATTACCAAATGTTTGGAAAAATCACTAAAATATCCAAAAATACAAATGGAATTTTTCCAGTTTTCAACACTTTTCCCGCTTGCAATCAAAGCGTAACGAAACAACGTGAAGTGCTATCAAAACGTGAAGTGCAATCAAAACGTAATCGAATGACAGCTGATTTCCCAAAAGCCTAAGAAAGAAGCGAATTTGCCAGGAATGCCACCCTGCTCGATTTCTAACATTTGCATAGGACCGTACTCTGATTCATTAAAATTCTACAAAATGTTCTATCCTAACATTTCTGTTACATACCATTTCACTAACACGCCATCTATGGCAGCCATGTTACCGCGTGTAAAGTTGGTAACATTTGAGACTTCACATTTTACATTTTATAAGAGAATATGAAAATTAGGGAAGTAAAAAACGCTGAGCAAATTCGAACAACTTAGATTTTTTCCAGCAGATGGTGCTTTTTATTATAGACTAAGAACTAAAAAATGTATTTTTATCACTTTTCAAAAATAATGAATCAACGTTTTTAATGATTTATTTAATTTAGTTTAAATTCGATCGATCAAAAAATTGTATAAAGCTTTATTCTTCAGGTCGCTTTGGCTGACACAACGCATTTTAAACATGTTTTTCCCGAAACTACGACTTGGAACTGTAGGTAATGATGGCCATCGGATCGGTGCTTATACTACAGGAGAAGTCATGTAAAGGACCTAATTTCAAGGATAATATTTGTTTACTTATATATATATTAAGGTGAAAAAAGGGATACTTCATTCCTCTTTTATTTTACATATGAAATTAATTTAATTTCCTCAATTTTTAATAATAACAAGGGATTTTAGCCTAATTAAATAAAATATTGCTGTAAATATAAAGTATTAACTCATAAATAATTATGGACTTTTAGGAAATAAAGACAACTTTCTTTCATAGGCCATTTTATGCCTTCCTTATGCATCCCTAAACAGGATGGCAGTGGAACCATTTGGTTGGGTAGTGCGAACATCTTGAAAACCTGTCAGTCAAATTTGATAAAGGTTTCTACGCAGCTCGCCTTTTAAATGTTTCTGTTCTTCCCCTTCTGGACTTATTTCGTTATGCTGGTGCCCACGCTGTCCGCCGTTTTGGGCCATCCTCCTGCGCTTCACGGACCCAAAAAAGAGAGTTTTAAAATTGCCGATAGGTAGAGAAAGGGACCACAGAGTCGAGTCATTTTTCTAGTTTTAAGACGCTAAACTCGACACTTTAAACACCAAGTTCCGCCCCTGAAAATAGGGAAATGGCTGGCCAAAAAAGGACACGCACTGAAAAAAATAAAATAAACCAAAGTGTCTTTCTAATTTTCCAGAACCAAAAATAACGTAGAAACAACATCTAAAAATTCGTATTTGTATAACTGATTTAAAGTGTCACAGAACCATATTTGAATCTCATTACTTCTTTACTAGGCATTGATATTTGATATGAAATACATTCTTTAAAAAAAGTCAAAACTTTTTATATTTTTTGAAATTAAAATAGTTTATCTTTGTTTTCCCTTACAGTGTGCATGTGAGTTTGGGTCATTTCCAAAGCAATGGCCGCTGTCCAAAGTCTGCTGAATTTGTGGAATGCCAATCTGATTTACTTGACCGATTCTCCCCGGCCATAGAGGACATGTGTCACGTCGGAAACCATCCCTAATCCTTGCTCATATAGAATCCTCCTAGAAAAGCTCTCAACAGCTGTCTAAGCTGCTAATAACGAATGGACAGTGGCCAGAAATTGGGTGTCCTTTTCCCCAAGTCCCTTTTAATTACTTGGAATATCAACACTTTGTCAAAGTGTCTTATTCATTAAGGTGTCCGTGGGTGGGCGGCCTTTCGAATAGGGTGGCCATTAGCCCACCCCTCCCTGCAGACCAATTCCATCTTCCCTTTTTTAATTGTCACTATACTGAACGTTAGGATTCAATGTAGGTAGGGTGGGTGGCTTACACGTGTGAAAAGGCCGATGATAATTACTTTCCTTCTCTTGTTTTATTCATGAGCAGCACTTAGCTGAAATTTGTTTTCGTTTAATGGTCTATTCTTTAAGAAGTCGCAAAGCTAAGCAGCTGAGTAACCTAAATTTGGTTTACTAATGTGCGCGGAAATAAAGGAAAAAATAACTTATAGAATCTAAAATTCGAAAACAACCCAAATCTTAAATAATTTCCTTTTGCATTTTCTTTTGTATGTTAACTTTTGAATGTTAAGAAGGGTTTTATTCTCTTTAAAAATATAATTAAGGATCGTTGATAAAAAGCCATCTTTAACTATTTATTTGCCCAAATGCATTTGTTCTTAGTCTCCCTAATTCAAGTTTAAAAATGTGTTCTTTATTTAAAAACAAGAGAGAACGCTATAGTCGGGTTGGTGTCCCGACTATCTAATACCCGTTACTCAGCTAAAGGGAGTGCGAACGCTGTACTCGGGTTGGTGTCCCTACTATAATCGTAGCTCAGCTAAAGGGAGTGCGAGGGAGACAGATATGTATAGATATTTTGATTGCGTATAACTTTTTAATGAATGGTCCGATTTGAAAAATGTCTTCTACATTTCGATACACCCAAAAAAAAATGATCATAGAAAGTAAACTATTTCTACATTAAAAGTAAACTATTGAGTGTCAAAAATTTCTCGATACTCTGAGTATTAAACTAATGGACTTCGAAAGTATAAAAATGAAACTTTCGAAGTTGTCAAGTTTAAACTAACGAGTATACAGTTTATACTGACTCAGTGTACTGAAATTCAGGCTGCTAGTTTATTTTGTATACTATTTAGTTAATGCCAGTATAAATATTATACCCCCCGTATTAAAGAGACAAAATTTAAAAAATGTTGTTTTGTACTTTTCATATATTATAAAACATATTTTTTACATTTTTATAAATTACTGAAGGTAATTTTTAATTTAACAAATATAAATACAATACATGTACAAAATATGTACGTATGTATGCATATTTGGGCAAATGCCGTTTTACCGCTTATGTCGCTGATCATCTCCAGAGTGAACGCCGTCCAGATGAATAACAAATCTTGGTCGAGGACGCTGATATTGAAGTTAACATTGCGCTGGCCGCGGTCAGAAAAAATGCAAGCCAATTGCAAGATCCTTAGTTTCCCGGCATCTGGAGCGCAACTCAAGGTGGTGTCCGTAAAAAGAAAAGAATTTACTCATTAGTTATGCACTAAGACACAATTTAAATGTACTTACATTTCAAATAAGCCCAAAATAAGCAAATATTAAAATTTTCACAAGTAATTTTCACAAACAAACCTTAAACAGACCGCAGCGTCGTTTACAAAATACACTAATGTAAAACCCTTAAAATACTAACGCGTCCGAATAGCATTAAAAAGCGGTAACACTTTTTCTGTTCGAAATGTCCAGGTTCCAAACCAGAGCATCCTGGCTTCACACCAGGAACGAAAACCGAAAACTTCGGTATAGAAATTAAACTCAGGACATAAACTTAACACTATTTAGTCTTAACTTAACACTATTGAGTCTGCTCCTTACATTATTTAGTTTTAAATTAATACTGACAGTTTGATACTAGCTGTAGTATACTTTTAATACAACGCGTATTAACTGTAAACTTTCGGATTTTTTTTTGGGTGTAGGTATAAATATACACAACAAAATTGCATTTTTACTTTTCGGAAATCTTTAAAGATGTGACCGCAGGACCCATTTTAAAATCGTTAGTGGGCGATTGTGGGCGTTAGAGGGGGCGTGGCGCTCGGCTAAAATAAACTTGCGCTGCGTAGGAAGCCAAAGAATATGTGTGGGAAATCTCAACCTTCTAGCTTTTGTAGTTGCTGAGATCTCAGCGTTCATACAGACAGACAGACGGACAGACGGACAGACGGACAGACGGACATGGCTAGATCGACTCGGCTGGTGATCCTGATCAAGAATATATATAGTTTATAGGGTCGAAAACGCTTCCTTCTAGCTGTTACATACTTTTGCACGAATCTAATATACCCTTTTACTCTACGAGTAACGGGTATAATTATAATATAATTTTTTATTGTGGATAGAAATTGTTAATTAATGTATATTAACTATAATCGTGGATTTAGATTTCTTTCTCTCAAAAATCACACATGTAAAATTTGGTAATGCATTATTTCCTCTTAAAAACTCACTTTACGCAAAAGTGGACTAGCAGCCTGGTCCTCACCCCCGAACCATGAAAACTCCTGCTGGCTGCCGCAAAAATAGAATGGAAGCGATGAAGACGAGGCGGATTATGTGCCCAAGTGTAACTAAAGAGAATAAGGGCGAAAATCAACGAACCATTAATCAATCCTTTCATGATGTGACGCGGTGCGTGTCCTTTTATGTGTCAAAAAAAAAGAAAAAACAACGAGTGAGAGAAAGAAATAAAATTACAAAAAAAGTGGGGGAAACGAAAGGCGGCAGAGAAAGCGAAATGAGAGCGAGCCAGAGGGAGAAAGAAAAGAAAAGTATCTTTTTGCATGGCTTTGACTGACAGCTACGCAGGCAGCGAGGTCCAAGTGGATGAACAGGATATAAGGGATCAGGGTTGGGTAAGAGGGAAACCCGAAAAAAAAGAAAGTATCAAGAAAATGGCGACACTGTTTGCCCAGAACCGAGCCCTCGACGATGGTTTCAGGCTTATTTACATTTTGAGGTCGCGTTGATTAGCTGAGTGCGGGTGGCAAGGTCCCCCTAAATATGCCACCCAAAGCCTTTTAGACCACGCCACAATCTAGCGATAAGAAATGAAATTAAAGTGATAAAAGGAAAAGGGACGAATATTTAATTGAAGAGAACGAAATTTAAAGCCCCTACAAAGGAAATATGAATTATAAATATTTTATATTAATATAATATTTTCTCCAAGAGCTACAAGCAAATACTTATTATTAATTCACAGTTTACTGTGCATTGAACATTTTATTTATTATTATTTTTTATTTCCAAAAAAATTAGCAAATATCTGTCAATATAAACCTAACTCCTACCTCCGCCCGAGTAAATTACACACAAAAAATTTGCTTGGTAAAATTGACCAACAAAGATAGTTAAGTAACTATTAAAATAGTTACGTGTATTTTGTTTTTGCTTTGGGTTTGTGTCTTCGTATTTTGTTGTTGTGAAATGACAATTTACTTAGTAGAATTGACAATTTTGCTGGTTGGGGCCTGTTTGACAATTATTACAGTTGATTTTACCAAGTTTTTTTTTTGTGTGTAGGATTAAACAATATTGGCTTATAACTAATATTAATAAACTACATTTTTTGTGTAAAATTTTGGTGTATAGTTACATGTATTGGATATCTGACAATTTATTATTATGTATAATAAATCAAAATATTTCATAAAAACTTTTACAAATAAAAAGGTTTGCTGTAGATCCGTCGGGATTGTAAGCATAAACGTATTATAATCGAACTTAGATAAAAGATTAAATGTAAAAATAAAACCACGATTTTTCTTTATAAAGTTCCCATTCCAACTCTAGAAGTTTGTAAAAATGCATTCTGTTCCTCGAGCATCTTTAACTACACTCATAGAAATTTTTACCCTAAATCGCCCTAAAAAACTGACTTTTCGCCCGTGGATTTAGAAAATCGCCCATAAATCGTATCCGCTGGCGATTCGCCCGTGTATTTAGAAAAATTTTCTAAAAAATCCCGATGGAAATTTGGTTTAATTTAGGGTGATTTTTCTTGAAATAAGAAATATTTTCCTGTTTTTAGGGTGATTTGCCCTAATTTTAAGGTGTATTTTTCTAAAATTAAGGGCGAATTTTCTGTTTTTATAGGCAAATGCCCTAAAAAATTAGACAAATTAAAAAAAATCGTGTTTGAGCATGCTTAACTGAATTTGGGAAGCATGTTTTTTTTTAATCGTCTATATTCTGGGAACTGGGACTGCTTTAATTAAACAACACCGGCGGAGGACGCCGTTTCATATTATTGTATTGGTGTGTAGTTTATATGGGAGCCGGGTTAAGAGGGGGGCCCGATCTATACAGCACAGCCGTTAGAACTGAAAAATCATGTTTGTAAATGAATTAGGGAAATAAATATGAGGAGAAAAAACAACTTACTTTTTTTGGCCATGGCGAGAATCGAACCCACGACATCTCGGTTTAGAATCTAACGTCCTACCGCTGCACCACAGACCCATCGCGCAAGACGACGAACAAACTCTGCACACATCTTATTTTCTTGAGGTCTACGTTATAATATGACTAAAGGCAACTAAACCGTATATTTTTTTCCTGACGACTGTGACAATTAGTCCCGTTTTCTTGCCCGCAAACACAAAGTATGCTTTTAACTCAGAACTCCCATACGTTTTTAAGGTTTAAAGACTACTTTAATTTAAAATTCGGACGAAAAAATGTCCTCAGTATTATAATGTTTACAAAAAAAAAAAAAAACATAAAAATCAAGTTGAATCACACAGGGTTCGAACCCACAACCCCACGACCTTAGTCCTCATATAGCAAAGTTGAAAGCGCAAGTGATTAGACCGCTGGGCTACCGAATTTCACACTGTTGGAGTGATTTTTAAGGCAAATCGCCCTTGTATTTAGAAAAATTTTAGAAAAAAAATTAGGGCAATTCGCCGTTGGATTTAGAAAAGGTCAAAACGAAGCAAATCGAAAAAAATCGCCCTAAATATTAGAAAAATAGAAAAATTAACCCTAAAAATATTTTTTTATGGTCACCTGCCTTAAATTTATGGCAAATTTGTCGTGAAAATAGAAAATTTTTCTCAGTTCAAAGGCGAAAAATTTTTTAGGGCGATTTTCTAAAATGTAGAAAATTATTTTTATGAGTGTAACCGTAATCTCTCACGAAACCAAGATAACCATAAAAAGTGTACAGAAAGTGAAACGGAAACCTCCAAACTAAGCTTCACCTGTCTGTCAACCTTGTGTCTTAAATTTCGGGTGGGGAAATGGGGGAGTTTTTGGCTTCGGTGGGGCGGATGAGTGATGGTTTGGGGAGCGGGCTTCTCCGCTTTCCAGACAGATAAAAGATATGCCAGGCATCTGCTCGGATGCAGTCGCCAGCAGATGCATCTGGGAAATGAAAATAGAAACGGAATCGGAACCTTGATCTTCGGGGTGCGGGAAAAGTCTTTCTCTCACGTGTCTCTGACGTACGCACGTCACGTTTGTCGCCGGAGAAGAGATACGGATACAGAAAAGTGACAGTTCGCCAGGAGCTGGAAAAAAGAAAGATGGTGAATTCCAAAATCAAACAGACGATGGACATGCAGGCGGTCCAAGTTTCGGGGAGGGAGACATGGGACCTACACCAATGCGTGAATATGGAGCACATCATTAATTATGCCCCTGGGCCTGTGTTTGCCGCTGAGCCGATTTATCTGACATTTTTTGGTATTGAAAAGTTCTTCGTTGTTCGCTCTTCGGCCGCTCTTCCTGTGGATTTCTGCCCAACAAAAATAAAAGAATTTCACCCGCTTGGGTTCCTCTTACCAGTCGAGATCATTTGTTTCCCTGGCGACACATGCCTGGACCTTTGGACAAGCACTTACAAAAGTTACTCCTCCCGAGATGGAAAATACAGAGTGCATTTAGCCGAGGGAGATCAATTGGATTTGGTGCTAGGACTTTATTAGGGCTCTGCTGAGAGTTTTTCGTAAATTGAGCTGTTTTTAATGGCATTTCTATAAGACATTCAGTACGTAAGACCTACTTTTAGTTTACCAAGACAACCAAATCACCTAAAATAAAAAACTAAGTAGAGTAAGTAAGGCCCCAGCAGCCAGTACTTGTTAAGCTCATTATTTGTAGACTTATGTCTGTTGAAAATTAAAACAATGAACATGTAAATGTTGGAATATAATATTAAAGTAATATTATACTAGTAGTTATTGATCTCTTATAATGTCAGTGCATTATTTTAAGCCGGGTTCCCTTTTTTTTAGGGATTCCTTCAAGAATTTTATAAGGTACGTTCACACAAAAAAATACTATGTAAATAAATCTAAATCAATAAAGTAAAAGGTTTTAGTTTATGCGAAAATACTCATGTATTAGTATTAGTAGGCCATTTATGCAAAATAATTAAAACCTACCAAAAACAAGAGAGAACGCTATAATCGAGTGCCTCGACTATTAGATACCCGTTACTCAGCTAAACAACTTAATAGAAATATGCCTCCTTTTTTGTTTTTCGAAGCTGGAATTAGCTCCCGTTTTTTACCCAGGGAACTCCACGTGGAGGCCTTCTAAAACTTTCAATTCTGCCTAGCACATCTTCCGTCTCTCTCTAGCGCAGGTGAATGCACTTGTGAAAAACGAATACGAGCAAAAAGAGACAAAATGCGCGCCCTTTTCAAATAATTTAAAATTTGCAATAACATATTGTGAATTAGTGTGACCACAGAAAAAAAGGACAAAAAGTTCAAATTAACCATCTGAATAGATGGCGCTATTGTATATTGAATTGAGCCATCTACCCCAAGATATTGGTACTACTGGCCATGAAAGGCGGAAATGTAGGCGCTAGACAGGTTTAAGCGTTAAATGGGTTTTGCGGGCGTTAGAGTGGGCGTGGCAAACTTTTACTTGGCCAATCGATATGTATTGACGAAACAAATACATATCAGTTACTATTTTCATAATAGCTTCAAAACTGTGGGCGATAGAGAGGGCTAGTGGGCGTTAGAGGGGGCGTGGCACCTTTTTGAAATAAACTTGCGCTGCGTAGGAACTCCCAGAATCTGCATGCAAAATGCCAATCTTCTAGCTTTTATAGTTTCCGAGATCTCAGCGTTCATACGGACAGACGGACAGACAGACAGACAGACAGACAGACGGACAGACGGACAGACGGACATGGCTAGATCGACTCGGCTAGTGATCCTGATCAAGAATATATATACTTTATGGGGTCGGAAACGCTTCCTTCTACCTGTTACATACTTTTGCACGAATACAATATACCCTTTTACTCTACGAGTAACGGGTATAAAAATATATATATACACACAAAAAAAAAACTTGGTAAAATCAACTGTAATAATTGTCAAACAGGCCCCAACCAGCAAAATTGTCAATTCTACTAAGTAAATTGTCATTTCACAACAACAAAATACACACAATTAGCAAAGACACAAACCCAAAGCAAAAACAAAATACACGTAGCTATTTTAATAGTTACGTAACTATCTTTGTTGGTTAATTTTACCAAGCAAATTTTTTTGTGTGTACATATATTCTTTACTTAACAAAAAGCTGCTATAATTTAGGTAATCTTTGATAAGTTATGAAATTAAACAATAGCTTAAAAGTTTAAAATGATTATGCAACAATTTCGCAGTTCTGATAAACTGTTTCTTGATGTTTTGGCACTCCACAGATTGCACTTTCAATCGGGGAGTGGAAACCGTGGAAAACATTTGAGCTGCGTGACTTGGAAAAGCGAATCAAAAAAGTGCAACCTGAGCATCCGACAATTAGGCTTTGTTCATTAATTAAGGCGGCGAGCTCCGAATCGCAATGGCAAGTGCTGTTGCGGCTTCTAATCTGCACATTACAGACAAGTACTTATCGCTATGACGGGCCAAATGAATTGCTCAATTGCGAGGCGCGATGATAATTACGAGTGCTTGAACCGAGCCTGAACTTGATCGGATTTTTAGAGAGGAGCGCTGCGAGAGTCGCGTCGTGAACATATGCAGTCAATTAAATAAACATTTATTAACCGAGCCACTGCACAAAAGCTGTTAACAAAGCCATTTGGCTATTTCAGAAAATGAAATCGTTCTCAAAAGGTGTTCGTGAGTCGGGCCGGCAGTTCGGGACATTCGGGGGATCGAGGGGTCAGCAACAGCGACCGAGAGTGTCTCTGTGTCTGTGGGTCCGGAAAAAAGCGGTAATTGATGGTCTTGGCCAGGACGGCGAGTGCAGTTGTTGCTTTCGACCAGCATGGAGCCCACATGCATTTGCAGTCGCCGTCTCTCTTTCTGGGCGTATCGCCGTCCCACTCCTGGCTGAATTTCACGCATGGAACTCGGTCGGCGTCCCGTCTGGGTTGCTTTACACTCAAAAAAAGTCAAGTGTGTACTCTATTTGTAAATCTAGCATTACTCATATTGGTAGACATAAATAACAAACTAAAATAAGTAATTTAGTTAACTGAAAGCACAAACTTATAAAAATGGAAAAGTTTTAGAAAATTAATCTTTAAGTAGATTAAGAAATAGTTATTATTACGCGTTAGAATAATAAAATATTTAATCAAACGATTGGTTTTCAATTCAAAGTTCAACCAAAAATATTAATATTGTTTGCTCTATATCTATGAGTATTCGTAAATAGAAGAAAAATGGATGAATCGAAAAAGGACTTTTACTTCGATCTTGTTCTTCGAGTGTGGGCTCGTTTTTTTCGGCGAGTCCCAGGTTCCAGTCCCTCCCGGGCCATATACATAGTAAATTCGAATTGAATTTTGGCGGCGCGTTCATTAATCATTATTTCAATCATGAAACAAATGTGCTCGCTTGGTGCTGATGCTTGTTGTTGTTCCCGTTGTGTTGTATCTTGTGAAATTTTGTTGCTGTTCTGCCAGTCCCGCATCCACAATCCCCTCCTGCAGCTCCTCCCTTTCGCTGGCCATCTTCGATGCGCTTCAAAGATTGATAATCTCTGGGATATCTTTAAATTTAATTAGTCACATTCATAACAGACCGCCAGCCAGCGAGCCGTACCAAATTACATGTTACAACAAACCGAGCCTCGCTTTTAGCCATGTTTATGCTCCTCCCCTTTTTCCCTCAGATTTTACTAGATTCTCCGATCCACGGGGAGATACGTGTGAGAAACTGAATTCTCCGGTTTCTGCTCCGGAGCTGCCGTTCGATATTTCCCTGGCCCTTTAATGAAAAATCGCCGTTGTTACTAATTATGATTGACACAGACGTAATTGGAAATTTGAGCAAAGCTCTTCGGCCCTACCGCTTTCATCTCATCCACTTCTGGCATTTCGGCATCGACTTCGGCAGTCTTCAAAAAGTTTCACTAAATTAAAGGTTTTTGGCTTAAACTACACACAAAAAAATTTGCTTGGTAAAATTGACCAACAAAGATAGTTACGTAACCATAGCTCGCAAATAACTGTTGACCGATTCGTGCGGTCCCCAAATAACTGTTTTTCTCTGAGACTTCGAGCAAACAATCAGAGAGCAACCGATTGAATTGTTCGTACAGAAATTTTGCTCGCACTCAGCCGACGAGCAGTTTTTTCGGCTTTCTTTTGCTCGGCTCGATTACAGACCGATTGCTCCTGAACGACGTTTCAAAAAGTCTTTTGCGCATGTGTTAACGCTAACGTGCTTGGGCGATATTGCTCTCCCTTTCACTCGCACGTACTTTCAAAGGGAATACATTGTATAGTTGTATTAGTGAAAAGACTTTTTGCGATGACTTTTTCAGTCAATCGGTCTTTTAATAAGTCTCCCTGTGCGAGCGACATTCGTATCTCTCATTGAACGAGGTTCGTAACAGAGCGTCTCACGAACAGCTCAACGTAAAAGGCTCAACCGAAAACCAAAACGAAAGGAAACGAAGTGTGCTGCGCAGAGAGAGAACGAGGGGCATGCTATTTTTCGGTTGTTCTCGGGAGTAGAGCGTAAGGAAAAAAACGGTTAACAGTTATTTGCATGCTTTGTACGTAACTATTAAAATAGTTACGTGTATTTTGTTTTTGCTTTGGGTTTGCGTCTTTGCTAATTGTGTGTATTTTGTTGTTGTGAAATGACAATTTACTTAGTAGAATTGACAATTTTGCTGGTTGGGGCCTGTTTGACAATTATTACAGTTGATTTTACCAAGTCTTTTTTTTGTGTGTAGCCGAAAAGAAAAACTTTCTTTGATGGATAAGCGCAAGTTTTGGGGGGATATCTCAAGATTGGTGTGAAAAAGATTTAAAGAAAGTTTAGTAGCTTCCTGGACCATGGTATTTGGGTCAATCAATGGAAATTTGTGGTATTAGGAAGCTCTAAAAACAACAGAGGGGTTTTATGCACATGACGTTTATAGTACTAGACTTTCAATAACTTTTAGGAAATAATAGAATATTGTCAGCATACATGTTTTTAAGGGCATAAATAAAATTTAAAAACTTAAAAAAAAGTTCAGAATTTTAATTGTAATATTCATCAGTTAATTACCATTTATTAAAAAAACTTAGTGATTAATATTGCATTCAACCTATAGAATGCTTCAATCAATTCAATTCAATTTCCTCAATCAATTCTATCATTAGATGATTTTCATTTTGGTTTTGTTGAAATTTTATTACAGTCATTTACAAAATTATGGATAATTGCCAAGAGCTTATGAAAGATGGGGTTCTTAAAAACAATTATCCTTTTATTGTTGCTAATTTGATGTCTTAATTACGACATTGGGAATGACAAATTTATAGTGATATGTGAATATTTTGATGATGGGTTCGATCAGGCAGCTTCCCAAAACCCAGCGATCTTTTCACTTTCTTGCCAGAACTATGAGACACAGTATAAAAAAAATCGTAAACAGCTAGCATCATTAAGCATAATTTGGATGAGATTTCTTAAGTTTTCGGAGCTAATGCGAGGCAATTAAGGTTTCATTTTTTCCAACCAATTGGCGGCAAAAAGCGATCGATGGTCTGCTTTTGGCCCGAAGCTCTAGTCTGGTCCACATGCTGCAGATATCCGAGTCCCCGTCGGAGGCTTCATTATGTGAGTTGTGCAGCAAAATTAAATCAATCAGAGATAATCTGTCATGGTAATGGGTGCCTGTCCAGCTCCAGTCTCCGCTCTTTCGAATGGCCCAAAGGCCCCAAAGCGATCGGCTTCGACTCATTTAAGTGATTCGTGTAATTATTTTAAACAGCCGCAGTGTAAATTTCGTTAAACATTCATCTCCGCTCGGGACTTGGGGTTCATCTAGGCCCGATTTGGGCATAATATGACAGGTAAACAGTTGAGGCCGGTGATAAATGGCCAGTGGTATTTTGAACCACATTTAATTGTTTCAGGTCTCGGGGGAAGTGAGAAGGTATGTGCAAACTTTCGATTGGTATTGTAAATATGACTTTAATGACTATAAAAGTCAAGACTGGCTTTAATTCTGAGAGCCACACACTCGAGAGGCGTTCGGAAAGCTAGTCAGTCAGTCATTAATCACTCAATCAATCATTTGGCAAACGATTCCTGGCAGCCTTCATTGTCCTGTTGTTTTCGCTGGAAGAACCTCCATCTTTTCGCTGGGGTCTCCAGCTAATCAACATCCCTGATTCCCCCATTCCCGTTCCTTATCCCCAGAGTTCCCCTGGTTAGGCGGAATCTACGTTGACTTGTCAACATGTCGTTAACACAATTTCCATACCAGATTGATTGGAATTCCAGTCTCCAACTGAAGGCTGTCTACGTGGTGAAAGAGGGTGGGTGAAAGTGGGATGAGAAGAAGCGCAAAATTAATTTTCTCAATATAAAAATCATTTTAAAGTAAATATTGTTCGAGCTTATGTGTTTATAATGGCGGTCAGGCCAAATATAAGGGTTGGCTTAAAAAATAGCACACATTTATGTAAATCAACAGAAAAATATTCACAAGTTATTTTGATATTGCCTGAAACTCAGGAAAGTTTCTCCTCCAAATAAACCTACTTTACACGCAAAACCATAAAATAAATTACTAATTACAAAAGTTGTTATACGAAATCAAAAAGGCCTGCTCCCAATATTTTTGTAGGGTCGGTCTTGGGTAGAGTGGACTGAAGTTGTGAATTCAAGTTTAACATTTAATGGTTTATTCGAAATAATAAGTTGATAAATATGGATTTGTGGATCACAACTTAAAAATGTACTCACTATCGAATTTCTAGATTCTAGACTTAAGAATTTTACTTAAGGAAAATTTATTAGTTTATGATTTAGTAGCAATATAAAACCTAAACAATTAATAGATATTTTCCGGGTATTAAAGTTCTCTTAAAATTACCTTAATATTAAAAATCTGGAAAATCACAAAAACATTTTGCCTGTCCATTCCCATGATTAGCATATTTCTAATTCCCAATATTAGTCAACTAATCAGTGGCTGTGGATACCACCAATTTTGCATAATATTATTCGATCGCACACTCTCGGGCTTCTTAATTTTATATCACAAAGTTTTGATGGCTGGCTTAAAGAAGCGAGCTGAAAACAAAGAAAATCCCATGCTCAAGGCATGGTGTTCTCTACATTCGCATTGGTGGTCGTAATGTGCCTCTGTGGATGTGGATGCGACATCATTAATCACGTTTCAGTGTGTTGCCTCGTGCAGCAAGTGAACTTCCTTCTGCCGCCGCCTGACAGTCGCAACTGATTGCTGGATCTGAATTGGGATTTCGGACTCAAATGCCCCGGACAAAGAGCAAGCAATAGCAACCAACACACATCCCCCCATCGGAGGCATCCTTTTTGTACCACATCCCATCCCCCTGCTGACGTAAAGCTCTCAGCGAGCCCTCATCCTACTGATTCCGGGAAGGGCAACCTAACCACCCACCTCGAGATTCCATCCACCTAAGGAGCTGTGTCAGAGCTGAGAAAATTCAATGTAGCAGCCACTAATGCGAGTGAGTATAAAAGTTTCTTGAGCAACGTCCAAGGAGGAATATAACACGCTAAGGATGCAAGGCGAAGTATTAAAGAAAATTCTTTAGTTGGAAGTAAGTCTAAAAATATATATTAAACAGTAGCTGATCTAGGATTTTGTTGTGGAGGGTGATATTAAAACAACTATTTTCTTGCATACTTTTTGAATACCAAAATTCCCTTAATTTTTACCCGAGTGGAGGATGATATATAACCTCTTGTGGATTCGCGCATATATGTAGCTTCTCCAGGAACAATAGTTCAATAGAACAATAATTTTTACATTTAATTTTTTTAATTTATAACCTTTTTTATCTTATTATTTCATGTTTTGTTTGGACCAATGAAAACGTCTGATTCTGCCGTTGTTAATTAATAAGAGCCGCGAATTCAATCGCATTACAAAGGTTCTCGTCCTGAAGCAGTGGACTTTCCGACTCTATAAAATGTACACAGAGAAACAAATCAGTCTAAAGTTGTGAAAAATGTTCTTAAGTTAAAAACGTTTGTTCATAGGAATGTGTCTTAACATTAAACACATTTTTCTTAAATCAAGAACAATTTGTGTCTTACTTTAAGAACAGGTTTTCATAATTTTTTTTTGACATACTTTTTGAATGCCAAAATTCCTTAAATTTTTCACACGAGTATCACCCATATCACCCCCCGTGGATCCGCGCATGATCTTTAAATAAAACCCCTATCACATTAAATGTATTTTCTTAAAAATGTTTAATTTCATTTATTGCAAAAGATAATATTTTTTAAAGAAAATGTTTTTTATATTATAAATGGTTTTAATCTTTTTCGTTTTTCTTGCCCATACAAATAAAGGCACTTAGGAGTTTTTAGATGTTATTAGTGTAGTGTAAATTATTTTAACAAACTATACAAATTTGCAGTTAAAATATATATACCTAACACCAATACCGCTTGTATTGAAATAACTTTTGTATTTGAAAGTCCACTAAAACAAGTAATTCAATTTAAGTGCGCTCCAAACAATTAGTAGTTAAAAATTTTTAAAATTTATAGAAACCGAAAGTACATATTTAATGATATTTGAGCGGGATGGGAACTATTTGTAAACAAAGCGAACCGTAATGAACCACGCAATAATATAAGTTAACATACAACTCCCATTAGCTAACATTCGCTAGTCAATTAATTCGAACACTTTAATGTGGAATAAAGACCTAACCAACATTTACACCTATGAGCTTGGCTGACGAACCGCAGACTAAATTTAAGTTTTATACACTTAACTGGCCTAATGACGTTTTGATGGTGACCATCAAAATCGAATCAGTTGGAAGTCGATTAATTAGTGGCCCTACCTTCTATATCACCTTCCTCCCGTTAACATATGGAATTGACGGCGGAGGTGGCACGTGGACCCAATTGTAAGGGGGTTAAGATATTTTTGGTGGGCTGATGGGCGGTTTAATTATTCGGCAATTAGCCAGAGTCACATTAAGAAAAGCACTCCAAAAGTGTGACACGTATTTATGTTCCTTTTTCTTTTATATAGAAAGTGTTATAGCACCCCCTTAGAATTAAACTCTTGAATATATATATTCTTAATTGAATAAAAAATAATTTAAAGAACATCATATAATAAAGCGGAGAATCCAAATAACTTCGGACGATATGAGTCTTAAGCATGCCCGGATCCACGGGGGGTTATATGGGTGGTGATATATCACCCCACTCGGCTGAAAAATTAAAGAAATTTTGGTATTCAAAAAGTATGCAACAAAAAATTTGTTCTGATATCACCCCCCACAACAAAATCCTAGATCCGCCACTGGTCTTAAGAAAATCAAAAAAGGTATAACACCACAACTCGACTATTTCTTGAGGCTTCTTATGAGTCAGTCTAAATATTTACTAAAAACAATATTAAAGCGTTAAATGTCCGACCTTCTCGGCGTGCATTATACAACAATCATTCTATCGATTTTCCATGTTTTGCTTGCTTTATTTGAATATATGCCCGTCATCGCAATAACAAAAGCATCGGAGAAAAAATCACGGTAGTAATGATAACAACAATAACAGCCCTAACACGAGCGAGACCACAACAATAATCACATAGAAGAACATTATGCCAAAGTGATATTCGTTGGTTGTTCAATTGAAATTATTGCAAGTCAGCCCAGACTCTCCAACTCGGTAGCTGATTTCAGTCGGAGAAATCAGCATCCAATAGTTTCTTTCCCCTCTTCAAGATCAATACTTTTGTTATCCAAGACTTCGCTGCATCTCAGCTCGTTCCTATAGGAACCCATTTCTGAAAGTGGAAAATAAATGGTCTGGTCCATATCCACACTTGTGTCTTGTCCGGGATCGATGAAAGCCTCTGAAAATGGGCGGTGCTTCTTGGACCCAGACGACTTTTTTGACGACTTCAGTTTTGGAGTGTGCGCCATGACTGCCGGGGTACCAACACACTCACAGCAAAAAAGACAACCAAAATGTTATATTTGTGTGGGGTCGTACAGTCAAGACTGGCTAAATAGGCACACCAATGAGCTACAGTGAAGGTCACGAGTTTATTTTTGTGCTAAATCATGTTCTGTAGGTATCGAAAATCGAATACCAATGAGGATATCCGCACTGCGTGAATAGTGAACTTTTGTATAAATTTACAGTCACTTTTGAAGAAATATTTAATTATTTTTATTTTTATAAAATTTGTTTGCAAAACAAATTCCAAGCCTAGCTTTTACTTTCTCATTAATTAAAATTACCGTACAATTATTTTTAGGTAACATTTAATATGTTGATTAATATTAAACTCAGGGGATAAAAATACTTTTTTAAGACTTTTAGAAATAAGATGAGTATATATTTAATTTTAAAACAACTCCCCGCTAAATTATTTTTCTATATTTTAACTATATTATGCCCTCACCAATATTTTATGCCCTCACTGTACCAGCGACTGCGAATGGGTGTGACCAAAGATCCCGCCATCTCGCTCTGGCCCCTGTGTTTCCTCTCTGTCGCACACGAGAGAGAAATCGCCGTTCGGTGGTGGAAAATGGCGCCCGAGGAGGAGGGTGAGAAAAGAGCGAGCAGCATGGCTGCGGTTTATGCATGGCTCTCCTTTCATCACGCTGCGTGTGTGTGTGTGGGCCGTCCTTCGATTGTTTTGTTGCTGCAGTGAAAACCCGTTTTGATGGCAATGGCGGTGGGAGAGAGCGAGCGAGAGAGCGAACGAACGAGCGAAGAGTGGCGAAACAGGTTCGCTCGCGCGGAGAGTTATCGCCAGCGAGCATAACAAAAAATCGGCTCGAATGGAACGGTTCGTGTTCGCAGCGCACTCGTAAAACCGAAGCGTCCG
The DNA here is from genome assembly GCF_030179915.1 of Drosophila takahashii. Lineage (NCBI taxonomy): Eukaryota > Metazoa > Arthropoda > Insecta > Diptera > Drosophilidae > Drosophila > Drosophila takahashii. The sequence goes on from NC_091681.1 coordinate 10,984,751, forward strand.
AGTTTTCTCCCAGTGTGTGTTTTAAATTTAAAAAAAAAACTTTTTTTATAACCGGAAAACAGCGCCATAATCAAGCTTCTAAGAATCAGAAGGTATAGGGGCTTTCAAAGTGCCAAAAAGTAATTCCAAATCAAGTTAAGAAGTTTTGAAAACAATAAAAGTGAAAAAACAGTGATATTGGTTGTACATCACCAGAAATAATTCCTCCAAATGTGGTTAAAATCTTAGAACAAATGAAATTTTGGGAAACAAGTTTTCATTTCTTAGCACCAATATAATCTTACAAGAAACCACTACAGATAAAAAGTGGTGGATCTAACCAATAATTACAATACAAAAAGCAAAAGCTACAGAATATGTGCAAACCGAGTGAAAGTGACCAATAAAACGTATAAAAATAAAAAAACCCTAGCGAATTCCATCTGGAAAACCTCGACACCACAGATTTTGCGACATGAGCTCTTTTCTCATGGGCTATCCGCATGCTCCACATCATGTCCAGAGCCCCATGTCCATGGGCAATGGCTTGGACCCAAAGTTCCCGCCGGTGGCCGATGACTATCACCACTACAACGGACACTACTCGATGACCGCTTCCACGGGTCACATGAGCGGTGCCGTCGGCGGCGGTGCAGTGACAGGTGTGGGTGGGTCAGTGGGTGGCGGTGGAGCAGGTGGGATGTCGGGGCATCCGCATGCCATGCATCCGGCGGACATGGTCAGCGACTATATGGCGCACCACCACAATCCGCACAGCCACTCCCATTCGCACACCCACTCACTGCCGCACCACCACAGCAATAGTGCGTTATCCGGACACCACCAGCCATCCGCCGGCGGCTATAGTTCCAATTACACCACCGCCACTCCGCCCTCACATCCGCACTCGCATCCGCACGCACATCCGCACCAGAGCCTCGGCTACTACGTGCACCACGCCCCCGAGTTCATATCCGCGGGAGCGGTGCATTCCGATCCCACGAACGGGTACGGTCCGGCGGTAAATGTCCCAAATTCGAGCAACGGGAGCGGTGGTGGAGGAAGCGGAGGAGTGGTCGGAGGTGGAGCAGTGGGCGGATCGGCAAATGGATACTACGGCGGATACGGCGGGGGCTATGGGGCGGCGAACGGTAGCGTAGGCAGCACCCACTCCCAAGGACATTCACCGCACTCACAAATGATGGATCTGCCTCTGCAGTGCAGCTCCACGGAACCACCGACTAATACGGCGCTGGGACTGCAGGAGTTAGGTGAGTCTATTTATAATCAGAGATCCATCTTTTGTTCTTTGGAAACCGCCTTTTTGTTCGCTCGTTGACTCTAATAAACGAATGAATGGTCCTACGAGCCGGATACTCACGGCGTCATTTTCTTAGAATCCATTAAACGTAGAATTCTTAGTAGAAATGTTCTTATCTTTTTTTTAAAACAATCCCCATTGATCTTACCAGTCAACTTTCTCTGAAAGGTACAAAAATTTAAAATAAATAAAAAATGTTACTGGGGTTTATCTTGGACATGTATCGAACTAATATTATAATTTCATCTCAAAACGTGTTTATTGATTTATGTTATTGGTTATTGATTTATGTTTCATCACATTCATTTTTCCATTGAGAATATGATAGAGGTGTTTATTAGTTTCAGTAACCAACTTTGGTATTAAAACGTACGTCTTTAGGTAAACTTAATCGAAGCTAATAGCAAACCCATGCGCGGATGCACGGTATCCAATCGGGTGAAAAGTACAAAGAAATTTGATATTAAACAAGAAAGGAAGCTACCTTCGGCCAGCCGAAGCTTTTATACCCTTGTAGATAAAGTAATGCTTACTCGGTGCAGTTCCAGGAATTCCAATTTTGTTTTTAAGTAGTCAAGAATCAAAACGCCTACTTCCTACAAAGTTACAATGAATTTTCTTATATTTGTTTGAATTTTCCTATGGGAGCCTTAAGATATAGTGGTCCGATCCGGCTCGCTCCGACATATGTACTACCTGCAATAGAAAGAAGACTTTCGGGAAAGTTTCATCGCGATAGCTTTAAAACTGAGAGACTAGTTCGCATAGAAACGGACAGACGGACAGACGGACATGGCTAGTCTATACTGGGCTATTGGTGCTGATCAAGAATATATATACTTTATGTGGTCGGAAACGTCTCCTTCACTGCGTTGCAAACATCTGACTGAAATTATAATACCCTCTACAAGGGTATAAAAAGTATACACCAACCAATTCGAATTCTTGAATATATATTATATCCCTTCTTTACGAAAATAAATCGATGTCCGTTTCCTGCAGGTTTAAAACTAGAGAAACGCATTGAAGAAGCTGTACCTGCTGGACAACAACTGCAAGAGCTGGGGATGCGATTGCGCTGTGATGATATGGGATCGGAAAATGTAAATACCCTGGGAGAGATATTTCAAAAGAGAAAGCATAATTAAAGTTTTGATTGACTTGTTTAGGACGACATGTCAGAGGAGGATCGGCTCATGCTGGATCGTTCGCCAGACGAATTGCTCTCCAACGACAACGACGATGATCTCGGGGACTCAGACAGCGATGATGATCTGATGGCGGAGACGACCGATGGCGAACGGATCATCTACCCCTGGATGAAGAAGATCCATGTGGCGGGAGTGGGTAAGTTGAAAGTTTCTTTTTTCCTCCCTCCATCTTCTCTGTGTTGCGCCCCCATGTTGTGGCCCATTTTTCGGGGTATGCTAATTAAATTACTTAGCTGCCAACACCCACTTGATCCACTGACAGGCCCCTGTAATGTTCGTTCTTTGGCGAAAAAAAAATGAAAATAAACAAAATAAAAGCCAAAGACACCAGCCAACCGGGTAGCAGAAAAAAGAAAACTGCGACTTGAAGCTCATTAATCAAAATCAAGAGTGCCACGCCTTCTGTCGAGGGGCGAACCGTGTTCACCAAATGACAAGTTCCTGTACATACTGCTCCTATATAACATAATGCACATATCGTTAAGTGTGTTCCATTCGCTTGCAACCAGCACTTCAAGCAGCTCCTGGTAATAAGGCCTCTTCAGTAGTTCTTTCAGCACTTGAGCCGACTTAGAGTCAGCTTTGACTGCTGAATGGTACGGTGTCAATTGATACATCCTATAGAGAAACCTGGAAAACGCCTTGAGCCTCATATATAAAACTATATTGAATTAAATGGAACTGGGATGAAAAATGGCCGTTTAGTTCCTTGTTTTTCCACGGAAATAATCTTAAATCCACTATTAAGGTTTCCTTAATATATTATCATGATAACTTATTTTGTGGAAAAATTATCCTTTGCAAGTATTTTTTAAGTATTCTTTTTTTAAACAAAAAGTCCAATTTTAAATATCTTTTCGAACATATTTATAACATTTTCATTTCTTGCTTAACCCTAACAACACAATTCCCAAGCAATCTGACTCACTCACATTCATTCCTTAAGCCCAACAGTCAGAGCTTTTATGAATACGGTGCCGCATTATTCTTAGCACAAAAACAGAATGCACCATCGAGTAAACTCGGACGTGGAGAACAGGTTTCCACTTGGTTCCATTTCCATTCACCAGATCCAGAGACCGACTGAATGGGTTCCGTTGAGTTGAGTTGACAGTGTTGGCCTGGCAGAGATAATTACCCTTAATTGTAGCGCCCAAAACGGGGAATTCATTCAGCCATGTGTCGAGTGTGTTACCAACAATATCCACTGGCCAACTGGCGATTGTCGCCGCTTATTGTTTTAATAATGCCGAAATGGGGATGCCTCGGGGCAGCAAGTAGGTGACGAATGCATTTACTAGAGGATCGGTAGGTGGTACAAAAAACTGATAGATTGCTTTTTAATTAGCACAGCGTCGCAGTACTCCAGTTCGACCATAGCCTTGACCCAAATGGGTAATTATATCGTTTCGCTTAACGCCACTCTGACTGGTTAATTGTCAAATGCCTCATCGGTTCATCGTTTCCCAGTACCCATTCCAGATTTTAGTCCCATTGGGGATTTTTCGATTCACTGTAAAAAAAAATAAAGAATTTGACCCAAACAAAACTATGTTAATTTTTAAGAAAGCAATCTGAATATTAAGATAGGCTCTACACTCAGAAAATGAATCGCCCTGAATTTTAGAAAATCGCCTATGGATTTGCTTCACTGGCGATTTTTTTCTTTAAAATAAAAAAATTTTCTACTGGTAAAGAAAATTTTCTTCCAATTAATCAAAATTCATTAAATTCAAGAAATATTCCAGAAATATAGAAAAAAATCGCCAGTAAAGCAAATCCATAGGCGATTTTCTAAAATTTTTTTTTGAGTGTATGTTAACAAAAGTAATTATTATTTACTTTTGATCTTTGAATTTTATAAATCAATTTTTGTTCAGTTACATTTTTATTTGAATAAAACAAATATATTTTCTTTTCGGGAAACCAAATTTTTATTCCAACATGCTGCTAAATATTTAGTATGATGATAATATGTTATTCTTTTATTTTGGGCAAAGATTTTTTCCGAGTGTCAAAAATCAAACATCAAAACGAAAAATCGAAGTAGTGCGGCGGACACTGGGACAGACAGGCAAACGATCGCTCAGGGGCATTTTTGACAAAGTCGCAAGGTATACTATACCGACTCCGTTTCGAATTCGGACTCAGATTCAGATTCCGATTCCACACCCCCCTCCACACCGCCGAGGTAAAACTCCGACTGAGTGACGGATGGTCCGTGTCATTTGATGTTAATGTTGTGACATTTATCATGAGCGCACGACCACGAGAACAAGACGAAACTTGATTATCGCTAGTGCATCATCTCAGCCAGCGTCTTGGCATCCGTCTCGTTATGCCCCAAAACCTGTGACCCCGAGTCCCCTTCGGTGTCATGTTGTTCCCTTTACAAATGACTTACACTCGCTTAGCACTTGCCCGAAACTAAGGCCCGAACTATGTGTGCCTCCGAAGTGGCGTGTGGTCTCTTGCTCAATTTATTTTGTTTTTTGCCCTAAGGCGAGCCCAAAACTTGTTCAAAACTTGTGCCTCCGGTCGGATAAAAGAGCGAGGCTAGGTGTGAAACGAATTTGGAGAGCAATTTGTGGATTATTTAATAGTTGTCATTAAAAGTGTTGAAAGGTAATGAAAAGTTAATGGAGTCTGGCTTCATTTAATCTTCAAGTTACGAAGTTAAATGCGATAGAATCAGAATACAAATTTTAATAGAAAGTTTAAATAAGATTCAATGGTTTAGATTTGATTTAAAACTGATTATATTTAATATATTTTTTTAAATTGTTTATTTCAAGAAGGAAACTTTTGTACTGAAATAGGACTCAACATGCCAATAAATATTATATCTTATTTTTTATTCGTTAAAAAAAAGGAAAATTAGCTTTGGAAGCGACTTATTACTTGGAATAAAATGTATTTAATAGATACAGAAATTTATAAAATTACTTAAATTGTATACATTACTTTAAGATAATAATAGCTGATAAATTCCACAAACTATATAAATTCTGTGAGAAGATTTGACTGAACAATATTGATTTCATGCACGAAGTCGGTTCAAGATGAAGCGGCTAAAAACCCGTACAAGTTTCGTGTTTATACAGGGGGATACACACAGCTATAGATACGGTGTAGCCGCTTTCAATGAACAGTGGAACGTGAACAGCCTTGTAACTGAATTTCAATGGCAAGTCCACGATTAAGTTTCCACCATGAGGCAGAGTTTGCCTCAGAGTCACAGTTACCCGATGACTTGCGGAAAAGCCTCTGAGGCGGGCAAAAAAAGTGCAAGCCGCGGATACAGATACAGATTCGGACTCAGATACACGAGGCCCAGACGCAGATGCTGTAAAAACTCAGCTGGAATTGCGCCTTTTGCAAAAGTGCAAATCGACGGGCAAGGGGGTGGTATGAAGCGAGGAATCAGGGGAGTAATCACCGGCGGCCCATGACAATGATGAAAATGACGCAGTAAAAATTAAGAAGTTCGCCTTTATGACAGATGGGGCACGAACAGCTGAGTCTCAGCTGGATTCTTCACAAAGCATAATTAGCGATCCCTGTGGCTCTAGCTCTCCCTCTTTCTCCTCCTCTCTTTCAATCACTTTATTGCCGTCTCTGTTTTGGTTCGGCAATTTACGCCAATAAAGTTCTCTGGAGCTGTGCAAATTATTGAAATTGGCTTTAATTAGCGGAGCTTTTATTGCTGCTGCCACACTCTGCCCATTGTCCAGCTGGATATAAGTATAAAATGTATCAAATATATATAAACTTGGTGGGGTTTTTGTGGGTTCTTGTCTCGAAAGCAACGATTCTCCAAGGTCGTCTTACGCGTTCTCCATTGTTCGCCGGTCTTTGCGTTTGAGTCGTGAGCTTCTTAGTTCGGCTTGTCTTTCTTCTGGTACTCTGCACTTTGGTGTCTTTTCAGTTTCGGTTTCGCTTCATTTTACGAATCCATTCTATTTCCATTTCGTTAGCACAACAAAAAAAAACGACTCCGACTTGGGACAAGTGCTGAATTTTTCAGCTTAGTTGAATAACATTGTTGATGGTCATTCGATTGGCTTCTTTTATTGTTAAGTGCCAGAATCGAAAGTGAAACGAATACTTTTTAAAAATGGGAAAACGATTGACTACAGTTAATTAGTTCGGGTTTGAGTAAGGTTTGTACATTTTACATAGATGAAAAATAAAAATAGTGGTTTTTCTTCTCTGGTTTTAATGAGTGTTAGTTTGTAATAATTTTAATTAATTTTATTTTTTGACTAATTATACAAAAATATATTAAAATATTTAAAATAATTATCTTTAATATCTTAAAAACCCAAAATAAAATCTCTGGCCGAAGAGTTTCGAATTTCTCTATAAATTATATCAACTTGTTGTCGAATATTTTTAGCAAACAACTTTATTTAAGCGCCAAAACGGTATAGGTTTATTTAAATTTTTATGAATGGCTAAAAGTTGTTTGGTTTATTAAAATGATTCGATATTTATAGTAGTAATTGGGAGATTTTGAGAGTCGGACAATTCAAGTAATTATTATTAATGGTAGGTTTTCAAATTTGGCAAAGCTCAGCAAAAGGGCGTTGTTTTTAATGTAAATACATATTAAAATATTAAAATATTTTTTTGTATCTCGAATTTTTAACTTGGCTAATGGAGTATCGAGTTATGAACGTTGAACAGTATTTTGAATTTTAAATTAATTTTTAACGCTCTACTAACAGGCTAAATAAAAAGCAGGAACTGGGAAAACTCGTCTCCTCTTTTGTAATTAGTTTCGCTTAGTATATCCGAATAATCTTTTTTTCTGCAACTTTTCCAACTCTACTTAAATTAACATATTTTTCCATTTAGTTGTGCACTTGGCTTAAAGCCATTGAAAAGCGCCCAAAGTATTTGCGTTTAAATTAACAAAATTCGAGTTGGAGAACGATTCTCCCACAGCGCGGCAACCAGTTCAAGTGCTGCGGGTACTTTACTTTGGGTAAACGAATCTACACATATGTAAACATATATGTATATGGTATGGTATATATATATATATATATGAGGGTTTGGGTGTTCTGCCCGTACATGTGTAAGTAGCATGAGCTCATGTTTATTTTTATTATTTGCCTGCCACAAATTGCAAGTCACTTGACAAGCTGCTGATGCAGCTCCCGCTGTTGTTGAAATGTTGACTTGCCTTTTTTCTTCTTCTCGTTGTTGTTGTTGCCATGAGCTCACACACTTTAATATAAAGAAAAATCGAACAAAAAACACCGAGCTGCGAGTAAAGTTTTAAACTTAGAACCCAGCTGGATAACGCGGCGTATGCGCAATCTCCGTTCGGGCATTCATTAGTGCAGACCGAAAATTAATTTCTTGCCATTTGTTAGCTGCATTCGAAATGCGATTTCCTCTAATAGGTGAACAGGTTTTGTCGTTTATTCCACGCTGGCTATAAATGCTTTTGATGAATGTTTATATAAATGAATTATGACAGCCGTTAAATATTTTCGGTTGATTTCTTTAACGTTTTTACATTACAATTTTTGATTTTTGATGTTTGTTGTTTTCGGGTTGGCACGAGTCAAATTTCTTTTTCGGATTAATCACAGACATTTACACACTCTCTGCTTATCGGGTTGGCAATTAATCATTTATATTCAGCCATCTTCTCGAATCGAATGCAAAGTGAATAAAGTAAAGGAATCGAAGCCCGGAAGTTGGCTGGTTGCCACCGCACCTCAAAATCGGGTTGGTTTAAGCCCACAAATGAGGCCGCCAGACAACAACAGATTATGAAATAATGTCTGACATAGTTTTCATCCGCTCTCCCTCTCCCTTGCTCTGGCTGGATGAAATTGTAGAGTCACAAACGCATGATAAATCATATGAAATTTTGGATGGGACAAACATGCCGACAGCCTGACTCAGGGCCCAGAACGAAAGTGTGGGATCGAAAGGGACAGCTGCTGCTGCCTACGCACTGGGTCCACCCGCGGGCGCCAATTCTTCTTCACAGCTCTTTAGCACTTTTCCACCTAACATTCCCTCTGAGGAACGTCTCCCCCAGGGCTTGTGCAATCTTGATTTCCTTGGCCTTGTATGATTTGGCATTTTCGTAAATTGGCTGCCATTCTTGCCAGTTTTAAATGCAATTGGCACTCTTTCTCGTTTTCGTTTTTCGCCTTAAGCCATGACACTGCGATTTCCTTTGGTCTGCCTGGACTGAAGTTCTTCCGCTTCGCGGGCCCCGGCAGTTTCGTTGAAATGTTGAAATGAAATGATACGCACTTATTAAAAACGAATTAACGCAGCATGCCGCCAACGCCAGCGCCGCGTTTTTCGAGCAGCTGACATTGAAATCGGTGTGTTGTTTCGTTATCTGTTATATTTCCCTGCTCCTTTGGGGTTTTGTAATTGATATTGCAGTTGGGCTCGCCTCGGTTTCACTGCCGTCCCTCTTCGGTTCTCTTTTAATTTTCGAATCATGGTTTGTTTTGGGTTTTTGCTTGTAATCCAAATCCATAATTGATGGATTAGCTTAACATGTTAGTCTTAAGCGGAATTTCATTGATTAAATATAAAGTGTTGAAGGTAAATAAAACAGAGATTTGGAAAAATATTTGATGACACTTAAAAGTAAAAGTCTTGATAACCATCAATATTATGAATTTTTAACATAAACCAAGCAATGATCAAAGTTGGTTATGCTCATTCCTTTGTAAAAGAAATCTTGTGCGAAAAACTCTTTAGATCTCACAGCTTAGTAAAATAAAGATGACCATCTCTGTGCGTTTTCCAAAAACTCCTTGTGTTCTTTTCTTGACCTTCTAAAAAAGAAACTTTTAACACTGTCTGACCTGTCACCTCGACATAAGAAAATAAAAATAAAAACTTGTCGGCAGCTCTTAAGCGCATCTGTTCCGATCCCTTCTGTAGTTCTGTAGTTCTGCAGTGACCCGACCCATGTTAGTCCATTTTTTGTGATGGACCACCCAGCCCAATGGACGCCCCTCCCCTATTTGGGGGCCTGTCAACGGTTGGCTGGACATATATCATTAATCTAAGTTTCGGGCCGGCCGAGCTGGGATTGAAATATTTCTATCAAATCGAAAGCTGTCTGTCACAGAGCAATGAAATTTTTATAAATGCACAACTCCCGGACGGGAAGTGCGAGGGACTGTAGACTGTGGCTCTGATGGAAACATCAGCGGAGATGGCAGCAAATTGAAATTGATGGAGCGTGTTTAAATTTGGATGTCCATCTCCGACGGGCGGCAGGTGCGAGGCATTTATCTGGCGGCGATAAAAATAAAAGAAAACGGAGTAAGAAAGTGGAGGGGGAAGGCGGAAGGATGCAACCCTCAGACGTGTTTAATTTTCCAGCCGGAAAAACTAACTGCGGCCGCGTAATTTTTCGGGAGGCCCAAGGACAAGCCCTGACATCCTGGCAGTTGCGCGCCATTTGATTTTGATTAATTATGCTGGGCCCAACTGACAAGCTCTTTCTTGTGCCCGCAAGCTAACCCTCTGACCCGCCCCCTCCCCTTGAGGCAAATCCCCTCCCCCTCGGCCTGTCCAGTTCCAAGGTGAAAGCGAGAAAAACTTTGGCGGGTCTTTTTAAGGGTTGTCAACTTATCTGGGAGATTTATTGAGAACTTGGCCTGTTATGAAACGCAATTTGAAGTGTATTAATTGTGGTGCCCCACCCCCACCCCTCTATATTGTTTATACTCTTGGATCATTAATTATTGAAATCCTGCGTCCTCTCCTTGCATCTTACACAGAGAGAACAGGAAATTCTTTAAAGACATTACAGTATTTTAGTTTTAATTTACCAATAAGGTTGGTTAAATTGGGTTAAACTATTAAAACCACGAAAACCATTATTCGGCAGTTATTAATTTTTAATATATTCAATATAAACTATGGAGTTTTTTAAAGAAAATGTAAAATAAAAATTGAAGTCTATTACATTTTACAAACATTTTAATCGAAACGATAGCAGACGTAAAATATATTTTTTGCTAAATATTCCAACATCCTTTACAAAAACATTTTTTCATTCTTTCTCCGTGCAGCAAATGGGTCGTATCAGCCGGGAATGGAGCCGAAACGCCAACGCACCGCCTACACACGCCACCAGATCCTGGAGCTGGAGAAGGAGTTCCACTACAACCGCTACCTGACGCGTCGGCGACGCATCGAGATCGCCCATACCCTGGTCCTGTCGGAGCGGCAGATCAAGATCTGGTTCCAGAACCGGCGCATGAAGTGGAAGAAGGACAACAAGCTGCCCAACACCAAGAACGTGCGCAAGAAGACGGTGGACGCCAACGGCAACCCAACACCGGTAGCCAAGAAGCCCACCAAGCGGGCCGCCTCCAAGAAGCAGCAACAATCGCAACAGCAGCAGTCGCAGCAACAGCAGACGCAGCAGACTCCGGTGATGAATGAGGTGAGTAGGGCGTGTTGAAAGTCAACAGGAACAGGCACTTAGAGCCATCCACTCCACTCAATTGGCATTCTGGTGTGTTCATTTATAAGAAAAATAGTAGTTGATTAAAGCAAATTTAACTCGATATGGTTTAGAACAAGATTAAATTATTTATGAATACAAAACTAATTAGTATCTTTAAAGCTAAGTACTGAAATACTAACCAAGATAAGCTTATTTTGGAGGTCCTAGAACGTTATACATGTTATACATGTATTTTCCGAATTTTGCTTTTAAACAGTTTTACAGTTGGATAGGTACTCAAAATATTAGTTTTTATGAAAATTGGTATCCAAAAACCAAGTCTTAGAAGAATATGTGATTGTAATTATTTTTAGAAAATTAAACATTAGGGTAAGTAGGGTTGTTAAAAAGATCAATAGCACTATCGATACTATCGATGGTTTTAATATTTAGGAAACATCGATGGTTTGAACCCACAATCGATACTATCGCTCCAAAAAAATAATTGAATTTTACATGCAACTTTTGGTATATTTTAAGAAAAAACAAGAGAGAACGCTATAATCGAGTGCCTCGACTATTAGATACCCGTTACTCAGCTAAACAACTTAATAGAAATATGCCTCCTTTTTTGTTTTTCGAAGCTGGAATTAGCTCCCGTTTTTTACCCAGGGAACTCCACGTGGAGGCCTTCTAAAACTTTCAATTCTGCCTAGCACATCTTCCGTCTCTCTCTAGCGCAGGTGAATGCACTTGTGAAAAACGAATACGAGCAAAAAGAGACAAAATGCGCGCCCTTTTCAAATAATTTAAAATTTGCAATAACATATTGTGAATTAGTGTGACCACAGAAAAAAAGGACAAAAAGTTCAAATTAACCATCTGAATAGATGGCGCTATTGTATATTGAATTGAGCCATCTACCCCAAGATATTGGTACTACTGGCCATGAAAGGCGGAAATGTAGGCGCTAGACAGGTTTAAGCGTTAAATGGGTTTTGCGGGCGTTAGAGTGGGCGTGGCAAACTTTTACTTGGCCAATCGATATGTATTGACGAAACAAATACATATCAGTTACTATTTTCATAATAGCTTCAAAACTGTGGGCGATAGAGAGGGCTAGTGGGCGTTAGAGGGGGCGTGGCACCTTTTTGAAATAAACTTGCGCTGCGTAGGAACTCCCAGAATCTGCATGCAAAATGCCAATCTTCTAGCTTTTATAGTTTCCGAGATCTCAGCGTTCATACGGACAGACGGACAGACAGACAGACAGACAGACAGACGGACAGACGGACAGACGGACAGACGGACATGGCTAGATCGACTCGGCTAGTGATCCTGATCAAGAATATATATACTTTATGGGGTCGGAAACGCTTCCTTCTACCTGTTACATACTTTTGCACGAATACAATATACCCTTTTACTCTACGAGTAACGGGTATAAAAAGTATTTTAAAGTATATACTTAAGAACACGACGGTATTTTATTTTTTAAGGCTCAACATCGAATTTTGTTTCACTTTAATCGCTGTATAAGTTAGACCGTTTATTTCCCCCTTATTTATATAAGTCAATCACACATTTTCCATAATTTGTTTTTCATAATTTTCCTTTATTTTAACAATTTGTTTTTTATTTTCTTTAATTGTTGATAGTATCGATAGTATCGATAGTGACCACCATCGATAGCCAAAAACATCGATGGTGTCCACTATCGATTTTTTAACAACCCTAAGGTGAAGGAATTTAGGCTTCAATTTAATGAAAATAGTGATCTTTGTGGACCGTAATTTACTTAAATTTTTTTAATATAAAAGCCTCTCTGAGTTTATAGCAAATTGTTAACATTCCAACTGATAACAATGCTGATCAATTTCTTCTTTTTATCTCCTTTCAGTGCATTCGCTCGGATAGTTTGGAAAGCATCGGTGACGTCAGCTCGTCCCTGGGCAATCCGCCTTATATACCAGCGGCACCTGAGACGGCCAATTCGTATGCGGGATCTCAGCAGCACCACGGCAATAACAACAACAACAACAATGGCAGCGGCAATAACAATAACAACAACAACAGCAACCTCAATAACAATAACAATCAAATGGGCCACACGAACCTGCATGGACACCATCAACAGCAGCAATCCGATCTCATGACCAATCTTCAGCTGCACATCAAGCAGGACTACGATCTGACGGCCCTGTAGAATTAGCAGGGAGATCTTCAAGATGACTTCAGCATTGTAAATTAGCTATCCCTATCATTCTTTGCAGAATTTTGTTTTCCATTTCGAATCAATAACCTTGAACTCGAAGCAAGGTTAAAGACAAATCGGAGTATACAGTGAACGTAGTTAGTTAAGGACAGACCATTAGGTAGACGACCCTCATTTTATAAAGTTGTAATTCCGATTCCCCACAAATGTTGTATATGAGTTTTAGTTAAGCACCCTAGGATTGAGGTTTAAGAGTTTGTATAAAGCCTAGAACGATTCGTCATAGCTATTAAGTGGCAAACACTTAGCACTAGAAATGCTTATTTGTACAATTATGGTAACTATAAATATAATTAACGAGTGTAGTTGGCATCTGTTGTGCGTATCTAGATGTATGTAAGTTCGTACTTATTTTATTGATACAATTAAAACCGAAAAACGAAAAGTATATCAAAATAAAGAGAATATATTGTATATGAAAAGGAAAATAAGTATAAATATTTTATTATAAAAAATTTGTTTATATGGGATTGGTAAAGAGATTGATATTAAAAATGTTGCGGAAAACATTGAAAAGATTTTACATTTAAAATTAATTTGTATAAGGATTGCTGCACTTAGCTGCTAAAAGTCCAAAACTTTTATCTTTTGAAATGTTTAAAAAAACCTTCGCGAATTGGGATTCCTGAATGAGTTAAACAACCCCTTTGATTGATAGCCCCGAAGATAAGTTTCTCAACCCGCCTACACGAGTCCCTGTAGAAGACGTGCACACTTGTGTGCTCGCCTATAATCCGCTGATTCATCATCGCTCATTGTCAACTAATTAGGACAAATTTAAACATCATGGCCCAAGCGCGGCTGGGTAGCCGAATTCGGAGTCGATTGGAGCTGAGCTCCTTTTGTTGGGGCTTTCGCGCTAAAGAATTCAACAGGCCTTTGTTGGCAATCAACTTGGCCACAGGAGAGGAGCTGGGGTCGCCAAATGCTAACAAGAGTTCTTAATTAAAAATCGATTCGCCAATGATTGATCACAGCCCATTGGCACCTGTTGGCTTCTGGAAATATGTTGAACAAGAAATCCTCTCCGAGAGTGGGGATCGGATCCTCCGCAGATGGAGTGTGTGCGATAAACTGGTCTTAGGCCACTTCCCCCGAATCGGCTCGAATCGGCTCGAGTCGAGTTCCTATTGCGAATTGTGGATGTGGATGAGGATGGTTAGTCAGGCGCGGCCTCCGTTGACAATGACCCGAGGCCCGAGTCGCCGGGAGAGTGTCCACCGACACGGGGACATAATCAATCTACCCCCGATCCCTGACAGTGGATTGTCGGGCGGGTACATGGAAACACTCTTAGCGCTTAATTTATCATTGCGAAATGATCAGCAGTGCTTCTTGGGACTGGGCCCCCGAAACTGGAAATTGCGCGCACTCGTCCCCAGCGATAAAAGGATTAAGACCTACTTATAGACCGGAACGACTCAAGAACTCGTCCAGGGAGCTGGCTAAAAAACTGAGAGATTACGTCGAGGACGGGAACGAAGTCGAAATTAGCAGCTCTAAGTGATTACGAGAGCATGAGCACGTGTTAGGGAAATAATTTAACACTTTGACAGCGACTTCAGGGTCCTTCGAAGAGGGAGAAAAGGACTGAAAAAATATCTCGTAATTATGACCAACGGTAGCTTCACTTGTCACTTGCCCATGGCAAAGGACCCGCCGCGAACTGTCTTATGAAAGCTGGATTTATAAAAACAGGTTTTATTGCTGAAATTATTAAAACCAACTTGGTTTTAAAATATAAAGTTGTTTAAATATCGAATTCTACAAAATGAACAATGTTTAAGAGTTTAATCACAATTATGCATTGCACTCCTTATTGAATATTATAGATCCTCAGATAATAATTGAGT
The DNA here is from genome assembly GCF_030179915.1 of Drosophila takahashii. Taxonomy (NCBI): domain Eukaryota; kingdom Metazoa; phylum Arthropoda; class Insecta; order Diptera; family Drosophilidae; genus Drosophila; species Drosophila takahashii. The sequence goes on from NC_091681.1 coordinate 10,999,845, forward strand.
GGAATTAGTCGTATTCTGACATGGTTAGCAGTTACTAAGCTAGGGTAGCGCCTCTTAGGCTATATTTTTGATCGAAATCAGAACAACTAGTTAGACCAAATTTAGCCCAAGGCGCGAATATCTGAGCCATTGCCCGGATCCACGGGGGGATATGGAAGGTATAAAATACAAGGAAATGTGACATTCAAAAAATATGTAACAAAAAATTTGTTTGTATCCGCTAGTTTTCTTGATACATTTTTATTTACAGTACACTTTTTAAAGCATTATTTAAATAATATTTTCTTGTGCAGGGTATATCACTGTCAGAGCACTCGACAACACAGAGAAACTACGATTTTTTAGCTGCCGTTTTAGGTGCAAAAAAAGGAGTGGAACTTTTTAAAAGTAAAATGCTTCATACCAATTTTATTTTAATTATTATTTGAAAACTAACTAAAAGAACGAATTTTACGAAATAATTTTCTCTCTGTAGAGCATGATGTGTTGCATTCAAGTAATACTTTTTAAAAGTGTTCGTTAAATAATTTAACATATATTTGACTGATATTAATGTATTTTTATATAGGCCTAAGATATATGGGACTTAAGAACAATGATATATATAAATATATTCCCCTCAAATATATTCAAGTAAAATCAAACGAGATTTATAGGATTCTGGTATATTTCGTTAATCCATTAACCCCCACGAAACAGTCTCACACCTTCTGGCAACAATTGGAGGAGACCACCAATCCTGAAACCATTTGTTCTAAATGATTTTTAATAGACAAAACTCAGCGCAGCCATTCGTGTGGCCATTTATATCCCAGTCCGGCTTCAAAGAGCCAATCCATCGCCTGGCCACTCGCATGCCTAACATAATACATGGGTTAATGGTTACAAATTAGGCTGGATCGGTTGCAGGCAGCCAACACGCAAGTGGAGGGGAGTGACAAGCTGGACCAACCGCAGGCATCCTTGCAGGAGTAGTGGGAACACAACTTGGGTTGAAAAAGTAGTGCTACTAAGATATATTTTATTTTCAAAAAATATTAAAAGATAAAAAACCGAAGTAAAGATTGAAAATTAAATTAAATACATACGTATGTAAATATTTGCAAATCAATTAAACAGAGGCAGACCAAGGTTTCATTAGTTGCTTATATATCTATAAATATGGCTTAAATGTATACTCTTAGTTCTGAGTATTTATTAGCTATTTGTAAGAGCAACTTCTATTGCTATAATACTGACCCGTGGTGTATGTGGAACAAGACTAAGCTGCCAATTTAATAAATGGCCGAGCATTAATTAAATCGGAAAGGAGAGGGAACACACAAGAAAAAGGGAGGGAGGACTGGAGTTGCGACTTGAGTGATGAGACTTGATTGATTCCTGCCGAGGGCCACACTTGAGGTGCATTGTTGCACATAATTGTGGCTCTGGCCTTGGCTGCACATTGATTTATTTATGCGGCCGCTCTCCTTTGTCCCATGGAATTTGTTTCCAATTCAAACTTAATGAGAATTGATGCCTCCTCAGCTTTTTGAAGCCGCTCGTTGTTTGTTTTGGCTTCGGGTTGTTTTGGCATTAAATGGCCTACTAATTGGCAAGGTGAAAACAATTAGTTGACATTTCTTGGAATAGTCGACTAGCCCCGAGGCAAAAACGGTAGCCAGCAAGAGCCAGAAATGTCCTGCGGCATTCATCAAACAGTCTATGGACAGAAGTCACACTGGAGTCGCCGAGTCCCATATCCCATTTCCCAGCACGAGAGCTGCGAATCCTTTACCGTTCTAATCCCTTCACTTGTGCCGCCCGACGGCGCGTGGGCGTTTTCGGGGGGCGTGTCGCTTTGTCCGTATGCAAAAAGGTTTGTCCGTCCAACGAAATTAGCAACAGTAGACGCAGTTAATTGTTCCGCTTTGTTTTGACCCTTTCTGCCTGCCAGGGTCTCACGAAAAATGTGGCTATAATCAAAGGGTTGAGACAGTGGGCCGAGCCGTGTCCCTTGACTTCTGTTGGGATAATCCGGGATGAAAGAGGATGAGACTGGATTAGCCGGAAGAAAAAGATGCCTTGAATGCCGCTGCGAAAAGTCAAAAGTTAGAGGAATTGAACGGTTCGAAAACTAACTCAAAGTATTGAAAAAACAAAACGGTTTCTACGGTATTGTAAAATTGCACATTTTAGGACTCATTCAATAACTTAAACCATTTTTATCTCACTTTCTGTTATTATACCCTTGTAGAGGGTATTATAATTTCAGACAGATGTTTGCAACGCAGTGAAGGAGACGTTTCCGACCACATAAAGTATATATATTCTTGATCAGCACCAATAGCCGAGTCTATCTAGCCATGTCCGTCTGTCCGTCTGTCCGTTTCTATGCGAACTAGTCTCTCAGTTTTAAAGCTATCGCGATGAAACTTTCCCGAAGGTCTTCTTTCTATTGCAGGTAGTACATATGTCGTAGCGAGCCGGATCGGACCACTATATCTTAAGGCTCCCAAACAAATATAAGAAAATTCATTGTAACTTTGTAGGAAGTAGGCGTTTTGATTCTTGACTACTTAAAAACAAAATTGAAATAAATCGAAACGCTGAATCTGGAATCCCTGGAACTGCACCGAGTGAGTATTCTTTTATCTACAAGGGTATATAAGCTTCGGCTGGCCGAAGGTAGCTTCCTTTCTTGTTTTTAAATATAATGTGTCCAAAACTCATTCCATTTCATTTTGCGAGTTCTTTTTTGATGCCGAGCAGCAAAAGTATCTGCGGTAATTGACATTCGATCATTAATCAAACTGCACAATGCTGCAGCATGCTTTTTATACCCGTTACTCGTAGAGTAAAAGGGTATACTAGATTCGTGCAAAAGTATGTAACAGCTAGAAGGAAGCGTTTCCGACCCCATAAAGTATATATATTCTTGATCAGGGTCACTAGCCGAGTCGATCTAGCCATGTCCGTCTGTCCGTCTGTATGAACGCTGAGATCTCAGAAACTACAAAAGCTAGAAGGTTGAGATTTCCCACACATATTCTTTGGCTTCCTACGCAGCGGAAGTTTATTTTAGCCGAGTGCCACGCCCCCTCTAACGCCCACAATCGCCCACTAACGATTTTAAAATGGGTCCTGCGCCCACATCTTTAAAGATTTCCGAGAAGTATAAATGCAATTTTGTTGTGTATATTTATACCTATCGAAATGTAAAAGACATATTTTAAATCGGACCATTCATTAAAAAGTTATACGCTTTATAAATTGTTAACATATATCTATCTCCCTCGCACTCCCTTTAGCTGAGTTACGATTATTAGTCGGGACACCAACCCGACACAGCGTTCGCACTCCCTTTAGCTGAGTGACGGGTATAAGATAGTCGGGACACCAACCCGACTATAGCGTTCTCTCTTGTTTCGATTCATTTCAGTCCGATTCCATTCGTTTGGTTTAGAAATTTGTATTTGCGCTTAAAGAAAGATAATGTTTAGCCAGCGGAATAGACGTCAACACGATTTTATAAAACCAAGAGTGTAGAAAATTAAACCCCCTCCTTGCGGAGGAATCCCCATTTCGTACACTGGGAAAAGGGTACTATACAAGTGGTAGATTATAAAAGATAGCAAAAGCAAAATTAAACAATTTTATAATTTATTTACATTTTAAGATTTATCCCAACAAAGTAAACAGGTTTATTGATGATTTTTGAGCTAAGTTACATTTCTTAAATATATCCTTATTTTAAAGACGTTTTTACTGTGTTGATATGTATCATGGCTGCCATCTGAAGGCTTTGTTTTTGCTACTGACAGCCCCCTTGACAAGGCCATGGCAGCTGGAGAAGACCTGAAGGGTCCGCAAATCCTCATATATGATGTGTGCTCCCACCCTCATTTCTCACATCCTCACTCACTTGCACGTCAGCCACCCTCAACCTCACCCTCTCCCTCTGACTCTATACCAACCCGGCGACAGAGTGAAAGTTCCCCATGAACAGAATCCAAAAAGGACCCAGATGAAAGTAGCAGTTCCAACCATTTGCAATTCTTTCCCTCGCTGCGCAGTGAGTGTGTCTGTGACAGTGGCATTTTTGATGAAATTTTATTCCGTTCACATAGCCGTCAATGTCATTTCTGCCGCTCGTTTAGTTCTTGCCTTTTTTATGTCCTTTTGTTGATTATTTCGTTGACGTGCCTCTGTCTCAGAATCCGGGAAAAAATAGATACACCCTCACATTTGCAACATTATTTTGCCTTGTTTGGCGATGAAAGCCCGGTTTTTTCAATTTAAAAAAGTGGCTCTGCAGACGAATTTTTAGACACAATTACTATTGGTGCGCAACACACCAACGACGACAAAGCCTTTTTAGATAGTTTAGGTACTCATAACTTTTAAAATGATTGTGCTATTGCACTGTAGGTAAATTTATTCTGGTTGAGTGGAATTTAATAACAAAGGGAATCGAATTCAAGAAAAATTATATCATCATTTATAATTTTTAAATTTTGTTAATAGTAAGAAAAACCAGAAAGGGAGCTAGCTTTGGCAAGCCGAAGCTTATATACCCTTGCATATCATTCAGTTAATTTACAAATCACGAAAATGTTAAATTTACTATTATTTCACATTAATTCTTCGATCGTTTTTATGGCAGCTTTATAATATAGTAGTTAATTCTTTTTAAAACTAAAATCGAAATTCGGAAATATTTAAAAATAGTCATATCCCAGAGTAGAAGAGAATTTAATAAAAATTAACAAAGATATAATTTTTTTCCTTTTAATTTCCATTTAATTTTTCGACCGTTCCTATTGCAGCTGTATGATATAGTTATTCGAAATTCAGAAATATATAAAAAAAAATTATTCCCAAGAGTAGAAAGTAATATTCGAAAAAACACCGAAGCTAGCATTTTTTTAACCTTTTTTTTCCGATTCTTCCTATGGAAGCTATAAGATATACTTAGCTGTCCGATCCGATCGGTTCCGACTTATATACTACCTGCAATAGAAAGAAGACTTTTGGGAAAATTTCATCCCGATAGCTCAACAACTGAAAGACTAGTTTGCGTAGAAACAGACAGACGGACAGACAGACAGACGGACAGACGTACATGGCTAGATCGACTCATCCAGTGATGCTGTTCAAGAACATATATACTTTATGGGGTCGGAAACGTCTCCTTCACTGCGTTGCAAACTTCTGACTAAAATCATAATACCCTCTGCAAGGATATAAAAATAAAAGAAAAACAAAACAATAATAGCTCACAGCAGTTAAAAAAAATATATTTAAGAATGTAAAAAAATTTATTAACAAGAAAATAGTCAATAATTATTAACGTAAATTTATTCTATTTTGCACTTTTAATTTAATTTTTTTGCATAAATATATAATTATATAAAAAGTTCTTATCTTATTATTTGTGAAATTAGGAATATTTGACAGATTATTGTACAAACCTTATTATTTTAGTGTAAAATTAATGCTACTGAGTATAGACTTTATATTATTTAGTATTAGATCAAACCACTTTTTAACATAATGCTTAGAAAAATTAAGTCGAATAATTTTAAAAGTTTTTATGTTTTTCCTTAATTAAGATAACGATTTATATTCTATATTTTACAAGTAACAAATATAATAAAAGGTAAGCATTACATTTTTAATAACTGAAAACGATGTTTCATAATGTATAATTTGATTAAGTATAAAAAGCACCATCTGTTGGAAAAAATTTTAAGTGGTTTGAATTCGCTTCGTTTTTTTACTTCTCTCATTTTCGAAGTATCTTATAAAATGTAAAATATAAAGTTTTACAGATAAGTTATTTTACTTTACACACGATGTCACTTAACAGGGCTGTTAAAGATGGCGTGTTAGTCGGCAATGACACTTTACAGAGCCCTGGAAATATAAATTTCCTTGCAGCTCCCTCGATCACTAGTGAATTAAAAGTCAAGAGCGTTGCCAGATTAATTTTACGAATCAAGGGCGTTGCCAGATTAAATTTGTGAAAGTAACTCTTTGATTGGTAGAATTGAAAATGTTTGTGGTTAGGGACTGTTTGACAATTATATTGGTTAGTTTTACCAAGCTTTTTTTTTATGTATAAATTCCACCAATTTTGTGATTGTATATTAATTTTTAAAGCTTAGGAAATTTAACTGCTTAGGTTATTATACCCTTGCAGAGGGTATTATAATTTTGGTCAGAAGTTTGTAACGCAGTGAAGGAGACGTTTCCGACCCCATAAAGTATATCAGGATCAGGATATCAGGATCAATAGGGGAGTCGATATAGCCATGTCCGTCTGTCTTCAATACCGTTTGCGAGCTCAGTTTAAAAGCTAGCGCCTTGAAACTTTCACAGTCGTCCTAAAACATGTGTACGCAGATCAAGTTTGAAAGCCGACCCGATCGGACGTCTATATCCTATAGCTCCCATAGGAACAATCGGATATAGCTTTCACAAAAATGAAGATATTTCGCTCAGTGTAAGAGCTATTGGCATGAATCTTTCCAAATCGTATTTTTTTGTGCGTACCTTGATCAGGGTAAAAGCGCGTGCCGATCGGACGTCTATATCTTATAGCTCCCATAGGAACAATAGGGTGAAATCGGTCAAAATTTGACGTTTTTCAGGATATTTCGCGCAAAATATTAGCTATTCCCATGAAACTTTCCAAATCGTATTTTTTTGTGCGTACCTTCATTAGGGTAAACGCGCGTGCCGATCGGGCGTCTATATCCTATAGCTCCCATAGGAACAATAGGGTGAAAAATTTTAAAATTTTATTTTTTCAATTATAAAATATTTTGTTGTTTATTAATTCATGTTGCTAGTCTAGTCAAGTTTTAATTCGTAAAATCTGCAAGGGTATTAAAACTTCGGCTTGCCGAAGTTAGCTTCCGTCCTCGTTTTTAACTGTTAACGGCTGTAAGGCTTATGTTAAGAATCTGAACATCTGTTAACAATCAGAAAAAAAATCTTTTTTTCCAACTTTATAAATTTTATTAAATTGAACCATTTTTTCCGAGTTCAGGGTCTTTCAACTACCCGTAAGCTTTGAGTGACTCAAATTATGATGGAACCTTAAATGCAATTGTGTAGAAGGACATCTACATAATACATTTTTTGACAAAGATATCAATAAAATTCAGTATAGGTAAGGTAAACACAAAATGTTTCTATTTATTCTAACCGCGAGTTCACAAAAATATCCAAAACTAAGTATGCAGATATGCTTATGAATGTATATGGGCACTTCCATATTGTCGCTCGGGACATTTGCATGCCTTTAAAGCTAAAAAAAAATTGGAAAAAATGGATTTTAATTTTAATTTTAATAATGGGCTTTTCTTTTCACTTCTCCCAAGCTCTATTTTGTGTAAAAATCTTGATTTTCTACCACTTTTAGTTTTTAAGATATCGTTAAAAAACTGCCGTATTCGCTCGGGACAAAAATAGAAGTGGATTTCGGGGAACTTTATTCAACAATTTCAAATTTAGCGAATTCTGATGGAATATTTGAATGCGATTATTATAAATTAACTTGATTCCTGACGATCCAAAATTGTATTCTTTAATTGCAGTTAATTACTGTGGGCCGGTGTCCTGATAAAATTGTAATCTAATTTATTTCTGATGAAATAATGATGCAGGATTTTTCGTTGGATATTCCTTTAAGGGAATTGTCAAAAAACGCATAAAATGTTGCCGCTTTTACCACTCAAAACCACTCAAAAAATTAAAAATGCTAGCAGGACCAAGACTGGTAATAAAACTCGTTGTTTTTCAGGACACGACTGTATTATCAAGGTAAAAAAGTTACTAACAGTCCTTTCCTAAGTCCCGGCTTTAACCCTAGTTGAAAATCTGGTACCTTCGATGCAAAGGACAGCCGATAACGCATGAATAATAAACAAGAGAGAACGCTATAGTCGGGTTCGTGTCCCGACTATCTAATACCCGTCACTCGGCTATAAATATAAATACTAGTGTTAGGGAAAAAAATCCTTTAAAAGTAGAATTAAAAATGTCCTTAGACGTTCAATTCCGGGTCGTATAAATGCAGGTCATCCACCACGAGGACCCCACCAAAAATTAGTACAATAACTTTAGCCGTTTTTAAGCTATAGCTATAAGTCAAATAATTCTTTGCATTTTGCAAAAATTTAGTTGCAGCCGATTACACCAGTTTACAAAAAAAAAAATCGATCAAATATACCATGAATGAAACCTTTGTTTTCCGGTAAGGTACGTCTTCCTGATTAAGAAAATGGCACTTAAAATTTTTTTTTGGATAAATTTTTTTTTTTAAGTGTAAAAAACGTTTTCCACATTTTTTTAATTTCTAACTTGAGTTGTGGTCAACCGATTTCAACCATAAATGACTCATTTTACAGGTAATATAATGCCCTCCAACTTTCTTATACACTGCATTGAGTTCCATTCGTTAGTTTAGAAGCTACATTTCGTCAAAGTTGAAAAAGTTAGAAAAAATGCAAAAATGCTGGCATAAATGGCTTCATTAAAAATACACGCCTAAAAACCGAAATTATTTTTATAACTTCTACTGGTAGAAGGTGCTTTGAAAAAAAAACAAGCTAATCAAAATCGATATAAAATCGAACTATTGATTGATTTTTTTATTGATGGTCTTGTTAGTTGACTTAAAGATGTATCTTTAAGTATAAGTCATAATACTAATTTCGGTTTTTAGGCGTGTATTTTTAACGATGCCATTTATGCCAGCATTTTTGCATTTTTTCTCACTTTTACAACTTTTTTCAAAAACGTTTTTTACACTTAAAAAAAAAATTTATCCATAAAAAAATTTTTAAGTGCCATTTTTTAATCAGGAAGATGTACCTTATCGGAAAACCAAGGTTTTATTCATAATATATTTGTTTTTCGTTTTTTTTTTTGTAAACTGGAGTTTTTTCTTCTTTTCCGTTTTTCTTCTTTTTTGATGGTATTTTATTGTGAAATTTAGAATTGTTTTGATTCAATCGGAAAGATAATAGTTTACAAAACAATATTCCAAAAGAAAAAAAGTTAAAAAATCTAGTATTTGCTTAGGCATTTTCCATTTAGAATATAATTTCTATGTCATTTTTCATTTTGCAAACAATTACTTGACAAACTGTATGTACAAATGTACACTCAGAAAATGAATCGCCCTGAATTTTAGAAAATCGCCTATGGATTTGCTTCACTGGCGATTTTTTTCTTTAAAATAAAAAAATTTTCTACTGGTAAAGAAAATTTTCTTCCAATTAATCAAAATTCATTAAATTCAAGAAATATTCCAGAAATATAGAAAAAAATCGCCAGTAAAGCAAATCCATAGGCGATTTTCTAAAATTTTTTTTTGAGTGTATGGATGTATGTAGCTTTAAGCTAAAATCAATTCAAATAAATTCGTATGAAACTTCAATCTTTTAGACGTTGCAACGTCAACGCGTTGTTGCACTATGGGTCAGTACAAATCTTGATTCTTTCAAAATCTAACGTTTTATGCCAACCTTTAATTTTTTGAATTGTTCAATGGTAAAAATGATACGTAATAAATTTATCTCGGGAATATCATATTTATCAATTCTTTTTTTGCGTAGCATTGCTTATTTTTTTTTAACAAAATCTTCGACAAATGTAAAACTAATGTTTGTATCAAATTGCAATTTCTTATCGAAATGCCACCTCATGGACAACAAGTAATCACCAGTGGGAAAGGGAAGCCGTAGTAGTTCGTGCCTTAGATAGAAGTCCTTAACAATCTGTGGACCCTGAACACATAATACATATGTTAATAATTTTCAATACAAAAATTGCATAAACTACCACGTAAGGACATGTGTGGTTAATATTTGAAAAGTCCTTAAAGAGCCCGTAGACAATAGCTGCAACAGGAATGTAAGGACGCCGTAGATAGCGACACGCGTCTACATCTTCTTTAAACAGCCACGGTTTGTAGCCATTGAACCTCTTAAAAACTTGGCCGTGAATGTGTATATCGTTAGATGGATGTAAAATTGTTCCATTCAAATTCAGGAGAACCTTGTCCCGACTCACAGCCTTCAAGCGACAGTTGTGAAAGACGAACCAGGATGTGTTGTAACTCTCACAAGCGAAGTTCGTAAACTTAAAAACGACCGCATCCTTAAAAAGTTGGTAGATATTATTATGTGTAATTGTTATAAGGGGAGGACTTACATTTAATCGTACTTTATAGGTGAACAGCACTTCGAAGAGAGCCAGAATTACCAGTCTATCACGCATCGCACTTATTTTTGATCTCGAAAAACGAACAACAGTGTTTTAAATAAAATGGCATTTCTACCTAATTTCCTTCTCAATATTACTTCCTTTGGTGGCACTTATTTTATAATTACACAGTGCAACCTGAAAAATTTAACAGAAATTTTTACTTAGGTATATAATAAATAATATTTCGCTGTTTTAAGCAAATAAGCTTAAAACCTTAAAAATGTAGCGCTGTGTTATCACGGAAAGCTAATAACGTAATCAGAATACAAATCATTTATGGGGTCGTTGCAGCTAAAGCTACCTGCATGGTGCTTTAGATTTAAGCTGGGTTAAAACACTCATTTTCGCCGATATTGTCGTTTAATTCAAATTACACGCATGAATTCGCGATTTGTTTATACCCGTAAGGGTTTATAAACAAAGTTGTCTCGAAGTTTCCGAATTTTGCCAAATCGTTTCTGTAACAACCTTAGAATACGTATGACATTTTGTCGGTTTTAAGAATGCTAATCATGTTGCCTAAACATCATTGCTCCAAATTGAATAAGTTCAAAGTTATGGATAAATGTCTAAGCAATGTTTAAGCAACTTTTGGCGGTTTTTTATACCCTTGCAGAGGGTATTATGATTTCAGTCAGAAGTTTGCAACGCAGTGAAGGAGACGTTTCCGACCCCATAAAGTATATATATTCTTGATCAGCATCACTAGATCTAGCCATGTCCGTCTGTCCGTCTGTCCGTCCGTCTGTCCGTCCGTTTCTCTTAGTTTTCAAGCTATCGGGATAAAACTTTCCCAAAAGTCTTATTTTTATTGCAGGTAGTATATAAGTCGGAACGAGCCGGATCGGACAACTATATCATATAGCTCTCATAGGAACAATCGCGAAAAAAAATGTAAAAAAATTATATCTTGGGTGTTTTTGAACCTATAACATCCTACTTTTGGAAATGTCATTTTTTATCTAATTCTGAATTTCGAACAAAATTTTTTCAAAATCGGACGACTATATCATATAGCTGCCATAGGAACGATCGGAAAATTAATGGGAATATAATAGGAAATAAATTATTGCTTCGTTGGTTTTTATTGTATTCTCTTCTACTCTAGGAAATAACTCTTTTCAAATATTTTCGAATTTCGATTTTAATTTTATCAAAATCGAACTAGTATATCATATAGCTGCCATTGAAACGAACGCAAAATTAATGAGAAATAATAGGAAAATTAACATTTTTGCGATTTGTAAATTAATAGGAATTATCTGCAAGGATATATAAGCTTCGGCTGGTCGAATCTAGCTTCCTTTCTTGTTCATTATTGATCCCAACGATTAAAGTTTCTTGACCAACGATTTTATAGCTTTTGAGATTCCTTAGTTCTGACATTTGGCCGCATTTCAAGGAATACTCGCGTTCTGACATTTGGCCGCATTTCAAGGAATACTCGCGTTTAAAATTATCTGCAAGGATATATAAGCTTCGGCTGGCCGAATCTAGCTTCCTTTCTTGTTCATTATTGATCCCAACGATCAAAGTTTCTTGACCAACGATTTTATAGCTTTTGAGATTCCTTAGTTCTGACATTTGGCCGCATTTCAAGGAATACTCGCGTTTAAAAGATATTAAGAATTTTAAATATAGTAACTCGATTCGTTAGTCATAATTTTTCTAAATACTACACACAAAAAAAACTATGTAAAATCAACTAGTTAATAGTAAAATCTGCCCCAACCCATACAAAAAAGAAAATGAGCAAAAAAACAGTACACCCAAAAAAAATCGATATGAATCGTAGGTCAATTTGAACTTTTTTAAGATCATTTTTAACTTGATATGGGGCCAGGTAAATGTGATATGGTCGAACAAAACTTATACTTGTGCGAGCGAGAAAACATGCTTTTGAAGTACGTCAGTTCGAATTTCGAATACTTCTTTCTCGCTTTCACTCATGTCATTTTGCTCGCCATATTGATTCTTGCGCTCTTTTTCGAAGTTAGGGAATCTCCGAGAGAGAGAATTCGGCAAAATGATATTATTTAATGTAAATTTTATGAATATTTCAGGTAAAAACGATATGAGTAGGAATAACCAGAAAATTACCTGGACTTATCGATTTTACGGCGACGTGCTTTTTTTTGTGTGATTACCCATAAAATAGTAAATAACCTACAAAATAGTATTTTACCCGAAAAAAAATTGTATTTTTTTTTTTTAATTTTTTTTTATCTATTTTTATTTTTAATTTAATTTTTTATATTAATTTATATGGAAGTTATTTCTAAGTTCACAGATACTTAAACTTGAGCCGGGGCCGCAACCAACAAAGTCAAGCACTCTAAGCACTAGGCCACAGAATAGGGGCTGTCCATATATTACGTAATCACGTTTTTGGTGATTTTTGACCCCCTCCCCCCCCTGGTGATCAACAGTAATCTTTCAATAAACACCCTCCCCCCCCCCCCCCCAATGATTACGTAATCACAAGAAAATTTTTTTTTTGTTTTGCTGTTTTATTCTGTGGTTTCAAACGGGGATGCAAGCCAATCTTTAATGTTTTTTATGATTGGAGTTTGGAATGACACATTCGATTCGTCAACACTGAAATTATCTTCAACGTAATCTTCGTCCAGCCATTCCAGGTCTTCGCAGCCTTGGTGTGCTTGAACCACTAAAACTTCCCTCTTTCGCCGCCCAGCCACTCGAAAAAAATGTTTATCTGCTTTGCAATCCAAGTTTGCAGATGGATTTTTGTGGATCTTAGCATGCAGATTTGCTGACTTTTGGGATGCAAAATACAATCCACACGTTTTACACATACGCTTTTTCAGTTGACTGTGTACCGACGAACAATACAAGTCGTAGGGAACCTAGAAGAAAAGTGGAGATTGTGATATAGCATATTGAATAAATGAAATTTAGTAAATGCTTACCTGCAGATATTTGTTGTGTTCATTTATTGATATCACGAGAGCTCTGCGTTGCATTAGGTCCAGAAAATGTCCCTTCTCATTGTCCTCGGAAACGATTATTTCTGAGACGCCCTGAATAACACGTACCGGAGGGGGAAAAAATCTATCTGGTAGAATTTGAAGTAATCCACTTCTAAATTCTCCACAACATTCTGCGGAACGGCATTTAACGACTTGCAGAAAATATTGGCTTTCGCGAACATGTTCTTTATACCAGTACTGTTCAATGTCAACCAGTTCTGTCCCTTTTTCATTAGGTTGAACATATTGCGCAGTCACAGGAAAGTCATCGATGACCATGCTTCCCCAGACTTCGGCCAATGTTCTCCCGGCGAATTCAAAATTTTGTTCCTCCAAGTCAGAGTCTGTTGTTCTGCCTTGGTTGTCCAAATGGGTTCCATATTTGTCGTGCGGCAAAATCAACCCAGACAACTCCCGGCTTAACGGGGCCATTCTCCTTTCGACTCGGTTAAACGCACTTCATCCTGAAATAAAAATTGAGTTTGTAAAACTATTCAGTTTAGACTTAGATAAACATTTTACCTGGAGCATTTGTAGCAACAAAAATTGCATCCAAATTGTATGCCTTAAAATGTTGCACTGCGTAGGAAATAACCTTTCCATACCACAGGCTTGACTTGTCCATCATCGGTTTTGGCTATTTCTTGAAAGGACTCAAGATTAAGAATACTGTCAAAATCTTTGGCATGAGTTTCTGCGGTAGATGACGAGTGCTTCCCACTCCTTATGCTTATAAATGTGGGGCCAGAATAACCTACAGCTTTTGGGTCTCCTATTTTTCCAGGACTTATAATTACCCCAGCATAAACTGATGGGATTAGCTTATGCCTCGGGGCAACTACCCAATCGTGATCTGGCAGCTTGATCTTGTACTCAAGATGCATGAGCAAAGGTGCTTGCTTATTTGCAGCAGTCAATCCAATTGGCACCCTAGCCTTGTCATCTTGTGATACAAAAAAAACTTGAGCAGGGCCGAGAACAGAGGCAAGGCTTTCCAGATATTTGATGGATGCTGCAGCAAAATGCCCATCCACATGCTGCTTGTGATAATCTGTCTGGGCTCGACAAAGCTTTACCGGTACCGTGCTGACATGGCGTCTTCCTTCAATTGAGGTTGATCGTCTTGGCAATAGTCTCAAATGGTTGAGCTTCTGGATAAATTAAACCCTTGCTTTTTAAGCTCTTCATGGAGATCAGTCAAGGTTTTAACAGTCCTGATGAGGTTAGTGCGCCTCCTTTCATCCGCTGCACTGCCAAACATGGCTATCTCCAAAATTGTTTTATGGAGAAGCGGTTGGTCGTCTTCAATCGCGGGTCTGCCGGCTGAAGACCTTTGGTTCCAGAGACTTCGAGCATCTGAAATTTTTTTTAATAGTGTACTCAGCTTTGTTTTCTTCGTCAATCTATATTTTTGTTGAGCTTCTGAAATTTGTTGCTTGCGCTTAAGTGTCCTTGTTTCATTTTCAATTTCTTGCTTAGTTTTGGCAAGCTCTTTTTGGATTTCGGTACACATCGTTGTACTATTTGCTTGCGATAATATTGACGCTTTTTTAGTTAAGGATATAATATTTTCCTTTGCTTTTTCTTGCGCAGGCTTTGGGTAGCTTCTTTTGCTGCTGTCGTTTGTTTTCGTCTCTTCATCTGCAAAATAAAAGTATCTAGGTGATTATGTTTGTTTCTTAACTAATATTAAAATCGTTTAGTTATTTATTATTTACTTACCATGCTCAGACTTAAGATCGATAGAATTCTTATTGGAATCGATCGATGAGTGCGGAATTTCATTTTGATCCACATTTTAAAAGTACAATGTGATTTAATGATTTGCCCCTTAACAAAAACTAAAATGTTTTTTATTAATTACTTACCATGCTCAGACGTTAGATCGATCGAATTTTCTGTATGTTCGATCGCTGATTGGAGAATATCTTTTTTAAGAGTACATATATTCTGTAAATATTTTAAAAATGAAGGTATACTAATATGAGCACAAAACTGCAAAGCATGTGTTTGGAGTCACATTAAATCGCAAATATTTTTGTTTCATTTTTACAATGCTGTTAATGCACATGTATTGAAAAACGAAGTTCATAGATTTACTGTATCGTACATACCTTTGAAGCATTCATGAAAAATGACATTGTTTTAATTTTGTTCTGGTGCACCTGCTTTTCATAGCTTTTTATTAGGTCACTTATGTATTTGTGAAACTCCTTTTGCTCTTTTTTTGCAGTTTTCCATATTGCAGTGACTTCTTTTTGACAATCTGAAGGTTTTTTGTCTGGATAGCGCAGTTTGTACGATTTAAAAAATGTTTGAAAGAGGGCATTTAATTCAGATGCCATTGTGAAACACCTGAGTAAATTTGTCACAGCCAAACTTTTTAAACAGATTCCGGTGAATCCCATACGCGAACAACAAACAGCTGTTTTTCGATATACAACTGGTAGAATATGTATATCGACTTAATTACAGGGTTGCATTCGATACTTATTACCGGAATAATTGATGGAAAATAAATTTTTGAATACATTCTTTAAATAAAAATATACATATGAAATGATTACGTAATCATTATGCAAGACCCCCCCTCCCCATGTAATCAAACATAATCATTTCAATGACCCCCTCACCCCCCTAGGTGATTACGTAATATATGGACAGCCCCATAATGATTTTCGTAGAGGAAAATCTATGGACTGGAATCAACATTTAACAAAAAAAAAGGAAAAACATCATCTGTAAAAGAGGGATTTGAACTCACGACCCAGAGATTATGAATCGGATACTCTAACCACCCTAAGTCCATAAAAATAGTTGATCTACAATTTATAATTGTATTTTTAAAACAACAAAATATATGAAGGAAAAACATAGTTGAGTTACGATATGAATTGTGGTGTTACTATTTAATGCCCCAAAAAATAAAAAAACAAAATACACGCAAACAAATAAAATAGTTTGGCTACGATATTAATTAAGACGTTACTATTAATTTGCCAAATGAATAAAACAACAAAATACATGCAAATTTCGTTTTTTACTATTTTAATTTTTATTGCTATGACCCCAAAAATAAAACAACAAAATAAATGAAAAATTCAGAAAATAGTGAAATACTATTTATACCCGTCACTCGTAGAGTAAAAGGTTATATTGTATTCGTGGAAAAGTATGTAACAGGGAGAAGGAAGCGTTTCCGACCCTATAAAGTATATATATTCTTAATCAGGGCCACTAGCCGAGTCAATATAGCCATGTCCGCCTGTCCGTCCGTATGAACGCTGAGATCTCGGAAACTACAAAAGTTAGAAGGTTGAGATTTTCCACACATATTCTTGGGCTTCCTTCGCAGCGCAGGTTTATTTCAGCCAAGCGCCACGCCCCCCTAACGCCCAAAATCGCTCACTAACAATTTTAAAATGTGTCTGACGCCCACACCTTTAAAGATTTCCGAGAAGGTTAAATGCAATTTTGTTGTGTATATTTATGCCTACCGAAATGTAGAAGACATTTTTCAAATCGGACCATTCAATAAAAAGTTATACGCAATCAAAAAAATGTTATATATCCATCTCCCTCGCACTCCCTTTAGCCGAGTGACGGGTATTAGAAAGTCGAGACACCAACCCGACTATAGCGTTCTCTCTTGTTTTCTTTGTTGATTTTACATAGTTTTTTTTTTGTGTAGCCTTTTCTTTTTTTCCAAAAGAAAATGTCTGAGATCTCGAAAACAAGCCTGCGCTGCGCAGAAATCTTTATTTTATAGCTTTCATAGTGTCTCTTAAAAATTATTTAATTTAAAATTTTTTAAAAATATTTTTCCAAACGGGCTGGTATAGTTTGATCCTCTATCGACAACGTGGAAACCGAATGAGGCAAAAATTTTATTTTATTTTATTTGTCAATTGCGACAAGAAATGGTTAAATTGGACCATTCATTATAAAGATGAATACAGAACGCAGTCGGCGGTTTTTCTATCTATTTACAACTCCATCCATAAAAACTGAAGATTGATTAATTGGGTATTCAATATCTAAATTAGCTTCTCTAAAGCTTTCACACAAGAAATAATACAATTTAGGTGTCTCAGGAATTTTTGACATTTTGGAGGTTTCCAAATGACTGGCGGTGCCCTGCTTACCAGGACGGAATGTCTTTCGGAAACAAAAAGTATCCGGACATAATGGTCGCAGGATGTGATTCAAGTGGCGTCTATGCAAATTGGGCAAAATGCATGGACATTTTCGCAAAACTGCAAACTTTGACAATCCTCCCCTCTCTAGAACACGACCAGAAATCGACGCCACACAATCGACTTGACCCAGATGCCTTGCTAAGGCGCACACACATATAGCCACGAAAAGAGGAACCGCACCCACACCCTTTGCGAAAGTGTAATGGCAATTTGTATGCAAAATTGTGAGAATGTAAATTTCATGCAACACATCGAATAAATTGAAGTCGGCAGGAATATAAATGAAAGCGAAAGAATTCAGCAATAACAACGAAGTGCCTCATGTCCGGTAGCACGAAATTTGAAATGTGGTGCTTAATTCAATTGAAGGATGTACAAATTCTTCGAGACTACTGCTGGGGGGTTGAAGACAAAAATATCATTACTGACTACCCTACCGAAATAAACAAAAAAAAGCATACGATGATAATGTTATTTATTTTAAGCAACATAACGTTTTTTTTCATTCCATATGATTTTAAAAATTTTAAAACAACAAAATTTAAAATAATTGCAATTCATTGGTATCTAAGTATGCATCTTTGTTCTGATTACACTGACTTAAATAATTTAAGATATTCCTAAACACTCTAACCAATGAATTTTTATTTGTATGTTTTTGTATATTTCATAAAATCTAAATCTAAATGAACTAAAATGGCCTGATATGTGTTAAATAGTTTTTCTCGTTTTTTAAATTGTTCTCCTCTGAATCATTGGCATTGAAAAGTGAAACTTTAATGCATGGTACCTTATCTAAAAATGTAAGCCCAAGAAAATGATGTCAAGACAGCAATTCATTATCATGGATTTTATGGTAAGCACTGAAACTCTATTACTTGACTTGACAACAATAGTTGGTGTTATTTGTTGGAGGTGAGTCATCCTGAAATAGGTTAACAACTAAATTATCATCTGGTTTTACGATTAAATCAGATGCTTAAATTATCTCATGTATTGCAATAATTGGTGAATTATTTACCCTAATGAATCTCATTATATACAAGAATTAGTTTTATATATTTCGCTTTTAGTTTCACTTTTTCACTTCATTTCAGTTTCACTTTAAATGGTTTATCGATGGATATTGAACCACACAAACCTCTCTAGAACCGAATTTGTCCTTAAAGCTAGTATAAAACAAATTCGGATCTACAGGGTAGACGTGGAGCAAACTGAAGGAGAGCAGTCGCAGGGGCGAAGTGAACTCAGGGTGGGCAATCACGGCTGCAAAAAAAGTGAAAATGTTAATAAACATATACAATGTGTGTGTTCAAGGCGGGGTAATTTAGGCAGCGCGGCAATTACATGCGCCTCGGGTAAATTATATTTATCGTGCCACACGTGATGCGACGATGGCCGGCGACTATACAACCGTTTGCTTTATTCCTTTCGAAATTATGGAATGACCCATAAATGTGATTACAAGGCTCGCGGTGGCCTGCCAATTAAATGGAGGCATTCGCGAGGTCTCCGTGTCCGTGTCCCGAAAGTCACGGAAGCCTTTCCGCCGGAGGAGCCAGCTCCGTGTTGTCTGCGCCCTCGCCTCTGGAAACCAACTGAAGCCAAGACCTCACCGAGGGCCCCGAGATTAGGCAGTAGTCCGAAAAAGCAGAGTGCGGAAAGTAAGGCCCGACCTTATCGGAAGAGGCGGCGATAAGATAAGATACGGCCGCGATGTCTTTGGGAGTGCTTAGTGCGCTTGTATCTAATTGATTGCCCGCGGATTACGGCACTTTCTTCACGTCGATAAAATGGGTGCGCGGCCTGGAAATTGGATAGACAAGAAACACATTTAATGAATGATAGATCTGCCCCTGGGCGGGGTGTTAGCTTCGGGGTCTTCTGTTTGCACTGAAATCAATCAGCGAGTCGCCTCGCTAAGCTCCCGACCTGGATCGCTGTCGCCAGTGGAAACGTTGCCTGCGTTGGGCGCCACTTCTTTAAGCCTTCTCGTTCCTGCTCCAAATCGGTGAATTGTAAATTGGTAAATGGTAAATCGGTAACGATGGTGCCGATGATTCAGCACTAAGCCCCGTTAAGACTGCTGAGTAACGGCCGGAGAAGAAGGAGGGTGCCCAGGCAGATGCTCCGATGTAGTTCGTGTGTCCTGTAATGAAATTTCAATTAATTAATGACTTTCTAGCAGGATTCATTAGCACTAAACGGCTGGCCTTAGCCACTACTAAGCTGGCAAAGTCAAAAACCTTTTCGGGGCCGGCGGGCTACGGTTACCCTAGAAATCCCCCGGATTAGGGGCCGTAATGGCAACAAATCTTGCGTAAACAAAGGAAGGAGGACGAATCGTTTGACTTTGCACACCCTCTGATGCTCCCTCTCTTTCTGTCTGCCTGCGGTGCCTCTTTGTCTGCAGCCCTTGTTGTCCTTTTTGCAGCCTCAACATGGCTGCTAGGGATTTTATTTTACCCTGCTTCAAAGAGAGACAGAGCGAGGGAGAGAGAGCGGGCTCTCCAAATGTGTACACACAATCCACAAAGGGTAGCGAGGACTTTTGGTAGCACAATAGGGGTGAAGGACCACGCAGGCAAAAGGCAGCTGGGCGACGGCAGAGTCGCGTTTAATTCTGTGATCATCCAGCTGAAGCTCGCTTTTGCTGCCAAAGTGCTCCACATTTCAGCACCTTGGCCAAATTAACGCAGTCTTGTCAAATCGAAGTCCGCAAAAATATATTACATCACCCCAACCCAAAATCACCCCCGAATCAGAAACGCTAATTGATTTCACGTGGTCAGAAGCCAACACTTAGCGCGAAATCGTCAGGAAATATACATGCTCAACGGCCTCCCGAAGCCCGCTAATGCAGTGCAAATATTTGGCAACATTAAATATATTATGGGAATAATAGATCTGTCGTTAATTTGTTGCGCCCAAACGAGCGAAGGATTTTGCGGTTGGCAGCGTTTTAAGTTAACTTACAATTCACGGCCATTGTGTACAGTCATGCCGAGATGCTAATGATAGTACGGTTTTAGTGGGGTATTGTAAAAATGTATTTATAGATATGAGTATCACAGGTTTTTGTTTTCAAAATAGCCAGTTGAACAAGTCGTATTTGGTGAGTTCCCCTTATGAAACAAACAACACATTAAATTTAATATGTTCGAAATTCAAACACAACCTCATATTTATTGACAGTTTTTTTTTTAAATGGACGTTATGTATCATTTGATAGCTGACCATTATTAGAAAGTTGACAAACAACTTTAAAAATTTATTGTTAAAAATTTATGCTTTATCAATAAAATGCATGTTTTTTCTCTACCGATTTTAATACCCAATAATTCTTGTTTCTCAGACGAAAAGTTTGACTGTATTAATAGTTAAATTATATTAATTCGAAACTTTACGTTTTAGATCATCCTGTACGCCTTTTATGTATTTTTCTTTGTAAATTTCATCTTGAATTCGACAAACCGATTTAATCGTCTTTCCATTGTTACCTAGGAGCATTGATTAATTAATTTACAAAGTATTCCCCCGATATCTCAGCCCCTATCTGTATTGATAAGTATGATGTACGAGCAAGTCAGATACAATTTCGGCAGTCTTTGGAAATTCTTTTGCTATTTTTGTTTGCTGATAGCCACACCAAAACGATTTTCAATCGAGCCGCAAGCTTAGGAAGTCCATTAATTACCTTTGGCTAACCTAATAACTCAGATTTGTAAGCCACATGAATCACTCAATCAAATTTTTTTTTTAAGTTTCTAACTCCTCAGGCGATTGTATTATGCCTTCGGATGCAACAACAGTAGGAAGATATAAAGAGAAACCCCAAGAGCAATCCCCTCCGGAAGTAGCGCGAAAAGTGTACACCCAAAAAAAAGTAGTCATCAATATGCCCCTATTTAGGTGTCAATGTGACACTATTGAGTGGAAAAAAATCTTTGATCCGAACGTCATTAAATTGACCCTATTCTGGTGTCACTTTAATACTTTCGAAAATATTAATTTGACCCCTTTTGGTGTCAAAGAGCCACTAACCGGTGTCATTTTCTTAGTATTAAATAAAATTTGACATTTGCTTGAAAGCTCCTGTAACCATTCTGCCATGGCAAAAATTAATATGGGAATGGCTCAGGGGCCAAGGCGCTTGGTTCTGATATTATTTTGTGCTCGGGGGAACGAGGTTCGAATCCCGCTCGCAACACCATTATTTTTTTTTTTTTTTATCAGTAATCTAACACAACTTAACATTTTTGTTCTTAAAATGATATATATGCATTTTAAAAACTTTTTACCTACTATGATTTATCTGGGTTTCGAACCGGGGACCTTTCGCATCAGAGGCAGACGCCTTACCAACTGGGCCATCGAACCATTTTGCGCGCGAGCGAACTCTTGACAAGTATAAACAAAATCGATACTCGAGTAAAACATCGCCGAACTTCGAACTTCGAAAATCAAAAATGATAATTATTGGGATCGATGTGAACCTAGTTTTATCAAAATGACACTATTTAGTATCAAATACGATTTTTCTGAAAACGCGGTGTACTTTTGACACTCATTTGGGAGCAAATTGACCCTAAAAATTTGATCCTAGGGGCAGTGTCATTTTAACCCACAGTTATTAAATTGACACTCAGGATTTTTTTTTTGGGTGCACCCAAAAAAAAGTAGTCATCAATATGCCCCTATTTAGGTGTCAATGTGACACTATTGAGTGGAAAAAAATCTTTGATCCGAACGTCATTAAATTGACCCTATTCTGGTGTCACTTTAATACTTTCGAAAATATTAATTTGACCCCTTTTGGTGTCAAAGAGCCACTAACCGGTGTCATTTTCTTAGTATTAAATAAAATTTGACATTTGCTTGAAAGCTCCTGTAACCATTCTGCCATGGCAAAAATTAATATGGGAATGGCTCAGGGGCCAAGGCGCTTGGTTCTGATATTATTTTGTGCTCGGGGGAACGAGGTTCGAATCCCGCTCGCAACACCATTATTTTTTTTTTTTTTTATCAGTAATCTAACACAACTTAACATTTTTGTTCTTAAAATGATATATATGCATTTTAAAAACTTTTTACCTACTATGATTTATCTGGGTTTCGAACCGGGGACCTTTCGCATCAGAGGCAGACGCCTTACCAACTGGGCCATCGAACCATTTTGCGCGCGAGCGAACTCTTGACAAGTATAAACAAAATCGATACTCGAGTAAAACATCGCCGAACTTCGAACTTCGAAAATCAAAAATGATAATTATTGGGATCGATGTGAACCTAGTTTTATCAAAATGACACTATTTAGTATCAAATACGATTTTTCTGAAAACGCGGTGTACTTTTGACACTCATTTGGGAGCAAATTGACCCTAAAAATTTGATCCTAGGGGCAGTGTCATTTTAACCCACAGTTATTAAATTGACACTCAGGATTTTTTTTTTGGGTGTACAAAAGGCGAGTAAAGAATGCGTATCTTCTCCAGTCACCTGTGCACTCGGAAAAATTAGTTGATCAAAATAAAGAAATTATTGGTAAATATTGAAATAAGATATTTATTAAATTTTTTAATATTTTAAGATAATTTTTTAATATTTAAGATAGGTTAGTAGAAAATACTTGCCTACAAAAGAAAAAGCGATCTGTATATTATAGTCTCCGAACCCTTGAATGTTATTCAATGTTCTTTTAAGTTTCTAAATTAAATTTAGTAAGTTAAATCTGATATTTTAAATTTAATCTTAGATATTTTCTCCAGTGTACCCCCTCCTAACATCTGCTAACCTATTCCCTGCCCAGACCCATAAACCATCGACCATCCAGCAACAGATACGGCAGCACAAAGGGGCAATGACTGGCTAAATTCTGCAATGTTGCTTTTAGCACATGAAGACAACTTCGCACATAAATCAAAGTCTCTGTCTGGGGCGCGCTGAGGGGTGGGGAGGTGGCAGATCACTTACCTTGGTCAGTTCGGTGCCAAGTGTCACTGTGCACTGAGTTCGCGCGTCACTACTCAATCACCATTGCCCCACTGTACACCCAAAAAAAAGTAGTCATCAATATGCCCCTATTTAGGTGTCAATGTGACACTATTGAGTGGAAAAAAATCTTTGATCCGAACGTCATTAAATTGACCCTATTCTGGTGTCACTTTAATACTTTCGAAAATATTAATTTGACCCCTTTTGGTGTCAAAGAGCCACTAACCGGTGTCATTTTCTTAGTATTAAATAAAATTTGACATTTGCTTGAAAGCTCCTGTAACCATTCTGCCATGGCAAAAATTAATATGGGAATGGCTCAGGGGCCAAGGCGCTTGGTTCTGATATTATTTTGTGCTCGGGGGAACGAGGTTCGAATCCCGCTCGCAACACCATTATTTTTTTTTTTTTTTATCAGTAATCTAACACAACTTAACATTTTTGTTCTTAAAATGATATATATGCATTTTAAAAACTTTTTACCTACTATGATTTATCTGGGTTTCGAACCGGGGACCTTTCGCATCAGAGGCAGACGCCTTACCAACTGGGCCATCGAACCATTTTGCGCGCGAGCGAACTCTTGACAAGTATAAACAAAATCGATACTCGAGTAAAACATCGCCGAACTTCGAACTTCGAAAATCAAAAATGATAATTATTGGGATCGATGTGAACCTAGTTTTATCAAAATGACACTATTTAGTATCAAATACGATTTTTCTGAAAACGCGGTGTACTTTTGACACTCATTTGGGAGCAAATTGACCCTAAAAATTTGATCCTAGGGGCAGTGTCATTTTAACCCACAGTTATTAAATTGACACTCAGGATTTTTTTTTTGGGTGCACCCAAAAAAAAGTAGTCATCAATATGCCCCTATTTAGGTGTCAATGTGACACTATTGAGTGGAAAAAAATCTTTGATCCGAACGTCATTAAATTGACCCTATTCTGGTGTCACTTTAATACTTTCGAAAATATTAATTTGACCCCTTTTGGTGTCAAAGAGCCACTAACCGGTGTCATTTTCTTAGTATTAAATAAAATTTGACATTTGCTTGAAAGCTCCTGTAACCATTCTGCCATGGCAAAAATTAATATGGGAATGGCTCAGGGGCCAAGGCGCTTGGTTCTGATATTATTTTGTGCTCGGGGGAACGAGGTTCGAATCCCGCTCGCAACACCATTATTTTTTTTTTTTTTTATCAGTAATCTAACACAACTTAACATTTTTGTTCTTAAAATGATATATATGCATTTTAAAAACTTTTTACCTACTATGATTTATCTGGGTTTCGAACCGGGGACCTTTCGCATCAGAGGCAGACGCCTTACCAACTGGGCCATCGAACCATTTTGCGCGCGAGCGAACTCTTGACAAGTATAAACAAAATCGATACTCGAGTAAAACATCGCCGAACTTCGAACTTCGAAAATCAAAAATGATAATTATTGGGATCGATGTGAACCTAGTTTTATCAAAATGACACTATTTAGTATCAAATACGATTTTTCTGAAAACGCGGTGTACTTTTGACACTCATTTGGGAGCAAATTGACCCTAAAAATTTGATCCTAGGGGCAGTGTCATTTTAACCCACAGTTATTAAATTGACACTCAGGATTTTTTTTTTGGGTGTACAAAAGGCGAGTAAAGAATGCGTATCTTCTCCAGTCACCTGTGCACTCGGAAAAATTAGTTGATCAAAATAAAGAAATTATTGGTAAATATTGAAATAAGATATTTATTAAATTTTTTAATATTTTAAGATAATTTTTTAATATTTAAGATAGGTTAGTAGAAAATACTTGCCTACAAAAGAAAAAGCGATCTGTATATTATAGTCTCCGAACCCTTGAATGTTATTCAATGTTCTTTTAAGTTTCTAAATTAAATTTAGTAAGTTAAATCTGATATTTTAAATTTAATCTTAGATATTTTCTCCAGTGTACCCCCTCCTAACATCTGCTAACCTATTCCCTGCCCAGACCCATAAACCATCGACCATCCAGCAACAGATACGGCAGCACAAAGGGGCAATGACTGGCTAAATTCTGCAATGTTGCTTTTAGCACATGAAGACAACTTCGCACATAAATCAAAGTCTCTGTCTGGGGCGCGCTGAGGGGTGGGGAGGTGGCAGATCACTTACCTTGGTCAGTTCGGTGCCAAGTGTCACTGTGCACTGAGTTCGCGCGTCACTACTCAATCACCATTGCCCCACTGTACACCCAAAAAAAAGTAGTCATCAATATGCCCCTATTTAGGTGTCAATGTGACACTATTGAGTGGAAAAAAATCTTTGATCCGAACGTCATTAAATTGACCCTATTCTGGTGTCACTTTAATACTTTCGAAAATATTAATTTGACCCCTTTTGGTGTCAAAGAGCCACTAACCGGTGTCATTTTCTTAGTATTAAATAAAATTTGACATTTGCTTGAAAGCTCCTGTAACCATTCTGCCATGGCAAAAATTAATATGGGAATGGCTCAGGGGCCAAGGCGCTTGGTTCTGATATTATTTTGTGCTCGGGGGAACGAGGTTCGAATCCCGCTCGCAACACCATTATTTTTTTTTTTTTTTATCAGTAATCTAACACAACTTAACATTTTTGTTCTTAAAATGATATATATGCATTTTAAAAACTTTTTACCTACTATGATTTATCTGGGTTTCGAACCGGGGACCTTTCGCATCAGAGGCAGACGCCTTACCAACTGGGCCATCGAACCATTTTGCGCGCGAGCGAACTCTTGACAAGTATAAACAAAATCGATACTCGAGTAAAACATCGCCGAACTTCGAACTTCGAAAATCAAAAATGATAATTATTGGGATCGATGTGAACCTAGTTTTATCAAAATGACACTATTTAGTATCAAATACGATTTTTCTGAAAACGCGGTGTACTTTTGACACTCATTTGGGAGCAAATTGACCCTAAAAATTTGATCCTAGGGGCAGTGTCATTTTAACCCACAGTTATTAAATTGACACTCAGGATTTTTTTTTTGGGTGCACCCAAAAAAAAGTAGTCATCAATATGCCCCTATTTAGGTGTCAATGTGACACTATTGAGTGGAAAAAAATCTTTGATCCGAACGTCATTAAATTGACCCTATTCTGGTGTCACTTTAATACTTTCGAAAATATTAATTTGACCCCTTTTGGTGTCAAAGAGCCACTAACCGGTGTCATTTTCTTAGTATTAAATAAAATTTGACATTTGCTTGAAAGCTCCTGTAACCATTCTGCCATGGCAAAAATTAATATGGGAATGGCTCAGGGGCCAAGGCGCTTGGTTCTGATATTATTTTGTGCTCGGGGGAACGAGGTTCGAATCCCGCTCGCAACACCATTATTTTTTTTTTTTTTTATCAGTAATCTAACACAACTTAACATTTTTGTTCTTAAAATGATATATATGCATTTTAAAAACTTTTTACCTACTATGATTTATCTGGGTTTCGAACCGGGGACCTTTCGCATCAGAGGCAGACGCCTTACCAACTGGGCCATCGAACCATTTTGCGCGCGAGCGAACTCTTGACAAGTATAAACAAAATCGATACTCGAGTAAAACATCGCCGAACTTCGAACTTCGAAAATCAAAAATGATAATTATTGGGATCGATGTGAACCTAGTTTTATCAAAATGACACTATTTAGTATCAAATACGATTTTTCTGAAAACGCGGTGTACTTTTGACACTCATTTGGGAGCAAATTGACCCTAAAAATTTGATCCTAGGGGCAGTGTCATTTTAACCCACAGTTATTAAATTGACACTCAGGATTTTTTTTTTGGGTGTAAGAAAGAAATTCCGAAAACGGTTCGCGGCTCGCGATTTTTTGCATTTATTTTGAACCTGCCCAGGTTTGCGGCATTTTGTATCTGCACATCTGTATCTGAATCTGTACAGGTATCGGTATCGGTATCTTTACCCCATATCCCTCGCATGGGGCTCGCATACCGGTCTGCGTCTCCGTTTTATTCTATCCCGATATTGTCGGTGTCTGTTTGTTGTTTACAAAAATACGCGCCTTCCTCTCGCGATTCTTGTTGTTTCCCTCTCTGTTTGCCTTTTATTTATTTTTAGTGTCTTAATTTATCTTTTTACTGGGCTTAATGAAAATGCGCGGGCTACAGAAATGCGCTTTCAGGTGGCGAAGTATAGAACAGTGGTTCTAAACCGAGAAACATGTACATATATACAAAAGGTATAAGATATATTTGATAGTTCCGAAACTACATTGTATTACATGTATTCCAAAAATTAAACCATCAATTGTTTCTTTTGTACTTTCAAATACAATCTATTAATCTTAGTTAAAGTACTCCTGATATTAAGTTTTAAAGTTTTATTCACTGTGCACCCAATAAAATGCAAGTTCCCAGGCCAGCTGCATTCCCCCGACTGGTGATTGTTTGAAAATTTGCATGAAATTCCAATAAATATGTCATACTGCAGTTACCCCAATTTAGGTGGAAGAAGTTCCCAGCTCGGCTCCGTTTGGTTCAAAGTACTTATGGGGTTGTTTTATATCAGTAATTCGATAAGGAAAAATGTTCATAAAAAATGCAGCATGTGGCAAGGTCGATTCTTAGGTGAATGTAATTTCTCAGGGGGTTTTTTGGGGATTTCCAAAATGGTTGGCTTAAACGATTTTGACAGCTTGTTCTGACGTAAGAATCCAGATTGTAAACAATTAAGAGGGTAACCGGATTGCAAATATTAACTCCAAAGAAACAATTTAGTTTCTTTGTTTTTTGTGGGAGTTTTGTGCAATAAATTAAAGTTCAATAGCTTTGAGTGAAACATAAAAAATATTAAAATATTTATTAATGGTCGTTTGCATATCTGCACTCAATTATGCAACTTAGCCTCAATTATTTGTTGACCCATTGACACAGAATTGTGGAAGAGACTTCTCGCCGACAGTCGACAGATTTGAATCTGAAAACGCCCGACACTTTCCTCCGCTTATTCATATTTATGAGCAGCACATTTCCAATGCAAACTGTTAAAAATTCATATCTAATCTCAGCACTCCCTCTCGCCAAACATTTCCCAGCTTAGCTCCCTTGTAAAAGGTTTTAATTGCCCAGCGGAATTTCAGCCAACATTGCATGCATTTTGTGGGCCATGTGGACAAAGTTAATAATTATACAATAGCCCAGGCAAATTTATGATTCAGATTCAGGTCAAAGCCCAGCCGAAAAGCAAACGAACTTGTTGGCAGAGCACCTTCATAAAGATATCAGCCGAACTTTGAGACGAACAAGTCTCCGAATTTGTCAAAAGGCACAAAATAGACGACGTAGGCAACTGCATAAAATAGCCATAAACTCTTATTTACTTTGCTTTTCCTATAAAGCCTGTGACCCAGCCAGTTTGGTTCGCCGTCACCTGCTCATTTGGTTATTAGTCAGATTCAGTTGCCGGTTTTAGTTCGAACCATTTGCATACTAAATGAGTAAAGAAACAATTGGTAGCAACGAAAAACGGACCAAAAACCTATTTGGCTTTTGACTGCAACCGCTTTCTCTTACGCGTCGACCTCGTCCGAAAAGGGAGATTTTTTCGAGGGGGTTCCCCGAAGCGAAAGCGGCGCCATAGAGCTGCGCATCCCTGGCCAGAAATCTGATGACACGCACTTACGCGCAGCCCCACGCGATATTTGCACAGAAGCCCTAACTGAAGGGGTAAGTGCAAGCACACTGAAAAAATATTGGGTCGTTAAATAAAAAATTGTAGTAAAAAACTTGCATACTATTTATTCTTTACTATCACTTTTCCTGACTATTTTAAGTGAAACCCTCCAGATGGTGATTAAATAGAAATTGTATACAGTTGGTTAAGTTGGTTATTAAATGGTGAATAAAGGTGTTGATAAGATGTGAACACTCTCTTCCAATATCTAGTAGTTTAAATGCCTTTCTCACTGTGCATGTAATGTATTGCAGCTATTGTACGCACTCGCATTAAATGCAGCAGCCGCAGCTAACTTGGGGTTGGGTCACCATCACCACCCCCTCTATATCATCATCGTTCCGTTCTCATCCCGAGGCTTAACACTTTGCCACTTGGCGTATCTGGAGCCGATAATCATCGTCTTGGCCACCCCGCCCTCCCCCATGGTAGGATTATGATGGGTGGGCGGCCTGCAGCAGCTGTCGCCGCTTTCTTGGGCACAGCCACTAATATTTCGGTATACTACTTAACCCATGCACTAAATGGCGGGACAAGTGTTTTCCACCGGGAGCGGGGAAATTGAAATTGCTAAGGGGCGAAGGGAAAAGGGGGTTGGGCTGCCTTCGCCAGGGGGTTGTTGTTGCTGCTGATAGCGCGACAACGAGGTTGAAATTCGGTTTCGGGTTTTTTCTCTT
Source organism: Drosophila takahashii (assembly GCF_030179915.1). Classification (NCBI taxonomy): domain Eukaryota; kingdom Metazoa; phylum Arthropoda; class Insecta; order Diptera; family Drosophilidae; genus Drosophila; species Drosophila takahashii. The sequence continues at coordinate 11,029,688 of NC_091681.1, forward strand.
TTTTTTTTTTTTGCGCCCGACTTTTTGGACTGCAGGGGTGAGAGGTTGGGTCGCCGCTCGGAGTGTGTGTTTCTGCGCAAATGAAAAGTGGATGAAAGGAGCACATTTCCGGGCGCTCGCGACACTACCACACTCTCGAAGCGGAGCTCACAGATACACTTATGCAGAGGCGACGACGAGTCAAAACGAGGACAGGCGCAGGCTTTGGAAATGGCAATTGACTATGGATATGAGCACCCACCCACCCGGCAGTCCACCTCCCCAAAACCGCCCACTCAGCCCCCATTTTAGTGCACATGCGTAGTGACATGGTGACTTTTGCTCAGCTTATTTTTTAAAAGAAATTTTGTATAAATATTTGTACAGACTTTGAATTTTAGAACATACCTGATTGGTAGCGCAGCTTTAAATCCATTTTAACTAAATGTTCTCCAGGACTGGCAATAACTTTGGAGTAAGGAGCCTATTTCCTCTGTATTTTCAACACTTTAGCACCGAGTTTTTTGAGGTTTTCTGCATAGTCGTTTTTCGTTTATTTCGCAGTCCTATTAATGGCAGGGCCCAGGATCAGGTCGCAGCCTCCTGCAGGATAATGGCTGTTCTGCTGCTGCGACGCCAGCAGAAGCAGCGACTGGCGATGGCCGCTTTTTTCTGAGAGCAGAACGCTCAACGTTCCGCCGCGCTCGGCGTCAAATTTCAAACTGAAACTGAAGTGAGCTCAGCTCACCATTTCAGCGCAGTCGACGTCGGCCGAGCGGTAAGCGGTGTTTTTTGCCAAAGTTGATAACAGCCATAATGCCCGCTCTCCCGCTTCAACCCCCCTCCCCTGCCCTCCCCGGGATCTGGATCTGGGTCTGGAACTGGGTTGTGTGTGGCCCGAGCCCGAGAACGTAACTCCAAGGAGAGAATCGGGGCAGGAGCGTTACGTGGAGAGCTCGCGGAGAGAACCGGGCTGCAGAAGAGAGCACCACGGACGCACTGAAAGAAAAATATATGTACAATAAATCCAATTAATGTACTACCTTTTTGAAGCATGTTAACCATTTAATTTTTATACCCGTTACTCGTAGAGTAAAAGGGTATACTAGATTCGTGCAAAAGTATGTAACAGCTAGAAGGAAGCGTTTCCGACCCCATAAAGTATATATATTCTTGATCAGGGTCACTAGCCGAGTCGATCTAGCCATGTCCGTCTGTCCGTCTGTCTGTCTGTCCGTCTGTCCGTCTGTCCGTCTGTCCGTCTGTCCGTCTGTCCGTCTGTATGAACGCTGAGATCTCAGAAACTACAAAAGCTAGAAGGTTGAGATTTCCCACACATATTCTTTGGCTTCCTACGCAGCGCAAGTTTATTTTAGCCGAGCGCCACGCCCCCTCTAACGCCCACAATCGCCCACTAACGATTTTAAAATGGGTCCTGCGCCCACATCTTTAAAGATTTCCGAGAAGTAATTTTGTTGTGTATATTTATACCTATCGAAATGTAGAAGACATTTTTTAAATCGGACCATTCATTAAAAAGTTATACGCAATCAAAAATTATAAATATATCTCCCTCGCACTCCCTTTAGCTGAGTTACGATTATTAGTCGGGACACCAACCCGACACAGCGTTCGCACTTCCTTTAGCTGAGTGACGGGTATTAGATAGTCGGGACACCAACCTGACTATAGCGTTCTCTCTTGTTATTTCTTTGTTTTTCCTAGGCCAGAGGCAAGTATTTATATATTTAAAATAATTTTGTTTGCATTCTTCTATGCTTATTTTAGTCCCTTTTTCTCTCTTGTTTAACAAAAAGAAACCGAGTACTCTTCGGCAAAGTCGATGTCAACTGTCATTATGCAATAAACCTCGGCATTCTTTTAGTCATTTTTGAGTAATGTTGTTTTAAATCAATTATCAATTCGCGATTTTTATTATTATCAAATCGCGAGCTTTTAAAAACAAGAAAAATAAATTTTATCACACTGTGAAATTGTTTCTTATTCAAGAAAAGTACCAACATATGTACATATACCTAAATTAGTCATAGGATTTTGAGGAACGGAGATCGCGAACTACTTGACATCATAAACACTGTTACAAATTATTGGCAATAATTAACCAACCATAATTAAAATGAAGCTTCTCTTCCACAGAAACTTACAATTAGTTTAATAAAACATATTTTGATGTTTTAACTAAAATACAAAACTTAGTTTCTTTGTGATTTTGTAAGAACAAGTTGCCTAGTCTAGAAAAGAGAGCTGCAATTATTTAATTATCTAACAATTTCCAAATTGTTGAGGTTAAAAAGAAACTAGTAGTTTCGCCAAGTGATTTATGTCTTCTAAATTAAAAATATTTCAAGATAGCATAAGGTAAGGTAAGAAATTACACTTAAAAAAAGTTTTAGCTTATTAAAAATTATTCCATTTAATTGTTATTGAGAAATAATATTTCTGAAAAATGTATTCAAACATCCATACTTGTGTGCTGTAATCATTTGCAACTTTTTATGAGAGCTAATATATTCAGGCTGGGTACCACCGTTTGCCTAATTAATTTTTAAACAATTTGTTTTAGAAATTCAATGATTTTTATTAAAAGCCAACGTAAGTAGGAATCATATTTATATTTTGCATAAACTTTTTGCAACAGGATTCGTTAGCCCCGCTTTCTTAAAAACATTTGTGCCCTTATTGTTTCCTTTGCTGTTTTGTCAAGTGTATCAGCTCTGTTCTAGGTTTTCCAAGGCACATATGTATGGGTATGTACTTGGGAGAGTTCGGTTCAGCTCATTTGTAGACATTTGTGGACTCTGTTTTCATGGTGCTCAGTTGTCCAACAGATTTTTGTGTGTGCGTAGGAGGACCTCAGTTCACTCGGCGATTTACGAGGCCAGTGTAGCTCTGCTAAATATCTATATAAATGTATATGTGTATATAAATTTCCCTGCTCGACTCCCCTGGTCCCTTTTCAAACTCTCCAACGAGCTGCGAGTCAATGAAACTTCTTTGTCGGAGGAGCGACGACGAGAACGCTCCGCGTGTTTTCAGAATGAAATCAAAGTGGGATATTTAAAGCCTCATTAATCAGACCGTCGCTTTGCTGAGGAAAATCCTCGCTGGGGAGACTTCAGGTCCTTGAGAGGTCCTGAAAGACCCCATTCATCGGAGGATGGGATTAGGCAGTGGGCGGAGTCTGGTGTTGATGCGCTCGTTAAATTCAAATTTGTTGCACTGATAATTACACAGTTAGCCATCGATGGGGACACCATTAAGTTTAGTCATTTGCCAACTCGGTTATGAACGTCAATACAGGGCAACATTTCAATTATTTAGTCAATGGGGTAAAATCCTTGTTTCCCAAATATATATAACCTAAAATTCAACCTTATTTATTTCGAATTGGTTACTATAATTGTAATTTTACAATTTTAAATATATTTTCAAAATTTAATTCAATTTACAAGTAAAGCTTTGAGCGACTTTTATCTTTAACCCTCACTTTGGTTCGATCGATTCGAAATGGATTGTTATGAAGGCTACAAAGTTAGGGTAAACCTCTATTGCATAATTTCAAGAAATATAAATGGACGAGTGCTGTGCCCTATTCATATGTATTATAAATGTGTAGTAAACTAACTTTCAAACTAAGATAATCTTCTTTGTACAATCACTGGGCAGATGCAAGTCTAAAAAGAGAAGAAATTTTTGACATTCGCCATTTGTGTTTTTGGAATCTGTCATATACTGTCGAAGAAAATATGAAATTAGAAATGCAAGCTGTTCTCCGGTTCTAACGAGGGAAACCCATTGTCCCATTCTTGTTTGCCATTTTTAATTTATGGCCCATATTTCCTTTTGGTTTTCCTTTTTTATGCAATGGCTACCTGAAACGGCCCGAAACTCCGGACCCAACAACAGGTAAAAGGTCGCTAATGGTCGCAGCCTTGATGGAATTTCTCCCTAGCTCATCATCCAACGTCATGGAACAGTTTTGAAAACGTCTCTTGACTTTGGTTTATCATCTAAATATTTGCGTTTATTTTGTAGATTAGCATGTACACCAAACGTTTTCTCCTCTCCGGCCTTTCGTCCCTGCTTTTATTGTTGCATCGTGAGCGGTGGGGCAATTTGATGAGTCGTCGTAATGAATGCTAATTAAACGCATTCGTTTTCTAGTTCACTTGGCAGGCGGCAACAAACAGCCAGCATCCAAGTCGAAGTCCGTTGCTAAATCGACCAGAGCCGCCACGATTTGGTATCGGTACATACTATATGTACCCGGTTTCTTTGTCTACGCCGGGGCAGGAAAGTGTGTCAAAAATTCTTGAGCGTATCCAGTAGCAGAGAGAAAAAATACAGCATTGTTTGATCCATACTTTAATCATCTAAAATCTTATTTCCCTCACAAAGTTGTTTCTCTCACAAGTAAAATAAAAGTTGGAAGCCCAGTAGTTACCCTTATCCAAACAACTCTTATCTCTGAGATGTGGAGTTAAGCAAAAAAGCTACATGTTTAAACATCTCTAATTAAATAAATTCATTTTATTAGGGCACAATTTGTACAACTATATTTTTTCATGTGTGTTTCAAAGACGGCCAACAATAAAGGCCGAGCTCTTCGTTTTGCCGCCGGAGTCTAGCAAACATCGCACTCACACAATCTCTATCAAAAACTCGCAGACACATATCCGTGGAGTAGTAGATACGGTAGTATCTACAGATACAGAAAGCGGAGGGAGCGTTGTACAGCACACAATTTGGGTATATCCACGATGTCGACAGTAAATGGAAACACAAATAAAAGGTGCTAATTTCATGAGGGTTCAATTAGATGTTGGCCTGGCTGCTGTACGATTTCTCTTCGAGTCTTTAGTTTCATTTCTCTGCTATGCACGACTTGCTGAAACAGAAAAATAGCTTGACGCATTGCAAAGAGGTGATCTAGTTTAATCCTAATATTTTATAAAGCCAAAAGTAAAACAAAATGTTAAAAAAAAATTGATCGCCCGAGCAGGGACTTGAACCCTGGACCCTTGGATTAAAAGTCCAATGCTCTACCGACTGAGCTACCCGGGCGTTGCAGATAATAGCCGCCCAAGTGTTTCATATATGCAAACAGGGCAAGCAGTTTCAAGCAGTGCTAATGAAACAAAATGCAATAGTTATAAACGTTCTGTTAAACAATCTGTTAACGTTCTGTTAACAGGCCAAAGGTGGAATCGTACGTCACAAAATTAGAAATTATAAAATTTTAAATCGTTAATAAATCATGAAAATGATCATCAAGATATACAAAAATATTAAATAAAAAAAATATATATTTATGTTGAATTAAAATTAATATATTATTTATTTTATATATATATACATACAAATATTACTAATTATATTATAATAATAGTGTGGTAATTATTGTGGCAAACTTATTTATTTTTAGCCACTAATTTTTGCACCAAAATTAAAAATTAAACATTATTGAAATTTGTTTGGCTTATACATACATAGAAAGAGATGAAATTAGTAATGGACATTATTATTAAAATTATTTACTACACTTAAGGAGAGTTTTAAAATGATCGGTGGACAATTTTTTTATTTGGTTGGCTAAATTGAAATCATTATGGAGTCAAAATCTGCCAAGTGGGCCACCCCTGTTCCGAAGGTCCGATTTTCATCGAACTTTTTTACTTTTCCGGTTCACAACGAAAATATAAGAACTTCATTTGAACGGTTTTGCGAAATTTTGAGTTTTACCGGAGTTATAGGGGTCAAAACACGGCATTTTTGACACTTTTTCGAAAAAGTTGCACTCAGTCATTAATTCATAACTTCGGAACGGTAAGAGATATCTTTATGATGTTTTCACTAATCGCTCAAGAATTAATATGACTTTCCATTAAAAAATTTAAAAAAAAATTAAAATTTATTTTTCTTAAAAATAAATTAAAATTTTTTTTTATTTTTTATTTTTTTCAGTGTTCTTCACCAGCTATAGAGTTTAAAACCATTTGAAAATGAAGTTTGATTCATTACGAAAAAGATCCAAAAAAAAAAAAGAGGGGCCCGGCCAAAGGTTTTTCGCAATATCGATTTGAAGAAGGGCGCATAGCGGTTTTCCATACAAAAACGGCTTGCTCGTGAAAACTGGCTGGTCAACACATGCCGTAGCGAGCGTAGCGTCAGCCGACTACAGCTGTCAATGGGGGACTTTTTGTCGTTTTGTATGGGAAACCGCTATGCGCCCTTCTTCAAATCGATATTGCGAAAAACCTTTGGCCGGGCCCCTCTTTTTTTTTTTTGGATCTTTTTCGTAATGAATCAAACTTCATTTTCAAATGGTTTTAAACTCTATAGCTGGTGAAGAACACTGAAAAAAATAAAAAATAAAAAAAAATTTTAATTTATTTTTAAGAAAAATAAATTTTAATTTTTTTTTAAATTTTTTAATGGAAAGTCATATTAATTCTTGAGCGATTAGTGAAAACATCATAAAGATATCTCTTACCGTTCCGAAGTTATGAATTAATGACTGAGTGCAACTTTTTCGAAAAAGTGTCAAAAATGCCGTGTTTTGACCCCTATAACTCCGGTAAAACTCAAAATTTCGCAAAACCGTTCAAATGAAGTTCTTATATTTTCGTTGTGAACCGGAAAAGTAAAAAAGTTCGATGAAAATCGGACCTTCGGAACAGGGGTGGCCCACTTGGCAGATTTTGACTCTATGACTAATCGATATTCAAGTACATACGTAATTGCACCGTACTGATAGTTCTAGGTGTTCCCCATTCTGATTTCGAATTTACAGGTAAAGACTGGAAAACAAATTTAATTTTAGATCGGATGTTTCAGTCAATTTATTTTTAAATATTTTTAATTCAGTTAAATTAAATTATTTAAATTCAAAATATATTTTATTTGAAAGCAGCGTCCAAATTATTTATCGACGACTCACAAAGTAAAGATACTGCTTGCTAGTCCATATATAAATGCTTATGCACTGAAAACAATTGGTGTTTATTATCTCAAAAGACAATACAAAAACACATTTACTTAAAATAAATTTCTATATTTATACTCTTGTTTTATTTTATATGTGGCTCATTACTCATTCCGTTAATTGGCTAAACAATTACTTACATATATAAATAAGATCCAAATAAACATTTATGAATGGGCAAAACATTGGCGATCTTAGATTGGAAGGGAAGGAAATTACATTCCTCTAAGTAATGTTCTCTGCTGCCTGAACATTGAATGCCCGGATAGCTCAGTCGGTAGAGCATTGGACTTTTAATCCAAGGGTCCAGGGTTCAAGTCCCTGTTCGGGCGGCATTTTATTTTTTTTGTTTCAAGAACGTTTTGAGTCCCTTTCTGAAAAGTCATCATAGTTTAAAATTATAGAATTATGGTTAAAATATAACATTTATTTTAATTATATAGCAAGAAAAATGACTTTCTCCGTAAATTGCGTACGAACAAGTTTACTTGTTGTTAAATATTTGTTTTGGCAGCGAGAGGGGGAAAGAAAGGAAACTAAGATAACATTGGGTTAACAAAAAAAATAATAGAGAAAAGGATATTTTTGTGAGAGGTCTTTTGCAAAAAGATTGTGGTCCAACCATATTGGTTGGGCTGGTAACGGCAGTCCACTCCGGTACGCTATCCCACTACTGCCTACCACGGGAACTCTTGGCTGCTGGTTTTCACCCCTGGCCCGGTTCATCCCTCCTTAGCCAACCTGAATGCCGCGGACTCCTCCATGGCACCCATATTGATGGCGGGCTTAGTGCGGACGTTCCGTCAACATGGGCTGGTCCGCTACACAGTAGATCCCAGCCTCAGGCCATCCCACAATCGGACCTCACAGAAGCGTGATTACAGAAGCTGCCAACCTTCCAGTCGGAGTGCCTGCGTCTAAAACTCAGCCACACGTCACCGCTTCCATTCGCCTCGTTCGAGCGCACTGCCTTATCGGCGCACCACTCCATCGACACGAAGCAGTGCATGCGCACTGCTTGGTCGCAGCCGCGTTGCCAACTGTGACAGGTAGACCGAGAGGGTGACCAAACGAATAGCTCACTGAACGGCAACAAAGCAACGAGGTTCAAAAAAAAATAAATGTTCTTTGTAGGAATTTAAAAAAGGAAAAAAGGGATCGCCCGAACAGGGACTTGAACCCTGGACCCTTGGATTAAAAGTCCAATGCTCTACCGACTGAGCTATCCGGGCATTGTACGAGTCCGCGCCAAAGTAACAGGGCATGAACTAAGCGATGCGAGGATTTGTTTCACACAGGGGCGGATCTGACTTGGCGGGGAACTTTCTGGAATACTACATAATTTTATGATTTCGTTGCATACAATGATAGTTTTAATATGATCAGCGCATTTTACAACAAGCCTTACAGTAAATATTATCGATGAAAGAGTTATCAGAAAGTATTTATAAGCAAAACAACACGTAAAAAATACTGAATAAAAGTACTTAAATACTAGATATGCGGTGTTCTTCTAATGAAAGAATCGCTAAAATCTATAATTTGTTAAGGGGGCACACAAAAACCCTGTGGATTTTTGTTTGCATTTAACAGCCAGATTTTCACATAGACACTTCATTTTCTCCTCACTTTTTTTGTCACTCTCGTGTATTTCAAAGCCAGAGATGGAAAAAATGTAAGAGGTTAATGATGTTTTGTCCCTTCCGCTTGTAAGGAGAAACTTCATGAAAACAACAAATTTTCCACATGTACTTTCCCGCTGGGATATCTTCATATCTCTCGCACTCATTTAGCTGAGTAACAAATATATCAAATTTGAATGATTCGTAATAACTTTACGATGGGAATATCAAACATATCTTTACTATTTTTTTACGTGTATAATTATAACTGAATATAATTTCTATTTAGGAAAATCTTCGACAAATGTAAAACTAATGTTTGTATCAAATTGCAATTTCTTATCGAAATACCACCTCAAAGACAACAAGTAATCACCAGTGGGAAAGGGAAGACGTAGTAATTCGTGCCTTAGGTAGAAGTCCTTAAGAATCTGTGGACCCTGAATACATAATATGTTAGTAATTTTCAATACAAAAATTGCATAAGCTACCACGTAAGGACATGTGTGGTTAATATTTGAAAAGTCCTTAAAGAGCCCGTAGACAATAGCTACAACAGGAATGTAAGGTCGCCGTAGATAACGACACGCATCTACATTTTCTTCAAAAAGCCACGGTTTGTAGCCATTGAACCTCTTAAAAATGTGGCCGTGAATGTGTATAACGTTAGCTGGGTGTAAAATTGTTCCATTCAAATTTAGAAGAACCTTGTCTCGACTCACAGCCTTCAAGCGACAGTTGTGGAAGACGAACCAGGATGTGTTGTAACTCTCACAAGCGAAGTTCGTAAACTTAAAAACGACCGCATCCTTAAAATGTTGGTAAATAGTATCTCTGATTGCTCTAAGTGGAGGACTTACATTTAAAGGTACGTTATAGGTGAAGAGTACTTCAAAGAGAACCAAAACTGCCAGCTTATTCCGCATCGCACTTATTTTTGATCTCCAATAACAAACGGCAGTGCCTTAAATAAAATGTCATGCTACCTCTTTTCCCCTTTAATATTACTTCATTTAGTGACACTTATTTTATAATTACACAGTGCAACACGAAAAACTTTGCAGCAGTTTTTATTTAGGATTATTATAAATTAGTTTTGACAAATTTGTCGACCCTAAAATATGAAGTAGGACTTTATGTTTTATGTCAAATTTGCTGTTACGTTTTAAACCATAAAAATGTAGCACTGTGTTAATAGGGGCAGCTCAAAGCGTACTCAAAGTGAAAATCATTTATGGGGTCGTGGCACCTATTACTACCTGCACTCGGCCTTCGTTTTTAACTGTGTTCGAAGACTAATTTTCGCCTATTACCGGTATTGTTGTTTAATTCAAATTACACGCATGACTTCGTGATTTGTTTATACCGGTATGGGTTTACAAACAACGAGGTGTCCAAGTTTCCAAATATTGCCCGATCGCTTAGACTTCAAAAACTGTCCATAGAACTAAAAGAAAAAGTCTTAAAAAAACTGTGCCATAAAACAAGAAGTATTTGGTCTGTCCGAACTTCTGCCCAGGGTTCGTAAACATCACTCATTTTAAATATCCCTCATAAACAAGCCGACTGTGATGAAAATAAATATATATCAATCACGATACAAATACATATCGCTCTCTGATCGAAAAATATCAGGGAAAAAACTCACAAATAATCTTTTTATGAGGTTTTTATGTCAAATGACTCCGAAGCAATCGTTATTTGATATTTTTATTTTTTGAAATCTCAAATAATCGTTACATGAGATTTTTATTTTTTCAAATCCCAAATAATCGTTACATGTGATTTTTATTTTTTCAAATCCCAAATGAGTTCATAAAACTCACAAATAAAACTCTATATACTCCTGTGACTTCGGCTTGCATCCAATCGCAATGGAAACTAAGCAAGGGCCAATTTTGGAAGTTTATCTACTGGATGATTTTTTGCGGATTATACCATTAAATCCAACACTTTTCTTATGATATATAAAAATGTTATGCGAATAATGAAGGGATTGAAGTTACAAGTGCTACCAAATAACGATTATTTATCATAGTTTCAGCGAAAAGTTCAAAAGTCTACGCGTATGCAACATATACCACGCGCTTAAAGTCCTGTAGTAAAGGCAATCGATTCCTTCGTGTCTATAACATTTCGCAGTGCGAGCAAGTTCTAGAAAGTTCCGATCATCTGCACGCGAGCATTACCATCTCAGTTCTTCAACAACAGGGTTAACATATCGATCTTCTCCTACATCCATTCGGATTGACTGTCTCCTTCCTTTAACCTCCGTCTGTCCGTCTGTATGAACGCTGAGATCTCAGAAACTACAAAAGCTAGAAGGTTGAGATTTCCCACACATATTCTTTGGCTTCCTACGCAGCGCAAGTTTATTTTAGCCGAGCGCCACGCCCCCTCTAACGCCCACAATCGCCCACTAACGATTTAAAATGGGTCCTGCGCCCACATCTTTAAAGATTTCCGAGAAGTATAAATGCAATTGTTGTGTATATTTATACCTATCGAAATGTAGAAGACATTTTTAAAATCGGACCATTCATTTAAAAGTTATACGCAATCAAAATTTATATATCTATCTCCCTCACACTCCCTTTAGCTGAGTTACGATTATTAGTCGGGACACCAACCCGAGTACAGCGTTCGCACTCCCTTTAGCTGAGTGACGGGTATTAGATAGTCGGGACACCAACCCGACTATAGCGTTCTCCGAGAAGTATAAATGCAATTTTGTTGTGTATATTTATACCTATCGAAATGTAGAAGACATTTTTCAAATCGGACCATTCATTAAAAAGTTATACGCAATCAAAATTTATATATCTATCTCCCTCACACTCCCTTTAGCTGAGTTACGATTATTAGTCGGGACACCAACCCGAGTACAGCGTTCGCACTCCCTTTAGCTGAGTGACGGGTATTAGATAGTCGGGACACCAACCCGACTATAGCGTTCTCTCTTGTTTTGTTTTTATTTTCCTCATTTTTTCCTCACAAAATGAGGAAAATGTTTTGAGAAAAAGGCAGTATAAAGCAGTTGAGATTTTTATCAGAAAACAAGAGAGAACGCTATAGTCGGGTTGTTGTCCCGACTATCTAATACCCGTCACTCAGCTAAAGGGAGTGCGAACGCTGTGTCGGGTTGGTGTCCCGACTAATAATCGTAACTCAGCTAAAGGGAGTGTGAGGGAGATCGATATATAAATTTTGATTGCGTATAACTTTTTAATGAATGGTCCGATTTGAAAAATGTCTTCTACATTTCGATAGGTATAAATATACACAACAAAATTGCATTTATACTTCTCGGAGAACGCTATAGTCGGGTTGGTGTCCCGACTATCTAATACCCGTCACTCAGCTAAAGGGAGTGCGAACGCTGTACTCGGGTTGGTGTCCCGACTAATAATCGTAACTCAGCTAAAGGGAGTGTGAGGGAGATAGATGTATAAATTTTGATTGCGTATAACTTTTAAATGAATGGTCCGATTTTAAAAATGTCTTCTACATTTCGATAGGTATAAATATACACAACAATTGCATTTATACTTCTCGGAAATCTTTAAAGATGTGGGCGCAGGACCCATTTTAAATCGTTAGTGGGCGATTGTGGGCGTTAGAGGGGGCGTGGCGCTCGGCTAAAATAAACTTGCGCTGCGTAGGAAGCCAAAGAATATGTGTGGGAAATCTCAACCTTCTAGCTTTTGTAGTTTCTGAGATCTCAGCGTTCATACAGACGGACAGACGGACAGACGGACAGACAGACAGACAGACAGACAGACAGACGGACATGGCTAGATCGACTCGGCTAGTGACCCTGATCAAGAATATATATACTTTATAGGGTCGGAAACGCTTCCTTCTCCCTGTTACATACTTTTGCACGAATACAATATACCCTTTTACTCTACGAGTAACGGGTATAAAATTGATATTCCCATCGTAAATTTATTACGTATCGTTGTTACCATTAAATAATACAAATTGTTAATATTTCTTACTCTGCTAAATGAGTGCGAGAGATATGGAGATATCCCAGCTGGAAAATATGATATTTTTATGAGCGCAAGGGACAAAACTTCATAAACCCCTTAAATTTTTTCCATATGGGGCTGTCCATATATTACGTAATCACGTTTTTGCTGATTTTTGACCCCCTCCCCCCCTTGGTGATCAAACGTAATCTTTCAAAAAATACCCCCCCCCCCCCAATGATTACGTAATCCCAAGAATAAAATTTTTTTTGTTTTAATATGTGGATTCAAACAGAGATGCAACCCAATCTTTAATATTGCTTATAAATGGAGTTTGGTATGACACATTCGGTTCGTGTACGCTGAAATTATCTCCAACATACTCTTCGTCAAGCCATTCCAGGTCTTCGCATTCTTCGTGTGATTGAACCACTAAACATTCTCTTTCTCGCCGCCCAGCCACTAAAAAAAATTTTTCTCTGCTTTCCTATCTAAGTTTGCAGATATATTTAAAGAAAAAAAGTTTTTAAAAAAATTCTTTAAATAAAAAAATACATATAAAATGATTACGTAATCATTGTGCAAGACCCCCCTCCCCATGTAATCAAACATAATCATTTCAATGACCCCCTCCCCCCCCCTAGGTGATTACGTAATATATGGACAGCCCCTATTTAGTTTCGAAATTAGTTTTTAAATACTTCTTGATTTCTCATTCATCGAGAATATTTACTGTAAGGCTTATTGTAAAAGGCGCGGATCCCAATAAAACTAACATTGTATGCAACAAAATGATAAAATTATGTAGTATTCCAGAAAGTTCCCCGCCAAGTCAGATCCGCCCCTGTGTGAAACAAATCCTCGCATCGCTTAGTTCATGCCCTGTTACTTTGGCGCGGCCTCGTACAATGCCCGGATAGCTCAGTCGGTAGAGCATTGGACTTTTAATCCAAGGGTCCAGGGTTCAAGTCCCTGTTCGGGCGATTCCTTTTTTTAATTCCTCCAAAGAACATTTATTTTTATTTGAACCTCGTTGCTTTGTTGCCGTTCACTGAGCTACTCGTTTGGTAACCACTGCGGTCTACCTGTCACAGTTGGCAACGCGGCTGCGACCAAGCAGTGCACGTGCACTGCTTCGTGTCGATGGAGTGGTGCGCCGATAAGGCAGTGCGCTCGAACGAGGCGAATGGAAGCGGTGACGTGTGGCTGAGTTTTAGACGCAGGCACTCCGACTGGAAGGTTGGCAGCTTCTGTAATCACGCTTCTGTGAGGTCCGATTGTGGGATGGCCTGAGGCTGGGATCTACTGTGTAGCGGACCAGCCCATGTTGACGGAACGTCCGCACTAAGCCCGCCATCAATATGGGTGCCATGGAGGAGTCCGCGGCATTCAGGTTGGCTAAGGAGGGATGAACCGGGCCAGGGGTGAAAACCAGCAGCCAAGAGTTCCCGTGGTAGGCAGTAGTGGGATAGCGTACCGGAGTGGACTGCCGTTACCAGCCCAACCAATATGGTTGGACCACAATCTTTTTGCAAAAAACCTTTTACAAAAATATCCTTTTCTCTGTTCTTTTTTTTGTTTACCCAAAGTTATCCTAGTTTCCTTTCTTTTCCCTCTGGCTGCCAAAACAAATATTTATCAACTAGTACACTTGTTCCTACGCAATTTACGGAGCAAGTCATTTTCCTTACTATATATTTAAAATAAATGTTGTATTTTAGCCATAATTCTATAATTTTAAACTATGATGACTTTTCAGAAAGGGACTCAAAACGTTCTTGAAACAAAAAAAAATAAAATGCCGCCCGAACAGGGACTTGAACCCTGGACCCTTGGATTAAAAGTCCAATGCTCTACCGACTGAGCTATCCGGGCATTCGAACGTCATCCACCGTAGAACACTACTTAGAGAACCATAATTCCCCTCCCTTCCAATCCAAGATCACTATCAACTAAAAGCATACGTGTACAATTTAAAATAGTTTTTATTTTTTATGCCATATTCATACATGTTTACATACTTGTTTTGTTTTTTCTTTATATTTGTATTGTTTTGTGGTTTCATAGTTGAAGTTTTTTCTGTTTATTTTTTTGTTTCCATTTTTTGTATAATAATTGCCTTTGCAATTGAACCCAGATTAAGGTAATGCATACATGCGAATTTCATTAAAAATTAGTTGCGTAATTTTATTTTTACATGGAATGCAGTTAAACTTTTTGCGCCCACTGTGTCCTGGCGGACAGTGAGTGCCCCCTTAACCCAAAACTTTAAATGGGGTTTCATTTCAATCGATTGGGAAAATCATTTCTTTACGGTTCCGATAAATTGCATTAAACAAACAATCGAAAGTGTACAAAGTAAGACTGAAAAAATGTACAAAATGGGAAACAAAAAACGATTGATTAATTTGTGCTAGGTATTTTTTGTTTGATTCTCTCATTTTCCATGGGTTTGTTCCTTTTGCTTTTCTTTTCTTTGTTTTCTCTAAAATTTGTCTTGCTAATTCGATATACATAATTTAGACTTACGAGCTAGGTTCACATAGACTATTGATAGTTCTAGAATGCACTAACCTTAGCTTAGCGAAAAGTACAGCATAAATAATTACTTTACATTACGGTTATGGTTTCCTTTAGCTTTAGGCTTTAACAATTCCCGCTTTAATAAAATTTCGTTGGCTTACTGTATCGATTAACTACCGAATTAAATTTACAGACATTGTAGAGAGGCCGTTGAATAAATAATGTGGAAGGGGCAGCTGCTGTTCTAAAGAAAATCCTGATTAACTATAGCAATTTGCATGCTAGATTTGAAATATTTTACTTCCTGTTTATCTTCCGAATTTGTTCTTCAGTGGCAATTAAAAACAACTGATTTTTGATAAAATTAGTAAAGCATTTTCCAAGCTGCTAGAGCACTTTCAACAACACAAACGCAAACACACAAAATAAATTGATTTAAACAGTTACAGATATTTCCAAAATTTTCTCTCCAAGACGAAACGCAAACATAAAAAGGCGATCCCCGAGCTGGGGCGCTCTGCTATTTACAAACTAAACAAAGCCTTATGTGGTTAACTAGAGTTAGGATCTCTACAAGCTAGGAGTTAAGTACACTCTTTAGGACTCCCTGGAGGGTGCTGGGTGGGTGTTGGTTGGGGATCGAGGTCGGGGGCGATACAAACGAAGGGCTAATGTTAATTAGAAATCACTTTGAAATTATTGCAGATATTAGTTTTGTTCAGCTCGACAGCTTTGTCTGTTCATCTGTGCAGCTTAGGACTAAAATTATGCTATGCTTACGAACTAACAGCTTTTCGAATACTGCTTAGAGAAAGAGATTCATCATACTGGAGGGACCCTCGACCATTCGCAGGGATGGACAGGTGAAACGCTAGAGCTCAACATATTAAGGTAATATCGATCACACCTGTACGATCCAACAGCAAGTTAACATCTAATATCAAGCTGAAATTGATTCGCATAGACGTGAAATGTACGATCCTCATATGTCGAGCTCCATCATTTAAGTTCTGAAAGTGCCATCGTGAGTAAGAGATTGCGATTGCTCGGGGTTCCGCCTCCAGTATCATAAACCCAAGCGAACCATGTGGATATGGCTCGCTTCTTAGCTTAACACGAATCAGTTGCAAACAAGAAACATCACTGGATGTTGGTTGATCGACGGGCGGCGATGGGCGGTAGGTGGCAGGCGGCAGGGGGCGTGGCCGGCGGACAGAGCTCAGCAGCAGAACAAGTTGCAGCCGACAATGTCCGCCTTGAACTCCAGCTGCAGGTCCGGATCGGGCTCACAGTCCGACTCCAGGAGCTGCTCGATTCCCCGATCCTGCTGCAGATCGACGGGGTTATCCTGCTGCTGCGGCTCCTGCTCCTGCTGCCTGATTATAACCTGAGATCAGAACTCCTGCGGATACTTGATGCAGTCGGGCGCCTGGGAGCCGGAGGCGGTGGAGGCGAACAGGGAGTTGGGACCGTTGCCATTGGTACCGCCGCCGTTGGGCAGCGAACCCGGGCCTCCTGCTCCACCTGCTCCACCCACACCCACGCCTACCCCCACCGAGCCACCGTCCTGCGACTGGTAGCCACTGGCCGCCGAGGCCGCCGCCGCCGTCTGATATGGTTCCTGATACAACTGATTGAGTCTCTAACCAGTACCCGAAAAGTGCCACGCGTCCTATGCGCTCAGGTGCGCGAACTGCGACGGATGGATATCGAACTGGTGGTACGGATGGCCGTAGGGACCCATGTGGTAGGGCACGATGTTCATCGAGGCCATCTTGTGCTCCTTCTTCCACTTCATGCGCCGGTTCTGGAACCAGATCTTGATCTGCCGCTCCGTGAGGCACAGCGCGTGGGCGATCTCGATCCTGCGGCGGCGGGTCAGGTAGCGGTTGAAGTGGAACTCCTTCTCCAGCTCCAGCGTCTGGTAGCGGGTGTATGAGGTCCGTTGTCGTTTCGTCTCGCCATTGGCATTCACAGTACCTGGAGGGAGAAATGGGAGACATGAGTTAGTTGGTTTGGTTAGTTAAACTAAGATAATAAACTAAATAATGTAAATTATTCGAAAAATCGCATAGTATTTGAGAAGAAATTAAAATAAAAAAGTTTATTGATATTTAAATATTTACCTAATTGACAGCAATTAGTATTATTCTGTACTATTTCTTAAATCTGGTCACTTAAGCAGACCATAGAATAGTTAATTAATTAAAATCAATTCCATTTAAATATCAACATTTCAAATATTCTTTCCCTAATTTTCCCCTGCCAAACCAAAAATCATTTGTTTCTGCCACAAAGCATTTGAAGGCGTTCCTAGGCAATCGTCAAACGTTCAAGTGGACAACACCGCCGATCCCCCAGCTTTCTCACCGCTCCGAGGCAGTTAATTTTTTCATTTATATTGTGATTTTCTGCAACGTTGCGCATTTCATAAATATGACGTGTCAAACTGCCATTTGGTGGCACCCGAAAAAGTTCCAACTTGGTATTTTGTGTTTATGGCAAGAAAAGAAAAGGAAAGGGCCGCGGGAAGTTTGGCGAAGGTATCTCGCTCCAGACAGATGTTTGTCGCTAGCCGAAAACTTATATCCTTGTATCTGCAATCGTCGGAAGATAATGACAATTTCCCGTTCCTGGCAATTCGCCCCCGAAAACTATTCTGTCATCTGCATCGGGGTTTTTGTGAGGCAAACGGCACGAGGGCGTTCGAAGCGCGTCGTTCATAATGAGGGGGCGTGCTGTTTCAAAGTAGACTTTTAAAAGCCATTTACCGTGGCGTGTTATTACGGCCAACTCAATTGGCCCGCCCGCTTCGCTTGGGCTTTTCAATACCCGGCGAAGAGTTGAGGTTGAGGCGGCCCTGCCATAGACAACTCTGTATCTGTATCTCCAGTATTTATATCTGTGAAATGTGTGGCAGTCAGTCAATGTGATAGACGGCAACCGCTGACTTGTGAGTGCGTCCCCCTCTGTTTTTGGGGCATTGCTGTCTCGCTCGGCCCCAAGTTCCACCCACTTTAAATGGGTCATGGCCCATTTGCTAAATGAGAAGTAGTTTGGCTCTCTCTGTTTAAGATACGAGTTTAGGCTTCAGATAAATTGTATTATTTTTAAGTAATTAAGATCAAGTGCAACTTAAAATATCGTCTGACCTTTAATATACGAATTTTAAACAGCTCATAAACCCATGTTATTTTTATTATTATTAAAAAAATGTCATCTCCTAAAATGTATTTTTAAATTTTTTTAAAAACCCTCTGTAAGACTGTAAATTTGGATTTGTAACTTTGGAGGTAAGGAAATAAATAATAAAATATATAAATATAATGGAAAAAAAATACTAATTTTATTTTAAATACTTAGCACTCAAACTAAATCCAAATATACGATAAAAAAGATTTTGGGGGGTTTAAGATATAGCTCTTTGTTCCTTTTCTAAGTAAATTTAATACAATCAACATTCTTCGTTGCCCTTGCCTAGCTAAAGATACAAATTTAAGCTGCGGCTCGCTTTAAATAAAAACAGAGAGCCAAACCGCCCACACACACTGCACACTTCCGAAAGTTTTCCGCCGTTGTTGCTGCTGTCACAGTTTAGTGGTCGTCGATGTGACGTTGGCGGAAGATGTCGGGTCACATCAATCAGCGGCCAAAATCTAAATGGAATTTCTGATTAAAGTCGAAATTAATTACCGCTCATTTAATTAAAGCGGGCTTCGGTGGGGCCTGGCCAGTGTGGCCAGGGCGCAGAGAGAGCGCCGACATCAAAGCTCCTGCACTTCCCTGGCTGCCTGGCTGGCTGCCATCCTGAATGGGCTTAAACTAATGACCAAGTAAACAGCGAGCAGACAGTAACCAGACAACGGGCATCGGCTCCATCAGTCATGTGGATCGGGCGGCGAAAGGGGGCCTTCGGGTTACCCAACTGTTGGCCAAATTGAATTGCACTAATCTTGACCCATTTCGTTTTGCTGCAACTGTCAGTCAGCCCATCAAATTTGATATTGCAAGTAATATTTCTGGCTGGCCATTAGACCCTCTCTTCAGGGGGTGTAAACTTTTGCCGAAACTTGGCAGACTTCCGACTTCTGATGCATGATGTGCAGACGTTTTTGAGTGCCCTTTACTATTTGATAAGCAGGCATCCTGACCTTGCCCACGAGTCCGGCCAAATCGATATGTCCTGGGAGCATAGTTTCCTCGGGGGTCACAGACATTTCTTGTTTCTTCATTTCTTCATTTTTCGCCTGACAGAGAGACAACAAAAGACAAGCCGAACACTTGCACTGCCGCCGACCATTTACAATTGTCAAATGCCGCTGTCATATGTTGCAATTTGTTTACACCACTCAAGGGCTGAGTGGAGGGGAAAGTGGCGGAGGCACCAGCATTGCGAAATGTATCTTTCGGATGCGTGCTGGTATCTGCAAGAGTTTGGGGCGCCTGAAGACTTGAGAAAGTGCCTCGAAATTAAGTACTTCTGTAGCTAAACTAATTGTTTTGTCTAAAAGATTTCTTTTACACAGAGAAAAAAACGGAACAATACCAGATTGAGATTGTCTCCTCAATTTGTACATATCAATTTTTCCATATAAATGTAATACGAATTCATACCAATATGATACGAAATCATAACAATTACCCATGTTGATATGAATCCGTAACATATTAATATGAATACTTCAAAGATTGATATGTTTTTCATATCAAATGGGGCATCGAAAAGTCTTCGAAAAAATAGTATGGCTGTAAAGTTGTATTTTTGTTGTATTTCTGGTATACAATGGTATTATAACGCTTTATATGCTGTGGTCACACTTACAAGTTGAGCATGCTTAAACGAGCTAATTTTACATTCAAGTTTAGCTAATATACTCGCGTGTAACTTGTCGCGATGGCCCAATAGGTAACGCATCCGACTCTGATGCGAGAGGACCCCGGTTCAAAACCGGCTAAGGCAGAGAAAGTAAAAAGTTTTTAAGGCGCATAATTAACATTTCCTTAACAATATTAAGAACAAAATTGTGGTAAAAAGTTAATATGATAAGATTACTAATAAAAAAAAAAAAGTTGTGTTGTGTTGTGTTGTGAGCGGGATTTGAACCCCGTTCCCCCGAGCACAAAATAATATCAGGACCTAGCACCTTGGCCTCTGAGCCATGCCCACATTTTTTTTTTCGTGGCAGAATGCTTTTCTGAGTTAGAGAAAATACAATACAAAATTTTGTAGCAAAATTTGATATGTGCGCATAACAATCTATTATGAAAAATACCACATTCATATGTTCGAAAATACCAATTTGGTATGTTCGAAAATATACTTTTGGTATGACCACATATGGGACCAAAATTGATATGAAAAAATACCCGAATGATGACCATTTTTGGTATTTTTTTTTCTCTGTGTAGCATTTCTAAAATTTGACTGACTTGAAAAATATATAGTTTCACCAAAATTATAAAATTGTTTTGACTAAGTTTCCAATTTATCCATACAGAATACATGTCTTATAATAACATTTAATATAATAATTTCCCAGAAATCTAAACATTTCTTTTGCAAATCATCCCTTTTAGCTCATTATGTCTAAATCAGGCCTATCTCCCTCCAGAGAAGATCACCATCACAGGCATCATCAGCCACTAATTCCCACTCAGATTTCGTTTGATTTCCGACTAAAGATCAACACACATCCGCAAACCGTTGAGGCCCGGCCGAGTGTCAACACTACGGTCTCTGTTAGCCCTTCCCTCGTGGTCTTCCTCTGAATACACATTTTTCTTTATTTCTTGGTTAACTACATGCGAGTGAGTAGCGCATCGCTGTCGTCATGGCCAGGCGCAAAATCTAAGGCGAAAGCCCCCAACGAGTTGACAGGGCAGCGGCAGAGCATCATCCGAAAGCAGCCCCATCGTATCGTATCCAACTCGCATCCAACGGCACCTGGCATGTCATATCACTGGTGCTTATATCACTTGCAAGGGGAGGGCTTTTCGAGGGGGCCAGATCTCTTGACAGCGCCAATGAGCGAACATTCGAAGCGTTTTACAAGTTTGTTCCCATTTCCCTGCCACCTCAATGGGATGGGATGGCATGGTTTTGGATTGGGACTGGCACTGGGACTGGGATGCCAGCGCTGTATCTTTGTCTGTGTCTGGGCATTTGTGAAATACTATATAGACATATTGGATTTTGCATGTACAAACATATATGCGCACATATTTTCGAGACGGAACGCCTAAAGAATGAAGAATCAGCTTGTGTGTGACTTTTTTGTGGCGTTGCCTTTGCGCTGATACCCTTTTTTTTTAGAAAATGGTTAGGTTTCTTGAATCCCACTTGTATTATAGGAACTAAAAATAAAATTATAACTCTGGATATCTGGATAACATCATATTAAAAAGTATTTTTACCAACAATAAAAGGGCATCAAGACCTCGGCTCGACCAGAAGCTCCCTTCATTGTTGGTCATTTCATTTGCATTTCGCGTAAGATGACGTCAAGTGTACTCGGCTAAGAGAGCATCGGCTGACAGCCGCTTAACATATCAGTTGGAAATTTGAAATTTTTTGGTGCATCCCATTTCGGCCTGCATGCAAAAATCTGTTTCAGAATTTATTAAGTGACGATCGGAGCTGGGAGCTCGGAGCTCCTGCGATCTCAGTGTCACCGGGATCGGTTCTGCAATTCAAATTGCCATTGTCTGGCCGGGATGTTCGTGTTCCCTGCGATGTTTCGCCTGTCCCTCTTTGCATACTCCCCGATCGACCTGTGATTGACACGGGATTAGCATACACGGGCCTTCGGCCGACCGCTGGCAGGTTCAAAGTTAAGCTGAAAACCTTTGGCGTAGGTCAGACACCAGTACCAGTGTCTTTCGAGCCGAAGTTTAATTGTTTTCTGTTTGCCGCGGCGCAAATAGAAATGAAAAAATACGACAAAAAGATACTTGCGGCTTGTCACAAACACTTGTACCGGTCATTTGTCAACGGTCTGGCGTCTGGTCAGGCGAAATAGCAGAAAAAAAACCCACCGACTGAACATCGTCATCGTAATCAGCAACGTGTGCGGCACTCCAAGATCCCAGCACCTGGGATCGCATGGTATTATATGGGAGCGCGGGGAGCGCGATCATCTGGCGGCCTCAGTTTTGATCTTATCATGCAAAAACAACTTTGAACTTGTTGCACTTTTTACAGCGAATTGTAAACTTTACACAGTGAAAAAAAGAACACGACAATGGGATATTATTCTCCCAAAAGTCTAAATATAATAAGCTGTTTGTCATGATTACCTGATTATGAACTTCTTCATAAGAAAATACTTTCATATACCAAATAAGATGATTTATATTTTTCCCTGTGCAGATTTGCCGCGTCAGGTTGATGTCCAAACAGAAAGTTCATAAATCAACCCACTTCCGATCATCGCGGCATATCGGTGGCTACTTAAGGGTCCCCTGGCTAATGAGTCGTTTAACCGAAAACCATTATCAATGTCACATTTCCCGCCGAGGGTCATTACTCATAAGAGGCGGGCGAGTTAAGATAGGAATTTTGTCACAAATTGAACTAATTAAAGACAACAAGTGATCTTGGCCAAGATCGCTTGAATTGACAAGGAATTCCGAGCAGTTTTGCGGCTCTCTGAAAGTTGAAATTCCCTCAAAAATATGTTTCGAACTCGAACAGATCCAGAAATAAATCAGACGCAGAGTCGGAGGTGCCACGCTTGAGGTCTGCTGGAAGAGATAAATCTTGGACCCTGGTGCTGGTACTGGTACCGATCCGATGCGATCGGTTCGGAACGGAGGGATATAGAATGCAGATGGAGGAGTCAAAAGGGCCGCCGCGGGGGTCGCGAAGGGGACATGTGCAGCGCGCGGGTTAATTTCTTTCGGAAAAAGAAAATTAATCAAGTATGCCGTCGCCGGGCTATCTGAGAATGTATCTGGCTCTCTATTCGGCAGGCTGTGTCTCTCGTCGGGCATTGCATTCCTTCGGTGATAAATGATGCTGCCCGGCGGTTTGAGTCACTTTGTGTGTGTTATTTTTGGGGGCAGGCGACAAATGATGTGACATTCGTGATAATGAAAGTGTTACCGTGGCCCCCACCCACTCGGTGCCATTCAGCACGCGCTGGACAACAGGTGTTTTGGGGTCCATCGATGTCCACGGACCATTAAAGCGCTATTAAATCGTAGTCACAACTACTGTCTGGACCTGCCAGGGTATGTATTTGTCACACCCTGGAAATGAGGGATGGATTGTGTGTGGGAATTCCCTAAAAAAGAGCAGCCACAGTAGGCGAGCTTGATCATTAATCACAATTCAAATAAAGGAAGCGCTGCAGTCACAGGATGGTGGTCAGAAAAATGGCAAGAATATTAAAAACACTCCAAGAAATGGGATGCAGCCAATTTCTGGTGCCTCTGGGGGGAAACTTTTTGTATTGTTTTTTGTGGTGCGAATTGTGCGTGGCCTTGTCCTGCTCCCACCCACTTTCCACCCCGCCTCCTCAGGTTTCTGGGCATTCGCGTGGCTGCCTTTGGCTCGGTTTCGTGAAAAATGGAAATTATGTCAAGAAGTAAATTGATTATTTCGCTTTAAAGCATTTTTCAATTTATATTCCGTGTTTGTTGTCAACACGAACACATTCAGTTTCGTCAGCCCGACAGCCGCCACAATGCCCAGCATTTTATTTCCAGCTCTTTTTTCGCCGTTTTCTTCACTTACTCAAAGGCACTCGAGTGAAATGACATCATGTGGCACAAAGCTCTAATTCTCGACTTTTTGGGCGACAGCTGATGCGGTTCGTTGGCAAACTGAACGGTCTGAACCTTGAAGGTTTTCGGAGGGCAATCGAAGACCTGGGTTCTTTGTCCAGATGAAGCAGCATATGGTTTCCGGTTTTTCAAAACAATGTGCAAAAATTAAAGCGTACAAGCCTTTTCATATCTCATTTGTGAATTTTTATATTTTTATCAATATATATTTAATAAATGTGGGGATATTGAATTCGCTTTTAAAGTAAAAAAAATCATTTTAAAAGTTTTCAAAATCAAACACGAATTACCACCAATTTTATTTGAAATGGTATTACGTCGCAATGAGTTTCGATCAGTTTCAAAGTCGTTAATTTAATCTACAAAGCTAAAATGTATTATTATGATTAGGTTCACAAATTTCAATCAAATATTTCGAAAGACAAAACATTTATTTGAAAGAAAATTTAATTTATTTCGGCTTTAAGATCAACGTAATCGCCCTATCAACTCTATAATGACTTTCTTACTGTTTTGAACTCCCTCCAACGGATCCCACCAATTAAGCCAGCCATCGAAATCAACCTGTTGATTGGGCACTCAGGACTTAAGTGCTTTTCGGGGATTAAGCCAAGCAAACGCCCCCGGGAGACACGTGACGCCCCCGACCAACCCACTTCACCTGTCCCCGCCCCTCGGACTTTTCTATCCCCGGCCATAGACAATCAACCCTTGGAGAGCTTTCCATAATTGTTTTCAATTCGAGACAGTTGCCAACCCCCAAACACCTAACACCATCCTTCAATCCTCCGCTGGCATAATGAGCTGGGTAACAAATTATGCCGCTTGTAGCTCGTATTGTGTTGAAAATATAATAAATGAATTATCTGCATAATTAATGAGCTTTTAATTTTTAATGGCGCGTCGCAGGCTCCCAGGGTCCGAGAAGGCGAATGGACCGACTGACGGAGAGCCAACATAAAACTCACCGAGGAACCGAGACCAACCGAGTAGTCAGTGGTTATCAGGCCTGGCATATCTTTTAGATACAATTTTAATGTGACTTCTTGCAAATTATTTATGCGCGCATTTTCGCTCAGATAATTATCGTTTATCTCTGATTTAAAGAGTTCTCTCCCGCCAGAGGAAGATGCTGGCCATGTATGCGAGCCCGAAGAGGGGAGTGTGTTCGTGTTCGAATCCAAAATGACTACCTCAGTTAATTATGGGGCTCCCGAGTAGGGAGCGAGCGTCGCGCATGCGCACATAAATTAGCCGAGCTGCGCAGGAAACCAGTTCTCCGCGCTCTCTCCTGCCCCGTGAAAAGACCGCGTAAACCGAGATACCCCTTCTGCAGCGAAATACCCTGGATACGATCCGTACCCGTACCGGTACCGGTGCACGGTGCACCCATTTTTAATGAGTGTCCTGTCGTCTGCAGTTGAATGAACGGGCTACAAAATGCGGCATTGTCGTTGTCTGGCTTCTGGAGTTCTCGCTCATTTTCATTTTCCCGCAGCCCCATGATTAACTGCTCGGGGTCTTTGACTGGCGCTGATGACCACAGGTCCTGGTTCTGGTTCTGTTCTGTTCTGTGCTGTGCTGTTCCAAAGCACCAACTCAGTAATCAATCACGGGCACGTTGAAGAATTTTTTCCCCGGCGATTTTGATTTACTCGCGTCGCACTCATTGACTTTCCATTAATAATTTCCTTTGTAAATTGCATCCTGTGGCAATTGTTGTAATTGTGATGAATTCTTTATTAATGCAAAGTGCGGCGGGAGCGGGGAGGCGGGAACACGAGAGGAGCTACTGTCAATGGCGTTAGCTTCAATTATCTTCCATATTTCTTACGCCGTCGAGGCTGGGCAATTCATTTGCGATCCATCAGATGGCTGGCGGACAATTTGCATTTGAATATAAGCTTTTGCCCCCCGGATTCTCCACTATTTAATTCGCTAGTTAATGCGATTTTGATGATGCATTTAAATTCAGTTATCTGATTGGCTGTGGGTTGCATAACAGCGGGCTCAAGCAAACAGAATTAAAATTGAGGCATTAAAGTTGGCCCAGGTCAATGGGGTTTGGATTAAGTGTTCTACACAAGCCATTAGCCGATATACTTATAGGTCATTAATCAAACGGAGAGTCAAATTCAAATTACGGCTAATAGAGCTGTAGAGTGCGGTTTATTTTATAGAAACTCTTCCGATTTTTGTTATTCACTGAATAAATTCTTATTTAAAGACTCTTTCTACCGGTTCTTGTCTCAAAAAAAGTGTTCAACCCACGGCTAAATATTGCCGCATAGCTAATTAAATGGAAATACAAAATACACAGCCGTCTCTGCCAAATTAAGTTGAAATTTAACTCGAAGAAGTAAAGTGATGTATTTGCAAGCTTCGTTTTTAGAAAACAAAAGTATTCAACATGGCTGCCCCGGCAACATGTCAGAGAAGATGTGAACACGAAAAAAGCGTACAAAAAGCGAAAAAAAGACGCAAAATTAAAACCCAAAGCAACGACTCAACGACGGAGGCTGAAACCGAGGCTGCGGTGATGAAGATGGAGATGCTGATGGTGAAGTCAGGGCGCGGAACAAGTTTTCAAAACTTGCTACAAAGGTGTCTTTAAAAATCTTTTAATTTCGACTCTCTTTCCCCCGGCCGCTCCCCCCTCTTTTTTTGCTCGAGCAATGTGCAAATTTGCTGTCGTCAGTGGGGAACTGAAAATGGAGCTGGAAAAGGAGCTCAAAAGGGCCTGGGAGCTGGGAGTCACCGCCCGCCTTTTAATGAAGCGCGAAGTGCAGCAAATGTATCTGTATCTGTGACTGCACAAGGAAAAAAATCTCCCAATTGGGTTCACTTTTGATAGATCTTATCGCGAAACTTGAAATTTTTAAAATATACTTTGGGTAACATAAACACTCAACAAAATAATCTCCCATATGTCAATTTCAAATCGATTAAAATATGTAACTTAAAAAGTAACTCCCAAGAAAATTACTTAAGCATTTGTATGACATCTGCTTTCATAATATACGAACCTTTTTTATGTGCTTCATTAAATATTTGTATTTATTTTTTTCGGTGCAACCTTGAGCGTATTGAAAGTAAAGTAAGCTCAAGCTAAAGCGGTCCTGGCCCTCAGGGCAGAACGTTGCCAACAAATTGCAATTGTTGCCATTGCATTCGAGCTGTCACTGCAAAAGGGAGACAACAACAACACACTCACACAGAGACGGCAAAGTCCCAGAGCTGACCCTTGAACCCCGGCGATTTTAGCACGCCATAAACAGGAAGAAGGCCCCAATTCACGGCCTGCTACGAAATATGGCCAGGAAAAGCCAAGTGGAAGTGCCAGACATTTAAATCGAATTGGCTTCAGGTGGCACGCCGGGCAGCCCGGTTTTAATCTGCGAAATGTAAGCCAGTTCGAGGCACGTAGCCGCAGACAGCAGATACATATGTATCTGCCAGATACATTCGCACACACCCGGACCACGCGTGTAACTCAATTTTCAATGGAGAAGGTGGCAGCACACGTTCCTCCGCCGAGTTGGGTAAAATCCGAGGAGGGGATCCCAAAAACCCGGCTCGCTTGTGGGTTTGTCTACTCAGCCAAATAGTTTTGCCGCCTGCATTAATAATTCACAATTTCATCTCGGATTGTATGCGATTTGTGATGGTTTTCGTTTAGCTTGGGTTTTGTTTGCTGCCCAGCTCCAATGCCTGTGGTCGCGACCAGGTACCACTGTACCGAATCCATAGCCTGTTGCTGGTTAATATTTGGGACAGTGGGCAGCAGTGTTAAGAAGTGAGATAAATGAGGGAGGTTATGGCTAATTTTAATTACTTAGAAAACGTGCGTTAACGTTATTTTTAGACATTTGAGAATAATTGAGATAGGTTAAAAAATCTCCAGCTGTTCTGCCTGCGTTTCCCAGATTTAAGCACTTAATATCCCCATGCGACCCACTGTGCCCAGTTCGCTTATCGCCATTGCGTCATTTCATTTAAGTTAATGCGCAAAGAGATTAATATTCTATGCGTATCTCAACGAAACCGACCAAAGGAAAAAGGGGAAAACGGTAACTGGGTGAGAAGTGGATACTGGAGAGCTGGAGTGTTGGGGATCCGGGGAATCCGGCAATCCGTGGCCATCTGCAGATGTGCGCCAATTTGCGACTGAATTTGATAAATTCGCAATGCAGCGCTGCCGTGACACTCGGTTGAATTTATGGCTCGCACTTTTTCACCATTCAAATCGCAATTACTTTGCTTGATTCGCAATTTAATTTTCTCCCTCCCCGGCCGGCAATCGAGTATCTGGCAGATATAGATATACGAACATGCACTGACCGATCCGCTAGTTCTCTAAACAATGGAGAAAGAGTAAACACATTTCGGATGCTGTGCCAGTCCATTAGAATGTCGTTTTAAAGTGAAATGGTTCTCGGGCAGTTGGGGCTCCTTCGTATCTGTATCTGTATCTGCATCGAAACCTATATATGTTCTTGAGCTGCATCCACAGATGCATCTGTATCTATCAGCGCTGGCGCATCATCAGTCATTAGTGGCGCCATTGTTGGCTCTTTAAATATTGCCGTCTTTGTTGCCGGCGAGTGGCGTCCATTGTTACTGTCTCCCTCGAGCTCTCTCCCTCCTTTCCCCCTTTTTATGCGCTTTTATTAACTTTGGCCAAAATGTGGCCGACTGCCACTTGAAGGCATCAATGGGCAACTAAGTTTCATAAACAACAAGCTCTTCGGGCCATCATTCATCTTTTTGTGAGTGTCGAGTCGAAGACGCTTTAAAAGCGTTTTCTTCGCCGACTGATTTGTGCTATACGATGAGTGATATTTTTAAGGCAGACAATGCCTTCGGGTATGTACGCATATATATAGAACTGCACTAGAGTTGACCTACAAAAATGTTTAAATATTTGGGGGATATCTAGCCGAATCTAGCCGCTAATGAGCAGCTAATTTCAATTACACTCTACTGCATGTTAAACTTAATTAATATCTGCTAGAAATAAAAAAGTAGTCTATTATTAAAATTTTAGAATTATAAAAGTGAAACCAAAAATAGAAAAAAACTTTTAAAGTCAATATATTTTAAATTCACAGACCTAATACACTAGCTTATGTTTTTGTGTGTTCGATTACTGAACATATTAAAGAGCATCAAAATTGGATACGACTTAAATTGGATACATTATGGTTGAAGATTGAGAAGAAGACTTTATTCAAGTGAAAATGTAATACGTTTGGTGTCATGATAATAATTTTGTTTTTTTTATATCTTTGTAGCCCAGTGTTATCACCCGTTGTTCTCTTTTCAGTGCCCGTATCTGGCCGACTTAAAGCCGAATGAATTTCAATTCAAGCAGAGTGATGAGTTCGCTTAGCATCCCTCGGAAGCTGAATGGGGCACCGAATTCATTAAGAACAATCGCCAGTAAAATACACTCTGTGTTTCGTGTGCCAAAAAGTTACGCTTGGTGCGAAACAATTCGACAGGCACTTCTGTTTTCGGGCTCGGGCTCCCATTAGCGGCCCAGAGTGCCCAGAGTTGGCTAATAATAGGCCTCGGCTTGGGCAAGAGCCATCGTCGTCATCTGGGAACCGGAGGAGCGGTGAAATAAATTCATGTTCTACTGCACTTTCAGCACCTTGCGATGATGCCGGGCATTTTGCATTCACCTCGCGCGGTGGGCATTATAAAAATCATTTTCATTTTTGGGGGGACCTTAGAACGCGCAGAGCTCCAAAATAAAAATAATAACAATCATTATGATTAAACGTAGCTATTTGAAAAGTCGTGTTCCAAGTTAATGAAAATGTAATTGGGCAGCGAATGCCGGGCGCGTTTTTCTTCCTGGCCCTGGATCTTCGGGCTCTCCATCTCCAACTCCGGTCTCAGTTGTCTGGTGTTTCGTTTTTATGGGCGGGGGCAGGCGCAAAAACATTATGGCGGCAGGAGCTGGAACCGCAGCAGCAGGTCCACCAGCAAACAGCGACACCCCAGACCCCATTCCCCATACCCCAAACACCAGACCATTTCCGAGATCGGGAACACAACCCCAGTTCCACACAGGGACAAACAGTTGTCCTGAAGTGGATTATGAAAAGCGAATACAAAAAAGTGTATTTTGAAAAACAAAAAATTTTGGATGTAAAAAATTATATTCTTTGAAATTTAAAAAAATAAAAGTATTTTGCAATCGAGACAAAGCCTTGATTTACAAAATATTAAAGTGATTCCAAATTTAAAAGGAACATCTAACTTTTATAAGAAAGGATATTTTTTCTTAAGAGTGCTTGACAGAAAACATTCAAAAATGTATCAAGCTTATAATTCTTGCAATATAAATTAAAGAATCTATTTATTTATTTAATTAATTAATTTATTTAATAAATAAATTGATTAAATTTTAGTATTTAACACCCTCTTCTTTGAAATACCTCTTAGTCTTATATGAAGTAAAGCCCGAATAATTATATAGATCAAGTCTACACAAAGCTCAGAGTCTTGTTTTCAGTGCACTTCCAGTCTCAGAGGCTGCTGCATTCTGCTGCCTTGCAGCGACCGTCGCGTATCTTGTATCTGGCATTCAACTCGTTTGCAAACTATTAATTTTGTGTAACATCCTGGCATCTGCGGCATCGAGTGGCCAAAGCCTTCGGGTTGAACAGCACGATCGGCGAGGGAAGCAGAACTGCAGATATTTGCAATTTAGATTTGGAAAATAGACTTTTGGCTGGCAGTGTTTTGCAGCACGTTAGATTTATTTTCCTGGAGTTTCCATTTTTGGCCGGGCTTCTGTTCTGTTTCTTCAGTTCAGTTACCATTATTGCCACGATATTCGGTAATTATACGAATTATATGCAATTTAGCGAAATTTTTAAAGCTAAAATAGCATGCAGGTCTGCGCATATTTTTATGTGCAATTAGGCACTAACTAAAGACTCTTGTGGGGCCACTCCAAAGAAAAAATATTTAAATATGTACAAGTATGGCCAAACAGATTGTATAAATAAGTAAACAACCCACTAATTAGGGAGCGGCCTGCTTGAGAGAAATGTCAACAAATTGTCAATTTGTATAGGGAAAAAGGGGAGAGGCGATCAAATAAACATTTGACATTTCAGTATTTCAGCAGGCAGCACGAGTATCTTTGTATCTGAATCTGCATCTGAATCTGTGGCGGCAGGTATCCGCTGGCTGCATCTTTTGATGATCTGCTTGGAGGTCTGCCAGCTTTGGTCTTGTCAATTAGAGAATGAATTTCGAATGCCAAACGACTTCAGAAGACTGCATGCGATATTAACCAAACATTCAGCTACGTATGCTCGTTTGTGCTTATTGGCAGATACTTGATGCCAGGAGCTCCTGAAAACTAAAAAACTCTTGTTGCGAAAAGTGTTTCGCAGAATTCAGACAGCCTCGTTGGCTCTTTTTCGCTCTGAAGATGGCGTTTGAGCTGGCGTTTTTTCTTTGCATTATAAAATGGTTGCCACAGTAACAACTTGACGTGATTATATGCAATCAGCCGGGCTCCCTGCCACTCCTCCCGGGCCTCCGCCCCCCGATTCCCGCCCCATGAGCAACATGCACTCCAAATTTGCATAATTGTTAACATGATGTTGCTGTTGCCTTTCCTGCCGCTGCTGTTTTTACTGGACTTTAATCAGCGCCTGTTTCCGATGCTACCCTCCAGATTGCCCTTTATTATTGGCATTTGCGCTGCTTGGCACCTGCAACAACGTTTTTTAATAGCGATTCTTAGTTCAGCCGCAATTATAAAAAATCCTGCACATGCCAACACACCCAGCGCAAATTTCTAATAAAGACATTTGCTGTCGAAAATTGAGTTGTGCCCTGGACGCTGAAGTGGCTTAATTGCCAACTAGCAGGCTGTTGACTCCTGGGCTCCTAAAAAATATGGGAGTGGTATCTACAGCTAGAAAAATCCACTTTGCCTCTCTAACAACTACACTTAAAAGTTGGCTCCTTAGAAGATGTGAAGTTACCAGAAAAACCTCTTCAAAGTGTTTCTAATTCTCTTTAGAAAAACTTCGATTGCCTGTACTCTTTAAAGATACACCTAGATATATCATTAAATTTGCAGATATAGTTACACATAATTGTATGGCCTCAATGTATCTTTTACATAAGAACTCCAACTATTGTAGCTGCATCCACGGGAGATATAATTATATATTTAAAGATATAGCTGAACATAGTTGTATAGATGGCTGCCTTTCACATTGCCCTCAACCGAATATGATTAAGAAAGTAATTAAATCTCGGCGATGCATGAAAACTCAAGGAAAATGGCAAAGCCAGACGGAGATGCCGAGATACACGAGCTCTCCCCCAGAAATACATATGTAAGACCGTGCGTTCTCTGAGTGCGTCTTCTGCAAATACATACAAATGTATTTGCATCTGAGCCCATTTCATTCATGTCTCTTCCAGGCGCAGTGAAGTTCATTACTACACCCCGCTGCAATCAATTTCTTCCACGCTTCCACTTGCTGCAATTTGAATAACAGATACTCGCCGTTCTTGTTGTTATTGCCCGGCTGCCATGAGTAACAGATACATAAATAATAACAATGTACCCCATTGATTGGAACCGAGCGGGGAACGAGTTTCCTCGCGAATCGAAATGGAAAATCAAACCGAGTTGCTAGTCAATATGTGTCTGTATCTGCTGACTTGTTGGCAGTGCGACTATCTGCAGCACCTCAGCATCTCTTTAATTGGCTGACATGTTGTGATTTCGGGTTGTCAAAAGCCGGTTGAACAAGCAAATATGGAAATGCAAAATGCAAGCCAGCAATTAACCCTTTCATCGGGCGAAATCACCTATATTTAATGCCCCCATTGAATAATTTCAAGTGCCATTCGGTTATACTTCAATGAGCTAATGAGCGCGGAATTTGATTTATGAGACACCAAGTCGAAGCTCGCCGAAAAATATTTCCCAGAACCTGAATCTAATGATTTATACGCGAACAGAAATATTTAATTATTTTTTAGCTAAATAATAAACGAGCTGCAGGTAGGATTGCAGCCAGGTAGATCCAAGCAAATGTCAAACTATTTGCAACCCAATTAATCTCCCCCGGCCACCGACGAATATGAAGAATCTGCTCAATAATTTGATTCTACTTGGGATCCCCGACTGACGACTGACTTCGTGAGTTTGCCCTGTCGATGGGTCAGAAGAGGTGGAAAAATTGTTGGAAAAATTGGGGAATCCGATGGTGGCAGGGGGTGGCAGAAAGAAAAATCTGTGTGCGCGCCAGAGACATGATGAAAAATCACTGAACAATTTTTCGTTCACAATTTTCCAGCCCAACGAATTTCGGGTGGAAATTTGTTCGGTTAAATTTAAATATAAACCGAGCGAGGTGCTGAGATTTATATCAAGCCGCCAAGACACCTACATATATTTCTATCTGTATCTGTATCTTCTATCCGAATGTGCATCTGTATCTGCGGCGGTATTATGAGTTATTGTGGGAGTCAGTCGGCCTTAGCTGCGGGATCGGATCGCTCCGCGTTTGTTTACAATTTTCACAAGCTACGATTTTCGCGGTCGAGTTTTTCACGCAGCGTTTCCCCTTTTCCTTCGCCCCCGCCTTCCACGAGACTGGAGAAAAATCCGAGAGCGTAAGTGCGAGGGAAATGTTGTTATTGTTTATGTATTTTGACAAGATTACCCGCGCGCACAGTTTGCCAGACAATTTGGTGCTAAGCACTCGGCAACACTGCCTTTGCTGCCCAATGAATATGGATAGTTGGCTAGTTGCAACACCCATCTCGAGTTAGTGAGCCAAGTGTCTCGCAGAAGTGGTAATGAGCACTGGATGAGGCACCGATTGAGGTGAGTTATCGGTGGATACATGTTGATTTATGAAGCAGTTTTCTAGGTAATTATATAATAAGTGACGGTGAGTCAGTAAAGCGATACAGCACATTATGGAAAAAAGGAGTATATGTAAGAAGTACTTAAAAAGTAGAGTTTTTTAATTGACTTGAACTAGTTTAATCGGCAAAAATAAGATAAGCAATGCGCCTTGATTATCTAGTAATTAAGACAACAGAATAAGAATGTTGGAGCTATCGCAAATAAAAACAAAAATCTTCAGAAGTTAAAACAATGGTTAATAGAGATTTAAAGTATCGGTTCAACATGGTACGTGTGCGGCAGAGGCGGAGCAGAGCTGTTCCCTATACCCTCTTAATGGGACCCTAACGACCCCGGCTTTAAAGTGATTAACTCGCCTCTATAATTTAAGGAGTTTATCCCTTTTAAATTGCAATATAGTAAAAAGAAGTACTCACTCGTTCCGAGATGCACTCGCTTCATCCAGGGATAGATCTGCGGCGGATTCTTCTTGCCGTTGCCGCTGTTCTGGCTGCTGCCCGCCTCGTTGCCGCTGTCGCTCTCGGAGTCCGATTCCCCGCCCCCCGGACTGTGCATCGGGACGTTGACGTTGCCGGGTCCTCCTGGAACCCCGGATCCGCTGTGGTTGTTGTTCAAACTAGCTGCGGCGGCGGCGGCCGCCAGACTGCCGCCCAGAACGCCCTTGTTCAGCGATCGGGCCACGCTCTCCACCACCGAACTGGGCGACAGCTTCGGCGAGATGTCCCGGGTGGACAGATCCTGTGGACTGGCCAGTGACTGGCTGTTGTTGTTGTTGTTGCTGTTGGCGCTGTTGTTGTTGTTGTTGCTGCCGGGCACACCACCCCCTCCCCCACTTCCGCCCGGCGTCACCGGATCGTTGGCGTACTTGCAACTGATGTTCGCCTGCTGTTGCTGCTGTTGCGGGTGTTGCTGTTGGGTGAGTTGCTGTTGCTGTTGGGCCGCAACTGCTGCCGCCGCATGGGCATGTTGTTGCTGTTGCTGTTGTTGCTGCTGCTGTTGCAGGAGCAATCGCTGGGGCTGCAGCTGTGTGTAGTCCACCATATCGGGGTTTCCCTGTCCGCCGTAGGCCGCCTGATTGGCGTAGTGAGCCTGCGGTGTGTTGGGGTACAGGTTGGGCGTATAGGCCGCCGCGGCCGGGAAGTAGTCGTTTGCCCCCGGAGTGGCCGCCCCCGTACTGCCCTGGCCCCCGTTGGCCCCGCCACTGGGCACCACGCCCCCGCTTCCACCCGCTCCGCCTCCTCCACTGGCGCCCGCACTCGAGTTGCCCGCTCCCGGGTGATTCTGCTGCGGATTCATCTGCTGCGGATAACAGGAGGCCAGCGAGTTGACGAACTGGTACGAGGACATCGCAAAGCAGTCGGGATCCATTCTGAAGCCAGGGGTCCTAGTCGATGATTGGAGTCTGCAAATCAGAGACGAGGGGATTAGAAACGCAGTCTTTAGGATTTAGTACTAGAAGGTATTTCTTAGGGAAAACCATTACCAATAAAGCAGATATAAAGTGGCTTAAAGCACAAATAATGTAACATAAATTCCTTAGTGTTCCTTAACTTTATGTAGGTATATTGAACTGAGTAAGTCCCTAAAGAATGATAAATAGGTTGAGAAACCATAAAATAAATTCTTTTTCTTGCTCTTTGAGCTTAGCTTTGAGATCTCACTTAGAGATTGGCAACATTGTATCGAAAAAGCTGCGGGGGATTAAGTATTTACATTTAACTAAAGATAACTCGGATGAAAGCCAGTTTTCAATTCAACTCATTTTAAAGGGTTCGGAAAAAAAATCCCCAGGGGATAAATAAGAATTCTCAAGAAGTACAAATGGTAACAACAGCATTTCAATACTTGTATCAGTCCCAACTTATCCGTGCTGATACAATAAATAGATAATGTTGCATTGTTAAATACGTTTTTAGGCTTGAATTATAATTAAAATAAGTTCACTTTTAATAAAATATGATGACGCTAGCTTTTGTTTGGATATTCTGTATTTCCTTTAAATTAATTCAATCACAATCGGTGCCTATAAAATACCTGTTGAAGAGGCAAGTTAGGCAAGCTGTTTTCAGTACTTTGAGCAAGCAAAACCCCAAACTCTGTATCTGACTCACGCCTCTTGATTGGTTCCTCCCTCGAAGTGTTTCTTCACCCGCTGATAATTTCACTTGCCTCTTACTTGGCTATTATTATTATTACTTTTAGAACGGTAAAGAGTCGGGTTTTTTCTTATTTTCCGCTGGTGGAGATGGAGAGAGCTTGGGCTGCCTAAGCATGCAATTTAAGCGAGCCGGGCCGTCGAAGTGGATATTTATATATATATGTATAGGAGCTTTTGGCCGAGGAATGCCGAGGGACCGCCCACTCTTCTGGACACACTTGGCGGAAACTTCTTGCGGCTGCACTTGCTGGCGAGGCCCAAGAACCCCCTCCTCCCAGTGCAACCATCGCAGATATTGCAGTCTTGGTCTTGGGCATGTTTGTTCAATGGCGGAAAACTCGTATTCTCCGCTGCGCAGATAGCAAACAAAAGCAATGACCCTCCGCTTCGAAAGGAGCTGAAGGAAAGGAGCTCTCAAATCGCCCCAGAGCCGAAAAAGTGCAAAAAGGCAATAAGGCAAAAGAGGCCAAGCGAGGCCGCTGCACATGAACATGGCCAAAAACTAAAAATCGAGATGGCAATATATCACAGCAAAGGGGAACCCTGTATACCCTTCAAAATACTACAAAGTCTTGTCAAAAATAAAATATTGCTCCATTTGGCAAAAAAACATAAAAATTTAATTTAAATGAATTATTTTTCGATCTTTTTTTATTTTTTTAGAGTAAATAAACATAGTTTTACCTCATATGTATTTATTTCTAACATTGCGGCAGTGAAAATTTATTTTAATTTCGATTTAAAAAAGTTTCATAGCAATGGGAAAACTGCTAATAAATATTTTATTTTAATGAAAAGAGGTTATAAAGTTCTCAAACGTAACTAAACTAAATGATAATAACGCCATAAAGGGTAAATTAATAAGCAGCAACAGCAGAGCACCGAGAACATTGGCCAAAAACAATGCAAGCAAATGCACACCCCGCGCTCCCCTTACCTTTTTTTGTGGCTTGAAACCAATAATTTTGATTCAGTGGGCAATTTAACCCTTTAGCACTGTTGGCCAAATGAAAGGAGCTCTCAACTTGGGCTTAAATTAAAACGCCGTACGCCATTCGAAACTGGCCAAGAACCCAAGGAGCGAATGCTCAACTTTGGACAGAGATTTATTTGATGAGCAGGGCTCTCGCGGAAAACACAACAAAAAATAAAAATTAAGGAAATATTGTAAACTTGCCTTCAGGTCTGCGCCCCCCTCCCCGTACTCCCTCTCCGATCTGCAGCGATTATAGGCTTTAAGACCCCGGTAACGGTGCTTTGGAGAAAACCATTTCGACCTGGCAATATGAGAATTATAGTTGTAGACAAGCGCCCGTGTTTAAGCCGAACAAGGCCGAAATCAGCGAAATTATAGGATCAGCGTCTCTGGCTGACTTTGAACCTTTGACTGGCAGATATTTGAACAACCTATAGGTCGAATCGATTTGGTGGCGATTCGAATAGAAGCGATGAAAATTGATTGGGTGAAAAACCACAATTTCAAGCAACCAAAC
This sequence comes from Drosophila takahashii, assembly GCF_030179915.1. Lineage (NCBI taxonomy): Eukaryota > Metazoa > Arthropoda > Insecta > Diptera > Drosophilidae > Drosophila > Drosophila takahashii. Next base: position 11,067,158 of record NC_091681.1, read on the forward strand.
CAGAAGTACCAAAGGCATCCAAAATTGGCCAGCTTAAGTATTAGAAATTGATTTGCATATTTGGTATACACATTTATTTTTACACAGAAAGGAAATATTTTTCTTTATAAAAATTATTAATTTAAAAGAAATATTAAGGCAATTTCTGGTAGTAATCTGGTGGAAACTTAAATTAAAATTCATTAAAACTTCACATATTACTTGAGTAAATTTTATGTATTTCCTCTTCTTGCAGTTGCATTTTTAAAAATCAAACTGGATGCTTCTATCGAGCACTTAAGGGCAAATTAAAAATTCCAAAAAAACTGTGACGGGGGGGAAAAAAGCAGAAGCCATAAATTAAACGAATTTTGAAAATTGTTTTCCAAATAGTTTGAGACGGCGCTGAGGCGACAAGCGGTTCAATTGGTGTTAATTAAATCCATGAATAATAAAAAGGCCGGCGAATTTTGCGGGCACCGAAAGAGACGGGGTACCCGAGAAAAGAATGAGAGGGAGGGACAGACGTTGTCTTAGATTGGCGATCGTCGGTCGAGCTCATAAGAAAGCCATAAATTATGGCAATTCTTTCGGAATCGGGCTTAGCGACATTTTGGACTCGGGCAACTGAGTTTTTCTTTTGTTCCTCCTTTGTTATATAAACACTTTTAATATGCCTCCAAATGGGAGTGAAATTTCTCTTTTGCCCCGATACTTAAACCGCAGAACGAATTTTCTTTTCCCGTCCTCGGCTTTTTCCATTTCCCACTGCCACAGGTAGGATCAGACCCTATCTGAACTGTAGAGGAGGGTAAGAGTCGGAGTAAGAGTAAATAAACAGCAATTGAGTTGCACATGCGTCTGCCGATGCCATAAATCAATTGGGGAAAATATTCCAGGGCGACAGCTGAAAAGGGTTTTCCTACCCGAACCTCATTCAAGATGTTGACGTTTCAGGGGTTTGCGGGGTCTTGACTTTCCTATGCGGCCTTCTTATGAGCCAGAAGCTGCGGATCTGCCCAATTAAGATGATTAACTTTTGCATAATCAATATTTGTCGTTGGAATTTGCATATACAAATGCTGGCTTGATATTGATTGCTTTGAAGATGTAAGAATAAAAAATGGTTTTCAATGCTGTTATTTATTTTTGTAACGATAAATTAATAATTTGAATGTTATAAAGTTAAGCAGCGTTTAAAATGTATTACAATTACACTATTTTATGGGTTCACAGTGAAAAATATTGATTATTTTTTATAATATTTTTTTTTGTGCATTTAAGAAATATCAATAACCTTTCACTTTTACTTTTATCAGTATTAAATTCGGACTTTAAACAACTTTTGCTAATTCTATTCTCGACCCAAGTGAAGCAAAACCTAGCCTAACCCGTTTCGGCTTAAATACTCTGCTCAACAGCCCATCGGAGGAACTGTCATCCATTTCTGAGCTCTCCATCATCGTCATCTACGTCATCGGCCCAAGGGCCACCATCTTAATTATGAGTCGAACAAAGCACCCAAAGCAGTTACTTCTCCTACGAATGTCGCCGGGCTGTTTGTCGTCACCATTACGGATTTTGTACCCAAACGAGCCCTGGCCATAAATCATAATTTTTAATATTTGTTGTCAACAGGGGCGTAGCTTGTGTGCATGTAAACACGCCGCTCTAGAACCTCAAACTGCGGTACGCACGAGTTCAACTCTCAAAAAAAAGAACAGAAAAACAAGATAAATAAAAGGTATTTGCGCATGCGCAGTCACACTCATTGGCAAATCCTGTTGTCCCGCTCACTCGACAGCCAACTGGCCTGGGAGGAAGAGAGAGGGCCAGAGACTGTGTGCGGACCCATTAAAAAGTCATAAAAATTTGTAAGCACCTCATAAAAATAGTCATAAATATTATTCCTCTTCATCTTTTTGTGTCTTTTTTTCTCACTCCCAAAACATGCATCTCTTTCTGTTTTCTGCTGCGGCAACCCTCGTCACAGTTGCTGTTTGCGGTTTGTTTGTTTGTTTGTCATGGCCCTCATAATTTTTATGAGTTCTCCAATTGTTTTCCCAACTCAAAACCAATCATCGATCCCGATCCTCACTGCAAGCGGCCATTTGTGGCTTAGTTTGTCATCTCATCTCGGCCCTGATAATATACGATCTGTTGCGCAATGGTCGAACCGGATTTATCATTACAGAAGTCCTGTTTCTGGTCAAGGACATCTCAATTGTGTAATATTTCATGGTTATGCTACTGTTCATGGATAATCCTTGATTAACTTGATTTGTGGCAGTGTTTTTGGGCGTGAGGGTGAATTGTATATTCGGTGAAAATATATGAAGGTTGATTCTGATTCTGTTTAATTTTTTGAAGTATTGGAATGTTTAATTCTATTTTTTTTCATTTCAATTTGAAAATTTAAATTTTTGTATGTTCTTCTAAGCTTTTTTATTTGACTTGGAACTTTGCGGCTTCCTTCTCTAGCATTTATTGTACACATTTCGTTTCCTGACAGAAATGTCTGCCATTTTTGCGGCCAATAGATCAACGACTCTAGCGCAAATTTGTAGCTTGCGTGTTTGCGATTTTGATTTATAAATATGAACAAGTTGAGTTGAAATATTTGAGGAGGGCGTGGAGGAGAGCCGGGGTTAGTCCATGATGAATGTCTCCGCCAGGCGCAGGCCAAATAAATTACGGCGCTGCAGAAGACACTCGAAGAACTTTGGACTGGCCTCTTCCCTCCAATTAGCCGTGTAGGACTGGGAATCGGAATGGGACTGTTACTGGGTCTGCAACTGTCTCAGTGTTGTGCCCACATTATGCAATCGGGGCAGCCAGCTCCTCAGCTCGTCAGCTCTTTGATCTTGGCCCACCCCCGGCGAGCTGGGCGAATGAAAGTGACCTACATCAAGTGGAATTTCTTCCACTTACAGCACATATGGAGGGCCATGCCGGGATGCGGAATACTGCCCAGGAGCATCGCTTCACTCGGTCATTGGCGAAGTCCCCTGAAGTTCCAGGCCAGTGCGTCTTCTTTTTATTTTACATAATTTCAGGTTCGCCCCATGGCGTCTTGGCCAGCGTGAGTTCGAGTTCCCGGGCAGGGGCCAAGCCTATATGGTAGGTATTTCTTCATCCCTATCCGTACTCGGGCTTGGTATATAGCGCTATGTGCCTGGATTAGCCTTCTATATGCGCCGCTTGTTAGGCATTTTTCATTCGCTGTGACATTTCGCCTTTGTGCCTCTTAATTATTTCAAAAGCGGCTGCATTTCGTTTTAATGAAGTGAAAATTCCTTGCGTTGATACCGCACACGCAACCCAATGAAAAATTACCAAAACACACAGCACAAAACAGAAACAAAGGCCAGATATAAAGAAATATATAAACATTAAATTCGGGGTTCGGTTTCGAGTAATACAAACATATTTTATTGATGAAAAAATGATAATGTTGCTATCCAGATAAATATTTTAGACAGTCAGCCCTATGTTAAAATATATAAGATTTTATTTTCAAGGCGTTAAGCTCTTTAAATGTTTCGTTTCTGTTAATTAAATTTAAATATCCACTTTAGATTTATCTTTGACTAGAGAGCCCTATGTTAAAATATATAAGGTTTTTTTTTTCAAGGCGTTAAGCTCTTTAAATGTTTCGTTTCTGTTAATTAAATTTAAATATCCACTTTAAATTTATTTTTGACTAGAGAACCCTCCACCAAGTTCTAAAATATAGTATGTTCTAAGTCGAAAAGAGACCATAAGAACTTGTTTAAAATTATAATATTATTGAATCATTCTTACGGAGATATTTAATTTTCTAAGAATTTCTTTTAAAAACACAGTTTTGATGTAGACGATATTTAAAGTATCAAACTAAATAAACTTTAAGTTTGCTACACTATTTTTCAGCACTTTAAAAAAATAACACAGAAAATACACAACAAAACACTAAAATGATAATTTCTAAACATCCTTCAACTATTTACACCTGGCCCATAGAGGTGTAACCATTTTTGTTCGCCCTAAAACTCGTTTACTCACAATTTCAGTTAGCCGACGGCGTTCACCTCCGTTGAAGTGAGTTCTTTTTCTGATATTCACTGCACTGAATCACGAATTTCACTTGTGCTCAATGCGGAAATTGCAGTGGACAATCGAGAAGGTAAAATTGTCACAACCAGCCGGATATCTAGAGAGTTAATCCGATGGCATCCTGCTGGCAAATTGGATAGACTCTTGCGATCTACCTGCAGGTGAATGTTTTGAATGGTCCTAAGGGGTAATTGGCCGCAAAGGACTAAGCGACGGATTTGGACGGCTTTTGGGTATCACGAAAACACACGCATTTGCGTAATTTGTCACGGATCGCGATAAGTATCTGCGGGATGGCCAAGTATCTAAGTATCTGCGCGAATTTCACGCCGAATTTATGACTGTCCATCAACGCCAGCATCGATGCAAGCACTTTGCAGCCCATCCATCTTCCGCCAAATCGAACAGAATTCGAGAGTCTTTGTATCTTATTGCGCGGCACAGCTGTGTGTTGGATTGTTTGAGTTGCAGAGTGTTTTTATTTTTTTGTTTTATTCCGGTGTATCCGCGGATACGTGCTCGAAGCGCCAATGTCTCACTTTGACTGCTCGGGCATAATTCAAATATCTGAGCATCAATAAAAAACACACAGACACGCCAGCGCTCTGGCTCACTCACACTGCCCCATTTCCCCCGTCCAATTGTATCCGCGAGTACGAGCAAGTAGGGCTATGCGGCTATATAGCTACATATCGCCGACCAAGTGCAGCGTTCATTATTCGAAAAGTGTGCGAGCGAGACGGCGGCCATTGCGCCGCTCTGCCATCTCACTCGCTCCCAGGCGATTGCCGAAACTACCTTTGCGGACGCGAAGAACGTTTCGAATCAACCGCCAAACCAGAAATTCGTTGCCACAAATTGTATCTCACGGATACGGATACGAGGCTCGGTGTGTGTGTGAGTTCGAAAGAGCGGCAGTTCGAAAAACACCGCTCTCCGCGTTTCGAATAAGTTCTTATTGCTCTCACACACACTGTCTGTGTGTGTGTGTGAGATCGTTATTCGGAAGTTCGAAAAATACGTTTTCGAACTTCGACGCATCCAAAATTCTTATTGTTCTCACCGACACTGTCCGTGTGAGATTGATTCCGAGGGGTACAAATCAAAAACATTCGAGCTTCGAACTTTCGGACACCACGGAACGATTTCTGATTATATCAAGAGTGTTGGGAATTATTTGGGGGCTTTAATGAAAAGACCATTAAAACAAACTCTGAATTTATAAAAGACGATGGAGTTAAAACTTAGTATTTTCACTTAGTTTTCAACAAAATAAGTTCTGTTTTAAGATTTTCAACGTGGTAAACTATATATGTTTTGTAAAAATATAGCCCCACATTTGATTAATTTTAGGATTATAATCAAACTATTTGGAGCATGTTTCCGGTCCTTATATTGAAAGTTAAATTCATAAGATTCGTTTAACAATAAATTCGCAAGGTAAGTATAATAACATTTGGAATTATCTTGCGCTACTCTTTTTGTTTTCGTGAGAGTGTAACATCACCTTCTTAACGAAAATGTCTTAAACAACTTTTCATTTAAGAAGCTTGTTTTAGTCAACCACAAAGATATAAAACGGATATTGGGTTTACTGTAGAAGCTTTTACGCATGATTTGCTTGATTCCAAAGGTATGAGGATTTTACTTTAAAAAATAATTTTTCTTATTTTCCGTATTAACTATATTCCCTATAAGCACTCCATTTTCTTACCTTTAAATGGACGAATTCGAGCAATCCAATCGCAGTTTGCGAATGAGTTCTGTTGTTTAAATAAGTTTTTCCTTCAACACTTCACTAATAACTTTGTATTTCAGTATGAATTGTATATGCTTTTTGCACTGCACTTTAAATTTTTTAGTTTTGCAAAAGGGGTAAACACTGTAGGATATTATATCAGGTGGATAAGAAATCCGCTCCTATGTAGAGGAGTTAGTCGGTAGAGTATCCGCTACGGGAGACCATGGCACCTTGCCGTCGCCAAAGAGCTTTCCATGGAATCGCAGGACTGGCTTTCGAGCGGAAACTTCGCGGATTGCGGTCGCGTATGGGTACGATTACGAGTATCTGTATCTTTTTACTTTTCTTGCAGGAGACCGAGCGCGCAGCTTGGCGACTGAAGTGCGCCACGTTCGATTCACGTTTGAGCCATAAAAACCGACAGAACGACCCTCTAGTTCGCTGCCTTTGTGTGCGTTTCGAACACTGTAAATCATTATGAGGACCTGCGAACGGGTGCGAGCGAGAGGCCGGACAGTGCGCATTTTCGAAAAGCAGTCCGTCCCGCTTGCACCCACGGCTGGCTCCGCCTCCTGCCTTGATTTATGCGAAGAGGGTGCCACGGCAACCGGCCTATGGCGCTCCAGCTTTTCACTCGATTTGGGGAAAAGCCCGCTGCCGGGAAAAGCGAGGAAAGCGAGAAAAAACAGGTAGTTGGCAGCCACTCCAGGACGCATCTGCCCCCGGTTCACGCTCCAGATTAGGCCGAAATCATCCTAGATTAGGCGTCGTCTCCCCCACTTTATTTGTATTCAATCGTGGCACTGTTCCGCTAAATCACCGTCACATTATTATTTCGCATTATTATTTTATAAACGTTCAGCTCCGCGTTCATTTCCATTTTTATTGGCCTGGCCCGGCCTGGCCGCCCTCGAAAATGCAAAGCCTCCTCCTAAAGCCAAAGTTACGTGTATTCCTCCTTTAAAACGAGCTCGTTGGCAGTTGTCTCTGAATTTAAATTTATTGGTCTGTTTTCGGGGCTCCGGATCGGGTTCATTTTGGACCCCAGCCAAGTTCAAGTTCTCATGATTCATTCGGTTTCGGGGCTTAACGATTTTGATTTGTTTGGCTAAGTGCCTTAATTAAAAGTCGATTTCATATTTGCTACCAACATTCCAGATTCACATTCAGAGCTGAACAAATGGTGTTTGATTTCGGCGGCATTTGAATTTGAATTCGATTGATTAGCTTGTTTCGCTTTTTTGTGGTTAATTAGCTATTTTTATCATAAGACTGAATTGCTAATACGACACACCCAATTTTCAATGAGATGATGGGTTTTATTTTTGGAACCAAATGTTAGTAGGCTGGGGAGCCACAAACTTACCTTGTTAGCATATTGTTTTTTTTTAAACTATAGAGTGAAAATGTTAAAAATGGCAGAAGTAATTTAATGACATCAATCAAAACAAAACGCTTACAATAATTAATATAATATTATTCTGCGATAGCTGCACCCTAAGTTTCTATCCCCTTGATTATGAAACTTTTGAAAATAATACCAATTATAAATATCTTGAATAAATTAGAAGCTTCATTTCATCTTTATGCATTAGATATTTTTTAGGGTTTTTGAACCTATTGACATTGTTTTTCTATTTCCAAGGATCCGAGTAATTTTCCACATGTTTTTTGGTTGCTTCCTCCAAACACACATGCAACACACTCTGTTTGCTCTTTCTTTGTAGCCCGCATATCATCCGCAAAGCAAATAAAAACATGTAAAAAAACGAAAAGATGGAAAATAAATGAAAAACTAAAAAAAGAAATCATAAGAGAGACGCCTGCGTGTACTTCTGTAATTGGAGTTGATGTTGGCGATGCCAGCGGGCAGTCAGAGCCAGACTTTTGTATCCCAATTCATAGCATACCATCCCATCCTCTCGGATCCCATTCCATCCCAGATCCATGGAGGGCCCCCTCAGCAGTATCCAACATGTTGCAGGCGATTTTTCATCATCGCTTGCATGTTGTTCCTCCGATGTTGTAGTTGTTGCCCATCGCACACACTCGCTCAATTTTTAATATGAAACAATCAGCAACGTTTGTAGTTTGTTTTTAGGTAAAGAAAACAGCGCTTGACGCGAAATAGGAATTTTCAAATTAAATGTGGGCATAGAACAAAAGCACGGAGAAAAAAAGTTGAGAATCTGGATATGACTCTTACATACAAGCATTTAAAAAATTTAAAATATCCAACTAACATTTTATTTTAACAATTTCTTAAAGAATTAAAATGTTTTTTTTTTATAGTTAGAGCTTTTACTAATAATTTTAAATATTATTTCGCATATTAATTATTATATTTCTATATTAAACGGGATATCAGAATAACATCGCCTTATATTATAATTTAATCTCTGTGCATCAACGAAACTGCAACTGCAACAGTTTCCAATTAAACGATCCAAGAAAAATGAATTCCCCTCCCTGGACCAAACTCACGACAATTCGTTAATACCTTGCCATTTGAGTTCTTCACGCATCCGTAATGGAAATGGGGGTTTTCGAAATAGGTTGGAGGATGGGTAGTCCGTGTATACGAGTAGTTGATAAATACCCCCCATTTAGAGGCAAACACAAGTCGGTGTTAGTCGGGATATAAGCGATATCTGGAGCAGAGGGAACTCGTACGGAACCAACTGCAGTTGGCGATGCATTGAGAGATGCATTTACATTAAAGGCCAATTTAAATTAATTTCCACTCTCTGCTTTTTGGCAGCTACCAGTTTTCAGTTTTCAGTCCTCGGAGCCCCAGTGTCAGTGTCAGTCCATTCACATTTGATTATGACAAACGTTGCTCAGCTGTCAGACATGAGCTACTTAGTTTGAACAAGATGGCTGGCGAAGTTGTTAAGGGGGCAGGGAGGACTTCTTGGTCTTGAGACTGGGTGAAGTGGTTCTGCAGGGGAGGGCCTTGGAGGTCATTAGGAGGAGACAACAGCTGAGCTTAAGCGATGAGCTCGGGGCCGGAGGTCCTGCTATATTCGGCAGGAGCCGTAAGGAATAAGTTTTAAAATATTTCGAAAAATAATACAAATTTTTAGCCTAAGGTATTTTAAAGTGCTTGATAAAAATATAATTTTTGAATTGAAGATAAATAAATAATTTTGTTTTGTTTCCAATAAATGCAAGATATAAATAAACCACTAAATGTAAATAGTTTTCTTCGAGTCCTTCAAGAAAAAAGTTACATATTTTATTAGCTATTTTGAAACCATTTTATAACAATTTTATAGTTAGTTATTATAGGAGAAGACTTTTTCTTTGTTAAGCCAAAGTCAAAGCGAATAAATATGTTTTTAATACCTTAATATACCATTTAATATCGTATATATATAAACTTAAAATTTGAATAAAAAATTCAAGGATTTGGCCCCATTACATTTTTAATCAAGATTATCCTTGAAAACATAAATATATCAACAGCAAAACAGTGCAACTGGAACAGCATCCAGCGCTGTGCAAACGCCATTTTGATTGAATTTTTATTCGCATACAGACATCCCCCGAAATACACACGCAAGGACCATAAGGACACATTTGCCAGCCAGCCAGATAACCAAGCTTTTTCCGCATTGGGAAAGCTTTAACTGTATATTGCTCTCGCTTTGGCCGCAGCTGCTGCAGAACGAGATGTTTTCAGAGGGGGTGAAGGTGGGGGGAATAAGGGGGTCGGGGACTGTTGCGCATGTCCTTAGCCGCAAGCTGCGTACTTAGGCGATGATTAATTCGCCAGGACAGCGGCGAAAGTTGCCACGAACCTAGGAGATACTTTAAAGTATCTTTAAAGTAAGTGTCGAAACTAAGGAGTGAAATATTTAAAAATGGCCGACGAGGCATAAAGGACAGCTGCTCATTCTCAGGCAGCCCCTAGGATTCGTTCCCAGCTAAAATCCTGACAGCAATCAATCAGATCGCACAAAAGATACGCAGCCAGAAAAAAAAAGAAACCAAAAAATTCTATAAATTCCCGACTGGCTGCTCTTGAAATCCTGCGCCAAGGTCGAGCCCTTAGCTAGATGTCCTTCGAACAGGTCCTTCGGCATTGTTCGACATGTTCCAGTTGTAGTTTTTGGCAAATGCTTGCCAATTTCTTACCCGAAACTCCTTTCGCCCGATTCCGAATCGGATTCGATGCCGAGGCTCATTTGTGTTCATTATCGTCCTGCGGCGCGCCGCCAACGGAATCCTTCCACGCCAATTCCCTAGTTTTCGTCCTTTTCTGCATCGCCCACACTATGCGTGTGAACAATGCGGGCATTCACTTGTACGCAGGACTAAGCTACATGTGTCTCGATTGTGTCCCTTTGCTCTACATTTTGCCTCCTGCCGCTGCTGCTAATCAGCGCCGCTTTAATTAGCCCACCTCATCAAGGCCACATTAAAGGCGCAAAAGGATTGCAGCAGTGTTCGGGGCATGCAAATGAGTCACTTTCGATACGGTTTAAAGCTAATCCTGCATCGGTTGAACTGCGAAATGGTTCGGAGAAAAAACAGGATCTGTAAAGTGATCAATTGAAAAAGATTTAGCATGGTTTCATAGGCTATTTTTTAGGATGGGACTTACGTAATAAAACTTTTGTTTTAAGTAGAATAAGAACGAATTTGTAGACTGTCAATAAATAAATAATGTTAATAAATAAAGTTACTAAAAGTTGAAAGATCAATAAAGGCAACTACACTAAGAAAGTACATTTTAGACTACATACATAGGCACCAAAAGACCTTCGCCAGAAGTTCCATGAATCAAAGAAATATTTTATTTCGAAATTAAATTAATTTTGAATTTAATATTTGTTCACACAAAAAAATTTGATTGGTAAACTTGACCTATACGGAGAGTTACGTGACTATTAAAAAAGGTGCTATAAAAATAGTAAAGAATATGTTGTTTTTGCTTTGGGTACTATTTCGTTGTTGTGAGAGTAACTATTCGCTTGGTAAAATTGACTATTCTGAGGTTGGGGACCGTTTTACTATTATATTGATTAAGATTTACCAATCGTTTTTTTTTGAATAGAATAGAAGTTAAAGTTAAAGATGAAAGCGTATTTCTAAAATCCAATTCTAATTTCTAATAAAGAAATGCAAAAATGTTGCAATACAAAACTGCAACATTTATTGCATGCATCTGCAACAGTGTTGCTGTAAGGACAGCTGCAAGCAGTGCATCCTTGCCCTGCGTTACCATCGTGAAAGCGGGGGTGGGTTTGTGTCCAGGCCAAACGGATACGTTTTCGAAAAAACTATTTGTAGAATGTAAGTAACTTTTTTTTTCTAATCAGAAGGATATATAACTGCATTCCTACCAATCCAACTGGATATTTATTATTCTCGTTATACTTTCAGACTCCTGACCACAGATGCCGCTCTTGGACAGATTTCAGGCAGCATTTTCTAGGCTCAACCGTTAAAGGCCAGTTTAAGCTTGAAACAAATTCCGAACCCAAACATACTTAAATGTTTCAAGAGTTACGGAGCTCCCTTTTCAAGCTGTCAAATTGAACACCGACCTTGGCCATTAATCGTCCCATTCATGTCAAATTTGTACAATTCGAATGTCAATGGAGTGCGAGAAGGAGAAAGTTTTCCGCCAGCCTCCGACGCGCCAGCAGAAAAATCAATAACTCCGAACGCGTGAATTTCCATTAACAATTTGTTTTGGGCGAACTTGAAACGTGAAGCACACAAAACACGAAGAGCCTTGAACCGATGCTAAAAAATAAATTAGAAAATTCCTCCGCACCCGCGAGCACATGTGCAGGAAAACCCAGTGAAGTTTTCCACCTCCAACGCATTGTAGCTGAGGCCATCGACTCTGCTCTTCAGAACTAGGGTTTTCATGGGGTGTGGAAGGGAAAATCTGGGAAGCGGGGAGGTTGGCGCCTTGCCTAATTTGAATACATGCGTAGGGAAAATTTGTGTGTGACTGAAAATGGAAATTCTGTGTGCGATTCGCTCACTGACTGACTGACACATATTTGGACATGATCAAAATTAATGACCCGGTACTCGTATAGGCGCAGAAACCCAAGCGCGGAGACACCTTGGCACACACATTAGGCTGATGCAACATGAGCTCTGAAAATGGGTCGAAAATGGATAAGCCGTATTTTTTTTTGGGAAAAAGTTAGATTCTAAGGTTCAACTTTTCGTTTTTATTACAAATTATAATGAAAGCAATTGCGTAGACGGCTTGAAAAAATAATATTTTTATACCCTTGCAGAGGATATTATAATTTCAGTCAGATGTTTGCAACGAAGTGAAGGAAACGTTTCCAACCACATAAAGTATATATATTCTTGATCAGCACCAACAGCCGAGTCTATCTAGCCATGTCCGTCTGTCCGTTTCTATGCGAACTAGTCTCTCAGTTTTAAAGCTATCGCGATGAAACTTTCTCGAAAGTCTTCTTTCTATTGCAGGTAGTACATATGTCGGAGCGAGCCAAATCGGACCACTATATCTTAAGGCTCCCATAGGAATATTCAAACAAATATAAGAAAATTCAATGTAACTTTGTAGGAAGTAGGCGTTTTGATTCTTGACAACTTAAAAACAAGATTTAAATAGAAAGGCTGAATCTGGAATCCCTGGAACTGCACCGAGTGAGCATTAAACTATAGGTATTTACTTTATCTGCAAGGGTATATAAGCTTCTGCTGGCCGAAGGTAGCTTCCTTTCTCGTTAACTTTTATGTTGCTTGCAAAATAGCAAAAAAATGCAACTTAAAATATTTTCAACGAATTTTTTGATAAAATCAAATTTATTTATTTAAGGAAAAAAGATGAACCATTTAACACTATTGTATTTGTATTGGTCTTTTTATAATGGAAAAATGTATTATAAAATATAACGAGGAAAGCCTTTTACTTAAAAAAAAACAGTGTGATGCACTACTTAAAAATATTTAAATTAATTTTTTATGCTTTTCTAATATTTGTGGTTAGTGCTCATGGTATATAACAAAATGAACAAATATTTAATATTGGTTTGGATCTTTGTGATTGACAATTATTGGGCTTCACTCTTCATGGTTTTCTGAAACGACCTGTAAGTTACTTTATTCCCACTTTTGTTAAGCCCACATCTGCATTAGCTAATCAATTCCTTCAGTCAGCTTAAAAGGGTAGATTGTGGATAGCCCCCACAACAAAATCACCTAACGATCGTATCTGGTCCGCCCTTGTGTAAATATCATTTCACGGATTCTTTTGCCACCGTTTAGCGTCACATGCAATTCGCCATCATTCCGAGTTAAACGCTTTTTTTGACCCGAGCTGTCGGTTATTAAAAGTCATAATTGAATTTCTTGTAAACAGTTGTTGGTTGTGAAAGATGTGGCCCGAACATGCAAAACCCCACAAGAAAGGGGTATGGATGGGGAATCCGGCCTGGCGCTGAAAATTTCGAAAGTATGAAAAAAGCAATTAAAACTGAAATAATGAATTCTTTCTTTGCCAGTCGCTGCCATGTTCCTCGTTCGAGGTTGGAGTTGAATTCGGAGTCGGAGTTGGTTGGTTGGCTGCCTTACTGGTGAAGGGATTGGCCTTCTTTTCTGCCGTCTTCCGTCCTCTCGCCCAGAAAATTTCCCGGGCTGATTAGCATGAGGCGTAACAGTTTTTAATTGCAGCCACATTTTGCCGAGCCCCGAATGTGCAGCAACAGAAACACATAATGATAGCAACACTTATCTTGCCATCAGAAAGTTGAAAAGTTTATACACTTTTTCAATTTTTTTTAACAATTACGAAAGTTTTTCTGCAGCGGCTTTCCCTCGATTTGGTTGTCTCCTGACGATTTTTGGCTGACTGCTTTGATATAATTGAAAATAGATAGTTTTAGTTACACTATTCTAAAGTCAATTCTTTGTTTGCTGGCAGTATTTAAATTTTGTTTTACAGATTAGACGAACGTGATTTTTCTTGATTTACAATTTTTAATTTTAAATGCAATGTAAACTTATAGTCCAATTTTTTTTATACTCATACAGGGTTATAGAAAATACTTTAAAATAAACGGGTTGGCATATACCATAGTTTTACTAAAATTTTAATAAGTAATATTTCCGGTCTGTATTTATTTGAAAGAATCTGTAACTATAATTCTTCTCACTCTATATTTGTTTTTTCAGTTAGGGTTTAAACTTATTGAAATCCAATTATTAATAAATATAGTTCATACGTAGATATTACAAACTTATTAGAGTATTTTCGGATTGACTTAATTATTCCATAACTTATCGAAATCACTATATCATCATGTCCTGCTGGTGTTGACGGTCCTTAGCTGCAGTTCCATTATCTTCCTAAGGTTGCCAAGTTATCTACGCCGCTTGAGACCATTGTCGATGTCTTCGCAGGAACTGCTACAAAAAATTGTCACAATTTACACTGATCGCTGGAACCTGGCCCAGAGACCCGTCCTTGACTGCCATAAAGTCAGTTCCGCTAAAAATCGTCGTAAAATACTCCAGTGAACTAGAAAAAAATAAAGCACACAAAAAATGTGCCTCAGTTCTAGTTTGGTTTCGAGAAATTCTGTGTTCGCGCGGAGGGAAAAAATAGAAACTGTAATACGCGGGACAATAAAAAAAACGACGCGCTGTAAAAACGTTTTAGAGCGAATTCGCCTTTGTGTATCGCGCATTTTGGTCATTGTTAAAAAATTCGAGCATTTTTTTGGGTCGCGACACAATTTTTTGCAGTAGTGTCTCCCGGATTCCTCTTGGTCCTATCCTCGTTCTCAGGTCCTGGTCTCATTTTCCATTTAAAATGCGCGTCGCACAAAAGTTTTTACTCGAATTTATGATTTTATCGCTTTATGACCGGAGGTCCTAATAAAACTTTATTGAGGCTGCCGACGGTCGTAGGAGATCTGCTCGAGTTTCTTACCGTAGTAGGCCTCGTTTGGTAGCCTCTAAACTGTAGCAGGGTCAGGTTCCTCGGGCACCGTGCATATCCTGCGAATTAAGCCAGTCCAAGGACGCGCTGGGTTATGCAAGTCTATGCAACGGATGGGCTTGCATAATAAAGGTAAATATTTGTTTAACTGGGAACTGCTCTAGTTAGCATTGTCCTAACAGCATTGTTCCAGCGCTCACCCCGGCACCGCCCACGAGCCGGGGAGAGAGTCAATAAAACCTCACCTTCACCTCTTACACAATATTTCACAACGATCTCGCAAATCCGGGGATTAGGCGCACATTCCGCCATTCTCGAACGGTTTCGGGCATCATGCCCGTCCGCAGTCGCCGCTTGCTCTAATTTAAATTACCATTCCGCATTGTTTTCGAAATGTTTTCTAAAAACTGACCTAATTTACGCCGCACACTTTTCTTTAGACGTTTTCGAGTAAGTCTTTCGTTTTTACGACCTAAAAATGGTACTATTTCCGCGAATTTCCGATAACTTTATATTGTGTAAGATTTTTTGAATAGGTCCTGTAGTGACGGATTTGGAGTTTGAAAATCGGTTTCGAGGAAGGGAACGGACTGATTAAAATTGTCCCTGACAATGGTCATTCCGGACAGAGAATGCTGATAAGTAATCCTATTTTTAGCAGCACTTTTCGTTAAATATATTGTTTAAAATACTTTAAAAGAGTATGTGCATAAAAACCAGTGGTCTATTTTTAATAAAACATTTTTTAATATATTTTTTAGACTTTGGAAATACATTTTGAAAAAAATTTGAGTGTTTAGCTTTTTTAAGTCTTATGTTTACAATATTTTAATATTTCAATTTAACAAATAATTAGGTTTTTTTAATTAGCCTAAAAAATAGTTTGTTACCTTAACCAAACCAACTAAAAACAATGTTCATCATAATTGCAATAAGCAGACAATCTTTTTATTAACTCATCCAATTTGTTAAACACTAAATGAAAAATATTTTAGTTCGAAAATATAGAGAAATATATTTAAATGGAAAAATGCAAAATAGCATTGTCGTAACATAACTCTAAAATCCGACATCTTAATCCTTTTCCTACCCAGTACTGTCGTTACAACTCAATTTCTTGCGAGACGGGGGCGTTGGCGGAAGGAAAGTCTGTTTTGGGTAAACAGAGCGAAATCCCTTCCCTCGCCCCCGCCCTGAACCGGCTATTTCCACCTCTGATTTCCATGATTTCTCTGATTTCCACGGACGAATCAAGGCCTACCTGCAAAGGGAAGACGCGTGTGTCTCGCATTAGAATGATGTCCTGTCGAAGGACGAAGCCTGAGATGCACGACGAAATCGAGGACGAGGCTCGCGCGACTCGACTCGGACCGACTTGAGTCGTCTGTTTATGGATGGCAAATGCACCGTGTCATGGGTCCTTAAGCGTCTTAATTGCCCGCGTATCCTTCGACGGCGAGCAGCGCAATTGGTTTCCAAGGCGGAAATATTATTGGCACATCATAAAACTATAAAACAGGCCGCAGGGGGCCCCCTTCCTCCTTTTCCCTGTCCAGTTCAGCTCAGTTCCACAACTCGGACATCGAGCACTGAGATTCAAACTGAGACCATCCAATGCCATCAGCGAATTCGACGAATTCCGAGGAGCGCGCGCGACTTCGATTCCCCGGCGTACGACTCGTCAGCGGAATCGCATTGACAGCCTACTCCGAACTCCCCGGAGACTCCGTCCCAATCATTGTTAATGGACTTCGTCCTTATTAGCTGTTGATGTCCCACGATGTCGAAAAGCTACGGGGCATACATATCTGTCTTCGCATAAAATAGTTATGCTCAATGTCTGCCGCAACGAACGTGCAGTAAGTTTTAATTCAGTTGTCCCACATCATTGCAAACAAAATATATTTCAAAAGAGCATAAACACCAAAAAGTCCTAAAAGTCCTAAAGTAGAAGAGAATACAATAAAAACCAAACAAGAAAGGAAGCTAGCTTCGGCAAGCCGAAGCTTATATACCCTTGCAGATCATTCTATTAATTTACAAATCGCAAAAATGTTAAATTTCTTATTATTTCACATTAATTTTTCGCTCATTTCTATCACAGCTATATGATATAGTACTTCGATCTTTTAAAAATTAAAATCGAAATTCGGAAATATTTCAAAATAGTCATATCCCAGAGTAGAAGGGAATGTAATAAAAACCAACAAAGATATAATTTTTTTCCCATTAATTTCCATTTAATTTTTCGACCGTTCCTATGGCAGCTATATGATATAGTGATCCGATTTAAAAAACAAAAAAACCGAAATTCAGAAATATATAAAAAAAAATATTTCCAAGAGTAGAAGGTAAAATTTCAAAAAACACCGGAGCTAGAATTTTTTTACGTTTTTTTTTTTATCCTTCCTATGGGAGCTATAAGATATAGTTGTCCGATCCGGTTGGTTCCGGACATCCCCAAAAGTAGAAGGTAATATTTCAAAAAACACCGAAGCTAGAATTTTTTAAAGTTTTTTTCTTCCGATCCTTCCTATGGGAGCTATAAGATATAGTTGTCCGATCTGGTCGGCTCCGACATATATACTACCTGCAATAGAAATACGACTTTTACGAAAGTTTCATCCCGATAGCTTTACAACTGAGAGACTAGTTTGCGTAGAAACGGACGGACAGACGGACAGACGGACAGACGGACGGACAGACGGACGGACAGACGGACATGGCTAGATCGACTCGTCTAGTGATGCTGATCAAGAATATATATACTTTATGGGGTCGGAAACGTCTCCTTCACTGCGTTGCAAACTTCTGACTGAAATCATAATACCCTCTGCAAGGGTATAAAAATCGGACGACTATATTATATAGCTGCAATAGGGAAGGATGGAAAAAATAATAATAAAATAACACGAAATTTAAATTTTTTGCGATTTGTAAGTTAATAGGAATGATCTGGAAGGGTGTATAAGCTTCGGCTGCCCGAAGCTAGCTTTCTTTCTTGTTATACCCTTGCAGAGGGTATTATGATTTCAGTTGGAACCGGCCGGATCTGGCAACTTATCTTATAGCTCCCATAGAAAAACCCGGAAAGAAAAAACGTTAAAAAAATTCTAGCTTCGGTGTTTTTTGAATTATAACCTTCTACTCTTGGGAATATTATTTTTAAAATATTTCTGAATTTCGAATAAAATCTACATAGAAAAATAGTTTTTCACATTTTTTTTTAATTTTTCATGTATTTTGTTGTTTTATTTTTTAGGTCATTAAATAGTATTTAACAATTAAAATATTAGAAAACCTATTTACGACATTTGCATGTATTTTGTTGATTTATACGTTTGCCAAATTAATAGTAACGTCTTAATTAATATCGTAGCAAAACCATCTCATTTGTTTGCGCGTATTTTGTTGTTGTATTTTTGGGGCATTAAATAGTAAAACCACAATTAATAACTTAACTCAACTATTTTTTTCATTCATATATTTTGTTGTTTTAAAAATACAATTATAAATTGTATGTCAACTATTTTTCTGGATTTAGGGTGGTTAGAGTATCCGACTCATAATCTCTGGGTCGTGAGTTCAAATCCCGCTTTTGCAGATGATGTTATTCTTTTTATACCCGTTACTCGTAGAGTAAAAAGGTATATTAGATTCGTGCAAAAGTATGTAACAGGTAGAAGGAAGCGTTTCCGACCCTATAAACTATGTATATTCTTGATCAGGATCACTAGCCGAGTCGATCTAGCCATGTCCGTCTGTCCGTCTGTCTGTCTGTCTGTCTGTCTGTCTGTCCGTCTGTCTGTCTGTATGAACGCTGAGATCTCGGAAACTATAAAAGTTAGAAGATTGACACTTTGCATGCAGATTCTAGGAGTTCCTACGCAGCGCAAGTTTGTTTCAAAAGGGTGCCACGCCCCCTCTAACGCCCACAATCGCTTATATACGATTTTAAAAATTTTAATATTTCGGAAAAGTAAAAATGCAGTTTTATTGTGTTTATGAATACCTATCGAAATGTAGAAGAAATTTTTTTAATCGGACCATTCGTTAAAAAGTTACGGCGGATCAAAGTTTTTATCTTTATCTCCTTCGCTCTCCCTTTAGCTAAGTAACGGGTATCTGATAGTCGGGGCACCCGGAGGCGGTCTCTCTTGTTTTTTTTATTAAGTGTTGATTTCAAGTCTATAAATTCCACCCCCCCCCCCTGATGATCAAAAGTAATCTTTCAATAAATTTCAATAAATTAAAGAAAACAAGTTTTTAAATAAATTCTTTAAATATAAGATTCATATAAAATGATTACGTAATCATTGTGCAAGAAGAAGAAGAAGGTAAACATATCTTCTGTGGTTCTAGACAAACTAGTCTCTTAATTTTAAAGCTATCGGGATAATACTTTCCCAAAAGTCTTCTTTCCATTGCAGGCGGCAGTTAAAATTATTAATCAAATTTTAGTACACACAATTTATTGTCCTCAGCTAGTTTTTGATCAGTTCTTTCGAGCCTGCTAGAATTTACATAGTAGAAATTAATGCCAAGAAGTTAAAGACGGGTGAGTTTTTATAATTGGTAAAATTAAATATTAAAATTGTTACTTATAGCATGCGCAGTCTAATTTACAGTAATAGATGCGAGCTAAAAGCCATCAATCTCAGTGGTCTCAGTTGGAGCGACTGACACAGAAGGTGTTAACAAGGCCCTAACTGAGACTTGGTCAATTCGAATTTGATATTTCAGGGCCATAAACAGCCCATTGCAATGCATAAATCGCATTTCATTCAGCTTACGAGGTCATCATTGCTATTGAAAAGCGGCAGGACAATGCGAATAAGTGTGACAGAAGCAATTATAGCCTGATCCTGATGTCTCATATGTCAACACAACAGAGCTCGAAGACATCGCAGGCAGTTCAAGGATATCTGGGACGCACAGGACTTCGAACAGAAGCCAAGGACACAGGCGACGCGTGACGCATTGGGAAAATATTTGTACAAAACATTGAGGAAATCTGAAAAGAAGCGCAGCGTCTCGGCATCCTTGACTTTGATTGGTGCCGATCCAAGGACAAAATGCTATATCCACCCATTGAGCTGACCTCGAGAGGAGTCGACGGTGGGCCTCCGCGCGAAGGTCACCGGGAAAATGTATCCTGTCTGGCTTTCTCTTCAGTGCTAAATGAGATCTAGGAGCTGAAGATTACTTCATCTAGCATTATACATCTGGCAAATTCATCACGATGATTTCCCCAGCGCAGAGTTAACGACTCGATCTGCGTGCAGTTTGATTGTTAACTCAAACAAATCGCATAACGCACACGAAAATTTTGAATAATTCTCGAGCATCGCTACTAATTAGCCGCCGATTGAGGCAATCAAATTGATTGCCTGCGATCCGAACCAAAGAAAACCTCACGCTGAGACCTCCGGACCCGTGTTAGACGAATCGACGCTGATACTATATATAGGCGGTGGATCGGAATAGTACGGGGAATTTACACCAATCGCGAGCTGTTTGTTTTGTTTGTTGATAATATTTCTCGGCCCTTTACCGTTTTATACGCAGCGGGTCGTCGTCTGTTTCACTCTGATAATGAGTGCGATCTACTCGATTGTTTTTATCACCCCTTCCCCATTTTTATGGCACTTGGCGTATAATGAGAAATGCCCCCCGGAGGAGATCAGCAGCAACTTCAAAGGAAAACTAGCCCCAGCATGTGACCATTGGAGTTTCTCTCAGGCTAGGAAAACAAACAAATCCCGGCATTAACTGACACTAGAGTATCCTAATGGGATATCTTATGTAATGCCCCACTGTTGAAGGTGTGGTATTGAGCCACTTTAAAGAAGCTTTTGAAGTTTCAAATATTAATGAGGTCCGAGCAGCAGGTTCGCCAATCGATAAACCAATAAAAGAAAACAATACTCAATTTTCAGAGTAAACTATTGAATTATTCCTTGACTTGGGGTTTTTGGGATAAATTTAAAAAACGTTCTTTTGAGAACTGAAAATTCGTGTACTTAGAGAATTAAAATAAACACCGAAGCTATTAATATTTTTCGAAAGTTTTTAAGTGTATTTATGTTGTATTTGTACCTTAGTTACTGCTTAAGTTAATTTAACTAAAAAAAAAATAATGTAAAAAAAAATTTTTTTATTTATTTGTTTTAAACTTTTTGCCAAAATAAACGCGTCACAGGCACGGATCCACGGGATGGGATATGGGTGATATACAGCACCCCACTCTCGTGAAAAATAAAAAGAATTTTGGTATTCAAAAAGTATGCAATAAAAATCCGCCACTAACGTGTCATTATGCAGTTATTAAACAAAATTAACGATTTGTTTTAATATTTGTGGATATACGCTGATAGAATACTTTTTCTTGGAAGCGGAGTTCAGTTTAGTTTCCTAATGATGCTGGTCACTCTGGTTTCGATTGACCAACGGCAGCTGATGATGCTGCTCCTGGGGAAAATAATGATGCGATTGACTGCAACAGCAACCAAAATATATCAGAGGGCTGGGAATTAACACATTCGCCTCCTCCAGGCGCGTGCCTGTTCCACCTTCCCGTGCATTTATCAAAAGTCCGCCGGACCGACCCACACTCAAAAAATTTTTTTTCCTAAATTTTAGAAAATCGCCATAAAATGAAATTTTTTCTTAATTTTAGAAAATTTTCTGAATTTTAGAAATTGTTTTCTTGAATCTAGGAAAAAAGACCATAAAACCAGAATTTTATGAAAAACCTTTCTAAAATTTAGAAAAATGAATTTTTTTCTTAAATCAATGGTGTTTTTTCCTAGTTTGCTCTCCAAAAGTTTTCTTAAATTAATAGCGATTTCGCCATTAAATTAAGAAAAAATGTACTTCAGCCCTTCCTATAATCTAGAAAGTCGCCATAAAAAATACGGTAAATTTTTCTAAATTTTAAGAATTTTTCTGAATTAAAAAAAAATGTTTTCTTGAAAACAAAAAAGTAGAATTAGAAAATCACCATAGATTTAAGAAAAACTTTTTGTATTTCTTTTATGCTTCTCACTCTTTCTTCGAAACGAAAAAGAAGAAGACAAGGGGTTAGTCCGCGGCGCGTTGCGACGACAGTTTTTGGCGTATGTATGTATATGTTTATGTGTGTTTGTGCGTATGATCGAGAATTTTCTTGTGCGTAGCTGTAACTTTTATTGCGTTGTTGTTTTGGAAATGCAGTCTCTCGCGAGAGAGTTGCTTGCTTGCGCTGCATTTTGAACCCTTGTGCTCAGTTTTGGACGAGCATTCAAAGTAATAAGTTTGTGTTGAGCCCATTTAAGAAAGTTAAAGTGCGATCCCTCTAAGAGGCAATTAATAGGTAAGCAATTTAAATAAATTTAAATATAAATTTGGTAAGTGTGTGAAAATTTATGGTAAGCAAAGGGCATACTATTGCAGGCCGCAAATACCATCCTTCTCTAATATTAATTTTTATTTTCGATTGCAGGAATAATTTCAATTTCAGGTATTGTTGATAATTTGGCAGTAAGTAAATTTTAATAATAGGTAATATATTAAATACCTACTTTATATTAATATTAATAATTTTTATCTTTTTTGTTTTCTTTTCTTTTTTCTTTTTTGTTTAGGAAATATTTATAATGTAATTTTTATCTTTTTTTGTTTTCTTTTCTCTTTTTTCTTTAGGAAATATTTATTATCTTATTTTTATCTTTTTTGTTTTGTTTTCCTTTTTTGTTTAGGAAATATTAATAATTTTCTTTTCATCCTTTTTATTTTCTTTTCTCTTTCTTGTTTAGGAAATAAAATAGTAAAATAAATATGTATACATTTTATTAAAATAAATAAAATTTTCTGAAAATAAAAAAAGTCCTTTCTTATTTTAAGAAAAAAAATTCTATTTTTAAGAAAAGTACTTTCTGGATTTAAGGAAATTTTTCGCAATTTTATGGCAATTTTTCTTGATTTTAGAAAAGTATTTCTGCTTTTCAGAAATTTTTTTCTAAATTTTAGAAAATTCCTTTCTAAAAAATACGGTAAATCGCCATCGACTGAAATTCATGGCGAATTTCTTGATTTAATGGCGATTTCGGGCTGTTTTTTTTTTGAGTGCACCGAACCGCTGGCTGTATAGCTACATATATAGATGGCTATCTGACTGGGCTAACCCTCATGGAAGTGCCAAAAATGTGCAACGCCGTCAGCGGAAGAAAGACAGGAAGGACGAACTGAATCGGGGAGGGGTTCAAACTTCGAAGGATACAAAGGACAAGGGACATGCAGCTACTCAGGCACAATGGGATGGTCCCGATTCACTGTCAAGGTAATTTATTAATTCGACAATAAAAACGTACGAATTCTTGGGCTGAGCCCCGGACTTACATTCTGGTTTGGGTTTGGGTGCGGATTCGAGATGGGGTGTGTTGTGGTCGGACACTCGCATGTGGGCCTTACAACTCAATTAAAGTTGCCTGGGTCCTGGTCGCTGAGCCCGATGCATTTCCTTGGAGAACCGGGGTGAGCAGTA
Organism: Drosophila takahashii; assembly: GCF_030179915.1. Lineage (NCBI taxonomy): Eukaryota > Metazoa > Arthropoda > Insecta > Diptera > Drosophilidae > Drosophila > Drosophila takahashii. The sequence goes on from NC_091681.1 coordinate 11,090,444, forward strand.
TTTTATGGCCATGTGTTGGATTCGGGCTAATCTCGATTTAGGATTTGGTGAAAACCAATCGGCTGAGCTAAGAAAGTTAAGTGGCCGATTAAATTCAATTAAAATTAAAATGCTTTAGAAAGAAATTTCGTAAGCAGCAATTCAAATATATAGGGGAGAGGTCTTTAGGTTGAGACACCTTTTGTTTTTAGTCTCCCATTTGGACATTCGCTTTTGAAACTTCACGCGTTAGGTACCGAACGAAAGCTTAGTCTTTTAGCTGTAAAATAAAGCAAAAAAAATTTTTTTTTCCCTTGGGAAAACTAAAAAATAATTTTTTTTGAAAAGTGCCAAAAAATGACAATTTAAAAAAGAGGTCTGTAGGTTGAGACACTTTTTAAAGTCAATAATACTCACACAAAAAGTACTCCAAACTATAAGGAACTATTTATTTATGTTAATTTAATCAATTTTAGTTCGTCCTAAATTATTTCCCATCCATTTTTTAAGAACTTAGACCAAATAACAATTAAAATCAAAAGGCTCTTTGAACATTCACTTTTCCCCTAATATCAAAGAAATGTACTAGGCAGAAAGCGACCTCTGTTGGCCTAAGGCCTTTTTGTATGAAAAACGGGTGTCTCAACTTACACGCTCAAAGTGTCTCAACTTACACAAAATGGGATGTTTCGGGAAAAAATTAATAACTTTTGTTCTGACTGTCACATTAAGCTGATTCTTTTTTAATTAGTTAACAGTTAATATACTAATGTTTTAAATCTCTTACCAAGTTAATTTAAGGACGTTATTAATTTTAAATGGAATTTTGAAAAAAGTAAACAAAAACTTTTTTGGTGCAAAATGGTACACGACTCTCACAGCTTAAATCTGGCTAGAGCCTGGCATATAATGTTTTCCCCAAAAGTTTTTTCACTAAAAAGGACTACAAAAAAAAAAATACAAAAAATTTTTTTACTGGAAAAGTTTTGAGAAAATTGAGTGTCTCAACTTACAGACTGTCTCAACCTACAGACCTCTCCCCTATGTATTTATTGTTGTATCAATACTTTGCTTTTAAGTAAAACACTTTACTTTTTTTTCTCTCAAAATGAAATCTTTTAAAATTATATTTAACTATAAGAAATTTCCGGAAAAAACGATGGTGTCTTAAATTATGATGCAATCGCAGATAGCCGAAAGATAGACTATATAGAAACATTAGTGGTAAGGACGGAAGGTATTTTTTTCGTATACGGCTCTTTCGAGCTGCATTTATGGGACCGAAATATATTGGAAAACTTAAAACTAAGCTGTGTTTCACTACATGACAACAAAAACATAAAGTACACAAGTCGCCAAAAGCAACAAAAAAGTTTACGAAATTAAAAAAAATCTTGGTGTCTTATAGTTTTGAAACACACCTTTCTAACATTCTGGGTTGCTAGCTTAGATATGCTGGCATGCTTTACTTTTCAAGAAAATAACAATTAACCTTTTAAATTTTTAAAAAAATTTTGTAGTTTGACATATATTTATTTATTTATATGGTTGGAAATTCTTTTTCTCACTCCATGTCGCCCACTGATTGTTAAATTTACTCTAAAACCAGAGAGGCGGCTCACATTCACTATAGCAATATAGCAATCACAGGACATCGGGGAAATGCGAACTGCAGTCTCTGTCAAACTGAAAAACGCCATAAATTTTGTGCAACAATGGAAGCTGCCAGCAGACGGAGATAGGGTATGAGCTGTTCGGGGAGTGGACTGGGGGTAGGGGTAGATTTTGCACATGCCCAAACGGCACACATATGCCAGGACTATCGATATGTTAGGGGTGTTCAACGGGGGTGGCTGATAAAATTTATCCCGGCCGCGTAAGCCGATCAGAAAGTCATGTAAACAGAAGATGTGGCGCAGAAGTGATTGTTTTTTTAGCAGTCAATTTAGCTGAGCGGCTTTTGGGTTCTATGCAAATACAAGATATCGTCAGAACTTAATGTTTCCAAAACTCATCAATTGCAAAAAAATCAATTTAAGCCGTACTATATTTATGGCACAGTTTTTCTGGACGAAATAAGTATTAAATGAAATAGTAATGTCATTTTGAAAGTACATTTGCTAGAATAGTTGAACGTCTTCTAAATGTATATCGATGGATTCTACTTTTGCCATGTCCATTTATTTTTAGAGATCCTGTTATGAAGATAGGGAGATCTTACTTTAAAAATGTCAAGTGAAAACTTAAATGGGTTTTATACAATTTTTAAAATTAGATTCTTTAGTGTAGCTAACAAAGCATAAGCTAAATTTAAAACAATTTAGCTTGACAAACTTTATGAAATCTATTTGTTTGCTTAAATATTAAGCGTTCTAAGATAACAATAATGAATAAATTGTTTAGTATCTTTTAGTATCTTTTAGATTCCATCAATCGAGGAAATGGTTAAAACATTTGTTTAATTTTATTAAATGCTTGTGCTGATATAAAAAATGTAAAAATGTTTTTTGTTAGCTGTGTAAATTTGGCCTAGCGGCTTTCGGGTTTTGAGCAAATACCAGGCATAGGAGTGAGTTTGGTTTGGTTTGGGATCGGATCGGATGGGAACGGGAGTTGCGCACTTGCTTGGCCACGAGGGCAAACAAAAAGCGCAAACACGCGACCCTCGGCCACGCGCAATCGCAGTCCCGGGGATCGGACGTAATGTTATCCTTTGGCCGCCCAGTCCGCGAAATAAATTCGGAGGGAAAGGGCCGCGGATTCCGGGAACAACTGGCAGCCAGTCGTCGTCGCCGTTCTGCGCGCTGGCAAAAATCCAGAGAAATTTTTAGGGAACCATAAACGGGCCGGGGAAAAAGCCTCTATGCCGGAGCAGCGTTTTCAGCAACAGTTTTCGTTTACAGTTCCTTTTTATGTCTTTATGATTATTGCAATTAGAGGGAGACCGCCTGCACATCGCCGCCTCTCGCTCTACGCACCTCATAGGTAGGCATCTCATGGCCGTAATTACCGAGGAGGCAGCGTCTCAAGGTCGCCGCGGAGGGGAAGTGCGCGGGCGGATAACTCGCGATGATAATGGGCGCGATGGGTAGGTAATAAGCAGCGCAGCAGGTAGGCCTCGAACGGATAACTCGGCCAGGACCTCGGATAACTTCCCCTCGCCGGGACTGCAAGGCCGTTTCCCCGGAGGGGTGGCTGCGAACAGCAGGCGGCAAAGTGTCATGCGCAGGGATATTTATGCGCTATAACGGCGAGCGTGTGCCGAGAGCCCTCCGCTTTTGCTATATATGCAGGATCTGCCACAGGACCAGCTCATTCGCAAACTCAGCAGCGTTGCGTGCACATCGCAGAGTTAGAAAAATCACAGTCACACACATTCGAGATGACCACCACCAACCAGAGTCAGAGCCACTACAGCTACGCCGACAACATGAACATGTACAACATGTATCACCCCCACCCCCACAGCCTGCCGCCCACCTACTACGATAACTCCGGCAGCAGTTACTACCAGAACAGCGCCAGCTACCAGGGCTACCAGAGCTACTATCCCCAGGAGAGTTACGCCGAGAGCAGCTACTACTACAACAGCCAGGAACAGGTGGTCGCCCAAACTGCGCCGCCCACTGCCCAGCCCACCACCCCACCGCCCGCCAAGTGCGCCAAACGCAAGGCCGAGGAGGACGCCGCCTCCATCATCGCCGCCGTCGAGGAGAGGCCCAGCACCCTGAGGGCCCTGCTCACCAACCCCGTGAAGAAGCTGAAGTACACCCCCGACTACTTCTACACCACCGTCGAGCAGGTGAAGAAGGCTCCCGCCCCCACCGCCCCCTCCAAGGTCGCCGCCAGCCCCGCCCCCAGCTACGAGCAGGAGTACGTGGCCGTGCCCACGCCCAGCGCCTCCGAGGACGTCGACTACCTGGACGTCTACTCGCCCCAGTCGCAGTCGCAGAAGCTGAAGAATGGCGACTTTGCCACCCCGCCGCCAACCACGCCCACCTCCCTGCCGCCCGTCGAGGGCCTCAGCACTCCGCCTCAGTCGCCGGGGGAGAAGTCCTCGTCAGCTGTCAGCCAGGAGATCAATCATCGAATTGTGACAGCCCCGAACGGAGCCGGCGATTTCAATTGGTCGCACATCGAGGAGACTTTGGCATCAGGTAGGCATCGTTATACACCAACCCCTAAAATGCTCCCTAAAAATATTAAAAAGATATGAAAGAACATCTCTTTAATATTTCTCAAATACTGTAAGGAATCAATAACTAACCCATCTTCTTCTTTATGTTTACAGATTGCAAAGACTCGAAACGCACCAGGCAGACGTACACCCGCTACCAAACTTTGGAGCTCGAGAAGGAGTTCCACTTCAATCGCTACATCACCAGACGCCGTCGCATCGATATTGCCAATGCGCTGAGCCTGAGCGAAAGGCAGATCAAGATCTGGTTCCAGAACCGACGCATGAAGTCCAAGAAGGATCGCACGCTGGAGAGCTCCCCCGAGCACTGTGGTGCGGGATACGCGTCGTTGCTGCCACCCCTGGAGGCCACCGCCACCACCACCAGCGGCACCACCTCGGTTTCGATGCCCATGTACCACCACCAAGCCACCGCCTATCCCGCTTACAACCACAGCCACAGTCACAGCCACGGCTATGGCCTGCTCAATGATTACCCTCAGCAGCAGACCCACCAGCAGTACGAGGCCTACCCACAGCAGTACCAACAGCAGTGCAGCTACCAGCAACACCCGCAGGACCTGTACCATCTGCCTTGAGGTCCTCAGTTCCTCGCTCAGCTCCCCCGAGCGGAACCAAAGTCCGTACCGCCACAAAACCGAAACGCACTTCTCTCGACCATTTGTAGGTGACACGCAAATGGCCAAGCCGAGAACGAAGCTGCGAGGCGATGAGTCGCACAGTAGAGGGCGCACTCCCTACGGTGCCCAGTGTATTTTGGGCACAAGGACGAGTGCGCATGTGCGGAGGCAAAGGCAGAGGAAGAGGCCGACAGGAAAAGGATCCTTGCTGCGAACGGAACCCAGTGGCTGGCCATGATGGGTTCTCAGCGATCGATTAGCTGCGGCCAAACACAAACCCAAAACACTCAGCTGGGAGGCTGATAATGGCCAAAAGACTTGGAGACTGACACATGTTTTTGTACAGTTAGTTGTTAAGTTAAAGTTAAGTTACTAGAATCTTATTTATTGAATATAGAAAATCTAACGAATTTAAACAAATTGAACTGACTTTTTATTGGGTACGATTTCGGTTAAAAAATGTTATATAACATTTTAATTTCTTTAAAAACATGTATTAAAAAATGCAGTAACATTTTAAAGGACATCTTATAAGTGTTATATGATCTCTAAAAACTAATACCAATATGAAATATGGAAGGTCCCTTGCCTACTTTTGCATTATTGCAATATACCTACCTGCAAGTGAATGCTTTTGCTTACGGTTTCGATTGATATTTTAATAATTGGGTTAAATATTATTTTTAACATTTAACTTTTTTCAAACAAAAAAGAATCAAATAACATTTAATTAGTTCGGATTTAGGTCTAACATTGTTCTTTGTATATTTCTGATCTGACCCGTGGACAATTTTGTACTGACTTATATGACTAACTTATTTGTCCAATTTTCAGCTTTTCTTTTATTTATTTCTGATAAATTGCATTCTTTGATCGCTGCAGCCACCCCGACCCTTTTTTGCAGAACTTATACGAAAAGCAAACGATTTAATGTTGAGCACGAATCGTGCAAATTCGAGCAGCTGCAATTTCTCGCCTTGATCCCCTCATCGCCGACCCATTGCTATCTCCCGGGTTTTCTATAAAATTCACTCTTTTCGCCAGAGAAAATGTCACATTTTGGTCGGCCTCGGGGTATATCTACCACCACATCCCCTGCTCCCTTCCTCCCTTCGCCGCTGTTTGTCCGTCTATTGAAGTGAGACATTGATTGGTCATTTTTCATTGCACACCCGTGACAGTTATGGGTAACGCAACGCAAAAGGAAAAGCCGGATCCCGATGTGGAATTGAAATCAGAATCGAAATCAAAGGCAAAGGGTGCCATGTGCAGTCGCATTTTCCCCGGCATCATTTATCCGACTCATTAGATAAAAGTGGACAGTGGGTGAGCACGAGTAGCATCTGTGGACACCGTTAGGTGCGAAATGGCATTCGGTTAGTTTAGTGGTGAAGAATAAAAAAAATATTTTTAGAACTTTCAAATATTTGCATAAAATGTTTTTACGGGTGTTTGTAGAACAATTTAATTTTTAACTTTGAATATATTTTTATTTTTCAAATGATGTTTAACAGTGCTTAACAAACTCAAACAAAGGAACACATTTTTTGGGAATACTGCAGGTTATGCCAAATTCTAAAAGTTCAAAAAAATTTATAAAATTCACGAATTTTATTCCCCTAAACAAATAACATTTTTTAAGTATCTCAGGGTTTTTTGCTATTAAATTTATCAAAAAAAAAAAGATTGATAAAAAATATGTAATTGTACTTTCAGCCAAAATTAAATTTTCAATATAATATGATAGTTTTTTACTTTTTTATATTTCATTTGCCTTCTGGACGGGTCTGATGGTTTATTTAGCTATCTGCAGAGTTAAAACAATCAAAAGTCAACAATATTTTTATGGTTTCCAGAAAAGTCAACTTTTTCCTTGACCAACATTAACCAAGCAGATTTCAGAGGTTCTTTGTACCTTCCTTCAAGACATCTATACTTTTTTTTACCTCTTTAGTCAACATTAAGCAAGCAATTTTTACGGTTTCTCAAGAGTCAACATGGCCTTTTTTAATGTTTCTTTAGAATTCCCAGCAACACCCAAGAATTGGTAAAAGATTTACGTGTAAATTGCGAAAGAGTTACGTTAACTCTTCCCGAGTCCTTCTGCGAAACGAAGCCTTTTTTATCCTTTTTATTCGCATTTCGCTTTATTAGAGAGCCTCGGAGTCGGTTCTTAACTCATTCGCGAACCATAAAACCCGAGATTCGCGGAAGGAGTCGTCGCTGTGGGCGGAATCCTTTTGCGAGCCTTGTTCAGTCAAGGTTGCAAAGTCAATCCTTTAGCATAATCCTTTAAATAGCCAAAATAAAGCCCGCCTTTGTCAAAACAAAGCGCTTCGCTCGCAGAATTCGCATTTGCGAATAGGCGGTTCCATTGTGTCCACTTAGCCGGCAGGTACCGCCTCCTCGAAGTCCTCAAATTCCTCGGTTCCGAAGACTCCTCGCCCTGCATCCTATCCTATCCCTTCCACCAGCCTCAACCATAACGATCGTAAAGTTATCCTTTCGCAAACACGAGCACACGGTTACCTCCTTAAGCCGGCGAAGGAGTTACAAAGTCATAAAAACAAAACACCTTTGTCCGCGCAGCATTGTCGGTTGGCGAATTATCCTTTCTGTCCCCGCTGCCGAATCCTTAATCCGCGTTCTGTTTACAGCCAGCCAGAAGGAGACGGAGCGACAAATAGATAGAGATGGTGAGAAATTCGCCAATGACCCTGGCAAAAGGGGAAGGAACACGACAGGCCCGAACAGAACCGGAATGCAAGGGTATCGGCGGATAAGCCTTTAGCTGGAAAGGATTAAATTACATTATCCTTATGTTAAAGATAAACACAGAGCGTCTAATCCAAAACATTGGATCAAGCGTGATATTCGAATTAACTAAGTCAAGGAAAGTTTGGTCGTAAGAAATTTAAAGAAAAAGTACTCTTAGAAAAATATATCTTACGTGCATTTCTTTCCAATTTTTATACCCTTGCAGAGGGTATTATGATTTCAGTCAGAAGTTTGCAACGCAGTGAAGGAGACGTTTCCGACCCCATAAAGTATATATATTCTTGATCAGCATCACAAGACGAGTCGATCTAGCCATGTCCGTCTGTCCGTCTGTCCGTCTGTCCGTCCGTCTGTCCGTCTGTCCGTCTGTCTGTTTCTACGCAAACTAGTCTCTCAGTTTTTGAGCTATCGGGACAAAACTTTCGCAAAAGTCTTCTTTCTATTGCAGGTAGTATATATGTCGGAGCCGACCGGATCGGACAACTATATCTTATAGCTCCCATTGGAACAATCGGAAAAAAAAACTTTAAAAAATTCTAGCTTCGGTGTTTTTTGAAATATTACCTTCTACTTTTGGGGATGTTATTTTTTAAATATTTCTGAATTTCGAATTAATTTTTTAAAAAATCGGACTACTATATCATATAGCTGCCATAGGAACGATCGGAAAATTAATGGAAAAGTAATAGGAAATAAATTCAAGCTTCTTTGGTTTTTATTGTATTATCTTCTACTCTAGGATATGACTCTTTTTAAATATTTCCGAATTTCAATTTTAATTTAATCAAAATCGGACGACTATATCATATAGCTGCCATAGGAACGATCGGAAAATTAATGGAAAAGTAATAGGAAATAAATTCTAGCTTCTTTGGTTTTTATTGTATTATCTTCTACTCTAGGATATGACTCTTTTTAAATATTTCCGAATTTCAATTTTAATTTGATCAAAATCGGACGACTATATCATATAGCTGCCATAGGAACGATCGGAAAATTAATGAGAAATATTAGAAAATTGAACATTTTTGCGATTTGTTAATTAATAGGAATGATCTGCAAGGGTATATAAGCTTCGGCTGGCCGAAGCTAGCTTCCTTTCTTGTTTTGGATAAGTTTACCTTTAATTTTAAAGAAGTGTAGATAATTTCACTATAAACTGGTATAGTGTGTATTAAATACATTTCTGAAATTAATAAAGGTAACAATTTATTGATTAACTGACAAATCAAAAAAGTTGTAAAAGTAAGTTGTAAAATTATGGAACATTAATTGGTTTCCAAAATACATGTCATAAAATAAAGTTTATGAATATGAATAAATCATGTCGTCAAGAATGTTTTATAATGCTGATAGGCAAGGGTGGGTAATGACCACACACTTGAAAATCTCACCGAAATTACGCTCCTGTCATATTATCACCGAACATGAGATGATAATCGAGCTATGGTGATATGGTGATACCCAAACGACTTCGGCAAGTCATCGTGGAGGTCAGCACTTCTTTTGCGGCCGCACCCTTTGTTGTGATGGCCATATATTTATGGCGCTCAAAAAGCAATTAATTGTGACCCAAATCAACAATTTCCGAATGGATGGCAATATCAACACGGCAGCCCGATCTAATGGCCCGGCAAATGCCACCGATCTCCACGGACCAAGACGTAGGAATAGGAATGGATATATGGTATACACGTAGTGGGAATGGTAATGAGATCGAGATCGGCATGGCCTGGTATGCTGCATGAGTTATGGCCAGCACGGTAAGATGTCGCTCCAAATGCTTAATTTCTATGCACACTAGGAAAAATCTAAAAATACCTAATCTTACACTCTTAAATATTTCTTTTACATTTTTAATGTTCTACAAAACTTAGGCTCATTAAATGGACTAAAAATCAAAAATAATCAATGTTTACATAATAATATTTTACAAATAATATTATAGCGCATTATTAAATTTTCAGTATTAAAAAAATCCTACCAATTTGCTGAACTTTTTCCCAGTGCATTAACTTTGTTCATGTTGCTTGTACTTTCCACGGAATCTCCAAGTCAAACTCCGATGAAATCAGCGCCAAAACCAAAACTAAACCAAACCTGATCGTCCGCCAGCGGCTAGATCAGTGCTGAACCCTGCCCCAGCCAGAGGTTAACATCAATATGGTAATAAGCCATATCGCAGCCACTGAGAACCCCCGATCCCGATCCCAGGCCATCCTCATGTGAGGCTGGGGGATTTATGAGTTCACCGAATGCTTTATGGCGTGTCGCTTTGACTAATTTATCTGCAAAAGGCGACGGCGCTGGCCACGAATTTTTATTGTTAATTTATGATTAAGCTGATTATACCCGAATCGCTTTCGATTCGGGTTTTTGTAAGACATGCCTTTCAAGTGGAGGATTATACAAACTGTCTCGCTGCCGTTTGCCAATACTTAGAAAACAAGACCAATGAATTGGAAATATATCGATTTTCAGAAAATTTTATTACGGCTCTAGCTTTTTTTAAATTTTATAATCAAATCAAATGTGTATTTTAGCATGACACAAACTAACTCGTAAATGGAATATCTTTTAAAATAACTTTAGTAAGAACGGTTTTCTTTTGACTAGTTTAATGCCCGTAGTTGCTTATTTTGTTCTGAAAGCATTTGCTAAAATTAGTTTTAAAAAATTCTTATCCAAACGTCACCAAATCATAAAACAAGGAAAGCATCTTGTAAAGTAATCTTGCAGATATATTTCAATTATTGTTGATGCTTGCCCCGCCAGCTTATGAAAAAGTCTTTCGTTATTCTGAAAATGAGAGCGACTGCGAGGAAATCTCTGGTCGGTTTATTTTAAATGGGCCGTAAAAGATAATTTTAATTTTTAATCAAACATATGCACTGCGAAACCCGCACCGACGAGAACCGGCATCCACCGCGGATTTTTGTGTCAAAGAGGCCGCCGAAAAAACATGTGAGGATGCAACTCAGATTCAGCGGATGGCACCGCTCGACGTAGCACATCTTGAGTGCTCGAGAGCCCGATCTGCCACTGCCACCGCCTTCGCATCGGCACTATTTAGCTTTGGATATAGATGGCATTATACTCGCGTGTTCACGGCCATGGAACTGCCATATAAATTTCCAAAGAAGAGTAGAGCTTGATTGTATTGGGTATGGAAAAACTATTGGCAGAGTGAGCTGGTATTTTTTTAATTCTCCAAAAATAGTAATTTCGAAATGTTTTTTTTTAATTGCTAACTAATCTATTTTTAGCTTTATTTGTTAAAAATAACAAAAATACAAATCAGAAATAATTGTTATTAACGGTCCCGGGTTAAAATCATTACTTCTACACAGAGAGAATTTTTCAAACTGACTTAGTTCTTAAATCAAGTATTTGTATTTTCAATTCGAGAAAGTACTGATTTTGTGGAAATATTTTAAAAAAATGTCTAATACTTTCACATTGTTGTTTCCCCCTTTTTTGTCTCAAAAAAGGGTAAATTCTAAGATATAATATTTTATTATTTTTAAAAATATTTACGGATACAGTTTTCTTAAAGATATTTTAAGATAAGGTTTTTATGTTTTCTATATTATATTTATATTCTATATTATATTTTTACGTCAAAATAAATTATGTTAATTTTATGAAACCACAAATATTTTAAGCTACCAATAAAAATTGCATTAGCTAATTTTACCATTGCTATGGTTAGTATAATATCACTCAGAACTTTGCAACGCAGTGAAGGACACGTTTCCGATAGCACCAATAGCCGAGTCCACCTAGCCATATCCGTCTGTCCCTCTAACCGTCTGTCCGCCTCTTCGTTTCAATGCGAACTAGTCGGTCAGTTTTAAATCTATCGCGATGAAACTTTCCCATGTCGAGCCGGATCGGACTACATTATCTTACGGCTCCCATATTAGTAATCAGAAAAATAGTAGAAAACATATTAATAGGCATGTTGATTTTTGTCAGTTTAAAACAGCGGTCGGCACACACGATGATATTTTGTTTTATATATGTGGGAGTAATTTGCACTGGGCAGCTCATAGATGTGTGTGTGCAGACTGCTGTTCTACAGTGTCTGTGAGAGGCAGCGAATGGACAAAGCAATTCCCTACGTTCACTTAATAGGACTCTGCCGACCGCTGGTCTAAAACAATATTTCAAACAACGCAATAATTTATCTGCAATACCAAAGCGCCGATCACAATAATCTCAAAATTGTATAAAAATAAAAAATTGATCCAATTATCGCCATCAAGTGGCAAGTGGCGAAAACCTCAAATTCAAAATGAAAATATCAAGATCCTTTCCAATTAGATTTTTTCGAAAATGTCACAATGTCCTTTATCTACATAATACATGTTATTTACATGGATGTTTATATCCAAGACAACAACCTAAATAGAACGCTTGCACTGCTTGTTTGAGCTGCTTGCAACATTGTTGCTATGAAGAAGAAGAAATTTGAAATGAAAATAAGCAACATTTTGACCTTTTTCTTAAATTTTAATATTTTTTTAGTTAAAAAAAGGACATTTCCTTTTTTAATAAATTTATTATACGTTAGGGGCTGTCCATTTATTACGCAATCACGTGTGGTGGGGGAGGGGGACAACCAAATAATTACAAAACATTTTTTATTTATTTTTTAAGAATTGATTACATGGATCGCCAAAATTGTGATTACGTAATATATGGGCATATATCGATCGACAAGCACTTTAACCGTGATTTTCAAAGTTGTATTTCAAAAGCTTTTACATTGACCTATTATTTTTTTATAGCAAAATATGGTTACATTATTTTATCAGCTAAACACACAACTTTGAAATGTAATCGCAATCCATCAAAGGTAATTTTTTCTGGGTTTTTTGGAGTTCAAGCTCCTGGGCAAGATTTCTTAAAAGGACTTTTGACGATACTTTTAAAATTTTACCTTTCAAGCGATCAAAAATATTTCTTCAAATAGTCTTGCTCCGCTATTCTTTGCAATCAAAAAATATATATGCTTCCCCGTTTTGTTCTCCTAATTGCGGCCCATGAATGAGTTTCCACGACACTCGTTCCACGGCAAACAATAGTTGGGGAAAATACACAGAATGCGGTGCACTCACAGATATTATTGTCGTTCGTCGAAACTTCAAAGATATCCGACATTTTTGTTTTGTCTTGCGTGAGTCGTGAGCGTGAACCGGCAAAAGTTTTGTATGGCGCCTCTCTACAGTTGTTCCTCAATTAAACTTTCCTGTGCCCCCGTGCTCCTCCCTCTCCGCGATTTCCCCCACAAGGCAAACACACAATGCGAGGTCTGAGTAAATATGGCGCAAGTAAACAAAAATATCTGGAAGATACAATTATACGCACGCAATTCGTCAATCAGAACGACATTTTTCTTTTATTTGCTCGCCGGTCGTTAAAAGCCGCAGCAACCTGAGAATGGGAGAACAAATGTAATAAAAGTGCCGCAAGGCGTTGTTTCTTTTTTTTCGAGCCCACAGTCTGGCGGAATAATAACCTCTGTTGTGTTTGGGTTTGTTTTGTTTCGAGTTCAGGGCTTTCCTGGGCAATTATAATTCTGTTAGATTGAGTTGCTCTCTCTGGATTTTTCTGCTGCAGTCCGAATCGCTTGAATGCCGAGATGCTCGCACAAAAGGTAAACTAATTAATTGATTAATGGCCGCGATCACACGCCGTATCTCGCAAATTAATATTATTCAATTTAAAACTGACTTAAAGTCGTTTTCACCACAACTAAGAGTTGTCGCACTATAATGGCGCTCATTAATTTCCCCAGCCCCAAACAGAGAAAGAGGGCTGCAGAGAAAGAGAGAGAAAGACAGAGAGAGCAGTCAGCAAGATCCTTTTGAGATCTTTATCGCCTCGCCGATCCCTCCGACCATCGATAGTCCCCGAATGAATCAGTTGCCGCTTGTCACATGCGCCCAAGTCGGACCTCAGATAATGCCAATGGATCGCATAACTCAAATCTCGGACTCGGCTCTCGGACTCCGAAACCGGCGTCCTGGTCACATGAGTCCCCACAATTAATTGAGCTGTTAAATGTAAGTCTCGGAGAAACGAAAGGGAAAAATTAAAATTGACATCCCAATTAATATTTGGCTCGTTTGCATGTCGGGGCGACCGGAGTACTCGGAACAGCTTACAGGTTCTTCAGGTTTTCCGTCCTCCAAGTGCCGCCGAAGATTTTGTCTCGTGAGGCATCCCCAAATCGTATCGATTTCAATCAGTTAGGTGTGGATATTTCAATTTCATCCTCAAATTACTTTTAAAATGATAAGCTTGTGGCCGGAGACTCTTAGAATACCATTGGTTCAGCTTAAAAAAATAAAGTTATCGGAACAAGTGAGCCATATAATATCTTTATCGGAGTTGTGCTGTGATTCAAAAGTTCAGGACAACAAATTAATAGTTTAAGGATGTAATTATTAAATACAATGCAGGTTTTCAGCTTTTCAGGTATCTATCAAATAAAAACCATCAAAGCATATCTTTTTTCGAAGATATTTTCCGAGTTACTTGCTGAAGGATAACATCGGAGGCTGGAAACCAATTAGATGATTGTATTCCCCCAGTTCGCTGAATGTATCCCATAGATTAAAACATTTTAATTACACGCATCGCTTGGTGGGTTTTCCCGGCTTTCCCTGCTCGCTGACTGATATGGATTTGTTCCACGCAACGTTCCGGGGATCAAATATGTATAATGAAAACTTCAACGCCATCGAGGGTTCCTTACCTCTGACGGAATGCTGCCAGGGTTTGGCTGGCTTTTCGGGCCAGTCGTCATCGCCGTCATCCACCAAGATGGTAGGCATTTAAGGCCGGCACAATCACACAGACGGGGCCTGTCCGAGAGTATCCTTTTCGCTTCTTTCACTGGCTCGGCCTCCCTTCAGGGGCGTAGTGCATGATAAATGCCGGGGAATCCGTCAATGTCAAAATCAGACTGTTACAAAGCAGCAACGGCGTCCGCAGCTCTCCGAAGGGAATGAAAAGGAGCAGGGGCAGGGACAGGAGCAGGAGCTGGAAATGGAAATGCGTCCAGGATGCGAGCAAGAGCATCAGCATCGCAAGCAACGACAGCCGCTCCAGATTCGGAATCCCATTTCAATATCATGCATTCAATATTCACTTAATATTTTCGCATCATTTTTGCCTTTTTCGGGTTGAATATTTTGAACACCAAATAAATTAACACTGCAACAATTTTATTCTGGAAAACACTTTATTTTAATACCATAATAGTAATATATCAGAACAACATTTTCAAGTACATTTATTTAAAAATATTTTATAGTACCTTAAACTAAATAGTTTTAATTAGTGATTTAATCGACCTATGTTTACTATTAAGTACGTTAATTTTATTTACTCAACTAGAAATATTTTTAATACCTCCCTTTAATAATATTAAAAAAAAATGATTTTTTTACATTGATGCGAGATAAAAAAAATTTATTTATATTATTTAAATCTCATATATCTGTGTTTTTTTTGTGGTAACCATTTTCCTCAACATATCCCTTCCAAAAAACATTTTAAGTGTTGAAGTAATTTAAGCTCAAAACAAGATTACTTCATTGATTACAAGACTACTTAATCTCGATAATCAAAAAGAGAGAAATGTGATCTAACTATCTAAATAACTAACTAACTCTCACTCATATTTTTCTCACTGTGCGCCAAGACAGTCCGGAACATGCGTATATGCAGGCCATGCAAATGCCAATGCAAAATCATCTAGCGGAAATTATGCTGACTAATTGAAGGTGATTAATCAGCTCCTGGCGCCCACACAGCAACAATGGCAATGTGAAGCGGCGTGTGCAGTCGTGGCTGTTGAGTAACTGGCTAGAATTGAATTTGATATGCTCCATTGGCACCTTACCTCATGTCAGCCCAAACCGGGATAAAGTAATTAAATTACTCAGTGGTGCAAAAGTGTTTTCTATTAGTATTTTTAATTTGACATGCAAACTGAGCGGGGTTCCGTTGCAAGAGAAGACAAAATATATGCTGTGTTAGGTCTAAATTAATAGATGAGATATAAAATTAGTAATTCTGTGTGGAATTTGTATTGTGGTACCTCGTTTTAAATACTGTTCAGCTTGTTACAATTAAATAAACCCTTAATTAATGTTTATCCTTTGTTTCTTCCTTTGTTTTAATATAGCTAAAATTTCCATTTCTATAAACATTAAAGTCCATCTCAATATTAAACAAATTTCCAAATCCGCACAAAAAGCAAATATTTTGTCCTGGTCGGGGCAAAAAACGAAATAAGCATGTCCATTGGCGAGTATTTTGACAAATTGCCCGATTGGACATTGAAACATTTTATCTGCCATGTCGTCGATGCCAATGGGCGTAGTCCTGTGGGAGGAGGGTGGATTGTGGGTGGTGGTTGGTGGGTGCCTGGCAGGCGAAGTGGGTGAAATCTGACAGGGGGATGGGCGATGGGCCATGCGTTGGGTCAGTGCGTGGCATTTTGGTCATTTATATGAACACTCGTCCTTTTTCATTGCCAGTTGGTGTCCCTGCCTCGCTCCCTCGGCCATTCGCTATCTCTGTCTGGGCACATGTGTGTAACTTCCAAACTCCAAACCAAACTCAACCGAACCGATCCAGAAGGGCCGCTTTCGGGAGCACATCATGGCGAATGACAGATTAGCAAAGTCCCAATGGACATTTGTAACCGAACGGAGACTCGAGTGTGGGCGGTATTTACACTGAAAGAAAATCAAACCTTTCCTTAGGATAAAATGTTTAATTTTGTCACCTAAAATTTAATTTTTTCAATTAATATATAATGAATTAATGAATAAAATCTGGACTTCTGAGTTTTTGATAATATGTTTATTGCCTTCTGTATAAGCTTTAATAACATATTTTCAATGTTACAATATATAATATAATTAGCTTCTTAATATTACTTTATCTCCTCCTATGCGGATATGCAAATATACGTATGATTGTATAACAAATAATTTTCACTTAAACCTTAACAGCTTCTTCTTTTATTTGAAGGTATAGATATTTGTTGGCTCTTATAAGCGGAAATTAGTAACTTTAAAGCTTAAGGTTTTTTTAAGCTTGCCAACAAAATATGTTTTGAGTGTCGGCGAGTGGGATTATTTTGGGTGGTGGATCCGAGTGTAATTTAAATTGCCAGCCTGGCCGGAACGCAGCGCTTTTGACCGCTGCCCACCTTGAGTCCCCGGAGACGCTCGCCGGAGGACGTGGACGCTCCTTATCGGCCGTGATTACTTTCTAATCCGTGGCAGCATCAGAGGCAGTCGGTCCGGCGTTGACACAAACAAATGGCCCACTGGCAGCGGCAGTCGGAATGACAGGGCACATCAAACGGGCCACAGTGAAAGGTATTAATTGCCGGACGGAGTCCAGGTAGGCTATCAGGACTTGTGGTGGGTGAGAGTGTTTTTAATGTGAAAGCAATTTCAGCAAATCCAGGCCGACTCAAACAAAACTGCCGCCTCTCACAGCTCGCAGGTACATGTGGAAATTCTTTAGTTATTATGACCAAAGTGGCCATAATTATTTTGATGTTGCTTTGTAATTAGTGTTCGATCAGCTGAATGAATGGACAGGGAAGGAAAGCCAGAGGGCAAAAGGGAAAGTGAAAAATTGCATTTCATGCGTGGCTGCCTCAACGAGGAAATTACGCACTTATTTCGTTTGTAAGGAAAGCGAAATTCGTCTGGGAACAACTAATTGCAGTCATTCGGTGCACTTGCAAAATGGCTGACTCGGATGTAATGGCCGAAAGAAAATCATTGTAATCGATATAAAGCAACATCTGAGGGAGATGATCTGTGGGTTAATGCAGTGCAGGAACTAGGGATAAATTCGTAGCTTGATTGACATTAGGGGGTTGGAATTGCTCCTTTTTATCCTTCGGAAATAAGATGTTTTGAACGTCACAAGTTGTAGAAAACATAATAAATTTATAAGATAAATTATTAAGTTTTGACAATACTCGTTAAAGAAATTTAAGTTAATGAAGATATTTTCCAATGGCAATGCATTTTAAAATGCTAATAAAATATTACAAATTAATTTTTTTTGTAAATCAATTTCATGCTGATAACTTAAATCTGTACTGCCACTAAACTAATGCTTAAGCCCTTTTAAATATAAGAATAAAATACCATCGGCTTAGGAATCAATAAACACCCAGTCACCCCCGCACACCCACAAGGAACATCTGCTCAAATTGAATCCACCTAGGGGTTATAGGGTGCCTAGGCCAAGAAGATCTCCTGTCATTTGAATGCGTCTCTCTGTCGGCGGTTGAGTAATGGCCGCAACTCCCGTTGACGAGCAAAACAAATTTCATTGCAACGTCTCATACTATCAATGTCGGCAATATGTCAAATATAACAGCAGCAGTCGGGATCGGGAAGTTCGGGGTATATGTATATATGTGGACTGCGGGAGTGGCAGCCACGTGATGCCAAAAAAGTAAAAATACCAAAATGAGAGATGCAGAAGCTGTTGGGCGATGCAATGGCAGAGGCGCATAAAAATTCATTTTGAAACTTCTGCTCCCGTCAGCCGCTCCCGCATGTGAGGCACAAATTAATAATGACGCCAACGGCGTCGACGGCGCGACGAGGCTATATAGCCATATATCTAGATGCAGTCGGGTGGGCAGCAGATTGCACCTAGAGATGAGTATTGGATCAACCATCAGCATCTACATTGCAACTATGATTCAAACCTGTTAGAATTATCATTCTCGTATCAAAGTATTTAAGATTTTATTTTCTATTAATTTATTTTTACAACCACAGACAAATTTTAAAAATATATACGCCGTTCTAAATTTACTGATTAAATACCACAATGTGTTGGTATTTTTGTTGTTTATGCATTACAGATAGACATCACTGTGGACGGTTGTACAAGAAGGCTACTATATATAGCAGCCGAATCGAAAATCTGCGACGACAGTCCGATCTCAATAAGTGATAAACCTATCGAAAAGTATTATTATTCCTCTCAAATTTTGATTCTAAGACTTTTTAAAATTTCTAAAGGATATTTTAAAATTCTAAAATTATTCTTCGCAAAAGCTAGAAAGTTGGGATTACCCACACATATTTTTGGGCTTCCTACGCAGCGGAAGTTTATTTCAGCCGAGCGCCACGCCTCTCTAACGCCCACAATCGCCCACAAACGATTTTCGTATGTGCCTAGCGCCCACATTTGTAAAAATTTCGGAGAAGTATAAATGCAATTTTGTTGCGTTTATTTATACCTTTTGAAATGTAGAAGAAATTCTTCAAATCAGACCATTCGTTTAAAAGTTAACCCGATCAAAGTTTTATATCTCCATCTCCCTCGCACTTCCTTTAGCTGAGTAACAGGTATCTTATAGTCGGGACACCCGACTATTGCGTACTCTCTTGTTTTTCATCTCGTTAAGAGGTGTTTCTGTTTAATACATCAAAGCATGGGATCTTGTTTATGGACTCGTGTCACGATGACATATCTTTCTCCGATTCGAATGCAGTTTCCGACATCAAAGAGCTGGCGAATCGCTGTCTGACTTTTGCCATTGGCTTGTTTGAGTGACAGATCGTTCTGCAGGAAGCTTTGAAGTGGAACCCGTGGCAACCGTTTAAGATATAATTAACTCAGTGCACACGAAAATTGGCGAAGAATAAATGGAAGTGAAATTTGTTTTCAATATTCAATGCCCCCGAGCGAATGCCAAACAAATGACAAACACAATTCCCCATTATGTGGGAAATGTGTTAACAGAGAAATCAACAGAACGAACAAAAAGCAAACAGAAAGCCCAAATCAAACGACAGTCGAACGATGGGGAGAATAAAAACTTTGCCCACTGACAAACCACTCAACTCATTGACATTGAAAACAACAACAACCAAACAAAACAAACTCGCACAGAAAATTAGATTAATTTGGGTAATTTGAAGTTTCGTTGTAATGAGTTTGGTCAGTCATTTGGCTTTGACATTTTCGTTTATTCGGCTTTGTTGTCTTTATTTCGAGGGTCCGCGACTTTGTCAACGATTTTCTTATCCCCTGCCCAGTGAAAATCCATCAGGGAGCCGAACTCGGACCCAAAGTTTTATTTATCTTAGAATTTTTGTCATAACGTCGCCTCTGATGCTGTTTGCTGCTTGCTCTTTATTTATTCGGCTGCCCGAAATGTTGAAGTTGCCCATTTTTTGAGTGCCCCGAGCGACATCAGTTCCGCATTCAGGGATTCCGATTCCAATTCCAATTCCGACCCGCTTGCAGTTGCATCTCTGGTATCTCTGGGGAACCAGGGCTCCGAGTTCCAGGCGGGAAGGGGGCGAACGTGTTTCTTATTATTTTTCGCTGATTAATCGATTGTCGGCTGCGTGTCGCTGGCTCTCCCTGCCTCCATATGTCATCCCCAGTGCAGCGCCCAGTGATTCAGACACTTGTCACTGGAAAAATGTAAACATGAAATGCATTTATGTAGAAATGTGAAAAAATATCTGCGCGAAATACAAATATCCCCCCGTCATCTGGGGGATGCAAAGTTGCTGTGAGTAAAAAATGGTTTGACATGACGCGTCTCAGTTGAGAGACTCGCTGGGATTGGATGGGGGAGCCATTGCGTAAGGGAAAATGGATTACTTTAATTTCTCCGAATGTTTTCCGAAAAAGTATTCGAAAGTAGCGCACGAATACTAAGGAATATCAAGTATTAAAAGCTTTGGAAAGTAAAACTATGGTGTTAGATTAAATCATAGCTTTAAAAATATTTAAAGTTTCTTAGTTAGGTGAATAGTTTTTGGTTTGTGTTAAATTAAATAAGTATTTTTGCCATGTAAGTACAAACAACAGACAGCAATGGATAATAAATAATTCAGACTTTGAGTTAAAGATTAATAGAGCCGAGTTTCTTTTGGACCAAGGATGATACACAAACCGTTTACTGCCAACCTCCCCTCGACAAAATTCTGCTTCCGTCACTGATTATAACCATTACTTAATCCCAATAAAATAACACTAACTTATTTAACCATTTTTAAGATATTTACATAAGTACAATAATATCACCAAAATCGAAGGTATATGCATTAAAAATTAAAAAGATATCGGAAATCCTTTTTATAATAATGGAATTAAATACAACAACATCATACCTGAACGAAATTAAATTTTTTGTATTCCCCATTGACTCTTATTGCGGACAAAACCCAAAGCTTGATATTGATAAAACAAAATATGCAACAATTCCCAAACGTTACATTTTTAGCAAGGAGCTGGCCCGCAATTTGAACCGCATGGATTGGATTTCCTTCAGAGCCTTTGGCATTGGCCTGCTCATTGTTTTCCGAGTGCCGTGGCCCCGGTTCCCAGGTCCCAGATCCCAGTTCCCAACTCCCGGTTCCCAGTCCCTTCTCCGGATTTTGCCCTCCCTGCTGCCTCTATAGAGCATACTGGCTCCCCTGGCTTCAGATCCCGGCTGCTGGTTCGGTCTGCTGGGCTGCTTTTGATGATGATGGCATTTCCTTTGGTAGTTGCGTACGTCATAGATTAATGGCAGCAATCCATCAAAATCACTCGATGGACATGACGAACAGCCGAAAATTCAGAAGAAGCAGCCAGTTCGTCCAGCAGCTCTGAAAGAGCAAGGGAGACGAACAATGAGGGAGAAAGAGAGGGGGATGGTTTGCCAGCTTGCCAGTCAAAAAAGGCACAATTTTTGGGTTTTCGGTTTATTGCGTTCTTTGTGGCCTGGTGGATTTTTTGTTGCCAACTCCTGAATTTGCTGTGAATTTTTATCAGGCTTTTTGACCAAATCTTGCATTGGCTTTATGTTTTGGTCAAAGAGAGGCCTTTTTATGGCCCTAATCATTGTTTTATGTAATCAACTATTTCTGTCTAAAAGTTTAGGTGTTTTTTAAGAAAACTTAAATTGGATGTTAGGTTTTATAATTTATTAAAAACGCTGACATCATTCTATGCTCACTTTAAAAACTTTTGTTTAGAAATAAATTTTAAAAAAGAATTGTAAAACAACTATTTTACCTCAACTTTAGTTATTAAACAACAAAGCGTAATGAAAAACAAGAAAGGAAGTTAGCTTCGGCCAGTCGAAGTTTATAAACCCTTGCAGATATGCCTACTTAAAATGTTGTTTTTACATTGTCAAAAATCAAAACGCCTACTTTCTACAAAGTTACAATGGTTTTTCTATTATTTTTTTGATAATTCCTGTGGGAGCCATAAGAAATAGTGGTCCGATCCGGCTCGTTCCGACATATGTACTACCTGCAATAGAAAGAAGATTTTTGGAAAGTTTCATAGCGATAGCTTTAAAACTGAGGGACTAGTTCGCATAGAAACGGACAGACGGACTAGGCTAGATGGACTCGGCTATCGATGCTGATCAAAAATATATATACTTTATGTGGTCGGAAACGTCTCCTTCACTGCGTTGCAAACATGTGACTGAAATTATAATACCCTCTGCAAGGGTATAAATATAGAAATTATCGGAGAAATTTATTAATATCAATTATAAAAGCAGGCCTGACAGCATTTTATTTAGATAGATTATTTTTTTCTAAGCATAGATTTTTACTTTACCCACAGTTCATCATTGAACTGCTACACCCAGAAAAATGATGGACAACATTTTAGGTCATGCATAGCCTAAAACATTTTAAATGGACTAAAAGTTCCTTTTTAGGTCATGTACTGCCTAAAAATTTAAATTTTTGGTATATTTGCCCTACTATTTAGGTCCCGTATAGCCTAATATTTTAAGTCATCGTGGGCCTTAAAATTAATGCATTTTACCTAAATAAATTTGCACGGAACTCTGATACCGTTCTAGCGACGCTATAATTCCCAACCAGTTATAGCGCGGCTTGCATGGTAACCCACTTCGATCGTTGAATAAAACAGCGATTTCACTGCTGAACAGTGAAGCCTCTTCGCTCGTTTTTGTGTGTTGGAATAATGACGACTTCTTGAAGACTAAGCCGACATTGACCTCGAGTTAGCTATAAATTTCTCTGTATTTACTTTATAATATGAAACATTTTTCAGTACAAATTTTTAGGCCAAATAAAGCCTAAAATTTTTTTTAAGGCAGCCAATTACCTAAAATCTAGGCCAAAAATTACCCCATTTTAGGCCATTAATGGCCTAACATTTTAGGTCATACAATCCTAAATTTTAGGCCATTCAAGGACTTAGCTCCAGTTTAAGGCCAATTTTACCTAAATTCTAGGCCATTTTTTGACATTTTAGGTCATTTTTTTTCTGGGTGTGTGCAGTACACCTGAATGGCCTAAAATTTAGGATTGTATGTCCTAAAATGTTAGGCCATTAATGGCCTAAAATGGGGTAATTTTTGGCCTAGATTTTAGGTAATTGGCTGCCTTAAAAAAAATTTTAGGCTTTATTTGGCCTAAAAATTTGTACTGAAAAATGTTTCATATTATAAAGTAAATACAGAGAAATTTATAGCTAACTCGAGGTCAATGTCGGCTTAGTCTTCAAGAAGTCGTCATTATTCCAACACACAAAAACGAGCGAAGAGGCTTCACTGTTCAGCAGTGAAATCGCTGTTTTATTCAACGATCGAAGTGGGTTACCATGCAAGCCGCGCTATAACTGGTTGGGAATTATAGCGTCGCTAGAACGGTATCAGAGTTCCGTGCAAATTTATTTAGGTAAAATGCATTAATTTTAAGGCCCACGATGACTTAAAATATTAGGCTATACGGGACCTAAATAGTATGGCAAATATACCAAAAATTTAAATTTTTAGGCAGTACATGACCTAAAAAGGAACTTTTAGTCCATTTAAAATGTTTTAGGCTATGCATGACCTAAAATGTTGTCCATCATTTTTCTGGGTGCACGTTAAAAAAACATTATTGAAAAACAGTTGTTTCTCAAATTTCTAAAAACTACCCACAAATTTTGATTTTTAAATTTCGGTGTGACCTAAAAGTTTTGAATGCGCGTAGGTTATATTTAGCTAAGATGGCATATCAAAGACACATGAAACTATTAAATTGCAGGAAGAGTAAATTTTTGTCGGGATGTGTGATAATGGCAAAAATTCAATCTGTATGTGTGCAATGTGAGACTTTTGACCCTATATATTCAACTGGATTTAAAGATTCTCATTGAATCGAGGGCGTCAAAGTGCATCGTTCATGCAGACGCAGTGATCAATCAATTGCCGGAAGAGCTGGCAACTCGCAAGGTCCAATGACAACGTTTCTATGAATAGACCAAAGATCCCAGACCATCGCACACTTACCAACGAGATCGAGGAGGCACACCACTTAGCATGAATCCGGCATTAGTGGGAAGGCATCGACATCCCCAGAAGATACTTGAGATCGGCCATGGGAGAGAAGAAAATCGGGAAAGTGGGAAATTCGGGGAGAGCACTGGCGTTCGCTTGCCACGTTCAATTAACAACAAAAGTGTGACTGCGACACGTCCTCGGTGCACGGAGTGATTACTGTACACCTCTGCGCCCAGACATCTGTGAGTTTTATTCAAAACTCTTGTCTCCTGGTCGACGGCATTATCGGAAACTGATTAATAACCATTGTCGAGCTGTGTCGGCATTCCCAAAGTGTGAGTTCATGTTCCCCGATCTCGGGTCCCCTTCGCAAAGCGAAGACCTTGTTCCGAACTGTGTACTCTGTCTTGATCTGTTAGGGATTTCGGTTTCTCATTAGGCATATTCCAACCAGAACACGATCTGTGGATTTGAAAAAAACATAGGGGGAAAATAATTAGTTAAGTAAGTTTTCCGTTTGAATTAGTAAGGAATTATAATGTTAAAACAACTTAATTAATTATATTGCAAACTTATAATATTGGATACTACGAAATTTTTGTGAATTTTGGGTTCTGAATATAGTTGCATTACATAAAGGACTAAATTAATGATTAAAATATTTAAATGTTCTTCAAAGTTCTCAGATTATATCCAAAACTATTTATAGTTGTTTCAAATTAATCAAAAAAAATATTTTAAGCGAGAACATTCATTATGGAGATTTTTAAGCCCATGAACAGTTTAATTGTTTTTTAAGTGCCGCACAAATTACATAATCAGGTTCGAGAAAAGCCAAGGGCCTAGGACTCTGAATCGAATTCAGAGACGAATTCCGAATTAGTTGGCTCCTTTTTTGGGGATGGGCTTGTTTTCCTGCCCTGGCCCCTTGCGATTATTCGTCTGTTTTGGTTGATAAATGCTTTTATCACCGCATCGAGTTCATTCAGTGCCGGCAGCGCTTAATCTGAATGCCATCGTCAACTGATGGCAGGGCATTAGTTTTCCAGGGGCGTCCGAAGGGGGCAGGGGCCTCATCTGGGGCTTGCCAGCGGAAGTTTCATTACAGTCGCCCAAAGGAGGAAATGAAACGAATGCCCCGCTCCTGGGGAAGCGCTGAAATCGATGCGTATCTTGAGCGATGATTTGCGGTGTGTGCGAGTTGAAAGTTTGTGAAAACCATAAAATAATTAACACTTGATTATTATTCGGGGAGCGATGACTGGACGAAAGTTTGGCAACTCGCTTAAGTGCCAACATGGGTGACATCGATTTAATTTGCTCGCCAACTCCTGCAAAAACTATTTCACTGCAATCTAAAAACAGATTTAGACTTTGCCGCTGTCAGCAGCAGAAAGTGCAGAAAAGCAGTTGAGATTTTTGGGGCGCTGGGGGATGCAAATTTCTGCACAGCAAGATGGATGCAGACATTAATTTATCAAAAAAGTCCACACCCTCCGCGTCGCCTTTGTTCTTCCTAATAAACTTAAGTGCAAGTTGCAAGCCGGCGACAAAAGAAGCCAAGACAAAAGCAGCAGGAATAAAAAATTAACGTCAAACAAAGAAAATCCACCATTATTATGTGCCACGCACACACACACAAATGCGACTGAGGGAAATGCGGTTTACTACGGTTTTCCGGGGCGGCTTCAAAAGTTTTGGAAGATGGTATAAAATGGAAATTCATTATCAATTTTAACTGAATACCATGGTACTGTTTGAACCAAATAGGTTAGTAGCTATTTTAATTTAAGGAAAAGAAAAATTAAATTAAAAAACGCAGATTTGTAAACCTTTCTTTTTTAATTAATTTGTTAGTTCCCAAAAAAATGTTTTTTTCGTGGCTAAGTTCTTTTTATTATATTTCTGTTCGATAACAATTTGACTTTGTAAAGTATTAGAGCCCCCCAAGCAAGGCTAAAGCGTGAAAAAATTCGCTTTTCATCCCTGTAAGGATATTCTTTTCGGGAAGCCATAGTTCTCTGTTACTGTTTTTTTTTTGCTC
The DNA here is from genome assembly GCF_030179915.1 of Drosophila takahashii. Classification (NCBI taxonomy): domain Eukaryota; kingdom Metazoa; phylum Arthropoda; class Insecta; order Diptera; family Drosophilidae; genus Drosophila; species Drosophila takahashii. Next base: position 11,116,399 of record NC_091681.1, read on the forward strand.
CAGGGAAACAAGGGTGACATGATGGACAGACGTCGACGTTTTTCATCAGCGGTCGTCATCTTGTGTCATCGTCAGACGACGACTTTTACACTGAGAGAATTTGTTGTTCGAAGTGGTCATCCATTCAATCAAGATTATTATTATTTGTAACATATAAACGGAATAATCATAATAAACACAATTGATGAGTTAATCAATAACCTTTCACTTCCACTTATGATATTTTAGTGAATGTAAACTTCAATTTTTCTAAAACTTAATTCCCAGACACGTTTGTTAAAATGTTTACAAATAGACCATTGTTTCCTTTCTCTATTATTAATACTTATTTCCGTTATTGGTTTTTTTTTAGATATATGTTCACTATGTAAATGATAATTGTATTTTTCGGACTTTGTACTCGTCTTTAAAAACATGTAAAAACATTAATTATGTAATTTCTTGTTATAATTTTTTCCCACAGTGCACCGGTCTTCCGCAGAGACTCACGCACTCAGAATTGTGCGTATGGCGGCCATTGGCATCATGGCGGTGCTACGGTGGTGCCATGGTGGTGGTGCTGCGATGGTGGTGGCAGTTGTGCGTATTTTTGTGTCACATTCCAATCTATATCAATCTTGTGTTTGCAATGACGGATGGCATTTGTCAATGTCAGACATTTTCGTTTTCCATTTGAGCCTCTAATGGCAGACGGGCAGAAGGGCAGAGAAGCCGGAACAGGAACGCGAGCAGGGTCCTGTGTTCTGGATCCTGTTTAGTAGTGTCCTGGGCCTGAAAGTCACTCAGCCACTTGCCGAAGTCATCGCCCACGCCCACCCCGCCCGCACCCACGAGCCACCCACCACCTTCCTCTCACCGCCCAAAAGCCCTCGACGCATGAGTTTGACGAATTTGATGTCAAATATTTTCCTTGTTTCCCTCGACATTTTTTTATGAAAAGCATTTTCTGAGAATTAGAATTGGCTTCTCTGGCTGCCTTTCTCCCCCAAGGCAAAGGGAAAATTCTTTAGTGTTTGGGGTTGTTGTGTTCGTTCCCCTCTTTTCTCATATAAGTTTTTTTTTGGAATGAGGAAATCAGTAAATGTGTTTGCATTAAGTGTTTTCGATTCCCAAATATTTGCATTATTTTGGGTAACTTGGAGCTTTTGTAGGATGGGTATTTATTCATTCAAGCAAAGTGTCCTGCTAATTAAAACTTGGATTTGGGGTTTGAATAACGAGAGTAATTAGCTTAATTTAATAAAAATAAGAAAAACAAGTGAATCTGGTCCATTATTAGTATTTTTAGGGTAATTAATTTAAAATATTCTCTTGAGGAAGAACAAAATTAGAACTTTTTTAGTATATTTCTATCATTATTTATTTATAATTATATTTAATTTTATTTAAAAAGAACTATAATTTGTAGATATTCAATATTGTTACTAAACTTGTTCCGGTAATAATATATACCAAGAGGAAATTTAAGTACTTATTAAATTAAATCCTTAAATTTCGCTTACGAGAGAGCTCTACTCAACTTGCTATCCCATCCAAATCTTCATTACACGTCACCTCTCGAAGGGAGTTACTCGCAACAAATTGGAAAGTCATTAATCACGGTGCTAAATGTTTAATTTAGCAGGCCCGGCAGGACAGTCGCCGTCAAAACAAACACTCGACATCATTCAACATTAAGTAATGATAAGCCAAGACCTGCGTGTCCCTATAAAATATGAAGAACAACTGAAACAATGATGAGGTTGAGCAGAGTAAACATAAACCACCCGCCAATGTGTCAGCAGCCAAAAGGGAAAACAGTCCAAACAGTCAAAACCAAAACGAAAACCAAAATAAAACGAACCGAAGAGCCGCCGTTTTGTTGAACATCATTAATAACAAAATACAACGAGCGGAGCGGTCAGAATTAATGAATGCTTATGAGATGCCACTGCAAAGACGTGCTAAACGCACGTCCAGCCCAAAGAATACGGTTCCAGTCCGGTTCAGGTTTGGCCCATCCGAAGGATCGCATCCGTGGGCAGTCGGTCGGATCGGAAATTAATGAACTCGGCCGAAATTAAAACCGAGAAACAAAGCCCAAATGCATAAACAATTAAAAAGTGTGTCGACACAAGACGGAATGATTGGGTGGGTTGTAGAACTCCCAAATCGAGGTACCATGTTGTCTGCCCCATTAGAGACTTTCTGTATCCTTTGGCAGCACTTTAGTAGACTCCATGTCGACATTGCGTTTGTTTGATCGCCTCGAGTGGAGCGGAGCAGGGGAAGTCCAAGTGGAGTTGGGTGATTGATGAAGCCCAAACGTGAATTTCACACCCAGCCGATATCGCATACAAATCGAATTAAAGACAGAGCCAAACGATGGCTAATTAATTTCCACCAAATATTGATAAATGATTCGCCGGCCAGCAATGCAAATCTACCAACGAAGAATCCACAAAGTTCTTTCAGTTCTGAAATAAGATCCTAAAAAATGTGACTATCGATTTTCTGATACTTATTATCTGGTCTTCTGTGAGTATTAAAAAAGTGGTTTTTATGAAGTATATCAACGAGTAATAATAAAATATTTTTTTCCTAATAAAAAATGCTTTAAATTCTAGAAATTTCTATTGTTGTACCTATTTCTGACCTACTCCTTATCTGCTGGCATATCTCTTCTGAAAATGAACTGTATATGAAAGCCCTTTTTTGGGATACAAATGGCACAAAAATGTATTTCAGAATTTAGATCTGTCGATACACATTTAAGAGTAATCTGTTTGTGGTCTTGTACCATGCCTCTGCGGCTTAGTTCCTCCAAGTGTAGTTGGATCGAAGGACTATAAATAGATGGCCGTGATAAATGATGTGCCGAAGAACGGCTTCAAGTGACGGGGGCAATTATGCGAGGAGCCAGCTGAGGTCCAAATGACAGGTCGATTGAGTTAACGTTAACGCTAAACGCTAACGCCTGCTGCCTTGCGAGCCAAGTGGATGAGCCAAAAGGGAGGAGTTGCTGCACCGGCTACCAGCTAAATTTGTGGCTATTTCTGTAGCAGCGTTCAGCTCGATCGGCCCACGATCGATCGCCAATCATTAATAATCCATTGGAACAAGGTCTTATGGCAGAAGCGGTCTTCGGTGGAGTAACACGGACCAGGGCCAAACAGGTGTGCCTGGCCCCTCTGCCACTTCTTCCCCGCAGCCTCCCTTCTGTCCGGGGATCGTGGGCTTTCGAAATCGATCATCGTCACGCCGCCGCTCGAGTCGATTAAAGTGAGCGAATTTTCATTACCAGAATTCATTTATTTCGCTAGAGAAAATTATAATTAAATATCCCGTTGATTGTGTTGGCTGATCGATTTTTGTTTTTGTTATTCGGCTTTCAATTTTGAGGCTACAAATTGAGTGGGCTAGAATGGTCAGAGAGGCCAGGACCACACACACGCGAAATTGTTAATAGAGATTGTTAATGGAACGAGGGAAAATGGAATGTAAAGCTCTTGAGAATTTTAACTTAGACACTGGTAAAATTTAAAATACATTGCTTGAACATATTTTCTTAACTTACTCAGAGGTTCAACCGATTGACTCAGCAGTGAAATGGAAACTGATCTACTCCTGTCGGCACATCCCATTCCTATTACCATTTGCCATTTCTACACCCATTCGCATCTGGCTCGTCAAAGTCAAAAGTCATAGGCCATAAATCACCGACAGACAGTGGGCCACAAAGGATAAAGTCAAAACACAAAACAAACAGACACCCAATACTTCGCCCACGCGGTGAAAGGATGTGTGCAAAGCGAAGTTTTATGGCGGTCACTGTCACTTGGCAATCGACGTTTTGAAGGACATGGACTACCTAGGAGAAGGATTACAAAGGATTGCCGAACAGGCGAATGGACAATATTTGCATATCAATTCGCCACGCATCCCGGAAAATGTCAAGGACATTCCAAACGAGCACAATGGGTGAAATGGGAGAGAGTAAGGGTGTCAAAGGTTAGGGGTAGGGCCTTTGAAAGGAGAGCGTTCCCATAAATCGGCCTGCTGCAGTTGAAGGACATGTGTTGACGGGGTTTTCAAGATGCATTTTCGGTTCCTTTATAGCTACACTCAGCGATAAATTGCCTACGATTTGGAAGTTGCCCTCGGGCTATTCACCGACTGCTAATGCAAATGGGGAGAGGGTTGGGGTTGGGGATACTTTCCTTCGTGCCGTATGAAATGGTTGCACATTTGCATAATTATGGTAATTATCAATATATATTCATTAGTGTGAGACTGATGCTTAAATTTAATTCGCTTTTAATTAGCCCCATAACAATTACGCTCGACCAGTTTCGGGGCAACAAGTTGTTTCATTGTATTTTTAAATGCATACGTTTACATATAATTTATATGAACATTGATTATGTGAAAGAGTAAAAAAATGTGCGAAAGCTGAAAGGAATCTTTGTAATTAATAAAACGACAAATGCTTCTATTAGAAGGCAGGTTGAAATCGGCTCATTTGAGTGCAAAAAAGTGCAGTAAACAAATAAGCTGTGGGTATATTACAAAGTAATAAACGAAAAGTAACTTAATACATAACGGTTTGTACTTAAAGTTATACTTAAATTTCTACCTATGTTAAAAACTTGTTTATAGAGGAGATTTAAATGTACAAAATGAAAAACGTTTTTCAAAATGATCTCGCTTATCTGACCAAGTCAGTAGCCTTTATTTTAGGCCACCGGGTACATTTTAGAATTTTTAATCGGTCCATTCGTCCAATATTTAAATGACATGGATTTGTTTTGTAATTAAAATTAAAACACAGGAGAAGGGCAGCGAACAGAGAACCAAAATCAGCCATTGACCCCACGCAGCTGGGAAAGCGGTGGGAAAACTGGTTTTCCAACTCATTTGAGCCTGGTCAGTCCGGCAAGCGAGCGATAAATTTTCTACCTGTCAATGGATGAGCGGCTACCTTAATGGCATCCCAAAGATAAACCGGCAGAGGCCTTTGATTGTGTGAGCCCGGCTTTCTTCCCCTGCCTTCTCCCTCTTCCAAAATGGCTGGCCAGAAAATATTGAAGGCACTGGCCGGCCACCACTTAAAAGGCAGTTTTCCATAATCGCTCGAATTATTTAGCAACAAAAAATAAAAATGACTTGGGCGAATTAGGGCCGAAAAACACGCACTAAATGGGGAGTGCAGCAATACTGAGTTGCCTGTACAGTGGGTAATGGCTGTGTCAACAGGCCAACAAACCGCGCTGCCCCAAGCCTGCCAATGAAGTCATTAAAATTTCACCCTTATTATGGCTTTTAAAGTGATTGCAAAATGAGCTGGAGAGAGGTGGCTCACCGATGAAACGTCTTCATTAAACATGCATCAAATTTGCGATTAAGTAAAAAGTGCACGCACATTTTCCGTATGAAATAATCAACCTGCCTTCCTTTATTTTTCCCTTTTTTCAGCCGTCTACGGAAGGTGCAAGGAAGCAATTTCCTGTAATTGCCACCATTCTTGTTAATCACACTTGTGTAAGACCATATATGCATGTATGAGAGGAAGGTAGCACATCCAGAAGCCATCCAAGGGGCATCCAAGTGCAACAGGCTAAATCGTTTTCTCTCCGTTGACTTCTAAATTCGCGATGAAATATTTATGAGCTGTTCAAAATGCACACACCTGAGCTCAGCTGGGTTATTTCTGTTTCGGGTGGAGCTCCGAGAGCCAGAGTAAAAACCATAATTGGGGTCCTGCCTGGGAAGATCGCAATACTTCCGTTACGCGGCTCAAATCGATCGCTTTAGCAGCTCCAAATAATATGGAATTATTTAAAAGTGGACCATCAAAAAATCATTCTCATTAACGCAGTAACGTTTAAGTTTTCTCGAAAAATTTAACACAAATTGTTTAAAACATTTTACATTTTTATGAAAGCTACATTTCAAATTATATATAATTTATTTTGATCAAAAACTGTTACCATTTTCTCTGTATCTTACTGGCGGTTAGTGGAGTTGTGCTGCAATTATTTACCTATTTAACATGTATTCTTATTTAAACTTGTTTTAAAAGCAGGGGAATAAACTTCTTCAGCAACACTTTAGTCAAAAAGGAGGCCAGTCGTATTTTTTTTATGTTCCCTCTCCAATATTTTTCCTCCAACATTTATCATGCTGATGCTTCAACTTTTACCACGATTTGTCCATATGCAGACACATAATCAAGCGACTTCCTTTGGTGGCGCTCAAAAGCGTCGCTTTTAATTACTTCAATCAAAAGATACCTTTTTCTTTGGCCTTACAGAGGAGCTAATCTCCGTTTTGGCTTGGCTTGGTCTTTTTGCATTTGCAATTTCACTCCGTAATTTGCCACAATTAACGACTGATCAGCAATTAAAGTTGCATTACCAGCGACGGGTTTTGAGTCTCGAGCGGCACCTGCGGATTGGCTGGATGCGTGGATAGTGAATTCCTGGCCTCGTCCGATCCATCAGTTGGCTCGCCATATATGCGGTGGGTCGTGATTGCCTCTGATTGCTGCTGCAGCATCAAAAACGAGTTAAGGCCACCGCCGAGTATTTGGTGGACTTTTCGCAGTTTCTAATGATGATGATGCAGCCGCTGGCCTCATCGGATGTCGTCAAACTCGCAGTTCACCAAATGACCGAGTGGAGGTCAAATTGGTGTCCATTCGGCCTAAAGATCAGCTCATCTTAAGGAGTGGCACAACTGTAATTTATGTATTTAGAAACATTTAGTGATTTTGTAAAGTACATTAAAAATATTTCATTGGATTAAAAAAAAAATTTAATTTAAATAGTGTGTGAATTGTTGAGGACTTGAAAAATTGTTTCAAAAAGGGCGTAACACACAATCGGAAGTAACACGGAAATCTCTATAAACTTAGCCTTTTTCTTGGAAAGTAATGTTGGCCATCCAGTTTAAAGAATTAATAAAAACTAGGGAGTTCAGAATAAATAAAACATTAATAAATATTTCTACTCTATTGGGTAAACATCTTTTTAAAGGAAATGAATAAATAATTGTATCGATCCGCTACGTTTATCTTACACCACAATAATCCGGTTGAGTCTTAAAGACTTAGTTTAAGTTTAGTTTTCCCATCTCGGCAGCCACATGTTGCTGTCCCCACTTAGCATATTAAAAAGTGAGCTCACCCTGCAGCCAAATCTCGTATGCAACTCCTTAGCAGGCAGCCAAGATTTATGGAATTTAATTTCCTGAGCTGCCTTTCTGCCCGGCCAGCCGTGGAAAGTGGAGTCTTGTTGGATTGTATAAAAGGGGCTTGTGAGGGTGTCAGCAGTGTAAACAAGGATGCAACGGATGCGTGGCCATGTGAGGAGTGACACGTAATATTTGCAGCAAGCCACAGGCTTCTGCTACTTTGGCTGCCGCTGTCGGCACATCTGCAGTCGTCGCAAATGGAAAACTGAGGAAAACGGAAAAATGAGGAATGGCCCCGCCAGCAGGACGACCCAATAACATTAGCCCAGCGGCAGTGGCAATATTACCAACTGTTACCTAGGGAGGAGGCTCAAAAGGGCAAGGATCAGGGGAGGGATGGGTTGGTTCCAGCCGGAAGACAGTGAAAGTGAAAGTGCGCCTAGCCAGGTCGCGTCGGCAGGCAAATTTCATGCACCATTGCGTGACAGGCAGCGACTCAGCGTGGCAGGGTAAAAGTGTGCCTGGAAGCGGCAGGACATCGTTTCTGCACTGCGGAAAACAGTGGATAGATGGGACAATATCAAGAAACTTTGCCGATATCAACAGGGTAAATAACATTTAAATTAAAATTTTCTAATTTATTGAAAGTCGGTAGTTGATATCAAAATCATATTTATTTAAGAAATTCGCGTTTTTGTTGTAGTTTCTTACCATAACATTTTCTTTTCGTTAATTGTAAAATAAATTTAAAAATTAGTTTAAGTTATAGGTTTGAAAATCACTATAGCATACAACCAATTTTAAACTAATTTAAGTTATATAAAAAAGTGTAGTACTTTAGGCTCGCCACATTTAAAACTGATTAAAAATCATCATAAAAGATTAGGCAAATCATTAGATGGTGTTGGATCTCAAAATTTCTCTCCCTGCACTGCCACTGCCGTTGTCCTTGCCGTCGTCCTCTCCTCGTTAATGCCACACACGGAGGGAAAGGAGTCGCAAGGAAGGAGAAAGAAAGGGCAGGGCAGGGCGAAGCAGGCGAATAATATATGAGTGCACTCACTCAAACTGACTAAATTCCTTGTCCCACTCCTCCGGCTTTTCCTCAGTCTCCCCACCTAACATCCAGCCCCACTAAAAAAACCGAACGGAACTGAACCGAACCGAAAAATGTTTGCTCTTGATCGATTGCCGTTGAACCGTAGCGGAGGCAACGCACGCGTAGCAAATGCAATCCTCCTTAAAAGCAGAAATGTGTCACACGTTCGCAATACACTCCGCCCATGGAAGACCCCCTCCCTATGTCAGGCTCGAAGACCCTCCGATAATGGCTGAATCCTTTCAGTGCAACTCCTTGACTCCGGCACCCTCTCCTTGTTTTTTTGCACCCCCATTGTCGCCGTTGTTGCTGATGTGTCCTGGCAGATCCTTTTGTTGCCTTTTTACTATAAACTTTTTGTTCTGCGCTTTTGTTCCACAAGCTTTCTCTTCAGCTTCTTCTGGTTGTGCAGAAAACAAAGATAAATTGGTTAATTTCCCCCACCCCGCCCAGTCAGACATCAATCGATGTTCCTGTCTCCATCTCGCTCCCGTGGATGCCATCTCCCTCGCTCTGGTAATGGACTTGACTGAGCTTACGCATTATTCTATTTTCCTGGATATTTTCTTAGATTTTTCCAACTTTTCTTCCTTTTCCTTGGGTTCTTGGGAAGGACACTGAATTAGTTAGCCCATTGGCAGCTCGATTATCAAAGAGTTCGGCGAAAATATGTCATTTTGGGATCTAATAAAACCAATCAAATCATTATTGTTGCAATTTTAGACAAAAGTTTTGAGTTCACATAAAGGTATGAAAACAAAATTCCGTTTTTTTTTTTCGATTTTGTATTATTTTCATTAAAATAGGAAACCAACTAACACAATAAAATAAATCCTTAATTTTTTAAAGATATTATTTTTTTCCCTTTTTATTATTTTTGGTCGAAATTGATAAAAGAGTATGCAAAATATATAATAAATTAAAATAATTCACCTTTTGATTAATAAATATCACTTTATGGAAAATTTGTCCTAGAACAAATTTAGAATCTGTCCTTTGGACAATCACCAAGTAATAAAGAACTTATTTATGAATTTAAATTTTTGGTCCCCAAAATTTGCCTCGACTCGCATTCATTTTTGTTTTTAAGTAAACACTTCTTTATTTCACTTCTAATGCAGTGACTGATAAATGGCAGAAGTCGAGCCAGTGATAATTAGAAGTCAATGTCGTAACACACTGGCGGATATGTATCAATGAGGTGCAAGTTGCTAGATGTATTACAATCCATAATCGTTGCCAGTTATGATGGCAATTCGTCACTCAGTTTCAAAAGGAGTAGAAGGAAAAGTCGAGTGGAAGGTTGGGTAAGTTCATCGGGTCAAGGGTCTGCAGTATAATGTGGATATCTCTTAGAATTAAAATTCCAGGCACCATGATTTCTACACGTCCCTATCCATAAATGAAGATTTCCCGAAATCAGCTACCGTTGGTCTTCCTGGTTCTTGAATATCCCCCGCACAACTCCTTGATCCCGCATCCCACCTCCTAGAACAAAAAGCGGACCAGGAAAAACACAGAAAGCGAAACGAAAACTGAAATACGGCTGCATCATTAAATTTAATATGATACTCATTTAATGAAATTGTTGCCGATTTGTTTTGAAAATACACGCGCTTGCTCCGCACTCCCGTTCTTTTCGCCTTTGCCCAGGAAACCCCTCCGCTCCTTTGAGTTTGACGCCTCCTCCGAAGAAATACGGTGAGGGCGGCAAGTCCGTGCCCCCCTTTTCCCCGCTTTTTACAACCTTAAGGCCAGGCTTCAGCTCCAGAATCTGTTTCAGTTTTTGTTTCGGTTCCCCTGCTCGTGCCAAATGCGGGCGGTGGTTTGGGGGCGGGGCCGAGAGAGTGCAATATTGCGAACATGGCCGGATAATGACGACAACGTCAAACCATTGACGCCGACGTGGGTTCGGAAGGAAATATGCACTGGCCGCAGGCTGAGGACGAGTACGAAAAGGCGGGAAAAGGATAGGTACACTGCCACAAAGGGAATCTCGAAAATATATATCGTTAGGCTAACTCAACGAGCGCTTAGAAGGTACCCTTTTTATGCAAAAATTCGTATTAGTTTATTTACTGTTTTATCTTGACGAGAATATTTTTAAACCTTTTATAAAAAATAGTATTTAAAGAAAATGTTTGGCTTTTCATATGGACCATACAAATCATTTTTATAAAAATTTTAAATAAATAAAAATAAAAAAATAATAAATATTTATATTCTTTTGAACCAATTAGACTATGCAACAAAACAAAGCATGAATCCGTTTGCCTGTGATACCTTCGAAAAGTTAACCAATTTCAGAATTAAGCATTAATCGAAGCATTAATTTTGTAACACAGTGTTATGGGATACAATCAATTTTAAAATTCTATTCAAATTACAAATTTCTTGGATACTTTAATTACACTGCCATACATTTCTTTCAGTGTCTTCTGGGATCGTAGTTAGTGGCAAAAATCATTCTAATGACAGCAAAACGTAAAAAGCTCTGAAAGTGTTAAGTGGTTCCTCATTAAACTTTATGTACTCTCGGCTCTCCCCGCCGGTTGTTCGCTTCGGTTTGGTTCCGTTCAGCTCAGTCCGCTCCTGTCCCGCTCCTCGAAGTGTATTTGTGTGTGGGGGCGGAGAGTGGTACTCTGGGATGAGGCTTAAACGATTGCCCGACCAGCGTCATTAGCACTTTTAACCGCATATTAAATTTAGTAAAGCCTTGATTAATGGGTTCGCACTTCATTTTTGTGCATTTGACCAGCTTCGAGTTCCTGCTTCCCTATCTGATTCTGTGTCTGGGGCTCTTCCTAACCCACGCGAACGTTCCTGCTACCGAAAATCTTATCTTTCAATGAGTCGCAGAGACAAATGACACGTGATTTTATTTGATTTACTTACATCTGCAGCTCAATTTTCAGTTTGACTTCTGCTAAGTCGAGTATCTCGCTCTCCCGCTTTTTGTCGCTGGCCTTTCTTATGGCCAACAGTTCCAGATACAGTTACAGATACAGTTCCCTGCTTCTTCATTCGGGCCATTATCCGAAATGATTCGATCATTAGCGACTTCGTTCCTGGTCGCAGTCGGGATTGTTGTGTTCTTTCGGCATTACGGGTAATTACTGGAATGTTGTGACAACATTTCCCTGCCTTGTCTTCAAATTACTTAATTTTAATGGCCAGCCATATCGCACGAAAAGATTGAGACGTATAAGGAAATTTATACACTCTGTTGTAGGCGGTAAGCTTCTTTCCTTCCTCATTTTATGAACTCAACAGTTGTCGAGGACAATAGAAATTGAAATCTTAATCCGATCGTATTTAAAAATGCAATGTCTTTTTAAGATAGAGTTATGTAAATAAACCAAGGGAAAATTAGCAAAACGGAGCAAAATTTAATAGTTTTAAAAATATTAATTTAATATTAATTTTTAACTTAAGTCTTCATTTATAGTTTATAGCTTTTTAATACACATAATAAACATCTCGATATTTAAAACCGGAAATTCTAAAAATTATTAAAAAATTAACGTTTAATCTTAAACCGTATTTAAGTGATTAGTACATCGTGTATTTATCAAGACTATCCTGATGTTTTTATGATTTTTAAAAATTCAAGCCTTGTCAAAGTGTAAATAAATACTTGAAATTTCTTTTATTTTTATTCTTATTTTTCGACCCTTTAATATTCCTCAAATTATTTTTTTGCCGCAGTTACGAATTATTAGTTAGTTTTTCAAAATCATAAGATATCGTTAAATAAGTTTCGTACTATAATTATATATTTGAGGTACTTGACGATTGGTATGTTTTTATGTTGAAAGCGTTGTTCGAGTTTATATAAATTTTACAACTCCCAATATTGTTTCCCATTTCTTATATTTTTTTTATGTTCTACATACTTTGAGAAATGGTTTAAATACTGGATTTTAAAAATGTATGAATATAAGATGTCCACATTAAGAAAATAAAGTGAATAATCTTTTCCGCCTTTTAAAATTGTGATTCGTTCACTTTAATTTGTAAAAGTTGTGTGTTTTAAAAAACTATAGCATTCTGTTAAAAAATGTAGTAAATCCATCCGTTTTCAGCAGTGAATATAACATTTTGCATTAGGATGACTTGTTTGTTTTTATTCCGTTCCGCCGGCGGCAAGTGGCCACCGACTCTTTTAGATCGCCGGCAAATGGTTGCCCCTACAACAAATACATCGCACTCACACTCGCACAACAGCGACAATAGGAGCTGTCAAAACGGCGGCCATATTGAAAGTCAGTCAAGTATTTCGAAAACCGGGGGCGGAGCCAATCGATGCGCATGCGCATGGGGCCAGTGTGGGTGCGAGCGAGGCGACAAGTGTGTGCGTAGAGTGCGTCGCGTTTGGAGCGGCCATGCCACCGTTACTTCTGTAGCGCTGAATTTCTGGGTAAGATGGTGTGGTGCGGTGCGTTTTCCCTTCGACGTCGCATGCGCATCGCACGGCAGAGAAGGAGGAACTGCTCAGGTCCGCTCGAGGGTCCGGGTTTCAGGTCCGGGCCGCGAGTTTTCGAACTCGAATTCGAACGCGAACCCTCGCTGGTGTGGGTGCGCTCTCTCGCTCAGGTAGCTGTCAATGTATTGGTGCCCTGCTGCACTGGTATTGGTGCGATCTTCGAATTTTCGCATTTCGAAATCATCTTCGAATTCGACTCAAAACCGGACTTGAATTCGGTGTTCGGGGCTTGGACCCATAACTGGTTTGCTCCGGGCCCAGTTTACCTGCCTGCTGTTCGGGCATCTCTGCATCTGTATCCGTATCTCTGCATCTGTGAGTGTACTGGCTCCAAATGCGACTCCAATTTCCCCGGCATAACCACTGCATTCGGTTAGGCGGTTGCCCGAATCGCTTTTTGGGAGTTAATATTCTATTAGGAGCTCATTTGGCTGATTGCCAGCCAGGATGTGTAATGGCTTTTTTGCGCAATTGAATTCGGCACTGGGAACCTCGCAATTGGAGTTTGTTTTCCACTTCTAATTATCGACCAGTCGCCCTTTCAATGATTTATGTGCCTTGATGGATCGATGGATCGATGGCCGATCGATTGATGGATTGTGTGAACCCGGTCTCCGAGCACTTGTCCGCTCGCATCGCGCTGTCTTCATTATTAGCTCGAGTGGATTTCTGACATCTTGCTTTGTTTCCTACAAATTCTCAACCGGTCTCAATTTGCTTTCCGTAATTAATGATTTATCTCAGTTTTCTTGAAGTGTTGTCTTAATTCCAGCGAAGTGATTATTGATAGTTTCTCCATCGCACTCACTCGATCCGAAAGTGTGAGATGTCTCAAGTGACTTGGTATCCATCTCGGATTGGCCCTAGGCAGATGGTTCGATCACCGAATGTTGCAGTTAACATGTTTTCAAATGGCGGAGGTTACTGGTAGATTAAATATCAGAGATGTACATCATTATTTTTGGGCACTTGTTATTAATCGTTTAAGTTATTATTGCCAACTTCAAAAACTTCGTTTTTTTCATCTTTTTAAATGGTTTAATTTGCTTTGGTTTGTTTTACTACTTACTAAAACTCAAGCTTTAAAAATCAAATTATAAATTTTGAAAAGTCATAATGAATGATTTTTAATATCAGAAAAAATAAATAAAGACATAGTATTTTCGGGGTACAAACCTCTTTACATATGATTTGACGAACAATTATCAAGTTCCAATCAAAATAAAAATACAATTTTAAGTTAAATACATTTTAATTAAAGATTTAATAACCAATCTGTAAATTACTTTTATACATTTTAAATAATACAGTGTTAATTAGTTATTATGATAATTATGTTTACTTCAAACTTATTCAATTTTAGATACCAATACTTGTCAATTTTGAAAATGTAATTTAATTATATTTATATTTTACATTTGTTGTTAGCCTCACGATATCATAATCATATTTTGTCAAATATATATAATAGCAGTATGAATAATTTAGCCGAAATTACAAAATCGAAAATATCTGTGTAATACGCCATTCAACTTATTGTTGTTAACCTCTCATTCTGCCAAACTTATATCTTTATGCTAGCAGTATGGATAATTTAGCCGAAATTACAAAACTGTCCCTCGAAAATATCTCTGTAATAAGCCATTCAAATCATTATCACACCCCATCGAATATGAGATTCACAGCATAACTATGTACACTTTCAAAGATACATATCTGTATTTAGCGGACTAGGTAGGATTCATAATGAAATTTCTATTTGAGGGCCAAGTAGGAACCATTTTAATTAACTTCAGCAGACCGAAAACCAAATAGGAACTGAAACTTGGCAGAAAATCTTGTGGGAATGGATGCGTCCTCTCGATGTCGCTGATTCGGCCATGGAAATGGAATATTCACGTTCGCATCCGTGAGTCCAAATTGGCAGCTGCTCAACTCTTAGGCTATTTATGTCAACTAGGGATGCGTTGTGATTGCGGCAAACACCTCGGCGAGAATGCTAACATCTATTGCGCTGCCAATGCTGGCTGGGCAGTTTCAAAACTCAAAATTCTGCCTGAATTATTCATGTGATTCTGTGACATAAACGTGAGCACATTCACTGAATTTCGCGATTACAAATGGGAGGCGATTATGCGAACAATGAGAATTCAATTTGTTTGAGCTCCTGACTCAGGTTGAGCCGAGTTGAGGCGAGTTTATGCGGGTGGAGCAGCTGCTGATCGTGGTCTTTAGGTCCGGGGCTCAGGTGTCTGGGTTGGCCATTGGACAGTGCTTTGTTAATGCCACTTGATTAATCGCTTATTATGATGTCAGATTAATAAGATCGTTTTCAAAAATGGTCCGCGTTCGAGGCCTGCAAAATATTCGAATGTTTAGTGTACGATTCCACGTGAAATTGTTATATCAACTCAGTGCTTACCCTCTGACATAATCACTGGCCTTAGGAAATATCCGCTCATGCCATCATTGTGCTGTGGAAGTCACTGAAAGTACAGGGAATTATTAAGTAAATATTTAAATAGTTAACTCTTACTCTTGACACGCTTACCTTGCCACTCAGAAGCTAAATTCATCTATGACCCACTATTAGGAAACACCATGCCAATAAAAGCCGCTTCGGATTAAATTTTTAAATACTATATTTTTATTATAAATATTACAAATAAAAACAAAATCTCATTTGTAATTTAATTATAATTTTCTTTATGCTTTTTGCTTTGCCTTGCAGCCCTTCCGCTGCATTCTTCATTCATCTTGTTTACACTAAAGTTTAAATTTTATTTACAACAAATTGTTTAGCTTCCACATTTCGTTTCAATTTCGCACAAATGTTTGAGTGTATTTAATGTTTTTGTTTTGTTTCAAATATATATATTTTTATCAACGCTTTCGAATTTTGTTTCTTGTGAATTTCTACATTCTATATTTTTTTTCAAATTTTTTTTTTTAATTTTCTGAATTGAAACTTAAGTATTTAGTTTCTTACAGAATGAGGCCGAAAGTTACGTATCTGGATTGAGTTGAATTTAGCTCTCAAGGATGTTTTAGCCAATACTTTGTAAAGTTTGTTTTCGATTTCTTTTGACTATTTTCTTCTATTGCAAATCACAAATCCTTTCACCTGGGATTGGGAATCGGGTTGGGAGGGGAAGGGAGTTTACTGGGGAATTTACAAACGAAACGCTCTATAAAGTTACATGTTTTATATTAGGCTTGTTTAATTATATATATCTACATATAAACATATGATGCTTTATAGTTTTCCTTCCCGTCCTTCATTCTCTTTCTCCTTCGTTCCTTTGACTTTGGTATATGGATTTCCACAGATGGCGTGGAAATTGAGTTTGAGTTACGTACATACATTTAAATAGTTGTTAGGCGAATATTCATATAGAAATCGTTCGGTTCTGCTTTCAAAAGGGATTCTCTACATACTCGTATAATAATGCATTTCAATTTACTACTTTACAGGGTTTTTGTTTGAATTCATTATTTATACATTTTTTTGTGTTCCTCTGTTAACAATTTATATTCCTCCACTCCACTTGCCAATTCATATTTTTATTCATTTCGGTATACTTTATATCCTTTTCGACCTAATTCGAATTTAATTTTTTGCGAGAACTAAAAATTGCACAAGAAATTAAAAATAAAAGAAAATACAGATATAATGGATCTTGTAACCGAAAATTGAGGAACTCTCAAATTGGTTAGGCTTAAATTTCCAACTGCGAGTTTTAAAATGTTTTATTTGCAGAATTTGTACATCTATTATTTTAAAGTTTGCCAATCTTTTGCGATTCCTTTCTATTCATATTTAAGCTTCTGCCAGTTAATTGGATTTATTTTGTATTGTATGTGTAAAACGTTTTATTTACTTTAAGCAACGTTTCTCCGTGGTTTTGGTATTTCTTTGTCTAAATTTGCGACATTCACTTAGGGCAAAGTTTTCTATTATCATGTTCAGTGTTATGAAATATTTATGGGTTTCTTGAACCAACATGCAATGGATTTTGACGCCATTTGGTTTTTTTTAGATTTTTATTGGTTTTTATTTTATACTTTTGCGCTAGGATTGCTACAAACATTGATTTAGTTTAATGTTTATGTTTTAGGTTTAGGGTTTATGCTGGGGTGTATATATAAGTTAATCGTACAGTACTTATGACGCGTAGAACTAATGTTATCGTGTATATAGTATATATGCTTCATATATATTTATTAATATATAACTCCTTGCCTTTAGCTTTACTTGGTATCATGTATAGTTATCCATATATTTATGTGTATATATATGCATTATAGTTAAATATAGCTTATTTAGATCTGAGGTCACATGAGTTGGTTTTGTTTGAGTTTTACGCTTTACTTGTATCTTTATCGTAATCGTTATCTTTACGTTTATCTTATTTCGCTTTCTCCACTCGCCATTCGTGTACAATTAAATAATAAGTAGAAAATAATAACAATTAACTAAGTTGTAGGTAGAGTTCTCAGCTCTGCTCTTTGTTT
The DNA here is from genome assembly GCF_030179915.1 of Drosophila takahashii. NCBI lineage: Eukaryota > Metazoa > Arthropoda > Insecta > Diptera > Drosophilidae > Drosophila > Drosophila takahashii. Next base: position 11,133,672 of record NC_091681.1, read on the forward strand.
AGTTTAGTTCACGCGAAGTTCAACGGATTGGATAGGTAATAGATAGTCCTCTGGGATCGAAGTAAATTCATTTGCGCTCTCCGAACTAACGTAAATTGTATTTAGATAGAAATTTCATTTAACTGGTGAGCCTGCGTCGGACTCAGTCTACTGCGGACTGTTGGGTGGCGTTATCTCGTCGCCCTCGCCTCCGGATCCCGGCTCGCCCTTCGTCTTGTTCTCCTTCTTCCACTTCATGCGCCGGTTCTGGAACCATATCTTTATCTGGCGCTCCGTGAGGCACAGGGCATGGGCGATCTCGATCCTTCGCCGACGGGTCAAGTAGCGATTGAAGTGGAACTCCTTCTCCAGCTCCAGAGTCTGGTACCGGGTGTACGTCTGCCTTCCGCGCTTGCGTTCTGTTGGATCCAAATAAATAAAACAATGTTCACAATTAAAATCAATGCAACGCTTGACCGGCCACCAAATCAACAACAACAAATTCTACTACATCTACAGGTCCACTACAATGCATACAACACCAAGATCTCGAATACTTAAATATATTTCTGATGCTTTGTGTCTTTTTGTTTTTCTCTCCTGGGGAATCGGATGAGGGCTGAGGGATCGGTAATCGGGGGAACTCAAAACCACATGAAGCAAGGCGCTGGGACTCTGAAACTGAGGCTGATTAAAAGACAACCTTACCGAATTCGGATATTTGTACTTGTCAAAAAAAGAGAAAAAACAGGGTCCACACAACAGGTCTGTGACGAGGGGCGGATGCAAAGGGGTCTCCCCTCTCAGTCAGCCATCCCGATAGGAACTCTGGGTTTAATTTTCAAGGCATACCCTTTTAAGGGGCAATACGACTTACGGAGAGGTCTAATGAAAGGATTTTGAAGGTATTTTAACACTATTAAAATGTATTAAGTTCTTTAACTACGTATCAATAATTTCATTGCATACTATATATATAAATTCTTCAAAACTCACTTAAAAAAAATAACATCTTCTTTAAAATAAAACCAAAATATAATGCCTTACTGAAGATTTTACCATTTTATATTTTAGCCTCCATATTACACGTAAGAGCATCCAGCTTATGCTTTGCACCCACATTTTATTTTTACTTGTGGATTAAACTCGGCGGAGATTTCATGGACATCAAGCGGCGAGCAGACAAGGTAACTAATTATGCCCCAATGCGGTCTGTCCGTTCATCTGTCCGTCCGTATCTTTGTCCGTAAAGCGGAGAGGTATCATGCCTGTGATTCAGGCAAGTGCAGTTCACCTTCGATCCCCGCTTCTGTCCCCGAACTCCTCCCCCTTTGGACGGTAGCAGGGCATAACTGTAAAATAATTCGGCATAATTACGAAGGCTACCGCCTCCCCCTCGAAACCGCTCCATTTCGAAAGCAACCAACCAAATGAGTTCGGCGCCTAATGACACTTACTATAATTATAATTTCGGTAATGACAAAAAAAGAGCACAGTGAAAATGTCGGGAAAAAATATGTCAAATATAATACGCAGCAGCAAATATTATAATTGTCAATGGCCAAGGCAGGTAATTGAAATGGGTTGCTAGCGTGAGAAGCCATTTTCGGGTGGAGTTTTCCCGGCTACTTCTTGAGTGGTTTTCTCTGTTTTTTTTAGGGTTTGGAAAATGTCCGGCCGGAAATTGGAAGGCGGCCACAGCAGCATTGGCATTGCGGTGGCTTTTGACCAACCACGCCAAGCGGCAATCAGTGGAAGGCCCCTCACCCCCAATCCCCAACCCCCGAGGTGGGCTGTCTTAACTATTTTTTAATAACATCTTCAACATTTGTCTTGCTCAACTCGCTCGTCCAATTTTTTCTTTTTAAATATTTCACGTATTTTTTGTGCCTTCCATCTCTGGCTCGAGGTCATTACATCATAAGCTCTTTTATGTATTTTTTCTCGAAGTTTTTTTTGTACTTTTTGCGGCATCCATTAAGGCGCGCGAATCCGAATCGTATAGAACCGCCGAGGGGGTGGCTACATAGAGAGGGGGGCAGCACAGCGGTGGTCAGAGCAGCTACCTTCTTTTAAATGACACGGCTGATGCCATGTCTATAACCCGAGGCGTTCGCATTTAATCATCATCAGTTAGACGAGTCGCTGCGCCGGCAAAAAATCTTGAAAGATTTGTGGCAAAAAGCGTGCGTAGTCATCCCCCTCGGAATCCGCACCCATCCTTCGGCAGTCTGCGAAGAATCCATGGGGGGAAGTCCAAAGAGTTGAGTATTAGGAGCGGATTAAGAGCGGAATAAATTGGCTGGACTTTCACCCGAGATGATGGAAAACAAAAAGGGAAGAGGTACTAGGGTGTAGGAATTTTTTAAATATAGTTCTAAAGAGGTGTTTAAATTCCGGAGAAGTCGTTTCAAATGCATAAGTAATTGAAACTCAAAACAAACTAAAAAAGGTCCGGTCATTATCACTCATTTTTCAAATCAAATACACCATTTTTTCTGTAGTTCCCATCTGATTACTATCCCATTCTTTCTCTGGTACACATACAGCACATTTCCATTTCCATTTGCATTTCCACTCCCCTTTGACGTAACAGAAGCTTTTGCTGATAATTAGCAACACAAAGCTGTATGCCTGCCCTCATGCATTGCAAATAAATGATTATTTTAATTGACGAAAACACCTACAAGTTGTGCATTCAAGACTGGGATCTCTCTGGAAAGTAAACATAGTTTAGGGGGGCGAAGTCTTCGAGGGGCCAGAGTGAACGGCTGGAGGGGCGTGCATTGGCAATTTAAGAGCGGGCGCTCTCTGAAATTCGTTTTTAATGATGCCTTTGCACATTTCATGTTGCCATCACTCAAAAACAAAAGAAACTAAGGAAAAAATACTTGTTTTCCTTAGATACTTTCAAGGCGTGCGTTGATCAGTTGGGGCGCCCTTCTCTGGACAGGAGCTTCGAATTGAGCGCTGAGAAATTATTATAAACGCATTAATGGCGCTTTGAAGAAAGGAAGCGAAGGGCAGGGGGAAAATGGAGCCCAAGGTAGAGGTATCAACAACAGAAATATAATAAAGGTGAAACAATTAATATGAAAAAGAGTAGCGATACATGTGAAGTACCAAAGGCAAAACCTCCGAGGTTCTCCGCTCCCCTGCCACGCCCCCGCCCTGCCGCCGCTTCCCCCGCCCCTCTGCCGCCCATACATCTAAAGTGGCTGAGTGGTTGACTGACGTACCGAGTGGACCGGGGGCATTAATGCTTTTTGATATGAAAGCGTATTGTAATTAAATTGCGATTAGGCCACCATTTTAACCATTTTACTCGTTTATTACACTGCTCCGGCTCCATAATGGATTTTATTTCATTTTCTTCCCCTTCCCCTCCCCCTACCCCTTGCCCACTCCCCGCACACACAATTACATTAGTGCTATTGGCTGTATGTGTGTCGGTTAACGTTTAAAGGAAATCATTAAAATAATTGCTAACAACATTTTATGGAATTCGTTGAAGCAGGAAAAAATTAAAAAGCATTATTTAATAGCTCGAAAAAAATTCTATATTATAATGCCCATAATGAATTATTATATTGGCAGAGATTGCTTTTTCATCACACTCGAGACCCGTCGAGCGGAACTAAAACAATGGCCAGCATCGTACGACGAAATCAAGAAAATGGGAAATTGACTTCTAGAGGGGAGATCTTGAACATAATGGTATACCTGGTGACTAACTAACTGACTCAATAAGTAAATCTTTATGCCAAAATAAATGTTTCTTTAATTGTAACGCACTTTCCCGTCAATCTCCATTCACAATGCCTTTTTCTAGGCAAAATTGAATGGCTTAACTGCGGATAACCTCCAAAATTTATGACTTGGCCCCCGGTTAAGGCTATATCCATTCCCAGCTGCAGCTGGGTGGTCGCCACAGCAGCCTCCGTTTCTTGGCCAAAAAGCCGCTCGTCATGCAACAAATACAAAAATGCATTTAGCAGCAAACAAAACGAAACGTAAACAAGTACAAGCCAGCGAGCAAAAAAAGCTCACATCAAATGCGAGTAAATGTTTTTTTAATTGCGGAAATTACAGACAAACGCAGGCCGCCGCAACAAAAGCTGCAAAATTATTATTATTTATGATCGTAAGTTGATAAATTTTTCATCCAGCTGAAGAGTGTTCGTGTGTGGCATTTTGTAGAAAAACGGACACAAATACCGCTGGTTGATGTCACTTTATTCTCTGCGCTGTTCTGGTGTGAATCTGCCAACTCATTCGATGACTTCGTGCTAAATAAACAGTGGGTTGAGGGAGGGGGCGGAGAGGAAATTGAAGTGGGTGCTCTTTTTCGACCAAAAAGTTTTCCTCCCATTTGATTGTTTTGCATATTTGACGTATTTTTGCCGTCGCAAACTTTCCATTTGGTGTTTTCGCAACCTTTGGGGAGTTGGCCGAAAATGGAACAAAAAGGAGCAGGAATGAATGTAGCCCGAAATCCTTCTGAGGTTTCATGTCTTTGACTGCTCGGCCAGCCATTTCTCTTTTTTCCCCTTTTTTTTTAATTAAGTCCAAGAATTTTCGTTTTCATTTTCCGAGGTAAGAGTAACAATTAAATATTGCCATTGACCATTTGATCATTTGTAAGCAGTTTTTTTTTTAATTTTCATCTGGTTGCCCTTTTCCATCTGGCTATAATCTCGGGAGACTCGACAGCGTTTTTAATTTGGGACTTGTTAAGCACTTAAGAGGGTTAAAAATCGACAAGAGTTGACAAAAAATGGAGCCCAAAAAATCAGAGAAAAGAAGAGCGGAAAGGATCGCCAAGGAGTTGACTTGGGGCTTATAAATGCATTCATTTTAAGGAATGGAAGAAGGGGACTTTAAACTTTATTTAGTTATCGCTTAAACAAAAGCAAAACGCGAACCCGAGGGGAACAAGAGGAAAACTATGCGCGCCATCTAATTGTTGTTGCGGGCTCTTCTTTCTTTCGGTCGCTTCGCTTTCTTACCACCGTTTTGGTGCTCTACACTTGGAAAATCGTTACGAAAAAAGTGGTCTTAAAATTTTAAAATAATAAGCGTAGATAACTAATTTTAGAATACGAATAAGAAAATACTTTTGATCTCCAATAAATTAAAATCAAATGAGGAAAATTAAATTTTTTTATAATAAATAGATTAATGCTCGAAAAGTCACTCTGGGTTAAAGGAAATTGTTTTAGAAATATGTTTTTCCCGTACTTAAAATTAAAGTGATAATTTTTGGGTCTCAATAATTTAAAGTTTGTTTGTGAACTTCTTTTATTTTATGTTTTTACATATATTCATTTTATTTTACCATACTGTAAGTGATGTTGGAAACTAACTAATCAACTTCACACACTTCACTACACTTTTTTCCCCAGTGCATGCCCTCCATTCCCCCATTTTGGATGCTCGCTGTGGCCATGGCTACCCATGTCAAAATATTTGACAGCTGACTAAAACACGCTATGCGAGGGACGCAAAAGAGAGCAGGCATTCAGTCAAGTCAGGCTCATATCAAGTATCCCTGAGCAGCCGAAATGTCTCTCTCCGTCTTTCTTTCTCCGTCTCTCGCCATCTCGCTTTCTCCAATGGCCGCTGGTTGGCAGCCATTGAAACATGTGGCTGACATTGACGACGTCGACTGCGGCAGAGGGAGCGAGGGTGGAGAGCAAAGGATGCTGCTGAGGAAACTAGAGAGGAAGTCTACGTTCAATAGGGAAAAGCCTAGTGGGCGTGGGTAATACCCATTACAACTATAATGAAAGCCAATTATAAAACACATCTCGAAAGCAAACATAGTAAGAATTTAATAAAATAAATATATTATTCTTTTAAAACCTAAGGACCTAATAACTGACGATATAAGAAGAAGTTTAGACATCCATCGCATTCAAACCCATCAAAACTTGTGAAACTTTTATTTTTCTGTTACTGTACTTGTCCTACAGAGTAATTTTGTAAAGGAAAAAGTATAGCAATTAAATTTAATTGGACCATTTAAAAAACAAGTTATTTCAGATATATAGATATATTATAGTAATAATTATTTATTCTATTCACTCAACTAAATTTCAGTACAAATATGAAGACTAAATGGATATGTTTAAAAAATTATCACTACTGAATAATAATTTTGAAGCTAGTCACGGAAGAGGCTCCAGAGGTCTCTTTCCCTTTACACAAAGTACTTAAATTACCATTATCCCTAATTGATATAATTGCAGAAGGCTTTGAGAAGCGTCCTCCCTTTCTCCAAGTCCTTTGCATAACCTCAAATTAATAAATCCTAACTAGTTTCGGATGTTTCTGAATTCCATCTTGCCATCAGATACATTTTTAAAGGAATCCCAACCGACGAAGCGCGGACCGCAGGAGGCCCAAAAGGTTGGCGAGGGACGACGAGAGAGCTTCCTCACTTCATTGCTGCATGAATAATATTCGTAATTTGTCAAAAGGTTGGCCAAATCCCAAAATACAAAAACAGCAGCGGCCCAAACAGAAGATGAAGGAAAAAATGGAATCCGAAAACAGAGCTGCGATTGAGCCACAAGGCCCCCGGATGCCTCTCCCATGTCCAGAACTGACCCATCTCCGAGTGCTGAGGCCCCCAAGGACCTTTGGCGAGCTGTTGCCATTATTTTGGGCTCCTCAGCTGGCCACAAGCCCAGGGACGGGGGCGTGGGCGTGGAGAAAGGGGGGTGGCTCTGCCGAAATAAAAGCGAAATTTCCTCTTCGCATTTGCTGCGCTTTATTAAACTTTTCCACCCAACGCCACGGAATGTTCGCTTGTGTTTGTGGGTTGGAAATCCCCAAAGTTCCTGTGTCATTTTTTGTGCTTCACGTTGCTCAAATTTTTTGACAGACCCTGTCAGAGGGGTGAGTTTTCCGTACACAGAGAAAATTCTAACGTTCTCATCTGAGTTGAAAATGTTCTTAAAAATAGAAAGGCCTTTTTCAAGTTTAAAATGTTCTAAATGTGCTTGAATTAAGTTGAATTGGTTCTTAAAATCTAGTTGAGCTTAAAATGTTCTTGAAATAAGAACGAATCGTTATTATTTCAGCACATGGTTCTTAAATCAAATCGATTTGGTTCTCAAAAACCACAATATCTGAAAATGTTCTTAGTTTGAGAACGAAAAAGACTAAAGAAAGAACAAAAATTAAGTTGCATTTCAACTTAAAATGATTCAAAACTCTATTCTCTAATTTTTTTGGATTTCCTAGAACGCGTTAGGATGTTTTCGTTTGACACCTAGAACGCATTAGACCATTTTACTTTGCTCCAATACGACTTTACCATTAGATTTGCCCTTTTCGTCTTATATGTAATTCCCAACTGGTTCTAGCCCTTCATGAACCGAGCCCAATTCAGATTCTGAGACTTTAAGACTTTTTTTCTGGCTTAAGTCTTTAATGAACTTCCACACTAGCTGGAAGTCAAGTGCAACGCGCACCTTTATAAGGTGTAATGGACAACTACCTTTTTAATATTACTTATAAATTACTCTTATCCTTAGCTAAAATCAAACTCAAAATGCTATAGAATTGAGAGCAAAAAGTGCTGAAAATAGAACAAATGAACTTATATTTGTATCCATTTTATTTAAAAATGTTCTTGAATTAAGAACAAAATCAACTTGAAAATATAACGAAGTGAACTTAATGTCGGATTTTTAGCTAACACCATTTCGTTCTGATATTGAGAACATTCAACTCGAAATGAGAACATTTGTGCTTACCCGGTTTTTAAGAACGAATGTTCTTGATTTGAGTGCAATGTTCTTGGTTTTTTTTCTCTGTGTACATATATATAGGTTTGTGTATATATTTAGAAAAAATCTTCACGCATTTGGCAAATTATCTTTTGATCCGTCCGCTTAAATTGCCAGCGGCAAAAAAATTCGAAAAAAAAATTATGTCATGGTGATGCGAACTAGTAAATACCTTGTACTTTCTTGAGATAAATTTGTACCTTTTCAATTTTCCATATCGAAAATGTAAAATTCATAAGTGTTTACTAACCAAAAAATATTGAATATCTTATGCGAAAGCCGCCTATTAAACAAATTTTCTAAATTGAAAACAACCTTAGAACTCCACAAGTATCTAGAGGGTATGAAAATCCTGAGGAATGGCAGAGGAAAATACGTTAACACAATTTCACTTTGGGCGGACACATCTAAGCCGGGCCAATCGCCTGCCTAAGTAGTTGTCCTCCACCCACCGCCCACTGTCGCTCTTCTGCCATCGAAAAGTAGTTTGCGCGCAAATCCTCAAGTTAAGCAAAACTCTCCAGGACATTAAGTGCAGCGCCAACAGACAACAAAGTCCAAGGATGGCAAAGTTTCCCCTTCCCCCCGCCGGCAACTGCCAAACGGATGATGGCCGGGATCAACGTTTTACCAAAGCCAGGGCAAAAGTTTTTCCAGCAGACAACGTGCAACTTTTTGGCCAGCGAGAAGTTCTTTTCATTGTCTTGAACCCCACTGACAGCTTCCAAGGGGGGGCGGAGTGGAAACTGTCGCTTATAATGCGCACAATGAAGTGCACTTTTCCTACTCGCCCTGCCGCCGACCAGAATTGAAAAGTGCTCAGCTTTGGCTCCGCTGGCATAAATATTTCCATTTTGTGTAAGCGAGAGATTTCCCAGGCAATCTGAGTGAATCACAATGAGCAGCTCTGACAGGGGCAATAAAAAATGCATTTCTAGGAGAGCAACAAAACTGCATTTTAGGTGGGCAATAGGGCAACTTTATAAACATTGAGTGGCTAAGAAACGAATTTAATCAGTTGCAATTTAAGTATTTAATATATGACTCAAACAAACTTTTGTATTTGTATTTAATAACTACAATGTTTTACCACCAACTTTACGACACCTTTATTCTCCATGTGTAAATGGGAACAGAGTACAGAGGAGGCCAGGCAAACACTTGTTGACTGTCGCTTAAATTTATGACCCCAAAACTCGGGGACCTCAAAAAGAGCCAGCAGCATCCAAAGGATTCGGCTTGGACTGCAAGTTTCCTCCTAAACTCGCCAGCAAATTATCAAATAGAGGCGAGATAAAAGGGGAAAAGTGGAGGAAATCGAGTTGAACTTGGTAAATATCAAAACAACATTAAGGCAGGAGAGCCGACTGAAGGGCCAAAAGGGCTCCAAGCCCTTTGTGCTGACTGCCATCCATGAGTTACAACTTAATTGAAACGGAGTTTCGTTTTCCCGTCACTTGGTTCTTTTTTTTACTTCGAAAGAGGCCCGAAGAGAGCCTTCTCGCCTTGCCCAGTCACGATCGGAACCTTTGTGGCACCTTTATCTTTTTATTTGTTCGCCTTAGTTGTTGCCTAATGCAGGCTAGAAAAATGTCCAGGCGTTAAGTAGTTGCAATCGTGTTACAGTGGAATATTGAAAGTTTATGGATATGTTTAGAATTCTATTAGAGAACTTGAGTAAAAGCGAACTAATTTGATTTATATTTCTTAAAAAGCTTCAGCTGTTTATAAAATATTTTCTAAACTTGGATCTTTTTTTTTTTAAAAAACCTATACCAAACGTGATCGGGCCAAACCCCTCAATCTTTTCTAATTCTCAAACTGCCCCAGGCTCTGAGCAATTTTCGATTATGTGTCCCACTGTTGCCGACTATTTATGGGCTATGCAAAATGCAAAATGCAGCCAACTCGGGCCAAGAGGAGCTGTGCCGGAAAGGCAAAAACCTAAGCAGAAATAAACTCGTATGCATTTAATCATCGTAACTTAAGCTCGGGGATCATGTTGTGGCACAGTGAGAATGCCGCAGTTGCCGCCGCGGGAGATGAGATGCGGACCGAGCTTTGGGCCAACTCCAGCTTTAATTCCCCAGCCCTCCACCCGCCCTCATCCTCTCTGACCGCTTCATTTTTAATAAAGAAAAGAAGCAAGAGATCCAAAAAAAAGTATATAATAAGAGAAAAGAGGGGAAAACTTCATGTCACCGTGGTGGCTGCCTTCCTTCTCCTCGCTTTTTTAAGGCGCGTTCTCTTTATTTTTTGCACCGCCGCAGAGGCGTAGGGGGAGGGGATTAAGACGACGGAGTGGCCACTGCGGAGTGGTGCTATGAATGGAGCCTCGGCGTGTTCTGGAGATTAATAAATTGATGGCATCCATTGCACATAACGTGTAAGTAATGGCGCTCATCAATTCTGCTTTACATCTCAATCTGGCTTTGGCGAAAAAATACCGAATACAGCGAGCAGCAAACAAAAAACCACAGCAACACCCGAGGATGGGGATGCGGATGGGGAGAGCTCCGTGGATTTGGTAATGACCCAGGAGCAGGTCAGCTGGCTGCGGACAGAAAAAAAGGACCATCCACTTGAGGCCGAGGCCTGCTCTCACTTTCTCCGGGGAAAAGTGAAATGCCAACGGAATTCTATATTTGGAAGGGACTCGCCTCCTTGTCCGTGCAGCAATTTCCCTCGAAAGGCGGGCAAAAACACTATCCCCACTTATGCAACATCCTTTGAATCTATCTAAAGCCGAACCACATGCAGTCTGTGTGCTCTACTTTCCAGCTCTCATTAGTACGCCTCGGGTTTTGGCAAACCTTTTTCTGGCAGGACTCGGGACTATTGTCGATTTGCATTAGCCGGCAGGACCGCCTTCTGTGCTCGGATCTGTGGGACAAGCGGAACCCGAGGAGCACCTCTTCCGCCACCTCTTTCATCTGCCTGCATTCATCGATTTTGGGATTTCGGAAATTCGCAAATTTGAACGAATGTCAGGTATCTTCTGCAGATGGATTACGGTTAATGTCGAGCAATTGGGCAAGGCAATAAAGTGAAATTACCCTGACGTGTCAAGGTCGTCGTCTAAACGATTTGAACCAAAGGCATTGAAGAGTATTGGCAGAGCGGGGTTGCATAGGGGTTTCAGATTTACATTTAAATAAAATTTAACATATTTGTATTTTGAATTTAATTTGAATATTAAACTTTGAAGATATTTTCAAAATAATTATGTGAGGTATTTCACCTTACAATTCAAAAAATAATTTTCAATAAAAACATTGTACATGTAAAAAAAGTAATAAATAATATTTAATGCCTGGAAAACTGTAAAATTGTATTTTTCAGGCACTTATAAAATGTAAAATTTTAAAATTATCTCTTCCTTTTCCTGTTACTGCTTGTAGGTACTAAATGTTCACTGCTTGTTTCGCGATCTTTTACAAAGCAGTAAACACCGATCTAAAGCAAGCAGTGCAAAATGTAAAATGTAAGGTAAAAACTCCAACGGTTTAATTTTAAATATTCAGCTCTTGCCGTTGTATGCACAGTTACGTTTCTAATGGGAACTACGATCAACTCTATACGGGGACTAACTACTGCAACCCACTACGATAAGAAGAAGAAAAATTCCACTTAATACGTTTCGTGGAATTGTCGATCACTTTCCTTGACACTTACCAAACTGACTGCGCATCCAGGGATACAGTGGAGACGGCATCCCCGAGGACTGCGAGTTCGGGTTTTGGGAAGGTGGCGTGTGCTGGCCAGGGTGTCCTTGGTGCATCTGTGGAGGACCCTGGCCCTGGTGCATCATCGCCTGGGGTGGAGCCCCCACAGGCGGAACTCCCGTCTGCTGCTGGTACATGCCCATGTTGTGATGGTTCTGATGGACCTGCGAGGGATTGTTCAGATTAGTGATAAGGTATCATTGGAGCTGGGGCCTTGAACCATCCACCACTGGGAGGGGCTGTGTAAATAGGCGACAAGCGGAATGGGGACTTTATCTTACCTCTGTCACGTCGGGAACTCCCACGTCCGTGTAGCCCAACTGCGGGTGCGATCAGCGAAAGCGGAGGTGAAAAAGATGGGAAAAGCGTTAAGTGGTTGGCGAGATATGCGGGTGGGATAAGAAGCTCTACATGTGTACATATAAACTTTTTAGTATAAATAACCATTAACCTTTAGACCCAAAAGCATTATTTTTTTAATTATTACTTAAAAATACGCGATATTTAATTGGACATATAGCTTTTGCTGACATTTTCTTTTATTCAGAACGAATAAGAAGCCTCATTTTTTAACTCTGTTCTAATTTTAGTCCTTTAAATCTAATATTTAAATGAAAGATGGGTAAATATTTAGTTTTATCTGATTGAAATATTGTAACGCTTTTAAAAGACCTATAAATGGTGTTTTAGTTAAGATACGTTTGACCCTAAAAATATTTTAAAGAGAGGTATTGATTAAATAATAATGGTAATGGTAAAGTAATAGTTAATTAAAAAACAAGCTATTTATACAAATCCAAGCATTTGTACTTTAAAATGTGCCTTCCGTATTGACATGTACAGTTTTGTTATAAAGAGATAAATTAAAGCTAATATAATTCTATAATTAAATCCCAAATGTAATCGGTAATTCTTGCTACCTTAAGCTGATCGTGACTTTTAACCTTACTACCAAAGCATCCCCTAAAAGCTACGATAGTCATATTAAATTTATCTCACCTGCGCCTGCGGATGTCCCATGTGGTGGGGCAGCGTCATCTGGGCGTTCATGTGGTGGCCGGACATCTGATCCACCAGCGGGGGCGATCCGCCCTCGGGGACCATGCCCAGTCCGCCGACGGCCGCCTGAAGCTTGCAGCTGGCGTAGACGACTGGCTGCTGTTGCTGCTGCTGCGGATGTGTCACCTGTTGCGTCACCTGTTGCTGCTGCTGCTGCGGATGTGTCACCTGTTGCGTCACCTGCTGCTGGTTCTGCGTGGGCTGTTGCTGCTGCTGCTGCTGTTGCTGCTGCTGGGGCACCCCCAACTGACCGTTGGTCTGCGCCTGGGGCATGACCCCGCCCACCTGGCTGGAGGGGCTGTCCGGGCGGGAGTAGACCTGGTGCTGCTGCTGCTGCTGCTGCTGGTCCATCCCCTGGCCGTTGTAGTAGGGCATGCGGTCGTAGGGCGGGAAGCGCGGGTAGGGCATGTTGCCCTGGTGATTCGCGTTCTGGCTGTAGTGGTGCATCTGCTGGGCGTCCAGGTCGGTGACCCCGTTGCCCGGGTAGTGGCCATGGTGCATGTCCGCCCCCATGTACGAGTTGGTGAAGTACGAGGTCATGCTCTCGCAGTTGTTTGTACTCATCGTCATCGTGGCAGCCTCCTCAGCGTCCGCTGATCCCGCCGCGAGTCCTGATCCTGGAGTGAACGTGATCGTGACTGTTACTCTGCTTAGTGGCTAGTGACTGTGGTGCTCCTGCCTCCCTGTCTCCGTGCTTTTAGCTACTTTCCTTATATACAAAGTAACCTGGAAAGTGGAGAAACGTGTGGTTGGTACTCTATACTTCATAATTCACTTAAAAATAAAGCCAGCTTAAAGAGTATCACTCACCTAAATAACCTTTGAACACTTAAGTACAATGTACAGTTGCGTAGCCTAGTCTTAGTTAGTGTGTAGTTGTTGTGTGAGGTATAAAATGATTTCCGCTTTGCTGTTCCTCTGTTTGCTGTCTTGGCCAAAAATGACGAAATCAACCTGCTCTTCGTCGCTCGATTTGGTAGAAAATCTCCTCTCCTTGGTGTTCTTTGATCCTTAAGTAGCCTTATCCTCTAGTTGGTATTCCTCAATTTTGATTTTGAAACTCTGTAAGCAATAAAAGACGAAATTCGGGTTATTGTGGGTGCGCTCTTCTCAAAGTTTTGGTTTAAAGTGAAGTACGAAGTGGTTCTTTGGATGTCTGATTTCACATGTTTGCTAAGTTGAGAGCAACATGTGGAGCCCCTGACAAATTGTTTATGGTATGCATGGACAAGTTCTTAAAAATATGCCATAGAATCGGGGTTTTTGGGTGAGGGAGGAGTTTATAGGGTGTGTTAGTTCGACTCAAGTTTCCTTTCAAGATCTCCGAATATATTTTGGCAAATTGATTGGCAGTGTGAGAACCGGATTCTTGAGTAACGAATTGAAAATAATATAAAAACAGTGCAATATCATAAGCCATCGGCAACCCTGCATCCTCATGAGATTCCGGAAATTCCACAAAGTCAAGCCAAGATGACATTCTGCAATGTAATCCCCAAACCTAGGATCTTCCACTGGCATGCAATTGCCCCCGTTTTCCCCGCGCTTGACAAGCTGACAACATTCATTGAATTTATGAATATGAAATCAATTGTGTTATCCCCTTTTGACCTGACATCCTTCCGGTCAAAGTGATTTAATTTCCTGGCTCATTATCACGAGTCTCTGACCTCATAAATCACAAAATTCCCCACTCCGCAGCTCCATTTGGATAATCCAGACAGAAAGAGGGAGACGGAGACACACGTTCCCTGCCAGGCCATGCATATTCACATGTCTGTCCCGCTCTGGCAGGGTCTGCTTTTGTGGTGATGGTGACAACCCTGCCGAAAATCCCCAACTAACTAACGGTAACTTGCTGTCGGAAATGAAACTTCCCCGACTTGCACAAAGCATGAAGTCCCGAACAACAAAAAAAGGGCATAATAAAATAAACGGAATGGTAAACTTTAAAATATTTCAGTCTCGCTCTCTCTCTCTCTTTGCATTGTGCTCGTCCTGCATTCTCTTCCTGTTGGTCCCGTCCCCCACTTTTCCTGGCATTTTCCCTTTTGTTAACGAAATAATTTTCTTGCCTCCGACGCTGGCAAAGCCAAAAGCTTCCCTTTCAATTACACATTTCCCAATGATGGCGATTGAGCGGGCGTCTCGGGATGGGCAAAATGGCGCGAAAGGACAATGGCAGCCGGCGGAAGGAAGCGTGTGTTCGTGTTTGTGTGTTGAGTGCTCTGTTTGTGTACTGTGTGTGTGTGGGGGCCAAACGGATGCTGGCAAATCGCTGGACTGTGCCCCGATCTCTGCCTATATCAGACATGTGGGGGGCGGAGAAGCGAGGCAGCCCAGGGAACCCAGAGCCTTGGGGTAGGCAAAGAAACCCACTCAAGCACAAGCGAGATGATAATAATGTCTGATGTGTGTTTTGTCTGTTCTTCCTGTTTTTGCCGCTGCTGCGGTTGCGGGGGCGAGGGAGCAGGCAAATGCCTGCTCACTGTATGATTTATGTTCGTCTGATGTGATTTATTCAAGCGAAGAAATTGCTCAAATTTGATTCGCCATAACTGATTTGGCCACTCTTTAATTGCAAACGTATTTGATGCGAATTTATCCTTATGCGAGTAGTTATGCTAGCTTATGATTAGTTTACTGGTTGTGAGGGCGTCACAACTACTTGATCTATTTTAGAAGCCCTTTTCTCGCTGTGTACCTCCAAAAATCGCCCCAGGAAATCCCACGCCATCTAGCGATAATTTCGGCAACTACTAGCATGTCAAATGTCAAAAGTCCGTCAGATTTGACTGCCTGAAAGTATGCCACGAAAACAAGGGCTCAAGCGGCGCCCCCTATTGATTTAAAATTGAAGTTGACTGTTTGGACAGCAGTGATGGCAACTTTTGAAGAGAAATAGTTGGATTTGGCAGGACTTCGGCACATAAGCGAAATAAATGGGAATAAATTAACTAATATTTAATAACTTTAAAAAAAATCTGTGGGCTTTTAAAATCATTGTTGAAAATTTGTAAAACATAAATAACAAGAAAAGAAGCTAGCTTCGGCAAGCCGAAGCTTATATACCCTTGCAGATCATTCTATTAATTTACACACAAAAAAAAAACTTGGTAAAATCAACTGTAATAATTGTCAAACAGGCCCCAACCAGCAAAATAGTCAATTCTACTAAGTAAATAGTCATTTCACAACAACAAAATACACACAATTAGCAAAGACACAAACCCAAAGCAAAAACAAAATACACGTAACTATTTTAATAGTTACGTAACTATCTTTGTTGGTCAATTTTACCAAGCAAATTTTTTTGTGTGTACAAATCGCAAAAATGTTAAATTTCTTATTATTTCACATTAATTTTTCGATCGTTTCTATCACAGCTATATGATATAGTAGTTCGATCTTTTAAAAATTAAAATCGAAATTCAAAAATATTTCAAAATAGTCATATCCCAGAGTAGAAGGAAATGTAATAAAAACCAACAAAGATATAATTTTTTTCCCATTAATTTCCCATTTAATTTTTCGACCGTTCCTGTGGCAGCTATATGATATAGTGATCCGATTTAAAAAACAAAAAAACCGAAATTCAGAAATATAGAAAAAAAATATTCCCAAGAGTAGAAGGTAAAATTTAAAAAAACACCGGAGCTAGAATTTGTTTACGTTTTTTTTTTATCCTTCCTACGGGAGCTATAAGATATAGTTGTCCGATCCGGTTGGTTCCGACATATATACTACCTGCAATAGAAATACGACTTTTACGAAAGTTTCATCTCGATCGCTTTAAAACTGAGAGACTAGTTTGCGTAGAAACGGACGGACAGACGGACGGACAGACGGACAGACGGACATGGCTAGATCGACTCGTCTTGTGATGCTGATCAAGAATATATATACTTTATGGGGTCGGAAATGTCTCCTTCACTGCGTTGCAAACTTCTGACTGAAATCATAATACCCTCTGCAAGGGTATAAAAATTTATAAAAAAAATTATCGCAGGGCATTCAGCTTTGCTCTAATAAAGATTTTGTAAAATGTAAAATGCAGAACTCACGGTTTTCGCTGTTTTAAAAATATCACAGCTATTCCTCCAAAAAAGTAGAAACGACGAAAAAAAAGCTGATTTGGCAGGGCTGTTAAACAGTGGAGTCCATCAAACATTATAACGGATCATAATCTTCACATGAGTCACAAATTATTGTATTGGTAACTACTCTCCTCTTACTCAAAATTTTCATGTCCTAATTTGGATTTTCTTCACAACGCATGTCAAACATAATAAAAAAACTAGATCCGCGACATATTTAAATGGGTATCAACTTGTAATTAAAGTTTGCGTTATAGTTTGTTATTTAATATCAATTGCTAATGATATTTCAAAATTGTAACTCTGCGAGATCTTTGCCCCACTGTGCATTGCTCGTGCAATCAGGTTCAGCCAAGACAAGAACCATAGTTTAAGCCCAGCCCACTTAGCCACGCACACATTCGCACTGGACACACTCCCACACACACACATGCACGGAGTGCGCATGCCCTATGGGCAGTCCCGTTACCAGTTTTAAGCCACACACCTCGACAGCTGATTGCACAACCAGAATCGGACGAAATACGACGGATCCGTCGGCAAAACAGAGGTCCATTGGACGGGTTATCAATCACTCACTGTGGGGATTTTACCCAGAATTCCGTTAATGAGCACATCAACACTTTCCCATCCCACTCATCCACTCCCACGCATGCGCCGTCCCTGTCTAACCAACGTGTCCGGAACCGAAATGAACTAAAATGAAATGAAATGAATGACTTCTTTCTGCGGCCATCAACTTCAGCTTCAGCCATTTTGATTTACGACTGCCATCGAAAATGTGACTGTTCTGCTATCGCATGGCTTTACAGATGGGGTTGGAAACTAGATTAAGGTTCCCAAAAACTAAAAAAAAGTATACTTTTCCAATATATCCAAAGTTCAATTAATACCCATGGCGCAGTTTATAAAAATATCATAATTGATATATTTTAGTAAAATTATAAAAAAATGCATTGTATTTTTAAACGTATGCCTGATTGCAATTTAAAAATTCTTTACTAAATTCACGTAACGTAACATTTTTGTAGCCATTAAACTAAGATATTTTTGGAAAAAAACTTTTGGCAATTCATTTTCAATTCTATTATTTGAACCGCATTTGAAATGAACTGAAATGGCAACTCTGACATCTTCCTCTTTAATTTTTTTGCTTTCAACTTTTTTGTTCATTTTCAGCCGTTAGACGAAGGCGTCGCCCGTCAACTGTCAGTTCGTGTTCTCGTTTCGGTTGTTCCTGTTGCTACCGCTGCCTGAGTTGCCATTGTTGTCGGCATCATTTGAAGAAGGGCGTCCGAGAGGAAGCGGCAACGGCAAACTTATAGCCAGTTAGTGCGTCTCATCTTCAGGTGGTAAACGTGGGGGAAAGGGGGTGGTGCTCGGTGGATGTCTCTCAATTAAACCAAGTGGAGAGAAGCGTTCTGCTCGGCTGCTCCGACCTCTGCCGGCGGCTTAAATTGCTGCTTTGCATTTTATTTAAATAATAATTGGCTTGACTAAGTTTTCGCAGCGGTAAAAATGTGAGGCAGGGGGAGTTGGTGGGACTGGGCGGTTGGGGAAACGCATAACATTGGCCTTAAAAAGCTTTGAAGTTGTAAGAGAATACTCGCTCCAATTAGGGGAAATCGCAGAAGAAATCCAAGAAATAGGAAATTTAATTGGTAGAACAGACCAAAGATCTTATCTATTGCACATTCCAAGGGAAAAAATAATAACCTGGTTTCCCAATCTTAAATGTGAAAATCTAATTTCTCTCATGTGGTATTTTATATTTTCAAAGTTTTTCACATCTGATTTTACGAATGACCTTGGATCAAGCATACTCAATCCGTCGCGCGCATAGAATATATTTCAATATAATCACCTGAAGAAGAAGACCCCGAAGCACGTGCTCTTTAAGGGGGGGCCAAAAAATGCCAAAAGAGTTTATTGTGCCATCAACTAAAAGAGCAAATAAAATTTTATTACCACTATAAATTTCAGGCACTTGAAGCGGCGCACCAAAAACAGAGGCAAACGCAAAGCAACAACAAAAATAAAGCCAGAAAAAACCCTACAAAAATTTATCAGAGGCGTAAGCTGGGAATGTTGAGGGGGCTGTATTTCAAAAAATAGTTGAGGGCACATAAAATGGTTTCAACTAATTTTCCAAGAGTTTAAAAGCATATTCCTCGACACTCGATTTACCAAGGAGATAAATAATTGGTTTTTTAATTGCTAAGTCCCCTCCCATTCGACGCCTCTGTCTTGCAGGCCATGGTCAGGTTCTGGCTCAGCCTGCAGGAGGATAAACCCACGCGATTTGGCGACGTCGGCCAGACAGGGACGCCAAGACCAAGAAGTCGAGGAAGGAAAGAAGGAAAGGAAACCGGCGATACGGAAAAAGGGGGAATGGAATGGAACGGGGGCCTAAAGAGCGGCGGCAATCGATGAGGGGGTTTCGAGGACTGAGGCCTGCATTTTTCTCACATTTATCTTACTGCGAGTGCTGCGTTTTATTGCGATTGGAAATTGAGCTTGTCAACGCGGCAGCGGGCAACGCTTGGCTAGTCATCGAAACCAGGGGCGGGGAGGGGCTGGGGTGTCCGAGAGGGGGGTACGAGCTACAGGGACAGCTGGTCGAGTTTTTGGGTTCCCGGTTCCCAGAGATAATAATAAAAATGTCAGGCTTTGACGATTCTACTCGTCTTCGCCGTCGGCTCATAAATAAAGTGATGCACTTGAAAATATAGAGAAAAACCTGCATTATTTTTGTGAGCTATTAGAATATTCCTAAGTATGATTCCACAATTATAAATACTAAGCAATAATATATGCCGATTAAAATTAAAAAAAAAACAAGAGAGAACGCTATAGTCGGGTGCCCAGACTATCAGATACCCGTTACTCAGCTAAAGGGAAGCGAAGGAGATGGAGATACTTTGATCTGCCGTAACTTTTTAACGAATGGTCCGATTAAAAAAATTTCTTCTACATTTCGATAGGTATTGAGAAACACAACAAAACTGCATTTTTACTTTTCCAAAATATTGAAATTTTTAAAAGCGTATATAAGCGATTGTGGGCGTTAAAGGGGGCGTGGCACCCTTTTGAAACAAACTTGCGCTGCGTAGGAACTCCTAGAATCTGCATGCAAAATGTCAGTCTTCTAGCTTTTATAGTTTCCGAGATCTCAGCGTTCATACAGACAGACAGACGGACAGACAGACGGACAGACGGACAGACGGACAGACGGACATGGCTAGATCGACTCGGCTAGTGATCCTGATCAAGAATATATATACTTTATAGGGTCGGAAACTCTTCCTTCTACCTGTTACATACTTTTGCACGAATCTAATATACCCTTTTACTCTACGAGTAACGGGTATAATCATAGTATTTTAAGAGAAGGTTTCTTGTCATTTTATTTTTGGGTTCGAAATTGTCCCAATTTCAATAAAAAATTCCCTAAACATTTTAAATCGTTCAAATTCAAGAACAAAATTTTGTTGCAGTGTCTCCTCGATTCCTTTTCCTGACAGTCTTTGTTTTCCCTTTTTTGCTGCATTTAAATTTTGGCCATGATCATGGCCAAGTGGCAGAATAAGGCATTTTCCTGGATATTTAATTGGCGCATATTTAGCATTTACTAATGGACATGAGGCACAGTGTGAAGGCACCTGCCCCAAGTCAGCGACTCCCGGGGGAATACGAATCGAACCAGGAGGGGGGCTGGGCAGACAGTAAACACACACAGAAATGGACAATGACAAGAGCTGATAATAAATCTAATTGACACATTTGCAATGGTTGACTCCCCGTCCGCAATTCCGTCGAGAGATCGGGCGAGGATCTGGATCTCAGATCCGAGATGCAATTAAAACTGCAACTGCATTGCTAATGATCGTGGCAGCTTCGGCTTCGGCTTTCTCGCTCTCTCCATAACCATTGTAAGTTGTGTAGGAAAATGCTGGAACAAGTTGACAATCTACACGCACACACGAAATACATAAATTGCTGCGATCATATCGAATCATCGATCAATCGGGCGCTGCGGACGGCCATCGATGGACCGTTCCTGCCGCGATAACGCCGCAGGACCTCAACCGCCGCTGTCTGCTGCTGTCCACACTCGAGCTCCAACCACTCGGACCACTCCACTCGAAGCTCGGAGCTCTCAAAGATTCGCTGCCACTGACATCCATCCATGTTGGACTTCATCTGTTGCCGTTGATTGGCAGGCGAACGGCGGAGAAAAAAGCTAGGGGAAATTGATTGGCAAAATGAAACATGGCCAACACATTGGGCTCATGTTTGCGATGGCAAAAATGCCTTCATTACAACGCGCAATGCGTAAAACGCAGGCCACGCATGCGCATTGCTTTTGGCTGCTGGGCTGTTCAGATGTTCGGATGCAGACTCCTCACGCAGATCCCGAAACACGCGATCCCTAGGACCCAGGGCGCAGCTCCACTATCTCCGTTTGTCACCGCAAAGGCCCTCGTTAAGTGCAGTTGGATTTGAAATATATTGTGCTACAATTGAATTGTTAAGTGCCTGGCCTTCGGACCGGGTTGCGTGTGAAAATTATAATTTCCTGACCAGTTTCTGTTCCAGAGCTGCTGACCCCAGCAAAAAGCAAAGCGAAAAAAAGTACATTGTATGTAGGAAAAACACAGAAAACCAGCACAGCAATGTTGTCAACAATTTGCAAAGGTTTTTTATGTTGCTGCGGTATCGCAATCAACCACGCGTAGAAACATTTAAGTGGAAGGTAATTAAATTTCATTTTATGACCGCTAGCCGAACAAAAAAGAAGGGAAATTGGTTGCGCCACGAAAATAAATAATGTTTTAGCGCGGAAAGTGAAATTAGTTGGATCGGAGCCAAGGGGAAAGAGTTGAAAAGGTTACCGCAATTGGTAGTTAGCAAGGCGCAAAGTACCGATTTCTCTCTCGGATTTCTCCTCGCATATTTTCGGGAAAAACCTTCAGCCAGAACCTGTCCTGCGAGACCCAGCTGGGTTTTGGGTTCACGAAAGTCAGCGGGTGCCAAAGGTGAAAGTTGCATAAGGACTGGCGCAGATGATGCAACACACGGAAAAGGACCTGGTCAGGTAATCGCCATAAAACTCACAGAATTTCCAAACTCCCTACCTTGAGCACAACAATGGAAATAGAGCAATTAACCTGGCCTACGTGCTCGGTGTTTGGGCCAGGCCAAGTCGCAGGAACGCTGTAATTTGCTTAATTGCCTGTTAGTGCCAGAGATTATCTGGACTTGGATTTCTGGTAAAAATGGGAGCGACGGAACCGAGGGACTTCCCTTCGATCAATTGTCAACACGTAATATTCCCGTCCTAACTGAGGCCAAAAAGCTTTATTTAATCAATTATCCAGCAATCTATATAACGTAAAGTTAATTAGGCTGAGAGGCATTTGGATTAAAGTTAAATCAAAACATTTCTATTAACATCGACTTTTTTGTAGTCTTAAATAAATTCGAAATAAAAGCTGATATTTTCAATATCATTTTACAATCGAAGAATAAAGTTGGCGATATCTTTCCGTTGCGGTCTTAACCTCCTTTCGATTATCTGCCGTCGCATTACCAGTGTCATCTTCATCTGCTGCCATGTGCTCCCGTTTCATACTTTATTTACTTATTCAAATCGTTGAGAGTCTCCTCCCTCCGTCCCGCTCTCCCCCCTGACCCAATCCCAATCCCCTTCCGCATTTTCGCCCCTCACCTTGGGACAGCATTCAACTTTGCCGCCTGACACTTTTCTGACAGCGACAAAAACTTTTGTTCTATTTTCCGCAACAGAAGCCGGCGACGAGAAAACCCTCGACAGCCAGGCAAAGCAGGCAACATTGCAAAAATGCTAAAACAAAAGGCTGGAAAAAATCTATATGTATAAGAAGTATCACCCCCCAACTCGTGGCGAATGTCATGACAGGCTCAGTGACTTCGGGACCCGGCAACCAACTGAATTGCTGACTAACAGCCTGTCGCGAAATATGAGTCCATTTCAGCAAAAGAGATACCGCAGCGAAGTGTACTGGATACTGGATACTGGATACGATGGGTAGTCGCAGGAAAGGAAGAGTTTTATGGGGTATTTATTTATATTTATATATTCCAATTATTTAAAAATTATTCAATGACCAACAGCACATAGCTCTAATTTATCTTTGTTATTTTATATATCTAGAATTTGATATACTTAAAATTTCTACTTTTTTTTTATATCTGAACTTATTTTTGATGAACATTTTAAGAACGCAGTTTCTTTCATTTAATTAATAGAATCGATATACCTTACATCACTCAGAACTTTTATTTAATGGCAACAGTCGCTCTTTTAAAGGGCTGCCTGGTGACAATGATGATGTTGCCCCTGGGCCTGTCCTGTAATCCCCATCTGAATCCTGCTGCCGGCTTTCGCTCCACTGTGCGTGCACGTGCTTAAATACTTTGGCATTACCCACCGCCCACTGTCACTCCCCCTGTTCCGCCGCCCCCGCCGCCCGTGGAAGTCTTCAGGATGTGACACAAAATGCCGCCATCGTCGCTGGCTGTCATCATTGTCTGCTTTAAAGATTACACAAAATATTTGTAAAAATACAAAACAGAACAAGAGGGGCCGCTGCCAAGAGAGCGGGCGGGAAAATAAACTCACAGCTTTACAAAAATAACAACTGCGGAGGCAGAGCCACAACAGACAAAACGAAATCAAAGAAAAAACAACGCAGCAAAACGAAAACGAGGAATACACGAAAATATTTACAAAATATTTTCCACTTCAACGAAATGGAAAACGCGACCGCCCCAGTAGCCGCCACCTTCTGCTGCATAGCTTCTGCCTGCCTTGAGTTGACTTGGCTTTTGTCTGCCCATTTTCCCATTTTCCATCCCCATTCCCCGCCCTCTATCGCTCCACTTCTTTTTGGGATGTCTGGCAACGGCTCGTTGGCTCTTCTTTTTATCAGTAGTGATGCCATAACTGTGGATTCGAACAACAAGATCAACTAGATTTATATTTTAAAAAAGTTAAATAAAAATAGATACAAGATATGATAATGTTTTCTCGACAACTTTTCAAAGATGTGAGAATAATTAAGGATGGTATTCCTTAATGACTTAATGATTTTCTAAAAATTTAAGTAACTTAAATTTTTTATTTTAATTTCAAAGAAGCTATAAAATACTATGGATTGTTTTAAAGAATGTGACTCTATTTTTATCAACGCAATTTGGACAATTTGTACAGTTCTTATGAGAGAAATAGAAAACAATGTAAGCTATATTTTTTACAAAGTAGCCAACTAGCCATCACTGTTTCTCACCGCTTCAGCTTCAGTTTTGCCAGCGGCGCCGACTGCCAACGAGCGTGAAATGCCTTGGGAGCAGCAGCAACAACAACCCAGCTGCAACTGCATCGGTTGCACATAGCAACAATAAAGCAAGAAAAGCTATCCGGGCAACAACAAATTGTTTAAGTGAACTTGACTGAGAAATCAGCGGGCAGGAAAAATGAGGAGGAAGAAGATTTTCGCACAAAATGCGACAAAATGCTACAGCAAACGAAAGTTGAGCAAATTATATAGATGGATCGCTGTGGCACACATTTATATACATTTTCGTGTGTGTCTACATTTTTTTGCTCTCTCTTAATTGGCAAACGAGTTTTTAATTGATTTTCTTTTTCTTGGGGCCTGCACTGACCCACAAATGTGAAGACGTACTTGGGAACCTTATTAAAGATAAAAATAATCGTAATAATAAAAAAAAACTATCTACATTAAAATTTTTCTTTACTAATAAAACACATATTTAATCGGCCTTGTAAATTTCTCCCTCCCACCAAAGTCAAATGGAAACCCAAACAAACAAGGCAGAAAAGTTTATAGTAATTTTCTACCCACAAAAACTTAATGCTCATCCAGCGTTAATCCCTTTTGGAGCATATACCCCACTCATTGCCCTCGGGGGACTTCCAACTCGTCCTCGGACTCGCCATGATATGATAATTACATGGCGCCACAAAATAGAACCCAGGGAAAAGTGGAAATGGAAATGTGAAATTTATTTTCATTTAGCGCTGGCCGCAAACTTCAACGCGGCCACTCAAAATATGAAATGGAAAATGTGTGAATATTTTATTTGCTTTCAGCCAAACTCCATTTTCCCTTCCTCCAGAAAGTGAGGCACATGTGGCAGCGGCAGCAACAACAGCGAGCCATGTCAATGTTAATTTAGTCAACGCCACACAAAAATGGAAAAAGAAGCGAAACAATCCCATTGGGCATTGTTAGCTAAGGCAACCACCTACTCAACCGAAAGCCAGCACCGCCTGATTTCACATGTGGCTCTGTGTCAACTTTCATGAAATTAGTTGGCAACATGACGAGCTGCCAAGCAAATGTCGCCGTATCCGCCACGAACACGCCCATTTGAGGGGCGTGGCAGGGGGAGGTGGTTTGGCTCGGCACTGACGAAAAATTAGACCCATTAATGATCGGCAAACCAAAATTACTTAAATGAAAAAACCGCGTTTAAATGTGTGCTATTTCATAAACATTAAGACAAACAAATGAGTTTGTTTATTACAATAATGAAAGTAATAAAAAACAGTATTTTAAAAATTGTAGACGGGACAAAAAAAAGTAAATTACTCATGAGTTTAATTATATAAATTAATCCGTATTTTATTTTATATTATAATATCTTTTTTTTTAATATTATATTTATTTAAAATACATATTAGAGACTTTATTATGATTTTCTCTCAGTGTTGTAGGCTGTAACTTTTGGCTAATGCGCAGCTGACATCGAGCCAGCCACCAACACCTTGGGGCAAAGTAGTTTTCGCTGTTTGGGAACCAAAAACCAGACTGAACCCTGGTCCATGGGGATTACGCTCGTAACTGTGAGTGAGTGTTCATATATCCATGTGCCGCACTGTACACGTGTTGCAGCAACACCACAAAGCACCGCAGAACGCAACTGAACGCAC
Source organism: Drosophila takahashii (assembly GCF_030179915.1). Lineage (NCBI taxonomy): Eukaryota > Metazoa > Arthropoda > Insecta > Diptera > Drosophilidae > Drosophila > Drosophila takahashii. Next base: position 11,159,332 of record NC_091681.1, read on the forward strand.
CACAGCGACCATGGTGACGGCCCTGCCTGCTAATTAAAAAATTTCCCTCACCTCGTCACCACCCACGCCTCTGTTCACTGCTGCCAGCCATTTAGTCTAATTATTACAAATGAGCGAGGGGCAGGGCGCTAAAAAACGAGAAATAAACGAAAATTGCACAGAGAGTTTTCACGAAAATGCACTCACAAATTCATTAAAGTAATTAAATGGCCATTCAGGGGCGAGAAAACAACTCAGTTGTTATTAAAACTTAAATTCAAAAACCTGTGCACAGTGACGCACATTCGATGTAATTTACATTGAGATGTAAAACGATCAGAACACAGAAGTAGCAATTAACAGTTTACAATTCATTATTTATTTAAAAAAGTGTTTAAATAGAAAAAGTTCTTCCTGTATTCAATTTTTTTATATTTTGTATTATATTAATTTTAATTTAGAACCACTGTTCCGCCGGTTGGTTCCATTGAACTTTGCCGTTGTCTCAGAAATCTGTTTTTCCTGCATTTTAACTTTGGCGTGACAAACACTAACTACATCCCACTCCCTATTTCCCTTTCCCACTCACAATCCAAACACGATTCTGTTTAATCGATAAAAGCATTTCAACTGCAATTTGGCTATCGCTTAGTGCGAACATTTAGCAGGAAGAATAAGTAGCCGCAGGAAGGGGGAGTGGAAGTATCTGAAACTACTTTGCAGATACAATATGGTTGGAAAGCAGCCCCCGCACACATAGATACAGATACAGATAGATATAACACAAGCTGAGATTTCAGTTCTCTCCTGTTGCCCCCATGGGAAAATTCAGGGCAATTCGAAGGCCGAGAATCGGCTCTAGAAATATATTTGTGTGCGTGTGTGCTACAGTAAGGACTCCGCAAACGGACTAAATTGAGAAAATTATGGTTACACAGCTCAGAAAAATAAATTTTGAAGCTGGGTACTGAGAATATAATTGGTTTATATTCAAGATATATTTTATGTTCTTTCATTTTTAAAATACAACCAACATGCCTAGAATATATTTCTTTCTGTGCAGGAAAGAATTTTGAAATCCAAGACCAGAACTAAAACCGGCCAGGCACTCAGCCGATAAGGTTAGTCCAGTTTCAGCTTGGTCCTGCTCCTGACCATCTGCCATATGGATGAATACCAAATACTGCAGGCAAAAAAATCATCGGAGGTGGAGAACCGAAAACGGCATTAGAACATCGTAATCGCAGGCACCACAAAAACCGGGTGGATTTTTCCTCGATTTTTTCTGGTTCCATCCATGGCGTTTCAACGGGAAAAACAACCCCGACCAAAATGGGGTAAGTCGTTTGATATGTGTGTGCGTTATGGCGTAGGGTGGTTTTCATTTGGCCAGGCTCAAGTTATCCCATCTCCCAGTTATTGAAGTTTTCCTTTCGCTTTTCCCGACACAGGCAGGGAAAATTGCACACTCATTTAATTACATTGTTCGGGGGTTAGGAAATGAGATTGAAAAGAGTTTACTCTACCATGAACTGTTATCGAAAGGTCGTCGGAAAAGCGTTGTAGGTTTACCTGAAACAAAAGAAAGAGAAACGTTAAATTGTATATCAATCAGCTTATTTCTTTAATATATATTTTCCTAAACTATAGCAATTATCCACCAATTTCTTGGTAATTTCAAGCTTAATTGCCTTTCGATTCGAACCAATTAAATCATTGACCAGCATTAATTAAGAAAAGTCACTTGCAGACATTCGCCAAGAACCTAACTCAATTTCGATTCCAAATTCGCAACGTGTTGATTAAAAGACCATAAAAATAATAAGCAAGCGGGAAAAGAGCCGAGAAACACACATCAACGGCAGCAAAAGTCGCAAGAGCGAAAAAATTACTTAATTAGTTGGCCAGCAGCAGAAAGGAGGAAAAAAGCGGTCCACGGCAAAAGTGTAAATTGAATGAAATATTCATGCGAAGGCCCAGACTCCTGCCTTTCGGTCCCCACCAAAATTGGCAAGTGCGAATGCCAGCCTGATGTTTTATTGAATTGAAAATCTCATTATCACCTCGCTGCATTCTTTGAATGCATTCGAAGGGGGGTCTGCGGGGCGAACCTGGGCTTCGGACCAGTCAGGCCAACGCATTTGGCAGATACTCGCAGCTAATTATCGTAATTATTGCAAATTTACAAATTGATATGAAATTGATTAGTGCCCCTTGGACGTGGACGCTGGACTGGATGCTGTGGATACAGGTGCTACAGGTTCCCCCGTCCTTCGCTGCAAACTGGTTTGTTGTGGTTATTTGGTCTTAATGAAGATGCCAAAACAGGCTGAGAGAATCGGATCTTTTTGAAAGAATCTCTTAAAATGTAAATGTTATTAAGTTAAATAGAATCTGTTGATAATATGATATTCTCAAGATAGTAAATGGTTTATTATTAGTAAATTTAAGATTTTAATTTACGGTTTTTCCTCAAGATTAATTTTGTTTTTTTTAAGGCTCTGGTTATTTTAATTTTTTAATATTTTATTAACAATAATTATATTTATAAAACAAAAAAAAAATTGTTTGCCTCAAAAACCTCTTGGAAATCTGTATAATGCCGCTCTATATCAACTATAACGGCACTGGAAAAATCGCTCAATTTGTCCATTCGACTGTCACATTGTTTGCTTCCATCGAGAGGGAACCAGGCGCAGGCACAGTAAATTCTCATGGCGAGAACAAATTTTTCAATTAAGCCATTAATTCACTCCGCGCCACACAAATGCAAACACACAGGCTCACGGATGGCACACAATCAAAACCGCACACACACTCAGCCATTCGCAGTGAGTTAAAGCTATCATCATCGTCTTTGATCATCATGAACCGCATCCTCATCGCTGTCGTTCCTTCTGTCGCATTATTTTATTAAGCGAGCGGTCCGCATCTTTCCGTCTCTTTCCGTTTATCTCATCCCAATTGAAATGCCGCCCCTTGCCACACCCCCCCACAGCCGCCCCTTTTCGCTGCAAATTTCGCTTGTTGTCCACTTTTACGCAAATTTTATTCATGTTTGTCCTCCGTCTGTCCCACTGTCTCGCATTCTGTCCCCGCGTGTCGCTTTGTTCTCTGCCCTTCTTGGCTTTGTCCTCACAAGTTGGTTAAAAAATAAATAAACAAGTTTACGAGTTACTTTAAAACAAGGCGGCAAACGAGAAAGAGAGAGAAAATTTTCAGAATTTTGATTTGTATTTTTATTGTTGCGATTAAAGAGCAGTGGCTATAAAGGTCGAGCTGAGTGTAAAGGAATACGTATTTTTAGGCGGAAAACAATTTTTCGGGAATGCGATGATGAGTATTTTGAATATTTATTACCTTTAATTATATTTATTATCTCTAAATTTATTGAATTTAAGAATTACTTTTCGTGCTTTAGGCCCCAAATGCATTCATCATCCACCATTCGACCGCCGACCGTTACTAATTTTCAACACCTTTGCAACTAGCCTCTGCTGGTCTCCCCGTCTCTGTCCCTCCTGGCCAACCTATCTCCCTCGCACTGGATATAGCTCTCTCTCTCTTTTTTCCACCACTGCGGGTTGCCTTGGTTGTCGTCGTCATATCGTCATACGCCCCGTGGGTGTTCATGCAAATGGTTTACTTTTCACCTGCTTCCTTTTGGCCAAAATGCCCCGCAAGGAAAACTACATGTGTGTACGGGCTCATATTCGGTTATACTGTGCGGCTGTGTGTGTGGATTGGATATGCGTGCCGTTCGTTGTTGCTTTTGGTGGAAATTGCATGTTATTAGCCGCATACACGATCCCTTCCACTGATAACAAAACCATATTTTATTTATACTCCCGATGTGGTTTACTTTTTTATATATACGAAATTGGCGCGCTTAGACATTTTATTTGCCAATAACCAGCGACCCACGAGCCACGTTCAAGGGGGCGGTGTACGAGTTTCAGCCGCAACAGTGTCGCAGCATAATAAGAAGACATTATACCAACAGCGGTGGCAGCAGCAACAACAGCAAAACAGCAACAACGGTAGGAAAACAGGAGCGGCGGGGGGAGGGGGAGGTCTTTTAACTTTGCGTGCTAACATGCAATTTCAGTGTAACCAACCAAAAAATGCAAGAAGAGTGGGGCGGAGTGGTGAGAAAGAGGCAGAGCTGTAACACGTCTATAAAGAATTGTGAATACATTTCTAAATAGCAACGGGCTGTGATGACAAACAGTGGCGAAAATCGGAATAAAAAGCCTATTTTCAATATTTAAGAAATATTACTTAGAAAGTAATGAAAGCTGAAAAATATAGTAACAGAAAACGCCCTAAAATTTGCCATAAAATCCTGAATGAAGCGATATTATTTTGTCCACTGTTCCAGTACAATAAACAAATATAACGTATACGCCACGTGTAACGCAGAAATATCAGACAGTTGAACCGTTTTTTGTCCCGTTTCGCATGTATTTCAACGGAACCCTCTTCTTTAACCACCTTCAATACGCGTGGGTGGATATCCTCTGCAAAATCCTAGCCGTAGCCGACAAAACTTTTCTGTTTGTTTATCATTAAGACATTTTACACTTTGCACGGTTGCCCTTATAATCTCCCTGCCGTCATATGTGGATACTACACATACATGTACGTATAGGGGTATTCCGGTGTATAATGTATATATATCTTGTTTGTGGGTGTGCAGGATATTGGCGTCGCCTGTCGCCGTTGGCTGTTTGTGGAAAGGATTACAAGGCGGCCACAAACAACTGCGACTAGTAACTGGTAACAGGGCTAACCAAACTTCAGCCACTTCTGCTCCACTGATGTGTGTGAGTATGTGTGTGTGTGTGCGATACCTCCCGCTCGCACACCTCCTCCCCTCTCGTTTGCTCGCTGGCTAATTACAATAATTTTTCTAATGTCGCTGCGGCATAAATTTGTAACGTGACGTGGCGATAAGCATCTCTGCTCAGCGACGGAGTTCGTCGGGCTACAAAACAACATGACAATTTCCAGAGCCTTGGAACACGAACATGTAAGACCAACATGGAGTTGGCCAAGATGGACAAGGTGGCCATCGGACAAAGAAGAAGAGACCCTGGTAGAAGCCGGGCCAGAAACAGAAACTAAAACAGAGCCACAGCCAGAAACGTGTGCAGCGATAGACATCAGGCGGATCGCTCGGATCGTTGTCAATCAGGGGCCTCAGCCAAGACCCTACACTTCCAGAAAAATATTCAAAAGCTGCTATTTTATTTAATTATTTGAGGATTCGAGAAACATAAATATTTTACTTTGATCAAGAAATATTATTTGTTAGCTTTAAGCTAAACTTTTTTTATTTTATTGCAATTTTAAGATATTTAAAAAATAAACCTGCAAAGCTGTCCCTTTCTGAATTTGGATCATGTTAAAAGTATTATCAACACAGCTTGCCAAATGGCAAATCAAGATTATTGTATTTTTTTTTAATACATAGATTTAAACTGGTTACTTCATTAATATTAAGCGTATTCCCAAAGTCTTCTTTTAAGCCTCTAGCTTTTCCGCAGTGGCTGGCTTCATTGAAAATGCACAATAGAAGCCGCGCGGCCCAAAGTGGACTGTGTGCAGACCGCTCAATCGCTGGATTGGCGTACCGCCCGACTTGCCGCCCGTACCGCCCGAAACGGCCGTGAGTGTTGGCAATGTGCGCCGCCGGTGGCATTTAACCGCTGTAAATGAGTTTATCTGGCGCAATCAGCAATTTTCGGTATCCGCTTTTGTGATGTCGCTGCGCATGTGCAGTTGAATGTTAATTAATTGAAATGTACTCGAACTTACAGCGAACAGCGGCGAAGAAGACAGCGCCACGGCAACAACAATGTCGCCGATCCCCCACCTCCCCCTGGGAGCTCCCTATTGGCAATCGCGATCGGCGGGCGATAAGCAAATTGCAGGCGCTGCAGTTCAAAGGAAAACGACAATTATGCGCCGCACTCAGGTCTCGTTTTTTGTTTGTGTTTTGGTTTACTTCTTGGGGCTTGTGTCGCTTGTGTCGAACTGAAACAAAAGCCTTGAATTGGGCCAGAGGCTCAAAAAAATGGCGATCGGCATCGGAGAAGGGAAATTGATTCAGGAGTAACCAAATTAGCAAAGAAAACATTGAATCTTTGATGAGTCACACATATCTTTGCAACATTCACTTAACTAAAAATTGCAAATTAGCTAAGAAATTCATCTGTTAACAAAGTTGGCCTTTATTCATTGTATTTGCATTTACTAAATCATTTTAAATTTTTTTGTATTAATCATTCCTTCATAAAATGTATTCAAAAACACAATGAAAATAAAAAAAAATACTTTAAAAATATTACTAAAAATATATTTAAATTAAGAAATGAAATACTACTAAAAATATATTTAAATTTAGAAATGAACATTTTCACACTAAATCAGCATTAAAAAAAACTTCAGAGAGCTCTGAAATGCAGCCAGGCATAAATATTCAGGGCTCAACCGGATTACATAATTCCCCTTAAGCCATGTCCTACTCCCACTTAACCCCATCCTGCCCACAACAACAAAGGCAACTTCAACAACAACAACAGCGGACACATCATGGAGCCTACGTCCATGGCTAATTAAGTTATTGGCTGCAACTTGTTGCGGCATTTGGTTGACATTCGAGTGCAATTGACTTAATCCCCAGTAAGCTGTTGCCCGACGTTGTTGCCGCCAGACTGCAGACTGCAGCTGCCACTGCCACTGCAACTGCCCCAAAGGTGCACTATTGTGCACTCGCCTTATTTGTACCGACAACACAACAGCAGCAACATCCACCGCAGCAGCAACAACTGTTGCCACTGCGGCAACATGAGCCAGTGGATCCGCACTGCGTTGGCGGTTTCCCTCCGCTTTTCCTCCTCCGCTCCTTTCCGGCCTTGTATGTTAATTTGTTTTGGGATCTCCGCGGCAACGTCTAGTTGGGCGCGTGTCATCATTAACGTGGCCAACATCCCCGCCATCTCCTCTCTTTCCATTCCGTCCATTGTTGCCTGCCCTTTTACATTGTTCCCGCCGCATTTTGGCCGAAGGAGGCCTCAACAATGGCAGTCGCCTTAATGGAAAGGCTAACACCCGCGGCAACAACAAATGCCACAAGATCAGGGAGCAGGAGAACCGACAGTTGCTACTGACCCAAAAATAATAGGGATAGGAATATAAAATTAGGGAGGGGCTTCATATTTGATTCTGTTTTTTTTAATACTTTTTAAACTTTCACTCACAAATCAATATATTTAAATTTACACGCATTTTACATTAACTTTACCAATTTGAGCGTTATAATTATTTAGTTGCCATTTACTCACACAAACAATGAAAAATATTAAGTCGGAATTTATTTGAATACTCTAATAAAATCCTGTATTTATTTTCAAAATCAGTAGAATCAGTATGCCACCTCAAGAATAAAATCTAATTTTTATTTCACACATCACCTAATCAGCGGTATTTTTCTGGGGCAACCCGATATGCAATAAAGCTCCGGCCAAACCAAACCTCTCCCACATTTGATAAATCTGCGAATCAACAGCTTTAAATTAAGGCAAATTAATGGCTATTCGTGGGCCAAGAGTCGAAATCAATGGGAACTAGTTGGCCGACTCAAAATCTGGGGCAGCAAAGGAGAAATAGCGAAATAAAATCGGCGAAATGTCGAACAGATCTTCCCAAACTGCCGCCGGCGCTTTGATTAAGCGCTGTGACATTTCTATCGCTTGCTGCAGATAAAGAGAGCGAAAAAACACAGAAATTGAAATTGAAATTAATTCCAGATTGATGGCAATCGCGGGACGACAATCGCTTGTCGTACCATATTAATGGACACCGAGAGCAGCGGAGATTATCTGGCCATAGCCTTTGATCACTGGTGGCCATGCAAATGATGCTGCTTCTCGAAATGATTTTATCATAAAATAAAGTGAAGCGCATAAAATTTGTAAACTAATTGCAATGCCAAAGTGCAGCTGACAACTGCAAAAAATCTGACTGCATTTGTGTGTGGCAGATACTTATACTACAGAGAGATAGAGATAAACCGACGACATGTGACAATGATAGCTTCATTAAAATGCAATTCGGGCATTTAAAAATAAAATCTAGAAAAGTTGTATATTTGGGAAATATTAACTTAATTCATCATCACTAAACTGAAGAATTAAATTAAACTAATTGCACTGCCAAAGTGCAACTGACAACCGCCTGTATGCATTTGGAAGAAACTTTTGTTAGAGCGAGAGATTATCGGACGACAGGTGATAATGACAGCTTCATTATAAAGCAATTAGTGGGGTTTATGGCAAAATTAATTTTTAATACAACGCGCAGCGAAAACTGCAAGTGACAGGAGTCACATGAGAGGACACAAAGCACACCCACATGGGACGCACGTACGTAATGCCCCCTTTTCAAGCTCAACTTAGGTGACAGCCTGCACTTGTCTGCCCCAGACTCTCGGGTTCCTACTCCGATATATATATATATACATACATACATATATGTTTATGCATATAGCAGTAGTCTGCAGTCTGAAGTCTCCGGTTCGAGTTGTTGGAGTGCGTGTGTTATTCAATATAACAGCATGTTGAACAGCACTAACAACAAGCAACTGCAGCGACTCCGAGGCACGCTGCAAAATCTAACGAATATGTAAACGATATGCTAGAAAAATGTCAGTCAAACTGTCGCTTCCAACACACGCGCAGCAGCAACAACATCAGCAGCAAAATGCACGGCAGCAACAACATTTAGTCACTTGATGCTTATATTGAAAATTGTTTTCTGCATTGCATTTTGCAGTAGTTGCATCCGACGTTTACTGCTACATTTGCAGTGAAAGAAAGGCGGGCGAAAAATTAAGAATATTATAATCATAATAGAATTGTAATGGCAAGTCTAAAATATCCATTTAAATATAGAATCTTAAATAATTTAAAGATCTGGTAATTATTATTGTACTTTTACAGTTTTAGAAATGGCTAACTAAATATTGAGTTTCATCTTGAAAATTACAATTTTATATTACTTGAACTTCCGTTTAATGATATATTAATAAGCTAAAAATACAATGCAAAATTTCTATCGAATTAAGGGGAACGATTTCTCATCACGGTTGTTGTTAATGTCTCACATATACTTTGTTTATGTTTTTACTTTCCATTTTCCCCCAGTGCAGTCATAGTTCACCTCAGTTCTGATCAGACTTACGGGCAGAACCAGCTGTAGTCGAAGCTCTGGGGCAGGCAGACGACGAGCAGAATGAAAAAAAAATTACGAAAAAATAAACACATTTATGGAAATTTATTCATAGAACTTATGAAACCGATAGACAACAACAACATGGGAAAAAAGCGGCTGTCTGACGGGGTCCCACAAGTCGGCTTCCCGCCCCCCTCAGCCTTCAATTTTGCACCGTTGGTGGCTTGTGAGCCTGGTTTAGTTTCGCCAAACAGTTGTCAGTTTTTTCTATTTTTTCACTGATTTTTTTAGAACTGTTCGTGCCCCACAGCCTTGGGTTTTGGATAGGGTGAGAGCTTTGTGCAACGGGAGGCGTTGAAATGATTGCCACAGCGTGTTATATTTACTATATAAATATGCGCACGAGCAACAAAGAGATTGTTTTTTATCTGTCTCGAAATTGTTTGCTCAATGAAAGTGCCGGACAAATAAAGAGCGTGGTGTAAAATGCGAAATGCCATTTGTTGATGATTTCATAAAGGGAAATGCACCAAAAAAGGGACAGATTGTTGCGGAGAGTGTTTAAAAAATATGTGTTAAGCGGTAATAATTATTGTATTCCGTTCCTAAAATGATGGGCTGACAAACGTTGAAAAACATTTTATAGGTACTATTTCCGATTTAAATAAAAATTTTTAAAAGGATGATTGTTTAGCGCTTGAATCTCGATCTAAGCAATCATCTTCTATCTACTAAGATTATTTGATTTGAGTTTAACTCCTAGCATAATCATGATTCAGTAATAATAAAAGCTAATTATAACAGTTATAAAGCTATAATTATTCCGCAAGATGTCTAAGAATATACGCCAATCGTTTAATCAAAGCGTACCCGATAGAGATCTCGAATTGATTTCCCGCTTCTCATTACCCGCTCGAAACATTGAAAAATTCTTGTAATATTTCATGTTTTATTTGCACTGGCAATTAATTTAATTGTTACTTGAATACTTTGACGCCATTCAGCGGCACATCATTATTACACCACCACACCGAAACGCCGGTTTGTTTGGCTGTGTGTGTGGCGAACATATTCATATGCCAGATGAGAGAAAACTAAAAAATATGCGCGAAAATATGAGCGAGAAATGATTTATGGCCATTGCCAATTGCAGCTGAGCGAGCGAGAGGGGAGATGTTGCGGGGGATAAGGTGAAAATTGGGGAATGGCATCACTCCGTCTTGCTCACTCTGCATACACCCCTCCCTTTCTTGTCCCTCTCTCTTTCTCTTTCTTATCTGCCATCACTGCATCTGCGTGCGCTAATTATTTCATATGTTTTTAGGATCTCTCGCTCTAATTCTACCTCTATCCCTTTTGCACCACAAATTAGGTGCAGTTCCATGATTTTTCCCGGTTTCATTTTGTATTTTTGGCGTTTAGAGAACAACTTGTTTGATTATCGCGGCACTCGAATGTTTAATCCACGATTACGACTCGCGATTCCGATTACTCGGTGCTAATTTGCTTTGTAAAACGACGAGGAGCGAGCCGAGAAAGATTTATGAACTGCTTTAATGATCTAATTAAATTGCAACTAGCCGTGAATATCATTCGACGATCCCCCTCTATCGCTATGTGGCATTATTTTCTGCCATTAATCATCCGAGAGCAAGTGCTCGCTTCTATGGGAATTATTCTGATTCAGGTTCAGACTTTACGATTACATTGAATTATCGACACGCGTTTATGCTAATTAATTTGATTATCAACTATTATCTGTTCGACGTTTTGGCATATCATTGTTTTAGGCGGTTCAAAATGTAACTTATTTGGATTATGGATACTAAAATTAATTTAATTAATTGCACTTTACTGTGGGACAGTAAACTGGAATGTGACGACAGTTGAAATAATTTTGCAGTACTAAAAATGAGAGGTTGTAGCTATGCAAATTTACGATGAATTTAATTTATTCAATTAAATTGAAAAGAGAAAAAATATTTAAATCGAAGTTTCAGCAATGGCGTTTTGAAAAATTTAATATTGTAAAGTGTATAATTTTATGTTGCATTATTGATACATCTAAATCGTAAAGTCATACATTTCATAAGATTCGTAGCAAAAAAAAACAATTCTTATTTAAATAACTCATTATTTCAAATGTATATCAAAATATTTACCTTAGTTTTCTGTGATTGTTTTCGTGTCTTTTCTATCGATATATAATTGTTGTTGTGTAAAAATCGGTGCCCAAAATATATATTTATGTATATTTATATTTATTTGTGTGTACTTTGCTCAGCTAAAATATTCATTGATGTTCATCGTTCACTATATGTACACAATATTGTTGTTTTCTCTTCCGCTGATACTTTCAACTTTTCGTTAAATATATAATATCACAATTTCTTTTTTTAAAACGTAGACGTTTCGTAAGATTTACACTTAAATTACTGCTTAGAATTTAATATTTAATGCCGTTAAATATATATGTACAATCACAATTCAGGCGAACTAAGCATATTTGTGTGGAAACGATGCGAATGTTTTGAGATTGAGATTGAGTTAATGTTTTTGTTTTTATTTGTATTTCGGTTTCTACACTCGCTTGTTTTTATGTTGCTGCTGCTGATGATGAACTTTTTGAATTTCTTGAGGTTTTGCAAACGATACAAAAGCAAAATTAATAGAAATCGCGCCACCACGATGGCAATCAGAACGATAAACGAAAGGACGAGAAGATGCAAACGCAAATAATTTCGATGTTGGCGCGACGCTCTGCGTTTTCTACCCATAAACCCAGAGGTATCCGTATCTCCGCTGGCTTTCATACAGGTCAAAACCAAAATCGAAATCGAATTCAATTCGCCGCGGACCGTCCTTCTGTCCTTATCAGCATGGATTTCTTATCGCCGTAGCCCATAGAACAGAGCCCAACGAAAATTGGCAATCTCGGTGTCGTCTCCTTCGCAGCCGGAAAGTTCAATGTTGCTGCCGGGCTATCTGATAAGCCCTATGTATGTATTTTTAGGGCCTGAAGTGCACTCAGAAATTGTTAAAAAATCAATTTCGCGTGTTTTATGATTGATGTTGCCAACACTCGCGATTTTCTGCGAATTTTCCATGTCATTTTCAGGCGGCTCCACCACGCGGCACTTGGCGCCCGCTCATTTTGCGCCAAAATATTTGCGAAAAGGTCGCTTATGTCACTATTATCTGGTTCCTGTTCTTATTCTCCCCCTTTTTATTTGTTTTGGTCTTTTGGCTTGGCCTTCGTCCTGAGCAGGCAGCGCGAATAAACGAGAAACCGTCGACTTTACGAATTTATTTTTGTATTTATTCGAGATTTCTTTATCTTATTTCTGTGCTGAACCGCTGGAGTGTATTTTTACGTCCGATTTTGTGGGAATTTGGGAATGAACCGAACGGAGCTGAACGCGAGAAACGACGGCAGAACCGAGAACCAAGTGCGAATCGAGCGGCGGCGGCACGTCTATTTGGCACGTTCATTCATTCACAACTGAACCGCCAGTGAATCACAATGAGCCCGGCTCGTAAACATTCGACTGCTGCTGCCGTGCTGTTGATGTTGCTGCTGCTGCCAGCAGCAACATGTTGCTGCTGTTGCAGCAACATCAACAGCAGCAACACAGCCACCAACGAAAATGATAAATGGCGGCATTGTTTTTGTGCAAAGACACACACGCCGGCTGGAGGAGGAGACACAGTGCGGGATGTCTTACTAGTTGCTGATACAGGACTTGCTTTGTAATGGGTGAGAATATATAGGGGAGAAAGGGGGAAATTTCGTCACAGGGTCAATTTCGTCACAGGGGCAATTTCGTCACCTGTAAGAGATCCATTAGTCGTAAAATATATATTATTTTTTTGTTTTAGTCCTTCAAGACGGCATGACACAACCAATGCATTTTTTTTGCACAGAAGGTCAAGATAATTAAGCTATAATATTAAATGTGTTTTAATAGTTCAAAAGCTACATTTAGTTCTCGACGAAATTTTTTCTGTATGCCTTAATTGAAAAGGGATAAGATACAGTTTTTTTTATATAATATACAGTGCTATAATGTGCATTTCTGCGTTAGTGATTTTTAACTTCGCGCCTAATTTCGGAAGAAATATAATTATTTATAAAAAAGTACTGCGTGGGGATATATCGCCACCCTACGCTAAGGGTAAATTCGCACCTATTTTAAATACATATTTTTTATATTTGACGAGCTGGCTAACGAACAGACTACCGGCAGCAGCAACAAATATAGGACGTCAACAAAAATGGTACGCTTGATCAGTGTTGCATACTTACAGGCGTAAAGTTCCCTACACACAAAAAAATTAGCTTGGTAAAATTGACCAACAAAGATAGTTACGTAACTATTAAAATCGTTACGTGTACTTTGTTTTTGCTTTGGGTTTGTGTCTTTGCTAATTGTGTGTATGTTTGACAATTATTACAGTTGATTTTACCAAGTTTTTTTTTTGTGTGTACATTTTTCAGGTGACGAAATTGCCCCGGTGGTGTGGTGATTTTACCCCCCTGTATGGCGAGATTGCCCCAGTATATTGGTTTTGCTTTTTATTTTTTTATAAATCACCAAGGTAATTAAAAAAATAGGGGAATGTCACATTTTAAAGCTTGGTGCTAACCGCATTCAACAATAAACAAGAAAGGAAGCTAGCTTCGCCCAGCCGAAGCTTATATACCCTTGCAGATCATTCCTATTAATTTACAAATCGCAAAAATGTTCAATTTTCTAATATTTCTCATTAATTTTCCGATCGTTCCTTTGGCAGCTAATTCGAAAATATTTAAAAAGAGTCATATCCTAGAGTAGAAGATAATACAATAAAATCCAAAGAAGCTAAAATTTATTTCCTATTACTTTTCCATTAATTTTCCGATCGTTCCTATGGCAGCTATATGATATAGTAGTCCGATTTTTTAAATAATTAATTCGAAATTCGGATATATTTAAAAAATAACATCCCCAAAAGTAGAAGGTAATATTTCAAAAAACACCGAAGCTAGAATTTTTTAAAGTTTTTTTTTCCGATTGTTCCTATGGGAGCCATAAGATATAGTTGTCCGATCCGGTCGGCTCCGACATATATACTACCTGCAATAGAAAGAAGACTTTTGGGAAAGTTTCATCCCGATAGCTCAAAAACTGAGAGACTAGTTTGCGTAGAAACAGACAGACGGACAGACGGACAGACGGACAGACGGACGGACAGACGGACAGACGGACATGGCTAGATCGACTCGTCTTGTGATGCTGATCAAGAATATATATACTTTATGGGGTCGGAAACGTCTCCTTCACTGCGTTGCAAACTTCTGACTGAAATCATAATACCCTCTGCAAGGGTATAAAAAGAAATATGATAACGTGTCTCAAGATGGACAAAAAAAAGCATTGAAAAAATGCTGACGAAATTGCCCCACTCTCCCCTACTCTTTTTATAATACTCTTTTTTAGCCAACTGAAATAATTTAGTGAGTTTTAGTTTCAGATAAACTTTTATGATTTTAATATGATATTTCTTGTTTAAGTGTTATACATTTTTAAATGGTTCTTAACTTGTTTATAGATATTGTTAAATCTACAAAATTTAAATAGTTTAATTTTTAAATATTCGATTTAATTGCAGTCAGTCAGAAGAATATGTAGAATATTTTAATAAACCGAAGTAAAGTTATATGAGATTTAAAATATTTTTAAATCATAATGACATAATGACAAAAATACAAACACAAAAAATAAGCATAGATCGTGGAGCTAATATTTGTGGATATTTATTTAATCAGACTATTGAAATTTGATCTTATAAATGGCCGAAGCCAAAATGGTTTCAATATTTTTTCGCGCACTGTTGTTAACTCGCTTAGAATGTTGCTGGCGAATGTTGCGCAACTTGTTGGCGTGCAAATGAAATGAAGTAATAATCGAAATAGAAATAATAATTACAGTCAAATGGCAGAAGTTACAGCTTGCGCCTGGGCATTTATAATCGGGCATAAATTAAATACACATTGAAAGCAATCAAGAAAAAATGTTTATAAATAAATAAATGCTGTTGAATATAAATGAAAACTAAATAATTGAGAGCTTCGCATATGGGAAATTTGAATTTTATATAGAAATTCTTTGTCGTTTTTGGATTGGCGCTTTGATTTTGTACCGATAATTGCTGCCATGAATATATAATAATTCAGAATGCACAAAGGGTGAGGAGTTGTGTTTGTTTAGTAGCTAGGAAACCCTTTTAGCTTTTTTATTTATGGGAACAGGCTGAACTTGAATTTGATTTTGTTGTTTTTTTTTTTGGACAACATACAGCAACAACATAATCACAAAAATTACCGCCATGCATACACCCAGAAAACAAAATGGACTAAAAAGGGGCCTAATTACCTAAAATTTTAGGAAATATGGCCAGAAAAACGCGCCAAGGCCATGCATTACCTAAAATGTTGTCCATGTGGACTATATTTTGTACGCAGTCTTGAATTTATTTCTGGTAATGGTTACCTAAAAAAATGGCTAGTGGACTAGATTTTTAGGTCAGAATTACCTAAATATTAGGTATTTAAAAAAAAGCTAGGATTTTTACTATTGATAGTAACATATTTGATTATTTTAATTGCTTATATTGTATTATTCGGAAAAGCAAATATTTTATCTTTCTGAAAAAACAATCACTTTATTTTGTCCTCGGTGGGAATCGATCCCGGGTCTTCTGCGCGAGAGTCCAATAGGCTAGCCTCTGGTCTACGGAACTACTTAAAGGCCCTGCGGCAAAACCAAAGCCTGCTTCAAGGTGCTCAGGCGAATTCTATTTTTAGAATAGGGCACTATTACCTTAAAAGTAGGAAAATAGTCCACGTAGGTATTGATTTTATATATTGAAACTTTTCCATCACTAGCTTTAAGAAAAGTCTAAAAAATTTTTTAACATTAAACTTAAAAAACCGAATAATTTGTTTATTAATATTAGGGACCAATATTTGTATTAAGTTGTGAGTGATAATCGACTTTAAATTATTCCTAAATTTTAGGTCTTATGGACCAATTTGAAGGTTACGATGGCCTATAAAAATCTCTTTAGCTTTACCTAAAAAGTAGGAACATAGTCCACATGCTAATATTTTTAGGTAACCCATTACCTAAATCTGAAATTTTAGTCTATTTAAATTTTTTAGGTCATACGTTACCTAAAAAATAGTCCCACATTTCTCTGGGTGTATGAAATACAAATATCCCCCCGCTCGGAATTCCCCCCCCCTAAAGAGCACGCACACAAAAAAATAAAAAGCGGAGAGAAAAGATTTATGGCTTTTGGCGGCGCAATTGTTGTTGCCGCTTCTATATAGTAAAAAGTTGAGCCGCAATTGAAAGTGAAAAGCGTGGAAAGGGGGAAGTCATCGAGAGTGTCGTCGGTCAGTGAACGCCGTCGGCCAAGGACCTCCTTCTCTCTCGCTTACCCGACTCAGCGGTATGGCTTCA
Organism: Drosophila takahashii; assembly: GCF_030179915.1. NCBI lineage: Eukaryota > Metazoa > Arthropoda > Insecta > Diptera > Drosophilidae > Drosophila > Drosophila takahashii. The sequence continues at coordinate 11,176,056 of NC_091681.1, forward strand.
TTATGCCCGAAGGTCCTGTTTTTCTACTGCATTCAAATCTATATCAGATTATTCAATATCCCTTTGCATATATTTAAGCGCTAATTGCGTGAAGCCATAAATCTAAATTCTGTTTTTTACTCAGACAGAGATGGCACGAAGGCGAGCGGGCCAGACAGAGAGGGCACGATCGTGTTGATAACTTCATTTAATGCATTTGCAACGCACCAACTAGCAACAGTTGTTGTTGTCGTTTTCTTCCCGTTTTTTTGGGCTAGAAATCTTAGATCTGCCTGGGGCCAAAAGGTTCGTGCAGATGCCAGATAAAAGTGGTTAAGTTGGATTACAATACGATTTATAAGGCACAATTAAATAAAAAATACATGTATAGCACAAAGCAAAAGTATGCCGATTTGCAAACAATATTCAATGCCGTTTACAATTGTTTTATATTTACTTTAAATTTAAAAAATACATTTTTCAATTGTGGCAGTGATTTTAAATTGATTAAAAGTATCATATTTTCCATTTTAATATTAATTTTAATCCCAGCCAGATTTTAGTATAAGCCAAAAATCACTTCCGTTTTCCCAAATGTCTCCTTGCTCCTGTTTGACTCGAGCTAATTTAATTTATTTCGGCATCTGTTTCGAGCACATTTAACATCCATTAAGCGCGGCAATTCTCTTGATTGCACTCACATCCTTGTACACAGGCCATCCCTAATGCACTTCCCCACCCCCAGAAGGGACACCCTCATTCCGCACATCATCCTGCCCCCTTTTAAAGAATCGCTGCTCAATCAGGACGACACTAAAGCGGGACGTCATTAGCCATATCCTGGATTCAGGAAGAAATGGCCATGCACAATGGCCAACGACGTATCAAAAACAATTCTCGCCGCAAAATCCGTTGAATTGAAATTTCAACTTAGGGAAAAGGGTCCTCCCCCGCTGCCACCCTCTTCAGAATCCGAACACCCTCCGTCGACCCACAGTTGTCAGGCCAAAAGCTGACAAAGACGAAAATCAAAAACGTTACGTGGTCCTGGCAGCTTCCACTCCAGGACTCGAAATTAGAGCCTCCCATGCAACTGCTAATGGGAGCACACATTCAGTGCCTCCAACTAAAACACTCGCACACATGGCCACTTTTACAGTCAGCGGAAGGCAAATAGCATGCAAAGTAATTTTAAAAATATTAAAATGTATGTTTCGATTTATCATTACCATGTTTCATTTTTAATTCTCTGCCATTAGAAATAGGTTAAACGATTTCTGTAATTTATTTATAATATTTGAGTCATCTATTTTAATAGCTGAATTTTAAAAGACTTCCGTAATTAATTTATATTATTAAAGCGATCCCATACGATAATCCTTATATGATTTTTTAAGCTATCAGCTTTGACCTATTTTTCACGATGAGTCAGGGGAAAGACTTCTATTTGCGTGTTCCAATCTGTGGATATCCCGCATCCATATCCAGTCTAGCAGGAGGCTCAGAGCGAGGGGCGGGGAGCGAGCGAGTTGACTGGCAAAAGATATTCCAAACTCCCATATCCGATCCGCACACACACGCTCACAGTCACTCACACACACACTCCATACAATCGCACATTCCGGCTCGCATTCGCATATGAGTATTGAACGACGAAATGAAACGCACATAAATCAAAATGGCCGGACAGCGGACCCAGCGACGGGTCGTCGGTCGACGGTCGAGAAGGACGCTCGCTCTCCGTTTTAGACTGACAGGCGGACTCCGTTCCCGGGAACAGGGGCGGCGGCCGAGGGGGAAAACTCCGGGGAGGGGGGTTCAACTTTGGGCGCACGGGAAATGAAACTGAAAAGGGAAAGGAAACGCCGTTTTGCTGCCGCTGCTCTGCTAACGGTTTGGTGGTAAAGTGGTAAGAGGGGTGGGCTGCCAAAGGGGGTGGCGAGCCGAGGGGGTGGGAACCAGGCGGCGGAGGGGTGGTGCGGGCATGGCTGAGTGCGCGCTGCTGAACAAATGAAATGACGACGGGTTGACTGCCTGTCAAAAGAACAAACATGGGCGCACAAGCCTCAGTCGCCGCCGCTGCCTCAGTCGACGTCGCCGTCTTACACTGAACAAAAACTTATACTTGATATACAGACGAGCTTTCAATTGAAGAAATTTTGAAATGGAAATCTCGAAATCTTCCATTAGGAATATTTATGAATTTTTAAAAAATTTATTGTATTTAAAAATTACAAATTTTATACAAATGAAACAAAAAGGATATTTTAAAAAGTCAATTAAATATAAGTCAATTAAATTATTTGTTTGTCAGGACTTTCTGTGCTTAGTTACACTGTTAAATAAAACCCCTTAATTTCTTTCTCTGCAGTCGCCATAGGAAATCAAATGAAATGAAATGCACACATGACGAAACAAAAGCCAAAAAACACAAAACACCAAACCGAAAACAACAGAAGCAGCAAAAGCGGCTGAAACAAAAAATTATCAACCCGAAAGGCCGCTGGCAACAAACAACGAAAGCAAAACAAAAGCTCGCAAATAAGCAAAAAGGAAGCCGGGAGAAGCCATCATTGTAATCATCACCAGCAGAGGGTTAAGGGTCCTGCAAGTGGGGGAGTTGGGTCGGGTTGAGTTGGGGGAAACCAGCAGGAAGAGCTGGAAAGAAGCAGCAGCAACAGGAACGGAACAGCGGGCAGCCCGCGTCCTGACAGTCGCTGTCTGTCGGTGTCTGTGTTTGTGCCCGTGTCTGTGTGAGTGGGAGGTGGCTGAAGGACGAAAGGGGGGAGAAGTGGTTAAAGGCCTTGTGCTGGTCACATTTGCGGCTTGGCCCTTTACCCGCTGAATATTAATTAACGCTAATAGAATTGTTAGGCAATAGAACACATGGGCTAAGTACTGAACCATACAGCGAGGATTTATTCTTTTTGATCAAATATATTCAGATTTTGAATTAATTAGCATTAATAGGTTACAATTAAAGACTTTAAATTGGCAAATAAAAAGGATGTCTTTAAAAGAAAGTAAGTTTCTTAAATTAATTTTTTTGTATAATGCAAACATTATAATGAAATATACTTCTCTTTACTCCTCACAATTCATAAACAATTTAATATCCTTGCCCGCAAATGAGAACATAAGTCAACCGAGATGATTACACCGAATTACGAGCCGCACCTGTCATCGATTCGACCACGAACTCCCCTTCGAATAATTTCCACCGAAAAATTAAACAAATGATAGAAAAAGAATGGGAGAAACAAGCGTCGAACACGCCCCCCTTTGAGGGCGAAAACATCAAGTGGAAATTGAAATGTTCCCATTGTAACGAATATCAATTTCGACATTTTCTAAGGACAGCGAGGAAACACACAAAAAGAACAGCCGAAGGACATGGGAAGAAGGGGCTGGACATGCTGCCTTGTCCTGTCCCATTTCTCGTTCCTGTTTGCCCTGCTGGTGTTGGCAACGCACATGTTCCAATCTAGGCGCACAAAAACTGTACATGAAATGATTACTCGAACCGAACCGGGAAAAAATAGAATAGAATTTCAATTTTAGAAACGTGTTTCGGAGGGTAAAAATAAAAAAAAAACTTGAAAACACGAAATGGAAATTTTTTTCGAAACAAGAGAGGGCGACTTGACTTGTCTTTGCCGGATTTTTGGACACTTTCTAGTGCGTGTGTATCGGGAAAAAAACACCCCCGAAAAGGCAGGAACTGAAACTGAAACATGGAAGCACGGACACGGACAATGACGGATGAGTGCTGTCATTATGGCGGCAGCGACGAGGGCTGAAGTGTGTCTAAAATCGAGCTGACGAACTGTCACTCACTTGCTCACTCCCTTCGCCAGTCGGAGAGATTTTGTGGCATCTGGAATGGCGTCTGTCCATCCACCAGAAACCAGATACTATCTACCGGGTACCAGCTACCAGATAGGGGGAGGATTTTCTCGACGCGGCTCCTCAGATTGATTACTCTCAAAATGGATAAGCCGAAGGCAACATGGCCGCCAAGAGTACCAGATCCCAGCATCCCCGGTTAATATTCATAAATACGGCAGTCTCGAAAGGTGCAAAACTGGCAACAGGAAAATGGAAAATGTTAATTGTACGCCACGCACTCAAGTTGAAAGCGCACGCATTCGAAATGGTTGGAGTTGTGAAAATGGAAATGGGAATGCGTCTGCCTTAAAGTTTTCCGTTTGCGGGGCGCACCAACAAATTTTACCAAATTTCAAATTTTATTCATGAAGTATTCTCTTTGTACGGGATTGGGTTGGGTTGTTTTTTTCGGCCTTAATACAAGAAGAACAAAAAAATTTAATTGGTTGCGCTTGAGAGACACTTGGATGAGTTGAAGTTGAACAATGCCTAATGGGTCATTCTTCTCATGGGTCAGAGTTTTGGGGTGATCTGATAAAGCTAAAGTCAAGGAGAAGATCAAGATCAAAATATCTTACCAGCAGAAACCATTGTCATAGAAAATGTATAGTACCTGAAATGAAGGGAATATGAATAATGGGTTAGTTCTAGTTGTTTAGAAATTATGTTATTAAGCAGTAAATGTTTCGTAATATTAAAAATATCTTATTCTTAGGCAAATTAAATAAATATTACCTTTAAGTTATTTATATAATTTTATAATTATTTAATAGTCTACATTTACGCACGGCCCATTCTACATTTGAAGTCTTAAAATATCTTCGAGAAGACTTTGCTTCTATGTAACAGCCAATGTTACTTAATTTGCACAAGTGAAATGCACTTAAAAATTCGTCACACGCTTACACGTGACCGAAGGAAATTAAACAGGAAGGCAATCCCCCTAAAAACCTTTCAGAGCAACCCCTTAACAATACTCTCCCTAATGAATCATTGAAGCAATGCCATCGCACCGCCTAAATCAGTTCAAGAAACTCCAACCCGAAATAGCGAAAAATATACAACCGCCTGAGCTGAAAATGGTCAACTTTCGGGAGGAATGAGTCCTTCGTCCTTGGAGGTGGAGAATTGGCAAGAGCAGAACCCACGCCATACATGAGTTACAATATTTTTCAATTAGAAATTATTCTGTTGAAAGTAATTCGATTATTTTCACTCGGCAGGCGACACGACTGCCGACTGCCTTTGGCCGGTAGCTGTTGTCAGCATCCGTTGGGCGCAGAATTCAGGGCACAGGACCTCCCAGAACCACTCCCCACAGAAACGAGCGAGCAAAAGCGAAAAAAAATGCAGGCAAAAATGTTTGCAAACAATTTTCGATTGGCGCCGCCGACAAAGGTAAGGGAAATATATATATTTTTCTGTTGAGTTTTCAATTTCTTTTCATTTCCCTCTCTGTTAAAATGAATTATTTTCCCCGAAAATGGAAAATCTGTTGCTGACAAAGTTAACAGTTGCCGGATAATGATTTTCTCGTCGTTAAAAAAAGGGAACCTGTTAAAGATCGAGCTATGAGAACTTAATCAGGCATTCCCTTTCAAGATCATATAATACAGGAGAACCCCTTTTGAAGTGCCTTCAATCGTAATCGCTGATCGTTTATCGTTCATTCGTTACAAATGTCTCTGGCACTTCATAAAACAAATTTATGAACTCGCCGCTCTCGATCATTGATCTCGACATCTTCATCAGGTGATCTGGATTCAGCACGAATGTGTCCCCGAAGTGAACACTTGAAGAAAATATCCTAAAAGAATTATTTGGTACAATTTAGAAAACACCTCAAAATGGATTAGGGTAATAACGCAAAATCTTAATATAATAATTGTTTAATCATGAGCTGTTATTAAAAATATTCAACTAGATTAGTTAGCATTTTAATTAAAATATTTTTTCTGTCATTGGACTTTAATTTCTAGAAATCGTATGCTTTCTACATCTTCAAGAACCATGCTTTTTTTGCTTTAGTTCAGACTAGTTTTATTCCAAGTGCACGTCTTGTTATAACTCAATTGTTTGATCCAAATTCCATGCAATTGCTCCCCTGGTTACCCATTGTGGCCGCTCTTTTCGATCCGTGCCCATTCGTTATTGCAACGGGCCAAGAGCTCCTTCTGCTGCTGCCAAAGTCGGACTCTGGGCTAATGAATTTAATGCAACTTTCGGCCGCCTCTGGTCGCTGCGCATTCGCCTGGGTCTCTGTTTCTGTTTCTGTTTCTCGGTTTTTGCCGACTTTTCTTAACCATTTGTGTCTGACGTTTTTGCGCACGAGTTATGCGTATTTATGATATACGGAGTACGTTTTTCTGGGTCCTCGTCTGAGGTCTGGGATCTGCGCATGCACAAGATGCCTGCGACTATGTTGGTTAACCTGTTGCGTTGTTGTCGGTCTTTTTTGCGCCTCATTGTTAGCCGGGTTTGCCGTTGGCGACCGGTTTGTGACATTTTCTTGTAAGCCACGCACCTACAAGTCAAATTTATCTCGCTCATTGCGGAATGAAGTCGTTACAGTTTTTCCCTCCGATCCGATTTGAGTTGATTTTTGATTGTCACACAATTGTGACATGAAATGACGCAATGTACGAGTTATGCCCCTCTGCCCCCCAAATTTTCCATTTATGTCCCGATCCAAGATAATCAAGATTGGTTCTGGTCCAAGGTTTACGGATTGCATATCTGGTTTCACACAGCATTGTCGATGGGCATTAATTTAGAAGGGCTTTTATCGGAAAATATATTTCACTTAATTACAAATATTTTAAGCAATACATTTATTTTGTATACAAATGTAGTAAAAACATATGTTCCGACTTATCAAAACTTTACTTTGAATCCGTCCCAATTTCTGCCTAATTTTTATGAATTGCGTTCCCCAAAACCGAACCCCAATCGCGACCCTTGGCCCTTGGCCATGACCAACATGGTAATCCAATTTGGCCTGGAACTTCCTGGAACCTCTCTGTCCGCTCCCATTTCGAGTTCAAATCGATTCATTAAAATTGTGGCAAGGGATCGATTTTGGGCAGCGGCCAAGAGACACAAAAAAGGAAAGAAATCGAACCGAAATAAAAGAGCTGACCAGACGCAGACGCCAACCCATAATCAAATCCCAGGCATATACACACATACAGTGGGTCCGAGAAGTTCGCAGCTTGTGGTAATTTTGTGGGCGTTTTTACTTAGATTAGGTCAGGGAACGTGCTTTGAATAGAGGCCCCTCCTCCAGCCCCGTCGCCCTTCTAAGACATCTAAGCCATATCAGAATCCGAATCAGAATCGATGTTGTTGTCCTTCCTGTGTGCGTGCGAATCAGTTAAACTCGTTTTGTGGCCAGAAAGGGGGGTCTTCAGTCGGACACATGGCCATCTCCTGTTGGCCCGATATATGCATGCGGCGCACATAAATCACTGTCAACCATAATCATTTAAAATCAATCAAAATGCGAACGCTTTGACTGCAGAATTGCCGGGAATTGGTCGAACGTGGCCAAGTCCCAGCTCGAGGTTCCAGCTCCAATCCGGCCAACATCTTCTCATCGCACACACATGTGCATTAGCACCCCCTACCCCTGGCACCTCTCTGCCTCTATTAGCCCCCAGTGGCCCCCTTTCGCCCCTCCCTAAAACCCCCTTAAACCTCCTATCAAACGTCTATGATCTCGTGCAGTTGGTCAGTTCTGGCTGTCTGGTCTTCTGGTCGAGGGTTGCCTGGAGTTGAAGCGATTAGTGGCACAATCCCTCTCTGTCCCTCTCCATATACCTATCTTTATCGCTCACCCACTCCTCGCAATATTTTTTCCTTTGCTGGCCCGTCAATTTTGTGCAGTTTTTACGCGTGTGTCTCAACCTGTCCGAAATGGCCTCAGCTTTTGTGAGCGGCGAATGTTAGAAAATCGCACACATACCGAGGCATTAGCATATCGAAGCCCCTCTATAACACCCCCTCTGAAACTGTATTCAGCCGTGGGTCCTGTTTCCCCCACCCCTTACCATCGACATGGGTTGTTGTTTACTGGTGTCTGGAACTGACTTTGGCCCAAACTGTGCGTCATGCATCCATCTAATGACAGGACTGCACAGTGGGGTTTAAAATAAATATTGCAGTTAATAATCTTGAAAGATTTGGATTATAAATATATGTTGAATGGTATAGATTTTGATGAGTAAAAATGAATAATATTACAAGGACACATCTCTAAAGTTTAATCTTTGTATTTAATTAACAAAAATATGAATTCTTCAATTTATTATATTCAGTTGCTTTCAACTATCAATACTAAAAATAATTCTACGCAGAGAAAAAAAATACCAAAAACAGTCATCAATTTCCGAACATATGATTGTGTACCATTTTGTTATGAAAATCAATATGGAATATCAATTCCATATTGTTCCGTTTTTTTATTTTTAAAAGACGTTTTTTTACTTTGGATTGCATTTTTTTCTTCGGTTCACTACCAACTCATAATCTTTAAAGTTGTGATGCCTCGCTGATGCAGTTATGAGCTGATCAACTTTGGGTGGGCTCTACCGGATTGTCTAGCGACCCAATGACGCCACCAAGCTGAGCAAATCGCTAAATTTTTGCGATACCAACAACGAGGCGTAAATTGCGCTACAAATTATCGATAGATTGGCGATAGGCCCCGAGCAAAGTACCATGCTAGTAGTACGCGGCGAATCGCTTATGTAAGTGCTTATCGATTCCATCTGGAGGTGTTCGTTCAGGTCGTATCTTTTCGTTTTTCCCCCAAGCAGATGCCAGTCAATGTTCAATGCCTTGGCACCTGTCAGTGCGAGTGTGTGAGTAGCCGAGTATCTGTAAGATTTCCTTGCCCGTGTGGGTGATACACATATATATTCCAAATTATATATATATATATATATCGTGTGAACTGCTGCATATGTTAATGTTCCCCTGGCTGGCCGCCATCTTCCACTATTTGGTTCACCCCTCTTTAATTTGTTTTTGTCGGTTTCTTTGACCGAAAACTTTTGGCCAGAGTTCCTATTTAATTTTTTTTTTGTGTTTTTTGAATAATTTAACTCTAAGAAATTCTTTGAGTTTACCTTTTCGCCTTTACCTTTGTGGCTTTGCTTTGGTTTCCCTGGCTGTGGTTTCATTTCCAGCTCCGGCGGCTTTCATAATAATAATGGCGATAAATCATAAAAATTGCACCTTTCATTCAAGTCGGAGTTGGAGTCGGGGCTTTTCGGCCCTTTTCGGGCTCCCAGACTGAGTATTTTCCCTCTTCCTGTCTGAGAGTCTAATGATAACTTGCAGCTAAATTTACAGTCCGTTTAGAAGCTACCTAGTCAAATTTAAAATTCTACAAAAATATGAACTATTTACTTTTAAAGGATATCCTTCAATAAAAAGTATACTGATACTAAATTTATTAGATTTAAAAGCCAATTATATGAAGAAAGCCAAATAAATCAGCTTTTAATTTATGAAATTAACAATTTGACCGTTACTCTCGTTTTAATCTTTTTATAATCCGATTTAAAAATATATTTTTCAAAAAGTAACCGATTTAAATGATGCCAAAGGCGACACATATTTGGGCTTACTCATATCATGGCGCTTAAAGCGTGTCGGGAACTATTCCTTTTCGGGATGGCTCACAACTTTTGGGTGTTCAAAACAAACCGTTCGGCAAAAATTTTGGTTAACGTGTGTTTCGTGTTGTTGCTGTTCTGGCTTTTGAATTTTGCGTGTTTTGAATAAATTTTATGCGTTTGCAGTTGACATGACATGTGCGTGCAAACATTTTTCATTTCCCCATTTTGTATGCCACGCTAGTATTTCAAAATATATTCGTAATTAAATACAAACAACGCAGGCGGCACAAAGAGAGTCGAGAAATATTATGCTCCAAATTGGGTTTTATTGTGGCTCATATGTTTGCACACAAGGATAACGATCTGACGCCGGGCTCATTGCTCTAATTACAGGACTCGCTCATTCATAATCCGGATACTGGATTCCTGTTTAACATTGCGTGCGGGAATGTCTTTTTTATGTGTATGTATTTATAATTGAGGAGCAATTAAGATTGTAGTGGGCGAAGTGACGCGTGTGAGGAAATTTGAGTGCGGATTTTAATGAGAATATATATATAAAAAAATGTAATCTAAATTAAATCGCAGGACCACTCATTTTACATTGAAAGTAATATATACACAACTAAATCTCTGAAACAATCCATTTCTCTAAGGCTTAAACCATTTTCTTTACCTTCACTTAATTATATTTTAATAAAGTCTTCATAAATATTCCCCACCCGCTATTATTTGTCACAATTCTCTTTCAAGCCAATATACTAGAGCCTTTTCAAATTTATTATCCCACATACAAAGTGCCAAATCAGCCATCAACGGTGGGTGCCAAATGGATTTTCTCGACCATGACAAGAATTTGTTTAAACAAAAAGAGCCAGCAGGGAATTAGGCGAAATTGTGTGTTTTAATTATGACAAGAGCGGGTAAGTTGACAGTTTTAGCGCTCGGCAAGTGTCACGCTTGGGAAAGAAACTGATGTTTATTATTTTAGGGAAATATATATGAAAAAAGCCAAATATTTTAAGTGTTTTGCAACATGTTTACGAGACAGCCGGATCGGGATACATATTTATAAAGATTTCTCGAAAAGCTCCCCGAAAATAAACACAGACATTTTGAAAGGGACCGGGATTGATTTATGGCCCCAAATTGAGGAGATTCCTCCCCTCCATCGCGGGAATTATTGGAAAGGTATCAACTTGGGGTCGGGCCTGCAAGTTGATTTCCATTCATGGACAGCTGCAGGAAACACATGGAACTAATTTTTAATAATTATCAAAATTGCCTCAAACGCTCTCTTAACCCTCGACTGCCCCCGCTTGCTGTGCAGAGAACCTTGAAATATTTATCTTGCTTTCCTTTTTTTATATAAATAATTTTATGAATTCATTAAAATAAATACTGCGCATTTTTGGTATTCCGTTCACGTTTTCGGTGACCTTACCTCCCCCAAAAATGAAAAATAATATTAAAAAACCTGAGTTTTCCCTCAACTGTAATATTGTTTTCTGTGCTAATTAGTTGAAGTTTTCATTGTAGCTAATTAATTATGTGACACGCTTATCTGGAGTCTAAAATAAAAAGTCTGCTGTCTTTTTCGGCCTTCGGCGGAAGTGGATGGGATGGGGTAACCTTTTCGCTTCCGACTTTTGAACTGGCCACTCCTCCCGCCTGGCCGTAACAATTAAAATCCAATAAGCAGCCAATTCATGTAATTCACTTAACCAACCTCGGGCTTTCGGAACGGGAGTTCTAAGGCCATAAAATCCGTTTTACTGCCGCCTAAGAACCTTTCGTGAAGTGGAGAAGGGGCTGGGCCACACATTTTATGGGCTACAGCCAGCTGCGGTCTGTGCGGCAAATGGCGAAATGATTGCTTTTTATGACCTCATAAAATTAGATACAAATCGCTTTGTCGACGTTTATCTTTTGCTCGGTATCGCCATCTCCTTCTGCCACTCGTTTCTTCCGCTTTCCCCTCTTTTTCCCACACGCCTTACAATAAAATGTGTGCCAAATGCTGGTTTGGTTTTCGCCTGGCCAACTGGTTAAGTAAATCATTTAACGCTTTTTTGCGTTTTATGTCTGTGTGTGGCAATTATCAAGTGTTCACTGTGGTTAGTTTTACGACCTTGACGGTTTTTGGAATTGGTAAGGGATTTTCCTTTTTATTCGATGAACGATGAAGATTTTAATGGCATTATGCTTAGTATGAGTTGGGATGATTTGGGGTGATTTTTCAGAAAATCTGCGTAGATGTTAACAAGTCTTTGTAATGGTGTCATAAACATGTTGATCTTTTGATTGTTGTGAAGTGGATTATACCAATATTAAATTGTACAACTTTTAATAATTAATATTTATTGGGGTAGGTACTATTAAATAAATTTCTTTGTTCTTAAACAATGAAATAAAATAAAATATGTTTTCGGAACTGAAAACATATTTTATTTTATTTCATTGTTTAAGTATCGTATCGAAGTATTATTCATACCTTCAACAGAATTCCTTTTTATAAGAGGTCTTCATTTTAACAGAACTTTAATTGAATTCATTACACTTCAAAAAATATATGCATTATTAAAAGGAAAGGAGAGAACAAAACGAAGAAAAAAGAGACCAAAAAATGAGAGAGGCTCAAAAAATAATAATAAACCGACGCTTGAATTCGATGCAGACACGGGCGGATATTTTTTGACGTTGCCCAAGGAGAAGACATGCTGTGTGATCCCCCTCTTTTCTACCCCTGCCTCATCCCCCTACCCCCATCCAACCCCCGCCGTCGAGGGGCGTAAATGGTTTCGAGGCCGAAATCAACTGAAAAGGGCAGCCAAAAAAAAAAGGAAACCCAAAATTCTCTGACGCAGCTGGAGGGCAGAAGCAGTCACAGGAACAGGAAAAGGATGAGAACGAGCACCAGCGACACATCCTTTGTGCCAAAAGGTAGCCGCAAAACAACGGCAACAACAATGGTGGTTGCAATTTCCAAATGAAAACTTTTTTTGCATACCCAAAAATATGGAATAAATTGAAGAAAAATAATCCAACTCATCGCGAATTCTTGGCCAATCCGTAAGGGATTTTCGCACATTTTTCCACGGTTTTGGTTAAAGGTGTCACAACTTTAATTTCCGCCATGGCTTCGAGGACGACAACTCTTGCCACCAGGAGAGATCGCAAAAATAAAAAAACCCTTACGACATGTTCACTTTGTATGTAAATCATCCCAGAGCAACAAGAACAGGATGCAGGACGAAAAGGGGGAGGATGGGGTGGCTTCCAGGATGCGCCGTAGGTGGCCAGCGGTATGCAGCGACCGCAGAGGGCGCCGTAAAAGCTTTTTGTGTCAACGCCATCAACGCTGAAATCAATTCAACCGCCGTCGCCAGAGGACCGAACCCACAAAAACCCCTGTAAAATGACACTAAGAAAATTTTGTTGAGCCGTAATTTTAGATACACTTTCGAATTCAAAAAATAAATTTTAAGAAAAATGTGGTAAAAAAATTGTTTTTTTACGATAATATTAAGCATGTTATATATAGTTCATAAAATAATAATTTCTTGAACACTTCAGAATAATTATGTTCTCAACGATTTTTCAACATTAAAAACATAATATTAAATACTTTATAAATATTTTGATTTTGTTAAAATTTTCTAGATGAGATTTTATTTATATATGGCCAGAATCCTTAGAATTTTTTTTGGTGCAGCAAGACCCATTGGACCATCGTCTGCTCCTGGCATTGTTGATGATGCCAGGCTGAGGTCCTGTGGACACCAACGACAACGAACAACGGAGGACACTGTTGTGCATCTTCTCTCACCAGCCGGAGTGAACTTTCACCTACGCGTTTGACTGCACAGCAGGAGGCACAGAGCGAAAGAGATGGGGCCAAAGACAGAGACGGACAAAGGAAAGAGATGCCATCAGCAAGTGTCAATAGCAAAAGCGTCGAGGGAATTATGAAATATTTTATTAAAACCGAAAGGCAAATGAAGAAGGGGATGGGAAATTGTCTGGAGAGAACACAGGGACTTGTAAGGGTGGAAATTTCGGTGGTAATTGTTTCTAAATGAAAGCACAAATGAATGATGGAAGCTAGGAAGATGCTAAAATCTGATTTATTAAATACACATATTTGGTTAAAACAGAGAGTTTTGTACCTAAAGTGAATAGGCTTTATTATGAAGGACTATGTTTCTTTATTAAACTTTTTAGAACTTTCTACATTCAGTTATGTACGATTTTAAAAAACTTTAAGACTTTTATATTTGTTACTTTTTTCCAATTCCAGTAACAATGGATTAAACGGGGTAAATAATGGACTTATAAGTGGCCTTTCATAAATTTTAAAGGAATAAATGTACTAAAATCCTAAAATATTTCTAAATTTAAGACAACGGGCTAAATTCAAGTATTTTTTATTTACACCCAGAAAAATGATGGACAACATTTTAGGTCATGCATAGCCTAAAACATTTTAAATGGACTAAAAGTTCCTTCTTAGGTCATGTACTGCCTAAAAATTTAAATTTTTGGTATATTTGCCCTACTATTTAGGTCCCGTATAGCCTAATATTTTAGGTCATCGTGGGCCTTAAAATTAATGCATTTTACCTAAATAAATTTGCACGGAACTCTGATACCGTTCTAGCGACGCTATAATTCCCAACCAGTTATAGCGCGGCTTGCATGGTAACCCACTTCGATCGTTGAATAAAACAGAGATTTCACTGCTGAACAGTGAAGCCTCTTCGCTCGTTTTTGTGTGTTGGAATAATGACGACTTCTTGAAGACTAAGCCGACATTGACCTCGAGTTAGCTATAAATTTCTCTGTATTTACTTTATAATATGAAACATTTTTCAGTACAAATTTTTAGGCCAAAGAAAGCCTAAAATTTTGGATAAGGGTTTTCTCATATTTTAAGGCAGCCAATTACCTAAAATCTAGGCCAAAAATTACCCCATTTTAGGCCATTAATGGCCTAACACTTTAGGTCGTACAATCCTAAATTTTAGGCCATTCAAGGACTTAGCCCCAGTTTTAGGCCAATTTTACCTAAATTCTAGGCCATTTTTTGACATTTTAGGTCATTTTTTTTTCTGGGTGTAGTGAATAAACTGAACAATCCATCTATCGCATTTAAATCAACAAACGTGCCCATAAGCCCCAACAAATCAATAGCCATCACCAAATTAATGCATATCCATTGAGAATCATTCAAGTTCCAAACAAAATGACCAGCAAAATCCCGAACCGGAAAATGTCAACGCCAATTCCAAAATGCAAAACAAACTGTCAGAGAATAGGAGCAAAAGGGGCTGAATGGCCGGTCAGTACATAATTTATTGCTGCCATTTTCAATTATTTAATCAATAATATTAATTTTCGTATCATATTTTGTCACGGCCAATAAATGAGAAATTTGTAAAACAGAAGCCAGAGGGACGGACAACGACATTTCACTCATGCAATGCACACACAGACACACACGGATGCGGAGAACTGCATTCATGTTCACACATTCGCACATGGAAAACCAATTGTCCTGGAACAACCCCACAAAGCCTCCCGCCGCCACCCCCAAGTTGCACATTTCATTTGCATTTTGTGCAGCGGCTGCAATTTCATTTGTCATTCCTGTCCCCCAACCTCCTGGAAATTCCTGGGCAGCCCCCAGTGAAATTAGCCACTTAAATTCGCCGCCCACTCCCATTTTTCATTAGCAACAATTACTCAGAGCGGATGAATGGTTTGGCAATTCGCTGGATTTTTCCACCAGCGCCAATTAAATTCAGGACGAAACTTTCACTTTAATGTTGAATGGGGGAAAAGTGTAAATGCATCCTTGCTGTATGCATTTTTCCACTCGCTACTCGTTTTTAATCAAATTGTCAATCGCTGTCGCTTGTTGTCCTCGCTCGACTTGTACTCCGAGTGTCCTTTGAGCCTCTGCGTCGAAGGGTGGTCCTGGCCCCTTATTTATGGCCAATAAACTTCAAACGTTGCATTGGAATTTTTCATTTATTGCCTGACGGCCCACCCCCAATCGCCCCCTGAGTTGTGTTGTCTTTTCCGCCTCGAGGACAGTGTGAATTTAATTTTGTGTAAATTGCAGCAGCAGAATGAAACTGACAAAATACTTCGCAGGACTCTAGGACATTGGCAGGGGATTGCTGGCCAAAAGGAATTTAATCTAATTTGAGAGAAGGGAAATTACTTGAATTTACATACAGATTAGGTTGAAATTTGTGATGAGAATTTCTGTAATGTAAATTGAAAAGGAAGTGAGGATAAGTTCCGACTTAAAAATGATTCGGATTTTGTTTGAATCGTGTTTTTAAAATAATCTTAAGTATAAAGATTAAAATCTTAGTAACATATGAAATTTCCATATTTTCACCTATAGAATTTTCCCAACATTTTTCAAACTTTCTAAATATTTATAAATAAACGTTGACATATGCATTCCAAACGAAAACAGCTCTACAAAAAAAGATTAAATTACAAATTCCCAAACACATTTAGACCCAAACATTATAACAACTTAGGAGGTCGTAAAAATTATCATTAAGTTAATGACCATAGAAATAATGAGGACACAGCCATTGACCTTGCTACAGTTAGCTGACCACACGCCATCTTCCCACACCACTCCATCCCAGAAAACGGGGATTAAGGATCGGTAGTCATAAAACCCTGAACAACTTGCCCTTTCCATTGACCTTCGCGTGGTTCCGAAATTGCATAAGATTACGCTAAGCCCGAAATTGAGGACAAAAGTCGGGGCCAACTGCAGGCGTTTGCCTTGCCATTTGTCCTTGTTCCTGTAGCACCGCTGTGAAACTGTAACTGCAGCGAAGCGATTGCATAAGTTCTTTTCTCTCGGCGAGTCAATGTTTTGCCTATTGATATTTTGCGAAAATCCCAAATGACAATGGCAACTTTCTCTTTTTTTGTACTGCCTCTAATCCGAGTTGCCCTTTTGTTCTGAACACTTTCGCCTCAAAAGGAGTTGATCCTTTGTGCAGGCGAACAAACAGGTTGCCCGTCGCTCAAAAGGGATTGAACGAGAGAGCAGGAGAATGGCTGAGCTGCACTGGGAAAAATATCATCTTGAATTGGACAAATTCAGATTTTGTTTTTGGTACTTAAAACCCTTTTCATTATTTTTTTATGCCGAATACAAAAATTAACTGGGGTGTAGCAAACTGAACTGAATCTGAAGAAATATACTTAATAAATTAATTATTTACCCATCCAAGACTTTCATAAAATGATCGAAAAACCTAGGATAATTTTTTTGAGTGCACAGATTGAGACAGATCTCAGTGTGGCTCAGTCAGCGGTCCAACGAAGATGGATTGTGTGTGAAAATCCTTTCAAATGATTTGTTTACCAACAGAGCCGCGGCTGCCTCAGCTACTAAACCTCCTCTGGAAAATCTTCCTCGGCCACTTTTCCTTCTTATTCCACTGGCACTTCCACAGCCACATCCACAACTCCTGCCGACTGCCTGCTGGCGCGGAGCGTTCTTATCCAGCTCTGGCAGCTGTTGCATTTTCCACGCATTTATCAGTCGATGCCATGTCCATGTCCTCCGCATCCACATCCACATCCACATCCTCATCAGCTCTCTGGGGCCGTGGACAACACATATTTCAATGTTCGTGACTCGATTTTTCCGCTTACGTTTTCATTTCGACCCGTCTTCGCTTTGGGTCCCTCCTCCCGCCCCCGTTTTCCTCCTTTCTAACTTGAGCGTTTTTATATTGTGCGATTTAATTTTTATTATATGCGCCTTGGTCAATCGCACACCTCTCACCCCTTCTCACCTTATTTTCCCCCATCACCTTCGCCTTGGTTTATCGACAAACACTTAAGCAACGAAGCCATCATGAAATGGCAGTCTTAGATGGTCGTGCAGGGTCGTGCAAAAGGGGGATGGATATGAATTCTCATATAAACTGTATCCTATGTTGTTTGAATTTAAGATATTTATTTGAATTTATGTAAACCTGAACTTTGAGTTTTACTGGAAATTAAACATTATAAAATCGTATGAGATCTTTTATTAAACTACTTTAGAAAGTTGATAAATGTACCAATTTGGAATTATCTCGCTTTGAATAAACGATTCTTAAAAATAATAACTCATTATCAGATGGAACGATTTTATTAAAACTTTTAAATTTATAAGATTCAGCAAAATAAAGATTGGAATGAAAGTTATGCTATGAATATCACTAGAAAACCCTTTATAGGATATTAACTTGTGATATAACTTAAGCTGCTTTTGTAAGAACAATTAACCCGAAACCCCATTTCGCGGCGCCTCTGATCCCATCTGGTGGCATTTAGATTGCCGCTTGTGTTTTTTCTTCTTTATTTTCTCATTTTGGTAAGCTTTCGTCCGGGAAGTGAAAACATGTTTGTGTCGAGTCTGGATCCGAGCCTTCAACCCGATTCGGCTGCTCAGCCCCGTTAGGTTTCCCCGACTCTGGAAGGCATGGGATATTGTACAGGGAGTTCTTCTCCAGATCGGACTGGTTTTCGGGGTAAAGACCAAGTGCTTCAGTCACCATTTGTGTTACGTACCGCACTGTTTTAGCGCTGTTCACCTGCCTGTCGCGGCTTATTAAAACCAAACATTAAAAAATACACCTATTACTATCCCGACCTAATCGCACTTGTCACTTGTGTCCACGTTTTGTCCGCCACGGTCCCCTCCCGACCCCCTTAAGTGGTCATAGCTCATAAATGCGGACCGGGGCAATCTTCAATTCATTTACATTTTTATTTACGCAGATTAGGAGTATCGGGTAGTGTCATCTGCTTTTTGGCCCTGCAGCGGCTTTGTGCTAAGAGCTGCCAATAAAGCAGGGGTATGCCGAAAGGGGGGACAATGGGAGCGGGGGCTCAGGGGCGACATCACCTTCGACGGGCTCGCACGTTCGCCAAACTGTTGCAATGTCGCAAATTTTTATCGCACGTCTACAAGAAATTCAACGCGTGCACATTCCGCATTCAAGATGCTCACACAGCATCCAAAAAAAAACTCCAAACAGTGGGGTTGCGTGAGTATTTTAAAAACCAAAAATAATTTTGTTTTAAAAAAGTATAATAAGATGGTAATTTCTTTATCTTAAATATCCAGGACCTTTTTATAGCTTTCTTTCATTACTGATTTGTTTTTTAGTGATACGAAAACTTCAAAAAATATATAAAAAAGGAAATATTTTACTTATATCATTTTAAATGTACTGTTGGACTACTCTTGGCATTTTAAGCAAATATATGTAAAAATGCAATTTTAAAACTCGGTGTTTCTCAGAATTCTGATTCCTTCAAAACACAATTAAAGTGCCTGCATCTTCTTAACACATTTTAATTCGAAATTCCATCTGCCTGGCCCATGGTAAGACCATTTCTTCAGCACGATGGTCCTCCAGCACACTCATAAAAATAATTTTCTACATTTTAGAAAATTGCCCTAAAAAAATTTTCGCCCTTGAACTGAGAAAAATTTTCTATTTTCACGACAATTTTGCCATAAATTCAAGGCAGGTGACCATAAAAAAATATTTTTAGGGTTAATTTTTCTATTTTTCTAATAATTAGGGCGATTTTTTCGATTTGCTTCGATTTGACCTTTTCTAAATCCAACGGCGAATTGCCCTAATTTTTTTTCTAAAATTTGTCTAAATACAAGGGCGATTCGCCTTAAAAATCACTCCAAAAGTGTGAAATTCGGTAGCCCAGCGGTCTAATCACTTGCGCTTTCAACTTTGCTATATGAGGACTAAGGTCGTGGGGTTGTGGGTTCGAACCCTGTGTGATTCAACTTGATTTTTATTTATTTTTTTTTTTGTAAACGTTATAATACTAAGGACATTTTTTCGTCCGAATTTTAAATTAAAGTAGTCTTTAAACCTTAAAAACGTATGGGAGTTCTGAGTTAAAAGCATCTTTGTGTTTGCTGGCAAGAAAACGGGACTAATTGTCACAATCGTCAGGAAAAAATATACGGTTTAGTTGCCTTTAGTCAAAATATAACGTAGACCTCAAGAAAATAAGATGTCTGCAGAGTTTGTTCGTTGTCTTCCGCGATGGGTCTGTGGTGCAGCGGTAGGACGCTAGACTCTAAACCGAGAGGTCGTGGGTTCGATTCTCGCAACGACCAAAAAAAGTAAGTTGTTTTTTCTCCTCATATTTATTTCCCTAATACGTTTACAAACATGATTTTTCAGTTCTAACGGCTGTGTTGTATAGATCGGGCCCCCCCTCTCAACGCAGCTCCCATATAAGCTACACACCAATACAATAATATGAAACGGTGTCCTCCGCCGGTGTTGTTTAATTAAAGCAGCAGTCCCAGAATATAGACGATTAAAAAAAAAACATGCTTCCCAAATTCAGTTAAGCATGCTCAAACACGATTTTTTTTAATTTGTCTAATTTTTTAGGGCATTTGCCTATAAAATCAGAAAATTCGCCCTTAATTTTAGAAAAATACACCTTAAAATTAGGGCAAATCACCCTAAAAACAGGAAAATATTTCTTATTTCAAGAAAAATCACCCTAAATTAAACCAAATTTCCATCGGGATTTTTTAGAAAATTTTTCTAAATACACGGGCGAATCGCCAGCGGATACGATTTATGGGCGATTTTCTAAATCCACGGGCGAAAAGTCAGTTTTTTAGGGCGATTTAGGGTAAAAATTTCTATGAGTGCACTTTGGCAGCTTGGCTGCTCGCACTCGCGTACATCTGTCTGTCTATTTGCTGGTCTTGGTATTGGCCGAGAATCGAGAATCGAGTCTCTTGGCCAGACTGAGTTGGCAGGCTGCCTGCCTGGGAGATGATGGTCTGGATGCTGGATGTTGGATGCTGGGCCGGAGAAGGAATCGACATGGCTGCAATTGACTAGCGCTTGTTTGATTGCATTCGAGGAGCAGTCGAAGAAGTCGAGGAAATCGCACCCTGGTCCGGGTCTTGGTTCCATCTGTGGCTGCCAGTGCCAATGCCAATACCATTGCCAATGCGATTGCGATTGCCTTCGAGACGTCGGTTTGTCGGGTTGTGTCTCTGCCATTTCGCAGAAATAAAGATGTTAAACGTTTTGCTGATTCGTGTTTTATGAACTCAATTTCAATTTATAA
Organism: Drosophila takahashii; assembly: GCF_030179915.1. Lineage (NCBI taxonomy): Eukaryota > Metazoa > Arthropoda > Insecta > Diptera > Drosophilidae > Drosophila > Drosophila takahashii. The sequence continues at coordinate 11,196,719 of NC_091681.1, forward strand.
TCTCTGTTGCCACTCACTGGGATCCCCATCCAACCAGTTTGGGGCGTTTTAGCCATTGTGTTATCGCCTAGGAATACACTTGGCCAATTGGCCGAACCTTCGTGCCCGCGCCCTCTCCCTCTCCCCGAAAACCCCATCGGTCCCCCCACATTATTCTGTATCCTGTCACTCTATCTGTGGGTTACTTAGTTCGGTTCGGTTTAGTTCGCTTTGGTTCGGTTCTTTTGTCCATTGCATTGTCAGGTCTGCAATTTTAATGTTGACAGAAATCAGATATAGCCAACTGCTGGAATGCTGCCTGCGCATTTAAGGTATTTGAAATGTATCCCATTCAGCTACCCATCCCCATCCCAATCCCAATCCCAGAATCCCCCTCTGAAGACCCCTTTCCTGTGAACGCCTTACTTGGTGGGGCAGACAGAGATGGCTTCGCAGGATTGCCTGTCCCTGTCTTCTGGCGGGTTGAAAAGTGGTTGCGTGTTTACCTGCAATGACAAAGAGGTGAGCATAGGAAATTAGTTCAATTTGTTAGATGCATAACTAAGAGATCATATTGAGAGTGGGCCATAAAGAGTGGGTATGATGAATGGAGTGGGTTTCTGTGTGAAAAGAGGATGTAATGTTATGGCTTTATAATAGGGGAGATTGCGCGATAGTTTCTATAAATATGGAATATAAAGTGGGTTTGTGATGTCTTTATATGTTAAAAATTAAATCTGGCTTAATTTATATCTATATATATATATAATATTATAATAACTATAGTTATTTCGAAACTAACAGCTCAGTTATATAACTGTATAACCTCATTCGTTATAGTAGAACCAGAACAAGAAAGCTTCACAGACCCAGTTTAATTTGATCCAATTAAACCACATCGAAACTAAACATTTTCATCCCCAAATATGGAATTCCAAATTTGCTTTAACCAGCACCAGATACGGATTCTCCCCTTTCAAAATCGGGGGACCCATCGAGAAGTCATATTTCACAGACGAAATCATTCCAATTAAGTGCAACATGTATTTTAGTGGCGCCACCGATGCCCTCGTGGGACCTTTGACATACATGGCTACCCAATCTCCTGCCCGGCACCCCCTTACCCCTCCATTTTCCTATTCTCAATTCCCTTCAGCTGCTTGGGAAAATTGTGTGAAAGATTCTGTGGTTACTAGGCAGTTGTGAAGATCTAATTTCCCCACAAGCTGCTTGTAATATCCTGTTTGGCTTGGTCCAAAGGAAGTGCAAGTGCTCACAAGGACATTATATTTATGTGTTAAGATGAGCTATGTGTGCTATGTATTCTCCTTTGACACTTTGAAACAATTTAGCTATTTCATATTTGCTGACATCATCTAGTCGTAATGCAAAAAGCCAACTTCCCTCATCAGGCCTCGGGATTTCGTCCTTTGGGGTTGGGGGCGTGGCATTCGTTCGGGGGTGGTTTCCGTCACTCGTGCTCTCCCTCTCGCACTTAACTATTGACGCCGTTGACGTTGACAGTTACATTGATTTATGGTCCGCTTGGACCTCTTTTTTTTGGTCCTACGATAACTGAAATCTTATCCGTCAGGCTGGTTTTCCTCCCCCCAAAGTCCCCGCTGACCCGGGGCTTTTCCTCTAATGAATATCATTTGAGGACAATTAGTTAATTGAGTGCCTTATCCAGGCTTATCCTTCTTTCTTGCTTTCTTCCTTTTTTCCTAGGTGCGTATGTCTTATCAGCAGGACTTCTACCTCGTGCCGGCTAGCTTTTCCGACTGTTTTTTTTCGCTAGCTGACCGATCTTGTTTCCCCCTTCCATTCTGCACTCCCAGGAGCATGGGGAGAAGGGCCGTCGATTGCGGTAAATGCAGCACTTCCGATGCCAGCTGATGGTCCAAGGAAAGGGGAGCGGGGAAAAGGAGGCGAAAAAGTGTGTAATGAATTATTACCCTCTGATAAAAGTGCACGACGAGCTGTTGTTTTTTTCCTGGGTGGTTTTCCGCTCTCCGACTGCCGTTGGTCGAACGTTAAAAGCCAGTTTTGAAATGGTGTTAAAAATATTAAAGTTTGTGCATCTAAAAAAGCGATTCAATGCAGCTGTCTGGCAAGTTTTGTAAATTATTAAATCAAATGGTTCTAAAGACTTAAAAAATATATTTCTATTTTGATTTAACAATTCCCTTTAATAATATTTATCCCTTAAGTATTTACTGAAAATTTAAAGGATCAAAATCATAAACTCATGAATTGTATGAAAGAAACCATAAGCCTCCGCCAGGATCCCTACAGTCCACCCATCTTCCGTTTCGGATCGTTTAACAAGCCATCCTCAGGCTCGGACCATCTACTCTGCCTTCCATTTGCTAATCACTTGCAACATTCACCGCTCCGGGGTCTAGACAAACACTTCAATTAGAAAAGGCCGCTCTTCCCTCCCCCCAGAAAGCCCAGTGCCCCTCCTTGCCCGACGGCTCTGTGCGCTCACAAATGAATTCATTTTGTTTCGGATTCGATGAATCAGTTGGCAACTTTTTTTTGCCATTGCTTGGCCTCCACAAAATGGGGGGCGTGGCCGGAGCGAAAAAAAATAAGAGAGGGCGGCAGACGATTTGCGGATGTTAAATAAAAATGTGAAATGAACAAAATACAAAACGCAACAAAAGCATCAGAAACAAATGGACAAACGATGCTGCACCTTTCTAGATGAAGCTGCAGTTGGGGAATGGAAGATGATATGGACCGAGAAAAAATAAAAGGCTTTTCATTTATTCATTTCAGTCATTTTTAAAATCTGTTCTTTCATTTACTAATATTTTCTTTACTATAAATTATAGAAAGAAGTTTTTTAAATAAAATAATTATTTTACATATGCATTACATTTTTGAAATTATGTACCAATATTCTGTAATTTAAAGAACTTACAAGTGACAAATCTTCCAGATTTCTACTTAACAAAATAAATATTACAGGCATTACGAAGTATCATTATGGAGCTTCTTGAAATGTACTTATTCAATACTTCTTGAAAACTTTATTTAATATGTAAAATTCCCATTTCGAAGTGAATAATACATTTTGTTGAGTGCAGAAGGAGGGCAAGGGAAACCGGCTGAGCTAGCTGGTTGGGATTAAGTTGTGAATCGTGATCTCGGCGAGCACTAAGCAAGTGGATGGGACTGAGCTTCGGCCGAAGACTTCCAGCTGCAGTTGCAGACAGAGTTGGAGTGGGAGTCGCAGTTTCTGGCCGAGTCCGAAGAGCCTTGGAGTCTGGGGCTTGCCCTGCCCGCGGTGATTAATCCGCGAACCTCTCCCCGGTCCACAGCCACAGTTACTCCATGAAGGTGGAAGATTCTCAACTTTAGATACTTTCGGGGTTAAGATGACGGTGGACTGCGAGCAGCTGGCCCTGGCTTTGGCGATATTTAACCCGTGATTACAATGTTTGTAAATTTTTTCCCTGCCTCGGCCTGGCTCCTCGTGAAGATTTCGGCTTATTTTATTTTTTATTTTACTCCGGGTTCACCTTGCGGGCCAATTTGTTCGAGGGACTGCTGAGAGTCTGGCAAAATGAAGCTAAATTGCTGCAACAGGCGGAGTGGAGAGCTGGGGCTTATGCTCCTGGTAGTTGAGCAATTTATTATTGCCGCAAATTGATTTTTATCTACGCTTAATCGATTGTTCCTAGGAGTGACTGGGAAATGCGCCAGAGCGGGCTCAGCGAAAATTATTTATGTTAGTTCACACGTTGTTTTACACGTAATTTATTAACTCGCTTTTCTAGTGCAAACTCTCTGACCTTGGGGGCAGTGTTGGAAAATCGGTTTTCCGCCCGTCTTTGGTGTGAAGGTGATTTACAATTTATTCCGCCCCCTCTCGAACGACGGCCATGCATGATGCGATAATTTGCGCCAGTCTGGAGCTGGCCAAAAAGATATTTATGACAGAGAAATGAGCGCCAATTGCTGCAATTACCAGCGCGTGTTTGGCCGTCGGCAATGGCAGGCCCAAACGAGTTTAGATTTAGTTAGATAGATTTAGTGTGGAGACAGGCATCTATTGGGGGCGGGCTGGGGAGTTAGGAATAGAGTGGCAGATGGAGTTGATTTGTTGAGAATTTGGTCAATTACCGGAGAGAAATTCCTTTGAAACGGGGCTTCGAGGAAGTATGACCAAGACTTCACAGAGTGTAGAGTAAAATAAAATTAAAATAACAAATTGCAAGTTGATTATGTAATTAAATACGTGTAATTAAATTAAAAAGTAAATTTAGAAACTAATTAAATCTTACATTTCTATTTGAAATGAGTAAAAAAATTAAATATATTTATTTAATTGGTTCTGCCAAAGTTCTTATTTCTCCTCCGCATTAAAAACGTTATTAAAAATGTAGCTCCTGACAATTTCAGCCCCGGCTAACAAATCGATACATTTTCAATATCCGCAATTGTAACATGTAAATGCGCCGAGGGGGGAAATGTAAATTCGGGGGACATGTGGAACAGCGGAGGAACCGCAGAAAAGCCAGACCGCATCGTTGTGTTTTATATATTAATTTGCGAACAATCGAAAATCGACATGTGACACGCGTTCGCTGGGCCCCCGTTTTCCCCCGCCACTGTCTCATTTTTGTGTTTTTTAAATTTATGCGTTACGAATTGCATTTGCAATTTTTTCTCCCTTTTATTGTTGTTTTGCGGCTGCTCTTGTTGTAAATGCAACATCGATGAATGCGAAATGAGGGAAGCGGGATGAAGGGAGCGAGAGGGAGATATCCGATCGGGAGAGAGAGGGAAGACATCTTCCCTCCGTTTGTCACAAATAATAATAATAATCGAGGCAATGAGGGACCCCGAGAATCGTCCCTGTAAATGTACGGACTATACTCCGATATACGTTCATGTAACCGACCTGCATCTGTCTTTATGTCCGTCTCCCTCTGTCTCGCCTTTCCTCACTGTCCCTCTTTCTCTCTCTCTCTCTCTGCCCGGGACATATCAAAAACAATTCCAGCTCATCAGCATCATCGTTGTCAGCCCCTTTTCCCCCTATATATCCATACATTTTATACTTTTTTTTGCCTCCCCGACATTCGCACACGCCATAAATCAATGTTCGATTTTCCCAACAACAACTGAAGGGAAATTCGCAACGAAAGAGAGGGAAGACAGGCAAGGACACAGGACATTATGTTCGCGCCATGTTTAAAATTCTTTTTTTCCCGGTCTGCTGTTTTGCTTCCTTTTTTTCGCTTTTCGCTCGCCTGATTTTCAATTCTCGTTTTGTCCAATTTCTTTTTTTTTCTGCCCTCAGCGCGTGTTGCATTTCATTTCATCTCATGCGTTACACACATTTCATTGTTGTTGCATTGCTCAATTCCATTTTCAATGTGCCAGCCGCGGTGGAAATGCATTACATTTTCTTTTTTTCGGTGACATGCGGGGCGCCACGGAAAAAGAAACAAGGGAAATCGGGACAGGGGAGCGGAAAACGGAGGCCAGGTATTCCTATATTGCCAACCCAAGGAATATTTGTGGTAAATTGAACAGATTTCAGCTGTGCAAGACGCTCAATGAAAAATAGTTCTGAAAATAGCCCAGCGAAAGCGGAAAAGTGAGTGGAAAATAAGAAGAACTCAAAAAGAAAGTTTAACATACAAAATATAAAATGATTTGTTAACTTAATTTTATATCTTGAAAAACGTCCGAAAAAGAACAAACATTTTGTTTAAAACTAATGTACATGTAGGTAAATTAAAACTGCGCTAAAAAGAAGTTCCAAAACTATTCAATTTTAAAATATTAATATTAAAATTATTACCTATTAAAATTAAAACTCTATTATAATTTCCGTTTAAAAATATCATGCCAATAATAATTCCCATGGTCTTTTCCTCAAAAGGAACTTTCTCCGGGAACCTCATAAAAATAATGCACTTCGACCCCAACGAATCGCGTGAAAACCAAACCAAACTGTATGTAGTCATAGAAAATATTTATACAAAGCATTTTCGACACTTGCTGAGCGGGTAAAAACTTTTGCCCCAGCAGCTGTTTCGAAACTTTTTACAACTTTTAATAGACCCAAAATATAAAATAAACAAGAGCCGAAACTAAAGAAGTAAAATCGGCATTTTACCTGCAGTGGATTGAGCGACACTTTCCGTCGAACTGAAACCTCCGGAAAATGGATGAGTTGAAGGAAAGAGACGAAACTGAGTTCGTTTTTCGGCTATTTGCGATACTTTTTCCGCTTCGTCGAGGGCCGTAATTTTCGCTTTTCGAGGATAATCGTGGACAGTAGCTCAATGGGAGTTATGGGGCACATGTTCGCTCGATACGGCCGGAGGGGGGTGAAGACGCGGAGGGGGGCGGGGAAGGGCTCAGATCCATTGGCCGTGTCAGCCGCACATTTGGCCAAAATCAATCGGACACTCTGTTTGTGCTAATTTTAGCAATGGTTGAAAGTCATTTGCCGACGGGAAAATTGTACGGAGATACTTTATCGCTTTTTTTTGCCACGTTTTTCTCCGGAAAATTATTGCGCTCGAATCTCTCTCGACTCGACGCTGCGAAATTGCCAACTAGAGATGCCTCCAGTTTTGTTGGCCGCCTTAGGAGCCAAAATACAAAAGTATTTTCCGCACTTTCGGCTCTCCTCCATCGGCTTCTTCCTCTTCTTTAGGAGCGTTTTGGCTGGCGCTCGAAAATGCTTAACAAAAGCCCCAAAATGACAACAAAGGGGCGGGAAAGTGGGGTCGAATCAAGGCGTAATAAATTATTATGCTTAAGAGAACGGCCCCCGGGGTCAAGAGAGAGAGATTGAGAGCCCGAGTAGCCACATAATAATAACGCAATTTTCAACTAGCGATAAACTTTGGGTAAATGACTTCATTGCTGTGGCAACTATAACTTTATGGCTCTTTGATAGCTCCCCATTCCCTGCTCAACCAATACCAATTCTCTTAGAGATTCTCGGCATGCGCAGTTTATGGGGGCTCACTCTCTGTCTCTCTTTCTCCCTGACACCCCCTACAAAATGCCACCATTCTCACCAATATCCCTGCTGTCGAAAAGTGGAGGGATCCGACAAAAGCAAAAAACAATCAAGACCAGAACAATAACAACCCGTACTATGGAAGCCAATGGTGATCCGACTGAATATATGGCATGCTCGTAAAAAAGTTTGAAAAAAATAAAAATACTAAGACCGTTTAATACAATTTTTTTAAAAAATGCCCTATTTTATATTTGAAGCTTCAATATATTTTTAAGAATATGTATTGTGATTTGCAATCATTATTTTGGTGATATTCCGGAGAATTTTTATTAAATACAAATTGTTTCCCAACTTCCTGTTTGCAATCTCAAGTGCTTTCAAAAATCCATTTGATCCCATTGTCGCGCTCGGAGATTGTCATCGTCACCATGGCCATCATCATCTGCACATTTATTTGGCTTGGGAGTGTGCTGCATGTAAAGGCAGCTAATAAAATTAAAATGCCATATTTCAGCCGTTGATAACAATAAGTGCGCTCAAGTTGCCCCTCGGATGCTGCCGTCCTCCTTTCTTTCCTCTGCGATCTTTCCTTACTTTACCACTGCGTCTGGCGAGTAGGAAATTATTTTTTGGCACGAACGCACGAACGTGCGGCCTTGCCACAAAATGTGTGGAGTCTCCAAATGAGGGGTACGATTTTCGGGGGGCAGGCGTCTGTTGATATGACAAAGCATTTGAGCTGAGAAAAAATACCTGTGGAAAAACAGCCTGCAAGGAATTTTCGTAGATATTGATTTTGGTGTGTCAACGCCGACGGCGCAATTCTCTCAAGCGAAAATTATGAAAATTGAAAATACATTTCTGGAAGGGGCCTGCTGAAGTTTTCCTAATTTCCCAGACAAGTGCGATAAGCATCTAGCTAGACAGGAGGAAATGATTTATGTGGACTTGATTTTTATTATTGATTATTAACCAATGGTTGGGGGAATTTACGGCTGCACTGTAAGTATTATTATTTTACTATTATCCACAGGTGTGAAATAAATATGGGCTAACATGTATAAGTAATTTGCAACTAATGAGTAGTTCAATAGTTGATATATCTTTAATTCAAACTTTAATATAAATTCAGATTTATCTCATTTAAAAGATTTTTTTCTGTGTTGCTATTTTGGATCTTTGGCAGGCTAATCTATTAATGTGCATATTTATTTTGTGAATTGAAAATATGAAATTGGATTCCTTCATACATATTTCCCTTCAGTCATGGCTTGTAATTAAATTAAAATTCCTTTAACATGACAAGCCGGGAAAACAGACACACATACTCTGGCAGAAGGAGTCAACAACAGGCGTCCATGTCCTGGTAATGGAAAACCCGTGTGTCTGTGTGTGTTGACTGCATCTCTTGAGCTCGTTTTGTGCAAACTAAGACACGTTGTCAGCATTCATGTCACTGAAAGAGAGAGGTGGCCCACCGAGAAAGAGAGGGGGCGAAAGGGGGGGCTGCGAAAGGGAGAGGGATAGCCCTTTCAAGTGGCTTTTGCATGCTGGCCAAAAGATTTTTCATTAAAATTTCCCTTCCATCGCCTAATAGTTTTTCTTTAGCCAGAGAAATTCTGCATTGTAAGTGAAAAAATGTAACATTTGTTGGGGGTGTGGATGTCAACTTTTGGAAGCTTGGAAACTTTAAGTTTAAATTTTCGTAATTACCGAAAATTTTACTGCTTTTGGTAAAAGCTTTAATATTTAAATGGAAATTTGCAGCGTTAGTTATTTAGTTATTTAGCTGTGCTAAAAGTCACAGGAACTGGGACAACTTGTGGTGACGTTTTAAAAATTGTTTGGCTTAATGGAAATTAAAATTTAAAACAACCTTAAATTGTTCGAAATTTAATAAATTACACAGGCCGACAAAGTGTGACATGGGTCGGTGTCCAGGCCTGCCACCATTTTATTTCGATAAATGAGGCTTTTCTAAGCATAAGTTGCCACTACGCCTATAGTCCATTAGCTCTGGTATTTGCGGTATCTTTAATTTAAGAAAATCACAAATTTTCTTCGTCTTTGGGGATTTATCTTCAAGAGTGGTCAACCAATTTTGGTAATCTTTTCGGAATTAAATAGTTAAATGTCTCTTTTATACGGTCGTTTTGGAAAATTCAATCTAACTCAACCACAAGAGGAGGTGGGCGCATTCAAAATTTTAAAGTCACAGCAAAGTTTAAAAATCTTCATTTGTGAACAGCGTTTAAAAATTAAATAAAAATATTTTCTTCTACAATGCATTTTTGATCCAAAGACACCTTAGGTCCCTAATTTTTAGGACACTCATCAGGCTTTTGTGTATTGTTTTGGAATTTTTAAAATTGTTTTTCTTACTTCCTTCACAGTGACGATTCACAAACAGTGCCCAAACCTGTCACAATTTTAAATATCATAATTCTAAACGATCTAAGTAGTTTTGCTTTGAGTATAAGCACATGAGCGTAGCCTACTAATCTTTGGGGGCTGAAATGCTTGAAGTGTAATCCCCCTCCAGGTTTTAGCTTACGCCCATGTATAAATATTTTTAAAGCAAGGGTCACTTGTGCTCAAAAACAGTTATGAGTTACGTAAAATAGTGACAGGTTTGGGCACTGTTTGTGAATCGTCACTGTGAAGGAAGTAAGAAAAACAATTTTAAAAATTCCAAAACAATTCACAAAAACCTGATGAGTGTCCTAAACAGTAAGAACATAAGGTGTCTTTGGATCAAAAATGCATTGTAGAAGAAAATATTTTTATTTAATTCTTAAACGCTGTTCACAAATAAAGATTTTTAAACTTTGCTGTGACTTTAAATTTTTGAATGCGCCCACCTCTTCTTGTGGTTGAGTTAGATTGAATTTTCCAAAACGACCGTATAAAAGAGACATGTAACTATTTAATTCCGAAAAGATTACCAAAATTGGTTGACCACTCTTGAAGATATATCCCAAAAGCCGATGAAAATTTGTGATTTTCTTAAATTAAAGATACCGCAAATACCAGAGCTGATGGACTAAAGGCGTAGTGGCAACTTATGCTTAGAAAAGCCTCATTTATCGAAATAAAATGGTGACAGACCTGGACATCGACCCATGTCACATTTTGTCGGCCTGTGTTATCTCCCTTTTTTATATATTAGGCCTTTAAAAATATAACGTTAAATAAAACTCTCTGCTTTGTAAGGCAGCCTAAATCAGCTCAAATTTCGAATAACAATTAATTAAATGTTTCCCCATTTCACTTGCAACGTTTGCCAATCTAAAGTCGCACGCGTTGAAATGCTCTTCCCCTTCCGAATTTTCGTAATGGACTTCGCAGCGTTTGGACAGCGTTTAAAGATCGCACTCGCATTTATCGTTGAGGGCGAAAGCTTCATGATGAGGCTTCAATCCGGCCAGACGCCACCCCCTTTAAATGGTGGTCAGGGGGAATGGAGGGGGTTAGCCGGTCCGGGGGGAAACACAAAAATCTTTTTACGTCAGTTCTGCTTGTCTTGTTGCCTGGCATTTTCTTGCGTTGTTACCTTCGGAGCGGGAACAGTGCGAAATGCTTGGTTGCGTTGTTGCCCCGAACCACCCACCCGCTCCACCTCAGCCCCTCCCACAGTTACCATCGCCACCCCTCCTTCGAGAGCTGCAAAGTTGGCTAATTTCTGGCCAATCTGGGATATTCTCATGTACTTCACAGGGGCTTAAAAGCTTTTGTTATTTTGTTTATCCTATTATTACTTTTTATAATTTTATTTTGTTATTAGTATTATGTTATCTGCGGGAAATATAAATAAAGATTGTTATTAGAGTAATTTGTTATTATTAGTAATTTAGAGTAATAATGTTTATATATGTAAATCTTAACATTAATTTAATATTGAAAAATTCTAATATTCTTTTTGAATAACACTGATTTCCTTAACATTTGAATTCGAATTTGATTTAGCTATATTTTGTAATTTATTGTTAACAACACTGCCTCCGTTTCGTCTGTGACTCGCCGGCAATTTCCTTTAGCGCAGAATATACAACGAAAGCGAAGCGAAAAGTTTTTGCGAAAAACGTTAAACGCAATTGTCCGTCCGTCCGCCCCTTTGTGTCTGTCTCCCTCGCGCTCCGTCCGTCCGCCTGTCCCCGTCTCTGTCTGTCTGTCTGGCCTGGTTCATCCTTCCGCTTACCGCCGCCCGATCCCCGTTTCCCGATTCCCGCTTTCCACTTTCCGCTTCCCATTGCCCGCCCCTCGGGCAGTTTAGTATATAACAAGTCAGCGTCAGCTGCTCCTTTCCGTTCCGCCCGCTACAGTTCCTATAAGCATGGCCATAGCTATATGGCCATAGCTTCAGCTACTGCTGCCACTTTGTCGGCTGCCTCGAATACTTCCATGTTCATTTTACAAGTAAAACGGAAATGACAGTTCCGCAGCGACTCGAACATCTTTCGCTCCTCCGCTTCTCACGTCTGGTTTCTCCGGTTCTCGGGTTCCCGTTTCCCCGATTCCCCGTTTCTCCGCTCCACCCCACGGCCATGGAAAGTGAAAGAAACCTTTCTCGCATAATAGTCTGTCAAAGTGCTCGAGTTGCTCCTGTGACGCGCAGCTCGCCACTCTCGAGCACTTAGCACTTGACAATCCGCAGAAGGAACGGAGAGCGATACGGAAATATACAGGAAGATGGAGGGATTTTTACAGAGATAAATGATGATCGGTGGGATCCTAAAGAGTGGCGTAAGCAATACTGCAATAATTGGAAGCTAAGAACATTTCCAAATCAGAATATTATAAATTTATTGAATTTATTACTCAACTTATATCCCATCTATTCACAAAAAAAGATTGATTGTCATAAGTATCTGTCATATTTCCTACAATCAGTCACCAGAAAGTATGCAACAGACATTTTTTATGTCCGGCATTCCAAGTAAAAACTTTTGTGGCCTTCCTATATGTATAAATTTTACCTCCTCCCACTTTTCCCATCATCACTGAAGTTACTTGAACTAATTTTCTAATTATGAGTCCAGAGCACAGAAATCATGTCAGACGTCCTCCGTTGCTCTCTCGCTCGCTCGCTCGCTCGCTCGCTGAGTGATTTATGGTTGCTGCTGGAAAAATGTCAAAATATTTGTTGGCCACTCTTTGGGATCCCTCGTTCCCCCGATGATTTTCCCCCGCCAGTTTATAGACTTGCCTACGCAATATCGAACTTATCCAAATCACTTGGCAAACTTTGCCCTCTTTCTTTGTGCCTCTTCAACGTCTGCTCCTCCTTCTTGTTCTTATTCCTCCCATTGTTTGTTGTGAATTTGATTTATTTATTTATTGTTGGCTCTCGTTTTGTATTTGCTAATCGCCAGTGGAGCGACTGATTAGCGTAATTTTCCGGCTGCTGAGCGTTTGGATTTCTGCCTTCGATATTAATGCAAAAGTTTGGGGTTCTTTTTTGGCATTATTATTCTGAAAACTTTGCTGATACCGAATATATTTCCCCATACATATTTGGTAAGGTGGGAGTGGAATAAAATAGAGAGAATTGATCTGGGTGAATTTCCTTGCCAACGGAACGGTTCTAAACATTTTGCTTTATAATAATGAAGAAAACTTTTCAAAGTCGTATTACCGGACATTAAATTAGGGCACTTTTCAAAAAAACTCATATATTGTATGATTAAACCGTTTGTATTATAATTGTGATGCGGTTAAGAAACAAATGTTTTTGCATTATATTTCCTGTTTATAAGACAATGTACATTTTATTTTCGACTTTTTATTAGTACTAATATTTTCAGATCCATGATAGAAAGCCCTATAACGAATGCCCACTGTTGAGTTATCTCTCATTTTTCCCGCCACTGAAAGACACCCACACATGTTGCTCCACTTTGCTAAGCCGCTGCTTTGTGCGAGCAGGACAGCCAATGAGCGAAAGAGATGGGAAGTGAGCTAGTGAGTATTCTGTGTTTATATGTTAAGCGATTCCCAGAGGCCGGACCAAAAAAATACTTTTGGGGCAACGGCTATGCGATGTCAACTTCCAAGTAATTTGCAAGAGCCTGACACTTTTCTGTTTCTGTAGTTTTGCGACTTTGATTTATGGGACATCGTCAAAATACAAATACCAAGGGGGCGCAAAAGGGGCGGCATATGTGACTCAGCCTTGCCTCGAATAGTAGGCGTGGCATCTCATCAGAGTGTGAAGGTCAAACTTGTTACCCGCCGAGAAAACAATTTTCTATTTCCGCAGTCGCAGTTTCAGTTTTGTAACACATGCAAAGTAAACAAAAAAAACAAGAGGAAAAATAAAAGGTGACAACCCAAAAGCTCCACAAAACTATGAATAAAGTCACAGACACACACGAATAAAAGTGCAAAAGAAAACGGAGAAGCGGAGATGAAACAAAAGTCCATGTTATTCTACCGAAAAAGTCAAAAAGTCAACTTCACATGCCCGAAAAGTCGCACAAAAATAATCCCAAAAAAGTTTTTGCGCTCAAAAACATGAAAACGTTCAACACAATGACAGGGGCTGAGGGGAAAAGGGGGTTTCCAGAGGGGGCGGCTTACTAGGGATGAGGGAAAGAGAACGCAGACGTTGATCACAAAAAGGAAAATGTCAAAGTTCTTCTTTTGCGGTCTCCGAGGTTCTTTAAATGTTCTCGGTAACAATTTCAGTTCAGTTTCTTCGACTTCTGTTTTTTTGAGGATTTTTTTTTTATTCTTGGAACCAGCGACAAGGGAATTTCGCACAGAAGAACGCGACTCTTTTTTAAAGCTTGTTTAAATACAGTGCCTTCTCAGATATTGTATATTTTGGAATGCTGGATTAAACTAGAAAATTCATTCAATTACATTCAACATTCAAGCCAAGCATTATTAGCGAAAACCATTTTTCAAAAACCCTTAAAATCTAAACAAATTAATCAGTGAATCGGAAATATTACAGGATTAATTTTAAATTAATAAAAACGATCTAAAGTAACTTTTCAATTTCTACTTAACATAATTTTTGCATATTACATTTATTTTAAACTTTACTATAATACATAAAAATATGATAAAAATACCATAAACAAATTTTTTCTAAACCTAAATCTTAAATTTTATAATCCTTCTACCGTTTGGTTTAATTTTAACTGCTTTTCTGGTAAAACAGCTTCTTCCCCAGTTACTCGCTTATTTTTTGTTGTCACGCTTCTGTTAACATGAAAAGGAAGTGCACGTCAAAGCTTAGACACAAACTACGAAGCGTAAAGGTGCAAGTGAAGCCAAAATAACAACATTCATTGCAATTGCCACCCAGCAAATGGAAAAAAACCAACCTAGAGAGAAGAAAACCCGGCAATAATAATAACAATGGATTAAAGGGCATCCGAAGCCAGCAATGCGTGCCAGCGAGAATTTGTTGAACAATTTCGCCGAGAGAAACCGAACGAGAAAAAAACGCGGCTTGCATAAATGAATAAATGACTGGCAAATGAAAAGGGAAAACTAAATGGAAAACAGGGGGAGGAAGGCGGAGAACGCGAAAGCACAAATTACTAACAATTAAATGGCGAACAAAGTAAGCCAAGCTGAGCCAAGCCGCAATTATCACATCACTGGCTAACTGAAGACCCCTGAAAATCCCCCTGAAAGCCCCCACGAAGAAAAATAAAAAAAGAGGGAAGCCAACTCTAATTTATGAACTGAAGCACAAGAAGGAGGCGATGCACAGTGGAATTTTGGTATTTCTCTGCTCTTTTTTCTCTCTAGTCTTTTCACTTTACTTTCGAACCGTCTTCAAGGTGAACAGCGATTTGTTAAGATGCAGCGATAAACAGGTAATAAAAAGGAGGAGGAAAGGAACGGCCATAAAAAAGTTGTAGGCCTAACAGGTGCTAACTGTCCGCGCGGCAAATTTTCAGGCTAGCAAAGTAATAACCATAATAACCCAGGGCCCGGGGAGTTTTTCTTTCGTTCTAAACCACCCCTTCCTCAGAACCACTTTTTCCCAACCAAATTGACAACGATCCAATTTCATAATGAAAATTTTTGCCGCTGTCAGCCTTCAATTGAATTGGATATAAAAAGCAAGCGAAAATACAAAAAAAATTGGACAACAAGAGACAGCAAAAGTTTTGCAGGCAAAAATAGTCCCAGAGAGGGATATATACAAACATATATATAACCCCCATGAAGAAATCCAGCTGACAAGCCAGAGAAAGAGATAGCGCCAAAGAAAGAGCGGGTTCGTGGGAGTTTCTCCCCCATCTGTTTGTTTGTTTTTGGTCTTCTTTTTTGTAGTTATATCGAGTGAACGAAAAACAAAAACTTTTTTCCACTTGAGTAACTTAAGTGCCAATTCCATCAAAAAAAAAAAGAAGAAAGACCCGAAAAGACAGCAATGAAAACCAAAGCCAGCTAAAGTTAAATGAAAGAAGCGCAAGAACAATATTCGGCAATTGTGGGGACGCGGAATGGGACTGAACTTGGCGTCCAAGGGTGTGCATTAAATTGATGTGAGAATCGATTGAAAGCCAAATGAAAGACTTCCAATAAAACTCATTGGAATAATTTAAGTTATAGGTTAATAAAATCAGGATAAAATTGTCAAACAAAAAATAATTTAACAAGTAATGGAACGTAAGCAAAAAAAAAAGTGCATTTAATTTAAACTCTTCATTGACGTGAAATCTATATAAATTGCTTCAAAAGTTAAAAAGGAAGTTTTAAAATTAAATGTTAAGGATTAACTTATGACATTAACTTAAACTGAATAATAGCCTTGAATAAAAAACTCAACAAGTACATATGTAAAAACCAATTTGCATTTTATGTTCAACTTCGTTGCAATTTATTGAGAAATAAGAATTCATTTGTAATTTGAAGAACATTGAGTTATAAGTATAAAACAAGCATGTACTTAATGATAACCCTGAATTCACGATCAAAATTTAATGTCTTTTAGAAAAAATGATATTATTCTGTTTTGCCGTCGGCGAGTTAAAGACTAAAATGATTTCTACGATTAAAAATTATATAAAACACGCACGCAAAACGTAAGGATTGATTTAAAAAGGAATTACATAAATAATGAACTCGATGAACTTGAAAGCTTTTATCGACCTTTAATTGTTTTTCAAAGGAAAAGATGAATAATGGCCGCGCAAATCAATTTGCAAAAAATAAACCCAAAAAAGGGAGGAACACACACACAATCACACACAGAGGCACACAAACACACCACAACTACAACTATAGAGAGCAATGATGAAACGGGAAGTCGGCCATGATTTGCCGTCGGCAATTTCCAAAAATCCTCGATTTCAACCATTACGGAGCGGAGTTCAAAGTGAAGAGTGAAGAATTCGAGTGGCGGATGCCAAATGGCGAAAACAGAGAGCCACCGACACTGAAGTTAATCGGCAATAAAGAGAGATGTCCTCTCTTAAAAAAAAGGGGGGTGTCTGCGCTAAGAGAATCCTCTCTTATCCTGTTTTTCTCTTAAGACAGCGCACAGCTGTTGCAGCAGTTTGGCGCCAAAAATATGGCCCCTCTCACTGGAAGAAAAGACCTTCCAGCCAAGAAAAAAAAATAATATATATTTAGTTTTGTCTTCCCCTTTTGCCTTTGCTCTTTTCCTCACTTATTTTTTCCTTATTTTTTATCGAAATTTAATTCCATTGCCAAATCGAACGATACCGATAACTGCCCTCGGCTGACTCGCATATTGATCGAGTGCTTTGATCGGATATTAACATAAATTCTCCGTTGCCGTATTTGTGGCACGCAACATAAAACTTTCGATCATTTAAGGTAAGCGACAAGAATTAGATTTGGCTTTGGTTATTTTTGTCTTTGGCCCATTCGCACGTTTGACCCCCTTCAAGGTAATTGCATTTGGCCAAACAATAGTAACGGGGTTGGGCCAACAGTCGAATTATTTTCGCAACACTGCAAGAAATTCATAGGTTGTAAGTAAGTTTAAGTATTAACAAGACCTACTTGAATTGTGATTTTTATTTTTTATTTTATTTTTCAGAATTAAATTATTAAATTAAGCCTTCTTTTAGTTACTTCAAATTAAAAGTTACTTAAGTGGCATTCAAAAAAGTTTACATTAAAAAATCATATAAAAAAAAATAATTATCCTGGCATTCTAGAACTAAACAATTTTTGAATCGAAGGCAAGAAATAGTTTTTAAATCTTCTAATTTAAAGCCAGAAAAAATCGGAAATTTTAAAACTATCAAAAATAAATACTTGAGACCCAGCACCTGGAGCCAGACTTCCTAATCCTAACCAAAAACCCTTCAAACCATTGGCAATCAAAACCAATCCGTGAAACCACTCAAATCGAGCTCCATAACGAAGACCTTCGCATTCCTACGCATCCGCTCCAGTATCTCAGTTTCTGTTGCTGTTTCTGTCCCCTGTCAGTTGGTTAAGATATCGATATATGTGCATATGTATATAGCCCCAGTCCCATATCGATTTCAAATTGGGAGTCCCAACTCGCACGGCTGGCGAAACAGAAACAGAAAATAATTAAGTTCTCAAAAGATAAAAATCATGTTAGCCGCAGATCAATTAGTTGATTTTTACCATAACCCGGGCATATATCAATTTTTGCTCTCCAGCTCCACAGCCTCTTCTTCTTCTACGACTACGTGTTGTGCCCGAGGTGACGCCCCCACCGCCTCCACCCGCCGCCCACCTCACCTCCCCCTCCCACCAAAAAAAGTGGTCCGCTTAGTGCATAAATTTACATATGAGAATGTCTGGAAATGCTTTTTGAAGGCTGTTGAAATGTTGCTACAGCGGGGGTTCAGTGGGTTAAGGGGGCTAAGTGGCGGGGGAGGGTGTTGGAGGTTTCTCCTTGGATGTAGCACCTGCTTTTTGGCCTGGAGCAAGACACTCGAGTGGCCAAGAAGGAGCCTCGAACGGAGCCTGATACTGGACATGCACATGCTCGGACGTCAGTAACTCATTTATCGCTTAACTGGAGTTGCCCTCCGAACTCCTTTTTAACAGACCCAGCTCTGCACAGAAAAAAAATAATGTCTACTCAAAGAAACGTTTAACCATTTCAAATACCTCCCAATTCATAGTTCCTATTAAACATGAATAAATAGGAGATAACACTTATCAAAACAACCTAAATGCAGAGGTTAATTTAGGGCTTATTTTGAAGAGCAAGGTCACGCTGCTTTTATTTGTAAGCAATGTTCAAACAACAAATAATTTCGTAGAAATAACATTTTAAATGCAATTTTTCGCCGTGTGCTATCAGTTTCTGTTTCCATTTCAATGGTCTTATTTTATTTTATTTTGACAACGAATTTGCATGCGCTGGAAATTGTGTTTTGAGGCTTGTTAATTTTGACTAAAGTCACTGCAGTTACGTGCTGCGTTCGGTTCTGTTTCCAATCCAAATCCCAGATCCCAGCTCCCAGAGTCGCGGCCCATTGCGTGACTGACCCAACCTGAGAGACTTACGCATGCGCGCGCTTACAAACGCCAAACTGAGTTTCACAAAAAAAAGCAACGGCGGCAACGGAAAAATAAACTGGCAAAAACAGCCAACAAAAAAAGACTGGCAAGGAAAAACAAGTAAAATGTGAAACAAGAACCAAAACAAAGTGTTCGATGTTTCCGTTTCAAATTCTGTGGAAGAAGACATTTGCTAAGGCCCCAAAGTCTGTTCCATTGTGGGACCAAAACCAAAACCAAAACCAAAACCCAAGACCAAACTAAACCGAAACCCAGTGAGATGGGACAGTGGGACCTCGGGACGGAGACAATTGGCGCGCAAACAATTGTTCGGTTCGTTCTTTGGTTTTGCTTTGGTCTTTGCTCGTTGGACATTCGAAAAAGTAAGAACAAGTTCGGTATTTTGCTTTAAAGCACTGCTAAACTGGGAAGAACGGCCAGACAGTGGAGTTGGTCTCAACAGTGGGTTGAATTGGAGAAACTAGGATTATAAATTTACTATACTTGAATTCTTTAACTGCCTAACATATAGCCACAACAAAAAGAGTTCAGATGGATTTAAATTAATTTCTGTCTTTTGATTGAAGAACGTATAAATTTATAATAGTTGAGAACTATGGCACCATTATATTTCAAAAATCCAATAATATAAACCTTATATTAAATGAACAGCTAACGGAAATTTCTGTCCACAAAATATCCTCCCACTCCCACTGTACTCATCCCGAAGCTCAGCCAACTGGGCGATTGTGGCGCAGATAAAAGAAAGGCACTTGAGCATTACATCGACGAAGGCAGGAGGCAGCTCTCTGCAGTTCCTCCAAACAGCCAAGAGTTCTTTTTGGGCCGAGTCCACAAAACAGCGAAATGGAAAAAAATCGGCGGAAAAAGTGCAAGGGAATTAACAATTCATTTTATTGTTAAGTATGCGGTCTGGCGGGCCCACAAATGGGGAGTTCGGGGAGTCCCAGCCTCTTTTTTAGACCATCTTGTTAGCCCTGTCTGCAGATTCTCTGCTGCCTGTTTTTCCTCCAGCTGGAGCAGCCTTCCTCATAGTTAATAATGCGATAATTTCATTTTCATTCAAAGCAAATCGAAGGCAGCAACAACAAAGGGGCCAGAAAAGCAACGGCTACCGGATTACGGGCCATAAAAAAGAAATAAACGAAAAAAAGGAGGGAGGTTTTCTTGGCGTGTTGCGGCAACATGTTGCTCAGGTTTTTTCGTTCGTTTTTTCGGGGACGGAGAAAAAACCTGATGCATGCGCAAAATTTAAATTATGTTGTTTTGTCGCATGTTTCGCTCTTCTTCTTTTGGCTGCGCTTTGTCGTTGTTAGTCCTTTTTTGCAGTTCTTAAAGCATTATCAATGAATAAATGAAAATGTCTTTTGTCCAGGGAAAATTGTTGTTGCCGCAGATGTTGGCATGCAACTTGCAGAACGCTTAACATCTTCTTTAAGTCGCTGTTTTGTGTCACAGCCAACTGTCATTTGTACATTGAATTGCGGCCTGTTTCTTGCCTTCGTTCCCCGGCGATATGTTCGATTTGCATAAAATCACAGGAAGCACTTAGGATTAATAGCGAGCGCGCCGAGTGTCGTGGGTTAAACATTTGTGTAACGAAAATTGATTCAATTTAGTGCCTGTGCTTACCTTTTTCGACGAATGCGCAGTTAAATTCTGGTAATCCATGTAAGTAATCCGCGATTCATGTCCATTTACAAGTAGGTAATCCAAAATTGCACTGAAAAAGAGACAAAAAGCCATTGAAATTGTTGTTTAAATTGATTCCCAGGAAAATTAACGCCTTGTTTCTTTTAAGTGGCGCCCTACGTTGGCGGGAGGCTGAAGCACTCATGTAAAATTCCGTGAAATAAATGAATGGTTTGATTTTACTGCGAAATTTTAACTAAAACTTAATTTAAAACTTACAAAAACGTTAATTTACAAAAAGTAAAAATGTTATACAAAATTGTTATATTGTTTAGTTTTAAGCTCAGTAAAATAGATTTGGAAAATTAAAGTTATTTTTCTTGATTATAAATATACTTCAAATTTATGACACATATGTACTCTTGCTATTTATTAAATATTATATTATTAATTTTGTTTGAAATCTACGCTATTAAATCACTCATTTTAATTTTTTTTCTCAACGAAATTGTTGGAAATGGTATTGGCATTCGTGTCGTATAAGTAATTTCATTGCAATATTGACAAGAAATATATTTTGCTGGATACTTTAAAGTCTTTATTACTACAAAAATGTTTTCTTTTTTTTAATCAATCAAAAAAATTCGACTACATTTTAAATATATGTCTATCCCACAGCAATTATTTCGAGTAACAGCTAAAAGACAAAAGATTCTTACGTTCCATTGCCAACTTTTGACATTTTCCCACCTTTTAATGTCACCGAGTCGGCTCGCATACGGAACCCAGAAAAAAGGAACGATCGGCAGCAAAAAGATCACTAACAGCCAAAGTACCAAAGTACCAAGAACAACAAGGAAGCTGGCCATGGCCAAAAGAGCCAAAGACCAAGTGGCAGACTGTCAGCTTCAGTTTCAGTTAAAGTTTACGTTTGGCTTCCAGGCTCTGAGATTCAGGCTCGACTTCGAAGCTGCTGTCATATCCTTTTGCGGTAAACGACTGTGAAAAAGGAGGAGGAAGAGGGGGAGCAGCGGATATTTGAGCCCGCTTCTCATTCATTTGCGCCAAATGTCATTATTGTTGCTCGTTTGTTGTTGTCCCCTTTGTGGCCGCTGCTGCCTCTTTTTGTGGCATCTTCGGGTCTTTTGTAAAACTCCCTCGTTAAACAGATTATTTTCACACCCGACTTGGGTGCTTGGCTGCTGCCAATTTGGTAAGTGAATTGAATGGAATGGCCCAGAGTCTGCAGTTCACTCCTTGCAGGCGTTAATAATGCGATTTCAATGCAGTTGATTCCACTGGGAATAAAAGTTCGTAGATTTGCATGTTAAGTTTAACAATACTTGAATAAATCGCAAAAGAAACTCTGAATTTGGTATTGCAGTTCGCAATAGATTCGACTTTTAATATATTTAAGTAAAATTAAATGTTTCTAATTAAATATTTTACCATATATTTCAAGCCATTATTTTTTGTAGTTCGATTAAAATAAAGTACCTAAAATAATATTATATATTTTTTGATCAGTGTGGACAAAATTCAAAGACCCTCAAAGTGCGAAATGTTTTCCTTTTTATATTTATTTAGGGAGACCTTATGAAAGCGACAGAAGGAGTGACACATGTATGCACCTGGTTTAGAAGGTTGCGGCTCCAACAATGGGCAGGCTTCGATTTGGCTTCGAATCCGCTGATTGTTAATTGCGCGAGATATGAAAAGAATTACCAGAGCTTTGGAGTTCAGTTTTTACTTAGGGAGGCGAGATTCGGGTTTCGATGGTGAAGATTGATGAAGATTGTGTTCCAAATATTGTGGCAAACAAACGCAGAAACAAGTTGAAACTAAAGTTTTATTTGTAAGCGTCCATTCGCTGGAGAAAAAAATTGACAAGTGAAATTCAGTCTGACCAGACATAAGTCAAACTATAGATGAGATTTTAATATACAGAGTCACATTGCGATATTTCGGTATTTTAACAAAGATTAAAAAATGATTATTGCTTGATCTGGATCAAGATGCATGCAAAGGGAACTAGAGTTCGATCTTAGTTTAAAATAAAATTACATTCTTATGTGAATGATTCATACTCCCCCAAGCATTTGAAATCGCTCCTTTAGTAATTTCCCAAATTTCTTTTGAGGAACTCAACGATACTACTCTCAATCAAAATAATCAGCGGTAAAGAAAGTGATCGCTGCTAAATTTCAGAGGGGTTCCCCTTCCAAATCATTTCGCACCCAAGCCTCGAAGTAATTTTGCTGCAAATCGTTTGAAATTATTTTTGCGGACACGCTCTGCCGCACGTAGCACTCGCGAACAAAAAAACGATAAAGAAGCAAATAAACCCTTGGAATTCGAAATCATTTTTTTGGCATTAGAGGGGGGATAGACCACCTAGGCGTAACTGAACCCAAATTCATATGCATAATTTTTGCGCTATTTGCGCCGTTTGTTTTGATCGCGAAAATATTTTGCGCTCGCTGCGTAATTGTTGAAAGTCAGACAAGGCAGGGCCAACGCGCCGAGGGATAAAGATACCGGGGGGCTCGAGGGACCGACACGTGAATGACAGATCAGACAACCAGCTCACGCCCAACATCAGAAAACATCCATAAATATTTTTGTCATTTAGCCCCCGGCAGTGGCACTCGATGCGATTTATGGCCGAGAGTCGTAAAAAACCGTAAAAAGCCTTCCGACGAACCGAGAGCATCGTAAAATTAAACAGCGAAAATAGTTTTTGGCCGGCTAAGTCGCCGTCTGTGATCGAAATATTTAATTAATTGGTCGATCGATCGTTGGATCGATGGATCGCTGGAATTGTTCGTGGGTGGGCCACCCATCCCCAAATCGGAGTGCGTTCGTTTGATTTATGCAGACAACGCGGACACATTTAATGAGCGGCATTTGAATGCGCAGTCGCCGATGCCCAAACCCAAATTCTGCACTTGTCGCTATAAATAAATTCGTGAAAACAGAGATTGCAGTAAGTACACTCAAAAAAAAACAGTCATTAAATGTTGGCGCCAGTCTTTGCCAATAGGAGAGCTATCAAAACAAGCACGGTAAATCAAAAATATTGAAAATTTCCTTTAAGATTGTAATAAATGGATTAGTTTAAAATTTTAAATTGTTTGATAAGTAAAAAGCTTTAATTTTCGCCACATAAATACTCAATTCAGCTCACTGTGTGTAAAAATATTTGACATTTAATGACGAACCAAATGTGTAAGCGCCATCCGACGGCAGGCAGCTGAACTGTTGTGAAAGCTCAGGAAAAAGGATATTTTTCAATGGTTGTGGTCTCGGCTAAAGGATACAATTGTGAGTGCTAAAAGGACGATGTCCCGACTAAAGGATAAAAGGATAAGGCGAATTCGAGCGAGGCGAAGTTTAAAAAATCATTGGTCTGGCAGCACCGGCGTTGTCAGAAGCAATTTGATAGAACTCGTACTGCCAGACTGATTAAATCCTGAGTCATTTTTATTAGAGAGTAAGGCAAAATAATATCCTTAATAAATGGCAAACAAAATTGGCATTTTTTTAAATGTACATATGTAAAGTATAGGATAAAGGACAGGATATAAGATGGGAAAGGATGATGAGAGACGGAAGTTGAGAAAAGTTATAGCGAGCCAATCATAATCGGTGCCTAACTAATCGATTTGCACATAAGTTAACTTTACCTAGTTCATCTAATCCTTCAAACCAAGTCCTAACACCGCTACCTTTGACGTCTATATCATGGATAATTGAATTTTGAATAAGGCCACAAATTATTGCCGATCGAGTAAATATAACATAAAATGTTGTAAATTTTTACTTTATCAACCAATTAAATAAAATATTATAGCAATGCAATCATAAGTGATTACCCAAATAAATCTTCTTGCGTACATTTTTCACCCTCACTCTTTGTCCCACACATTTATCCTGAGCTCAACAAACTTAAGCAATTAAATAATAATAAATAAAAAATGCAAAGAAGCGCAATAAAAATTCACAGCGAACAAGTTGTCTTGAGCATGTCACTTAACCATCATCGTCATGCAAGTCAACAGAGTTCTGGTTAATAAAAAACGAAGAAAAATATTAAAGATGTACAAAGCTTGTAAATAATTTGTAGACAAAAGACGAAGAAAAACAAATTCAGAAGACCCCACACAGCCACTAGATTCAGACTCAGTGACGGCAAGAAACATACAAAATATATAAAAAACAACGGCCCAAAACGTAAGACAATAAAAAGTAAAGTTCCTTTTAATTTTATGACGGAGCCGACACTTAATAAACAATAATCACCATCTCAAGGGGAGATGATCTTGATCTTCAAGTGGAACTTACTCCTCGACTCCATACATATATAAATTTTTCATATATATTGCTTTTTTCCGGCAAAAATAACCAGTAAATCCCAGGCGTTTTTCCCCATATTTTTTGCTGTCGTTGTGGCAACGAGATTTGCATTTTGATGAATTGCAGGCGAAAGATGGAGAACTGAGTTTGAAGTAACCTGTAAGTCATTTTCGTGACACTATCTGAAATGCCGGTGGGGAGATTGAGGGACAAAGTGCTGGGGCAACTCATGTACTATTTTTTTTTTTGCGCTTCTGGTCTCTTGTGTGACTTGAAATTTAAATTAACCTTTTGGTTTTCGGTCTTTTTTGCCTCTTCAGCTGGGGTAATTATTTTTTCATTTTGCGAAAAAAGACCGAGTTAGCTTTGGTTGGATGTGAGTTATTGTGCAAATTAAAATGAACGATGTGTCGGTAAGGTCGCCTTTTGTTGTCGTAGCGCCAACGATAATGTTCCCCCTGCAGACCCTGAACCTGAGCCCCAAGTACTATGTTTCTGGCATTTTTTCTATATTTTTTTGTCGTGTTTCTATATCTTGTTTGGTTGTCTAGCGCGTACATGATGTGACTATGATTCGTGTTGTTCGGTCCACGCCATGAATTTGCCCTGTCCATTGCGGTCGAGGCGATAAGAATCTCTCCCGAGTTCCCAGTTCAGAGCGGTCCAGATGAAAAGCTTGCGCCAGCGAAATATTGACTAAATGTCGACGGAGAAGGAGAAGGAGGAACGTCCAACCTGACAGCGGTAAGTGATTAACTTTTTACATGACTCCGTCTTCATGGTCAGCGCTTTCTGATTCAATCTAAATTCATAAGACAAAAGCGGCAATTTCGGCGGATTTTTTCTGGTTAGTGACTCAGCTTAGAGAGTGCCGTTATGTGGCTGTGGCTGAACTAGTTGCCATTTAATCGCAGGTCAACCATCTTGATTTATTAATTTGCCAAGTGACTGACATCTTAAGGGGTGGTAAAAGTGTGGAAATTGAATTTTACTTGACTTGATCTGAATTTACTCTATTTATGGTGTTTGATAGGGTTAGTTAAATTATAAAATACTATTATATATTGGGTTTTAGAATCACTCATAAGAGTATCTAAAAAATAAATAAGATCGAAGCCTATTAAAATATTAAGTATCTTTTTCTACTATATTAAAAAGGGGACAAAATACAATAATTTTATAACTTTTGACACCAAAGTCCATATTAGATTTCCTGAAATAAGTTTTTCAAAGTTCTTACTTCAAACTTCCGCTTACATTACTCGGTTATCTCTGGTCGATTTAAGTTTAACTGTAGGTTGGGCTCTAAATACATTTTTCCACCTCTCCTGCTATTTTTCTCTTTCTCTCAGTCAATTTCCATTTTGGGAACCAATTGAGACTTGGAATTCGCCATAAATTGCATGTGCGACAACTGTTCCTCTGTCGCTGTGTGAGTGTGAGGGTGTCTCTGTGTGGGTGTCGTGGTGTAGGTGAGATTGAGATTGTGTGGGTGGAGAGGTGGAGTTGCAGCTACAAGCTGAAAATGCTTCTCAATGAAGTCAGTTCATTTAAGTTCAACTTATGATGCGGCAGAAATTTGCAGACAATGTTGGAAATATTTCAAACTCAATTCCGAAAGGGCGACCCCAAATGCTTAGGTGTGTGTCTGTGTGAGTTTGTATATATCTGAACGAGTGTGTGGGTGAAGCTGAAAATATGCAAACTTGGTTTGAATTTTGAATGACCTTGGCATAGAGGAAATGGCAAAAAGCATTATTTAAACTTAACAAGGCGACAACTGGGGATAACCTCTCACAGATACACACACATACAGAGGCGAATTGTGTGTGTGTGTGTGGGTGGGAAAGGAATACATGTAGGTAGGGTTGATGGTTTCGGTTGAGTAGCAATTTGTGCCGAACTCAATCAGAGCACACGGCAACCCATTAGTCTCCTCACTCCTCTGGGATTCTCAGCCCGAAAAAGGAGGTGTGGCTACACACACGCATACAGCAGGGGTTAAAGTATTAGGAACGGAAGTTTAAAATAGATTAAAAATTAACAAACTATTTATTTAGTAAAAATATAAGTTTTAGCTATAAGATGAGGATTTATAAGTAAGTTGTTTAAAAAATTAATACACTTAGAATATGGAGGAATATTTAAAACATGCTTAGATGCTGTGTTTTGAAAGTAATATTTTGTTTTAAATTCTAAATTAAATGCATTTATATTGCTATTGGTAATTGCAACACACTTCCTAAAACTCGGAATCTCTAGTTACATTATTTCAACCGCCGCAGTAAACACATTTTCACATGTGTCTGCCTCTGTCTCTGCGTGTATTTTGCTAATTTACTAGACAGAAATACGCCTTTAACCCACCTAGCTCATTTATTATATAAAACACAACGGCCGAAGGGAGTCGAAAGGGTGCCGAGGGGGGTTAAGAGGGTGGCAGGAGACAAAAGACAGGGCGACAGGTTAAC
Source organism: Drosophila takahashii (assembly GCF_030179915.1). Lineage (NCBI taxonomy): Eukaryota > Metazoa > Arthropoda > Insecta > Diptera > Drosophilidae > Drosophila > Drosophila takahashii. The sequence goes on from NC_091681.1 coordinate 11,223,668, forward strand.
TGGCAAGGCAGCTGCTGGGCCTGATTGCAGTCCTTGGTAAAAGGAAGTCGAAAAAGCCGCAGGACTCATCGGCGTCATCGTTGCGTCGTCCTCCCTTTGGGCTTTGAACCCTTTTTTGGCTAAGCTCCTGCTGCTCCTTTCATACATATATATCCATGTGTGTTTCGAGGGTAGCAAAGTGGAAAAATCGTGTTAATTTTGGAAGGCAGCGAGGAGACGGAGATTTTGGTGTACCCATTTTATATGAGTTTTTAATTACAGAAATTAGTTGGCTTCCGTTTGTCGCGCCCCTTTATATTCTTTTTTCAAGCTGGGGGAATCTTTTGTTTTATTTATATTCATTAATTTGGAGCAGATAACTTAAAGAAATTTTGATGAATAAAAATATATGTATTCGTTTGGTATTAAAAGTAGAAACAATTAAAATTTCTCCGTTAAAAAACCCATTTATTTGCAAAGTAAATTATTTTATTTCAAGCGAAAATCGCACAGATTATTAAATATTTAAATGCAATTATCAGGCTCCAGCAGGCACAAAAACAGACCAGCGAAATATTCAAAATGCGAGTGCAGCCAGAGGAGGAAAAAAAGTTTTGTCAAATCAACTTCCTTCCGTTCTCGTTGCGCAGAAAATGAAAAATATCATATGAAATTAACCCTGCCGCGGCCAGGAAAGCCACCCCAACCCCCTCGAACCACCCCGGCTGGAAAAAGGGTAGCTCGATGGGCAAGGGGTGGGCAATGCGATGGCCGAGGCAGACAATGTGGCAACAAATTTGTATGTAAATGTATGCAAAAGTAATTAATCATAGTCGCACATGCACGCACACTCGCACACAAAGACACTCGGGCACTGCGGACTTTACACAGACACGCAAACCAAGAAAGGACTCTGTCTCACACACAGCAACCCATATATATGTATAATTGAAAATCCTGGTCGTTGGCTGAGGTGCAACTTGTTTAAAGGTTAACTTCATTTTTATTATATTATGACAGGATAGGGCGGGATTTCGATTTGGATTTGGGTGCGAGGGAAATCCTTTATAAGCAGGGATGCGAATTGGGGGTGAAATAATCGGGTTATACGCGGAACTAACACCATTAGCCAAAGCGAATAAAATTCAATATCAAAGAACAATACTCAAATTGTATAAATCAATGTGAAGTTTTTAAAAATAAACTTAACGAAAGTCTTTATAAAAGGTGCTAAGCTGTTAAAACTGCAACTAAATAATTGCGGACTTGACTGGAATAGTTGACTTTATTGTAATTTTAAGAAAAAACACAAAATGTAAGGAATTATTCAAATGATCATATCCCGACATTAAAATTATTAAAGTCATTGCATACTTTCTGGCGAACTAATATGGCGAATATAATTAATCCCATTTGAACACTTTCGGAGGCCCAATAACTTCTCAAAGAACGTATTAAAAATAATTGAAATAGAAAAAATAGAGTCTGCTTTTTCAATCCCACATTTCCAGTGTTTATCGTTTTCAGTAAATTGATTTTTATAAAGATTTACTCTATTTTTTTGATCAAGTAAACGAACTTATTTTTTAAATGTGTGTCCTCTAAAAAGAATTTTTAATTTCGATCTACAATTTGGTACATATATTTTTTTTCTTCATTTTAATAATCTTATATTTATTGTTGTTCGATTTTATTCGAACCACTGAGCCAAATAATTTGAGAAACCCGCATTTAAAAAACGTTTAGGGCGCCCGACTTGCGTTTCATCTTCCGGAAGACTCCCTGCACTGTCCCCATACCATCGTATCCTTATCCTTTCCCACAAAAAGGGTCTCAAGTGGAGCTGTGTGCGTGTCCGTGGGCGATATTGAAATTTGAGACCGCAGAGGTCGACAAATCCTTTGGCCCATCGCATGACAACATGTGGCGATGCAGGAGCATCAGCAGCAGCCATTCGCCTCATCCTTTTTGCTCCTGCCAACTAGCTTGTGTGTGTGTGTGTATGTTAGTCGTCTGTGGGGTTGCTTATATAACGATAACAGTGGCGGCCATGATACCGCCGCCTGATTTTGATGCTGCCGTCGCTTAGTGCGACCCAAGCGATACCGAGCAGACAATGGCGGTGGTGGAAAATTCGAGCCAGCGACACATGTGCCACGTTTCCATGGGTGGCGAGGGGGACTCCGGGGGTTGGGAGAGGGCTCAAAGTGGGGGCGAATCGGAGGCAAGCTGGCGTTGGCGTGGCCGCTGTGTTTTGGCTTTTTTCCCTGCGCCCGTCTTTTTTGCGGCTCATAAATCATCGCTGAGACGACACCGTGTTAAATTGGAACTTTTCCCATACTTGAATGGAATTGGGTGAAAATGTGAAATATATGTAGTTAAATACATATTTAAAATGAAGCAAAAAACGGAAGGTACTAAATTTAAAACTATATATTTAAAATGTTCTGGTAAATCATGTGTATTTTAAAATATAATTGTTTTACCTTTTAAAAACGCAATAAGTAAGCTTAATAACTCAATATTTGAAAAACATATTGTAAGCAATAACTAAAGAGTTATGCTCTTAAAAATGTTACATTTTCATATCGCAGCATTGTTTCAAAACCATTCTAAATTTAAATTAAAATGAGACATAATTTTTAAAAACAAAACAGTACAAGGATCTTGAGATATTTTCGCTCATTGCAGCGACCACATAAAGTATATAATTTTCTGCATTTAATTTAAGCATGTGCCGAGCATGCAACATTTCCACACACATGCATGCAAATCAAACACACGCGGCTCGCAGCCCCCAATTCCCCCGATTTCCCTTCCCCCATCGACCAACCAGAGCTCCGCACAAGCCGAAAAAGCCATAATTTTCCAATTAAGCGAAAATGAGCGATTTATTTGCCATGAAATCAGTGAGAATCGCCGATAAAAATCTCTTCATTCTGTTGCACAGTTGCTCTGGCCAGCGGCCATTTGTGGGGGTGGAGAGCTGGGGGGAAGGTGGGAAATGCGGGGGCAAGTGGGCAGGATCCCGCAGACGAAAATGTGGGAGGGGCAGGAAAGCGGGTGCTTCACCGTGCAATTGTTGTTGCCTTTTTCGCTTTGGTTGCAGAAAGTGCAACGCGAAATATTTCCCGCCGTTGCAATTATTTATTATGCCCAGAGTTCGAGAGGCAGAGATGTCGGATTTTCGGGGGGAAAGTTGAGGATAAAATTGCAGGGGCGTAGAAAGGGGAAAGTTAAAACTTTTACACTGTTCAGCATTTCATACTGATTACAGAGGTTAGTTAAAAATGTAGTTAATTATAAACTGAATGCAAAAATTGTTTACACACTGTCAGAAAAGGCATCTTATTCACTAAGGGTTTATGAACAAGGCCCCTAAAAAAAGTCATGTCTACGGCTCTGTTTTCGTGGGTGTTTTGCAGCAGCAGCTGCTGTGGGAGGGTTCGAAATGTTGACGCTGTGGCTGCGAATGACGATGTGGATGTGGAGGTGCCTGAGTCTGAGCCACTTAACCCCAAAAGGGGTGGGATGGACGGTGGACAGCAACATTGTCTACTCTCTATCCCCCCTTTGCAACCGAGAATTGGAAGCTCATGGCTCTGATGTTGCATTGCTTTTATTTTTACCCACTCGTTTTCTGTTGCATCTTTTTATTTACGTCTGCAATTTGAAGTGGAAAATTGATGAATATGCGACAGAGTCTACATATATACAAATCTGAAAATACCCTCGAATTACAAAAAGAAAATTAGGTTATAATATTGAATGATAATATAACCTTGTTTAAGGAGTTATTCAGTAAGGCGACAGAAACATTAAATACATAGAAATATCTAAGATTATATCCAGTAACACTACCAATGTCAGGAACTTTTCTTTTTGTAACTTTTTCTAGGGATGGCAACACCTCGAAAAATGCCTAAGCAACTTGGAGTTGCATGTCCGAAAAGGGACATGGCTATTTAGCACCTGTGAGCCACACTTAATTAAAAATGCAATTTTTGTGTTGTTTTTCGGCCACACGCCAACACCTTGAAATAAACCGAGTGTTTGATGTGAAGTAGCGTGTTCGTGGACTTTGCCCCGTTTTGTTGCACTCACTGTATTTAGCATTTTGCTCAACTGACTAATTCAATTGTGCGAGCAAGTAAGCCCCTCGATTCCCCTTATTTATATTAAACCCATGGAATAGCTTCGTTTATCAAGAACTTTGCACTCGCTCACTCGTCTGCCACTTCCGTTTTTTTTATGGGAGGAAAGGGAAAATAAAGGGGTTGCCCAGGTGCCAAATGCAATTTGTGTTGCATTTTTAATTCAAGGGAGATTCCCTCCGAAACTCGTCTGAGGAACAATGTTATACTTTGTGGAGTTCAAGTTGGTGGTTGTGATTGTGCTGAAAGATTTAGGCAGTGCAAGGACATGAGTTTATAGAGTGTAAATATAAAAACACGATTTTATGACTTGTGTAGGTATATATTTCAATTATTTTTGTACATATTTAATCAATTTTCGATTTTTAAAGTTAGCTAATATTTTATACGACACCGACTTATTAATTAACTTCTAACAAAACAAAATATCGAATGTATAAGAATAGTTTTAAAATGCAATTTTAAATTTAGTTAGGTCTATTTTAATTTGTTGATGGTGGAACTTTTAAACTATTATTTTCTTCTACATACTTTGGGAAAAAATCCCTCCAATATTTAAAGTATTTCTTGTGATAAATGTACAAAAAGTTTTGTGGAAATGTTGTTCGCCATGAAAATGAATTTATCTTATTCACTGAAATGTCAAAAAAGGTCACTGCTCCCTGCCGAGAATTCCCCCCATCCTGTGATTGCAGCCAGTGCATTTGCATTGGCGCCAGTTTCAAAAAATGTATGGACCGGGATTGTTTCGGGGTTGGGGATCGACAATTTTCGGACACACGCATTTCGCAGAGAGGAGTCTCCAGGTTCGAGTCCTCGAACCAGGACCGGGCCATAAATTAAGCGCATTTTCCACACACACAAACACAGAGGGAGCGGAAAATGCAGAGCAGCGTGAAGTGAACTCCACAAAATTTCCATTTTCGTTTTATTTTCTGTTAATTTGCCCATGGCAAATACAAAAAAAGCCTGCAGAAAAATGAGGAAATGCAGAGCGGCAAATGCAGAAATTTATGAAAAATTAATTTTGAAAATCGTTAATTGAGTGTTTATGGCACTGCACACACAGATGAAAATGTGCATATGATACGGAATTTTTGAGCGCATAAATACGAAAGCAAATTAAATGTGAGAGATTTACGACTGCCGGCAAAGGCTTGAATTATTTTTAAAAATTATAATTACTCTTTGGGAAGGCGAAAAGCGTTGCAAAATTCAAGCACACATAATAAACTGCTTAAATCAAATGTCAGTCAGCCAGTTGACTCCAATTTGCATAGGCAGCTAAATCATTTTGTCGTGTCTTTCGAGTGTTTGTGCGAATGTGCGCAAAACAAGAGCAAACAATATTTCTCACATAAATTCACACTTTAACCAATTTGCATGCAATCTGCGGGGGTGCAACAACTTTTGCCCAACTACCACCCAGCGGCCCTGTCTGGGGGGTGAAAACTCTCTGCATTTTGCGCATGATTGTCGAGGAAATGGGGGAAATCTGCGGGGGTTGCCGACTCATTTCTGCTGCATTCAGTGCGAACTTTTTGCATATTTAAATGGCTCTGGTCTGGCAGCCAGCAAACTGCACGAGTGACTGAATGAGTTTGAATGAACTCGCTGCACAGGAAAAAAGTACAGAACCAAAACACCAGCAACACAACCCAAACCAAAACAAAACAAAACTCTTTGGCTGTGGCCCACGTTGCAGCAGAGTTTTTCACTTCCCAGTTCTCTGGACATCGTCACCAGCAACAAAATCGAGAACATTTCAACGCAACCGAAAAAGGGGGTTTTGCCATGGGGTATCGGTGAAATGGAAAACTAATGGGGGATATACATGTTCGGGTGTATTCGAGAAAATATATGCAACTGAATGGAAGGAAACAAAAAGCCACAGTGGTTTTAAAGTGTGTAAAAATTAATGAATAAAATAAGGAAGCAGAGAAAACTATTTTGAGAGAATTATATAAACTTACTATTGAATACAATTTTTTTTTTTTTTTATCGATTTTTTTTAAAATTTAATTTGAAACCACCTTGAAATATTTATATTTTTACAACAACTAATTTAAGAACTTCAATATCTAGTTAAGCTTTAAGCTACTGTTCATGACAAAAGCAAGGGCATTGATTTCACTCGTTGGCTTGGGGGCTTCACTGTTTAATTTCACGCTTACATATATCCTTTTCAGGCAGGACAACCTACTAGCCAAGCTAAAAGCCCTCCCGTTTGGGTTGCACCCTCCTACCGGTTCAATTGCACTTTGCCATTGTACGAACTTAAATCAAAAGGTGACTAAACGAGAATTTCCTTTTTAAATTAATAAACTCGGCCAGTCGGCTGACGTTTTGCTTTGGCCTTTGTAGAAGTTCGGTTGGTTTAGTTTGGCGTTGGCTTTTGGCTTCTGCCCAGTTGCCTTCGCAGTTGGCCAAAAGGCGCCTCAAACTTACCCGTTAACTGCACTCATAAATTCAGTTATGGTGGCAAAGTTTTCTGACATTCCGTTTTTTTATGGTCGCCAAAAACTTTTTCTTCTCTGTTTGCATTTGATTTTAAATATATTTAAAAATATATTTTTTTGATAATTGCTTGACAAATCATTAGGTGCAGATACTTGTGAACGGAACTCACCTGAAACGAGGGCCGATAAGAGCAATGATTTATTAATTATAATTTTTAAACAAACTATTGATTTATGCTGAAATAATGAACTAACTAATTTATGACTCTGTTGGTCAATTATTCAAATACAATCGAAGGGTAATTAAGAACGGACCAATATTAAGACGATTAAGGCTCGATTAATATTATTTATCAAGCCTTTATTAAAGCATACATAATAACAGAGTATATTGTTTTCAGTACAAATCAAAATAAAATAGCAATTTAAACTTTAGAAACAAAAAATAAAATTGTTTAACAAATGTTTCTCTCTCTGAATTTTCCATCGACAATTCGCATTCGGAATCAACTCAGAATTTATTCCTTCACTGCCGCCGGGACATTTGCAGTTCGGTTCAACTACCCCCAATCAGATGGCCGTAGATTGTTGGCCAGGATACGGGTAAGCAGGACCACACACTGGCCTGCCAGCTGATAAATATCACCCTCTGAGAAAGGGACGGGCAGATGGGGCCAGAAAGAGAGGAGAAGGGTGCTTTTGGCTTTGGTAGGGCGCTTCCAAGGAATGCCAAACGGAATGCTGCCCGAAGTCAAGCCGGGGGCAGCGCACATGTCCTGAACCCAAGTGTTTTAATTATAAAAATGAGATATCGCAGAACTGGTGCGCAGACATCTTCGATATAGCTGGATGTCCTCCAACCCTCGGAATAGTTGGAGGAACTATGCGAAACGCGTGGCAGTTGCACGAGCCTTCTGTTTGCCCACGAGGAAACAGAAAAAAGCCGGGAAAACAACAGGAAGGAAGCGCATGTTGACTGAGTCCTCGTCCTCATTTTCGTACTCGTTACCATTCCCATTCGCCGACTTATCAAGACCAAATGCAGCATATCTTATCACAGACAATTTAAATGCGAGGCCCAGAATAGAGGGTTCCATATCGAAGGGCTGGCCAAGGAACTTCTAACCCAACCAACATTTGGTATTTACCCATTCATGCGTTAAGCTTGTTTTGGCTCCTTGCTAATACCCGTCAGATAATAATACACCCAGAAAAATAACCAAGTAATTAGTCATTACTATAACTTTAGTTTCAAATAAAATAAGTATTTGCGAGAAAATCTTTGTTCATTTATTTCAGAAACTGCCAGGAATTTCGGACTTCTCCTGACATGGTTTGGAGTAAACAACCCATTTATTTACCTTACAAAGATATCATCTTAGAAACCTGATTAGTTCTAGCCCAAGAACTCATCGCTTTGTAAACTAAAATTAATTTTCAAAAGAATATAAATTTAAATGAAGTTCCCAACTTTAGCCTGACACCATTTGAATAATGACGAAAATCACAAAAGTTGAATCGGAGGACTCGGGCGAAAAGTCACCGAAAAGTAGGCAAAACGGAAGCCATAAATGAAATTAAAACAAAGGAGTGGGGGCATCAGGGTGGACCCAAAGTTCAGGGTGGGTTCGTTGGTTTCTCGAATGGATATGGCCGTGGCCCTGGTATTTGCTGGTTCTCTAAGGACTGAAAATTAGGGTCACTGGGTGTGTGTCGCTCATTTTTTCCAAGAAGGTTTTTCGGGGAAAACATTGCGTAACACAAACGGACAAAAGAGGATGGTGAAGATAGCGGAAGGAAGGGGTTGGGGGAGTGTGGGGCTATAGCCGGAGATAGGGAAAAAGCCAAAATATCTAGACCGAAAATTTGTTACCAAGTGGAAAATGTTGCTTCGCTTGTTGGTTTTCTTTTCCCTTTTATTTTCCTTGTTTTTATTTTGCGGCGCCCATTTTTTCCACTTTCTGCCGCGGCGTTGACCAAAAAAAGTTGGAAAAAAGGAGGAAACTTTTGCCGGTCTCCTATATATAAATATATATTCTTTGTTCGGACTCATTCCGTTCGCCATATATATATATGTTTTTCTGTGAACAACTTTTGTTGTTTGTTTTTTGGTTTTTGTTTTATTTGACTGCCCGCTGTTTTTGCCATTTTTTATATTACCACGCCATTTATCATTTCCCTCTGCCAAAACACACTTCCCCAGCAGCTATCCCGCTCGCTCGAATTCTGCCACTCTCTTTCTCCAAATATATATTTGCATATTTGGAACATTTTTGGCATTATTTACCCAGACTTCAGCAGGTAAATAAGACGATTCTCATGCGGCTTTAATTTAATTTATTAAAAAAGAAGGCAAGAACTCGACTCTGGCTGCGATTTTCCTGGTGATTTTCCCGGTGGGTGGTGCGTGCGAGGCTTCAGTTTGCCACACCCCCAACCACTCCGCCCACTCAATCCATCGGGCTAATGGAAATTCTAGCTGCCACTGAAAATGAAACCGAAATGGGGAAAAATGCCTCGAGACTGCGTTTTGTTTTCGTGTTGGGTTAACTTCGCTCTTGACATTTCCTGGTGCCAGAATCGGGCCTCCTGACTCCGGATCCGGCTTTGGTTCTTTGGTTTTAGTTCTTTGCCTTGGTTTTCCTTGGCTCCGACAACCCTGCGTGTTTGCATTTGACACATTTAATTCCCGGCCTCCCAACACACTCCGCAAAATCCCTCTCCACTGCCCCTTCTATTTTGCGCCTGACGCTGACATGATTTATTAATTATGAGCCGAAACATGAAACGAACTTGAGTTCTTAATTTTCGACCTTTAAGCGAAGGTTTGCGCAGAAGATGTGCTGAATGGGAATATTTTCAATATAATTTCGGCTAAAATAAAGCGCACATTAAAGTTATAAACGAAGTTAATTTCGATTGATCAGTTCTTTATTTTAAGATCCAATTTTCTTCTGAAGAGGTGTCACAATAGCTCTTGAGCAAAAATAAAAATATACAAATCTCTCTGTTAAATTTTAGAAGAGACAATAAATAAATGCTAATTTTTAATCAAAACCCATTAGACTTCAGTAAAGAAAACACACGTGCTTTTCTTTTTCCCATTTTCACCGACTAATGAAAAACAACGGAACCGACGGCCGAATAGAGGGGCCAAAAGAGCCAGACGACGAAGAAGAATGTTTTATTTTTCGAAAAATTAAATTTTGTAGAAAAACAACAAAGAGACAGAGCCACGGAAAATGGGGGATAAAACTGATTCAGCATAGAAAACAACTTTTTGGCGCTGCACGCGGAACGCGCCAAGCGAGATAGATGGATGGCTACGGTGCCAAGATTTATGGTTGATCAAGAATTTCCCGTACGCTGCATGCGTTTTCCAACCCAAAGAACTCCTCCTCCCGCCGACTCCCTCTTATTTTTAGATTTCCTTTTCGTTTCGGCTTTCAGTGCGATGCACCCATCTCAGTCAGCATCTTCGTGTGTTTTCCCATTTTCCGAATTGCATCTGAGCCGGGTGCGAAGAAGAGAAATGTCTCTTGGGTGTATTCATAACATGGCCGCGCCATAAATATTCCGCTTTTTCCTACAAGACATCCGATGTCGGTGCAACGGGCCGCAGCCAATCGAAAATAGGAAAACAGGAACGTTGGAGCGGTGGAAAATCTGAGAACTGGGCTGGGCGTACGCCAGCCGACGCCTTGACGGATTGGACGGATGTACCCGGCAAATGCAGAGATTCAAAGATGCAGATGGAGATGCACTGCATCAAGTGGCGATCTCTGGCAATCAAGTTGCAGGCGAGTGTGCGCCTGGTTAATTGAGAAACTAGTTTCACTTGGCCGACGACACTTCATGGCCTGCACATGGCCTACGAAGACAGTGGCAGAAATGGAATAGTTTTTGGACCATGATTTCAGATAAGAATATATTAGGAATTATTTTTGAATCTGTTTTTTTTTTTCGTTCTGTACTTGTAATTAATCTGTAGTCAAATAATATAGGATGGAATTAAATTGATCATTTTTAAAAAATTATTATTAAATTTATTATTATTAAAAATAATTTCAGTATAATTATTTCAAATTAAATACTCTTTTGAACCTTCCCATTACTTTAAGTATCGATTTCAAATCTTTGGATTGTTTGTTTAATAAAATAATTTCACAATAAGTAAACATAATTTATTTTAGTTTAAAATATATTTTCTTTGTTGCTGATGTGCCTTATTTAATCGTCATACATTGGATTGTAAATTATATTCCCGTGGCTCTAGAAAGGCGAGACTTTCCCGTGGGGTCTTAATAAATCAGAGTTGAAAAATTTCAAACAGAACGATAAACAATTTGTGATATTATATTCCAATACGCATTTCTTCAGTTCACAGTTGAAGCAACAATCGTTAAATCGGGTAATTTATTTTTCCGTGGCACTTTAAGGCACTTTTCAGGCCACTCATCCCATGGTGCCATTGGCATAATCTTTAGTTCTTGTCTTGTGTCGCAGGAAGTGTTAATCGGAATGTTTTAATAGCAGCTCAGCCATTGAGGGCTCGTCGCGTCCTTTGCGTTGTACATACATACTATATGCAAATTACAAGAACTAAGCTAATAACACGTTCCTCCAGACATCTGAAGTGGGACGCAAAAGGGCGAAGGAGCCAAGATATTTTAATTCTCAAGTGCCGAGGAAACGGGTTCGATGCAACGTCTCAATTTGAGGCTATGGGATTGGGGATTGTGATTGGGGATCACCACCTACAGATTCGTCGATCCTCCTTTTTTGTGGTGTAGTGAAATTCATAAAAATGCAAATAAATAAAATTGAAATTAAAAGTTGTTGTGCAACAAAGTCGAAAGGTGATAAATCAGGTGACAGAAATTAATTGAGTTATTCAACATTGGAAGCATCGGATATCAGACACCTGCAAGAGTGTGTAGATACTTGTCGTCGGTGTTGTTATTGGCCGGAGTCCCCAGATCCGGCTGAAGCCGCACCTCAAAAAAAAAATAAAATAAAAAAGCCAGAGAATCAGCCAGAAGAAACCGAAGCCGAAGACATTTTGCCAAGATTTGCTTTACTTTTTTCGATACTTTTTCACATCTTTTTTTCCATTTTCGTTGCTTGTCGCTGGCTGATTTTGGATTAATTTGTTCTGCAGTCAAGTAAATCCCCCACGCCCGACTGCATTGCAGGCCCATTGCGTCACAAAGGCAAAAACGCCGAGAAATACGGAACAAAATCCTCGAAAAAAGAAGTATATATGTGTATATAGTGAAGTAAAGACGACAGTCAACTCTACCTGGCCGTTCTGGCTGCGATTTTGCGACTGTGCGGCAGGTTTTCGTTTTCGTTTTTGGTTTTTTGGCTTTTTGCAACGGAATGATATATGAAGTATCTCATGGTATGACATTAACAGCACACACGAACATGTAGTTTTGTTATTTATTGAGTTTTCAGATATTTTGAAGGCATTAACATTGAAACAAATTATTATGATTACAAGATTTATGGCCGCCAGCCAGCGAAAACACACGAATAATCAACTCAGATACAGATACCGGGGTCCGCAGAAAGAGACGACACCGCCAAATGGAGAGAGAGAAGAGAACATATCTCATTTGAATGAAATGCCTCGGAATCCCCACCTGAATCCACCTTTGCACGGACCCCCTTGCTTTGGTGTCACATGCAGTTGTATCTTATCTGCCTCTTTCTGTCGCCTGCCCATCGTTTTTGCAATTTGATGGATAGGAGAGCATTTTGAGTACACTTATAAGTTTGGGGATATTCAATATTTCATTATTTTTAAGAAATTTTCTTACCAAAGAATTGGGATTGATTACAAAAACAATTTGTATGGTTTTATATTAAGTTTTTTTTAGTAAGCATACCAATTTTAACGGAATAATTATAAATATCATCTAAGTATAAAAACCAAACAATTTTTGTAATAATTTATCATTTAAAATATTTATTTTGGATAAGTCTGCTTTTGTAACCAACTAACTACTTTTTATTAGACCAAATCCAAACCCAATGAACCGCTTCCAGTACTCAAACTACTTCTTTGGCACTCTTTCAAAATCTCCGCAAAATCTCGGCATTTCATAGATGACTTAAATGATTGCCGATAGCAGACACTTCCCACAGAATTTCTTCCCAGAACTGAGAGCCCCACCAGACCCATTTGTTATTGCCTTATTAACATTGATAATCTCTGGACAGTGGCCAGCTAGCCGAATGGTCAGACCCAGACTCAACTTGGCTAACTTGGTCTGCTGGTGACCCACGCATGCGGCGAAATCAGAATGTGCCATCGAAGCGTAGACGCGACACTTTTGGCCAATTGCGATTGCAGTCCGGCCGCCAATTGCATAATTGGCTAGTTGAAATGCGCAAGTGCGAGTGGTTTTTTATTGCGGATGCACTGGCAGACGATTCAGCGAGTTCGATAAGGTAAGCGCCCTGTCTGGTTCTCGGCTAAACACTTGCAAAAATGAATAGATTTTATTTATCCAATTTGAAGGAAATATTTATTTGGTAAACGGATTTTGTTGCAGGAGTTAAGGATTAATTTTAATAATTGGATAAAAACAATGCCTAAAATTAACGCTTGTTTTGATTTGGTCTTAAGTATTTTTAATTCTTCTTTTTAATAATTGTGTTGGCCAAAACAATTTCCTAGATTTTCTTGAGTGTCGAATTTGCTTTTCTTGACTCTGGAGTTCTGACGGCTGGCGGCTTTCTAATCGCGTTTATTGATTCAAAGACAGGCCACGCGGACACCTGACCGCAAGTGGTTTGGGCCTGGTTTTTCTCGGGATAATGTTTGGGTGCCGATGCCGGCGGCTTTGCAACTTCGCGCCGGACTTCATAATTGCCACAAGTTGACGCACATCGCACGTGGGGCTACGTGTTGGCATTAGGCTCTTTTTTTATCATACTTTTATAGCTTTTTTGCGCCAAACGACTAATGCGATTCTTCATAATTTTTATAGCTTTTTTATCGCTATTTTTCCCCTGTTGTCTTCCTCCAGCCAAAATGTCTTGGCCGTGGGGTGATGTTTGTTATTGTAGCCTCGGCTGCGAGTATGTGCTTTGTTGTTGGTGGCACTTTGACTAATTGCAGTGCACTTGCCACATGAAGTTGTTGCCGTTGCCGTCGCTGTCGCTGCTGTCAGTCAGCTTGTCCAAACAATTTGTCATCTTCTGTGTCACGTCACAAATGGGTGGTGTTCGGGTGTGTGTGTGCAGGTTAATTTTTATTAGATTTTCATGGAAAACCCTACTTTATAGACCTGCCAGCCAGCCAGAAAGTCGGTGTGTGTCTGTGGCACATCGTTTATCACTTCCTTTGACAATTTACATGCTAATCAATCGCTGGCTCACTTATGAAAGCAACCAAGCCTAAGGGCGAAAAAAAGGGCCAGAGTTCCGTAATTAAGTCGTTAAAAGGGAATTCATATTGAAGAATATATTACCAGCCAAATTAACATCGAATTTTACATTGATCATATGTAAGAAAATTAAGATCTTCAGGCATATGATTACACAAATAATATTAGTGTTTTTAAGGTTTTCATTATTTAATTCTTTGATTTTAATAACCTAAAAATGGTTTAAACTGTTACTTTTCACCCAACGTAACTTTATCTGAATATTATTTTATATGCTCGAAAATTTAAAATGTATTCTTACTATACTACGTTTTCTGTAACCAATAAATATTTCGCAATCTTTCAATCTCAGCGCGATTCCTGATTTTTCGCCCTCCATCCCGTGGCCAATCAACTTCAATTTCGTTCAACATTTCTCTCCCCTTTTCCTTAAAGCTCGGATATGCCATCCACCAAGTATCGACCCTTGGCTAGAGGACCTCATAAAGCTTTCGACTCGAAGGAAACCAATTTGTTCTGCCGTTTGATTTAAACGGTTTTATGGCCCGTCCTGTTGTTTTCACTCCATGTCTCAGGACTCCCTTTTCGGTCGGTCTGTCTGTCTGGATGTCTGAATGTCGACGACCACGACGCGCCCTTAAGTATGCCACTCACAGGGCAGCAAACCCCAGATGAACCCCCTCGGAAGCACCCACACCACACCTAACCACCCGAACGGCAACCAACTTCGACCACTTGGGACTTTGGCAAATTTGCAGCATATGCACGGATGATAAGGACAAAGGACATTTCGGTTTCGCAAGACATTTGGTCAGAATTCAAATATATTTGGGCATGTGTGGGCTACCGAAACACCCCTCTGGCCCCCTTTTTCTACCCCTCTGCGTGGCGTGCAAATGGCAGCCGTAACGGTTTAATCTGTTTTAAATTATTTTCCCCTTTCGCATTTTTCGGCGATTTTTTGGAGAAGAGGGAGAGGTGCAAAAGTAAAATCACTAATCGGATCTGCACAGAAAAAATGTTATCACAATTATTCACATTCAAAATTGTTAAGCAAACGGCTATTTTAATTTTGATAAAATTTAATAATCTTTTTTTTATTTATTGGGTATTTGGAAAAATGCAACAAACTTTTCAATATAATTTGTTAATTTTGTAATTAATAAAGATACAAAAAAAATAAGTTTGAGCAATTGGACGGTTATAAAAAATGATCTCTGGTAACTAATAACATAAATACTAACATTTTTGCACTCAAAAAAACTTATAGAGAAATAAACAAAAAAATGGTCTTAATGTAAAAAGGTTTTGAAAGTATAAAATGCGCTTGTGCTGAAGTATGAAATTTCTCGAATCTCTCATTTTTTGGCATCTGCGTCTTTTAGGATTTTGATCACTTTTTGTGGAGTGCGCTGCCCCTTTAATCCTCGAACAATGCTCGCTGTCTTTGTCACGCCAAACACTTGCCTTCTCCCTCTCCTGCACACAAACACACAAAAAGAGTATCTGTGTGAGTCTTTCGTTGCCTGGCAACGCTTTGGCATCAAGATTAATTTTAGACGAGAAAAAAGGAAAGAAATAAGTCAAAATGATTAATGGGCTTTAATTTTTGTTGCTGTTGCTGTTCTCTTCTCCTTTCTTTGGCACATGCATTTGTATGGGCATTGGACTCGCCATCTCTTTCCCTTTCTTTCTCTCTCTTTTTCACCCCCGCCCGGAGTTTGAGTTTTCGGCTATCCGAAATAGTTTCGAAAGGTTAATGCATCATTTTTTGTTGTTTCCAACCATCTTTGCCATACCCCTCTCTTTCTGACACACCAGCTGTGAGGATGTCCCATCTCTTTCTCACCCCCTCCCCCATCCCGCTCACACCCCTTAAAAGACGGCCATGCCGGCTGTTGGTTATTGGAAACGGGAACGGCAATGGGATTGGGATTGGGATTATGGCTGCTCTTTCTGCCGCCACCTTTTGATGCTGATTACTCAGGTCCGAAAAGGGGGATGGATGGCGTCTGTGAATGTGTGGGCTCGGAATGCATCTCCAACTACGAAAATATTTGACCGATATTTTTGAAAACTATTCCTTACTTGACATTGTGTTATTCTCTAAGCTTTTTAAACAAACTATCAGTTTATGTTCACACGAAAAATATTACTTTACAAAATATTACATATGCTTTACATTTTTTTTTCAAGTAATAAATTAATTCTCCTTCTTGCTAAGTAAGAAAAAATTAACTCTTCCAAACATATTAATAAAAAATACTTTTAAAATGATTTTAAAATATAAGACAATGCAGACATAAAGGTTTCAAAAGTCCAATATGGACAAAGAATAAACTAAAAAAATCAGCAAACAAAAATTCCTACATTAAAAATTGATGTTAATATACTTATAAGTAGAAGTATACTTCTGTTCTTCTCACAAAACTACATTTTTAGTAAAACGAGAGCACAAATATTGTGAACAGATTTTGTGCTAACACGATTTCTTATATCTGTTTGTATGGCTTGATATTCCAGTTAACTCTTTCCTAAGATTGTTTTATTCGGTTTCTTTTTTTTTGGTTGTGTGCCCTTTTAATTGTGAAATTTCCACGAAATTTTGCGATGCGACTTTCAGTGAGTTGATTCGTGTTTTTCGAGGCTGACACGATTCCGCCAAAAAGCCAGCCCGGCGACGTGGAGTTGGAGTTGAAGTCGGACTTAGATTTGGACTTGGATTTTTTCAGGGGTCCAAGTGGCAAGAGATCGGGGTTGCGGTTTGGGTCAGTGAGCAATCCGGACCGCATTTGTGTCATTTTGCGACAACTTTGACATGTGTGACATTGTTTTTTCCTCAACTCTTTCGCTACATTTGCTTCGCTCTCTTTTTCTATATATATTTCGTTTTTTGCGACATTTTCGTGTTGTTTGTCGAGTTTACTTTGCGGCTTGCAGCAAACAACAAAACGAATTATTTCGTGTATTTTTTCTCGTCGTTTTTTGCCCGGGGCTTTTAGAGTTTTTTGTATGCGAAACTGAGGCAGACTTTTGCCCATGGCTAGTTAGTTTAGATACATAGATATAGATTACGTATACATATGTGTGGATATGTGTTCCAGCTTTGTTTGACTCGGATTTGCCGCCCAGCTTTTGGACAACATTTCGCAGTTCTCCGTTTTTTTCTCTGACTTTTCTTGACTCATTTTTTGTGTATTTGTCCGTCAGCTCGTGCTGCTTTCAACAATGAGTTTGTGTATGCGGCATAAAGCGTTTGAAATTCAAGATGCAGATCTAAATACAGATTTAAATTCAGCGGTGTCCTAAGAACACTTTGAGAAACCCAAAAATCTGGAGCGTTGCTAATTGTCGGGTAAAAAATGCAGGCAAATATGCAATATTCCAAAACTCATATTTGTCATATTTGTTTGGACACATTCGACTACCGACGGCGCCGCCACCCGCAGCTGCAATATGCAAATATTTTCCACATATGTATGTTTACCTCCCACTTCCTTAGAGGACAGGATGTTCCGCCCGACTTTTCTATTATAGTCCCAACCTCTCGCAGAGTTCTCAGCCGAGGGACTCGGCACAAAAAATCAAGATTTATTTCGATTTTTTATGACTTATTGACTTCTTCACACAAATAAATCACAAAATTTTCTCCATTGTGATGTGTTTGTGAAAATATTGGAAGTGAATGTGATTTATGGTGGAAGTGCACACGTGGTGGAACAATTCTCACGGTGGGCATAATTGAAGAAGAGGGTAAATAACATAAAACAAAAATGGAAAATTGTGGGTGACCTGATAAATAGCGGAGGTCACCAAGGGTAGTTGAATCTAATCTGGGATACATTTGCCGAAGAAATTCTTTTCAATTTCTCTACTTTGAAAAAAACTATCACCAAATAAAAATACAAATATATTTACATTTTTTCAAAAATAAAAGCATATATTTTTCAGGGATAACGCGTTCATAATTTCGAGCATTTTGATATTGATATTCATAAATTCCCACTTGCAAGAACCTGTTCCCGCCATCTCTCGGTTCTTGCATTTCTTAATCCTTTAGCACAATGCACCGAAATCTAAGCAAAATCGGCTTTGATTTATATCCACACAAACGAGAAGACAAACATGGAACTGCATCTCGAGCACACAAAAATGATTTGATTTATTATGAATTTCGTTTTTAAGTTGAAAGTAAAAATCTTGAACTGCATTCGGGGCTGTGGGGCGAAATGAACCTATGTAGGAATCGTTGGACGGTTCGATCCCAGATCGACGACAACAATGCGAACTCATAAATAATAATTTGAGAGAGTGCCGAGCAGAACGTTGTTGGGTATGGTATCTAAAAAGAAGCAGGCCGTGCCGGCCCGGTCTAAACTGTAAAAACAGGTAACCTTCAAGGCACAGATACAATGGATGCAGACAGCGAGACGTGGATAAAGCCAAAAGTCATGTACTGCGACTCCAGCGGCTTAGCGTCTCGAGTTCAAAGTCAGATAATGGACTACGGAGATGCGTTTGCCGAGATATGCGCACCAAATTGCCACTGCGAAGGACGCATATTAATTTTTATGACCGTACAAAATGACGATTGCATAACCGACAGCCAGGTGACTTCGACTTCCTAATGGCCGTATGATTTTTGCTGGAAAATCCTCGATTATACGACCCCATGACAAGTGACAAAAAGGAAAAGTATCATAAAAATCAGCAGGTTTTCACTTTCGGTTTCGGATTTGGTTTGCCCTTGTTGTTGTTGCATTTTCAAGGACACTTTGGGCATTAAAAAATGAGATTCTTTGCGAATTTCTGGAAGGTGTTTGCAAGTCTAGGTAGTTGGGTTTTAAGGTATTTCCCATAGTTTCGTGAATTTTCAATTTGTTTCCTGCCGCTTTTGGAGAGTGTTCCCGATTTTGGTGTGCGAGTGGTGTTTTTTAGTTTTCGAGTTTTGAGTTTTTGCGTTCCTTGTCGCGTATCTCTTTGCCATAAATCATTGTCACCCGCTTCGGCGCAATGTCACTGCGAGCGCTTCCCGCTGGGTTTCTGGCCCCCGACCCAGGACGCTCCCTGATTCCCTGCCTCTCACTCCGATTTTCGACTCCGTTTCCCTACCACGAACCTACAAAAAATATTATATATATAAAACAGTTCGAGGCCCTGACTGCTTTAGGGCTACAAAATCATACAGCAAGTCTTTCTCCCTTTCATTCCCGTTTTGCCATGGCCAAAAACGAGCTGCAGTCACTGCAAATTGCCACCCAACAAATTTGGTTTGGGTTTGAGTTTGGTTGGACCGGCAGGACATGCTGATTTTGTCCTTTTTTTCTGCAGCTGCATCAGAACTGCACCTTATTGCAATTTAAACAAGCAAACAAAAAATCAATAAGATAAAATCAATGTTAAAATCGTTTTTGTGTTAAAGATGTTTCATATTCATTAATATAGTAAAATAATAATTATTGTAATTAGTTTAATGTATTTAATCTTTAAAGTTTATAAAAAAATGTATTTGAAATAAATTCCATATCTTTGGGGATTGAATCAAGAACAGCAAAGCGAATTGTTCTTCTTTTAAAAATTATGAAATTTTCTACCATAATAATATTTTTATATGATGTTCAATTGTATTTCTTATAAGTGCACCAAAGTTAAAGAAACGCATTTTAAAAATTTATATTAGTCAGCAAAAAATACTGTTTAAAGAAAACATTTATTTAAAATTTAAAAAAAATTTGTAGTCCCTTTGGTAAAACGATAAAGAAAATATCAAAGTCCATCATTTCCGGCGGCTTATCAAAGTTCAGTTCTCGTGGGTCTAAAAATACATTGAAACCATACAGAGGCAAATTGAAATACTTTTTGACGATCTTAAAAAAAAAACATTTTTGAAATGCCGTTTCTGGTCTTTTGTTTTTTGTAGTCATTTGAATGTGTGTGAAATTTAGGTTTTTTTTTGAGCGATTTTTTGTTTTATTTAAATATGGTGGGGCTTGCATATGATTAATTAGCCGTTTCATGTCGCCATCTATCAATGGGAGCTTAAAATATAATTTTAATTTCAAATGCAAACCAAACTAGTTTTCTTTGTGGCCGGCTGTTTTTGTTAAAGCTTTTGGTTGGATTTGTTTTATTAACAACAATTTCGTTTACTTTTGTTGCTTAGTTTTTTGGCTTTCGGTTGAATTTCAGAGGTCGTGATTAATGTTTTTACAAAAGAGTTGTCGCCATTTGTATGCCGATTTATAAATCTTTTTGTGGCATTGCCATGAGTGTGAACTTGATTAAGAATCCGTTTAAAAGGAAGTGGTTACTCATGGTTTTGGTTAGGGAATTAAATATTTTGGTTTCACTACCAATGAAAATAATATATTTTGAAAAGAATTTTAGAATTTTTTAAACCGCTTTCGAGAAAATGTGAAAATAATATGTCTAACGGAATGCGGGACTTTTATTAAATATTGTTTCCCAATTCTTTGACCACTGCATCAGTGTATTTTTGTGTCTGACACTGGGCCATAAATCATAAAAGTTTTTGCAGGGCAAACAAGAACGGAGTTTATGATTTTGTCAGCTGTGTAACATTTCCAGCTGATTAAATCGATAAATTATGAGAAAATAATTTCATTTGATGCCAGCTATTTGATTGCGCAAAAATCGAAGCTGGCAAAAATGCAAATGGAAATGTGTTAACAATAATCGAGCAGCAAGCGAAATCCAGGCAAAGTTCATTAAAGCCAATTGGGTATATCAGCAGAGATACTGCAAAATAAAGGGGATATTTTAAAATGTTTATTAAATTAAGTATAAATTTTACACTTTGATGGGGCGCAAGTGCAATGAGAGACCGGGAAATGGAGAAAGAGAGAGGTAGCGAACGGCAGACAGAGAGGACGACAAATATGCAAAGGCCAGACAACTAGGACAACAACAAAATCAGCAACAACAAGGACAATGCACTGCAACAATGGCCGCATAAATTTTCTATGCGGAGAACCCGAGAGTGTCCTGTTTGTGCGACTGTGTGAGCAAGTGTGTGTGTGTGTGCGAGAGAAATGGCTGCCCTTTCCCACCATTCGGAAGTGAAACTATGTTGCCCAGGATATGTGCAATAATTCAAAAACGAATTCCAAGTTCAAAGCGCCCATTACTCGTGGCCAGTTAAGTTCGGAGCTCCGTTTTCAGTTTTCCAGCTTCAGCTCCCGGGGAATCCTGAATAACTCCCACTATCCCACTCCCATTTTGCAAATTTATGCAAATGGCTAATAAGCCTGTCAACAGTTTGCAGTTTGCAGGCCAAATGAGTGATGACCTGGCTGTAGCATCCGAAAAACGCCCTTTGAGTTATGAAGTGTTGAATCTGAGTTGGGCAAAAAACTTATACTTTGCCCGTTGCACCCAGAGAAATTGGTTCACTACATGAAAGGGCTACGATTAATAGTTCTGAAGGCTTTCGTATTTTAATTATGATTGGAAAAGTGGTAATACGCCGTCGGGTTAAAAAGAATTTAATTCATGTGGTAATCACTTTATGTTTTTTAAAAATCTAACACAGTTATAATTTGTTACATTTTTACAATTAACATTTAATTTTTTTTTTAAATACTTGTTTATTTAAAGAGTAAGCCATACCAAAGAGCTTTTAAACATTTTTCAAAATTATTTCAAATTGACAAGTATTTCGAATCAATCAATTATTATTTTAATAAACTTAAAACTTATTGGAATATTTTGAAATGATTCTACCAAATACAACAAAAACTAACGTAGACTTTTAAAATACATTAAAAATATGTTTCATAACATTTACTTTACAATTGTTAAATCTCATTATAAATTGATGATCTTAAATAAATCTTAAATAAATATTAATACAATCAAAACTATATAGTGGAAATTATCATTTGGCTTAAGATATAAGTCAATCAGATAAAATTAATCAATCAATCAATTTTAAATTTGCAAATGGATAAAAAGCTAACAATGCCGACCCTACAAAAATTGTTAACGTAAAAAAATATTTATCGTTGCATAAACTAAAAAATGAATTTAACTAAATAGAAAAGGGTACATTAACAGTTTAATACTTTGTTTCGACGGTCCAATTCGATTGCCTCATTTGTCTAGCCATATTTATTTTTATAGTTTTCTGTTCAGTGCATCGGCAAGGAAATTGAAAAGTCAAGCTCCAGCACTTACCTTTTAAATCCAATAACGTGCGCTTATCCTTCAATCCTGTTGGCTTTTCAAATTTCTCAGCTAACGGTAGCTTGCACGTGCGCCAAAATCAAAACTTTGCCCGCAGTGGAAACGAAACTTTTTCTTCTCCTTATTCTTTTCCCTTTTATTTTTTTTCTCGTTTTTTTGTTGTTTGTTTTTTTTTTGTTTTTGGCTGTCTACGTTTTATTTCTGTTGAATTTATTGTGGTTTGAGTTGGAAGCTTTAGCTTTTGTTTGTTGTTAGTGTGTAGATATTGCTCGATTTGCGGGGGACTAGAAAACGTTGTTCTGCAGATTCGAGTTTTCGGTGCACGATACGATTTTAAGAATAGATAAACACTTAGGTAGTAGGATTTGGCTTGATCAATTGGAACTCGAACTCTCCTTTGCAGCACAGTCAGCCCAGATCCATTAGTTGTAGTAGTATTGCACAATTAGTGGGTGAATTTCAATCCAGACACCTGCCAGACACTCGAACATCATAAAAAGAAACGCGCGCGAAATTCAATTACAATTTCTCTGGGTGTTTGGCTTTGTTTTTGTTTGGTGTTTATGCGATAACGATTACGTTTACGTTTATTATAATAATAATGGGGTTTACGACGATCTGCGCCGTACGAGGGCCAATGTGCGACTGATTGCGGTTCTAATTTTTTACGATTATTGTTATGATTATTTTACGGCCTTTATGATCTTAGCGGGCTGTCAATTGGGATAAGAGAGCGGTCGCGACGGCGGAGAGCGAGCGAATAGTTCAGTTCCGATTCCGACAGCCCCAAGATATGGCCGCTATACCGAATACGGAGTACCGAATACCGTTATGCTTCTGGGATCCCTCTCGCACACACACACAGTCGCACGTGGGCTAAATCAACGGTACACGGACGGGTCCTCGAGTGCTTTGTTGTGTGATGTTGATTTCTTTACGACTTCTATCAAACTAAACCCATAAAGCATTCAATTCAAAGCATATACATGTGAAAATCCCAGCGAGAACTCCTTATTAATCCAGCGACGTCGGCAGCGCGTCGTCGGCGGCGGCAGCGCAGTATATAAATAAAGTCTTATAAGAAACTCGTGAGCGAAAGAGAGCGTTTTATTTATGTGCCGCAACGTCGGCGGCGACTGCGACGTGAGCGGCGACAGAGGCAGAGGCAGCGACCGCGACAGAGGCACTCTGCTCTGCCCATAAAGTATTTTGCAGAAAGAACCGTTCTGCTCTCGTTGCCATTTGAGTGACTGAGAGAGCGAGTGAAAACTGCGAATGGAGAACTTGACCACATCCTCACATTCTCGCATTCATTCGCCGGAGGTCCCGGCTTGAGTTCACTTTTTCGAGCTCGCAGGCCGATGAAACAAATTCTGCAATCTACATTCTAGAAAGGACGATCTTATAGGCATCCGCAATTTTTAAGATCTTTTTCGGAGCAGGAAGACGTTTTATTTTTATTTATTTGGTATGTTTTGATTTTTATTTCACTTGTTGTTATTTCCGTAGAAGTTGAAAGATTCCTAAAGACTCCATTTGATTAGGCTAACTTTGAAGAAAACATTATTTTTATACCCTTGCAGAGGGATTTCAGTCAGATGTTTGCAACGCAGTGAAGGAGTCGTTTCCGACCACATAAAGTATATATATTCTTGATCAGCACCAACAGCCGAGTCTATCTAGCCATGTCCGTCTGTCCGTTTCTATGCGAACTAGTCTCTCAGTTTTTGAGCTATCGGGACAAAACTTTCGCAAAAGTCTTCATTCTATTGCAGGTAGAACATATGTCGGAACGAGCCGGATCGGATCACTATATCTTATGGCTCCCATGGGAATAATAAAAAAATATAGAAAAACCATTGTAACTTTGTAGAAAGTAGGCGTTTTGATTTTTGACAATGTAAAAACAAAATTTTAAGTAGGCATACCTGCAAGGGTATATAAACTTCGGCTGGCCGAAGTTAACTTCTTTTCTTGTTTTATTTGCTTTTTCAAAGTTCCTATATTTAAAAATAACATTTAAAATGTTCTCTTGGCTTATATCAAATTAGAAACATTTCCTGGGCTTGAGCTGCCTTTTTAACTTTTTAACCATGGTCATAATTCAGTAGTCGTTCAGTATCGTAAACTTTACACAAGACAATTATATAAATACAAATCAGCAGTTCATAAAGTTTGTAACTGTTAAAAATGGTTTACTATCAAAAATTGTATTATATATACTTAAAAAGTATTATTATTGGAACTATTATTATATTGGTGAGTTTAGGCAATGGATTTTATTATGTGTGTCCATTTTTTTTAACTGTCAGTGTTAAATTGTTATATTTTTTTCTTAGTTTGATTTATTTGTATGTTTGTTGTCTCAAAATTTTAGAGCTATGTTAAAGCCTATGAACAACTGCTTAATAGGGAACATAAAAAGAGTTTTCAATATTTATAGTCTGCATTGTTATAAGTCATCCTCACTTGTATTGCAATGAATGCCGTAAAATACTCAGTTTTTATGATCTTTTTTGATTTTTTATACTAAATAATGAATATTTTCTTTCATGTACCTACATTTTAAATTAAATTAATTTTCTCAAAATTAAAAATATACTTTTTTGAATCGTCTGCAGAATTAGTTTTTCACAAAATTTTAATCAATTAGTGATTCATAATACATTACGAATAATGGCTGCAGAAATAAAAATATTTTTATTAACAAATTATTGTTAATTATGGTAAAACGCAAACCAGTTCTCCGAAAATGATTTGCCGTCATATTTTGTCGTTCAGATGGCTCATTATCGGCTAACATTTCGATAATCGGGAGAATGATGGCCGCCGTGAAATATGGAACCCGGAATCTGGAATATGGCACCGGGGAGTATGGAACCCAAACATCCACTTGCCGACGGCAAAACAATCATGGCCGAGTTTATATCGAATTGCGGCAACAACAAATCACACGCACGCACACAGCCCCACACATGCAGCCCATCACTCACACGCACACAATTCACCCCAGCATCAGTTGCTCTCTCTCTCTCGCTCTCTCACAGCTGTTGTCGAGCGGGCAAGGGAACAACAACACAAGTTGGCCGACTTTTCGCTGTTGGCGTCTCTGCCGGCGTCGCTGCCAGCGTCGTAAACAGGGAGGAGTCCGCAACAGACGCACACTCATAAAGCATTCTCAGCTGTCGGAGAGCCCACACATACAGCCAAACGCACAAGATGGATGGCGGCGCAAAAAGAGAGCGAGAGTGCGAGCGAGAAGACACGAAGCGGGTACGAGCGAGACGGCCAGATGCGGCCGCGTTAAGTGTGACGAATGTGCCATTATTTTGCTTTATGTGTGTCGTGAGCGCGCCGCGCTGCTCTTTTTTCAATTGCGATTTCTCACATAAATTTACGCAGTTGTCGGCCGTGGACGCCGGCAGCGCTGCCGACGTCGACGCCAGCGTAGGCAAGGCTCCCGATTGAGAATTTTTGCCTCTTTGAGCGCGGAGAATTCACTTGGCGATTTCCAGTTGGAACTGCATGTTTGCCAGCGGCAAAAATGTTGTAGTCCTATAATGTTGTTTATTTTCGAAGTTTTTTCTTTAAATGTTATTTTTATTTTTGCATAGATGTAAAATTAATTGTAACAAATTACTTATTTTTTTAAAGATAATTAAAGGGTTGGTAAAATGTATTTATATACAGGGGTGGTCAAAAGTATTTTCACAGATTTGAATGTTACCTGTACTTATATTTTGAACTTATGCTTTTAGCTTTTTTCAAAAAATCATAAAAAATACAAGAAAAAATATTTTGAAAAATTTTTTTTGCAGTTATTATTTATTTTGCTTTTAAGTTGCAGGAAAAAATTTAAAACTTGACTTTTACAAAAGTTTCTAACTTTTCAAAGGGTTCTTAATGGGTTAAGAACATTTATGTGTCATTTAAACGGAATTGAAGTGCTCTTTCTATAGGTGCCAAAAGTTTATATTATATGTTCAAAATATGAGTACAGTTAATGTCGACCATTGTATCAATAATATTTGTTTTTTATCCTTTAACTAAGCAAATTGTAAATTGTTTGTTGCAGGGTCCGAAAATAACAGTTACTTATTTTAAGAGTCCTTTAATATGAAGCAAAATATAAAGAATTTTTTTAAAAACACAGAAATTTACTCGATTGATTCATGAAATAAACCTTTATAGAGGGACTTGTATACAAAAAATTATTTATTTTTAAACTAGTTTAAGATTTTTATATTATAGTTTAAGAATAATAATACATGTGTTCAGTGTTTGGAAGTTAATGGAATTATTTTTGACAGGTCTACAGATTACTTTTGCCCAAGGGGGTCTCTGGCACCAAAAAATCGACTAATTTTGCAATGTTTTCTATAAAACTGGTTGGATGAATTTAATTCAAACCTTTTGTATATTATGGAGCCAACACTATCGGCAAATATATCGGTGACAAAGCGATTGCGTTCACTCTACCTCCGCTAAAAATGATAGGGTTTCTTTTTTGTTTTTACATTTCGCTTAAGAATTTAAAAAATCCGCCCCTAGGAGCCCTTCTTTAAATTTTTTAGTTTTGAGAATTTTTTTGATATTCCAAAATCTGAAAGTCACAAGACCAAAGTCGGTTTTCACCTTAAAAATTTGACTTTCGGCTTAAAAAAAAATATTTAAAGTTAGTCAGAAAAATATGCGACAAATTTGAAAACGATCGGATGAGCCGTTTAGAAATGCCGATAAACACGGACTTTCAAAACGTGGTTTCGAGAAAAACGCATTTAAACATTGAACATGTAAAACACACATAGAGCACTTTAAAACAAGGAGTTTTGCGGTGACCACTGTATCTCCGGCAAAAATTTACAGATATCCATTTTGCTTTTACATTTTGTTTAAGAATAAAAAGTTATTTTTTATTTTTTAACTTAAAATATTTTTTTTAACCGTTCAAAGAAAAAAATAATTTTAGCCTTACTTCTAAAGTTTTTGTCCTATTGACTTAAAACTTTTGTTGTATAATCTTAACATGTTAACATGGTTATCTACATGAAAAAAATATAACATAAATTTTTTTTTTTTGTGCAAGACCCTACCCTTCCTTAAGACACTTTTCAGTTGCACAGACCCCGCGCCGTCGGATTGAATTGTACCCTTAGGCTATGTTACTCTAAAGTCCAATGTTAATTTTTCCCCACAATTTTTTAATCGCAGCTGAGTTCCTAGTGCTATGGGTCCATAACCTGTTAAACATACTAACTTAAAAAAGTAATAGTAATGTTTTAACCAAAACAAATTAACTTTTTATCCACCTACCTACATACTGGTTCAATAGATGGAAACATTGGACAAAGTCAATTGAATCACATTACAGGGCAGGGGAATGGTAACACGCTAACCTACACACATAAAACAGTTACCTAGAAAATTTTTAATTGGCCGAAAAACTGTAGGTTTGATTTGTTTTTTTCGTGAAATCTTTGTACAGTTAAATTTTTGTTCACATGTTTTGCACTACAATTTTTTAATTTTAGCTTTTAACTATTTTACTTAGAAAGTACAATTCAGTGACATTACAAGTAAAACAATGATATAGATGAAAATATTCGAGAATAATACAAATATTTTATGTTGATTTTACAATTTTTTTTTTTGTGTGTGTTTTAAATGATTTTTATTAATTTTAAAATTACTCGACTTAAATATTTTTTTAAATGTATTATTACTCCTTACCTAGAAACCTATATAAAATATTTAAAAACTTAAGATTAGCTTTCTTAAAAGCCATTTTAGCGGTAATGGTGACTAATGAATATGTAATGAAATAAATTAAAATATTTGGTAAATATACCTAAGATATTTTAAAGTTGTGCCGAGTCCGGAAAATGTTACACTCAATTATGTGTCGGCAATAAATATCAAGAAAACGGATGAATCGGTTTTAAAAGCATACTTGGCGCCCCACTCCGGCACCACCCATTCCAATTGGGATGGGCAACAGCACCGCTTTTCCCCTCCTCCTGTCCTCCCCCGAGAAAAAAAGGTCCCATGGATGCTGCCCGTACGCATCGCTGCTCTTTGACAACTGTGCGACTCTAAATCATTCAATTCGGGCCCAGGATCAGACCCAAAACCAGACCCGGTCTCAGCTGGAATCGAATGTCTCCTTGCGTTTGGGTCCTTTTTCCGTCGCCGTGAACTGGAATCGGTGTTTGTGTGTGGCGTTCACCTTGGAAAATATTTTCACATGCCGCCGCCACAGACAACTCGCCCCAAAAGCCTGCGTTTCCGCTCCAGCAAACTGCAGCAACAACCCGAATATCAAGTACGCCCCATCGACTAAGATATACCTTGTTTAAGGTATTAATATATTTTTAATAATTATAAATACCAATTAAAAAATACGAGATTTTCCAGTCACGAGTTTTGGTTCTGTCAAAACAAATTTAAATGATTTCATCCGTTGTAAATTACATTTTATTAAAATTTCAAATAATTTATATAATAAATTAAAGTCATTAATAGACTAATTTTTTATGGTTTTTTTTAATTCCTCAGTCACAAAATACCTTCTGAGCACATATTTAAGAGGTACAACTCCTCTGCGGCAACAACTGCCAGAGGACAGCGCGCGTGCCGTTCAGCTGGATGAGAGACTTCAAAAACCAGGTCCCCAATACCTTCCGATTCCTCCCGATTCCTCCCGGTTCCCGGTTCCTGGCTCTCTCCCTCGAGCAATTCCAGCAAATAAGTCAACCTGTGCCGGCAACAACAAGAGCAGCAGTCCCCCCAAAAGTGATCGATGAAGTTGCCCGCCAAATTTACGACGTGAAACTTTGAATTGTTTCGCATGTCGCTTCGATTTTGCCATCTGCCAAAAGGCACTTCCCTGCCCCGACATCATACCCCTGCACCGCATGAACAGAAAGCGAACCTTCACCTTCCATTTCTTTGTTTTTAAACTTTAACCAGCTCTTCTTCTTCCAGAGTGTCTTCTCCTTTTGACAATTGGGCTGTCTTTATCCAGTTTCATGTGGGAAAATTATGTAAATTTATTTTGAAATGCAAATTTTACTTCTATTAATCATGTGTTATTTTATAAAATTAAATTAATAAGTGTTGTACATATTTTACAAAATGTTAAAAAAAAGAAATTTATTCAAACACTATAATTTGTCAATTGTAATCCGATTGATGGATGGAATTCCGAACGTTTAAAACTAGTTTTCCTCCCTGCAATTTTTTCAATGTTATGTCAGAAGTTAGAAGTTGAATTAGCATTTTGAGGGCATTTTCCGTTGGTTGGCATGCAAGTGGATAATCAGTCAAGTCGATCAGGTGAGTCAATAAATAAACTCGGGTTACTATACGCCCGTTTAGCGCTCCCCCTCCCCTTTATAGGGGCTACACCGGTGTCTACAGAAGTCACGGAGTAGACAACAATAATGTGAATCTCGAGACAGTCGACAAAGGTGGGACATGTGTACATATGACAACATTTTAATGGTCGTTTATCATAATTTGTCTCTAGGCTGAAGCTAATGCTAACATCAATTGCTGACATTATTGGGGGTGGTGTTTTGGGTCCTTGACACCGTGGTGTTTGTATGTCAAGGAAATGTTGATAAAGCTGCCTGGCTGGACATATGTCTGCCTGAATAGGCCCACTTTTGGATTGAAAGAGCTTGCAGTTTTAATGCGTCTATAAAAATAAGTTTGTTTTATTAGAATTCTATTTTAAATATATATTTATTCTAAAACAAATATTTGAAATTAAAAAAAAAAACAATTGGTTTCTGTTCTGCTGAATAAGGATCCCCTTTACAGCTACATCTAAATCAAATTGTAACTCTTAGCCTTATATCAGATACAGCCCATTCCCTCTATGCTCACTATTTATTTTTATTTAGCTAGTTATCAGCAAATAAATCCGCCGACCCAAGGAACTAGGCCCATTTCGGACTCATCTAATGATATGATTATGAAAAATACTAAAGACCCAAAAGAGAGAGAGAGGGAGATAAAATACGGCTAAAATACACACACACTTATATAGGGAGTCATGCAGATATATTTATGTATCTATGGGATCGAAAGCAAATGCGTGTGCGCTATTAAAATGAAAGAAGGCGGAACGCCTACAAGTTGGGTGCAAAAACGGGGGGCGGTGGGTGGGTGGTGCCCTTGGCTGTGTTGGGGGTGGTGAAATACGATGTGGCAACACCCAGCGGCGCCACTAACATGCACGCACACACAGGGATACGCACGCACACTGTGAAGCACCCACACTTTCGCCCCTAACTTTTATTTTATTTTTTTCCTTTCTGTTCTTTTCTGGTGCCTCGCACGCACGCACTCGACACATGGCGCTATCGGCGCTTCCGGTGCGTGCGTCCCCATGTGCCCAACCCCTCTAGAGCCGCCCACCCCGCCCCCTTTGAGGTTTTCCAGCAGGCGTGGCTGGCAAGCCCAAGGCGATTCAAGAAGCTGAAAGAACGGCACAAATAGCTGGGGAACAAGAAGCAGCCGAGGAAAATAAGAATCTAAAACGCAATAACTTTGGGGTGAAAATAGCCGAAAATATCGATGGAGAAGGACACAACAAGCAGTGGGGGAACTACAGACCACTTAGAAATATAGCGAATAGTAAATCCCCTACTAACAAAAAGATTAAGTATTCACAAACTGTCTTAAAAATATTTTTGAAAACTATGAACATTTTTAAATATATTTCTAAAATAAAAATGTTAGAGAGAATTTTAAATTGTTTAAAATTAAATTGCACTTAATTTTTAAAATATAAAAACTACGGCAATACTTAAATATTTTCCAACTTATTTGCTCCCAATATTTTAATATTTTTTTTAGATTCACATATCTTTTTTCAAAACACTATATACTTAAATGGTCAGTAACCGTTTATAAATATCAAGAAACTTTAGCTACTTAAATTCTATATATTTTTATTTAAATCCATTAACCTATCATCTTAACTTTATAGTGTATGGGCGCAGAAAAAAGTTCTAAGCAAAATAAGCGCCCGAAAAAATGCCAAAATAGAAATAAATTCCTTTGTGTGCTCTTATCTATATGATTTGTGATTCTGGGTGTCGTCAATTGTTGTTGCCCCTGTGGTTGCTGTTGCAGCCGACAATGAGTAGGCGAGTGGGTCAGTGGGCGGGGCAGCTTCGAACCCCCGCCAACAACAGCCTAATGGAATTCTGCCACAAGGCACTGCTGAGGATGCCAGACCAAGAAGGACTCCCCTCGAAAAGCCTGCTTGTATCAAAGATATTTCGCACATAAATTTGAAAGTCAAGACAATCTATCTTGCGCCACCCGCACGTGAAATTCTTTTGTCCAAAAGCAGCAGTAGAAATAAAACACAAAAAAAGGGCAGAAACTGAAAATTGTCCATGCCGCATCCGAGTAATAATGAAATATACATAAGCGAGAATTTAAACAGGCAAGAGACGGTGAGAAGGCCGCAAAATATAAATAATATCTCATAATGTCGTGAAGTATCTGCCAAAGGAATAGAACTCGAAGAGAACAAGGTGAAGTATCTGAGGGTGGGGGGTGGAGATAAAGAACGGGCACCAAGCATTCGTATCCGTATATTATAATAATGCGGATAAAGAGATACAATTTCATTGATATCGCCTAAAAGTCCAATATACTAAAAGATTTATGGCCAACTTGAAGATGATCCCCCAGTACCCGAAAAAGCCCCCAACCATCGAGCAGGCTCAAACGTGGCTTGACTTTTTTTAGCTCGCTTTTTCTTCTTTGCTTTTTTTTGGTTGCCGTTGAAAAAGATTCATGTTCATGGGCAAGATACAGCACAAAATTATCAAATACTTGCACACACCGCATATACATACTTTTATTGTGCCGCTGCAGATTCAAAGATACAAGATACATATGCGAACATCTTGCGGAGAACAAACGATTTTTGATAAATGCCCATCATTACACTTTTCATTATGGCGATCCATTTATCACCGGCATTGTGATAAGTTCTCATTCCTGGCTGGCACTCAATCTTATGCTCATTCTTTGCGGAACCATTAACGGAGAAGTGTCCAATTAGAAGTGGGCTGGAATAAAATTAATATTTGGCATGATGGAGAGTAGGTTAAATCTTTGCAAAGCAATGTAGTCGCACATGAAGCATTATATAGAGGTTATTATGTATGTTACTCGAACGATTTTAAAAGAAACAGAATAAAAAAACGACTTAAAAGAGTGATTACTTCTGGAAATTCCCATAAGTGTATACATTTCACTTCATTATATCTTTCACTTACTGACATGTACGTTATTTTACATTTTCTGTAACTGGCAAATCAAATATTTTTAATATCTAACAATTTAATAATAACAATTTTTAGTAATAGCACTTATACTTATTGTTATAGATATTAAGATGTCAGTTTTAATGCAAACTTAAAAAGATGTTTTTCTCGGGAAAAGACAAAATTATTAACACCTAAACTAAAACTATTTTTCGATACTTTGAATATCGTTCTAACGAAATAATTATTCATGTAAAGTTTAAGAGAAATAAATATTTTTAATTTGTTTGATTTACGAACTGAATATTTCTGCCGGATTTTCACAAGGTATTTGGAGATCGCCACAACCTTGAAGTGGACAGACCGGTGACCATGAAAAACGAAAGGGAGTGATCCATTGTGACCGCAGCGAAAACAATGGATCGAGAACAAATCTTCTAAACAATACGAGAGGCTAGAAATCATCAGGTGGTGGAAAGTCAGGGGCAAAGTAATTAACCCAGCGCCGAAAGCCGTCGTGTGTACGTAATAATGCATAAGGAGCAGGTTTGCAGTTGGCACCAATAAAATGCAATAATTGTGGCAATTGCAATTGCACTTGCCAGTGTCCTTGGCCGGGTGTTTTGGCCCGAATTTGGTGGTGCAAGGTCACGGCGAACTGAACGGAACGGAACGGAACGCCGTCGTTGCAGGAATCAAGGTTAATTGTCCATTAAGGCGGGAGAAAGTGCAAGTGTCTGGAAAATGCCACTACCACCACCAATGAAATTGCCATTGCAACTTAACCGAACTGCAATGGTCCTATATGTACGAGAGTGTGTGTGCAAGGGTGTGTAATTTATGAGGTCATTGCGCTCATTTCGGGGTCTCGACTTAGCCTTTGACCGGTTTGGGCCAAGTGACAAACAGCCCCGGACTTTGGCTAGGCACATCAAAATTCATTTTGGGCCATATTTACATAATAGTTAATAAATTTGATCTTCCACTTAAAGAAAATTTTACTGATTGGGGGCACTTTTCCGGAAGAACACTGAAGTAAAATCGTTTAATAATTATTATTTTTTTAATAGTAGTCGATCCATCAAAATTGTAATTAATTTTTATCAAATCAGATTCATTATTATTTTACTTGCTTAAACTTATTTATTTTAGACCCCTCAGTTCTTAATATATTCCCCTTTTGCTTTTTCGAGCTTATAAAATCAGGATATCCTTCCTCTATCGAGATCCTAGACCATTGTGCTTCAGAAATAAGGAAACCATTTAAAGCATTGGACTTCAAGACTTAAACCAAATGAATGTCCATCCTCCCCTCACACAACCGACACTATAATGAATTCAAAATCACTTCCGATTTGTCGATTGAATAAAATTACTACAATAAATTTGCACACACACTTTCAAAGACCAAACGGAAGAGAGCGCCTTGGGTAATCCCCAACGAGCTGGGGGCAGGACAAGTGAAAAAAGATTGGCACCACTTAAATGAAATTGCCAATGATAATGATAAAATAAACAACAACAAGAAGCTCAGGCGAATGGCACCGGAACTTGTATCCTTCTTCCCTGATTTTAAGCGAAATGCCTACGAAAAGTTTTCTTTCCATTTCCATAAAAAAAACGAACACAAGAAAACCGAAATAGGCAACGAGGAAAACAAGTTTTCTGTGGATTTTCTGGGGGTGGTGGGGCAAAGAATGGAACAGAGAAAAACCGTACCCGAAACCGCATTTTCTCCGTTTCAGCGAATGTGGGTGGGTCCTCCGGTTTGGCTCCGTTTTTGGTGCGGTTTGGTCTTTCGGCTGCCTGATTTTGATTCCGAATCCAACTCGATGAGTTTTGAGGTAAGATAAGGCAAAACAAACATGGACGGGTGTGGTTGTCCTGGGGGAAATCGGTTTCACTCAATTTTGAAAATAGCAAAACACCCTCGAACAAGTGGCCAAGATATACGAAAAAGTTTTCCCCGTTTTCCCAGGGGCTCAACAAAACCTAATCGCTTATGGCGTCGAGCTGAAGAGCCAACCGGGAATCGTTCGCCAAGTGGATTTTACCCTGCTTTCTTTTCTGTCTGCTTTCCTAGATGCAAATCGGCCAGATGTCAATCTGCAGTTGTAACTGATTGCCACTTTGATTGTACCCAATCCTTAGACAAGATACAGAGGAAATCAAATCTCCATTTGACCAATACTCAATTGCCTGTCTGGAGTTTCTGTTTTGGATTTCCTCAATTAGCAGCGAATGTTTCGTATTCCGTTAAGCTGGGCCATTCAGATGCATTTGGCAAATTGTGCAGTTGCAAAAATTTCCACCAACAAAAAAATTATTTCCAAAAAATCACTATGGACGGCAGTCCATGTAGTGACGAAGCGCACCAGGAGAGTGTGCGAAGGCGACTACTATATATACACGAAGAAATTAAAATCTACTGTGATGGTCCGATCATAATGAATAATACACCTATCGAAAGGTATTGCGAAAACTAACAGGATCGCATACCAAGACTTTAAGAAAATCAATTGGCTTGGGAGAGAGAGCGGTGAAAGTGAAAAAGTGAAAATTTCGAAATTTGGAGCTGTTGGGGCCGGTGGGGATAAATGCCCCCTCGCAATGTTTTAGTTGTATTCCTTTTGAAAATACCCATCGAATGAGGGGTCATTTGTCAAAATCCGACTCTCCGTTCAAAAGTTATAGCCCAAATAAGATTTTCTTCTTCTTCCCAAAATGAAAATTTAATTCTGTTTGTCAGTTTGTCCAAAATATGTTTTTTAAGTTCTGAAAATTTGATATGACGTTCATCACATCGATATAAAAAACTTTTGTTCTACCACTTTTGGAAAAACCCGCTAGTTTAGCGGGAAAACAGCTATAAATAGCTTCGGAAAGCCGTGCATCTCGTTTGAAAGGTATTTTTAAATGCTTTAAACGCCTTCTATATGCAATTTGTGTAAATGTAATAGTTAAAAAGATATGAACAAAAGAAAATTTGTTTAAACTTTTTTTTAGCTTTTTTTTTAATTTTCTCAAAAACGGCTCTAACGATTTTCCTTAAAACTTTAAACTGTATAGCCCTTGAGATTCCTTAAATTTTGGTATATATCATGTTTATGTAAAAAATCGCGTTTAAAACTTATTCAGAAACGAAAATAGCCACTTTTGCCAGCTCAGAACAACTAACGCTCCCTGAGTATTGAATTTTGTGGGAGGGTATCCAAACTGTATTTTAGGGCCATGGAATCAGTAAATTTGCACTTAAGAGTTCCTATAGGAATCTTTTGTTCTACGACTTTTGGAAAAAGCCGCTACTTTAGCGGAAAAAAGCTAAAAATAGCTAAATTTCGTTAGTTTGTAAGTTCTACACTGCTAAAGGTACAGACATAAAAGGTATTTTGAAATACTTCAACGACTTTTTAACTTAATTTGTTAAAATACAATAGTTTAAAAAATATGATTGACCAATTTAAATTTAAATGTATATATTAGCTCCTATGAGAGCAAATGTAAACAAACAAAAATTTCTGATATCAAATAAAAACACCTCTTAACGAGGTAAAAAACTAGTGACGACCGCACCTTCAAATTAAATACAAAAGTTCTGATATCAACATTTGTGACGAAAAATTATTACACTCGTAATTAAATAGACTTTCTAATCTTTTCTCATTCGTCACGCTGCAATAGAAAATGCCTGTAAAGGGAAAAAGGCTGGAATAGTTAGCTAGGGCGGGCCGAATGAGAAAAGATTAGAAAGTCTATTTAATGACGAGTGTAATAATTTTTCGTCACAAATGTTGATATCAGAACTTTTGTATTTAATTTGAAGGTGCGGTCGTCACTAGTTTTTTACCTCGTTAAGAGGTGTTTTTATTTGATGGAAAAATACAACAACTAAAACATTTAGTAGAATTTACAAAGTGATATATAATTATTATAGAAAATGGAAGCTGAAGATAGTGTTATACGACATTCAAACGAAGAAGTTGTTGAAAAATTAAATTATAAACACAATATTAAAAGATTTCAATTGAAATGCGATGATTAATGCAAACTAAAAATTGTATTTAACAAGATTAATATTGAGTAACATTTATATAAATTTATATTACATTTTATACCAATTTTTTTAACATTTTTTTAATAGACTTATAACCATAATAGGCCTAACTTGATCAGCATATTTTATAAAGGATCACTTTCGAGTGCACATTTGCATTGGAATTGCTGAACGTGCCAGGTACCGAAATACATTTTTGAATTTAATTCCCGAAATGAGCATTTGAAGTGAGGCAGGCCACGTCCCAAAGTAATTGGCCGGCGAATGCGGAACGGCTCTCCGCCCGATGATGGTATCTTTATTTATAAAATATAATTCAGCTAGAAGATCAAAGCTCGCTGAAGATGTTGTGTGCGGTAGGTCTAGACTCTAGACTTGTGCTGACTATATTTTCCTTAGTGCGCAGAATAGCTAGAGGGACTATAAAAATTCCGAAGCATTTGTGCAATTTGGCAGCAACAAAAACACGCTGAACAAAGCCAAACCAAAACGTGTTAACACTGACCAAACACCAGGCGATGTTTCCAGTGAAAATCCATAAAAAGCCAACAAAGACTGCAACTCGGAGATGTCCCGACTGCAAATCGCATTCATTTCGTTGGACGGGCTGGGTGGTTGGATTTCGGTTGGGTGGTGCCGGAGTAATATCCCATCAACAATGATGAGCAGATTTACATGCAAGTGCCAAGCACCGTGCTGCAATGACTTTTGGCTTATGCCTTTGCCGCTTCTGCTGCAGTTGCAGTTGCATTTCTGGTGCGTTTGTGTCTCCGCTGCAGTTAAAACGGAACCCGGCGTCGTCGATGGTGACTCCACTCAGGCGACGACGAAAACGGCAACGACTTAATTAAAACGTGAGCTAAATGCAGCATGAAAATAATGAAAAACTGACCGAGTTGCAGGTGGAAATGCTGGCAGGCCAACGCACACAGAGGTGTGGATAAAAGGGGACTTAAGTTCCTTTAAGGGGTTATATACAGTTGTACCGCATAAAAAAATTAAATTTTACCGATTTTTTTTTTGACACCAAAAAAAATACTTATTAAAAATGTTTTGCCGGCGTTGTTTAGTACATGTTCCTGGGTACTTATTAAAATTTTTTCATAAAAAAATATTAAATAATAAAAATGTTATGGCCAAATTCCAAGATCGTCTTTTTTCGATGGTGACTTGCGGTGGACATCATATCCCAAGAACGGTTCATCTCAAATCCGCAATTCAAAAAAAATTTCGTTAGTATATTGTATTGCCTAGTCCCTGAACGAAGGATTTGTAAAAATTTTGATTAAAAAAAATGGCGACGGTATTAACAAAAAATGTACTTTTTCAAGTTATACAATTTTGGATTTTATGCTCTAAAAAAAGAAGTTTTCAAAAAAATGGAAAATCCTTCGTTCTTATAATAATATATAAATATATAATAAATAAGTGGTCAAAATTTTGTGTCGCTCGGATTAATAGTTAAATAATACATAAAATAATAAATAAAAAAATGGATTTAAAAATAGATCTAGGGCAATTTCGTAAAACTTATATTTTATGAAAATAAAACTAAAGATACCTAAAAATTAGGTCAATTAGGTCAGTTAAACAGTTTAGTAATCAAATAAAGGCAAATAAGATTTCTTTTATAAAAAACTATATTCAAAAATTCATAGATTTATAAACTATTAAGTAAATTAAGCAAAGCTAATATAAAAAAGTGTATTTTAATGTTGGACTTCAAAAGGGGTTAGCCCCTTGTTGATACCCCAACAGTGTCATACGGCAATCCAAGCCATTTGGCTCAGACTCGGCCAATTCCAGTTATAATTAGTGTCAACAACCACATTACAATGCCGGCCTGCTCACCACCCCCTGTAATCTATCTATCCACCTATCCATCTACCCATCCACCCAACTGTGCAATCAAAACCGAAACTGTCGAAACTGTCATTAACTGGAGGAGCCGTAGACCCCATATGGAAAGTGGGAGCTAACCAAAATTGGTCGACGGTTGTGAGGACAACACTTTGATTAGCCAAGAACTGCAGTGGGGCAATAATAACAACAAGCATTGTTTGGGCCAAATGCAAATGCACCAATTTGCACACTTGTCGCCGCTCGTCGTGTGATCCCATCCAATTGTCAATTCGCATCACGATCTGCATCGCTTTCGCTATAGCTATATGTACCTATATCCCTCAGCTTTGGGGCTGCATTAATATGGCAGTCGGCGGCAGAAACACGATTTTGATTCTTTTTATTGCACCTCCAATCGAAGGCAAGGCCCTACATACAAATTAGTTCCTCCAAACAGCAACTGTTGACAAGGAAGGGATCAGGAATACGGTTGAATGGTTTAGAATGACAGAATGACTAAAATTATTCTTCTAGTTCAAAGTTATTTTTTTCATAGGACTTTTAATTTTAGCTATGAAAAATCGAAATGTTAATAAACTTACATAAATCAATTTTTTTTTTTAGAATTTTTTTTGTATGATACCATACGACTGGTAGTTGAAAATGGGAAAATATTGGAACTTCAATTTTAAGGCGCATGGCAATCGTTTTTTGTTGATATCTGTAAATAAATTATAATGGAGAGGAGACATATTTTTTTCTGAATGGTACGATAAAAGAAAAATGAACAGATACGTAACTATATTTTATATGACAGTAAATTAGAAAACACGTATATATTTCCACTTATGATGTCCAAAATCGTTTATCGTTCTGCAATAGAACTTTTGCTCATTTACTTAGTTTAT
The DNA here is from genome assembly GCF_030179915.1 of Drosophila takahashii. Taxonomy (NCBI): domain Eukaryota; kingdom Metazoa; phylum Arthropoda; class Insecta; order Diptera; family Drosophilidae; genus Drosophila; species Drosophila takahashii. Next base: position 11,262,964 of record NC_091681.1, read on the forward strand.
TTTACGGTGCGACAATATCCATTAACCGGATGCTCCGTAATAAACTACCCGCACCAATTCCTTTGCTCACAGCCAATTATGCAATAGTCCTAAAACGGATTGAGGACCGGAGAAGAGTTCGAGTTCCCTCTAAGTACATTCATTATGGGCAGCACCCAATTACTTCCATTCGTTGCTCCCGGCATTACTTTATCTGCTTTCGTATTCAAGTGTGAAGTGCCCGGCAAATGCACACGCAATTTAAATGAGCAAAAACCCGCCCCCATGCCCCGCCCCTTTGGGAGGAGGTTTTCCCACCGTCCTTCCCTTCCTTGTCTTCCACTTCTCAAGTTGAAGCGGCAAATGAGTTTTCTCTACTCTGTGGCTGTGTGCCCAGGCAAACCAAAAAAACCCCACCCCTGAAACCACCACCCACCCAGCCTCCCTACCTCCACTTTTCCCGAACCGCACACCTTTAATCAGCATCTGCTGCTCGCATCTTCAAGTTGCCACAAAATGCTTTATTGCCCTTTGTTGTGTTATATTACCCTCGTGTACCCACAGACAAAGAGGTGGTGGGTATAAGGTGGTTCACTGAGAAAATTTACTTGTCACAATTACAAAATAAAGGTATTTTCGGAAGAATAACAAAAAAAATGGTAAAGAAACAAAAATATCAATTAAAGTTGTCTTTGAAGGATAGAGAATTCTGGTCAAAAACTATAATTCAATTTTTTAAAAAGGAACTTTACTTTTTGAGGATATTAAATAAAAGATTTTTCCTTCAAAAAACGAATACTATTTTTTAAGAATTTTTTTTAAAAGGATTTCCAAACGAAGTCGATCCGTCATTACTGTTATCAATAATTACTGAAAATCATAACACTTTTTAATAGAAACAACCTTTTCTTGGTTTTAGTTAAACACAATTTCTTACAACTTAAGAACATTTTTCTCGGTGCTGCCCGAATGAGAAGACTAGAACGAAGGCAGCGGCCATAGCAGGAGCAGCAGCTTGCGACCCGGACACGGATACGGACACGGATCCGGACACGGACACACAGCCAGGCTTGGCTGTCAGTCTGCCTCGGTGCCTGGGAGCTCCACCACATTCCTTCCTTGGCAAACCCCTCGGAACACCTCCTTCAGCCGGCAAAGTCGCAGAGGCAGCACAAATGTCCTTTTCTTGTTTCTCTCCCCCCAAACTCTACCCTGTTGTTGTTTTTCTTTTATTTTCATTTTGCTGCGTTTTCTTTTGGCATTTTTCGAAATTAGTTTTTGCTCTGTGCGAGTCGAGATGTCGGAGATGGAGACGGAGCCGAGTCGGTTTTAATATATAACATCCCATACATATTTATACACTCATAAAAATATTTTTCTACATTTTAGAAAATCGCCCTAAAAAAATTTTTGCCCTTGAACTGAGAAAAATTTTCTATTTTCACGACAAATTTGCCATAAATTCAAGGCAGGTAACCATAAAAAAATATTTTTAGGGTTAATTTTTCTATTTTTCTAATATTTAGGGCGAGTTTTTTCGATTTGCTTCGTTTTGAGCTTTTCTAAATCCAACGGCGAATTGCCCTAATTTTATTTCTAAAATTTTTCTAAATACAAGGGCGATTCGCCTTAAAAATCACTCCAAAAGTGTGAAATTCGGTAGCCCAGCGGTCTAATCACTTGCGCTTTCAACTTTGCTATATGAGGACTAAGGTCTTGGGGTTGTGGGTTCGAACCCTGTGTGATTCAACTTGATTTTTATGTTTTTTTTTTTTTTAAAAATTTTAATACTAAGGACATTTTTTCGTCCGAATTTTAAATTAAAGTAGTCTTAAAACCTTTAAAACGTATGGGAGTTCTGAGTTAAAAGCATACTTCGTGTTTGCGGGCAAGAAAACGGTCCTAATTGTCACAGTCGTCAGGAAAAAATATAAGGTTTAATTGCCTTTAGTCAAATTATAACGTAGACCTCAAGAAAATAATATGTGTGTAGAGTTTGTACGTCGCCTTGCGCGATGGGTCTGTGGTGCAGCGGTAGGACGTTAGACTCTAAACCGAGAGGTCGTGGGTTCGATTCTCGCAATGACCAAAAAAAGTAAGTTGTTTTTTCTCCTCATATTTATTTCCCTAATTCATTTACAAACATGATTTTTCAGTTCTAACGGCTGTGCTGTATAGATCGGGCCCCCCTCTTAACGCGACTCCCATATAAGCTACACACCAATACATCAATATGAAACGGTGTCCTCCGCCGGTGTTGTGTAATTAAAGCAGTCCCAGTTCCCAGAATATACACGATTAAAAAAATACATGCTTCCCAAATTCAGTTAAGCATGCTCAAACACGATTTTTTTTAATTTGTCTAATTTTTTAGGGCATTTGCCTTTAAAAACAGAAAATTCGCCCTTAATTTTAGAAAAATACACCTTAAAATTAGGGCAAATCACCCTAAAAACAGGAAAATATTTCTTAATTCGAGAAAAATCACCCTAAATTAAACAAAATTTCCATCGGGATTTTTTAGAAAATTTTTCTAAATACACGGGCGAATCGCCAGCGGATACGATTTATGGGCGATTTTCTAAATCCACGGGCGAAAAGTCAGTTTTTTAGGGCGATTTAGGGTAAAAGTTTCTATGAGTGTAGAGCTGCGGCACATTCATCTTCAAACCCTCGACCAGCCCACCCCCAGCCACCCATTTCACCCGCTCAGCTGTCACCCACTTAAGTTGGCATAAAGTAGGAAAAATGGTTGTTATTTTCTGCCATTGGCAACATCATCACCAGCCATGAATCCAACATCCATTGCGGCGTCAAAGTGAAAACGGTAACATTAAAGATGCTCGCTAATTTACTGGAAAAGAAGAGGGACGGCGATGGAAGGAATGAGAGGTTGATGAGTCCTGGCCACTTAAAAATTCTACTTGGGCACATCTGGTGCTCCAAGTTGCGATTTATCTTAGTCCTCATCTATGGTGAGTGGCACGAGGAGAGGACTAAGCATGATCCAGACTGACCTCCACTGACAGATGGTGCACAGTGGGTACAATTTTGGAACTATACTATTAAACAATTATTTATTATTATTATTATTTATATTTATATTTATTTCATTCACTAAGATACTCCTAGCCTCTTCCATTTTTAGATTTTGTTTACTTTGGTATTTTAAAATATATACATAATAATTCCTTAAATTATAAACTAATAAATATTAATTAGACAAATATTTTCTAAATTTAGTTTGTTTACTTTGTTTATTAACGATCTTCCCTCTATCATAACAAATTCTCGCGTACTAATGTATGCTGATGATGTTAAGCTTTGTTTGACATACAATAATATAGAGTCTGGTTTTGGCTTACAATCAGACATTGATAATTTTCAAGTATTTATAAGTTATTTGCTTCAGAACTTGCCACTTGACCGTATATATTCAGTAAATGATTTAGGCGTTCTTCTGGACCCGAAGCTTAAATTTGACTGCCACATAATGCTGACTGTCAACAAAGCTATGAGTGTTTTTGGGTTTATAAAGCGTTGGTCAAAAGAATTTGATGATCCTTATACAACCAGATTATTATTTACCTCCCTTGTCCGTCCTATTTTGGAATATTGTTCTTCAGTTTGGAGTCCACAATATCAAGTGCACATCGACCGTATTGAGTCGGTGCAAAAAAAATTTCTCCTTTTTGCCCTTCGTAGTTTGAACTGGGATCAAAACGTAAGGCTACCTTCCTACCAGAGTAGATTACTATTGCTTAATTTACCTACACTTGAAAACCGTAGAATAATGCTTGGTACTATTTTTATGCATAATCTTATAAGAGGTGATATTGATTCTGTAGAACTGGTAAACCGTTTAACTTTTAATGTTCCCGTTAGACTAACACGAAATTATTACCCTCTTAATTTGCCTCGATGTACATCAAATTTTACTCTGCATGAGCCCTTTCGTGTTCTATGTAATAATTATAACAATCTTTATCATTTAATTTGCACTTCTACATCTATCCCTGTATTAAAAACTAAAATTTTATCTCATTTGCTTCAATCTTAGTTCATAATCTTTATAATCTTTATATGTCCCGTCTCTATTTGTTTCATGTATTTTCCTCGCGAACTCGCATTTTTGCCCTAATTGATAAAGGGTCCCGCGCGTAACAAGCACGTGCTTGGTATCGTTGGGCCACTTGTTTGTACTGCTCGTAGTGCATCAACGTCCATCATATAAATTAAATTTAGTTTTTTTTTTTAATTTGTATACAAGAAGAAGAGCTTTTAGATATTAGAAAAGCAGCATTTTATAATAAGTTAAGAGTCTGGTTATTATCAACGCAAAAACCTGATTAGTTTTTTTTTATGAGTGCCACAACTTTCCTTCACCAACTCTTCATGTGCCAAAACTTTGAGCTCTAGCAATTTGCAGAACAGTGAGGCAAACAGAAGGATCCTTTGTGGAATTTAGATGAGGCCAAACAAATAATTCATTCGCTCGATGCGGAATAAAGTCGGAGGGGTTGGAAATGGCACGGGGAAGGTATTAGATTGTTGGGGTGCCTGCTATATACACCTAATATCCTTTTTTCGCACTTTTCACTCGCTCGCCGGGCTCACGCAATTTGCTTGCCAAGGATGAGAAACAAGAAAAAAAGTAAAAGAAGAAGGGAAGAAACAGTGGCAACAAGAACAAATAAAACATTTTATATAATCTTGGGAAATATATCACACTTAGCCGAGACTTCAACTCCCCGGAAAACCCCACCCTAGAATATTTTCCTTTTCTTTCGTGCTTTTCTACTCTGTTCTGTTCTGTATCTGTCCTTCCACCCGTCCGAAAGTCCTTCTGTCTGTTGTTCCTTCAGGCACCATCTTGCATCTGGTGGTGGTGCCTTATTTTTCGGTGGTGGCTGGGTGGCTCCGGGTGGGTGGTGGTGTTCATCTTCGCTACGTGCGAGAAAAATACCCTCGAACATATTAAATTGCGAATGCTGAAAATGCTTTATGGCTTTTCAGTTAGATTTATTTCCATTTTGTATGTTTTATTTATTTATATTCGGCTTTGCCAGCCGTTCCACCAAATGTGCCTCGCATCCCCTCGATTTCCCGGCTCGTGGGGGTGAGTTTTCCCATCGCTGTCTGTGCGAGTGTTTGGGTTCGTTTTCATTTTCAGATACACATATATCTCGTTGTTATTGTTGTTGCTGAGGAATGATAGCGAAACTAATCGAAAAATAATTGGATGTTTGCCCCGTTTTTGCCTTTCGCCTTGCTTTACTCTCCTTCTTGTGCCGCCTTTGCTTTCCTTTTCTATTTTGGCTTTCGAAATGGAAAAGTTTTTTCCTTACATTGGCTATTCCCAAATGCATCGTAATGTTTAAACAATTTAAAACGGACAACATTTGGCTTTTATTTTGACAGGAGCAGCTGCGAAATGGCCAAGGTCTTAAGACTTACATATAAAACACTTTTTTTATTTATTGTTACTTTTAAATAAAGATTTTGGTTAAGATTTGATTTCGATACAATATTGTTGGCTTAGAAATAAAAATTAAACCTTAACTGGATTATCTAACTGTTAGAACAACTAGAATAAAAATCGAAGAAAAAAAGAAAACACTATTCATAATCCAAACTAACATAAACCACAGAAGTGCCATCAAAACCAACTACACAAATAGCATGGAACTACGCCATCGACATCAATTACATCAACAATATCAACCAAAACCCACAGTCGATGCAAAATAATCAAAATTTATCATGGCCAGGAAAATGTCCAGCAGAGAATTTATGCATTAAGTGCAGCCAGTAGCGACGGCGATTCATTCTCCGATTTCCATTCGCAGTTTCTCTGGAATTCGCGCTGTTTTCCCCACTTTTAATTGAAACGAAGCAGCGGAGCAGGAGCTGCACTGTAAAAACTTAAGTTGTACTGCATTTATTACACAAAACACCACACAAAAAATATTATATTATTTTAAGTGGCTTTGCTTTGATTTCTTTTCTTTTTTAACTTTTCTTTAAAGTAAATATTTTGACAACCAGAAATTATATGGAAAATCAGACTAAATAAAACAAAAATTTATCTTTAAATTACATACTTGTAAATATTAGAAACTTGAAAAACACTGATTTTAAAATATTTTAATTTAGGTTGGTTGATTTTCAAAACTTCCTTCTGTGTACAGAAAAACGTCAGCAACATTGGGCCCGCAGGCCCGGCTTAGAAATGTATGCTGAAATGTTCAACATAATCATGTCCTGGCCAGGACAATTCGGGCAACCAACAAAGGACTGCACCGAACTGCTGGACACCAAATTAATTTGGAAGACAAAACGCTTCAATGCAAGTTTTCCGATGCGCGAGTGCCATTAGTGGAGGGGTGGGGAGTTCGGAAAATCGGGGCTTAGTTGCAGCAGGACACGCGCGAACCGCAAGCTGTGCCAGGATATGTGTGTGACAGCCACAGCCACAGAACCTACCGCCTATTCCCTCTCCGACCAACTGCCAACTGCCACTGCTGCCGAGGAACGTGATACGAAAACGGGACATTGGCAAAGTGCGTGTTGGCTATTTGATTTGGTTTTTAGGGATCTAGCTAGTCTCGATTAGGGTCTTTAAAGGGTTTTCACCCTCATGAATTTTTACTGCAATTTTTTGGTAGAAAATTTGTGGACGAAACAATGGTTCAGATAAAATGCGCCCACCATTTAATAGAACAAATTAATCTTAGACATAAAAATTTTTGTAATAAATTACCAGGTTCCCCTACTTATCATCAAATTAAAGACATCCAATCATACTATATATAAACTATTTTCCCGCCTGCTTCCAAAAATGTCTGATTCTATTTTAAGGTCTAGCGACATTCTAGGGCCTAGAAATTACCACCGCGATCAAGAACAGCCACATCAGAAGCGGCTCATGGACTGTGAAAACCCCAAAAAGTAAGATTTATGCTAGGCATAATTCGTTTGAGGCTGGGAGAGTGTCGGAAAGAGGGTGTGGCATGCCACTTACAAGCGCCATAATCATTTCAACAAGAATAATTTTAATAAGTATTAAAAGCGATTCAGGCGCGTTGATGGTCGCGTCGACAATTACAAACGACTCTGGCTCGACATTTCCCTGGCAACAGGCCGCCAATTGTTTGTCCTCGACATCCAGCTCATGCCATCCCGTCTCATCCCATCCAGCCTTGACTTCATGATTGCCTCAGATTTTGTGCTGGCTCTTTTTCGCCTTGTTCCGTATTTCACTGTGATGCGGTTAAAAAATTAATACGCGGAAGGATATGGCAGGCAATTCGTTTTGTGCAAACGCCTCCCAAAACAAAGCCAGAGCCAAAAAATCCAACTGACATTTGAACGCATTTCATTGCTCATGAAAAAATTTACATTTGAATAGACGCCTGAAATGGCTGAGGTTGGGACGGGGATAAGGGACCGCGGATTGGTGGCCGCAGGATGCAGGACAATGGCATCGCAGCTGGGAAGTTCGCCTCCGTGAGCATTTATGTGGCGTATTGTTTTAATTTTCTGAATTATATAAATTTTATTGTGAGTGCACTGAAATGTATTTCGGTTTGAGGTTACCGTTACCGCCGACAAAAGTCATTTCAATTGGAATTAAATTACGATATACAATTTTCGTTCTTAAATTTTCTACGCTGTCTTATTATTTAACGTTTTTTATAATTTTTAAGTTCAGATTTTTAAATAGGATTTGTATATTATCGGTTTTTTAGGCCAATCTGAATACATATTGTGTCTAGATTTTATAAAAACAAAAGATGTCCTTAAAATCACATGTGAATTCAAGTTAAATCCTAAAATTGTTTTAGAAATTCTTTTCTTTTAAATCTTAACCCAAGAGTCGACGCAAACGCTAAAGTCTTTAATAGACTCAAAAGCATAAACAATTCACACACGCTCATGTGTGCACTTGTGTGTAGGGGGATCTCATGAGTCGGTCGTAATGGAATCCTTCGCTTTATTACCATGCAATATTCATAAATTTCATTTCTGCACAACAACATCGAGGACTGCACCAACAGCAGCAACATTGCAGCTACACCAGCAGCAACACCCGAATGCAACAATGGGCAGAATTCAGGCAGCTTCGCAGCTAAAACCAACTCCCTAACTGAGAGCTAGCAGTTCCCAGCTCCCTAGATCTCCTCTCCGCACTCGTTTACTTGTTGAGAGGTGTTGAAAGTGTTGGAATATAATAAATAATAGCGCTAAGTACTACTTTAAGAATTTACATGCGGCAATTGCAGCCAGCGGCAACAGCGGCGTAAACGGCTGAAAGAGGAGAAACGGGGACGTAGGAGCTAACGCTAGCGCGACACCAAAATCCAAGTCTAAAGGCATGACACCCAAAGCAAGGCAGCACTGAAAGAAACGATTTCACTGTTACACTTGCGGAACTTTAAAACTAAGTATTTGTAATAATAAAATATTAAAAATAAAATGTAATTATTCCAAAGCAGGTCCAAATGATAACCCTACATTTATTTGTTAGATGTTTTTTTGGACTATACATATTTTAAGGAGTTTTAAAACTAAACCAGACATTTTAGTATTGTTGAAGTAAGAACACCATTGACATTAAAGTTTTACAGGTCATGAAGCAATTATTAAGGGGTTTTAGTGGATATTTTATTTATTTAGTGAATTTTTTAATACAGTTTTAAGGTCGCTAAGATGTGATTTTTTTTATCAATATGATTTATATAATTATTTTTTTTTAATCCAAACCACGTCAGAAAAACAATATCTTTAAAACATATTTTCCTTTAAAAAAAATACATCGGTGCACTATGGAAAAAAAGTCTATTTTTTTGGCATAAACTCTAGTTTTAGAGATACAATTTAGAAATTTTGTATATATACTATTAAGATAAAGCTGTAATTTCGGTTTTTGTTGCTTTTTGAATCGGACCATTGTTTTCATCCACCGCCCACGCCGCATATTCAAATTATTTGGCAGGGATTTTAAATAATTTGTATTTGTATTGGTAAGACGGTAAAATAATTTCGGTTTACGTTAATTTTTAAAATTTGTCAAAAAAAAAAAAATTGGTGACATGTACAAGAAAAGTGAAATATTATCTACGAGCAGATGCCAATTTTGGCTTTAACGGGGGTCCATCTTCTTTATGTTTGAGTCCTTTGCAGCCAGGATTTTCATTTGAATTGTCCCTTTCCATGAATTCAATTTTTAAGATCAATGAAAGCCACTTAGATTGTTTTTTCTAAAAACAATTTTTTTTTTTTATGTTTATAAGTTGCTGGACTTAAGTCATTTTTTTTAAGAAACGTGCAAAAAGTTGCAAAAATGATTAGTTTTGCGATATTAAGGATACATTTGGTAATAACTTTGCGTTTTTACCTTTTTGCAACTTTGTGCCATTTATAAGTTGTACACCACGGAACACAAACAAACTTGTTAGTTTTAAGCTAAAACAAGAAAGGAAGCTAGCTTCGGCCAGCCGAAGCTTAAATACCCTTGCAGATCATTCCTATTAATTAACAAATCGCAAAAATGTTCAATTAATTTCATTATTCTCATTAATTTTCCGATCGTTCCTATGGCAGCTATATGATATAGTCGTCCGATTTTGATCAAATTAAAATTGAAATTCGGAAATATTTAAAAAGAGTCATATTCTAGAGTAGAAGATAATACAATAAAAACGAAAGAAGCTAGAATTTATTTCCTATTACTTTTCCATTAATTTCCCGATCGTTCCTATGGCAGCTATATGATATAGTAGTCCGATTTTTTAAATAATTAATTCGAAATTCAGAAATATTTAAAAAATAACATCCCCAAAAGTAGAAGGTGATATTTCAAAAAACACCGAAGCTAGAATTTTTTTAACGTTTTCTTTTCCGATCCTTCCTATGGGAGCTATAAGATATAGTTGTCCGATCCGGTCGGTTCCGACATATATACTACCTGCAATAGACCTGCATCCCGATAGCTCAAAAACTGAGAGACTAGTTTGCGTAGAAACAGACAGACGGACAGACGGACAGACGGTCAGACGGACAGACGGACAGACGGACAGACGGACATGGCTAGATCGACTCGTCTAGTGATGCTGATCAAGAATATATACACTTTATGGGGTCGGAAACGTCTCCTTCACTGCGTTGCAAACTTCTGACTGAAATCATAATACCCTCTGCAAGGGTATAAAGATACACATTTATGTAAATTCACAAAATGTATTTTATTTTTAAAAATAATTTGTAAAATAAGTTGATTTTATGCCAAAAAAATTGACTTCTTTCTAATAGTGCGGTGTACAAATTTAACTTAACTAAATTTTACCTAAGCAAGGCTTCTAAAACTTTTCTTAAATTTTCCTCGGTGTACACAATTTTGACGCCAACATGGCTGCAGGGATTTTCGCACACTCACACCGGCACAAAAGGACTCTCACACACATGACTTTGTGACTTGCATTTTGAATAATCGTTGCACAATGCTAGAACCGTGGAAAAGGGAAGTGGTAGGGAAGCATGTGAGGGCAGCTTTTGCATTGTGCGACCGCTGTGAATCTTTTCGGTCTGCCTTTTGACCCTCCCCCTCCCATATGCCTCTGTTGACTTAATCCTTTTGAGTTTTGCCGCATAAGGAGGCGGTATTCAGTAGCCAGGCCCGCATTAATAGAGTCACTAACCAGGGCAGGATTTGTACCCCCGCCCACCTCTAGTTCCCTTCGCTAGCGATTCCACGCTCAATAAATAAAAGGCCATCAATAATGTCTAAAATAAATGTTGGCTTATTAAATCCCATTTGCCTGCGCCAACTTACAGTTAAATGAAATGAAAAATGTTCTCAGCCATTTGGCCAGTGCGGTTGGCCCACTGTCTACTCTTATCCTCCCTAAAATCCTGATGTCCTCGAGGAAACTGAGGCAACATCATCAGCAGAAGCCGCAAAAGAGGCAGCAGAAGATAAAAAATCCATTAAAATAAGAATGCGATAAGGTTTGTGCCTTGTAGTGAAAGCGTGAAAAAAATCGCCTAAATTTATGCGGCTTTGCCATAAATTTAGCAGGCTATAAGGATATCATTAAAGCGCAACCACACACCCACACCCTTACAAATACACAAAGATTGGCAAAGCCTTGGCAGGCTTTCACTTTCATACAACTCACTAAGCTTGGTCCTGTCCTTCACAGATGTCTTGTACAATGGCTAAATATTTAATTCAATTAGTTAAATTTTATATCGTTTTGAAAATGAAGAGATATCTTAAATTTTACACTACTAAATTCAGCTTGTGATATAAAACTTGCTTCTTTTAATTTATATTTGACGCCCAACGTGGGAACCGGTTCTGTTACACCAATAAAATAATGAAGTGGTAAAGATTATTATAAAAAACAAAAATTCGAATTTTTTGATTATTATTTGACTTTAATTAATTATATTACTACTATAATCTTAACGAGGCGGAAAATAAGTGAGGAGTAAACATTTATATGCAATCCAATAAATAAATACCCTTTTTTTACTTTATAAGAAAAAAAATTTTGTTGATTAAATTTATATGGAAATGCGGTCGGCTTCACCTAACTGGAATTTTCATTTTTTTTTTTATAATTTGTATATTTTGCAAACAATATTCTTAATTCATCCCATTGTGGCCTGAGGAAAAACTTACAAAAGTCCAATACAGAGAAGAGGACGACAACATCATGACTTAAGCTTACAAAAAAATTATATTTATATATATATTTCGGAGAACATTAATAATAATTTTCGATATTTATGACGGGAAACATCGACAAAGCATACGAGTGCCGCCGACTATGGAAACGTGAAATGTGATTACAAGCCAACCACCCCCAATCAACCCCCTCAAGATATTCATCTTACATTGATCTCGCTGCCGGAGAGGATGAATGGTAGAGAGGGTATCGAAAGTTCGCTATTTGCATTGGCTGGCCCCATCAAATACTTTTCTCTATGCCAAAAAAATAAATATACATTTTTCGTATATTTTTGGGGCAGAAAGTTTTCTTTTTCGTCTTGGTGGCCGAAAATAAGCGCAGAAAGAAAGAAAGAAAGAGGAATTTCATTTATATCGAAATAAACAACCACTGGAAACCCTCTGTTTGGGCGCACTCCAACGTTATTTATGATGTCATCCATCATTTTTATCGTGAAAAAACATTTTCCTGTCTCAGCCTGCCACTGAGCCAGAGCCTGTGAGCCAGCTCCTTCTGCTGGCTCCTGCCGCTGTCATTGGCCAAGGACTTTTTGTGTCGTTTGTCGCTGATGCGAACCAAACCGAACCGAACGGAACCCCAGCCAAAAGCGAGCCCCTGCCCCACACATGGCTGATTTCTCCAAGAAATTAGAGAGAAGGTCTTTGCCAAAAGGGACGTAAATTTCCAAGGGACTCGGCTCTAATGATGCAGCCACCCACTCTGCCTTGTCAGCCTCCATTCAAGCGCAACGAAGCCAACTCTTCCCCCGACTGATGTTAATGAAGTGTATGCGAATGAAATACGGAAAATTACAAATTGCCTTGGCCAAAAAGAAAGAATGGAAGAACGGAGCAAGGAAAAACTGCAAATGTTGTTTACGATGTTCACGGTTTCCTTTCGATTTCGTTTGCAATTTATGGTGAAAAGCAATTCAGATTCGGTTTGGGATTCGCCCAGCTCAAGTGGCGCAATATTGGTCAATGACTCACACTTTCCGCAGCTCCCTGGTCGGACATTAATTAGCGCCTAGAGAATGGAGACGGATATCCAGGCTTGATGATTTAATTCGTTTTGGTACTGGATTCACATTGTTCTCTTTCATAAAATAATAATATGTTTGCCATTCTACTCTGCTTTCAGTTTAGGTTCAGCAAAAAGGTTTCAGACATTTATACTTTGCCAAAAAAAATACATCCTCAGTGCTCAAGAATTCTCCTTACATATCCTGTCTGATGCCTGCCAAGTGCATGTAGAACTCACAAGTTTTATACGAATAATGGACCCCGAGCAGAGTCATAAATTAAAACGTATTTCACTTGGAAGAAAAAAATCTGCGGCATATAAAACAAATAGCATTCAAAATTGCAAGACGCACATACGATCCGACTACGTAATTCAAATTGGAGACAGAAATAAGCAAGCCAAAAAAATAAATAAAGAAAAATATTATAATCCTATGTCTCGATGTCAGTGCCCGAAATGCTTGACATTCATTTAAGCAGACTGAGACAGTTCTTCTGGCTGGGGGATCCGCAAGATTGGTCAGGGAACAACATTCGTAGACAGGCAGCTAGATATTTTATGTAGTGCAAAACAATATACAAGAAAACAAGAGAGTTCGCTGTAGTCGAGCGGCCCGACTATCAGATACCTGCTACGCAGCAAAAGAGAGTGCAAGGGAGATGAAGGTATGCAATGAGCGAAGTGAGCGGTTAAAACCTTAATTTAAAATAAATTCGAAATGCCTTACAGAGCGCGGAACCACGTAACCGCAAATGTGGTATTTAAAAACAAAGAATTTCTTCTTAGAAATGCTTAAATGGTCGGAAACGCCTCCTTTACTGCATTCTAAACATTTGACTAAAATCAATACCCCTCTGCTACCCAAGATAGATTTTGAAAATTTTTAAAATTTGTTGAACAAATAAAATTTTTTTTATTTTACTTAAAAAAGTTGTTTAAATGATGTTCGTACAAGTATACGTTATCAAACCTCTTTATCATATATGCCTATACATTTTTAATAAAATATTTAAACAACCTGAAACCACAAAAACAAAATCCCTAAGGCTCAACTTCGAAGTAATATATTTATGACCACGCTATCACTTTAGAATTTCGTGTACCATCTTAGTAAAACTTCAAAAATGAATCTTGTAAATCTGGTAAACAGATTTTGAGCAATAAAAAAATTAGTCCCTACACTCAAAAAAAAATTTTAGAAAATCGCCTATGGATTTGCTTTACTGGCGATTTTTTTCTATATTTCTGGAATATTTCTTGAATTTAATGAATTTTGATTAATTGGAAGAAAATTTTCTTTACCAGTAGAAAATTTTTTTATTTTAAAGAAAAAAATCGCCAGTGAAGCAAATCCATAGGCGATTTTCTAAAATTCAGGGCGATTTATTTTCTGAGTGTAAGCACTTTTATTTTAATTTTAAAGTTTAAAGTTTATTGTATCTGTTTGTTCTCAATATGTATTGGTTTTGTTGTTGAATATTTGTCGTGTTCACATCTGCAATTTATTTGCCATCATCAGGCATCGAAGTTGTTTATTCATTTGCTTCTGTTTGTTTGTTTGTTTGTTCGAGTGTGTGTGCTTGCCATCGCCATAACTCAAGTTGCGGCACAATGTGATCATTGGATCGCATGATTTGGATTTATTCCCAACGCGCCATTGGACATATTGCCGGCATGTGTGCCACACTCGCTCCCAATCCCAATCCGAATCCACATGGACATCCACATGATAATGCTGCTCCTCCCCGTCTTGGGCAATGGCAGTAGCAAATTAACATAATCGAAAAGCGATTCCAAGCCTGTGCACTTTTGTCGCTTTATTTATTCATTCATTCTGTCAATTTCTGTTGCAGCGAATTCTTGCTGACAGAATTAATTATTTCGCCACATAAATTCTTTGGTTACCATTTTTTCGAAGTCTTCTTACTTGCAATATTGTACAGGAAGTGGAAAATGGCTTTATTACACTCAGGGCTTTAGATCTTTTTATTCCGCGACACACTGCAAAAGAAATATAAAAAGGTTTTTTACATTCATTAATAACAGACATTGATTTTAATTTAAAAGATAACAATAAAAAAAGTTCCATATATTTTAATATATTGAATTATAAATGTAAAACATTTTGTGCTACAAGAACTTAATAATTTCTTTATTATTTTTAATTATTTTTAGTCAAAGTTAGTCCAATTTTAGCTTCCAATGTGACTGTGAGTGACTTATGAATTCCTAAACCCAGAGGACTCTCCCCGCTTACCGCATCAATAAAACAATTGAAAAGTGGAGACCCGAATTAGAGTGAACCTTATTGAAACCTTAATGCCCTGCACAATGCAAACAATCCATGGGGAGAGAAGTCAGGGAGCAGGATGCTGGGTTAGTCATGCGGAACCACTTACAAATCCATAAATGTGAATATTATTACTAAAATTGTTGTTGCTCGTGTCGCTTTTGGCATTGTGCTGGAGTTCTATTTATTCTGCTCCCGACTCCGGGGACTTCAAGTGGGCGGTGGGTGGTGGGTGATGGTGCTGCTGTTCGATGGGAGTGGCAAACACCGCAATGACTTTAGCAAATAGTCAAGCACCAATAGACAACAACAACAACAACAATAAGAACTATGTTTGCACTTTGGTTTTGCCGATTTGCAATTTTGGCCTTCTGTGTTTGTTGTTCGAACGAGAATAAATTCCAGTAGCCGGAAACAAACGATTTTATTGCAACTACTCGCACCAACAGCCATTGCTGTTGTTTTTCTGCATTTATTGTTTTCGTTTTCGTCGTATTACATGTCGTATTATTTGCGCTTTCGGGCTATTTGCCTTTTGTTTTGTCAGCAATCCCTCCTTTCCCCGCTCAATTGATTTTATTTTATTTATTGTTTTGCTTTAAACTATTAAAATATTGTCTGATGTTTTTTCGACTGCAGTTCTTTGGGCGACCCCCTTGTGGCATCGTTTTTGGTTGTTGACTCAAGTTTTGGCAAATAATTTGATTTGCAAACCAATAAATTTTAGCAAATCAATAAATTACACTTATTCTGGCTTAAAACAACATTTTCAAGGGATTACATGCTAAAAAAAATAAATAGACCAACACTGGATTAAATGGGTATTATTATTGGACAGCAAGGAAAAAGGGGTAACTTTTTTGTTTTTAATAGATTTTATATATATTATATATATATTTATACTATATTATTTTATTATCTATATCACTTTATTTACTCTTATAAAAAAAGGTTCGTTCGCAGAAACCTTCATCTTAAAAATCATATTAATTTTTATGAGTCATTGATTTGTAATGGTTACACCCTTCCCTATTTCTATTTCCTTTTCTATCCTGCTCTTTCTAGTTTATTATGCCCCTTGTCCACACCCAATGAAAAAAAGTAAATAAATTAGGAAAAAATCCCTCAATAGAGTCAAATAAGCTGAGAAGGCGGAACTTGTGCATAAATTAGCCGTTTGCATTTGAAAATTTCAAACTTCCTTTTGCTAAAATCATTCGATACTTCTTCCTTACAAAAAACCGAGAAATACTTTTTGTATTTGTTCTGCTGAAAAGCCAAAAAGTTTGTTTTGCCATTTTTCATTGCTTACAACAGAAAGTTTTAAGTAAAAAATAAATTTCTGCCAAGCCAAAACTAACAGAACACAGTTGGCAAAAAAAAAGCATAGCTGAGGGGAAATGGAGAAAATGTCTGTATGTGCTTTGTGGTATAATTTTGGCGCATTTTTATTTGTGCGCCTTTTCAAAGGCAGACTGTCAGTCAGTCCAAAGGGAAAAACTGAGATTATTTTCTACTTTGAGGGAAGAGAAAATCTTTTGGATGGCTTCCAAATTATAAATTCTGCCCTGATTTCAATTTAGCCGCAACTGACTAGGGTGGAGCAATGACTATTTGTCGCAACTTCAATTTCGCTGCGACTGCAACTTTTCCGCCGCCCTAGAATCTTATTTTTAAGGCAGGCGAGAATAATTCAGTTTCACATTCCCAGCCATATCTGGGCAGTTAATGAAAGTGTTGTTTATGTATATTGTTTTTTAAACATCTTAAGAAAACGTTATTCATGAGAGTTTATTATTGAAAGTTAGGGTATCGTGCAGTGGCAGCAGTATGGGATCAATTTTGTTGTGGGGGTAATATCAGAACAATTTTTTTGTTGCATAATTTCGAATACTAAAATCCTTTTTATTTTTCATCCGAGTGGGTTGAAAAATAACCCCCGTGGATCGGCGCATAAGTGGCAGCACCGAGCAAAATATTATCGAACTAAAATGTTGTGCTGATCATTAAACATTGTATATTTTAAGGAACTTTATTATTTATTTTTAACATAAAACAAGAATTTATTTTATAATTTTATTTATTAAACAAATACCACATTATCTTTCACTTTTTAGCCGAGTGCAGGACATCGAATGGTGTAGTTACTTGACATTGAGAGGAATTCCAATCAAATTAAAGATTTAATATATCTTCAATAACTATTGTAGCACAGAAAAAAATATGACAAAATATCAAATTGATATTTGTTGGTTAATTTGATCTTTTTTAAGGATCAAGTTTCGTCATATCATTCTAACATGAAGAAATATTATTTTGATCTTATTTCATATTAATTTTTGAAAAAAAAAATACTGAATTCGGTATTTAAAACAAGTATATTTACAATTTATATGAAATCGTATGACTTTGATATGAAATAATATCAAATGTCGTTTCGAATTTAGTTCGAAAGGGAGAAATAGTGTTCCACAGTTTACAACACTGTACCAATGTGAGATTGTGCAGCACTGCAAAAACAGCTGGCCCAACTTTGAGACCAAAAATATTCGAGAACAAGGTGTTTTTATTGTCAAATGAAATCAATTTATTTTTTTATTGAGTTCTAAGTCGAAACATTACAAAGTTGTGGTGATTTTAACTTTGCCGTCGAGTTAGCACACAATTTAAAGACATTTCGGTTCTGAATGTGCGTGTGTGTGTGTGCCGGCCGCAGTTTTACGTTGTGTGTGTCACAGGCAAAACTAAAATAATAAAATATTGAAGATTTTGCTGGCCCACCTATACATATGTACACCGACTCAAAAAAATGTGAAATGATTAGAATTAAATTGTTTTAATATAAAATAAAAATTTCTGTTTTACTGGGGGGTACTAATATACACGAAATAATATCATTTTGATGAACAAAATTGATATAAAAAATATCATTTTGATGACAAAAATTGATATAAAAAATATCATTTTGATGACCAAAAAGTTCAAATGTTATTTTAAACACTAATCTTTCTTAAGATTGAATTGATATTTAAAAATATCAACTTGATATTCTCGAAAATATCAACTTGATATGTTCGAAATATCAATCTTGCATTTATTAATATCGGCCCAAATTTGATATGAAATAATGTTAACTTGAGTGCACTTTCATATTAATTTTTTTTTCTGTGAGATGCTTTCACGATATCAATAATTGCCACATTCGAAGACAACTCCATCCCATCCAAACTCTTCAATCCTTAAACCATATTTATGCCGCATTGTGCGCAAAAGTAGCGTCAGCAGAAAAAACGGGGCGGGGAAAGTATTTCTTGCCAAAAACCCTTAGCAGGCATCATGTTGCATTCAACGGAGCAGCAGCGCAATGAAGCAATCAATCAAAGTGCAAATCGCTTTGGTGTCGCAAAGCACCGCTGGGCAAAGACTTTTCGCCTTAGGAATAATATCCATCATTGCAGTGGAGGTCTTACCATTCCGAATCCCAATCCCCTTCTTCTTCTTTCTGAGTTATACACTTAAAATGTTAGTTCTTTGTTTTAAAAGTTCACTTTGGGAATATCCTTATTTATTTGAATGTTGTTTATTATTTAGTTATTTTATATTCTAAAAATTGTGTATTTATTTTAGTAAAACTTACGTTCCTATCATACGCATGAACACAATGTTACCATTTTATTTGAAAGATCATTTTCATATTTTTGTCGAGTGCAGTAATCGTCTTCATTTTGCAGCGGGCATGCCGCGGAGTCGGAGACGCCTTTGATGCCAGGGCCATGACTCAGATATCGATGCAAGGTACAGGGGGACTTCTTACTGGGGCTTGTCTGTGTACGAGTCTGGCAGTCTCGAGTCTCTGGCCCCCTCCCGGCCCTCCTTTCTCCGCCCGTGCAATCCCTCGCTGCGTAATCACATTCAAGTGCTGTCTCCTCCAAGCACAGCACATGTGTGACTGTTGAAGGGAGAGTCGGGGTATATGGAATTGGATGTCAGAGGGGTTCTGGGGTGGAGCTGGGTTGGGTTGCTTTTGGGCAGCACATGGACAAGGGCAAGGCGAGGCAATGCCGAAGCTGTGCCGCATATAAATGTTTGATTTATGCATCCAAAATGCTTGACTCGCAGCCAAAAAGGCTTCGACAGTGAACAGTGGTTCAAAAAGAATTTAACTTAAATAAAATATAATACAACATATGTACTTGCCACCGAGATCTTAAGATATTATAATTAGTGATTTAAAAAAAAGATGTTGACAGTATTCTTTAACCAATCCAAAAAAAATATAATAAAAAATTTTATATTGTGGCCTCAGTTCTTAAATAAACACAAATTATTTATGAATAGGTAAATTGAACTACTTCCTAAAAATTCTCTAAAAATGTTGTATTGAAATAATTTTAAATAATTTAAACATAGCCACTGTTCACCTCATTGTCATGGTGCAGCTGTTGTTCTTACCTCTTTTATTTTTGTAGCTGTTGTTGCCGCTTTTCCTGCAGTTGTTTCTCTCCGAGAAGTGGAGCCTAGTGGAGTCTAGTGGACTGGCTGGGTCTGCGAGTTGTGACTATAAATGCAGTCGTCGTTTCCCACTGCCAATGGCCCCATCATAATGGCGGCACTTTGAGCTCATAGATCCCACCGACAACCAGCGACGCGGCCAGCTTATCCTGGCAATGCATCCTCGAGCTCTTCAAGCTACCCAGACCCAATCCCATCCCTGAAAGTATCATTGCTGACGAGAGGAGCACATTATCATTATCAGCTAGGGCCACCTAAAGCTCAGTTCTCTGTTGGCACTCAGTTTAGAATCCAGGTAACGCATATCTTGTGGCTGCATTTCTGCCATCTGCAATGGCCACTAAGCTTGGGACTCCTCCTTTTTAACGAAACCTCATGCAGTGACGATGGCCCATCTGGGCATTTATAACTCGTTAAATGCTCAATAACTTTATTCCCACTTGGTTCTTGGCCTGACCCCGAGGGTCTGGAGGGTCAGAAAAGGTGTGAGCTGAACGACTGAAATCAGGAAGCTTACTTAGCACTCGGTTCGAGGTGCAGGAAGACGCCTATTTAAGCTGCTTTAGGGTTTTTGGGGGCTGGTAAGAGGTAGAGAAACCCATAAATCGATAAATATAGATTATTTTCACATATTAAATCTTCCAAAATGTGTATTTTCTAAATTAAAAAAAAAATATTATAAAATTTTAAAATTGTTTAAACTGTTTAATCACATTATAACAAAAAATACATTATAATAACCGCTAATTAGTCCTACTAAAAGAATGACTCTATTACGAACATATAAATTTCTAAATTCTTTACAATCAAAAGTCTTTATCTAGAGTCTTACACAACAAAATAAATTGTCAAACAGTCCCTAACCACAAAAAATTTTCAATTCTACCAAGTAAATAGGTGTGTTTCTTTCCTAATTGTGTGTCTTTGTTGTTGTGAAAGTAACTAGTAGAATTGAACATTTTTTGTGGTTGGGCACTGTTTGACAATTATAACAGTTGATTTTTTTTGTGTTTATAGTTCCGAAAGATTCTATGGACTCTGCGAAAATAAATTTGAACTAAAACATTTCTAATGGAAATTTTCACTTATTTCGTTACTTAACAAATTTATCCACGCTCTTTTGATACAAACTTTGTTGGCCGATCCCGATTCTTAAGATAAGAGCCCATGAATAATGCATAGAATGGACTTCATTGAATGAATACAATTACAAAACTTGCGTTTGCGCAGTCTGTCCAAAGTTGGACTCAAGTTTTTTGCCTAATAAATTTACGACCACAACTTTTAGTCTCCGTCTCTCCGGTCAGCAAAAAAGTAATCACTTAAGTTTGCAAAATCCCCCATCTAAAGCTCCCGCAGAATCCCTCTAGACTCCAAGTTAGTGGGCGTCTTAATCATCATTGGCTGATATGTAGAGCGAAAACAGTCAAGTCTTTCAGGGGCCACAACTAATTTGCCAACGGATTGGAGGCAGCTCGTTCCCATTCAGCTTTTTCCCATCTCAACTCATCTTGGCAACGCCACCCGCGTGGAAAGCAATAAAGCAGCGGCTACAGTAGCAGCAAAAATAAAGAAGAATAACAAAGTTAAATAAACAAAATGTAGTCATTATTTATATTTGCAACACAGCTCAGCAACAACCAAAGAAAAAACTAGAAAAAGTTCTCTAAAAACAAGCTGTGAGACCAAAAGTTCTGAAAGTTACAGGGTGTTGGAAAATATTAAACATAATTAACAAAAAAAGTAGTTGCTACTATAAATTATGATTACATTTTATAAAAATGCTAGTAGGTACATAATTTGTGTTAATTATTTATAAATAAAATTCGAAGAGAAAAAAAGGGATGGTAATAGTATTCATTTTAAGCTTAGAATAAATAAACAAATAAATTTTTTAGTTTCAATTACAAATTAAATTATTTTAAATTAAATTAGTAAATTATTTTCTTACTAAAAAGAGTATAAATATTTAACTAAATACTAAATTTTTTTTGCATATCAATTTTTGACAATTCGATTTTTTAATTGTATTTAATAAAGTTTTCGTTTTAGGGTTTAAAAACACCCTGTACTAAAATATGCTAAAAGTTTCCTCAGACAATAGAAGCGCGTAAGAAAAGCTCATTAATTTTAGCCACCTTCTTTAACCAACCCCTCCATCGGTGGCTCATCTTCACCTCACCGTTGTTCACTCGTCGTCTTTTCCGACTTGCGCTCGCACTTAAAAATTAATTTAATATCCTCGCGTATCCTTTTCCACGCAGCCAGCTCGCATGCTCCATGGCCATAGCGAAGGGAGCGAAACCAAGTCGAGGATATATAGTGCGAACCCTCCGCCGAAGATGAGCAAGCATCCTGCTGGCAGTTCCAGGTCCTTTGTGCCCGTCCTGCTGCTGTTTAGCTCGCATGGCGGCTGTAAATATAATTACGTCGGGAAAATCCGAACCAAGGAGGATTAATTAGCGCGCATTACCCGAAGTCACCTCACGCAACCGGTTTCAGGACCAATTCCCAGGGACCAGGGTGTCAACTAACTCGGAGGTGGATGGTGTGATCCCACCTTGGGTCTTCGTTACGTGCCAAAAAAATGGGATACATTTGCTACTAATTAAGAATCCATGTTTTAAATATATGCATGTACCCGCTCCTTGTTCATCTTGTCTGTGGTTTCGAAGGGCAAGGAGCAGCCATAAAAATATAAGTAGAACATGGCGCATAAATGTTGGACCCCTAACAAATACCTCACAAGGGGTAGCGAAGTCTAAAGGATTGAATGACAGCTCCCACTCAATTTTACCCTTCGCTGTCGACAAATTTTTGGGATGAGACATCATAAATTTGAATGAATATGAAGAGACGCTAATGGCGGAAACTAGCATGAACTCTTTCTCGAATATAGCTTAAAAAATATTTTAAAGAGGTAATAAAGAAAAAAAATGTTATTATCATTAAAAAATGTATAACAAAATATCTAAAATTTAAAAACAAACTATAACAATAACAGATTGCTTTATAAAACATGAGCTTGATATTGCATAATCTTGCTTAATTCATTCCATTTAAATGCTTAAAGTAGTGCTACTATTTTATATGCACAAATTTTATTTATTTATAAAAATGTAAAGACAGTAATTAAAATCGATGAAAATTAGAAGTTATGTAGTAATAATTTAATATGATACAATATTAGAATAATATAATTTAGTTTTTAATTTGTTTGAAATAATTGTAAAATCTCTCGAATTTTCTGATTTTTTTGCAAATATAAATAAATAATACAAATCTTTCAAACAAAAACACGTCTTGACGGGGTAAAAAACTAGGGACAATCGCAATCTCAACATACAAAAGTCCTGCTATCAACTGTTGTGACGAAAATAAATACAACTTTTTATGTTTTCTTATTCGACCCGCATCAGCCAAATACAATAGTTAAGCTTCTTAACTGCACAGACATTTTCTAACGGAACGTGCCAAAACACTACAAATTTAAATTTTGTTTTATCCCTATTCATTTATTTTTCTTCAACCAACCGACTTTGAATAAAATTATAATACCGTTCGAGCGGTGTATCAAGTGTTTCAATCGGACTATCGCGTTTCGTCACTACGTGTACTGCCGCGCATAGTAATTAATAATAATATAATAAAATAAATAAAAATTAAATGAAAAAAACGGGCCACATCGCGGCAAAGAGAACTCTGTCCTTGGTTGTTATTAAAAAGATCCTGATTTGGTAAACTTTATGGGCAAGTAACCAGACAATGGGAAACGAAAACAATGAGTGGCCAATTAGAAGTGCTCCGAGATGGAGACAAATCTCGTAAAACACATAAATGTCGTCATAACAATAAAAATTCCGGTTGCAAATAAAGTGAGCGAAATAAAGTTTGAAGCGGCACTCCGAGATTTTGACTGAGATTTCGTTAACCAAAACGAACCATGGTTCCCAAAGTGCCGAAACAGACATTGAACATGTTCATAAAATCATCGCCTGTTGCTTTTGTTGATGGCTGCTATAAACCTTACTGCCACAAGCCAGCCCGGAGCTACAACCAACTGTTGGGCCGGGGATTTTACGAGCCGGGTAATGACGTCATAAAAATTAACAACTTCAAGGCCTGCCTGGGGTGCTGAAAAAAGTCTTTTGACTGGGGCAATTATTAGGTTGAAATCATCGAGAATCACAATAACAGTCTGTAAAAAATGTAATTTTATTGAGTGGGTAAGAGCTAAATTAACTGGCCATATCAAAGGCAAAATTTGAAAGGGATTATTTTTAAATAAATATAACGTAAAATATTGAAACCGAATAATACAATTTGTATGAAATATTTAAAATATGAAATAAATAATATTTACTAATAATAGTTTTTTTTGTGTTTGCTAATTTTTAAGATAAACATATTGCTGTTAAATAATCAAAAATCACCTTAAAATCTGGTATTTATCCTTTAAATTGCAATTTAAAATACCTGACTGAAACCATTAATTTGCTTACCAAAAAACCAGGACCTGGATCGGTGGAATGGAACTGCAGTGTGCAACCGCACACTCACTCGGAAGAATGGCAAAATTGCGTTGGAAAATTTACCGGCAAAACGAGCCAAAGGACGCAGACAAAATGCACACGGAACTCTCTCTGTCCTGCACTATCTCTGTTTTACTTCCGGTCCCTCTTTCCCAACCTGCATGAGTGTGTGTGTGCGTGGTTGGGCGAATATAATTTATTCGATCTGCGATAGCCGCGGCCTCTGTCCGGCATGTCTCATAAAAATTGCAGTTTAATTACTCCATCGACAGTATCAATTTAGCGAAATCTTTTATTAGCGCCGCAGATGGATTGCCATCCGTGTTAAAGCGCCATCTGTAGGCGGCTGCTGGTGAAGCGGTTTTTGTTTACGGTGTTTTGTTGTGGGAGTTTAAGGGTTAGCATTGAATACAAGACGGTTTTAAATTAATACATCGGAGTATTAGGAGAAAAAATAAATATACCAGTAAGATAAGTACAATACTTAAATATTTATTCGATTATGCAATAAATTTTTGAGCAACAAAATTTTTGGAATGCCATTTTTCATAAGAAAAGCTATACTTATTTTAAGTATTTTTACTAAAGTATGCGCAGTTTAAATGATTTTTTTAAAAGTTGTTTTTAAACAAAATTTGTCAATTCCATATCAAAACAAAATAAAAAATTTAAAAATATTTTTAAAAATACATTTTATTTGAACCATTTTATAGAGGCATTTAAAACAGAAACGGTAGTTTTCTAAGAATTGATATTAAATTAAAGAAAATCATATTAGGTATTCATTTTTTAAGGTCGTCCATTTTTTATAGAGCTACAGGTATTAATTACACTGTGCATCATTTTTAGTGCTTTTTAAATTTACCTCGATGGATGCTATATTTTTGGATTTGTTACGACTTCCCAAGTTTAACTGCGTTTTCCAAAAAGTTCCCCAACGCAAGGATTCTTAGCAAAAGGACCTCAAAGTTGGAAAAATGCTAAAATTGGTCCACTTTCCGGAGCTCTCAGAGGCAAACGGAATCATGGTTTGATTCGATGTTAAAGTTTTTTAAAAGATACACTCTTTATCTTTCAAGCCCCATACTTAAAATAATTTTAGGATTTTTTTTAAAGCAGAAATACATTTCAAAAAACATAGTCAAAAAACTGAAAACCACACCCAGAAAAAAAAATGACCTAAAATGTCAAAAAATGGCCTAGAATTTAGGTAAAATTGGCCTAAAACTGGAGCTTAGTCCTTGAATGGCCTAAAATTTAGGATTGTATGACCTAAAATGTTAGGCCATTAATGGCCTAAAATGGGGTAATTTTTGGCCTAAATTTTAGGTAATTGGCTGCCTTAAAAAATGAGAAAACCCCTATCCAAAATTTTAGGCTTTATTTGGCCTACAAATTTGTACTGAAAAATGTTCCATATTATAAAGTAAATACAGAGAAATTTATAGCTAACTCGAGGTCAATGTCGGCTTAGTCTTCAAGAAGTCGTCATTATTCCAACACACAAAAACGAGCGAAGAGGCTTCACTGTTCAGCAGTGAAATCGCTGTTTTATTCAACGATCGAAGTGGGTTACCATGCAAGCCGCGCTATAACTAGTTGGGAATTATAGCGTCGCTAGAACGGTATCAGAGTTCCGTGCAAATTTATTTAGGTAAAATGCATTAATTTTAAGGCCCACGATGACCTAAAACATTAGGCTATACGGGACCTAAATAGTAGGGCAAATATGCCAAAAATTTAAATTTTTAGGCCTAAAAAGGAACTTTTAGTCCATTTAAAATGTTTTAGGCTATGCATGACCTAAAATGTTGTCCATCATTTTTCTGGGTGCATACAGCTGCGGTCAAAATAGTAGTAGTGTTGCCGCACTGTGTATTAAAAAGTTTGTTGTTGTAATTTATCTGTTCCTGGTAATATTGTATTGATTATAATTTTACTATTAGACTAATTGGATAAAAAAAAGTAACAACATGAAACTTTTAAAAACACAAGGCGGCAACACTACTACTATTTTGACCGCAGCTGTATGTTTTTCAGTTTTTGACTATGTTTTTTGGAATTTATTTCTGCCTTAAAAAAATCATAAAATTATTTTAAGTATGGGGTTTGAAAGATAAATGGTGTATCTTTTAAAAAACTTTAACATCGAATCAAACCATGCATCCATTTGCATGAATCCTTGCGTCGGGGAACTTTTTGGAAAACGCAGTTTAACTTGGGAATTCGTAACGAATCCAAAAATATAGCATCCATCGAGGTAAATTTTTGATGCTGCATAGTGTAATTTGACTTGAATAATTTAAGCTTTATTAATTCTGATTTGTAAAGTCAAAATAAGAACCTACGGACATACTCAAATCGCAAAAACTTAATTACAAAAAAAGGAAACTCAATTAAAGATTTTTCCCATCTCCATAGGAATTTGAAAGTTCGAATATCGCACTGCCGTGCAAGGCTCAGCTGCGGATCCTCCACTCCCTGTATTGCACGGCACTCCTTCAGCCATTCCTGGCCCAAATCCCCGATGCTGGCTCTTCCAAAAAAGAACCCTGAAACCCCACCAAATGCTGCACGCTCATCCGCAAGATTTATGTATCTCAAATATGTGCAGCTGTGTGTGAGTGTCGGCTCGAGTCCGAATGCCTATGCAGCTCTGTGGTATCCAGCCTCCATTTGCAGGGTGGGGCCGTGACTCCTCCGACTCCAGCTCTATGGCCATATCCAGCTCCGATTCCGAGTCCGTGCGACTCCAGCTGTACGAGTGTAGCAGTATCTGCATCTGTAAGCGGGCCTCCAACAATGTTTTGTTATTGTGCCGCGCTTTTTAAATTTACGTGCGGCAAATGCAACATACTTCACTTACGGAATTTGCGTTAATGTGAATTTGCAGACCACTCCAGTTGGTTACCCTCCCAGCCTCGACGTCACCCATTCACCCTGTACACAAAAAGAATAAGTGTACTAAATTAAAAAAAAATTGTGAAAATTTGTACTGTTATGTTATTGTTATTATTGACATTTCGAAATGTCTTAATGCTATATATAGAACTAGTTTTTTGAATAAAATAAAGAAGGTATTAAAAAAATGATCTTTATTAAAAACAAAAGTCTTTAGAAATTCCCACTTAAGGGGACTTTTTTTAACCTATAAGGGTTTGTGCTGGAATTTCGCAACTTGGCATGTTGATTACATAGTTCTTATATAATTTTAACCAATTTAAGTTTTTTTTTAATCTTTTAAAATGGCGGCCGTGGGAATTCTTTTGTCAAGCCTTTTTTAAAAAAAAGTATGCCAGCTGCGGATCGTCCACAGGTCGCTGTGTAGATCCGATTTTTATGAAACTAAATGTATTTTGTTAAAAAATAATGTAGAAACTGTCTGAATCTAACTTACATAGAATATCTCAAAAACTCTGGTTGGGGCACTCTTTCAAAGTCAAAATCAATTTTTTTTTCATATTTTTCTTACTGTTTTTGCTTTACATAAAATACTTAAACATACAAATTTTTACATAAAGTAGGTTCAGACAGTGGACAATTTCATTACAAACATTTCTGTAAAAGCAGCATGATGATCGAAGCATTACTTTTGAGATACACGATCCGCAACTGAGGAAAACATAGTTTCGCGAAAAACGCATTTAAAGTAATAAAAAATATCTACTGCACAAGGAAGATGGGTGCCGTCATCCTGGTATAAGTTCCAAAATAGTTCGAATTTCTTCGTGAAACACATTCTTAAAGAGTTATACTACCAATTTAAATAATAAAAAAAATTGAATTTTGTTTGTTTTCTATATGTCTGCCCCCTTAAAACAATAGGTTTTTAAAATCATGTATTTCCTTTTTCTCCCAGTGCAGCTCTCTACTCTTTGGCGGATTGCTTTCATTCTGCATTTGCATGCTGGCCGCCGACGCATCGCAATGAATGTGGATGTGCGAAGGGGATGGGGCCAAAAGATGGGAAGGGGGAATATGTGCAGGGCACAAGTGCAGCGGCCTCGAGTTTATACAAATGCACTATGAGTGCATGTTGCTATTGTCAGAAATCGTATCTATCCAATTTATGTGGAATATAAGACCAAAGGCGTTTTTAATTCTTTAAATATAAAGGGCAATGAAAAATAAATTTCCAGTGGATTGAACATATTTAAATACTTTCAATACTTACCATTTTGTCAATTATTTGTAATCATTTTTATGTAAAATTTCTGGTAACTGCTTTTTTTTTTTATTTATTCAATTCACATGAGAATTTTTTATTTAATTAAAATATTTTTATTAATTCATTTTAATTTTTATAGGTACCTACTTTTTTTAACTTATTTCAAGACTTATTACTGTGATATTTCATAATTTACTATATCTTTTCGATTGCAAAACGTAATTTTCAATAGTATAATAAACTGTTAACGTTTAGAAATTTTTCTGTTAGATTCAAAGATTCAATGAAATATTCTCGTTTAAAAATTCGTAGCATACATATCGGAGCTTTTGGTTACAGGATATCAACTAGCCGGTGACCTGATAATTTATGAAGCATTCATGTTGTTGCAGGGATTTCGCTTGGTGTTTTTTGCCGTCCTGCTGTTGTTGTTTTTATTTGTGTTGTTTTTGCAGTGCCTGTGATGCATCCCAACTTTCAGCTACAAGGTACAACAACGTGCATTTGTCGGTGTCGGACTCTCTCGCTCGCTCCCGTTGTCCATCTCACTCCCTCCAGCCGCTGCAACTGCATCTGTGTGCGCTGGTTTGAAATGTGTGTGTGCGTACGCAAATGCAGCCATGATTTATGATCTGAAACAATATTGAGCGCACGAAAATTTATGGAGTGCTCCGCTTTGCAAATAAAACGAAATAAAATTTTTTGTCAGTTGTATTTTTCGTTTCAATATTTCTGACTGTCTCCCCTTTGCTGTCTGTTTTTGTTTTTTGTCCTCATGACTGACCATTCATCCTTTTGTGTCCATTCATTTCGCTCTCGATTTATTTCGTTTCCGTATCCTGTGTGTGTGCGACTCCAAATGTAATTCGTAGGCGTCGCCACTCCCCTTTCGTGGGGACAGGTCCTGAGATGGTCAAAAATGCATTCGGGCTTAATATTTGTTCTTTATTGCAGCGATCGGACATAATATATTTGAGATTCCAAGTGGAAATTTATGACAGCATAGTGAAATGCTCTCTCAACTTACGTTTGTCCTTTAACAATTGCAATAAATATTCTTTTTTGGTAGGGGTAATAAATAACACTGTGGATATTTCAATCGATGAGATCTTTAATATATAAAACTCAAGACTCAATTTCAATCTTATTTCCTTGAGCATCAAATAATTTTATTAGCATAAAATCCCAATTCATAAAAGAAATAATATAAAATTTGTATTTGTATAGACCAACAAGAGGTCTTTAAATCGTAGAAATCCATTCGTACTGCAATTTGTAATCATGTGTTATTTATTATTGATAAAATTATGGCAATTATTTATAAAGAAAATTGTTTTTTAAACATAAAATGCATAAGATCACAACAAGATCATGATTAATGTTTCTATATTTTCTAATCTTCTTATCTGAACTAACCCCATAAAAAATAAGAGCTCGAGGAACTCTGAACCCTTATCTGAGTTCAGCACTTCACTTACCTCTTGCAAGCCGTTCTCCCCTGCCCTTTCGTTTACCAAAGAAAAGGAGATAGAGAATATCTGGATTTGGGAAGTATTTCATTTGCAAGTGACATCTGTGAGGGGGC
Organism: Drosophila takahashii; assembly: GCF_030179915.1. Taxonomy (NCBI): domain Eukaryota; kingdom Metazoa; phylum Arthropoda; class Insecta; order Diptera; family Drosophilidae; genus Drosophila; species Drosophila takahashii. Next base: position 11,292,791 of record NC_091681.1, read on the forward strand.
GCAAGGATAATTCGAACATATATCATGTTCAGTTTTTGGTCAATCGATTTGTATTCGATTGAGGCTTATCAGCGACTGGCGAAGACTAAGGGGAAATATGGGAGTGTGGCATGCTCAATTGAAGGCCGTCACGCTTTGCTCGGAAAATGGATTCGACTATGAGAGACTTCCTTCCAAAGGATCCCAAGAATGCGACTACTGCATATCTATCACCAGCAGCATCGCCAGCAGCCCAAAGCCACAACAACCCCAATAAAAGACAAGATGGTATTTCACCATTTTGCTGCTTCTAAGGCCACCATATGGATGCAGATTAATGCGGGTGTGAAGGCGATGCGTTCCCCAGGCTGCACATTAATTCGATGTCTTTGCTCTTCTGTGGGGTTAGGAAATCTATTTATGTTTGATTTCCAACAGCAAATGCAGTCACATGCCACTTCGCACGTGACTTTTTTGAATTAAGAGTCTAGCTGGAGCCTAATAAAAGTGTGTTAGCAGGAAAAACTCATTTCTTAAAATAGTCAGGCAATTTATTTATTGTTATACATAAGCTGAAAGAGTTTTAGTATATCATGGGTGTACTTGAAATCGCTACCGGTATTTTGAAAAACAAAAGGGTAGGCTTTATTAAATTTATTTCTTTTTAGCAATAATTCAAAGTCAAATAGAATATTTGTTTCTGTCGAAAATCCGACATTGATTTGTTGAATGTCGTTGTCCCTAGAATCTGCGAGATTTCCTCTGTACAGGCAACCTATAGCTTTGAGACAAAAGTTTATGAGCAGGCTCAGTAAAAACACACTCCGATTAATTTCTGTTGCTATCGATGTCCATTTGAGTTCGTGATTTTAGATGTATTATTAAACGCATTTTATTGTAGCTGTGAAGAACTGTAAACTAATCCTTAAACACTGATACGCTCAATTTAATTCAAATGTAGGGAAAAATAAATCGAATAGGAAAGCAACAAAATCAGATTTTAAGGAACGTGTTAACGGTTTTCTTTTAGCCTTTAAAACAATGTTTAAAAGTCTAAAGATATAAAAGTTAAAAGTGCTGCTCCCAAAACAAGAGTATTTCTTTAAATGCTAAAAATATTAGAGTATTGAATTTAGTCATTATGAAATAATTTCCAATTCCTGCATATTATTGTTAAACATTATCTATTTATCTGTATGCTTTTTATACCCTTGCAGAGGGTATTATGATTTCAGTCAGAAGTTTGCAACGCAGTGAAGGAGTCGTTTCCGACCCCATAAAGTATATATATTCTTGATCAGCATCACTAGACGAGTCGATCTAGCCATGTCCGTCTGTCCGTCCGTCTGTCCGTCTATCCGTCTGTTCGTCCGTCTGTCCGTCTGTAGGAAAGATAAAAAAAAAAACGTAAAAAAAATCTAGCTCCGGTGTTTTTTGAAATTTTACCTTCTACTCTTGGGAATATTTTTTTTTTTATATATTTCTGAATTTTGTTTTTTTTGTTTTTTAAATCGGATCATTATATAAAGCTGCCATAGGAACGGTCGAAAAATTAAATGGAAATTAATGGGAAAAAAATTATATCTTTGTTGGTTTTTATTACATTTCCTTCTACTCTGGGATATGACTATTTTGAAATATTTCCGAATTTCGATTTTATTTCGAACTACTATATCATATAGCTGTGATAGAAACGATCGAAAAATTAATGTGAAATAATAAGAAATTTAACATTTTTGCGATTTGTAAATTAATAGAATGATCTGCAAGGGTATATAAGCTTCGGCTTGCCGAAGCTAGCTTCCTTTCTTGTTTTAACTTAACCTTTTCCGAAATCTGAAATTTAATAAACCCATCGAAACATTTTAATTCTCGGCATTGTCTTACGGTTTCTTTTCCTGCATTCAACATATGCCCTAAAAAACCGATCCGATCCGTCAGTGTCTTAGTGCTCACATCTGTGGAACCTTCAGCACTTGCCGAAGTCTAAGTGTTCTGGCATCCTGCATCAGATGCCAATAAATCATAAGGACGCAGGCATCACGAAGAGAAGAAAAAGAGCAGCCTGTGCGAAGATATCCTGCTCTAATTCTGCCTGAGAGAACCAAAGGAACGCATTACTGTCGCAGGAAGCCGGCGGCGAAATTCGTAGCGCTGAGTCGAGTGCGTCTGTTTTGCATATATGTAAAGGACCTAGGAGCCATAAAACAGCAAGGACAACGCACAGCAGCGCGGGTAGTGAGAATAAAACACAAAAAAATTAAACTGAACCCATATAATATTTTTTCCATATTTTTGTCGTATTTTTTGTGCCTTGGCGTTGCATGTGGTGCATATGATTTATGATGATGCGAGCGAAAAACGTCACGATGACAACGGCAGCGAGGAAGCAAATAAAACAGCAGGCTTAAGTATCTCACAGATACTTTCGCATCCAAGGCGCTGCGGTGGGGCAATTAAAAGCCCATACTCAATGGACAAATAGTCTTGGCTGCATCGTTAAAAGGAAATATTAATTTGTGATTTCTTCACGCCGCCACTTGCAGCTAATTTATTATTAATTGAATTTCAAGGGGCAGCCATTGGGTTTGCTATGAGATTGGCGCCTGTAAATGTCGCACTCAGAGAAACAGTAAGCAATATTAGTAGGTACACATCGTGATTTTAAATATAAAAGATATAGATAATAAATAGCAAAAATAAAATACAAAAAACAGAAAATAACAATTCTTATTTAAGAAACGTAATACATTTTTATATTAGAGAGGTAATATTATCTATAGTAATAGTAATATTATTATTAATATTTTTGCGAAATATTTTAAAACTTGTTCTAATAATTCAATAATTTTTTAATATCTAAAAAAAAACCATACGTTTCAGGAATATACAATTTTGTGAATATTTTTATAAAGATATTTAAAAGATCATAACTTATACCGATAACTTTATATGCCATCTTTGAATATTATTTGAATATCCTTAAAATTCCATTTTGAAAAGTATCCTTTCTTTCAATTTTCGATACATTACAGATAAGAATGAATGACCAATATTTATGATTGCGCAGAAGCCATACACTCGCCGCTTTCAGCTCCCTGCATTCCCTTCTCATCATATACAGAGTTTTATGTTCTATTTATGTTGTGCAAACGATGCCCCATAATCGTAAAAATATCAAAACAAATCGTTAAAATCGATCTCCCTCGTTTGCCAATCGATTTACAATCCCCCGCTAACTCCCCCAATAGTATCTTCATTTGTGGAGTTTTGCCTTCACGGGACGCGTGTCAATCGAGCGAGTCTGTTCCCATATTGAAAGTATCTGTGTATCTCCCATCTACGTACATATATGTTCTTTGGCGTCTCTATTTGTATCTTCATCGGGGCTCGTGTGTGTGCTTGCCAATGCCGGCAGCCCCAACCAGAAGAAGCTCATAAATTTTGTGACTTAATTAAGTTGGCATCACTTGAAAATTGTTTGAATTTTTTGTTGCTTCTCGGGTTCCTGCTCTTTGCTGTTGTTCTCTGTATAGCGTTTATAGATAATAATTGTAAGAGCCCATAATTGAATCAATATTGATTTATAATTATTGAACCGACTCAAGTGCAGCGCCCGCAGACAAAACTCAGAGGAGATAATAAGTGAGTGCAACAAATTGTTAATTTAATTAGCCTTTAAATATGTAGCAAAATGTATGGGAAATTTATCATCCGTGATATTTTTAAAGCAGAGATGAGCAACATTTTATTTGACTCTTAATTTTAAAAATGTTTTATATTCCTGTAAATTTTGAAATATTTTTTTTTGTTTTTAAATTTTGTTTCATAAGATTTTTTTGCATTTAAAACTTTTTTATATGCCTTTATAAAAATATTTAAAAGGGCATTTATGATATTCAAACATTTTAAATTTCGTAATTTCAAAAGATGGTTAAAATTGCCTTTTAATTTAAATAAAATAACGAATGGGAGCTAGTCAGTGCTGACAAAAAAAAAAGGATAGAATCAAAATAAAACGTATAAACCAGATACAATTAAAGATTTCCGAAAATTAAGAGCTTAATTAAGCTTTTTCGGCTGGATCTATAAAATTATTAACAGATCTGTCCTAAAAAAGGCTAGAATTGGCAGGCCTGGATAATAATTTTTAATTTAATTAAGTCATCGTTGTTCGGTTAAAAATCTTCTGCATCACTCAGCTATTTACTGAACAAATAAATTGAAAATCCACGTTTTCAGCCTGAACAACAAAAAATGAAATAGAGTTGTTTGTTTATTTACCAAAGCGATTGGATGTGTTGGGGGAAACTCACACACCCAGAAAGAGGTGTGGAAGGTGGAAAGGCGAATGAGGAAATTTTCGCAGCATGCCGCAGAGTCTCCTCGACGTCTCCCACTGCTACGCTGGGCGAAATGAGGTGCCACATGATATGAGGGCGCTCTGGCGTTCTGTTTATCCAACGGGGGTCGCCAAGCCGAATGTTTGTTTTTATAGACTAATTTTTATGGGGCCACCGGCACCCCCAAAAACATTTCTGGTGTTTGTTTTTCTTTCCGGATTGCTCAACACTTGTTCCAGTAGCTGTGTGTTTACGAGTCCATTCCGCCGATTCGGCCTGCCACACACAAAATAATCATCATAACAAGGCATTAACTTGCTCATTAGCCAGCCCAGGCGGACAAAAAGGATTCGGTTACGGGATCATAAAGCCATCACAGCTCACCGCCCGCTGAAAGGGATAAGGCCTGGTCCATAATTAAGAAGTTGGCTATGCAAAAACCCATGGAAAAATTGGAACAAACTTTGGTGAACCTGGACTACCTGGCTAAATTAAAATCACCCTCTGTGCACGGCAAGTGCCAAGACATTGTCACACATTATCCGCCGGCGAACTTTCCCGAAACAAAAGGAAACAAAGGGTTGCTTCGTCCTGGGCTCAAAGACAAAGTTTAACGGTGGCAATAGGCAAAGGAAGGAGCGGCAAACAAAGTGGCAGCTGCTGACGCGCCCTCGGCTCAATTGCAATTACGGCAAATTACTTTATTACATCCGTAATTGTGTGACCATCGAGCGTGCCATTTTTCGGGCTCTGGAATTAGTGCGAGCGCCACAAGTGGTTCAGTCCTTTCTGGCCCACTCCACGGCAACTACTATACTATATTAGTAAGCCTGGCCGCCCTGTTCCTGTCTATTTTCTTGATGTACTTATTTCTTACGGCCAACCACTTTCACCAATGCACACGCACAGCCTCCAACGCCGCCGGCAATTTCCCAGGTTCTCAAATCCGTCGGCAGTTGTCACGTAATAAGAAGTTTAAGCACGCAAAGTAAATATTCAATTTTTTTTTGTATATCAATAATTTATTAAATTTATAGTATTGTTACAGTACAATTTTGTATTTTTTTTTTATGTACTATAGATTTAAATACTTAAACATTTTAGTCGAAAAAAAAGGACTTGAAAAAATGAAAGTACATTAATGAACTCAATTAATTAATTTGAAAGAAATATTAATGCTTAATAAAACTTAAGGATTGATATTGTTTCATATAAATTTCTCCATAACATAATTGTAAGATTTCAAATCAATATGGTTCAAAATCGGAAAATCATTTTGATATGAACACAGATCGGACCAAAATTGATATGAAGACATATTCAATGGATCACTATTTTTGGTCATTTTTTTTCTCTGAGTACATATTTTTTTCACACATTTTCTTAACACAAACCTTTTTATCTTAATTTGAGTCTAGCAATTTGCTAAAAGAACATTGCTTAAAAATAATACGCATTTTATAAAATTCATTCTCATGGACCAAATCTGAAGTAAAATATTCGGGCTTATTTTTGTTAATTTTGAAATTTAGTTTCATAAAATTATTAATAAAGATCAGATCTCATCAGTCAATAACTTGACTTCCCAAATACTTCTGTAAGTATAAACGAATTTTTTATGTATTCTCGCATAATTATTAAATCTCTTTTCAATTTGCCGCTTTCTTGTCTGGTTCTTCGGCGAATCAGATAATTCTGAGTCATCGAATGGTTGTTAATTTGTGATCAACCCGTGCCCGGCTAATTGCCTTAGATCGTGATCACGATCGAGATCGGGATCATGTCTTGAATCGAGTGGGACTTATGCTGACGTCACAGCGGAATCAGTGGAACTCCCCCTCTCAAAATCATGGGGGAAACGCGCGCCAAAAACTCGCGAGTCGCTCTTTTACGCAAACTCTCTCCGGCTCTCTCTTTCTCTCTCGTGCTCCTTCTCGCTCTCAGCTCAGCCATGTTTATTTATGATGTAAACAAACCATTAAAGTGAGAATTACGAGCGCAGTCGCAGTCGCGGCCATCATGGCAGCGGCGTCGGCAGCGTCGCCGGCAGCGTCGCCGGCAGCGCAGCAGCGCTCTTTCACTCTCTCACTCTCGCAATGCTTTATGGCTGCCGCGAATGGTTTATTGCCAACCCCCTTATACCCCCACCCACACTCACACAATCTGAGTCGGCGCTGGCTCTCTCGCGAGAGTGTGGGAGAGAGCAGCTGTTCTGAGCAAAGCATATGTGGTGGGAAAGAGTGAAATGCAAGGTGGGAGGGAGAGGGTGACAACAAGCCCCGCCCCATTTTAGTGTTGCGTAACGGCTGCTTTTGGTTTCCTTTGAATTTCGATTCTGGCTGCACTAGTTTCGGGACATTTTCCAACTTTATTCTAATGAGAAACCTGTTAGAGGAGCCCCAAAGAAAGCGAGATGAAGACAAGGTGAGAGCGAGATAGCGAAGGCGAGAGAAATTTACGGCTACACGTGGTCTCCGCTTTCATTGAGAAACATCATTGTTTATGGGCGTTTACTTTTCGAGGATCTGGATTTACGACCTCTCAAGTGGCTCGCGTTCGAGTGAATTTCCCCATCGTCTCGTCGCAATCTCACTCATCCTAACACCCGCTCACTGTTTTTGTGAGTTTTATGTCGGCGCTGAACTTGAAAATTACTTTATTAATCATTTAGGAATAAGCGCGTCTATTAGAGGGCATTTATCATCGACAGGAGGGTGAGGGATGAAAACGAAATTAGGCAAATTTTTAATTAAATTAGAATGAGGCACAAATAATGATTTACAATAAAACTGTTCTTGATTGTCAAACATTTTCAGCCTAAAAAAACATATTTAAAAAAAATTGTTATATAAGAAGTTATTTTTATTTATTTCTTTCTTTTTCTTGATTTAAAATTGTTATATAAGAAGTTAAGTTTAAAATAAATAGCACAAATAAAACTATTGAGTAGTTCAATAGAGTGTGTTAGACTAAAATAAATTTATCCTTTAAAAATTGTGAAAAAAATTTAGTAAAAGAAGAGTACATTTTATAATTATGTCATTACCATTAAATGGGTTTTATCTCTAAATTGCCATTTCTTGTAAAAATGATTAGTGATTCGATAAAATATAATAGAATAACGCAAACTGCAGGACGCTATCAATTTCAAGTGCACAGCTCCGGGAGAACGGAATATCCGAAATGAAAAATGTATGAAAACTTAGTTCATTTACTTAATTATTTAGTCATTGAACGAAGCTAATTTTAAAATTATAATTACATCGTAAATAGCGGCGGTTGACTTTTCGAGGGTCAAACATCTTTTTTCAAAATTACTCTCAGCATTTCCTATTATCGTAATTGAAATAAATCAGTTAATAAAAGTCATTCACCATATCTGTTAGAGCTATTAATTGCAACATTTTCAATCTATAATCATTAAATTAATTGAAAAAATTCATCTTTTAGCCCAAAAGCAACATGGCTATTGAACATCTCATGCCATTTTTTAGCCCCAGCTGTCTTTTGGCCATATCAAATGATCCGATTCAGCGCCATTTTGGCAAACGGGTGTGGAGGGGCGCGTTCGAAGTGAAGTGGAGTGGAGAACTGCAATCCCAAAGCGCAAGTTGCGATGGTCATCAATTAAATCCATCGCAGCAGCCAGCGTCCAACACCTCGGAACGTCTCACCTTACGCCGCCTTCCCGTGGCGAGTGGATATGGCCCCGCTCTACGGGTCCGCCAATTAATCAAAATCGTCGCCGTGTGCAGTCGCCGGAGTCCGGAGTCGGAGTCGGAATCGCAGGATCGGAGTAGGAGTTGGGTGGCAGCGCTGCGGAGTGGGAGTGGGGTGGTGTGGGGCTAAAGAAATGTCGTTAACTTAAGTGTCCAATTAATTAAAATCGCATTTAACAGCCGCCAAGCTGCGAAAACCCATTAAGATAGTTTGTCACAAAACACATGAATGCCCTCACCCAACCCCAACTCCTTCTGTATATTTAGCCCCTTTCCCAACCTCCGGCTATTTACTCAAAATGGAAACTTTGCTCCTTGAGGTTTTGGGGGCTTCTCTTTTTTTCTTTTCAGTCTTGAGCCTTGGAAACTTCATTGTGCTTCGGTTTTCTTTTTGATATCTTCTCCTTATAAACCCGTGCTGTTGTTGCCATTGTGGCTTTCATTTTTGGCCGTCTTAAGTTTGGTGTGTGCAAGTTTATAAATTTGAGCTGCTCGCTCATGTGGTTGTCTGGTTGTTCGTTGTGGGTTTTGGTTTTTGGTTGTCTGTCCTGGCGATTTCACACTCAACTTCTCCGCAATAAGATTAATTTCGTGGGCATTGCCACTCTTTCTTGGGTTCTTCTGAGATACCTTGAAACCTTTAAAGCCAGCCAGGCATGCTTCGTTAGGGCTTAAAATTAATTCTTTATTATTTTTTATTTGAAAGGACTTAATTAATCTTGAGCCAGACTGAGTGCTGGATGTATGCTAAAAATATTTAGGAATGTATAAACAATATGCTGTGAGAATAAACAAAATAAATTCATTATTTAAAAACATTTTATTGTTTTATACACTTTCTTAAATTAAAAAAAAAATTCATTTCAACCAAAATTTATTTATTTAATATCTACCTGAAAAGATGGATAAAATATAAATGAAATAACGAAAAGAAAACATTGCAAATATTTTGCCCTAAGCTTTGCAAACAAATAATTTCAGACCTCTTTTGAAGAATGACTATGCATAGGAAGCTCGGCAGAAAGAGAAACATTCATTAATTTACTGCACTTTGAAAATTCTCTTGAGGGGCTAGCAAAATTTTTTGAATTGTTTTGTTTTTCCTTGTGTTTTAATGCGGGTCCGCAGTGAAAATTTATGAACTCAAGAAACTGAAATTTCTTCTTCTTTAAGTTGGTCCTCTTCTTTCGGTGGCTTAGTACACAAGTGTTGCCCAAGAGAGAGTAAACAAAAGTTTTACAAATTTTTTCGGTCTGCTCTTTTATTGTTGCTGTCTTGGCAGTAACTACTAAACATTTGCCAGTTTCTCATTTAATTTATTTTTCGGACACACAATTTATTGTGCCAGCGCTCGAATGTGAGGCGACGTCTTATCAAATAATTGCTGGCCAGCAAATTTTTTCAACAATTAAGCGGTAAAGGACTCTATTCCACCTTTCTGGGGGGTGGCTTTGACTTAACAACATATTTTTGGCTGGTGCCCTTTTTTCTTGTGTGTTTCTACAATCACAAAGTTTTAAATATATTTTTTTGTGCTTCGCCTGTTGCTTTCAGGTCCTTTTTCCGGTCTTATCTTTATAGCCTCGTTTAGTGGCTAGCGGAAGAATTATGTCGCACAATTCTTTTTATTTCCCATGTCATAATTTTGTTGGTCCACCCCAATGGCAGGAAAAACAAGCAGTGTGAAAAATTCGCATGAAATATACAAAAAATTACTCACGAATTAGTGCGAAACTTGTCTAGTTGATAAGACCGTGTGATATATAGGGGCGAGCATCTCCTACCTGGAGGGTCACTTCCAGGCCCCACCTCATCCCCTCCCACTCCGGGCCACAAGCACCGGACAGCTGGCCGGGGCATGACATCGATCATTTTGGACGCGTGTGCTGCTCCGTGGAACCTGCAACCTGATGCCTTCGGCCAAGTTCACCGCAGCTTCGGAGAAACGATCGCGGGAAAGGAGAAGAAGTTAGCAAGGCTCACACTTAAAATACTTTGTTTTCTCCAGTGTTAATAATTTTTTTGATTGAAACTAAGTTTAATCATAAAAGTTGATCGATAAATTAATGATCAATTGTTTAATTTACAAATTAATTTATAACCATATATGAATATATTTATTAATTTGGAAAATACTACACACCCAGAGAAATGTGGGACTATTTTTTAGGTAACGTATGACCTAAAAAATTTAAATAAACTAAAATTTCAGATTTAGGTAATGGGTTACCTGAAAATATTAGCATGTGGACTATGTTCCTACTTTTTAGGTAAAGCTACAAAGATTTTTATAGGCCATCGTGTCCTTAAAATTGGTCCATAAGACCCAAAATTTAGGAATAGTTTAAAATCGATTTTTACTCACAATTTAATACAAATAATGGTTCTTAACAGTGCTGCCATTTTGTCCTCTTTCCGGACAGATCTGTCCCTTTTTTAACGACTTTATCCGGAAAAAAATTCAAACATCCCCTATCCGGAAATCTGTCCTTTTTTCAAAAATAAGGTTTTGAGTGTTATTTTTGCTAGTCGAAAGTGTATAAACCTGCTTTTATATGCTAAAACGCCGTTTTAACCATTATTCTTATAGTTCGGCACTTTAAAAATAATTCTTTTTACAAATTTTCAAAGAGATGTAATGCAGTCGATGGACTTTCTTTATAGTACGATTTTTTCTGTAGCAAAAATAGAGGAAAACACTTTAAAAAGTTCTCAATTTTTACTCTCAGCCTTTTTGTCAGAAAAAAATTTCATATTTGAACGACTCTTATTCGGGTTTGACGCAAATATTGCATTTTTTTGTATTACCAATATAGTTACTTGAAATGCTTTTATTATTTTAATAATTTTAGATTATTACGTATACGCACAAAAATTGACCATGGTAAAATGATCAAACGAAGAAGGTTGTGAGTCGGGCGCAATAGATCATTACATAATTGAATTTAATATAAAATCCATTTATATTAAGTAAATATATCACCCTTTGGTAAAAACAGAATAATGGAGGCGCATTTAGGGGAGAGTGGGGGAATTTCGTCACAGGGGCAATTTCGTCACCTGCAATATCTCGGAATCCATAAGTTGTAAAAATATATAATTTTTTTGTTTTAGTCCTTCAAGACGGCCAGACACAACCAATGCATTTGTTTTGCACAGAAGGCCAAGATAATTAAGCTATAATATTAAATGTGTTTTAACAGTTCAAAAGCTACATTTAGTTCTCGACGAAATTGTTTCTGTATGCCACAATTCAAAAGGAATAAGATACACGATTTTTTATATAATACACAGTGCTATAATGTGCATTTCTGCGTCAGTGATTTTTAACTTCGCGCCTAATTTCGCAAGAAAAATAATTATTTCTAAAAAAGTACGGTCTGGGGAAATTTCGCCACCCTACGCTAAGGGTAAATTCGCACCTATTTTAAATACATATTTTTATATTTGACGAGCTGGCTAACGAACAGACTACCAGCAGCAGCAACAAATATAGGACGTCAACAAAAATGGTACGCTTAATCAGTGTAGCATATTTTTAGGCGTTAAACTCCCTACATTTTTCAGGTGACGAAATTTCCCCAGTTGTGTGGTGATTTTACCCCCCTGTGTGGTGAGATTGCCCCAGTATATTGGTTTTACATTTTATTTTTTTATAAATCACCAAGCTAATTAAAAAAATAGGGGAATGTCACATTTTAAAGTTTGGTGCTAACCGCATTTAACAATAAAAATAGAAATATGATAACGTGTCTCAAGATGGACAAAAAATAGCTTTGAAAAAATGCTGACGAAATTCCCCCACTCTCCCCTACTTTTGTCCTTTTTTTGTCCTTTTTTAAATTTTTTTGTCCCCTTTTTCCCTGTTTTTTTTGGCTTTTCTGTCCGGTTTTTCAAGCTAAGTGATGGCAGCACTGGTTCTTAATATTAAGGAAAAAATTATTCGTTTTTTAAGTTTAATATATAAACATTTGTTTAGACTTAGCTTAAAGCTAGTGATAAACAAGAGAGAACGCTATAGTCGGGTGCCCCGACTATCAGATACCCGTTACTCAGCTAAAGGGAGTGCGAAGGAGATGGAGAAAAACTTTGATCCGCCGTAACTTTTTAACGAATGGTCCGATTTAAAAAATTTCTTCTACATTTCGATAGGTATTGATAAACACAATAAAACTGCATTTTTACTTTTCCAAAATATTGAAATTTTTAAAATCGTATATAAGCGATTGTGGGCGTTAGAGGGGGCGTGGCACCCTTTTGAAACAAACTTGCGCTGCGTAGGAACTCCTATAATCTGCATGCAAAATGTCAATCTTCTAGCTTTTATAGTTTCCGAGATCTCAGCGTTCATACAGACAGACAGACAGACAGACAGACAGACAGACAGACGGACAGACAGACGGACAGACGGACATGGCTAGATCGACTCGGCTAGTGATCCTGATCAAGAATATATATACTTTATGGGGTCGGAAACGCTTCCTTCTAGCTGTTACATACTTTTGCACGAATCTAATATACCCTTTTACTCTACGAGTAACGGGTATAAAAAGTTTCAATATATAAAATCAATAGCAACGTGGAAATCTAAGACTGCGTACAAAATATAGTCCACATGACCAACTTTTAAGGTAATGCATGGCCTTGGCGCCTTTTTCTGGCCATGTTTCCTAAAATTTTAGGTAATTAGGCCCCTTTTTAGTCCATTTTGTTTTCTGGGTGCAGTTTGTAATATGTAGAATTTTATTAAAATTAATATGTACACATGCCCTACAAATGATACACATTTAACAATTCTTAATAAAAATGGTCAAGTATACATATGTGTAGACTAGTTTTTCAGAGTGCATTTCGGTGTTTGCGTTCCAGCCATCTTGTGGTCCAAGGTGTGTCACATCTCTTTTGTGTCGCACATTTGTCAGAAATTAATCATGTTCTTGTTGTCCCGCATGGCAGTGTGTGTGTCCATGATATATTGGTCGCAGAGAGAGAAAAAGAGATCCACGGAAAGGTTCGGGCTCGATCTGCAGTTGGGGATCCGCTGGGGTATACGAGTGTAAGAAATGCAATTAAGTGCGATCGCAAACACACGACTTTGGTGGCGCAATTAATTTTCATTAAACAAAAAAAGGAAAAGGACTTAAATACAAACCGGATCTCGTCAAACCGAAACTGCACCTTACCGGGGATTTTCGTGGTATTTAGAAGGGCCTATTATGTTTGTCAAGGTGTACCATTTTTTAAACATTTATTTATTACCCCATTTTCTTAAAACATTAATGCAAAATGCATATTACCATATCTATTGAATGCTTTTACTTTTACTACTACTACGACTACAGCAAATATTATTTTTAGTTTCCCCTTTTGCATATCTGCAAGTTCATTTGACTCCACCGCAATTGATCGCTGGCCATGCGACATTAATTGATATTCTTATCGCCAATCGATGACGATTACCTTTGTGCGATTACTTACTTACTCACATTGCATTGCGTTCGGTTCAATCCACTTTCAATTTGACAGCTGCGACAGACAGGTGACAACCCATAACTCACGATCAACAGACCCGGCTCGATCCGATCCCATACCATCTCATCCTCGAGCTCCATGTCCGCTTCTTTATTTATGCAACCGTCCTACGCGGGCGGGGGCGGTGAAGGAAACGGGGAGTGGCAGGGATTAATGCCAGACACGATTCATTGCGATGCCAAGTATTTTGGCTTCGATGGTCAATGGAACTTTGCAAGAAAAAAGGAATCCGGAGGAGAGTTACGGGGCAGGGGGCTCGGGGACTGGGGCCTTGGCGTTCCTTTGCCATAATATAATTGATGATATTGTCTTTTAATTCGCTGAATCTGTCGTGTCTGGCATGGCGATTTAATTGACTCTCTGAATTTGCATCCCATCAACTTATCGATAAATGTTATCTGACTGTGTTTAACAGATGTTTGATGGCAATGGGTGATTGCAGCAATACCAAATATAAATCTTTTGAATTAAATAAAGCAAAATTTCTATTACTAAAAAATCACTAATATTCGAAAAAAAAGGTAATAAATGTATTAGTGTATGTAAATTGCAAACGATTTCTGAAATCAATTTCCTTTGCTCTCCGATGCTGGGAGTAAAAGCGGTCTTTTAAACTTGTGTGGTTTTTTAGACAATTGAACAAATTATATAAATAAAAAAATTGAGATATTTAAATAAATCCATATGCCTAATAGTAAACGTGACTGCGATGGTCGGATACATATTCCATTTAAATTTTGGTTACCTAATCTCCATTCTCTGCTCTGAAAAAAGGTTTTCCACCTTTCCTGCTTGTCGGGCAAAACAAATTAGAGATTTGAGCGAGTTATTTACGACCCAAAATGGTTGATCTATGATGGGAATTAAGGGTTCAGTACGCCGCGCGATGGGGGATGATGTCTCAAAGGGGGAAGGGGAAATAGAGGGATATGTGTTCGTATATATATATTTCGAGTATCGCACTGATGGTCTGAAGTTGGCCAGCTAGTTTTCGGTACCAAAATCACCGCATGGCCAAGAGTCGCAGGCCGTCATTTATCTTGTTTTGCCGTCTTCTTATGCTGCATCAAAAATTCAACTGCAAACCGGCCAAATAAATCAGTGCACTTGTCGCAGTGAGCGAGAAAGAGAAGGACAGCTGGGGCGAGATAGAGACAGCGCGATGTGTCAAGTGTATTTTTGGACCTCGACAACTCTTTTGCTTTTTGGCATCTTGAGCATTTCTTCGGGGGATTTCCTTCTCCGCTTAACAGGGCAATCCTTAGCGCCAAGATTTATGACATTTTAGTTGGCAGCATCTTGGCGAAATCTTATCGAAATTTCAGCTTTTCTCTGGGCATCGGCCAGCTCTGCAGTGCATATTTTCAGCATGACCTCAGTCGAAATGAGCTGCGAACTGAAAATCTCTTGTGTCGCCACCAAATCTAAAACCTTCCCTTCTCCTCTTCTCATCTTTCTTCCTACTTAATGGCCAAATTAATCGTGTGCCTACCTGTGCGTAACCAGGGAAAAGTGAAAGGAAAAGTGACCCAATAACGCGCAGTGTCTCCGAGAAACAATGATAACAGCCTGAGAAATGGTAAATGGTAATGGCCGGTCCAAGGTCACCGATTTTGACCATATTTTCACCTGCCAATTGTTCAATATTGTTCCATTTCGTTATCCTTGAAGGAAGGCTATGCCTAAACAGTCGGGTCATGGTCTTTCTGTGACAATGAAATTACTGATCTGTCATGGTTATAATTTACACAATAGAAATAATAATCATCCATTGCAGGACGACACTGGCAATGGGAAATATCCAACGAGTGTAAAATATCCCCGGTGCCGAATTTTTTTTAATTATTTGCCTAAGAGCTAAAGCTAAGAGCTAAGCTAAAATACCAATCTAAAAATTGCAAATCAAAATTAAGAACTAATATATATATATTTAGGTATGTAATAAAACTGAGTATTTCTCTTTTATTTATTTATTTCCTACGTACCTTGTTCCTAGATACATTTTCTTTCTGGAAAAAAATTCGCTTGGTAAACTAATCAAAGATAACAGTTAAATGATTCCAAACCATCGAATTGTTAATTTTTGACCCTTGAAATAGTAACTCCCACAACAACAAAATACACTCAATCGACTATTTTAAAGTATTTTTATTGTTAAATAGTAACCAAATTAAAACCAAAACTTACCGTATTATTAAGTTTTACCTATTAAATGATTGTGTGTGGTTGTTTTGGTCACCAAGAAAATTATAGCACCGAAAGCAAGAAATTTTCAAAGTGCTCTGAGGTTGAAATATTAAATCACGACCAAAAATCTACATTCAAATGGACCACAAATATGTGATATATTATGCGATATACCGTTTCATATATAAAATATAAGCCTTTTTATTTTCACTTTAAAGTTATCAACGCTTCGGGCCATTCCAAATGTGATAAGGACCAAATGACAGTTGGGAAAAAGGGAAAGTGCCGGATTAGAAACCATTATGTGGTGCCCACTCCCAAAAACACCCACACACGCATACAGAAAGGTGCGCGTCCTGGTGGAGAAAAAGGGACCAGGACTCGAGTGTGTGTGGTGGTACATCCATAAGTGTCATGTTCGGGTATCCTCATTCATCCTTGGCATGCACGCACGTTTTTTCGATCCGGTTCCTTTCTTTCCCTTTTCGGCTGCCCTGTTGTTGTTGCTTTTTGTTTTATTATGTGCACGAATTTCTATATACAACGTGTGAGTGTGTGCGAATGAAATAAATTCCGTAGCGCTAGAAGCAAAGATTTATTATCAAATTAAATTTCTGACAGAATTTATTGCTTTATCTCTCTCGCCAAACATAGTTCTTTTGCCTTTCGGCAGCCCCCACATCCAACCACCGAGCCACCCGACCACCCATCGACCCCCCCACAGCCACCCACTCAAATGAATCCGCCGGCGAATGAACCATCCAGGCAGACCCAGAAACCATCCGAGCCAAGTGGTGACCCCGACCTGAGCCTTTTGGTCTTACCTCACCTTCGCAACACGGTTTGCACTTCCCTCACTTTGCACTCAGTTCCCTTATCCATTTCTCTTATTTTTAGATGTTTTTGCTTACGAAATTTATAGAGAACAAATTTGGACAATATGCGCGCGTTATTTCTCGCGTGCTTTCCGAAAGTTTCTGGGGAAGAGTGCCTCATGCGAGTGCCACATTAAGCCTGATGCTGCAATACTTCTACCGCTCCCATTAAAATGATGCATTGCCCCCGGTCGTCATAATTATAAGCAACCAACAAGGAGGAGCAACTCCAGGATCTTTTCAATTTTCAAAATGAGCGAATTTAATTAAAATTCAGTTGGCAAAACTGTTCATTGACTGCGAATATTTATATTCGTTTCTGATAAAAATTCTGGTAAAAAATCGATATCACTATCGATACTATCGATGGTTTTAAAATTTGGGAAACATCGATGATTGGGGCACACAATCCATACTATCGATTAAATAATTTTATTTAATTTTACATGTAACTTTGATATATTAAAAAAAAATTATTTTAAACTATATATTTTAGAACACGACGGTATTTTAAATCAAGTTTGAACATTGTTTCTCTTAATAACAGTAATATTTAGATAGTTTTTCCCCCACAATAACTATCCATTTTTATACCCTTGCAGAGGGTATTATGATTTCAGTCAGAAGTTTGCAACGCAGTGAAGGAGACGTTTCCGACCCCATAAAGTATATATATTCTTGATCAGCATCACTAGACGAGTCGATCTAGCCACGTCCGTCTGTCCGTCTGTCCGTCCGTTTCTACGCAAACTAGTCTCTCAGTTTTCAAGCTATCGGGATAAAACTTTCCCAAAAGTCTTCTTTCTATTGCAGGTAGTATATAAGTCGGAACCAACCGGATCGGACAACTATATCTTATAGCTCCCATAGGAAGGATAAAAAAAAAACGTAAAAAAATTCTAGCTTTGAAATATTACCTTCTACTCTTGGGAATATTATTTTTTATATATTTCTGAATTTCGGTTTTTTTGTTTTTTAAATCGGATCACTATATCATATAGCTGCCATAGGAACGGTCAAAAAATTAAATTGAAATTAATGAGAAAAAAACAAGAGAGAACGCTATAGTCGGGTTGGTGTCCCGACTATCTAATACCCGTCACTCAGCTAAAGGGAATGCGAACGCTGTGTCGGGTTGGTGTCCCGACTAATAATCGTAACTCAGCTAAAGGGAGTGCGAGGGAGATAGATATATGTTGACATTTTATAAAGCGTATAACTTTTTAATGAATGGTCCGATTTGAAAAATGTCTTCTACATTTCGATAGGTATAAATATACACAATAAAATTGCATTTATACTTCTCGAAAATCTTTAAAGATGTGGGCGCAGGACCCATTTTAAAATCGTTAGTGGGCGATTGTGGGCGTTAGAGGGGGCGTGGCGCTCGGCTAAAATAAACTTGCGCTGCGTAGGAAGCCAAAGAATATGTGTGGGAGATCTCAACCTTCTAGCTTTTGTAGTTTCCGAGATCTCAGCGTTCATACAGACAGACAGACGGACAGACAGACGGACAGACGGACAGACGGACAGACGGACAGACGGACAGACGGACATGGCTAGATCGACTCGGCTAGTGACCCTGATCAAGAATATATATACTTTATGGGGTCGGAAACGCTTCCTTCTAGCTGTTACATACTTTTGCACGAATCTAGTATACCCTTTTACTCTACGAGTAACGGGTATAATTATATCTTTGTTGGTTTTTATTACATTCCCTTCTACTCTGGGATATAACTATTTTTAAATATTTCCGAATTTCGATTTTAATTTTTAAAAGATCGAACTACTATATCATATAGCTGTGATAGAAACGATCGAAAAATTAATGTGAAATAATAAGAAATTTAACATTTTTGCGATTTGTAAATTAATAGAATGATCTGCAAGGGTATATAAGGGTATATAGCTTCCTTTCTTGTTTTTTTTAAATTTTGTGTTCTCCGTCGATGTTTTTACCAGAGCTGTGAACCCATATTATTTTTGAATGGGTTCGGTTCGGGATTCAAACCTAATCGACAGATAATGTTCCGGTTTGCAAACCGGTTCGGAGTGGTTCAGCTCCGGAGTGGTTCACAGCACTGGTTTTTACAACCTTCCTTAGCGGTTATAGAGAAGGACAAACAGACAACAGACTTCAGACCACTATTTAAAAGAACGTAAACTTTTTTAGTAAAAAATGTCTATTTTAAGTTTTTAGCCCACCAGCTGCACATATTATTTAGGTGGATTGGCAACTAAGCTGCTCATTTGAATTGAGAATTCCGGACATGTTTTGGTGCACCTATTGATTTATCTGGCCCGAGAACATATATTTTCCATTTACGTATGCCCCGGCCATGAATGAAACTTTTGCAATTTCAAATAATCGCCAGCGCCCAATAATGAGGCCGGAGAGTGCGCGTTTGTTGGCCAACACACGCACGCATGGCTAAAAGGTGGGTGGTATTCCAAGTGGGTGGATGGTTTTGGGGGGTATTTTTGGGATTCTGTTTGGACCACCGAGGAACGACAGCAGCCGAAGTAACCACACCACAAAGAGGGGAAAAGAAAAACTTTCTTATTGCCAAACTGCCAAAGTCAGAAGGCTGCCACTCCCACATTTCTCCACTTCCACTTTTCTACCCTGCATCCTGGGTCTCGAGAAGGGGCCTTGAGAAGACGAAGGAGCAGGAGAAGAAGCCAAGACGACGCGGCGATAGCATGAGGGATTACAGCGCGTGATTTATATGGGATTCCGAAGAAATATGGGCGAAATGTGTCGGCAATTTTTATTGGACATTTTAAAAAGGCGAGTAAGATGTTCCTCCTAATGTTGTTGCTGCTGGCTCCTGGGAATACGGAATATAAGGAACTGCGGCAAAAGTAGCTGCTGGAAAGGGGGGTAACGGGAGGTTGGAAAACCCTGGCCGCACACATTTTCCGCGGCAGCTGCTCCCTGAGAAATTTTCCCCACTTGATTTCGTGCGTAGTTAGTAAGGAAGTCGCGTTCATTCGTTCGCAGCTCTAACGAGCCCCGGCGAATATTTATGATCAGCCTGGGCTCACGCCCCCTCTCCTACCCCATTTCTTCTTCATCCCCTCCCCCAACGATGCCCCGAAAAACAACAACAAGCTGAGGAAGATGGTCCAGCTAAAAGTTTACCCAACTGCTTTTTTGGCATTTTCAGCGGTTTTGCATTAATTTAAATTTCGAATGCAAATGAGCCAATTTCACTGAGTGCCGAGTAGTGAAAATTGCTCTTGCAACCCTTCAAAACGTGTAGACAAATTGCAAGAAGCCTAACAGGATATGGACTCTATGGATAGATCCCCCTTTTGTATCATCCTCTGACTTCTGAGAGTGTGAATTGTGACGCGACAAAATGATTTAGTTTCCCGTCACTTAATTTAATCGCGGAGCTTGTCTGCCCGAATATTTTTAAAAGCATATATATTTTACCGCCCTTGAAAATCTGCAACCCATGGCACGTTGTAATGGAAATTAATTAGGCAAGTTCTCCGTTTGTCGGCTCCCCTGACAATGCCTGCGATGACTGTGTAAATTGCCTTCTCTATATCATTTTTAATTTAGTGGGCGCCCCCTCTTTGGGACACATTATTTAATTTATATCGGCGATGTGTGAATTAACGAGCCAAAGTCACCATGAGTTTATGGGTTTGTGGGAGTTATGGGAGTGGTTAACGTTTTGAAGTAATGTTTTGGGGTTGTCATTTTTGTATTATTTGTTCTTCCTGGGTCATAAAACTATTGTTGCAGCATATTATTAATGGTGTAAAAATCCAACTAAACAAGGTAAGATGTCGTGACGATCGCACCTATAGAATATGTAAGTTTTTATATAACTTCCAAGTTTTTTGGTTTTCATTTTCTTGAACATTCCATCTTACCAGTCAAGAAGAAGACAAATAAAGTGTTCATTTTAAAATTTTCGGTAGTGACGTTAAATTTAAATACTTGTAAAAATCACATTTATGCAAAAAAAAACAGGTTAAAGTCCCCATAGTGCTGTGATAGCAAAAACATTGAGTAAGTGAAACAAGGTCTCCAAAAAGTATACTAATATTTTTTTATAATAATAAATCAGATTACCTAGCAATAAACAAATTGTATTAATCATTTTTAACAAATGTATACAAAATAAATATATTAAATAATTTTATTAATACTAACACAGTAATTAAAATTAACCCTTGGGAACAAACTTTTATATTAATTCAACAAAATTCTTTTAGTGTTTCCTTGTAGTATAATTTATCAGCTTTCTTTTCGGTATCCCGCTTTTGACAAATTCGCAAATTATTTGAATACTTGAGGGAACTTTTGCAAAAACCAAATAGTTACGCACAAGAAACCCTTCTTGGCTCCCTAAATCAACAAAACTCGGAGACCACAAGCTGAGCTGAGCTCGGAAAAGCTAAAGTCAGCTGAGACAGAGACGGAGTTGAGAAAGGAAAAACTATTGGCGTCATCGTGTTGTCGTTGGCGAGGCATTCATCTTCCTCGCGCCGGAAGCACCAGTGGAAAACTCAGCAGCAGTGAAAAACTTGGGTGCAGCAAAAGGAAAATCAGCAGAAGAACCAATAGAGAACACGGAAAATAAATATGGCTATGCAACAAACACTTTTGTCATTTTCCTTAATTTAAAAAAAAAAAAATATATATATAAATTTATTTAATATAATAACCCTACTAAAACATTTCTAAAATTATGAACATATATTGGTAAAAAGATAATGTAACATTTTCTTCTCTGTTATTGTATCAGAACTAAGGGCAACAGTGGACACAGATTCTCAGACAAGGATGTTTTTCTGCCGCCTTGAAATTTAAATAAAAAACTAATATCTCATTTCGTTGCAGTTGCGGCTTGTTTGCAGATTGAATGGAGTACTTCCGACATCCGGTTGCACTCTTTTTGCCAAAGCTGCACTTTCGTCTTGAGAGATGCAACGGCAGTGGCTGCGAAAAACTTGACTAACCAATCTTCTCCTTCAGCTGCTATGTCTTGGTTACTTTGACTCACATGTGACCCGGCCAAGTTTCCACCATTCCTCAACTTTTTGTGTGCAGTTTTTGCCGCTCTTCCTGCTCGGCAAACAGTGGGGAAAAGCGCAGTTTGCAACTGAGATGGGATGGACGATACACAAAGGCCCGCAGAATTCGCCTTGAAGGCTCTGACCGAACCGCAGACACTTTGTCTGGCTCCCGGCCATAAATCTAAAGCCCGCGTCCTGTCCTCCTCTATTCTCCCCGAATGTCCTGCTTCTTTTTCTTCCTGCTGCCGCTGGAGTGGAGGATATAGAAAATGAAATAATTTTTGAAACATCAAAGTGTTGCGAGTTTACAGCACACCAGCTGAGAGTAATGACTTTGTATCTGCTGCTACTTTGGGGGCTTCAAGAGCTGAAGGGTGTTAAAGAATTAAAGCTGAATCCTGGCGGAAGTGTATTAGCAGACGAAACGGAAACGTATTTACTGATCGCATATCCCATCCTCCACTGGTCAACACCTTCGCCCCTCGCCAAAACCAGCTTCCCATCCCCTCCGTCCGGCAGCTGGCGCCTGGTATCCTTCGCATCCTTCGTATCCTTGGCCCGGGGCCATGGACATGGCGCAGGATGCGCTCTTAATTTATGGCATCGAACTTTTATTGGGCAAATTTCGGTTCATCTCCATGCGTGTATTAAGACTAATGGCCGAGAGCTGCCGGAAGTTCTTCATTGACAAAGACAGTAACGGAGGATATTCCGAAGACAACATCTTTGGCTTATTTATTTGCCTTTGCCTGTGGAAAAATACTGCAGAAATGCTACCACATTGCATATTTTTAGGCATTCGACAAAACTAAATGTCTGATCGCAGCATTGTCTGCCAAACCCGCCCATTTTATATTTACATCATAACTATATCTTACTGAAAAATCTAAAGAAATTTATTGTAAATTCGACATTTTTTTAATATTACTTACTTATTATTGTTTAATTTCTTTTCCTCAAAATGTAAAAAAAAATATTTTAAAAACATAACAAGTATGGAAGAATTTTATTTCTTTATAAAAAAACGGCAAACTTTTTAAAGTAAAACTTTATCATTAAAGTTTACATATGTATTTAAAAAGAAAAAACAAAAAATTTAATGCATTTAAATGTAGGTATTCATTAAATATCGTATTTTAACAATTATGCAACTTCATTAAGTTCATGCATTTGTCATCATAAAGTTTTCGAAAATTTAAAATGGCAAACGGAATGGCTAGCCAAGCGGATAAACACTCGCATCAGATTTTAATAAAAACGATTCGACTTGTGAAGCTCCTCTGATTTTCACCGCCATAAGATAGGTTACTATTAAATAAATATTATTAAGTATGAATTTCAGCACTGAAAAACAATTTTTCAGAGCGCATTATTAAAAAATGTATCTTCAAGACTCAAAGACTTTAATAAATAAATTACGCAATAAATTTATATTATTTTGGGAATTAAAGCAATACGATTAAAAATTTGAAAAATAAGAAGTACAAAAACATTGGAAAAAATGTATAAATTGATACGTATTTGTCTTCAATATGAAATTCAGATTTAATCGTAAACTTGACAACATTTTTTCTCAGTGCCTGACCCTAAATAGAAAGAGCACAAAAGGTCGAGAGGATCGGTGCATATAGTGCACTCATAGAAATTTTTACCCTAAATCGCCCTAAAAAACTGACTTTTCGCCCGTGGATTTAGAAAATCGCCCATAAATCGTATCCGCTGGCGATTCGCCCGTGTATTTAGAAAAATTTTCTAAAAAATCCCGATGCAAATTTGGTTTAATTTAGGGTGATTTTTCTTGAAATAAGAAATATTTTCCTGTTTTTAGGGTGATTTGCCCTAATTTTAAGGTGTATTTTTCTAAAATTAAGGGCGAATTTTCTGTTTTTATAGGCGAATGCCCTAAAAAATTAGACAAATTAAAAAAAAATCGTGTTTGAGCATGCTTAACTGAATTTGGGAAGCATGTTTTTTTTTAATCGTCTATATTCTGGGAACTGGGACTGCTTTAATTAAACAACACCGGCGGAGGACACAGTTTCATATTATTGTATTGGTGTGTAGCTTATATGGGAGCCGCGTTAAGAGGGGGGCCCGATCTATACAGCACAGCCGTTAGAACTGAAAAATCATGTTTGTAAATGAATTAGGGAAATAAATATGAGGAGAAAAAACAACTTACTTTTTTTGGTCATTGCGAGAATCGAACCCACGACCTCTCGGTTTAGAGTCTAACGTTCTACCGCTGCACCACAGACCCCTCGCGCAAGACGACGAACAAACTCTGCACACATCTTATTTTCTTGAGGTCTACGTTATAATATGACTAAAGGCAACTAAACCGTATATTTTTTTTCCTGACGACTGTGTCAATTAGGCTCAGATGACACATTCAATTTTTAGCCTCAATTTATTGTGACAATTTTTCGTTTGTGTGAGTTTAAAGAAGTGCAAGCGGGTCAGGATTAATATGATATCGTGCCTTTATAATTGGTGTTAGTGGTAGAGCAGCCAAAAATATTTGATTCTTTCTCGCGCTCGTACAAAGTCCCATTAAGGAAAAATTGCTACAATAAATTGACGTTAAAAATTGAATGTGTCGTCTGAGCCTTAGGGCCGTTTTCTTGCCCGCAAACACAAAGTATGCTTTTAACTCAGAACTCTCATACGTTTTTAAGGTTTAAAGACTACTATAATTTAAAATTCGGACGAAAAAATGTCCTCAGTATTATAATGTTTACAAAAAAAAAAAATAAATAAAAATCAAGTTGAATCACACAGGGTTCGAACCCACAACCCCACGACCTTAGTCCTCATATAGCAAAGTTGAAAGCGCAAGTGATTAGACCGCTGGGCTACCGAATTTCACACTTTTGGAGTGATTTTTAAGGCGAATCGCCCTTGTATTTAGAAAAATTTTAGAAAAAAAATTAGGGCAATTCGCCGTTGGATTTAGAAAAGGTCAAAACGAAGCAAATCGAAAAAAATCGCCCTAAATATTAGAAAAATAGAAAAATTAACCCTAAAAATATTTTTTTATGGTCACCTGCCTTAAATTTATGGCAAATTTGTCGTAAAAATAGAAAATTTTTCTCAGTTCAAAGGCGAAAAATTTTTTAGGGTGATTTTCTAAAATGTAGAAAATTATTTTTATGAGTGTGTCCGCTTGGTGTTGGCGTTGCAAGTGCGTTTATGGTTTGATGATTTACAGTTACGCCCATAAATATTCGCACGGCCAGTGTGCACATTATTCGCGATTTATGCCGTTTCGTTCATAACTCATGCAACAGCACATGTAAAATTTATGCAATTATTAATTTAACACGCCTGCAACACTGCCACGCCTGCACCCACGCGACTCCACCCACAAAACCCCGCCCTTCATCGCTCTTATTTGAATCGGATTCCATTCCGGCGGGTTTATCAGTGGGCACGGAACTAATATAGATCTAATCTGAGCCTGCTAAACGTTTCGCGGGTAAAAACCGGACAGAACGTAGCAGCTGGGAACAGCCAATTCGTAAGGGAGGCGTTCAGGAAAAATAAAGAAATAATAGGACTCAGTGATGCAAAATTACTATCGTTCAGTAATGTACCAACACAATATAAAAAAAAATGTTCCTTTTAAAAATATAAAAGCTGTTATTAAATCATTAAATCAATGACAATTATTTCTTCATCCAATGTTAAATTCAATATTTAATAAAAAATATTTTATTTGTCTGGTATCACCTAAAGGTCAATAAAAATAAAAAATTGGTACCTAAACACAGCGAACACTGGTACTTCCCATCTCTGGTGAGAGCTAAAGCTTTGCTCCACATCCACCCGCATTGGACCGCCATAATTTACTCGACGAGCAAAAACACTCACGAAAAATAATAAATGTCCAATATGTTAGCCCATCCTGCCAACACATAACGAAGGCAAAAGAAAGCAACACCCAAACATACAGCCTGCACAAAATCGACATCAGTGACAGCAGCAGTAGCAACAACTAAAACAAAAAGACAACAAAGCTCAGAGACTGAACAATTGAAATACCCCGGAAAAGGCATTTTTATATTTTCCAAAGTTTAAGAATTATGCTTTTCAAGTGATAGATTTTATGAAAATTCACATGCAGAAGCATAAGAATGTGTTAAAAATAATATATTTATGGATATTTTAAAATCCTTTTAATAGGAAACAAATTGTTACCGAAAATTAGAATTTAAAAATGCTGAAGGTCATTAATTATACACTTAAATTACCTTAAAAAATGTTTTTTTTTATTTACAGCAATGTGAAAATATGGAATAATACCCTCTTTTAGGGTGCGCCATAAACCATGTTTATTCGGCATGTGTGAAGCCAAGGTTAAAAAGAAGGGATGTGGGCTGCCTCCGAGGGGGAGAATGTGGGTGGAGTGGGCAGAAGCTGGGGCCACCTGCTAGGCTCGAGTGCACGGAGTGAAGTTCCATTGCGAACATGGGCAACATGTCGCTCCATTAATTTGCCATAAAACAGAAGTGGACTAAAATTTGTTTGTCGTTGTTATTGTCCGAGGAAAAAATTACAAATGGTTCAGTTCCAGAAGAACCAAAAGATCCTGGATGTGGGTGGATGTGAACTAGTTGTGGGGTCAAAGTTAGGGTCTGCTTATTTATGGCGCAACCACTTTTGATGTTCTGTTAAATGTCCGCAATGACACATTGAGGACATCCCCTATTTGTAGGAAAGTACAGGCCTGACATAGAAGGACATTAGCGGGGTGTTTTGATCTGCTACTCAGTTCTAAACGGACCAGCCAGGACTTGAAAGCTATAAGCTGCTGATATATTTCCTAGAAGGGAACAAATTTGTACTATTGAACATTTTGTTTAATATTACTTATACGCCGAGTGGGCCGGAAAAAATGGGAATTTTTTTTACATCATTAAAATCATAGAAAAATATTAAATATTAATTAGACTTATGCCTTTAACGTAATGTTAAAATATTTATAGAAGCATTATTCATACGACTAGTTACCGTTAATCATGGTTTTTTTTGCCTTGCAATTAAATATTACATGATAATCAAAATCTAGAATAAAGCGAACTTAGAAATGGTATTACTCTGTTACGTATCAAAGTAATAATGACAATAGTCTCTGGTTTTTATATTTTGTTTGTGTTATAATTTTATCTATATGAGGAAACCCGTCATCACCATATTGAGATGATTTTCCTTCTTTTTTTGGCATAAAGTTTAAAGTCTAAACATATTTTGTTACGTATTCTTGGAAGCCCTCTAAAATCAGCTAAACGAACTAGATTGGGAGTGCCTTGATTTTTCTGAAACACAGCAAAAGTCTCGTTATTTAGGATTCCTTTTATTTAAATTATGATAAATATTAGTCAAGGTATGTACAATACAGTTTAAAAAATGTGCTCAAACTTTAAATGCTTTCGCCTAGTGCTGTACCTAGATGTTTTTAACCATATTGTATGATTGAGTAGCCTACAAATATTTGTGACTCGCGGTAGTAGTATGCGTTATTCCGCAATTACATCGTTACTTTTTCGGTTTTAAGAAAAATTGTTGATAAACGCCTTGTCAACTATTTTGCTTCTGCATCATTAATTAAACAAGCATTGATAGATGATAAATCAGTCTTAATGGCGTTTATTTTAAATTAAAAATCCATATGTTCAATACTAATCCCAATGTGCTTATGAACTACGGAGATAGCCTATCAATAGATGTATGCTCGCTAGAGACGTCTAATGCTCAAAAATAACAGAAATTCAAACGCGAAAATCAACTAACTAAAACGTTAATAAAAAAATCATTTAACGTTCTAAAATTTGACCTGCTAAGCTATCTATCTTAATTTTGAAAGTGGTTTCTGATTATAGCATTGCACAATTTTAGTATACCCTTTACTACACTGCAATAAAAATGTAAACAATCATATCGGAACAGCTGTGTTCAAGTGTTGGTGATAATGTTGATAGCATTTGACCACAATTGAGGGTGGGTGTGGTGTCGATTAGTTTCCTATCGCTATCAGTGTCACCTACGTCACAGAGACTATTAACTGATAGTCGCGAAATGAGAGGTCCACTAATGTAAGCTTTAAAATATTTGAATCAGTTGCGAATCGGCTTTTCAAGCGTCTGGTTGTTAGTGCGCACACTAAATTCGCTCGAAGCATAGAAATGGCCAAGGATAATCTTACGGCAGTGCTGCATGGCATTGAGGACATGCGATTGGAACAACGTCCTATTCCAGAGATAGCCGATGATGGTAAGTAATATGTAAATTAGAAATAATTAAAATAATTTATGGACTACTAGAGGTTTGGCTGCTAATATTGAATTTGTATTACAATGTAGCAAGATTTCTATGCGCACCCAGCTATACGTTTAGTTCAACCCCTTGTTGTTTATTGATAGTATTTCTTATCAGCTTCATGACCCACTGCCTCATACAACACGTTTCAAGGTTAAATTTACATGAAATAATCTTAAACTGATATGAGCCTGAAAGTTATACATCCTCATATTTAACGAGGACGGAAGCTAACTTCGGCAAGCCGAAGTTTTAATATCCTTGCAGATTTCACGAATGAAAACTTGACTAAAATAGCAACATGAATTAATAAACAACAAAATATTCTATAATTGAAAAAAATAAAAATTAAAAATTTTTCACCCTATTGTTCCTATGGGAGCTATATGATATAGACGTCCGATCGGCACGCGCTTTTACCCTGATCAAGGTACGCACAAAAAAATACGATTTGGAAAGTTTCATGGGAATAGCTTATATTCAACGCGAAATATCCTGAAAAACGACAAATTTTGACCGATTTCACCCTATTGTTCCTATGGGAGCTATAAGATATAGACGTCCGATCGGCACGCGCTTTTACCCTGATCAAGGTACGCACAAAAAAATACGATTTGGAAAGATTCTTGTCAATAGCTCTTACACTGAGCGAAATATCTTCATTTTGTGAAATCTATATCCGATTGTTCCTATGGGAGCTATAGGATATAGACGTCCGATCGGGTCGGCTTTCAAACTTGATCTGCGTACACATGTTTTAGGACGACTGTGAAAGTTTCAAGGCGCTAGCTTTTAAACTGAGCTCGCAAACGGTATTGAAACAGACATACAGACGGACAGACGGACAGACGGAAATGGCTATATCGACTCCCCTATTGATCCTGATCAAGAATATATATACTTTATGGGGTCGGAAACGTCTCCTTCACTGCGTTACAAACTTCTGACCAAAATTATAATACCCTCTGCAAGGGTATAAAAAAGTTATAAATATTCTGACAATTGAATGGAATTTTTTTATGGAATCAATACTGTACTTAATGGCTTTTCTCCTGTTTAGAGGTTCTCCTGGCCATGGATAGTGTCGGCATTTGCGGCTCTGATGTGCACTACCTTGCTCACGGACGAATTGGTGACTTTGTGCTCACCAAACCGATGATCATTGGCCACGAATCCGCTGGAGTGGTGACCAAGTTGGGCAAGAAGGTGACCAACTTGAAGGTTGGCGACCGTGTGGCCATCGAACCGGGAGTACCCTGTCGGTACTGCGACCACTGCAAGGAGGGCAAGTACAACCTTTGCCCCGGCATGGTCTTCTGTGCCACGCCCCCCTACGATGGCAATCTCACCCGCTACTACAAGCATGCAGCGGACTTTTGCTTCAAGCTACCCGACCACGTCACCATGGAAGAGGGCGCCTTGCTCGAGCCTCTATCAGTGGGCGTGCACGCCTGCAAGCGGGCAGAGGTCACCTTGGGCTCCAAAGTTCTCATCCTGGGAGCAGGACCAATCGGCCTGGTCACTCTTATGGTATGTTATCCTAAATAAACAAAATATATTGGCCTTTTTCCATAGAAAAATAGTAACTTGGATTAAAAGTCTAAATAATTAATTTTGTTTTTAAATAATTTAATAATTTATAGTTCGTTGAAATACTCGCTAAGAACTTCCCGAAAGAAGATCAGGGCTACCCGACAATAACGGAATTATTTTAGTTCGAAGGCTTTTTAGGACCAAGAAAATATAAAATCGACACAAATATATAATTTTATAATCATAATTATATATTTTTTATAATAATCACAAATTAAATGATGATTTCTTATTTAGAATTAGATATATGACCGCAAATATAAGTAAACGTATGGTCCTTTAAAACAATCAGTACGCGAAACATAAGCTTGCTTTGAGAGGCATCTTATCCGCTTAACCAATACTTTAAATACAACTATTTCCATTAATTGAATAGATACATATTAAAAATATTTTTCAAAATTCGAAATTAAGATCATAAATTCCTTTCCACCTTGCAGGCTGCTCAAGCCATGGGTGCCTCTGAGATCCTGATCACGGATCTGCTGCAGCAGCGCCTGGACGTGGCCAAGGAGCTGGGCGCCACCCACACGCTCCTGCTGAAGCGGGAACAGACCGCCGAGGAGACGGCGGAGCTCGTCCGCCAAATCATGGGCGGTCAGCCGGACAAGGCGGTCGATTGCTGTGGTGCGGAGAGCAGTGCCCGCTTGGCCATCTTTGTATGTTATCTTCCAAGGTCAAGCTTAATTGGTAAAGCTAAATTTCCGACTCTTTTGCAGGCCACTCGTTCCGGTGGAATAGTCGTGGTGGTGGGCATGGGAGCTGCTGAAGTCAAGTTGCCTCTGATCAATGCTCTGGCCCGCGAAGTGGATATCCGTGGTGTCTTCCGATACTGCAACGAGTAGGTGTGGAATTCATAAAAGAGGTTCTTTGATTAAACTCCAATGATTTTAGCTATGCCGCTGCCCTGGCCTTCGTGGCTTCTGGAAAAGTCAATGTAAAGCGACTGGTGACGCATCATTTCGACATAAAGGACACGGCAAAGGCGTTCGAAACCTCGCGAAAGGGACTAGGAGGCGCCATCAAGGTTATGATCCACGTGCAGCCCCGCGACACCAACAATCCTCGCAAATTCTAATTTCTTGTATAAGCCGATAAATATATGTAGCATAGAAAACACAGTACACTATTGCACCACAATCAATAGGCTCTAGTCAAAATCTAACGTTTAGACACACAGTAGTTCCAAAAAACCAAATTCGTCGAGTTCCCGGTAGTGTATCAGTCGACCCCCTTCTTCAGCAACCAAATGGCTGGCTTCTTTTTCGGCGGTATCGCGGCCTGTCGCCGAACCACTCACTGCCTTGGTCTGCTCCGCTCGTCCTACCGACCACTAAGTCTGCATCCACTGCACCACGGACGCCGACGGCACAGCACTTCCTCGGGATCCGGTGAGTCCGGTGAGAAGAAGAATTCCGATCGGGTGTGCCATGGCTTGGGTCAAACCAAAGATTCAAACCAAAGTGCTGGTGCATTGGAGACGACAGCGGCGCCACCAGATCCGCCCAAGGTTCCTGGGGAGCGAAGACCGGAGTCGCCCTACGAGGTCAGGCCAGAGGTACTGCCCATCCAGGATGAGCCACATCGCTCCCACCCCTCGCCTCCGGAGGTCAAGCCCCCAAATCCACACACTATTGTCTGCAGCTCGGACAACAAATATTTACCGGGATCTTCGGGCAATGTTTTGGGAAAAAATGAGACACTCGGAGGCAAGGTGGCTGAGCATGGGTCTCCGTTTAAGAGTACAGAAGCTAAAGGTGAGCCAAGCTAGGATGAAAGTTCGAATGTTAAGATGCACACCTCTCTTCTGCAGATTTTGACGCGAAATCTGAGCCTCAGATTTTTCCAACCTCTACTGTAATTGATCTTATAGAAAGTCCCAAGTATCATTCGTTATCAGGCAGTGAGTCAAAAGATGAGCCCAAAATAGAAGACTTATTCGCAATTGAATCCGAGCTCAAGTCCCTGACAGCGTCTATTTCTGATTTAATTGAACAGCCTCCACTTAAAGCGGAGCTCAAATCCATGGACACGACCACAGCACAACAAAATGCTCAAGGCTTTGTAACTCCATTTCAGATAAACTCTAAGGATTCGAACCCAGCTGAATCAAATGATAAGACCGACTCGAAAGAATCTCAGCTTTCAACAGAATCCAAGAAACAACCGTCTTCTATGACACGTAATTCAAATGGGAGGCTCGATCTCAAGGTTATGCCAAGTTCATTACACAAGCCCCAAACAGGCAAAGCAAGTTCTCAGACCTTGACTCAGTCTATAGCCTCGACTGAAGGCATAAAACGAAGTTGTGAGCCTAAGAACAGTAACGCGAAAACTTCTGAAGGGGGTCACAGCTCCACATTTAATATGCCTGGGGAAAGCAAGATTTCGGGGTTTAAAGGCAATTTGGAGACGCTTAGCGACAGAAGTACAGAATTTAGTCAAATATTAGATAAAATTCAGGAAAGGAGTTTCCAAGGAGCGGCTGACGCAGTCAAGGAAAAGCAGAGCAACAGGGATGTGATCCAGAAGTGGGTAGAACATTTTAAGTTGGTGGAGAAAAAGGCCGCATCCGCCATCGAATCAAACAAACTTAAGGATGTTCCGGCACCTGCCGAGTGTGATAGAAAAAAGAACTCCTACTTCATTGAAACGTTGGTAAAGGAAAATAATATATGGGTACCTAAAAACTCAACCTCTTCCAATTCAGTTTCGTGTCCCTCTGGTCAAAACATAAGCGCAAAAAATACAACTAATTTCTACCCGAAATTATCATTGCCACTGAAAATAGTACCCAAGCACGAAGCCCCAACTGAGTTTAAAAAAACGTTAAAACCAATACCTTCAACCGAACTTAAGTCGAATAAAAATACGCAATTGGATGTCACGAGAGAAGCAAGTAAGCCCACAGAATTTATCCTCAGTCAGCCTACTTCAACTAGAAATTCGAAATATAATGTTTGGGCATCTTCATCAGCAGATTCAAAAAAATCGAATGCTACGGAAAATCGTAAAATCGTTGCCAACGCTCACGAAGAACCTAAAAATCAGTCAACAGAGGAAATTGTGGCCATGTTTAAGGACGAAAATGATAGTGACCAGGCTAAGAATGAGGAGGGCAGAGTCAGAGAATTGTTCGACACATTGGAAAGATTTAATGATAAGCCGGATTCTTTGTGGACTTTGCCAGAACTCTCTTCAGCCACTAAGAATAGTCAAACAGATGTTTTAGCCATGCTTTCATCAGGGTCCAATAAAAACGAAATTGGGACCACTAATCAAAAAGGAAAATTGGATAACACTGACTCGGACAAGAAAACTGAGGATCACTTTACCAAACTAGGCGACTTGGACTCAACGATCCGAGAAGAGGAGTATGTAAAGGTTCAGAAAAACGAAGACAAGACCGATGAAGATTATTTTGCTAGACTTAGTAACTTGGATTCGACCATTCGAGAGGAAGGAAAGGATAAACAGAATAAACAGGCAGAGTCTGAAAAAAGCGAAAAGAAGGATGAGAAGAGTGTTGAACAGAAAAGTTTTGATCTAGCCCAGAAAGTTTCGTCCTTCGTAAAGGCTGCCGGGGAAAGTGGTAGCAGGACCGATGTCACCCAAAAATCAAAACGATTGGACAAAATTCATTCCAAGGCCAAAAGCAAAGTAGAAACGACCTCGGAGCTAACACCTAGCGATCTCTACGATCCAATAGCCCCAGAGATTTCTTCCCCAGCCCCTTTGGAAGCGGGCAAAGCTGAACTTGAAGAAGCCGAGGAGTCTACTCCCAGCCTAGAGGCGCCAGAAGTGAAGCCTAAAAAAGAGGAAGCTAAGATCAAGGAAGCTAAAGTCAAGGCACCCACGGCAGTGGATGAGACCAAAATCAAGGTCAACGAAAAGGATCCGATCCGGGAAAAACAGTTAAACAAGGAAAAGCCACAGCTGGATGACGGGGAACTGTCCCTGAAGTTGCTGGACAAAGTTACGGCTGAGGTGCCAGCACCAGCTGCAGCGCCACCGCCGGCAAAACAGCAAGCCGAAAAGAGCCTCATCCAACATCTATTCGACAGGATCTTTGGCAGAGGAAAAAGCAACGAGGGCAAGCGACGCATGTCCTCATTCACGGGTAGACGGCACCTGAGCACCAGTTCCAAGGTTTCACTTCCAATGCGGACTTTAACGCTGAGTGGCTATAGTAAAACTAAGGTAACAAAGTCAAAGAATGTGTCTAGGACATTCGTAAAATCCGCCAGCAACATACTAACCGAAGCCCCCGAAGAAAAAGCCGATCTACTGGAGGAACCCCTGGTGATCAATCGCCTACAACAACCCGTGCTAGAACCTCCGACATTTGAACTGTTTGCCAAGAATGATGACACCGAAATAAAAGGAGGCTCGCCCGAATGCTCTTCGCCCAAGAAATCGCCGCGAGAGCTTCTGCGGGAGAAGCAGCAGACCAGGCAGATCAAGATCCTGGGCGGATCAGAGGAGTGTGCCAAGAAGATGAAGCGACTCAAGGAACTGACGAAGGAAAAGGACGACGACGACTGCGGCAGTCGACACTTCTCCGCCAGCGTGTCTCGGTTCTTCCGACAGCTCTGGGTAAGTTTGGGTTCACTGAACCGAAAGCGGTTTACGTCAGTCTATATGTGGCACTATCAGACCCACCCAAACTACTATAGAGTACACTTATATTAATTAATTAGCTATTAGTAGTATATATAGTATCTAGATTCTTGTCCTATAGTTTGTAGAATTTTGCCTTATTGTTTGAAAATCACACAAATTAGGAAAAGATATATTTATTTTTCCTAAACGTAGTAATAACGAATTTATTGTTTTTCCTTAAAATATAAAATACATAAATCATCTTTCGAATTTAATATCAAGCGCAGAACACATTTTTTGGGGGCAAATAGAACGGAAATACACAGCCCACTATTATCAGAGACCTTTTTGAATGTCATATCGAGGTGATTGACGCCCAGCTAACTGTAGTATATAGATTAGCTCCATTTCGCGCGACATCGTAAGAAACAAGGAAAATATTCAGAGTCAATTAAAATTTTATACCACCCCGGGGTCTGATAAGGTGTCGCAAATCAGCGTCGGCTCAACTTTGATAGTAAAAGTTAAGCGACTACGCAGTCAAGCAATGAAAGCATTCAGAAGTATAAATAAAACTCTGGGCAGCGACCTAGGTTGTTTGTAGGTCAAGACTAAAAGCTCTAACCGATGGGGGCACAGTTTTCTATCATTCCAGAGGCGGAAAACAACTCAAGCAAAGTCCAATAATGTGCCCATCTTGCCGTTGTAGACGCGAAGATGTCGATCTGAATCTAAATGGATACCTGGCTGTACTGAAAATGTTCCCACATCAGGGGGGTCGATCTGATGACCTTCTGGAATCGAAATAGAACAGCATTTTGGCTGGATCTGGTCCAATCAATGCGGAGCAACTAATAATGTCTAATAATATGCTCTTTAAAAGGACTTACGATTTGGTTTACTGATGTTATTTTACCTCAATAAAATTACTTATTCAACCATTACAATTTGGTGGGGTACTTTTTCTGTAATGATGGGCTTATATAGAAATTTAAATGGTAAAAAGCATTGTAAATACAAGTGTTTTCATTGCTGGCATAATCAAAACTACAGGAAAATTTGCCCAGCTTTTATGTACTTGAGTTTACCGGTTGTGGTTGCAAAGAATTTTATTCTTGAAAACGTTTTTTCTTGAATGTAATGTTGATGTTAAATTTGCGACAAACCTATAAAAAGTTACCTCTGAATCCTGAATTTGGTTATGGGGACATTTCAGAGCATCTTTTTTGTTATACACTTCTGGAATACCAAAATTTACTTTCACTTCTCACCCGAGTGGATAAAGACTTTTATTAGTTATTTTTAGGTGCCGTTATTTTTTTAAAAGATCACAAATTTTCTTTGACGTTTTTCAAAAGCGGAAAGGCCAAATAAATCGATAGATATTTTACTGTATTGTTAAATCAAACATATAAACCTCTTAATGTGGTAAAAAAGAAGGGTCGGTTGCACGCTCAACATACAAAAGTTCTGATAACACCATTCGACTAAATATACTTTCGGAAATATTCTCATTTCGCATACAAAGGCATTCTATTGCAGCGAATGATAACAAAAGCCAACAGAAGTTTTATCCAGGCTTGCCACCATTTTATTTCGATAAATGAGGCTTTTCTAAACATAATTTACTACGCCTATAGTCCAACAGGTCTGGTATTTGCGGTATCTTTAATTTAAGAAAATCGCAATTTTTGTTTGTGATTTGGGATATATCTTGAAGAGTAGTCAACACATTTTGTTACACTTTTCGGAATTAAATAGTTACATGTCTCTTCTAAATGGTCGTTTTTGAAATTTCAATATAATTTACCCACAAGAGAATGTAAGCGCATTTAAAATTTAAAAGTCACAGCCAAGTTTAAAAAGTTTAAAAAGGTTAACTAAAAAAACCCAATTCTGTCGGTCTTTGTAATATTATAGAAAGTATATTTAATTTATTCTAAAAGAAGGGGACTTTTATCCCTACAGCGCAACGTTTCGAAATATTCACTTTTACCTCTTTTACTTCGAGACCAAAAAGAAAGTAAAGTGTTTAGTAGTGCGCTTCGTCACCACGTGGATTTAATTCGTAAAATCTGAAAGGGTATTACAGCTGCGGTATAATCATGTATATATATTATCTCCACCATGTGATGGTCGTTCTTATTTATTTACTTTGGCCCCGGTTATCCTAGATATTAATGTCATTCAAATTCCGATTAAGTTGAAAGAAATGTCTTAAATGGAAATCAGTTTAGGCCTTACTTTCAAAGACTAAACACCATTTTTTGTGAGCTGTTTTTTTTTCAAAATTATTAGTTAATTTTCTATAAAAATTCTAAATTTTATCATAAAATGTTAAAGAGATCCGCGTTGGTTTTAGGTCGATACGCAAAAGACTGCTTTTGCAGTCGATGCGTTCAACCCACCTCTATACGGTTCAAGCATTTCAAAGTTCTTGCTAACTTAAAAAATGAAGGTGGGTAGTGATAGTGTTTTTATTTAAAATAACGTTAAAAGTATTCCATTGGCATAGACATCGGCAATCCAAATGGCCTTCCTAATCAGAGTCATACAAGATTCGGCGGCCAGAAGCACGAGTTTTCTGAACTCGTCAGCCCGATGCAACGACAATTTCTGGACGATCTGGAGCAGCGATCGAATCCATGGTTAAAAGAAGAAAAGCATGAAGATTTCGAAAATATGAAAAGGGAATGCCAGAGGCTAGCCAAGCAAATCAGTATGGCTGGTAAAAATGGCGACATCGAAAAGGCCTGCAAGGAACTGGCTCAAAAAGAGAAGTGCAAAAAGAAGGAGTTGAAAAAAAAGTGCAAGGAGTTGGCAGAAAAGGAAAAATGTGAGAAGGATAAACTGAAAAAAAAGTGTAAGGAAATGGCGAAAAAAGCCGATCCTTGCAAGAAGAAAGAGGATCCTTGCAAAAAGAAAAAAGATCCTTGCAAGAAAAAAGAAGATCCCTGCAAAAAGAAAAAAGATCCCTGCAAGAAAAAGGAGGATCCCTGCAAAAAGAAGAAAGATCCATGCAAAAAAAAAGAGGATCCATGCAAAAAGAAAAAAGATCCTTGCAAGAAGAAAAAGGATCCTTGCAAAAAGAAAAAGGATCCCTGCAAGAAGAAGGACCCCTGTAAGAAAAAAGATCCCTGCAAGAAGAAAGACCCCTGTAAGAAAAAAGATCCCTGCAAGAAGGACGGCGGTGATATGAAAAAGAAATGCAAGGAAATGCTCGAAAGGGAAAAATGCAAAAAAATGGCCAAGAAGGAGAAAATGAAGAAAATGCTAAAAAAGTGCAAGAAGATGGCCAAAAAAGATAAATGTAAAGACCCGTGCAAAAAGAAGTAAATTACCAATCTAAGTTTACCCGGATCAAACAATTTAATTAATAAATGTTTTAAATTACTTTTAACTCGGTATGATGCGGATCTATCTACAGTTGTGGTTTTTAAATAAAGGTTAGCCAATTGGGCGGAGCAGCTTGAAAATTCTGTTTTTAATTTTTCATAATGCAATACTACATTCACAAGTTCTTTTAATCCGTTAAAATATTGTGCTATGGTAGATTGCTTTAACGAATGGCTAGACTATTATGCTAATAATATAACTAACTATAGCTGATATAATATAACTAACTAACCCTTGCGGTATTAATTGGAAGTCTGATGTTTTGGAGATTTGGGACTATATTTCAGTATCCAATGCATCTCAATAAGATGCGTTGCTTTATTAGCTTCGTTCGACCATTGAAGTTTGTTTCTTTTTTTCATTTTTTACAGATTACCTTTGGTGTTAACGTCACTCAAATTCCTAGTTGTTAGGTCTTTGATATTTTATTTAGTTTAGTCCCTTTTTTTATAGACTAAACAAGAAATTTTACACTTTTTTTTTCGAAATTTATTGTGATTTTTGGTCATTAACGTTAAAATTTTACCTTGCTATGTTTAAGAGGTCCGCGTTGATTCTAAGCCGGTGCACACTGCCTTCCTTTAGTCGAAACCACCACCTAAAGGTTCTTGCAAACCTAAACAATGAAGGTAAGACTTGATCCTATGACCTTGATTAAAATGTTAATATTATTGGTTGGCTTAGAAATCTGTAAGCCCGATGACCTTTCTTGTCAGAGGCCTAAGAGATGCGGCGATGGCTTAATGGGAGTGATTCAAGTCCAGAAACACGAATGCTCTGAACTCGCCAACCCGATGCAGCGACAGTTCCTTGATGATCTGGAGCAGCAACATGGCCAAAGGATAGGACCGAACCGGTGGTTAGTAGAAGAAAAGCCTGAAGATCTCGATATAATGAAGAGAACGAGTCAGAAGCTAGTCAGGGAAATTACCATGAAAGGTCACGATAGCGATGTAAAAAAAGTCTGCAAGGAACTGGCACAAAAAGAAAAGTCCGAAAAAGAAAAATTAAAGCAAAAGTGCAGGGAACTGGCAGCTAGGGAAAAGTGTGAAAAGGATAGACTTAAAAAGAAATGCAAGGGAATGAAGAAACAAGAAAAGAGCAAGAAAAAAGATCCTTGCGAAGAAGAAGACCCTTGTGCGAAGAAAGAACCATGCCCAAAAAAAGATCCTTGCGCTAAGAAACCCAAAAAAGTTGACCCTTGCAAGAAAGAAGATCCTTGCAAAAAAGAGGATCCGTGTAAGGTAAAGAAGGTTGATTGGAACAAAAAGTGCAAGGAAATAGCAAAAAAGGAAAAGTGCAAAAAATTGGCAGCGAAGGAAAAGATGAAAAAAATGGTAAAAAAGTGCAAAAAACTTGCCCAAAAGGAGAAATGCAGAAAACGGGCCGAGAAAGAGAAATGCAGGAAAAAGGCTCAAAAGGACAAATGCAAGAAAAAGTGAACCCGTAGCAGTCAATACGGAAACAAAATTAAATGACTTCTAATATAACTACTACCGGATAAAATATGGAGTACTATTTTTTCAAACATGGGCTTAGCCGATCTGGTTTTTCAACTCGTATATTGAGAATGAAAAGCTTTAATAATATTTTAAATTATAATGAAAAAATATTTTTTTTTTACTTTTAGTTTATCCTTTCGCAAATAAAATACTCTAAAAGTATTTTTTTGGTGCGACTTTAATACATTATTTTCCGTCCCTTATTTTCTGTAGACAGATGGTAATAACAGCAAATTTTAACGACCTTTTCGGTTGGAATGTTAACTAACTTTTCGATGGAGGCGATATTTGTATGTAGAATACGGGATATTCTTGATTGACAACGAAATTATAAAAGCTGGTTAAATGAACATTTTGTAACCTTCAACATGGTGCAATACTTTTTAAAAAGAGGCCACGAAATTAATGTCAGTTCGAAAACTACTTTAAATGTAAGTTTGTGTGAAAAGGCATTTCTATACAAAACAATTTTCAAGGCCTACTTTTGAAAACTATTTTGTATAGAAATAGTTGTTGGAACTGCCTTACACTTTTACACTTTACAACGTTTGCAACGCAATTGAACAATTTTATTTTATAGGTATATGGGACGTTGGGGAATTAGCTATGATACTATAGCCATGTACTCCTAAATGTTGTAAAATTTTAAATAGGTCAAGGCACGTAATTCAAAATGACGGCAAACATCGGTTTTTTGTATTCTTAGCTATACCGCGCAGCCCATAGGTAATTGAAAATAATTTTGTATGGGACTTTTACTCAGGAGCATTTAAATATCATGGAAAACTTGAAATGGTTCGTGATTTGGATTTTCTACGATTTCGTGTCAGTGCTGTATTTTCGATTGATTTTAGACCAGGGACCGTAAATAACAGTTATTTGTGATTTTTATTTTAAAAAGACTACTGTGATATTTGTTTTTAAACGTCAAAAATAACGTTCTTTTTACTCTTGCATTTCAACAAATCTGGAAAGCAAATAAAGTGTTATTTGTTTATGTCTATAAAGTGCATAAAAACCAATTAAATTGTTGATTAAAACTTGTACAAGTCTCAGGAGGCCTTTTAAAATAAAAATCACAAATAACTGTTATTTTAAATAACTTCGATAATAACGTCAAATTCAGAGTAATTATTTTCCAGTTTAAGGAATATCATGGCGCAGATCGGGTCAAAATTTTCATAGCTTTTTAGTTTAACTCTTTTCAAAAGAGTCTTTTGGCTTTAAAATTATCCGTTGACTTTTAGCAGCAAAATTAAAAGGAATTATGTTAAAACGAGCCTCATTGGCTATGTGCCACTACCCGGATGCTTGTTTCCGGGCCTGCAATTGCTGCAGGTCCATCTGGATGTATAACGCAGTAACACTCGACGAGGACCTGAAAGCTGTTCAAAAATCGAACCAGGACTATTGGAGAGCGCCGCTAAGACTGCGAAATGAGATTTCCCAAGAAGGTGGGTTATTACTGAGGTTATACCAATTCAAATTAACAACTTGACCAATATATGTCAAGATGATTGGTTCTGTTTCATATTACAGTTTTAAAGTTTCTTTTTTTTGTTTAGGCACCAGTGATTTTCATTGCCCACGACCCGATCAGCCGTTGCGATGTGCATTCCTGGGGGATCTGGAGCAGCTGCTGAAGCAAAGAATGCTCAATGCCGAGTTCTCCGACCTTGAAATGTCCTTGAAACGGAAAGTTAATCCCGAAACAGCCAGCTCCGCCGATGGATGCGAAAATGGATGCGGAGGAGGCAAGAGTGTGGGTAAAAAAAAGGGGAAAAAGTGTGGCAAGGGTGGTGGAAAAAAGGGTGATGATGGGGAAGACGACAAGGAGCAGCTCAAAAAGCGGTGCAAACAGTTCAAATCCGAAAAAAAGCTCAAAAAGTGCAGAGAAAAGGCCGCAATGAAAAAGTGCAAGAAAGCGAACAAGGCGAAAAAATGTCAGAAAAAGGCGGAAATGGAGCAGTGCCTGAAGTGCATCAGAAAAGAAAGAGGAGGAAGTGAGGACGAAGCGAACGAAGAGGAGAAAACGGCGGACAAAGAGGAAGGGGAAGAAGAGGAAGGCGGCGAGAAAAGCAAGAAATGCCCCGACGAAGAGGCAGAGCTGGAAAAGCTAAACAAACAAATCCAGAAATTGGCCGATCAACTCAACTGTGAAAAGTTGGCCAAAATAGAGGCCATTAAGAAAGCCTGTCGCGAGGAGAAAGAAAGGAAGGAATGCGCCCGAAGAGCGGAAGAGGCCAGGAAGAGAGCGGAAGAAGAGAGAAGGCGGGCAGAAGAGGAGGCAAGACGACGTGCCGAGGAGGAGGCGAAAAAAGGGCCGGAAGAGGATCTGTGCGAAATAAAGAGACAGTGTGCCAAGATGGCCAAGGAGCAGCGGCAGAAGGCGAAGGCCGCTCAGAAAAGACTCAAGGCCCTTGCCGAAAAGGCCAAGTTCAAGAAAATGAAAGAGCAGTGCAAGAAAGTCGCCGCAATTCAAAAGTGCCGCAAACAGGCCAAAAAGGATAAGGCCGCCAAAGCTAAGGCAGAATGCGAAAAGGCGGCAAGAGAAGAGGCCGCCAGGCTCAAAGCCTGCCGAGAAGCTCAGGAGGCGAAGAGAAAAGCTGAAAACGATCTGAACGCAAAGAAAAAAATGTGCGAAAAAGTCAATAAACAGAAACAACCAAAGAAAGTTGACGTATGCGCAAAATACAAATTCGAAGAAGAAGTCGAAGAATGCCCCATAGAATGCCCCGGCGAAGCTGTGAAAGTGGCAAAAACCGCAGTTAAGGAGGAACTCAAAAAGGAGGTCAAAAAGGAAGTCTCTGCTACTCTTCCTCCCCCACCTCCACCCAAAGCTGCAGCCCCACCCCCTCCACCACCCAAAGCTGCAGTAACACCTCCTCCCCCACCTCCACCACCCAAGGATCCCAACCGACTCTTCCAGATATGCAAGAAGCTAGCCGAAAGCAAGATAAGACAAAAGAAAAAGAAAATCAAGGCGCTACAGGCCAAATGCAAAAAAATTGTTCTAAAGGAACAGTGCAAGTGCGAAAAGAAAGCCAGGAAGGCCAAAGAACTGGAGAAGTACTGCAAGAAAAAGAAGAAGTAGAAGTTGTACAAGTACCTTGGTTCTAAATTCTCAGATTTCCCATCAAAATTTAGTTCCGCAAAGTTAACAACTTTGGCTGTGCCCTCGTAACCATTCTTCTTCTTTAATTTTTGTGTTTTATTACGATTATAGTCGTACATCAATTTCAGGCACTATTGCTGGCTTATAAAATGAGAAAAATAATTTTGAGCAGCGTAATTGCATTTTTGAATCGGAATTGACTAAATTGTGCGTATATACGATTGTTTATTCAGATGCAGTCAAAAGGGTAAAGAATAAAATTTTTTCTTTTAAGTCCCTAAAGTACAAAAATAACAGGTATATATAACAATAACAATCTTTAGATTGGATCCAAGACAGATTTGATACTTTCCACTAATTAATCAAGTAATGGTTTCAATTATTAAAAATATATTTGTATGTAGGTATACTATAACGAATATAACATTAAAAACTGAATTCAAATTATATCTTATTATTTTTTGCAAGTTCACCTTTTGACTGCAGCAGTTTGTGCTTTCTTTTTGGACGGAAAGCTTTTATTCAATAAATGCAAAGCCGATCAAAATTACGAAAGAAAAGATTCCTCTTCAATACCCCATATCTTATATCATTTAGTCATCAAACTTCCAGAGGCAACTAGAAAAAAAATTTGAGTACAATTCGCTCTGTTGTGAGCTCGCGTAAAAGTTTAACTATTGTAGAATATCATTGTTTGAGAGATTCGTTCATTGGTTCGCTGGCGGTGCAGTGGCATTGTTGAACTGGAAGGTCGGATAGCGGGGAGCGAAGGCTCCGTCACCGATTATCTGCGTATGCTCAGAGTCGTCGCGTCCAGCGATGGTCGGCGCCTTGTACTGGGTCTCCACAAACTGTGGGGGCGCTGCAAAAATTTATAAAACTTTATTAGTACAGAGTTTTATCATATGTTAATAAGCTCGAAGAGCTTCAAAAACAAATTTAATTTAAGCTTAGTATATCAATAAAAAGCTAACGAAATGAAACGATTTTATTATCGGATATAGGAGAGAGGTCTGTAGGTTAGGACGGTCTGTAAGTTAAGACACTCAATTTTCTCAAAACTTATCCACTAAAAAAATTGTTTTTATTTTTTTTTGTAGTCCTTTTTAGTGACAAAACTTTTGGGGAAAACATTATAAGCCAGGCTCTAGCCAGATTAAAGCTGTGATAGTCGTGTACCATTTTTCACCAAAAAAGTTTTTGTCTACTTTTTTCAAAATTCCATTTAAAATTAATAACGTCCTTAAATTAACTTGGTAAGAGATT
Organism: Drosophila takahashii; assembly: GCF_030179915.1. Lineage (NCBI taxonomy): Eukaryota > Metazoa > Arthropoda > Insecta > Diptera > Drosophilidae > Drosophila > Drosophila takahashii. Next base: position 11,336,261 of record NC_091681.1, read on the forward strand.
TAAAACATTAGTATATTAACTGTTAACTAATAAAAAAAAGAATCAGCTTAATGTGACAGTCAGAACAAAAGCTATTAATTTTTTCCCGAAACATCCTATTTTGTGTAAGTTGAGACACCCGTTTTTCATACAAAAAGGCCTTAGGCCAACAGAGGTCGCTTTCTGCCTAGTACATTTCTTTGATATTAGGGGAAAAGTGAATGTTCAAAGAGCCTTTTGATTTTAATTGTTATTTGGTCTAAGTTCTTAAAAAATGGATGGGAAATAATTTAGTATGAACTAAAATTGATGAAATTAACATAAATAAATAGTTCCTTATAGTTTGGAGTACTTTTTGTGTGAGTATTATTGACTTTTAAAAGTGTCTCAACTTACAGACCTCTTTTTCAAAATGTCGTTTTTTGGGACTTTTCAAAAAAAATATTTTTTCAGTTTTCCCTAAGAAATAAAATTTTTTTTTGTGTTTTTTATTAAGCTTATAGACTAACCTTTCGATTAGTACCAAATGCGTAAAGTTTCATAAGTGAATGTCGAAATGGCAGATTAAAAACAAAAGGTGTACCAACCTACAGAATCCTCCCCTATGGTTTTTGGCTTCAAAGTTGTTCGGGTTTAACTGTCTTTACTTTTCATTACTTACTTACTTTTTGTTTTTTAAAAAAAAAAACAAATAAATAAAATGTCGAAATAAATGAAATTCTAACAATTTGTACAACTTTCTAGTAAATTTACTTACATTAGGAAGATTTCTAGTAAAAAATACTATTGTATTATAAAGTTTGATTTAGAAAATCAAAAGACAAAGAAAGTAGACTGTGAACAAAATTGACGTTGATTGATGCAGGAATACAAATTCGCATTTTTCAAGCCCTTCTATTAGTTTATAGAGAAGAATTCATACTCACGTATATTGGGATACAGGGAACCACCACCACCAGTGCTGTCAGCCACGTTCCATCCCAGTGCACCACCCACGCCATCGCCGCCCGGGGGACTGGCCGGACTTACTGGCTGTGTGGGCGCCAGCGATGGATCCTCAGACTGGACGGCCGAAGGAGCATCTGTAAACTGGGTGGGTGGCCTTACTCCAGCCAATGGAATGGTGCCCAAGGTGATTGGGACCTTGCCGGTGAGATTGCGGTGCGGACCGCTGACATCGCACTCCACGTGCAGGTCGTAGTCCAAAGCGATAATCCCGCAGTTGAGAAGGTTGGTCGGTGGCAGCGCCGGAATTTCCAGTTGCTGCGTGAATGTGCGCGACTCTCCTCCATTGACTGGGCCAACACTCAAGTTGGCTATGATGACCTTGGACTCACGCTTCTCGCTCCGAGGCTGATTCGTGTGGAAGGTGACCAGCTTGCGCAGTTCAAACTTCACTGCGGTGAGATTCACATTGCTGGTGTTGTCCACCTCGCAGGTGATAGGCAGTATCTGGCCCGAAACGAATCCTGTTTGCGGTATGCTCGTGATAACGGCCAGCGGTCCCGAGCGACAGCAAAAGCAGCAGAAGGACTTCTCCAGCTCAAGCTTAAAAGGTTCCTTGACGCGTGGATTGAGGTTCAGATCGACAGGTGCTATGACTGTAAAGGCCATCTTCATGTCCTGATCGAATTTCCAGGGACGATCAAGCGTCACCTTAATGGTAAAGCGCACGTGGCCGAATTCACCCTCAAAGGAGGAGGGAAGATTGGGCGGAAGGGCACAGGTAAATGGATAAGTATGAGTTCCAGGCGGAAGTTCTGTCTCAGAACCTGAAAAATTGTAATTTATAATTAGCTTCATTGTTAAATAAGTATTTATAACTTCTTAAATATACCTATTAGTCGTTTTTTGTATATATTCTGATTTAATTGGCCCGATTATACTTGTTTATATTAACTTCTAATCTGTGGCACATTTATACACGCTAGGGTATCACCTTCCGCACACATCCAGTTATCTTTGGTACAACGTTTTAGTATATGTACACCCAGAGAAATGTGGGACTATTTTTTAGGTAACGTATGACCTAAAAAATTTAAATAGACTAAAATTTCAGATTTAGGTAATGGGTTACCTAAAAATATTAGCATGTGGACTATGTTCCTACTTTTTAGGTAAAGCTAAAGAGATTTTTATAGGCCATCGTAACCTTCAAATTGGTCCATAAGACCTAAAATTTAGGAATAATTTAAAGTCGATTATCACTCACAACTTAATACAAATATTGGTCCCTAATATTAATAAACAAATTATTCGGTTTTTTAAGTTTAATGTTAAAAAATTTTTTAGACTTTTCTTAAAGCTAGTGATGGAAAAGTTTCAATATATAAAATCAATACCTACGTGGACTATTTTCCTACTTTTAAGGTAATAGTGCCCTATTCTAAAAATAGAATTCGCCTGAGCCCCTTGAAGCAGGCTTTGGTTTTGCCGCAGGGCCTTTAAGTAGTTCCGTAGACCAGAGGCTAGCCTATTGGACTCTCGCGCAGAAGACCCGGGATCGATTCCCACCGAGGACAAAATAAAGTGATTGTTTTTTCAGAAAGATAAAATATTTGCTTTTCCGAATAATACAATATAAGCAATTAAAATAATCAAATATGTTACTATCAATAGTAAAAATCCTAGCTTTTTTTTAAATACCTAATATTTAGGTAATTCTGACCTAAAAATCTAGTCCACTAGCCATTTTTTTAGGTAACCATTACCAGAAATAAATTCAAGACTGCGTACAAAATATAGTCCACATGGACAACATTTTAGGTAATGCATGGCCTTGGCGCGTTTTTCTGGCCATATTTCCTAAAATTTTAGGTAATTAGGCCCCTTTTTAGTCCATTTTGTTTTCTGGGTGTATATAGCTCTGACTTACATTAGTTAGCTATTTTGACTTGTTCAAACGTTCTATAGAATCAATCATTTAGTTAGTTTCGTTCGCTGACAACGATGAAATCACAATTCCTCACCGCTGGGATCCTATTCTTCCTGCTCTTGGGACAATCATATACCCTGCCGCAGGAGCTCAATCCATCGGATTTTCAAGACTCCTACACAATAGTCCAGGAATTGCGCCCTTATTATACCCACGAACGCCCCGAATGGAGAAAGAGAGCACAAGAGTCAACGAACACTCGTTTAAATCGCAGACCATAATGGACTTTTAAACGTTCTTTTACAAGTAGCAGACGGCGTTACATTAGAGTTTTATGTCTTTAAGTAAATTCAAAATTTATTGTAATACGTAAACTATGCATTATAAATTGCAAAAATGTAATTTCTGTCGATCTAGTACTTACAAATTATAAAAGCCTCAGAAAAAAGATGCTGTCATCCTTACTGGTGGAAACTTTCCACTGAAAAGTAAATCGTTTTAAGGTCTTCTGGGCGTTTTTCTCGAAACCACGGCTTTGAAGCCGGTGGACACGATAGCTCCAAAATGTTTTAAATTCTTTCAATATATTTGGCATTTTTCATTAAATTTAATCATTATGAAACGGAATAATTTTAGTCTAAAATTTCTTTTTTTACAATTCCGTAGTTTAAGCAGTAGATCTCGAGCATTCTTATTAACAAATTATAGTATGTTTGTGAAAACTTCTATATATAATTACTAATTAGTTATCACCATCCGTACTACGTTTGGGTATATATAGTTCTGACTTTATTGCAATTCTAAATTGATAAGAGCGTATTTGCCTTGCTAAAATATTCCACAAAAAAAAATCATTTAGTTCGTTTCTTTCGCTGACAATTTCTGACCGCTGGGATCGTATTCTTCCTACTCTTGGGACAATCTTTTACACTGCTGAAGGACTTCGAACATTTGCCCACTAATACCCGTTTGTCCTGGCACCCTAAATATACTCCCGAACGCGCAGTATGAAAGCAAAGGGTCAATAGGTTGTCAAAGAACGGGCGTACATATCGCGGTTCATAAGCTTTTTTTTTAAAGGTATTACATAAGTGATTAATGTTTTTAACTAAATTTAAACGCTTTCAAGATCAGGGATTCTCTAACAAATTCAATTTGGTTTTATAAAAAGCCCATTATTTATTTAAATATTATAGTTCTGTATACAATCAGCTTTTTAAAAATTCGATGAAAAATATGTTAGCTTGGATACAATTATTTTAATGATGTTTTGATGAGAAATAGGTATAATATTTAATTTGTACTTATCCTTAAAATCACATATATTTTTTCTGTAGTCTGTACTCCTTTAAAATTTTATTGCACTTTAATTTACGAAAAATATCACTTATTTCGTGTACAATTTAAAATTTGGACCGGATCTACAGTTAAGTCGATCTGAACCTTAAAAACTATATAAGACTGTGACATGGTAAATCTCGTCATAAGAAGATACTAGGAAAAGTCTTTTATAAATTTGTGTGTACTTACTGTTCTTCCCGCCCAGCAGATAGTACTGGATCTTGAAATACTCTTCATGGCCCTTTAGTTGAGTCACCTCGTTCTCCGTCTTTCCCTCGCTGGTGGTCACATTCTTCTCCTCTGTCCACTCTGTGTTGGCCTCTCCCAGGAAGCGGATGATGATTCCTACGGGGAACAAGTGGCTGTATTTACCGAATGACAATCTACGACGTCACTGCTGCTGTTTAATTTTAGCTATAAATAATATGAAAAGCTCGTCGCGGCATATACAACGGATGACATCATCGCCACCAGACAGCATCGCTCACCCGTGTTTGGTGGCCTCAAAATTTGTGGAATGTTTGTCACATTCGTAAGTTACATACCCCCTTCAAATCTATTTATTTACTTTCTTTTGTGTTCACACATGCAGCTATTTATAGTTTGTTATCGCCCAACTGGGAAGAGGAGAAAGTGCATTTATTTGAAAGGGTCAACAGCCTTAAGCTATAAGTGAAAACAAGGTCGTTTAAAAACTAAAAGACCAACCCACATTTTTGGGTGGGCACCGGCTTTTGGTGACAGGATTTACAGGAAATCTTAGTAATGCAACAAAGAAAAACGACAACTGCACATTATACATAATATAGATAAGTGTGCTATATTTATATACCCAAAACATCAATTAATCACTGACCCAAACAAAGGTGTGTCACTTCTATGACTAATAGAACGCATCTGGGTTTTTAATTAACATTTACTTGCACTGCCCACAAAAGTAATTTCATTTGCACTTACCTCGAACTTTTTTGGGCGAGTCAAATGTAAATATCACCTGACCGTTGACGGTCTGACCCGCGTAGTAGGTGTTCCACGGATTATCCAATTGTATTTCACAACCTTTTAAGCCCATTGTTGAGATTCTGTGGCCCAAAGCACCGATAAATTAACGACAAGTTTGGTCTGTTTTTAAACGCCGAAATCAAGATTGGTGATGGGAGTTGTGCGTATATAGGGATGAACAAATAAAGTACATATCTGCCGATATTTCAGTATTACCAGCTCTTATTGATGCTAGCCTGGGGTAATAAATTTTTAAAGAAAATTTAAATCTGTCATACGTTAAAATGTTACAAACTAAACGGAACATGTCAGAATTTAACGTAACGACTCAAGATAGCTCCTGTTAAATTTTCAAATAGGTAAGATTTTTCAGAACTAAAACATATTTAATTCCATTTGAAACACTCTATAGCAATAATAATAAGCTAAGAAGAACTACAAATTAATGCGAACATGTGCAACTAAAATATGTCAAAGCACGTCTTTTAGTTGATTAAATTTCTAAAAATGAAATTTGTATGGAACAGCTGACCAATTCAACAATTAATCAATTTAGGGAATACCCCTAATATTTATAAATCGGAACTAAAGAGACAACGTGCCCTTTCCACCTCTACTCGGAACTCACGGGCACGATATATTTCAAGTTCCATCACTATTACAATACGACAGCAAGAAGAAGAACTTTTGCGAAAATTCGCTTTTCTTCCGAGTTTTCATTGATTAAACAAATCCCAAAGCAGCAGCTGCAGCGTGGGAAATGTCGCTTTTTCGCAAGCCGAAGAAAATCCAGCGTCGCGTGTTCTCCAGCAACGCGGACGAGGAGGAGGACGGGACATCCTTGGACCCGGACGCCGAAATGGAGGCGCCTCCGCCTCCCATAATTTCCGGAAAGAGGGACAAAGAGAAGAGCCGGAAGGCCATAAAGCCGCAGGAGGACAGCAGCAAACCGAAGGCGCTGCTCAGCTTCGCTGATGATGGTGAGTTATGGCGGGATGCAATGATCAGAAGGGTTCCTAATCCGCAACCCCCTTGCGTCCTTGCAGAGGACGACGGCGAGGTGTTCCAGGTGCGGAAATCGTCGCACAGCAAGAAAGTGATGCGCATGCTGGACAAGGAGCGCCGCAAGAAGAAGCGCGAGGAGCGGGCGGAAAACAGCGGACATCCCGGTGGCGAGAATGGTAGTACACAGCATTTAGAGTCGTCCGGTGGACCATCTGTGGGTCCTGCCAATTCCAACTCGAATCCTGCCAATGCTGGCAGATATAAAAGTGCCAGCGATCAGAGTAAAAGTAAAAAAAGTGATAATCATATGATCCAAACCGAAATACGCACAGACGACTTTGTGGTAAGGTTATTATTATTCAATTTCTTCTACCATAATACCGTTTAACGAAATTTTCAACATCAGAAATTACAACTAAATTATCGTAGAATGATTAGGAGCAAAGATTACACGACTAGCTTGAATGAGTTTAAATGTGTATTTAGAGTTTAGATTAATTTGTTGGCTTTATGGCCGTTGTTAAAAACAAGTAGCTAGACATTGATTTGTTTGCCGTTTTAAGTAATCTGTGATGGGAAGTATCTAGGTAGTAAATCAATTACTTTACAAATGGAAATGTACAAAATATTTTGAATGGCCAAGACTTAACAATATTTACCACACCTAAAGTTATTTTAGCCATGTATTAGTTACAAAGCCCTCTATCTACCTAGTTATAAAACCGGTACTTTTCCCACCATCGACTATGATCGCACGTTTTCCTTCCTTACAAGCAGCATGAATACTTCAGCAACACTCTAAACAAAATCCTCTTGAGATCCCCAATAACATAGTTCTTATTCCTTGTCCCCCAGCTAGTGGTAAAGAAATCAGAAACTCCTGAGGCAATTCTGAATGGTCGGGCCGCCCTTTGTGCCGGACGGGAGGATGTGAGCGACGAAGACGACATGCAATCAGAGGATGGTGGCCACGACAAGACACGGCACCGCTTCTCCAAGCCGGAACATTTGAAACAGATGCTGGAGAGCGGTTCCATTCCTGATGCAGCAATGATACACGCTGCCCGGAAACGTCGCCAAAGGGCCAGAGAGCAGGGTAAGATCGATTTTCTACAATTAGAAAAAAGGCTAACCTATTTGTGTGGCCAATTCCAGGTGCAGGCGACTACATACCCGTTGAGGAGCCCAAGGAGCCGGCCAAACTGAGCACCCGCCTGCCTTGCGAAGACGTTGAGGGCGACCAATCGGATGACGAGGAGCGCATGGACATGAACGACATTACAGGACGCAAGGAGCGCGAAGAGCGGCGCGAGCAGTTCTATGCCGTCGAGAATGATTGTATGTAGAGGGGGCCCAGTCCGATTCGCGGCCAGAAACCGAGCCAGGCCAAACACAGGTGATATTTGTTAACTATTGCTAACCTTTGCTCACTCCTCTGCAGCCACCGACGGAGACTCTGACCGCGAGATGAACGAGTGGGAGAACCAGCAGATCCGCAAGGGTGTCACTGCTGCCCAGTTGGTGCATTCGCAACACGAAACCGTGCTCTCCCGTTTCATGATCAAACCTACAACCCCCGGAGGTGGAACCGGCATGGATGACGGAGATTTAACGGCGCCGCAGTCCACATCCACCTTGCTGGAGCAGGCCTATGCGAAGAATGCCCTCGACCGCAGCAATTTAGCGGCAGCTGTGCGCTCATCTGCCAAGACCAAAAAGGAGAAGGCCAAAGCTACGGCATTGAGAACGCCACAGGAAATTTTCGCCGCCATTCAGTCACGTCTTAGCGAGCTTAAGGAGCGATCGGCGGATCACACCGCCAGTATGGCGAGAATTAGTATCGAACTGAAGGCATTAAAGCTCCAGCAGCTGGAGTGCCAGCAGAACGCACCAACAGCGGCGGCCAAATACAAGTTCTACCAGGAAGTAAAGTGCTATGTGAATGACCTGGTAGACTGCCTGTCCGAAAAGACACCAGTTATCAACGATCTTGAGAAACGGGCACTGCAACAGTATGGGAAAAACCAGCGCTATCTTGTGAATAGAAGGCGGCAGGATGTTCGGGATCAGGCCAAGGAAATTGCCGAGGCAGCAAGTATGAAAAGGATGTTCCTTTCCTATCGAAATACGTTAATAAATTTCCTTTTATTCAGAACCTGCATCAGCTGCTTCCCGTCGTGCGCCAGAATACGAAGAGCAAGTACGCCGTGCCGCTGAAAGGGAGGGTCGAAGGACGCGTCGCCGGTGCGAGCGGGAGCGTAACGACTTGCTCTCTTCCCACCTGGATGGAATGTCCAGTGACGACGAGATCGCCGACCAGCAGCAGGAACAGAGCGTGGCGGCCACGGCGCAGATAGAATCCCAGTCGGTGGAGGCCTTTGAGGATGTTACCGACGACTTTAGCAAGATCGAGCTGATCCTTATGAAGTTCTATGCATGGCGAAAGACAGACATGTCCTCGTACCAGGATGCATTCGTAAGTCTGTGCCTTCCAAAACTATTGGCGCCACTGGTGCGCCACGAACTGGTTCTTTGGTCGCCTCTGCTGGATGAGTACGCGGATATAGAGAATATGCGGTGGTATCAGGCATGCATGCTCTATGCTTGCCAGCCAGATGAAACTGTCGAGCAGCTCAAGAGCGATCCGGATGTAAATTTGGTGCCGGCTCTCATCGAGAAGATTGTGCTACCCAAGGTTACCGGTGAGTTTCTAACCTCTTCTACGAAAACGGCTGTAAGAAAGTGTTTAATCAATTTGTAGCTCTGGTCACGGAATGCTGGGACCCTCTGTCGACCACGCAGACCCTCAGATTGGTTGGATTCATCAATCGGTTGGGCCGCGACTTTCCGTTAAGCGGGACTAATAAGCAACTTAACAAACTTTTTGAGTCCATCATGGAACGCATGCGGCTAGCCCTAGAAAACGATGTATTTATTCCCATCTTTCCTAAACAGTAAGTAGACAATTTTCTAAAAATGTTAGTCACAACGTTGACGTTTCCTTTCATTTAATTCAGAGTGCAAGAGGCGAAGACGTCGTTCTTCCAGCGTCAATTTTGCAGCGGCCTGAAGCTGTTCCGCAACTTTCTAAGTTGGCAGGGCATTCTGGCTGATAAATTGCTGCGGGAGCTGGCTATAGGAGCATTGTTGAATCGCTACTTACTCTTAGCTATGCGAGTCTGCACGCCAAACGATGCCATCAATAAGGCTTACATCATTGTGAATACTTTGCCGACGGTTTGGTTATTGCCCAACAGCGAAACACTCAAGAACCTGGAGCTTTTTATAGGATACATAAAACAAACTATAGAGAGCTGTGATGCAAGCAATCCAGTTTTTATGTAAGAAATAAAATCCACTTTTTTATATTTAACAACCATTAATTCCCTTTTCTTTTTTAGGCAATCCAGCGATAAGGCCAAACAAATACTTCAAAGACTTCATAGTTTTTAAAGTGCAGGGACTACCGTTCACTTACCGCTCACATCAATCTAACAATCAAATACTCGTTGTACAACGCATGAAAAGCACAACAAATATCTGTCTTGTTAGCAAATCTTGTATCTTAAGACTCGAAACCATGTATATAAATAGCAAGTGCTCAGTAAGACATTTTCTAAAGCCCAGCTTGAGCTTACCAAACTAAATTGAGTAAAAGCCCTTCCAATCCAATCAATTCTAAATCGTTTTCCTATGAACATAAACCTTGAAAGTGATAAAGTTTGGAACTCTGTTTAAGGCTCATCGTTTTGTATCTTTACTGATTGTATTTAGGCGACTCTCATGCATAGCAATAATAAAAACAATTTATAAACTATGAAAATGTAACAATTTCAAAATCTATTACGGACCAGAACCAATTTTAATAAAGATATAGCTAAATGCTTTGGGAAGCAAGCAGGCAAGGCGGGAGCCTCCTCAATCAGCCTTAGAAACCGAAGCGCGTGTAAAATTCTGCGCCAACTCGACGACTTCCGTTTGCATAGCTTGCAGTTGTTCGTGGGCGGTCTTTGACTCGATGCTGTCCGGTGTTGCCTGAAGAACTTGTAGGACCAAATCTGATACGAATGCAAAGTATTTAGTAAAGAACCGCATTTCATTAGCTATAGCAACTCACCGTGATATCGGAGCAGCAAGGCGTTCTGCGGCTCGTTCAGAGATCCGCGAATGTGCTGCAGGATGGCAGACACGAATTTTCCGGACGCATGTAAAATGTTACCACTGATCGTAGTAAAAAGAATCAATGCGGCCAGATGCAGCAGCAGTGCCGGCTCCTGACACTCGAGCAGCTGTTCCTGCAGTTTCTTCTTGTGGTCTGCGATCAGCAGGCGATCCTTCTTCTTGTCCACCTTCTTGATGATCATACTACAGTTCTTAAGCACCGCTTCCGTGGCTAGTTCAAAATCGTCAATGGTCTTGTTCAGGGCCTTGTTTTGTTCCAGCAATGCAGCGCGGTACTGGGCATCGCAATCCTGAGCCAGCTTATTGCGCTGGTCCACATTTAGGTTGGTATTCTTCACAGTCAGATTGCACTCGCTGGCCACGTACAGTGAAAGTTCGTTGCAAATGTCATTGCCCAAGGATTTGAGCAGGTATTTAACCAACTGGGTTTGCGTGTCCTGGGGAAAGAGCTTCAAACCCTTCTCGTAAAGCCGTATGTCTATCAGCAGCGTATTTATTCTATCCTGAATAGCAGCATGGGTCTGTCGGCGATTTGTCTGCGGTGTAGCTTCGAACAACTCCTGGGCTCGAGCCAAAGCTGTCTGATTAAATTGGCTATAGTGAGAAAATATTATGAATTTATAATAACTTTGGTTTGTACTTTGTGCTTTTGCTTTAAACGTTTTAATTCAATATGCTTTACTTACTTCGTATACAGAGCGGCAATAGATCTCGACAAATGCTCCAAACCCTCCTCCTCCAGGCTGGCAGTGATCAGTTTAACAATGTCGGCTGTCTTGACCAGTTCCAAAGGCTTCACTGCCTTCTTGTTTCCTCCACCGCCCCCTCGAGAACCTTGCTGCACCTCATCCTCATCATCACTATCGTTTTGAGCCGCAGCCTTGCCTCGTTGGTGCTTCTTTGTGGACTTTGTCTTGGTCTCGCGCCCTTGAGCTCCGCCTCCTGCTTTGCCAGAGGAAGCCTTCTTCCTTCGCTCGTCGCGCTTGTCCACCTTGCCATCCTCTTCAAGCTCTTGGGTCGAAACGTTTCCCTTCTGGGCCAGCGTCTTCTCCACGATGTACTGCTGGTAGACGCCGCTGTCGATCGCCACCTTTGCCTGAGCCTCTGCCAATGCCTGACACGGCTGAACCAGCTGAGCGAGATACGGTTGCGAGAATACTGGAGGTATAATAAGAAGTATTAAAGTCCATATTTAGAACTCCAGTGAAGTACTCACCGATGCTGTCCAGGTAAACAAAGTTGCTGGGATTGCTATGCTTTTGGGCCATGATAGCGCCGAAAACCTCCTCGATGTCCTCCTCCGACAGGTTGGAAGGAAGGATGGTGGACAGATCCAGGTACTGCTTGGTGGCACTGCACTCGTTCAGCGCCGTGACCACAGTGAGCTCTACAAGTCGAGCGCCCAGGGCCACGCGCTTGAGAAATAGGAACTCTTCGCTGGGGAACTGCTTGCGGATGTAGGCCTTGGCGTCCGAAATGCCCAGCTTTTGGATGGCGTCGTACTCAAGGAAGCTGTTCTGCTTGTAGAAGGAGTTCACCCAGTCGGCCTGCGTCTTGGCGTAAATGTGAGGCACATACTGGGAGTTGGCCAGTTTGGAGGTCACCTGGCCGGCTGGCGAAATCTCGTCCAGCAACGAGTGGAAGATCTTCTCCTGCACTCCGATCTGCTGCAGGATAACAGCCACGTTCGTGGGCCTGGTAATGGCAGTCAGTGCTCCACGAATCTTTGCCTTGCAACGCTGGATGTAGGCCTGCGTGAAAAACACTCGCGGATTGGTGGCATCCTGGCGACCCTTGATGATTTTGCCCAAGTGCTTTTCCACCACGTCGTGTTGCAGGAAGTCCGACGGCAGGTCGAACTGGGAAGCCAGTTCCGATATGGAAATCTCGCCCCGAAGTGCCAGCTTCTCGTTGATCTCCTGGGCAATGTGTCCGATGTAGTCCTCGTCGATGAGCTGTCCCAGGACCAGGTGTATGCTCGGATTCTCCGCCGCTATCCGCTCGGCCAAGCCCACGATTCGGGACAAGTCCACATTGAGGGTTTTGCTGACCTCCACCAAGTTAGCACGACCTCCGTTCACATACAACTCGTCCTGGATCTCGCGCTCCAGGTGGTCCGGGGTGATGTACTCCTTGCCATCGTTGGTGAACACCACCTCCAGCATCTGCTTCTCCAGCAGCAGCGTGACGATCTCGACGCAGTTTCGCTCCGAGAGCCTTAAAAGATGGTGATGAAAGTGATTAGATGGGAAGGGTGTGCGTTTGCAGGCGAAACTCACTTCTGCAGCGTCGACGTGAGCTGCGCCTTTTGGAAGTCGGCCGCCAAGCGCTTGATCTCGTCCCAGTCACTGCCCATCTTTGTTATCAATCGGTGATACGGAGATATGAAAATTAGACTGATTGCACCTGAATCTGAAAAACATGAAACGTCAACAAAAGTCCAGCGTTGGGAATAACCTTTCAAAGCGCCATTGCGGCCGAAAGGGGAACCAGGCATTTGGTAAGTATTTATTTGGTATTTCTTTTTATTCAAAAATATCGATATCTTGATATCAACGTTCGTATTATATTCGCCCTGATATCGATATCATTTAAACAATATTGAGCGCGAAAAAAATTAAAACAAGAAAGGAAGCTACCTTCGGCCAGCCGAAGCTTATATACCCTTGCAGATAAAGTAATGCTCACTCGGTGCTATTCCAGGGATTCCAGATTTAGCGTTTCTATTTTTGAATTTTGTTTTTAAAGAGTCAAGAATTAAAACGCCCACTTCCTACAAAGTAACAATGAATTTTCTTATATATCTTTCAATATTCCTATGGGAGCCTTAAGATATAGTGGTCCTATTCGGCTCGCTCCGACATATGTACTACCTGCAATAGAAAGAAGACTTTCGGGAAAGTTTCATCGCGATATCTTTAAAACTGAGAGACTAGTTCGCATAGAAACGGACAGACGGACAGACGGACATGGCTAGATCGACTCGTCTAGTGATGCTGATCAAGAATATATATACTTTATGTGGTCGGAAACGTCTCCTTCACTGCGTTGCAAACATCTGACTGAAATTATAATACCATCTACAAGGGTATAAAAATCTCTAAAGATTATAAAATGAAAGACCGATTTTTAAGGGGATACGACCACAGCCCAAACCGTAAGAGCTAGAGTAGCCAAATTTTTTCACAGTATTTCATTGGGGGCGTAGGCGCCCACTAAGGTCCGACATGTCTCCCCAGTGGCCCCAAACAGCTCCAATATCCATATTTAGAGCAAAAAACCATTAGATGTACTTAAGCTTAACTTTTAAATGGTTGGAATTTCGAAATTTTGATTTTGCAGAATTTTTGGTCTTGAAAAGGCCTAATTAGAAATCTACAAGAAATTTCGATATCCCCCATAATTTGGGGGCTACATTTAAAAATAACTTTTTGATTTTAAAAATCTAAGCCGCTGCTCCGATCGAGATGATTTTTCGGTAAATGGTTATTCTATGGCCCAAATGCTTAAGTTTAATTTTGCAAGTTTTTATCATTTTTATACCCTTGCAGAGGGTATTATGATTTCAGTCAGAAGTTTGCAACGCAGTGAAGGAGACGTTTCCGACCCCATAAAGTATATATATTCTTGATCAGCATCACAAGACGAGTCGATCTAGCCATGTCCGTCTGTCCGTCTGTCCGTCTGTCCGTCTGTCTGTTTCTACGCAAACTAGTCTCTCAGTTTTTGAGCTATCGGGACAAAACTTTCGCAAAAGTCTTCTTTCTATTGCAGGTAGTATATATGTCGGAGCCGACCGGATCGGACAACTATATCTTATAGCTCCCTTAGGAACAATCGGAAAAAAAAACTTTAAAAAATTGTAGCTTCGGTGTTTTTTGAAATATTACCTTCTACTTTTGGGGATGTTATTTTTTTTAAATATTTCTGAATTTCGAATTAATTTTTTAAAAAATCGGACTACTATATCATATAACTGCCATAGGAACGATCGGAAAATTAATGGAAAAGTAATAGGAAATAAATTCAAGCTTCTTTGGTTTTTATTGTATTATCTTCTACTCTAGGATATGACTCTTTTTAAATATTTCCGAATTTCAATTTTAAGTTAATCAAAATCGGACGACTATATCATATAGCTGCCATAGGAACGATCGGAAAATTAATGGAAAAGTAATAGGAAATAAATTCTAGCTTCTTTGGTTTTTATTGTATTATCTTCTACTCTAGGATATGACTCTTTTTAAATATTTCCGAATTTCAATTTTAATTTGATCAAAATCGGACGACTATATCATATAGCTGCCATAGGAACGATCGAAAATTAATGAGAAATATTAGAAAATTGAACATTTTTGCGATTTGTTAATTAATAGGAATGATCTGCAAGGGTATATAAGCTTCGGCTGGCCGAAGCTAGCTTCCTTTCTTGTTTCTTTTAACACTAATATTTACATATTAATAAAAAAAATGTATTCCATTTTTTTTTAACTCATGAATAATTATATTTTGATAAAAATGATTTTTAAGTTTTTTAAATAACCATAAATAATTTATAAATATTAATATTATTCAATAAATATTTAAGAGCAAAATTAAATGAACAACTAAAAGGAATAACCAGATGAGAGCCAGATAAATTTTTAGTAAAAATAGGAGAACAAAATGTGAATAGACTTTGTACAGCGCCTCACGTGATTCTTCCGTGGCGCAGCTAGTAGAGTGCTTGACTACAAACTGCGAGGCGAGCGGTTAGCGGTTCGATTCCCGGGTGCGGCGACCAAGATGTGTTTTTCTCAAAATAGTAAGTTATTGGGTTTTTATATTTATAATTTTTAATTTGTACACTCATTTCAGTTATTATTACAGTTCCAATTTGAAACCACCCATGTGGTCAATTAAAGGAAATTCAAATAAGGTGACAAACAAGAACGAAAAAAAAACAACACTAAGGGGCTGTCCATATATTACGTAATCACAATTTCGTCGATTTTTGACCCCCCCCCCATGTAATCAATTCTTCATACAAAAAAAAAAAATTTGCACTATGGTTAACATTTGGGGGACCCCCCCCCCCCCCCCTTCCTAGATGATTACGTAATATATGGACAGCCTTTAAGACTGTGGCGTCACAAAAAACCGTATTTCTATTTTCTAGAAAACCTGTATTTCTAAATTCTAAGAAATATTTTTTTAACTTTTTAGTAAAAAATGTTTAAATTAGTCTATTTTTTTTTTGACTTTTAGAAAAAACGTCTTTGATTTTAAAAACCTACTTTCTTTAATATAGACAAAATCGCCAGTAAAGCCAATTCATAGGCGAATTTCTAAAACCAAGGGCGATTTCAGTCGATTTTTTTTTGGGAGTAGTAATATTATAAAATGAACATTTCGGCGTCCGTCTCCTCGACGTCGTGCTCCCAATCCTGGGCATCCCGTCCCAGATGGCCCAGCAGATGCTCCAGGTGATGAATTCTGTGGCCACTGGCCACGGAATAGTGGATCTGAGGAAGCAGATGAGGGATCTCATGGACGACCCGAAGCCGTTTTATCTGCATATCGACGAGCTCTTCGCCCCCGAGGTGTGTAATATCTCGAGGCGAGGCTAATGTATATAGCTATCCTGACCCGACCCCCGACCATTGTTCTAGATTTGCAGCACACCCAAGATCGGATGGAAGTGCAATACCTTCGCCATCCAGTCCGTAGACGGCCTGTACTTCCAGGTCGTCTACGTGGACGATGTGGCCGCCAATAGCTCGGAGCGTTGCAAGTTCCACTTCGAGGCTATCATGGAAAGGTTAGACAAATACAACTTGTCCCGTTACATGGTGGCGTTTGTGTCCGACGGAAATCCGATGAACAGTTTCTCCCTGGGCAGATGGACGGTGTCCCACTTGTGGGACATAACCCACTTGCTGGATTGGTTCCCGGATACCCACGGAGTGCGGAACCGGACCTTGGAGTGGGCGTACGACGTTCGATTTGGGCGGTCGACCTTCCATGAGGCTTTCGCCGACATCAGACGGAGCCTCGAGGAGGAGGTGGATGCCATGAACGCTCGCTCCAGCTCCGGCGTGGTGCTAGAAGAGAGCCTGCGCCACCTGCACTACATGGAGTCTGCGGTTGAGAGATTTTTCGCCTCCAGTGGAGTTGACAAGTTTGACCCTAGATTCATGTCGAACAACACTCTGGAGCAAATAGGAAAAAAATGGAAAACCCTTATAAACTCAATGATGGCTCTAAACGGTCCCCTGGACGCAGACACCTTGACCGAGGAGGGTTGGGAGTTCTATCCACGAGTTTATGCACTGCTCGCCTACGTCGAGGGGTACCGCGGACACAGCGTTTCCTGAGCATTAGTCTTTTTTCAAATTGGATATGGAGGAACCCCAAGTCGAAGTTGTGTTGGAATAGGTTAACCATATTATCCAGGAGTTTATGGAGAGGGCGCAATACCAACAAAATTTCAGCGATTTTCTGAATATAACCGTTATTGTACATTTTTCTTTCTAATAAAATCATCCATTAAATATTTGGAATTAATTCCGTTTATACTAAACAGAAAATGTACCAATTTTCGCGATAATGGAGCTTCATGGCCAACCCATTGGCGAGCATTATAGTGATCCAAGCCATCGCGGGCAACAGGCAGTAGCCATTTTTAAGTCGAAATCATCCAAGCTGGCTGGAAGTCTATTGCCGTCTTGGTCGAGGCAGTCCGGATTATTGGTGGAGGTGGCTTACGCGCTGGTGATCCACTGCATCGACACAGCGAAGCAAAGGAGAGCCAATTTCCAGACTGGACGAGCTGTTGCTCAGATTTTGGGAGGGCCATGACAACGTTGAAAAATACATACAAAATATTGTTAACCATTTATTTGGTTGGTCAACGTCTAAATAAAATTTTATATTATACAAAAAAAAAAAAACAAAATATTGTTATTATTGTCCAATTTAATATACATATTCCGCCCACCTGCACCGCAGTGGCAGACTGCGGGCAGATGCAGATCTGTCAACAAAAGTCAAGTGTCACCACAACGTGGCTTTCTACTTTTGTTTGTGGTTAGCATGGTCTCACTAAAAATACCAGATACCAAATTATAGAAAAATACCAAATTTATATCGATCTGGCAACGCCCTCTATCGTTATTTCACTAGTGATTTATCGAACGAGGGCGATGCCAGACCGCTAAAAATGCCCTCCACGTGGCCGAATAGAGAGAGAAAGAGAAAGGAGACTGATAAAGGAGCAGAACAAAGGAGAGAGATTGGTGCTACCAGACCAAACAAAAACGGAGAGATGGAAGCTACCAGACCAGAAAGAATGATGGCGCCCTAATTCAAAATTGACATTTTTTAGCTATAATATATATTAAGAGATTCTTGTAAAATGAAATTATGTTTATATATTGCATGCAAAGATTCCTATTTAAATGAAATAAAAAACGTAATATTTAATTGAATATATATTATATGAATATATATTATATTATATAATAATTTAACGAATGAAAAGCACAGAATCTAGCTATTTTTCGTGGTATCTCCAGAAAACATTCTCCTCCATCTATTCTTATTCGCCAAATTACAGTCACCGTTTATCGTCATGGACTTAAAAAGCCTGTGCCTAAAAAGAAAAGTCCTCAACATAAAGCTGGAGGGGCCCAGCTTAAGCTGAAGAAGGCCCAGCTTAAGGTTAAAATGCTTAAGCTTGAAATGCGAAGGCTTGATCTGGAGATAGAGGGGAAAATCATGGGCGGTAGCTGCGGCTCCAAGAATGTAGGTCTTATGGACGGAACCGGGACAAGTGGCTCCAAGGTAGCTCCTTTGGCAGTCAGCCCCTTCCATTTTGACGAGGACTTCAAGGTAGCTCCTCTGGACGGAACCGGGACAAATAGCAGCGGCTCCAAGGTAGCTCCTTTGACAGTCGCCTCCATCAAAGAGTCACCGGCCCAGATAGCTCCTGCCAAACTCTCAGGAAAAGTAGTGAAAAAAATGCTTTAGAGATTAAAAAACGGAACACGAGGCAATTTACTACCGAAAATACATTTTACTCTGTGCATTTCTACAATGCTATTTCAGGAAAGGAACTTTGGCGTGGCAGGTAGATAATACTTTTATTTTCTTTTGTTACTATCAACTATACTAGGAGACCGGAAATTGAAATTGATCCAAGCCATCGCGGGCAACAGGACGTTGCCATTTTTAAGTCGATATGATCCAAGCTGGCTGGAAGTCTATTGCCGTCTTGGTCGAGGCAGTCCGGATTATTGGTGGAGGTGGCTTACCCGCTGGCGATCCACTGCTTCGACACAGCAAAGCAAAGGAGAGCCAATTTCCAGGCTGGAGGAACTGTTGTTCAAATTTTGGGAGGACTATGACAGCGTTTAAAAGGTACATATTTTTTTTTTTATTAATTCATCGCGTGGATGAACAGCTTGTTGGTCTTAAAAGGTACATACAAAATATTGTTATTATTGTCTAATTTAATATACATACGTATTATATTGCAGATCACAGGGAAATATTTCGCTCACCTGCACCGAAGTGGCAGACTGCGGGCAGATCCAGATCTGTCAACAAAAGTCCAGTGTCACCACAACGTGGTTTTCTACTTTTGTTTGTGGTTAGCATGGTCTCACTAAAAATACTAGGCAAGGCAGCATGGTCTCACTAAAATGTACGCAGGGTTAGCCGAGACGCGAACCGTACCCTGCGTACATTTTGGTGTGACCATATTCCCATGGTATGTGTCTCCGCTAACCCTGCGTACATTTTAGTGAGACCATCAAGTAACATTTCTGTTAGAGAATAACATTTCAAAGCGCCTTCGCGGCCGAAAGGGGAACCAGTGAGCGCTGACAATTGGTAAGTATTTATTTGGTATTTATTTGTATTCAAAAATACCGATGCATGGATATTTTGATGTTTTTTTCAGATCCCACCTAGCCACACTGTCACATTTTTGAAAATCAACGTTCGTCGGCAGTCGCGTCGTTTTCCACAGCAATTTCCGTTAGTTAGAGCTTGACAAGCTTCGAAAAGCGAGATCCGGATTTTTCAAGGTAAGCGCGACTTGTGATCTTCTCGAGGGGTTGGACCCACTGATAGTTGGCCCATCCCAGGGGCCGTAATAAATCAATACTTCAGACCAGCAATTTTCACTTGTGTCATGGAATTTCGTACCCCAAGCGCAAGCGCTGTCTGTGTGTGTGTGTGTGCAGCTGCTTTTGAATTTTATTTAGCACAGCTGCCATATGCATTAAAAATAACACATCCTCTGTGGAAGTGGAGGATTGCCTGTTTCTGCTGCTTAGGGCCCCCCTCTCTGGCGGAGTCTCTTGGCGGCCCTCCTTTTTGGCGGCCATGTTGGTCGTGTTTTGTGTGTTTCGCTTTAGTCGGGCGATATTGCATGCACCTAAAAAAACTAGCTGGAAGCAGTTTGAACCGAATTTCAGTAGCCTGCTCTCAAAGTTGTTTTTTCTTTCTGCTCTGCCAGTTTCCGTGTGCATCGCCGTTTTAAGTCTAATCGAAGATACATTTTAAGTAGGTCTCTGCCGAAACTGGATTCCGTCTAATGTGTTTTGGCCATGTTTACTTAGTCAACAAGTCGGCGAGGCGAGGGGCCCACCATTT
The DNA here is from genome assembly GCF_030179915.1 of Drosophila takahashii. NCBI lineage: Eukaryota > Metazoa > Arthropoda > Insecta > Diptera > Drosophilidae > Drosophila > Drosophila takahashii. The sequence goes on from NC_091681.1 coordinate 11,356,287, forward strand.
CGAGTTATGTCCAGATTGCTCATTACTCATAATTTCAGCACAAACACACGGGCACAGTTAATGTGATTTGCTCCTGTACGTGTGTTTGTGTCAGCCGGCATAGCCCTATGGAAGCAAAAACAACAAGTACAGTGGAAAGGGAACACGGCAATCAGTCGATGTTATTGCTTTTCTGCACAGCGAGAAAAGAGGTCCATATTTTAAGTTCAAAAAATACACAGCATTTTTTATTGAGAAAATTAGTAATAAAGATAAAAAGTTTTATTTATTTAAATATGAAAACGTTGAGTAAAGTTGTAAGTACTTTTAAAATCGTTTCTCCAGTGTACTCTAGTGTTTTGCTTTGCCCAGGTGGAAAGCGCTCAACTATGGGAATCGGAATCGCTACAGAGCCGTCTAATCTAAAGATCTTTGACTCGCTGCGGTCATTCACTTTGCTTTGTTTTCCCATGCCCCAACAAAATTGCCAGTGTGTGGGGCCTGTGTTTTTTGTTGTTGCCAACAGCCACCCCAAATGCGATACGCCCCGGGGGAAGTTGGGCGTAAAGTGCCTCCCCCAGCGGATGACGCATCATTACAAATGCTTTACAGCACTTGCTGCAGATGTCATCGCCTGTTCGGCGACCTCTTTTTCGCCATGAGCGAAGCATAAATAGATGGAAAACACTACACAGTCACAGTGAGAAAGTTATAAATATGCTAGAAAAAATTCAGAAAATCTCTTATGTTGGATAGGAATAATTGGGAAAATACACCATAAAACGATTTGAGATGGATGCTAAATCACTATTATTAGTCAAACGACAACGGCCTTTAAAGATTGGGCCATTAATTAAATTAACATCTAATAGCATTTGCTTTAAATTACTTTTGCAATAATTAGTAATTATGAATAGGAAACTCATTTTACTGTAAGCAAATCAATAAAATGCTTTAAGTGGCCCTAATCAATTTACTAACAAATAACTCATAATTAGGCATATTCACATAATCATCCATTTTTGTGGTGATCAAACTATAGTTAACACTAGATTTTTTCCCTAAAAAAGTAGATTTCAAGCCCACTGTGCGAATACTTGACACCAAAACGGAGAAATGAACAACGCCAAAAACAACAACGACAGCCACAAAACGCGCAATTACAGTTAACGGCAAAGTTAAAAAGTTAAAGAGAACGCAAGCAGCAAAAACAGATAGAGGAAAGCGATGAATTTCTGTGTGTAGAGAAACTATTGAGAGGGGGCAGAAGGGCAGAACGAAAGGTCTCATTTTCACTCCACTCCACAAAGAGTTTCCCCAGTGGGGCGATGTCGGATGACGGGCGTCACATCCGCAAGTGGCGAGACTGAATTTGTATTCTAGGGTACTCGTATTTCCGACCGCATCTGATTCACTTTTCATTGTTATGCATTGCAGCCACTGAAACCACAACCAGCAGCGACAAAATGACATCCACCGAGCTGAAAATTGGCCTTACCTCCAGCGCCCGTCCCTCCAGCCGCGTGCTGAAGCCCCCGGGAGGCGGACACACCAACATCTTCTCGGAGCCTGACGTGAACGTTCCCGCTCCTCGAGCCAAGTACAACCAACAGAACTCCTCGAACCTCAACGCCTGCATGGGCTCCACCGATCCCAACAAGGTGGTGGAGAAGATTCGCGAAGAGGTGACCACCCAGAAGGAGGAATCCAAGTCCGCCCCGCCCAGCCAGCCGAAGGAGCCGGCGAACAAGCAAGCGGCCACGAACGGAGAGGCTCGGGGCCGAGTCCCACCTGGCGGATTCTCGTCGGGCGGATTCTGGTAGAGGGAGGAGTGTGCCCGGGAGCAGAAGCAGCTGCCAAGCATTTAATGACTCACCATCACATCCTCAGACCGACATAAAAACATAATCCTATAAATATAACTCGCTTATAACATACTTATACACACATATTTAGAGGCGCATTACCTATATTAACCTGCTGATCAGCCGGAGAAGGAAAACTCCGATTATACTTTGCAAAGCAGCACTCCGACTCGTTCTTCCTTTCGTCGTTTCATTTTCATCCCTCTCACATATGTCCTATCGTCTAAGTAAAAAGTTTAACATGTCTAACGCAATTGTTGAAATTAAGTAACTCGTGATTCCGCCCCACAAACATGGATTATATGGATTGACTTTGCTAAACTACCACCTACTACCGAAGCCTAATTTAGCATTTGTACTTAAATACTTAAAGTGTCCAATCGAAACTACTTATAGTCTGTACAATTTGTCCAAAAAGAAGATCCCTTTATAACCATCGATGTATTATTCAAAAATAAAACATTTAATTATAAATTATCGGTCTTTTATTTATGCAAGTTGGTGGAGATTCTTCAGAGTCCGCCTAGTAGCTAAACAATACTCCTAACTTAGTGAGTCAGTGAAGACAACTCGTTTTGGTCACGAAATTAATTCTAGTATTTATTACACTTCAGTTTAGAATTACAAGTGTCCATTAATTCATCGTCGAACTTTTTAAAGCGTATTACTATTTATAATAAATACAGCATCAAATGTATTTCAGTTACTCGACTTATCCCAACAGCCGCCAAATTGATATAATTAACAATTAAATGGATACATGCGCAAATGGGATATAATTCTTGATGTTTGAACTTCTCAAAGTGATCCTATTTAAAACAGTTCCTTGGCGCGGCGTTGTCGATCCGGATGCGTTTCTTTACCATGCGAAGAGTGTCAATATGGTAGGCTTAAGACTAGGGATTGTGTTTTTCTTGTATTCTTTGTTAGACTAATTCAGACTATTGGCTATTTAGATCTTCATGTCGTTGATGTAGGAGTCCAGTTCGGCGTCCAGCTCCTCGGCAGTGGGTGGAGCCTTGCGCTCCCGTCGCTGGCCGCCGCCTGCCGCCGGTTTGCCTCCAACGGGACGTTTGAAGCTGCCACGACGCGGAGCGCCACCAGCTTGGCCACCTAAAAAACAGTTCGGAATGGCAGTGTAAGGATTGGAACAAGGGATTGCCGTCAGGGACCGTAATCATAATCATTCTTGGTTCCATTGCAGAAACAATTGTTTGAAAGCTGAGCTTTTTGGTCTGCAAGCATTCGCACAAATCTTTCAACTGAACTATTAACATATTTTACATTTATAATACTGATTAATGAAAACAAAAGTTTGAGTAAATACACAAATATTTGCAACAAAAAGGCATAACAATAAATTTAGTGTCACGATGGTGATGACTCAGTCAAGACAAGGAAGAATTTTGTCCAGAAAAATATATTTACAAAGATAAAACCAGTTGGTAAAACCAAAAATTAAAAACCAAACTAAAATTTAGAAACGGACTGTTATCGATATAAATAGGCATTTAAAAATCTTTGTGGAAGTGCATAGATCCAAAAATGATCTAGAATGGTTTTTTATGAATGATGTTTGAGGTAAAAAAAAAGAACGAATATGGGCATTATTCACGGTCCCTGATGAAAGATTCGGATACGCACCACCACGCTTGAATGGAGCTGATGCGCCGCCACCCACGCGACGCTTGACGTCGGTGGAGGCTACGGGACGGGTCAAAGCGGCCACGTCTGAGACGGCCAGCTGAATGGTCATAGGGCGTCCGTCCAAGGGCACGCCATGGTACTGCTTGATGGCCTTCATGGCATCGGCGCGACGCTCGAATATTACGTCAGCGGTGCCTGCAAAGGAAAAAGGAAAACATTGAATAGTGTTTTGTCCAAATTTAAAAGATCTATTGAAAGTGCAAAATATTTTATTTATTTATTATTTCATAATTATTCCGTTTCGCTGGCCTATATTAATTGCATTATGTTTTTTTGGTTAGGTAATAATGATAATGTCCTATAACCTACATAAGATTTAAATTTACAACCACATGTATTTGTAACACTTATGAAACACAATCAACTTGTCTCCTAGAGGACAGGTAGCTAGAAAAGCCCCCAAACTTACCCAACGAGCGACCGGAACGATCATAGTGCACCGCCGCCTTCTTCATCGGCCCGAAATCGTTGAAGAGCTCCTTGATGTCCGTGTTGGAGACGCCGTAGTCCAGGTTGCCGACGATTAGGCGGGTGGGCCCAGATCCTCCACCGACGGCTCCCCTCTTCGGTCCGTCGTACATATCGTGCTTCCAAGCGCTGTTCACATCGCCCTAGAGGGTAGTATTAGGTAGAAGGTAGATGGAGATGGGTATGTCTGTTGTTGGATCGAACGCGAGGCGTATCAACTATATGTATTTGGCGGGAGTAGCCGTGGCAGTAGCAGTTGCATCGTATCCTAGCCCCAAGAGGACAGCCATACCGAGCGGAGACACTAGAAATGCTTGTTAACTGGATAGGGTTCACGAGGAAAACGTGAGGCGAGAGGGAAAATAAGTTAAGACACAGGTTTCGTATTCGTATTTTGGTAGTCTGTAAGAACGGGGTTAAGGGAACTTGAGGCTTGGCTTGGGCTCGAAGAATTGTTCCGTCCGTGGGAAGGCGGCGCAGGGTGGCCATTTTGATTTTGATTTCTATTTTGCTTCGCTTCCTTGTACTTTTACTTCTACTGTTGTACTCGTGTGTGTGGGTCATGGCTCGCAAGGCACTTGCTTGGCAATATTGTCCTGGTGAACTGAACACAGGGATATTCTGCTGCGGCTGCTCCGTTTGGCCATTGAAACGCATTGAATTACCCGTGGGAACTTTGCCTTCTGGATAGCGCCACTAGCCACTCCTCCTCGGGGGCCCTTGAGCGTGCTTCCCGGCTTCCTGGGCGATCCGCTGGCATTGGCGCCACCGCGACGGGCTCCAGCCGCAAAACGCTGCTGGCCACCCGGTCGCCTGGCTCCACCTGGTCCTCCGCGGGCGGCCTGCGGCTTTTTTGCCGAGCGAGTTGACTTGATGATGTCGTCGAGGCTCATTTCAATTTTGTCCACCATCTTGTTAATTTCGTGCTTTTCTGCCGTGTGTGGAGATCTTTGGAGTTGGATGGAAAGAATGGATAGCTGCTGGCTACCGAAAGTCGCGTTGAGAGTTGGGTTCGGTTAAAGGAGCGCGTGGAAATTTCACAAAACTCTGCAAAACGACGCACGAAAAATTACACAGTCGCCATCTTGGATACGGAAAAAAGTATTGAAAAACGATGTGCGTCAAGGTAGCGTCGAAAGGCAGCCTATGGAATTGAAACAACGGAATCGGGTATATGGAACGATTTTTATTTTTAAAAAAAGGGAAACATTTAATATTAATATTAGCATAAAGCATCACAATTTGTATGTGTTTTGTGTGCTTTTTAAAGATATTTTCATGTTTTCCCTTAAATAAATTGCAGCCGATTCCATGTAAAGAAAGAAATTATATGGCTTATTCGGTTAATATAATAATTTTTTGACTCGGTATGTACAAAATTTTTGTAGTTTTGTTGCCAGTTAACGACTTAAATAATAAATATGTATATTTACAAAGTTAACACAAATATTTCAAAACAGCTTTGACCCTAAACGCCCACTGTGCATATAGATTTTAGTGATTTTAACAACGGTATTTTTAGATGGAAATGGCTTGGTCACACTAAAAAGTTGAAAAAAAAAACGAAGAATAACGATAAAAAACATTCCTACCCTACCCAAACTGATTTAACTTCCGAAAATAATGTTTATTGTGGCAGTAACTGGTGGCATAGCCACGGGAAAAAGCACCATCAGCAAGGTGTTCGAACGCCAGGGCATTCCAGTCATCGACGCCGACAAAATCGCCAGGGAGAGTGAGTTCAAAAAGTTGAGCACATCCGCTTTGTGCTCCGTAATTAACGACCATTTCCGCTAATTGTCCGTACTCAATCGCGCAGTTGTGGAACCAGGTCAGCCGTGCTGGCGGCAGATTCGGGAGGTCTTCGGGGACGCAGTCCTGCTGCCCAGCAAGGAGATTAACCGCGCCGTGCTTGGCAAGATGATCTTCGAGGACAAGGAGCTGCGCGGAAAGCTGAACAAGATCACCCATCCGACCATACACCGCAAGATCTTCTGGCAGGTGTGCAAGCTGCTGGTCACGGGTCATGCGTGGATCGTCCTTGACCTGCCGCTGCTCTTTGAGACGGGTGTCCTGATGGACTTTATACACAAGATCGTTTGTGTGTCGTGGTAGGGTGGATTCCATTCGGGAACATATGTTTCAGCTTTTAATAATATTATAATATTATCCTCATTTTGTTAATCTCCATATTCCAGCGACTCTGACAAGCAGCTGGAGCGATTAATAGCCCGCAATGAGCTCTCCGAGTCCGAGGCGCGGCATCGCGTCGACTCGCAAATGCCGCTGGACAAGAAGTGCGAGAAGTCTCACTTCGTCATCGACAATAACGGCAGCGTGGAGGAGGCGGAAAACTCGGCCATGGGCATTTACAACATGATGCGCGACTCCAAGCAGCACTGGCTCAACCGCATCAGCTTCCTGGGCCTGTTCCTAATCGTGGGCTTCACAATATACATGCTGCTGAAGATGTTCAACCGGTTGCCAGAGTCCTGGCAGATGTAGTCCGTTTGAACGTGTGCCATTTGACGCTACCTTATGTGTTAATGCAATTGAAACCAAACCAATTATACAATTTAAACGCTTGTTAGTGAAATATACAAAAGTCACTTATACTTTGTGTATTGTATACTGTCGAGACGTGCTAAACGTCTAAAATTTACAGCCGGACGAAACCTGAATGGGTCTCTCGCACACACAAAGCAAAAACCTATCAAACCAGCGACGGAAGTGCTTGAGATTGGATGGAGGGATGATCGGGGGATTAAGAGCTGCGCTGGCGCCAATTGGTAGACGGTTCGTCCAGCAGTTCAGCTGTCTGCTGGCAGTAGTCCACAAACGTTTGCAGTCCATATTTGGTCACCGCTTTGGTCACATTGTGGTTGAGCTGTATAGGATCCTGGACGACCATCGGTTTTCGTAGCTGGAGCGAGCACTCAGGATTCTCCATCACATACGCTGAATACCTAAACGGGGGCACAGACTATCATAAAAACGGTTCCCTTTTCAAAATAATTAATTTTACCTAATAGGCAGTGTCTTCTCAAACTTTTGTATTTCCGCATCAGGCTGACCGAAATATGGGCAGACCAAGAAGTGCTCATAGTCAAAGTTGGCAAAGTACGCAAAGAAGGACCGAAGATAGCCCTTTACCACGGGGACAGTCACATTTACTTGCTGCAGTCCCAGCTCGCTAGGCGATTTCTGCGCGAAGTTAACAACCCACGCTGTAATGAGAAACAAATCTTGTGAATTCCCCTAAAATAGGCACACTGATAAACTTACGCCCCACGAGCACGCCCTGATTGACGGACTCCTCCATTTGCAGCACGCCTATGGGTGGCAGCAGGTGCTGAAGCTGCAAGAAGTAGATGACCATCAGCGTAATGCTGTACGTCGTTATCTGTTCCGTCAGCTTGCAGCGCTCCAACCAGTTCTTAACATATATGCACATATATTGGGCTGCAACAAAACAAACACAAAGAGATAACGTGGACTTTGCTCAAGCGATTCTGCTTACTCAGTGGCTGTGATTCGAATATGTATTTCAGCAGATTTGTGTTGCAGAAGCCCAAACTGTTCAGGCAAATATCGCACTCGATGCCTGTGGGCAAATGGCAAGTCTTGATAATGGGAACACGGGCCTGCTCGATCACCTGCGCAAGAATTTACAGATTTTAATTAGGGAACTCTTTGTTTTTTGTGCATTCCTTACATTTATAATGCGCCAGTCGTCGCTGCCGCAGAAGAACTTTCGCATCGCCCGCAGTTTGTTGATGGTCGTGTTGGAAGCGCGGTGTTCGAACGTATGAAAGGTGTTGCCGATATCCACAAAGACATCCAGATCCGAGGAACGTGACCCTATGCCAGTAATGCGCGAGCCAAACTTGTAGACGCGCAGCTGTTGCTTGGGAAAGCCCGGAGTTAGAAGATTGCACAGGTCCTGTTCGATGATGTCGTACTCGGGAATCACCTTCAGCTTGTCCGCTATGGGGTATTTGTCTTTGAACACATTCGTGATCTCGCCCACAATCATTGCCTTGGCCTCTGAAATATACAGAATGTTTAGAGATGAATAAGTTGGCTAACCGTTCAGTTTATCAATGCCGTTTTGGTCTAGGTGTTTAGTGGCTTCTGTCGCATTCAACGTTAATATTATGGTAAAGGTCGGACGAATTTAAAACCCTTTCTAAATGAAATATAGACCTACTCTTGGGCAACTGCACAGTCATCTGCTGACGGGCCTTCACCGCTGCCTTCCTCTCCTGCTTGGACTGGTGAGCCTGCTGTGGCTGGACTGGCTGATTGTTGGGATTGGGGTTGGGATGCTGCTCCGAAAGGTGGGCCACCGCCTTGGCAATGCTGGTGCCCACGATGCGGTTGTTACAGGCAGTGCAGTTGAATGTGCGCTTGATGGTCTGCAGTTCCTTGGGCTGGACAAAGGCCACACCCTCACCCGGGGCGGCCTTCTCCTGGGGCAGGACGTAGGTGGGATTCCTGTCCATGTAGTTCTCGATGCCCACCATAATGCGCTCCAGCAGCTTGGCCAGGTGCGGATCCAGCTGCGGCGGATTGGCCTTCTGATTCACCGAGTTCAGGGTCTCGAGGAAAAAGTTGGCATCCATGGTCAGCGGATTCATCTGCAAAAATACCTCAGTTTTAGGCCGGAAATCGCAATTCACCGTACTCACGTAAAGCAGTTTGTTTGGCGGCTCCTTCTCGGCCATCGTCTTGTTTTTCTTCTTGGCCTTCTTTGAGGGGGCGGATATGTTGGGGGCGGTTATGGTCGGCGCGGGGGCAGGCGCTTTTAGGGGGGCGGGGCCGGGCAGCTGAAAGGCGAACGGAATACGTGAACTTTCTGCAACTCGCCTTTGTTTGGCTGCGCTGCCAATAAAAATGTTGATTCGAATTATCGAACCAGCTGATTTTCGTAGGGTAGCCACCTACGTCGAAGCTTGCCGGCTGTTTGGGCTTGTGGGTGTGCGTGCGCTTGGCTGACCAACAAAATCACATTGCGGTACATATGCATAAGTATATATGTGCATTTGTTGCGCGGATCCGGTTTAATATAAATAAATCAACTCTGAAGGCTCAAGTACTCCCGAATAAAAGTTCCCGCCACTTTAACGGTTCTTGTGAAATAGCCAGCAATCGGTGAAGGTCAGCTTTTACTCACACTGGTTCTCCGCCGATTAAGCGACTCGTAGTACTGCCTTTCTGCACTGCAAGATGCAGCCTTCTCCAACCAAAAAGAATCGCCGGCTTCGACTCGCATTGTGCCTGGGAAACTGCTTCCGGTTTTCCCGCTTCAAATGATTAACGGCAACAAGCTCGCTAGCGTTAAAAACAGCGCTGAAAACACGTAAATCGCAGCCGCAAAGTGTGACCGCAAGACGAAAACAATTAGGGACGGTACAAACGGTCTGGGCTTAGCCGCGTCACCCTCCGCAGATGTTAGTGAGACCGTTCGCAAACGGTTATGCCAACCGGTAGGGCCAGCAAAGTTCTCCTCCATGGTTCGAGACAGCGGTAGTTCGGCCAGAGAGCAGAGTGACCAGCTCCCGTCGCCTCCCTTACGCGAGCCATCGATTTTGCGGCCTCTTAATCGCTCCGTGCCAGCCCTGGCTCCGACGCCTATATAAAGCAGCCCGCGCCCGAGTTTTCATATCCGTTTTACGTTTGTCAAGCCTCATAGCCGGCAATTCGAACGTATACGCTCTCAGAGTCAGACCTCGAAATCGTAGCTCTACACATTTCTGTGAATTTTCCTTGTCGCGTGTGAAAAACCTCCACTAAAAACTCAATATGGTGAGTACATTGTAGTGAAAAAAAGCGTAGAAAGTAACGAGGGCAAAATTTAATGGGCTACAAAGGCGACGCGTCTCGTTTTTTCGTCAAAATGGCGGCCGGTCTTTGCATGTTTTTTCTCTAAAAGTGATGACGTCAGTTTTTTTCGCAAAGAGAAACGCCGTGGAAAGCTATACAAAATTGACATAAAATAAGGGGAGCAAAGTGAAAATCTGAAATTGTCAAGCCGAGGAAACCACGGTCAATTAAAAAATGAAAAGAAAAACAATTATTTTTCGCTTAAACATCGAGCGGCTGACGCATAACTGTAGTTTTTATAGAGTCCAAGAGAAAATGGCGACAAAGTAAAATTCCGGCATCGGCAGAGTAGAGCAAAAACGAAAAAATTCTGTATACCATATAGCTATCTCACTCGCGCACAGGGCCGGCTCAAGTTGGGTGCGGTTCTGCGACAATCGATTTTCTTGGGGCGTGTAACTAACCATTATCTCCCTCCCCTTCCTCTCGCCCACAGCGTGAATGTATCTCTATCCATGTCGGCCAGGCTGGTGTCCAGATTGGAAACGCCTGCTGGGAGCTGTACTGCCTGGAGCACGGCATCCAGCCCGACGGTCAGATGCCCTCCGACAAGACCGTGGGCGGAGGTGATGACTCGTTCAACACCTTCTTCAGCGAGACCGGAGCCGGCAAGCACGTGCCCCGTGCCGTGTTCGTCGATCTGGAGCCCACTGTGGTGGACGAGGTCCGTACCGGAACCTACCGCCAGCTGTTCCACCCCGAGCAGCTCATCACCGGCAAGGAGGACGCGGCCAACAACTACGCCCGTGGCCACTACACCATCGGCAAGGAGATCGTCGATCTGGTTCTGGACAGGATCCGCAAGCTGGCCGACCAGTGCACCGGTCTGCAGGGCTTCCTCATCTTCCACTCGTTCGGTGGAGGCACTGGCTCTGGATTCACCTCGCTGCTGATGGAGCGCCTCTCCGTGGACTACGGCAAGAAGTCCAAGCTGGAGTTCGCCATCTACCCGGCTCCCCAGGTCTCCACTGCGGTCGTCGAGCCCTACAACTCGATCCTGACCACGCACACCACCCTGGAGCACTCTGACTGCGCCTTCATGGTTGACAACGAGGCTATCTACGATATCTGCCGTCGCAACCTGGACATTGAGCGTCCCACGTACACCAACCTAAACCGTCTGATTGGCCAGATCGTGTCGTCGATCACCGCCTCTCTGCGATTCGATGGTGCCCTGAACGTGGATCTGACCGAGTTCCAGACCAACTTGGTGCCCTACCCCCGTATCCACTTCCCTCTGGTCACCTACGCCCCGGTCATCTCCGCCGAGAAGGCCTACCACGAGCAGCTGTCGGTGGCCGAGATCACCAACGCCTGCTTCGAGCCGGCCAACCAGATGGTCAAGTGCGATCCCCGTCACGGCAAGTACATGGCCTGCTGCATGCTGTACCGCGGTGATGTGGTGCCCAAGGACGTGAACGCCGCCATTGCCACCATCAAGACCAAGCGCACCATCCAGTTCGTCGACTGGTGCCCCACTGGCTTCAAGGTCGGCATCAACTACCAGCCACCCACCGTGGTGCCTGGCGGAGATCTGGCCAAGGTGCAGCGTGCCGTGTGCATGTTGTCCAACACCACGGCCATCGCCGAGGCCTGGGCCCGTCTGGATCACAAGTTCGATCTGATGTACGCCAAGCGTGCCTTCGTCCACTGGTACGTGGGTGAGGGTATGGAGGAGGGTGAGTTCTCCGAGGCCCGCGAGGATCTGGCTGCCCTGGAGAAGGACTACGAGGAGGTCGGCATGGACTCCGGAGACGGCGAGGGCGAGGGTGCTGAGGAGTACTAAGCGTAGCGCCGCTCCAACGCTCGGTGGGAGCGTCATTGGTGGGCGGGGCAACCGTCGAAATCAGTGTCTACGCTTCCAATCGCAACAAAAAATTCACTGCAACACTGTAAAGCGTACGAAGACAAAAAGATGTAACAAGAACCAGATAGTATTTTATCCACAAAGACACGTATAGCAAAAAAGCCAAGCTAACTCGGCGATAAGTTGTGTACAAGAATAAAATCGGCCCGACACAGTGTTGACAGCAAAAAGAAAATTCCAGTTCGTTTTTCCTTGGTTTTTTGGTTTCCTTTCCCAGCGATCATCCGTTCCAGTGTGAAAGGAGGGGTCATTGTACGGAGTTTTAGTTGCGGGAAAGCAGAGCAGCCGCTCTCTTGGTCTATAATTAGCGCTTTCTATTTTCCCCCGATTCGGGCCACTGCTGCGCTTTCCGCCTGCTGTTTGTGGCAAGTGCAGGCTGTACCAGGCAGTGTGGCATGCAATTTGGCTTTCCACTTTTCTGGTATCGATTCTCTAGCAGCGATGAGTCATCCCCCAGCATAATCGTTGCCAGCTCGGCAAAATGATGACTTCATTTCTTAACTGCCGACAAACATGCCACTGCGAATGTGAGTGTAGATATGTATGTGGGGTATAATACATACATTTACTTGTTTATACTGGGGGTCAGAATAATAGCACAAGTAAATAACTATTTTAGCTACATACGTTACTGAATTTATTCTATTTATTTCAAGATTTTTTATGTAGTAGTCAAAATTGGAGATAATGTATAATTTCAATTTATATTTATGCATACATATTTTTGTATTTGTAAGGTAATTTGTACATTTGTATGTCCTTATTTAAAGAAAAAAGGATATGGGTGTGGTTCAGGGTCTTCTTGTGAATTTGATGACGAGTGTTTTATGCGATATTCAAGTGACCGCTTTTGTACATACAGCTTACATTCATACGTACATATGTATGTACTTTGTTCCGGCCTTTTATGGGGGTTGATTTGCCTAAAACGAAATTGATGCCTAGGCAAACCGGATTGTTGTTGTGTTGTATAAGCCGCCTTCTCTGCCTGCGCCCAATGCGGTATTTTCAAGAAACAGACCGAAGAGGCAGCTGCATTTGCTATCGAGTTTCCAGAAATACCCAAAGAAGCAGGCAGAAAATGCAATGCAGGAGGCGGCCATCTGGCCTAAAAATATGTACACGAATGTACTGCAATGACAGGAAATGCACTAAAATTGTATATATACACATACATACATATGTAGCAAGGCATTTACCGGCAGAGACCGGCGCCCTTTATTGAGGTTATGTCTGATGTCATTTACTAGAAATGACTAATGTATCGAGCGAATCTTGCCTTTTAACTAGGTTAAATATAAAGTTTACTGAATAGCCCAGATGTATCCCAAATATGATACAATTTCCGCGTTAATTTCATCTTTTTAGACCAAAAATAAAAACAGTTGGCTTCATGAAATCAGAGCCAGCTGCAAACAGATTTGTATGGCGTTATGACTATATTTGTACATGGAAGGTGCCAAGCCAACGCATTTTTATAATGACGACACTTCGGAACCGGCTCACAGAGACTTTTTCAGACGGTTGTGGGAAGACTGAGTGGGAGGTGCGCTCCCAATCCCACTATCGAGCTTTGATTCATGAGCCCCCAAAACGCTCAAATGATTTCCACTAAAGAAATGTTTGATCAATAAAAAGACTTTGAAAATATAATGACACAGTCATGAATGCGTTTACTTGTTTTAGTCTAAAAAATGACTAATTTGATGCGATGTACAGTGGCTCCATCGCATAATCGGACACCTACTTTCATAAAATAAGCATGCAAAAAAAATGAATAAAATGGGTTAAATTCGTCGTTTTTTTTGCTTTTACTTATATACAATGCTAATATCTTCCAAAAACATAAACAAAAATTACATATATTCCACGAAAACACTTAGTTTTCCAACAAAAACAACAAAAAATCCGATTTTTAAGGTTCAACGAATAATCGGACACTCGCTAAATATGGTTATTTTTTATGGAACTTGCTGCAAACTTGGGGTTTTTGGCATTGAGATTACTTTGTAGTAGAAATTAAGAGAAGAAACCATCACTACACTGAAAAAAAAAGTTTAAATGGCTCCAAGGAAAGCCATTTTCTGTGAAACTTCGTCAGTTGATTGGAAAACTCAATTTCGAACTGAAAACTGTTCGGAAATTCACTGGATTGGTCGGAGAAGTCAAGTCTATTGTCCTGGACATTATAATGAGCTTCCGGGATACATTTTAAGATGACAATAGAGGCGGGAAAGGCCAATTCAAGATGTTAATGACGGCATAATTCCAAAGTACCTTAAGATTTTAAAGGATAACAAATATTTAAAAAATTATTGTTTAATGTAACTTCTGTGGTCTGAAAGTGTATTAAACAACCAACAAAATGAGATATCGTTAAAAAAAATCGGTTCACAACTTACCTAAAAAATGGACCAAACTATAACCAAACGGATAACTGCTTGGTCAAAAAGCAGGATTTCCATACAAATTTCAATAAAAACGAAGCTTTCAGCTTAACAAGAATGTTCTCGAACCCATCTTTTAGGTAAGTTGTGAACCGATTTTTATAAATGATACCTCATTTTGTTGGTTATTTAATACACTTCCAGACCAACGAAAGAAACATTAAACAATAATTTTTTAAATATTTTTTATCCCTTAAAATCTTAAGGTACTTTGGAATTACGCCGTCATTAACATCTTGATTTGGCCTTCCCCGCCTCTATTGTCAAATTAAAATGTATCCCGGAACTATATAATAATGTCCTGGACAATGGACTTGACTTCTCCGACCAACGCAGTGAATTTCCGTACAGTTTTCAGTTCGAAATTGAGTTTTCCAATCAACTGACGAAGTTTCACAGAAAATGGCTTTCCTTGGAGTCATTTCAACTTTTTTTTGCAGTGTAGTGATGGTTTCTTCTCTTAATTTCTATTACAAAGTAATCTCAATGCCAAAAACCCCAAGTTTGCAGCAAGTTCCATAAAAAATAACCATATTTAGCGAGTGTCCGATTATTCGTTGAACCTTAAAAATCGGATTTTTTGTTGTTTTTGTTGGAAAACTAAGTGTTTTCGTGGAAAATATGTAATTTTTGTTTATGTTTTTGGAAGATATTAGCATTATGTATAAGTAAAAGCAAAAAAAACGACGAATTTAAACCATTTTATTCATTTTTTTTGCATGTTTATTTTATGAAAGTAGGTGTCCGATTATGCGATGGAGCCACTGTATGTACTTGTCTTTTAAATTAATATAATCTGGAGGAAACCTTAAATATTTTTTCAAGTTAGTTGGCGAAAATGCTAGTAATTAGACTGTAAGTCCTAACCCGTTTGACCCTAATTTCTTCTTTGTTTTGTGATTATGGTTTTTAAATTTGTTTCTCAATTGGAAATATGTATGTATGTATGTACTTTTTTAAAAACGATAGATTTGTATCTCTAAAAAAACTAGAAAAGATTTCCTTAAATACAGTTTGTTACATTTTAAAAGTTTTAAATTAAAAGAAAAAATGTACAACTTTTTATTTTAATTTAGAAAATACATTTTTAATAATATCGCAGTCATAGGTTGCTCCCAAGAAAGGTTTTTCTGAAATCTTTATATTTTGTTGATATTGAATGTCAGCCGATGGATTCCATAGAAAAAGAGTGGCCGATTCCGCGAAATGTAAATTCTTAAGTCGATATGGGCACTTCCAAAATGTCGCTCGGGACATTTGCACACCTTTAAAGTTGAAAAAAAATTGTAAAACAATGGATTTTAATTTTAATTATGGGCTTTTCTTTTCACTCTTCCCAAGCTCTATTTTTGGTAAAAATCTTGATTTTGTACCACTTTTAGTTTTTAAGATATCGGTAAAAAACTGCCGTATTCGCTCGGGACAAAAATAGAAGTGGATTTCGGGGAAGTTCATACAACACCAGAAATTAGCGAATTCTGATGGAATATTTGAATGCGATTTTTTTTAGAATGTTGTTCAAACATGTCGCTGTGAAATGCTTTTGGTTTCACTCAAAAATTCTTTGCCGTTTTTTTTTTATGCAGTTTCAACCACATTCGCTCGGGACATGTCGCTCGGGACATTTTTTCCGACTGTTTTGTAAAGCGGATTTCTTTACCTCTATCTCTCAATTGCTGGATGTTTTGCTTTTAACTTAATAGTTTAGTTTGTGAATGAAGCATTCAGTACAGAAAAATGTCACATATTAGCACTCCTATAGGAAAAATTAACAATAGAAGACAGGTCCAAAAAATAACAAAAAAATAGCCAAAAACTGATTTTTGCGTATATTGGTGGGGTTTGTCATAAAAATGATCAAACTATACTCCAAATTTGTAGTTAAGCTCAGTATCCAACTAATTAGAAACTGATATCGGGGCAAAATCATGTGGAAATATGTTTTATTCAAGTTTCAAGGTTTTTGGCTTGGTGGACTTTTTTTTGGAAGTGCCCATATGTATTTTACATATGTATACATAGATTATACATTGGATTTGACATAAATATTTTTACACTACAACCTGATTTCCGAAAGAGATAACTTTTTAGCTAATTTTTCGTTCTTTATGATTTTTAAATAAACTATTTAAACTATTTGGTTTTTTTTAAATTTAAAAATTACAATTTTCAAAATTATTTTTTTAAAATGCACGAAGAAGGACGATTGAAGTTCCTGGTAAAATAGTTCGCTTTAAAATAATGTTGATATGGATACGTTTTTTTTAAGAATTATATCTCCGTGTTTGAGTTACGCTTACCCAATTCAGTTGATATATGTTTTACTGTTTCAATTTGCCGAATAAATTGAAAAGAGTGACAAAATCATTTATTAAAACTTATGAGTGCCCCTTCAAATGAGTAAAAGTAATTAATTCTAGTCATTGCTCGTTCCTTTTTATACCCTTGTAGAGGGTATTATAATTTCAGTCAGATGTTTGCAACGCAGTGAAGGAGACGTTTCCGACCACATAAAGTATATATATTCTTGATCAGGACCAATAGCCGAGTCTATCTAGCCATGTCCGTCTGTCCGTCTGTCCGTCTGTCTGTCTGTCCGTCTGTCCGTTTCTATGCGAACTAGTCTCTCAGTTTTAAATCTATCGCGATGAAACTTTCCCGAAAGTTTTCTTTCTATTGCAGGTAGTACATATGTCGGAGCGAGCCGGATCGGACCACTATATCTTAAGGCTTCCATAGGAATATTAAAACAAATATAAGAAAATTCATTGTAACTTTGTAGGAAGTAGGCGTTTTGATTCTTGACTACTTATGTATAAACAAAATTAAAATAGATACGCTGAATCTGGAATCCCTGGAACTGCACCGAGTGAGCATTACTTTATCTGCAAGGGTATATAAGCTTCGACTGGCCGAAGTTAGCTTCCTTTCTTGTTGTTTATATTTTAAAATAATTCCGCACTCGACCAGATTTGAATAAATTCGAGGATGTTTCCCGAATAGGTTTGTATATTTGTCTTTTAAACTGTACAGACAAAGCTCCTTATAGAATACCTTATTATTAAAATGTAACAACAAAAGAAAACCATTTTAATATAAAATAAACTACACTGAATAACATAAAGTATGACTCAAATCTTATTAAACAAGTTTAAGGTTATTGTTCAGAAACATTATTTCATCTACAACTCTGTAGCCTAGATCGGTGTTTGATGACTCGCTGATCAGACTTCGGGCTTGGAGCAAAGTATTTCGGGCGAACGCAATGCTGGCTGGGATGGCAAATATTTTGCAGCTGACCTTATAAAGTAGTGGGAACAGACATTCGTTGTCCTTCCACCAATGTAGCAGATTAAAATCGGGTTTTAGCCCCACCTGCATACTCAGATACCCGTTGATTTCGTGGGTTATCATATCAGTTTTGGTATCATTCAAACGGGGTGTGATAAAATCGCTAAAAATCCCGTTGTATTCACAGTCCGTCTTTATTCTCTTCCTCGGGCTGTCGGACTCTACATAAAACGACTCCATCATTTCTTTGCAATCCTGTATAATATACTGCTTTTCGGACTCCTCGAAGAGAAGCAGCTTGTTGGTGGGAGGAAAGAGTAGCAGGGCTATTTTATGGTACTTCGTAATAGAATTCTGTGAAATGCACTCCAAGTGGGGTTTTAAAGCCATCTTAAGGCAAGACTCGACCGCAATGTCTTCAGTTGTAACATCGGAACATAATTTACGAAGCTTCCGTAAATGCGGAATCACCATGTGAAGTGTCGGATCTTTGGGGTTCTCCAGCTCCTTTAAGGAGTTCTCAAAGTTAGACAAAATACGAATCATGGCCATTACATTAGGTAATGTAATGGTTTCACTATCTTCCTCTAAAATATCTGCCGAAGCCGTCCTCCAGTTATCATGAATATTTTGAAATGCTCCGATTATTCTGTCCAACGGCGTGTAATAAGCAGATCCACATGTGTGGTACTCTGCAAAGCAGTCTACGCATTTTTCGTATAGTAACCGCAGCTGTGGTGTCTCACTGAAAACTTGGTCAATTGCTTGGTTCAGCTGTGTGTTGATGCACACGACGTGTGGTTGACCAGCAAAGGCAGTTTTGATATTCTCATCACTTTCCGTAACAATTACTCGATCATCCCCATCCATGTCGAATTTTTGAAGATTTGACGCTACCGCGTCACGTATGGTTTTATCTAAAAGTGTAAAAATAAATTTTCGTTTAAATTTAATAGAAAAAAATCTGAAACAATTGGTTCGCGAAGGAATCCTTAGAATGCTGTAGATTCCCAAATCTCTCAAAATCTGGCCGCAAATTTTTCAGTGCTCTCTAAGTTTTCGCGATTTCTTTAGCAATAAGTACCATTGAGTCTATGCGGTAAATTCCTAGGCAACTCTACCAGTTTGTTTCTCTTATAATTTTTAACCAGTGTAAATATAAGCTTTAGATATTAATATTACCTCTGGCAGGAGAGGCTCCGCTCATGGTGGATACGCTCAGCAAGCGGTTGATCACAGCGGATTCTTGAATGTAATGCATGGTGAGCACGGCTCGGAGTTCCTGGAATTTATCGGTATACAAGAACATGGCCAAGCTGTAACCGGTGTCACGCATGGTCGTTAGCTCCTCGCAAAGGCTCCTTTGATGTCTCTCGTAAATGTCAGATATATTACGGGTAACTGCTGCTGGCTGAGGTAGGAGTTCCCTGATTTTGACATTTTCGCCGTAGGTAGCACCAATCTTCAGAAGGATGCCAACCAGATTCACGAACTCGGAGTCCTCAACTATACCAGGTATTCGACAGTTGTAAACGGACCACGCGGTCACAGCGCCCAGGACCTTCTTCTTGGTTTCCTCGTCCAGTGCCACATCTGGGACTGCCTTCACCTCCGAATTGCGGGTCAGGGACTCCAGCTTCAGGGCGCATTTGTGCTTCATCAGGTTGGAAGTGCTCATCTGAAACTTGTGGACATTGTAGCAGTTGCGACATGCCACAAAGTTCTCGATGTCGTCCCCCTTCTCGTCCACAATCACGGCGAACAGCTGCCACACCTTGCTCCGTCCGCGCTTGTCGCGCAATGTGTATTGCCCACTAGACAGCCTCCGTTTGAGATCGGCGATGTGGGCATAGGTGGCCGGAGTCGTTAAATCCGGAGTGGCGCATCGCGAACGGGAAATCGGTGTGAACTGCAAGGGTAAGTCATAAAAATCAATAGGCAGACAGGTGGAGTTGGAACTTCTTCTTATGAAGAAGTATTTAGTGGGTCCGTAGCCCGTGGCAGAATGTCCATATGTAACCTACCTGCTCCTGTTCAAGGCCATCAAAGCTAAGCTCATGCTTTATGTCGAATTCTCGCAGTAAATCCATTACTGAAAGATTTCCAAATCAAAACAAAAAACATAAATATCTAGAGATGTGTTTTCGATTCAGCCTGCACGAGTAGTTCCCCGTTGCTGTCACAGGCATCACAAATTACACATTTTAAATATCTGTCACGGGATCAAAGGTCACTGGGTTCATATATATATAATATTCTCGATTTCCTTATTTCGGTAAACCCGATTTGTTTAATGCAAGCTTCTCATTAATTACCGGTAACAAATATTTACAGAGTTAACAAATTCAAAACTAGTTCAATTTGAAACTAGTTCCAATTTAATCAAGATCCGTTGACTTAGTTTATCATCAAAACACTCCGTTGGGTTTCCAAACAAAATCTGAAGTCTCGCGCTTAAAATTTTGTAAAAAATAAAGGAAACTTTGAACTGTTCAAAAATATAAACTCCAACCATGCCAAATAGCCAGGAAACAGGAACGGATGCCGATCTAATAGATGATATCAAATTAAACAGCCGCGATAGCGTCGCGTAAGATTTTTATCTGGGGTTTGACTGGAATAAGCCAAAAATATTACTGCATATTACCAACAGATTGAAGGATCTGCTGCAGAAACGACTCTCGGAGTGCGGTTGGCGCAAGGACATCGAGGAAATGATTCGACACGCCATCGATGAGCGCGGTGTGTCCAATTTGACCCACGACCAATTGGCTGCCGAGATAGTCCCTCATGTAAGATAGTGTCAGCTTCTTTCAGGACATCCATAACCCAAATTATATGTTAATAGGCTCGCGCTCTGGTTCCCGACGTAATTCGAAAAGAGATGCTTGTGCGCGTGCGCGCTGCTTTGGAGTCCTCTTTGCCTTCGGAGGATAACTGACTGCCCATCCAGAATCCCAAATCGCCCTGAGCTTTTACGATAGTCACATTGCCTGCACATTTTAAATTCTAGCACATGGGTTTGTGGTTTATTATCTCATATTTAAGTAGATATTTACATACTTATGCTAGTTAATTAAGCTACAATATTAAGGCTAAAGTGTAAATGTTAATCCGTTTACCTATTCAAAATTGAGTCGATTGATAATTCTATGAATTTGGCAGAATTTTCAGTAGTTTGTTGCGTAGTTTGCCCAAAATCTGTGTGTTTACTTGAAAATTCGTTGGGCTAGAAAGATTAATGTATGTATTTGTTTTCGCCTCCGCCTCGTAGTCCATCGAAGATTGCTACTGAGAGGAGGACGAAAAAAAGAGCTGATATTGCTGCTGAGCTGTAATTGTATTAATCAATTATTTGGATGAGAGAACACTTTTAAAAACCTACATCGATCAGCTGCTGAAAGCCGAGCTCTGTCGATTTCCGCTTTTAGTGCTGCTACTGTAGCTGCTTAACGTTCTTCTCTTTTGTTTAGAGATTGCATTTTTTGTAGTTTGAGGACCTTAGTCCGGCCACGACATTGCCCGAGGCAATCCATGGCCCTTGAACCAAGGCTATAACGACGGGCCCTTGCTCCAGGGCAATTAGGAGCTCCGCCGACGCGAGTTGTGTTTTAGGGAGATTGAGCTGCAGCCTCCTCAGTGTTATAGGTGGCTGGCTCCGTCTTGACTTTAAACGTCTGGTCACCTTTCTCTTCGTCCTCCGAGTTGTCGAGCTCAGGGTCCTGGGCGGCTTCCATGATGCTTTCTAGACCGAGGTCCTTCTCCACCTCGCCTGCCTGCAGGATGTGTTCGCCTGTGTCGTCGGGGTGGCGCTTTTTGAGTCGCAGGTAGACACTACCCATGCCCCAAGCCATCTTCCCGAATCGAGGGTAGAGCAGATCCTCCGCCTCCTTGTTGATTTGGAGGATGACACTTTGACCCCCCTGATTGGGTAGTGGGCTGGCCATGTGCAGAATCTTCCAATTCGCCGTAGGAACGTCTGGATTCTGCCCTTGAAGCAGCTTCAGCGCCCGATCCCCTTGGATTGCGATGGGAAAGAGTACCTTTGCCTTCGGTATGGAAGGGATTAATTCCCTGTCCACCACCTCCAGATGGGCCCCCTCCCACATCTCCTCCAGTTGGCAGACCGTTTGCGTCAGCCACTTCCTGGTCAGGTCGTCGTTGCACTTTAGGATTTTGACTCCGTTCAACCACCCTGCACCATCGAATGTGGGCATAGGGGCTGCGGGTGCCTTCTCCATCCGTGCAAAGAGACACTCCACGAGTCGGGTGTGGACGATCTTCCAGCGCGCCTCTGACATCTTTCCATTTTCGTCGCTTCTGTCGATGAGTGCCACGATCAGGTGTCGGTTGACCCCATCACTGACCTTTCTTTTGGGCTTCTTTGCTACTTTAGTGGGGAGTGGGCCTGCCTCTATGGGCCCGCCTTTCCGCTTGCTGACTCGATCATTTTCATGAGAGCGTTGCCTTTTGTTGGCAAGCATCTCCTCCACCTTGTTCGCAAATCCGCCCGTTGACGCCATCGAGGGTTTGTTTGCGAAGTGCAGCCTTCCGTCCTCGATCTTTTGCTCTGCCCAGGCTAGCCTTTCCTTCTCCTCCTGGGAGAGGCCCGCTCTGTCCTGGAGCCGGCTTTTGATCTTGAGGGCCGCCTTGTACTGCGCCTTAGCCTTCATCCCCTCGCTTGAACGCTTTCGTTTATGCTCGACGTTGTCGAAATAGGTGGTCTGTGAGTCCGGAGTAGTGCATTGCGAACGGGAAATCGGTGTGTACTGCAAGGGTATGTCATGAACATCAATAAGCAAACAAGTGGAGTTGGAACTTCTTCTCACGAAGAAGTATTTAGTTCCAGATGTCCCCTACCTGCTCCTGTACAAAGCTTTTAAAGTTAGGTTCACGCTTTATGTCGAATTCTCGCCGCAAATCCATTGCTGAAATATTTTCAAGTCAAAACAAAAACCATTGATATTTAGAGATGTGTTTTCGATTCAGGCAGCACGAGTAGTTCCCCGTTGCAGTCACGGGAATCACGAATTACATATTTTGAATATCTGTCACGGGATCAAAATGTCACTGGGTTTACTAGGAAAATAATGAAATGCCCTTTAACTTTAGATATGGTTATGAAGGCTTTTTAATATACTCGATTTAATATATGTAGATAAAAATATATTTAAAGAGTTACCAAAATATACTTGTATTTTTATCCTTTTATTATTGAAGCATTAACTTCTTCTTATTCATATTTATTATTTAATTTAATGTTCTATATAATAAATAGAACATCTACCCGCAAAAAGTAAAAAGTATATCTTTGATTCTATGACAATGATTATACCCGTTACTCGTAGAGTAAAAGGGTATACTAGATTCGTGCAAAAGTATGTAACAGCTAGAAGGAAGCGTTTCCGACCCCATAAAGTATATATATTCTTGATCAGGGTCACTAGCCGAGTCGATCTAGCCATGTCCGTCTGTCCGTCTGTCCGTCTGTCCGTCTGTCCGTCTGTCCGTCTGTCCGTCTGTCTGTCCGTCTGTCTGTCTGTATGAACGCTGAGATCTCAGAAACTACAAAAGCTAGAAGGTTGAGATTTCCCCCACATATTCTTTGGTTTCCTACGCAGCGCAAGTTTATTTTAGCCGAGCGCCACGCCCCCTCTAACGCCCACAATCGCCCACTAACGATTTTAAAATGGGTCCTGCGCCCACATCTTTAAAGATTTCCGAAAAGTATAAATGCAATTTTGTTGTGTATATTTATACCTATCGAAATGTAGAAGACATTTTTCAAATCGGACCATTCATTAAAAAGTTATACGCAATCAAAAATTATATATCTATCTCCCTCGCACTCCCTTTAGCTGAGTTACGATTATTAGTCGGGACACCAACCCGACACAGCGTTCGCACTCCCTTTAGCTGAGTGACGGGTATTAGATAGTCGGGACAACAACCCGACTATAGCGTTCTCTCTTGTTTATTTTTGAAGTCGTGAGAGTACAAATCGAGAGCAATAATCACGTTCGCACGTCCATTTCGAAACTAGTTCCAATTTAATCAAGTTCCGTTGACTTAGTTCATCGTCAAAACACTGCGTTGGGTTTCCAAACAAAATCTGAAGTCTCGCGCTTAAAATTTTGTAAAAAATAAAGGAAACTTTGAACTGTTCAAAAATATAAACTCCAACCATGCCAAATAGTCAGGAAACAGGAACGGATGCCGATCGAATGGATGATATCAAATTAAACAGCCGCGATAGCGTCGCGTAAGTACTTTATCTGGAGTTTGATTGCAATAAACCAAAAGTATTACTGGATATTACCAACAGATTGAAGGATCTGCTCCAGAAACGACTATCGGAGTGCGGTTGGCGCAAGGACATCGAGGAAATGATTCGACACGCCATCGAGGAGCGCAGTGTGTCCAATTTGACCCACGAAGAATTGGCTGCCGAGATAGTCCCTCATGTAAGATAGTATCAGCTTCTTTCAGAACATCCTTAACCCACATTTTATGTAAATAGGCTCGCGCTCTGGTTCCCGACGTAATTCGAAAAGAGATGCTTGTGCGCGTGCGCGCTGCTTTGGAATCCTCTTTGCCTTCGGAGGAAAACTGACTGCCCAACCAGAATCCCAAATCCACCTGAGCATCTACGATAGTCACACTGCCTGCACATTTTAAATTCTAGCACATGGGTTTGTGGTTTATTATCTCGTATTTAAGTAGATATTTACAAACTTATGCTAGTTATGAATTGCGCCATTAGTTATACAATATGCATGTAATAAATAAACAACCTAATTATATTTAGAATACGTTGTTGCTATGTTCATGTTATGGGTACTCGATTGGCTAAACAGAATTTGTGGAGGTTTTGTTGGGGGGAAACTAGGAACGCGGCTTGGGCTCTGCTTGTATTTGTTTAATTATGCTACAAATAATAAGGCTAAAGTGTAACTGTTAATCCGTTTATGTTTTATGTTTACTTATTCAATAACGAGTCGATTGAAAAGTCTTTGAATTTGGCGTTGGAATCATCGTTGAACAGCTGCGGCTGCTGCAGTTGCTCCTGTGGCTTGGAAACTGTTGCCGCTGATGCTGCCGTTGCTGTGGGCAGCATTTTCAGTAGTTTGTTGCGTGGTTTGCGCAAAAACTTTGTGTTTATTTGAAACTTGGTTGGTTTGTGGTTTGCACTTGACTGGGCTTGAAACATTGGTGTATTTGTGGCTGTGTTCTCCGCTAAGGTTGTCGATTGGGCTTGTGATGTTTCTGTAGTGGTTGCTACTTGAACTGTATTGATTTGGGAGCCATAATTTTGGCGCCAGGCACGCAGCTCTCCTCCTCCACCTGGCGACTTTAAGATGGCCAACGACTTTGTAGCTGTCGCTGGAGGGGGTGCTTTTGCCGATGCATAAGCATTGGGTCCGAAGCACTTAAGAAAGTTCTGTACATGCAGCAAACTGTCGTTCTCGTCCTTGTGCATTGGCCGGCGCTGTTTGTCCTCGTTCTCGTCCTCCGCCTCGTAGTCCACCGAAGATTGCTGCTGAGAGGAGGACGAAAAGGTTGAAGAGCTGCTATTGCTGCTGAGCTGTAATGACAAGTTTGACTCAATTATTTGGACGAGAGAAGATTTTTGAAAACGTACATCATCGTCATTTTTGTCGATCAGCTGCTGAAAGCCGAGCTCTGTCGACTTCAGCTTGCTGTGTTTGCTTGGCTGCGTCAAGTTGTTGCTGCCGTGATTGCTGCTGCTGCTGTTGCTGCTATGACGTCCTCCTCTTTTGTTTAGGTCTTGCTTTTTCTTCAGCTGCAGCTGCGGCATCTGAAGGACTTTCTCACGGTACGACTTTCAGCTAGTTTTGGCGAGGTTATCGTCGCGCCTTAGTTGGGACTGCAAGAAGAAATTCATGAATAACTTTGGTATACAACATTTTACAATAGGTTTTGGGAATAGTTTGGGTTATAAGAAAACATATCTTGATCTTCTCTTTCAGCCTGGCACACAAAGACAACAAACAATTTCGGGATTAGTTGCCAACAGCAATGGGATATTAACAATGAACTAGATGGGCGCAAAAGCAGATGAACTTGAAATTGTGGCATGTGTGTGTTTGATAATTTCTTTGGCTTTTCCGATTGACTGGCTGATCGAATGAATGGTGGGTGAGTGGTGCGTAGATGAGACAAGGAGCTGACGCAAAATGAAAAGGTGAGAATGCACGAATAATAGGCACTGGCATATGGATTATGGATTCTCATGTGGCAAGGACATGCACCCACAATCAACACACACTGACACACACACAGGAACTCGTTCGCACGCACTCTACTACCTGGTGATGCGTGCTGTAGAGAGCCGCGTGGTGCACCGCATAGGAGGAGGAGGTGCTACTTAAACCGTCAACGCCAACGCTGCCGCCACCCACTTGAATCTGAATGCTAGGATGTTGGTGTGGGTGTGGGTGGTGGTGCTGCTGGTGCTGCTGACCCATGCCCGTGCCCGCTGTGGTCGTAAAAGTAGTTGTGGTTGTTGCTGCTGTTGCAGCCATGGCTGTCGCTGACCCACCTCGTCCAATGCCAGCAGCAGCCCCACCTCCAGCGCCCAGGCCCATTCCCACGCCCAGCATGTGGGCGGCTGCCACAGCAGCGCTGGTGTGGTGCGACTGGTGCAGATGCTGCTGCACTTGTTGCGCGTGCTGTTGCTGCGAAGGATGCGGCTGGTGTTGCGGCTGGTGTTGCGTCTGCTGCTGCTGCAGTTGCGATGGATGCTGGTGATGCAGGCTGTTGCTATTGACGGCGCTATTGGCACTCAAGCTTCCGACGCTGCTGTTGGTGTTTCCAGCATTGTTGTACGAATGCGCGGCAGGAAGGTGTCTGTAAATATATTGTAGCGGGGTAATCATTTTAATAAGATCAAAGTAAATATAGTTTAAAAGTTCACAAAATGGCTTTTCTCTTTCAAGAAACAAGACTCACCTCATTCCCAAATTGGCTGCATTGGTCATATTCATCCCAGAGATCGACATCGATGGTGCAGCAGATCCGCCTGCATTCGAAGAGGTTGCTGGATTACTATTGCTGCTGTTGACGCTACCGCTGGTTGTATTGTTGCCACTGGTGCTATTGCTGCTACTCGAGTTGCTTGTGGCCCCCGGTCCGCGATAGTCCAGCACTACTCCGCTGGAACTTGCTGCTGCCACTGTGGGTCGACTATTGGCCATTGTCGGGATGGTGGTATTGATGGCCGTAGTGGCCAGCGAAACTGCTGCTGCGATTGTTGTGGCCGCATTGAGAGCACTCATGTTGCTCCCGAGTCCGATGTTGCTGCTGCCGCCGCTATTGCTGCTGGAAGCTAGTGTGGAAATGACAGAAGTTGTACAAGTTGATGTTGCTGTTGTTGTTGAGGTTGTTGTTGTGGTTGTTGCTGCTGCCGTTGTTGATATGGCGGCTGTAAGCATTTTTGTTAGATTGTGAGTACCCGTTGTTGCTGTTCCATCTCCACGAAATTGTGTGTGTTTGTGCGGTATTAGTTTGTAATTTTTGAGTGTGTGTGGTGGTTTGAGTTCAAAATATGTGCGGGTGTGTGGGTTTTCTTCACTGCATGCAACAGACAGCAACACAACAAACTTAGGTGTAACTAAAAGTACAGCTCTTAACCCGGAATTAACCCATAACCCATTGTTGTTTTAGCAGCCATTTGGTGCAAATAATAAATACTTAAAGAAATAAATTTAGAATTGGTGTTCGTTTTTGTGTTCAATATATCAAACATTTTATTCATTTTTAAAATAAATAAAATCGAAAAATATTAGCTTCCAGTTGTTTAAAGAGCTTAACTAATAACTTGGCCAAGGAAATCATTTCTCGATATAAGAGTATGTAAAATTAGATTTTGTATTTTGCCGTAAATACACATAACTAACTTAAAAGTTAAAATTAAGGAAAATTAATCTAGTCGGGGGATGGACTAATGATAAAGATAGAGAAGCATTCCGTATAAAATAAAGTGACGAGCTGTCGATGTGGTCGTTAAGTGCAATAATTAATTTTTACCATCACTGCTTCTGTTTGTTAGACAGTAATTTCATTGACAGAATGCGGGTGTGTATATTATGTACATATTTTGCTTATAAAGATGACCATTTGTAACCAGTTTAGTTGTTAACTTAACATAAGTTACTTAAGACTACGACACGAACTAGACGCAAATTCCATTTGTATGTACAACGAATACCAAACAAAAAAAATAGTAAGTACAAAAAATTAAACGCAAAATTTGGTCTGTGAGCAGTGGCTGTGTAAGTGGGTGGATGTGGGGCTCCTCCAGTGCCACGTGGTGGGAGCGAGCAAGTCGAGCCGACACCAAGTACAAGAGAGAGTGGGCGCCTTCTCTACTTACCGTGCGCCTCGGCCTTGGCATTGCTTGCGATGGTGTTCAGCGGGATCTGCAGGCGCGCATTGACCGCCAGCAGGTGATCGCGTCGCGCTATCAGGCTGGTCACATGCTCCTCCAGCCGGAGATTTTCGCTCTGCAGCTGGTGCAGGCAATTAAGCAGCGAGGCAACTGCAACAAAAATATTCAGTGTTAGTTTCCAAGGTCTCCTGGAAAGCTCCCGATATGCGACTCATACTCACTGTCAAAGTGCTGCGCCTGCTCCATGAGAAACTGCGAGCCCTGTTCCCACTGGCGTTCGAGAAGCTGCTCCAGACTCTGAGGAATGGGCATGTTGCCGTTCATACCACCGCTGAACATCGACTGCAGCGGATTCGGAGCTATTGTTGCACTGCTGGGGGCGGCACTCGAATTGCGCTGTAAAGAAGAAAAATATTTATGCATTAAGCTTTTACTGGGAAAACCATGTATCTAAAGTGTTTTATAAAGACATTAAAGTACGAGTGATTCTTTTTGTAATCATTATTTTAAAATATTTATTTGTTTATTTCAGGGACCAAAAATAATGGTTCCTTTTTTGAGTAAAAAATAAAAATCTACAAATTTAAAACTTTGTAAAATTCCGTACAGAACGGCTGCAATCGCACTTTGAGTGATCTTTTTAAGCGAAATAATATCGCTCACATAATAATCATTATTTCTGAGCGATATTTTTTTCGCTTACAAAATAATCATTAAATGGAGATTTTTTTTCACTTATAATGATTACGGTCCCTGGTTTACTTTAATAAAAATCAGTTTGGGAACTTGATTTTAATTCTAATCGTATAAAATGTGTAAAGCTTCTTACCTGCTTGCCGGGGAACGGGACTCCGGTGTACTGCGAGTTCAAGGAGTCGGACGTGTATATCGAGTGATCCTGCACCTCCATGTGCAGCTGCTCGGACAGCTTTTGGGCCACGCTGCTGTTTGGATTGATCTGGTTGCCAAGCATATGGGCGGCCGTGTGTGTAATGATCGAACTGGCTGAACTGGCAGTCGTCGATGCCGCGGGCGTGGCAGGAGGCGTGGGTGTGCTGCTGGCTGGATTGCTTGAGCCACTGGCCGTCCCATTCTGCAGTATGCGCACATCTTTGAGATCTGGTTGAGCATTGGTAAAAGCAGCTGCTGCCGCCGCAGCTGCCGCCGCTGCTGCTGCTATCGTCGAGTCCTTTGCCTTGCGCCCACGCTTCCGGGCATTTCCAGGCTGAGCCGCCGCCGATGTTGGAGCTGCGGCAGTCAGGGATCCGGAAGCTGCCGTTGCCGAGTGCATGGCCGATCCAATCTCTGAGCCGGGCGAACTGGGTGGCGAATCTTTTATGGCGCTCACTGGCATCATGGGCACGTCTAGCTGCGTCTGACTCTCATAGGTGAACTTGAGACCGCCGGAAGAGCCACCACCGGCTGTGGAATTGGTTGGCAACTGGTTGATCAGCATGACCAAAGGAGCTGTTGTCGCGGGAACTGCGGATGCTGATGACGATGAATTGCTGGCCGTGCTGAGATCGGGCGTTCTGTTGTTCGATTTCGACGTGGGCGCATTGGAAGAGGGAGTGGTATTAGTATTAGTGAATTGCAAAATCTCTAGATCTTCATGTTGCTGCTGTGGTTGTTGCTGTTGTGGTTGCAAGTGCGTAAAGCTAGCGGAGTTGGAAGCTGAGGCTGAGCTAAGATTTGTGGGGGAGTTGGATCTAGCGGGGGGTGCATATTGCTGCTGCTGTTGTTGTTGTTGCTGTTGTTGCTGTTGTTGCTGCTGCTGATACAGCTGCGTTTGCTGCGCACGCAACATTTTCTTGTTCAGGGGCTTGGCTTGGCTGCTGCTGTTGCTGCCTGCAGGCAACACATTGCTGGTGGAACCGCTGCTGCCGCGATAGTTTCCGGAAGCCGACATATTAACCGGAGAGTCTAGCAGATTAACCACATTGGCCACACCACTGGAACCGCCACTCGAGGAGGAGGACGAAGTGGACGAGCAGGACGAGGATGTCGGCTCGCCATTGTGATTGGTGTTGTTGCTGCTGCTGCCGTTGTTGTTGCGCGTGTTGCGACTAGTTGCAGTTGCTGCAGCCACTGCTACTGGCGGGGAATCGACCGAGGACGAGGACAGGGATTGCAACATCACCACCGGCGAGGACACCATAGGTGGTGGCCCAGACGACGGAGGCGGGGTGGGCGTGGCACTGTAGTGGGGCGAACTGTGGCGACTCTGCTTCTCGGCTGGAGTGGCGGCAACTGCTGCTGCTGGTGTTGCCGTTGTTGCCACCGATACTGCCTCATTCTTACTCTGCGCAGCCCCACGTTTTTTGCCCGATCTCGAGGGGCCCTTGGAATTGGAGGAGGATGTGGCTGAGGCAGTGCCACCAGTCAGGGAGGACGAGGAGGTAGATGTGGAGGAGGATGAGGACGAGTTGGTGGAGGAATGCAGCGCGTGTGGCTGCTGCGATGACGCGTTCTGCTGCTGCTGTTGTTGGTGTAATTGTTGCTGCTGCTGTGGATTTTGTTGGTGATGGCTATTGTGGTGGGTGGGGTGATGGTGGTGGTGGTGGGCATGGTGGTGACTACTGCCACTCTCACCGGAGCGCGATCTACGTGTGATGGGTGGTTGGGTGATCATATCGTGTAAAGTGTGGGAAGACATTAAGCAAACGAGAGAGAGAGAGACAAAGAGAAAAAGAGTGTTTTTTATAGATCGCGCATTTTTGACAATAAGTTCTTGAACTTAGCAGGTTCCGAGAAACAGTGATTTAAATAATGAAATAAAATGTATAAAATCATTTTATTAAAATGGAATTTCAGCCTTAGCTGTGAGGTTAAAAGTAAATAAAAACGACAATTCCGTATATCTTTAAGTACAGAACCAAATCCTGTCAAATGGTGAACTAAGGACACTTCACAATCTACACACGCAGAGCAACATAACAACAAAAACACATTAGAAAGGGCTGTGAAAATATATAGCTACGATAAAATATAAACTAAAAGCACGAGCAAGCACAGGCAACAAATATAAAAGGATAACATAAGTCAGATGGCGGCATACCTGCTTCGTCGTGCCGGTGGCGCCTCCTGTTCCTGCAATTGCTGCACCCTTGTGGTCTGCTTCTCATAGCTGATCTTCAAGTTGCCGCTCTCCGTTGTCGTGGCTGTGAGGTTGCCGCTGGCTAGTGGGCCGCCACTAGCGGAGATTATACTGCCACCGCTGTTGCCGCTGATCAGGGTTCCCAAGGCCGGCGATGACTTGCCGCTCTGATGCTGTATGACCGACGAGGAGCCACCGCCGGTCCCACCGCTGCTCGTGCTACCATGAAACGCCCCAGTTGATCCACCCATTGGCGGCAGGTTGCTCTGCTGCTGCGATTGAGTACCACTTCCGCGCGCTGATGCTGAATGGGATTCTGCAAGGACAAATTTATTGATAAATAATTATGAAAAAATTAATTTGAATTAACTAGCTTTAATACTTTTTTATTGATTTTGCTTGTTTGTTGTTTTTTTACAAACACTTTTTTGTTCAATAATAGCCATATTTAAATTGTCATATTTGTAATATTTTAATTTTCTCTCCTGACATGGACTATCTTGTTCATGTATTTTCTTTTATTCGTACTATAGATTTTTAAACACATTTATATCCGTAAACTGATCATGATAATATATTATAAGAAATCTGCATTTGGATCAAAAAGCTAAATTTTTTCACATTATTTTCTTGACCGTAGATTGTCTGGTAATTGTCTTATTGGCATAACATTTTCTTTGTTATAGGTTTCCTTCAAAATTTAGATATGATAACACATTTTAAATATAAATAATATATAAATTAAGTTTTGAGAATAAGCAAATACAGAAATACTATTTATCTTTATATTGTGGTATACCCGTTTATCAAATCAAAATTAATATCAAATTTGTACAACCTAGAAACTCACCGCTGGTGGTATTACTGCTACTGCTATTGGCGGGCAGATTGATTCCAGGTACGTTGGCCGTAGACAGCGGCACAGAGACATACAGGCTGGGTGCATTGCTGCTGCTCCCACTCGTCGGCTGCTGATTGCTGCTGCTGCTGCCAATGTCCTTGATGTTGCTCCCGTGCTTGCTGCTGATGGTATTGCTGCTGCTGCCTGTACTTCCTGTGCCACTTGACTTGCCCGATTCTGTCTTTGGATAGCCACCAGATCCCGCGACGGATGGTGCTCCTCCGGTCGCCGGAACTCCTGTACTGTTACCGCTGGATGTTGAGCCTGCATTGCCACTGGGGGTTGAGCCTGAGGTAGTGCTGCCCGTTGCCGGAGGCACTGAAGCCGCTGTCGCACTTGCCGTTGCCGCAATGGATGCACTAGTCGAGCTGGCCAGCGGTGCATTTACTTCGGCGGTCGCGGATGTTTGGTGGGTCGGTGGGCTGAGTTCGGTACGTTGCTGCAAGCGACAAGAACGCAGGAAGTGGTAAATTAGTATGTGAATGTTTGGTTTGTGATTCACAAGTAAATAAAACTAGTTGATAAAAACCTAAATATATGATAAGCTCAGCGAGCCAACAACTATCAGGTAGTGAACTCAAGTTTATATTTCGTATTACACAATCAGAGGGGATGACTTTATCAAACAGTTGAACGCCTTTGTTAAAGTTTAGTGACAACGCTTTTTAGGTTCTACACTGAAAAATTACAACGTTTTAAATTGAAGTGAGTATTGATTATAATCGAATAACTATTCTTGAAAGCCGTAGGAATACTCAAGTATTGACGTCAAAGTTGGGATTTCCTACAGTAATTTTTTGACAAACATGTTAATGGGAAAGCTAAAATATTATTACTCAACTCCATTGGGTAATGAAACCATTTCTTAATTATTTCAATATCACATTCAAGCATGATGCGAAATGTATCAAACAGATTTGTTTTTTTTTTATTGTACTCGTATATTTTGCTTGTTGGTAAATTTGAAAAATATCAGCTTACATAGTTAGAAAAAACTAATTTTTTTTAATCTTTATTTTCCAAAAGAAAAATTAATTGCATTAACGAACTACATTTTTTTTTCATTTAACTTTATTTTGTCTTGAAAACCTTTTTTTTATCGAGTTAATTAATTCTTTTTTAAGTAGTTTAATTTTATATGGATAACACTCTTGAGAAATTTGTTTTTCGGTAGACACCCACATATGTAAAAGTTTTTAACAGCTTTCAGTAAATCTTTTCTCAAAACTTTCTCAAGAGTGTTATCCATATCGGTGTGAATAATGGTGTTTGTTCCTCGTCTGATTTGCTTTTTAGCTTTGCGGTCATTAGCAACATCCGGTTGGTGGTGAGCCATGTAAACACATGTTTACAACACCATCACCATCAAGGCAGAAGAACAACAAACACACAAAACTCAGAAAAACAGCAGAGAGCGCAGCTCGATTAACAGGCCAATAACAGGCTGTTATGCTGTTAAACTGAGCCAGCAATCACAGCAACCCATTGTTGTTGTTGCTGCAAATGCAGCGGGTGGATGAAAGAAAGAGATGGATAAATCCGCAACGTATGTGTTCCATATAGATAAAAAAAGGCTGCCACATTAATGCAACTCAAAAGCTCTTATCGCTGATGTTGCTGCGCACAAAAACAAAAAATCCCGAACGAAACAAGTAAGTGAGTCAGAGTTTTAAAAGAATGCAAGACACCCAGACTGCAGCTGCAACAAATGTTGCTGCAATGCTGGGCGAGTTTTTCTCGATGTTGTTGTTCCTGTTGTTACTGTTGTATTTTTGTGGTTTTGACTCGACATATGCTGCCATATGCAGCTCAATTATATATATATTTATATATAGGTTTGTGTGGGGCAACAAATGTTACATGCAGCGAATGCACAAAAAACAATAAAGAGCAAGGCCTACCAATTGCGAGAGCTACTCCAACTTCGCTCAATTCACCACCCGCTCTCTCTTTCTAGCTGCCTCTCCTCGCTCTCACTTTATTCCCATCAGACTTCCTCGCTCTTATTGTTGTTGTTTAATATCGGGGTTGGGGGTGCAACATAACACACACCCATACAATGTAGTTTGGTCACGTAGACCAAAAACAGACAAAAAAGAAAAGCCTACGAACGGCGTTGCCACCTGATGGATGGTTTTCCCAATAGGAAATCCAATTCGATTGGGATTTCTCAACAACAATGTGGCAGCGCGAGCCTGTTGCTCCGAAAACTGTGGTGTCGAATTTCCAAAACCGACAAAAACACCTTCATGGCTCATTAGATTCAGGTCGAGAAGAGAAGGACCGGCATTACCAGGAACAACTCAACCCACCATCTGCCACATAAAAACATCGAGTTACAATAGTGTTTTCCAAGGTAAAGAAATAAAATAATACCAATTCCGCAAAAATTTTCAGATAGCTAAAAATGTACCAATAATCAAATAATAATAATCTCGTGAGTTCATTTCTTAAACTGTAAGATTTGGAACACTGTAAGATTTAGTGTTTGTGTGATTCTCAAGTGTTAGAATTAACTATCTTATGATCAAGTTTTTAATAGTTCGTTGGATCCAAAATCCAGTTTTCAAATATTAAAAGATTAACGTGCAAATGTATATGTAACAAAAAAGTTATTGGAGTTCTACTGTAAACCAAATTACTTTTTTTTTTTCTTTTTGATATGTTTTGTAATTGAAAAATAAGTTAATCCTTTTTCATGGTCAAGTTCTGTATGCTTATGAAAGCTTCCCGCTTTGTTTTTTAACCCCCTTTTTTGTGGTCCGCCTGCAAGCCAGCTGCCGCAATTGTGATTATCCTGTTGCTGCAGCTAATGGCCTGAAGCAGGAGCGGAATCAGGATAGCAAATCAACCCCTATGCTTGCTATCACAAATATTTTTTTTTCGACAACTTGAGCGTGCTTTGCATTCGGGAATGGCTTCCTGGACACATTTCAATTTTATTTCCATTGTGCGACAAATTCAATTCAATAAAAGGAGCCAAGCCGAGACAGCCGGAAGTAAAACACCAACTATAAATATTATATTAGCGTGTCTGCGTTTGAATGTGTGTATGCTCACTCCTACCCCTTCGCGATTTCCCCCTCTCTTTCTAACAAACAATAGCTGTGGGTTAATGGTCGTATAAAAGGGTTGTCCTTGTCCCCTTTGCGGAAAGAATTTCGCATACATGAAGAAAACATCCAAGCAAACAACAACCAAGTCGTCAAATAAACGATAGAATTATTTAAATTGAATTGAGCGTTATATTTTGGCCAATGTTAGGAAGGCTGCTGCTAGAAAGCAAATTCAAAGGGAATTGCTCAGATTCCGGAGAATAACCAAAACGTCTGGGAGTCTGAAATATCCTTTATTGAATTTAGACTTAAAATGGAGCAAGGAATGTCTGACAAATGGGAAACTACAAATATCTACTTATCTAGGGGGTAATTGGGTGATCAAAGCGAATGTACGATGTGATTTTGTTAAGTGCGTTTTGTTCGATTGGACGGTATTAAGTAAAGCTATCAGTAATCCCTATTTCTGTATAGAACAAAAAGAATACAGAATAAAGTACTTTGAAAATATTTATGGTAAGCAGCTGAGATATTAGAGATATATAAATATTCAAAATCACTTGTCCTATAAAAATAAAACCAATGCATACAAAAAAAGCTGAAATATCATGTTTTTCATTTAATGGTTTCTTTTTTTTAAGTGATAGATAATGAAAAAGTTTCAAGGAATTTTATACAGTTACTAAGCGAACTTCAAAATAATCGCCAATCTTAGTTATAAAAGTATGGTGTCGGATAGACGACAAATAAATAAAAAATATCCCTAAAGAAATATATTCTTTAAGGCCTAATCCGACTTTAAGCGAAGACAGTCATACAATGCTTGCCAATTAAAATAACAATTAGAGCAAAACTTGGGACAAGAAAAACGAAAAAAAAACAGGATGACAGCAAAAAGGTAAGGTGAGTAAACACAGATCCCAAGACAGGACAACGGCCCGTATACCTGGGAACTGAGAACAGGCAACTTAGGCAGCAGCTGTAACAAGATCGAAGCGAGGATCATTCAGCCGCCAGGAAGCAACAGCCAGCACAAGTACAAAAAAGTAAGGGTAGCTCCGAGGAACGAGCTCAAGATGTAGCCACGAGGGAGCGCGGAAGATGCTTGGCAGCTGTCGTAAACTAGGCGCAAATGTGCCATGTTGATTGTGTTGCACAAGGCCAGAAGAAGGAAGCAACCTGGGTAGACTGAGCTCAGGATACAATGGGGCGATATCCCTGGGATATGGGATATGCTCAGGCAGCCGGCGAAACCGGCCTGCATTCGGGATAAGTTTTTTGCCCTCTAAAGGGGAATCGGAAAGGATAAGGCGAACAGCTGTCTGCCCGGAATCCCCTCTGCTGGCTGGTCACGTAGTCCTGGAAAAAGCCGGAGAAGGAGCAGAAGCAGATACCGCCCTTAATGGCACTTACACTAATCAATAATCGAGCACCATGTGTCACAACTCTGATATATGCGTTTTAGGCCAATTGGAGTGGAAGGAAGGAAGGCAGGGAAAGGAGATGCGGGCGAGGGGCGGATCCCGGCGTAATTGAAGGTGCCTTCCCTCTTAGCATTCCTTTTGTTTTCCAGCATTCGTGGCAGGTGGCTCGGTCCCACAGTTGCAGGTGCATGTTGCACATTGAAAATGCGGTTAAATTATTGATGGAGTGTCAAAGACATTGGCAATTGAACAGCTACGCAGCGGGGGTTGCTTTCAAATAAAGGACCGATAAGTGAATACATTAAAGAGGCGATGGAGGGAATTTAAATAGGAATCCCTAATGGACGCATCACTTTCCCGGGGATCTTGGGAACAAAGGACGATCAATCACTTTAAGTAAAATATAAAAAAAGGGAAGCAGGACAAATAAAAAACGGATCAATTCCAATGAGTAAAGAGAAAAAGGAACATATCAAATAACACGTTAGGATTCTGAGAGAGTTATCTGAGGTAATAGTTTCCAAAAATTGGTACCACTAAATTCTTTTAGAATTCTGTATACTAGGAACAACATGAATTTTTGACTATTGTTAGTAAGTTGGCAAAAATACAATCTGGCTCTTCGTGACATGACCACTCATAAATGAAAATTGATGTATTAAGCGTCAACTTTTAAAAGGTCACGGATGGTGTTCACTTTTAGATCCTTAAAATTTCAAGGAATCAATTAATTAAAATGGGGAAAACACAATCGTTTGAACACTTAATTCAGGGCCTTGTCTGTTCTGCTTGCAACCATTTCCTAGTTGACAAACCAGACAGCTTTTCCATGGAGTTCCGAAAATAGATTCTAGGGATTGGCAGGGACAGATGTTTGGATGCACGGATATGGCGCCGTGTTTTCCGATATGAGGGGAAAATGGAAAGTGTCTTGTGGACCCGAGGAAAAGTCGAATTCTTACCCCGGAAAGCAGGAAGCGTATTTTTAAATTGTGCGGATATGTGGTGGTGGCTCCAACGGCTCCTCCCGTCCCCGTCGCCCCTCCGCCCAGATAGGAGGGCGAGGCAGAGGCGGAACCGCCCACATACTCGATGGTCGCCGAGGGCGTGGTGGAGGCGGACGAGGGCGACGACGAGGCGGAGGTCGAGTGCTGGCTGTTGTTGGGGTGGTGGTGCGCAGGGTGGTGGTGATGCGACCCCGAAGCCTCCCGTTCCCGCTCTCGCTCCCTGTCCCGATCCCGGTGACGTCGGTGCTCGCGATGCTCCCGGTCCCGGTGCTTGTGATGCCGGTGCTCCTTGCCCTCCCGCTCCCTCTTCTCGCGCTTCTTCTTCTTGTTCTTGCGATGCTCCTTGTACTCGGCCATGTCGATGTGGTTGTTGTTGCTCTCAGCGGACTCTGCCTCGGCGGTGGCCGCCATGCTCACCATGGCGGCGGTAAAGTCCACCAGAGCCGTGCCCGATGTGGCTGCCACCGCAACGGCTGGAGCCACGTCCATCGGCTGCGACTGCGATGTGTCCATGGTGTCCATCATCATCATTTTGGCCGCTCCTCGCCCCCGTCTTCTTTGCGGGAGAGCCAGGTTGCCGTTGCCCGCTCTCTATTCGATTCCGCTTTGTGCTCTGTAATTAACTGGACAGGCACAGGCGGCTCTCCAGTTCTTCAGTCTTTTTGGCTGTTTCTACTTCGACGGCCTTTGTTGTTGTATCGCTTTCAATATTATTATTTTGTATGCTGCCTGTATTCACGCGCACTCTCACACACACTCGAACACAGAATCACAAAATCACAAAATCACAGCGCATACGTGAGAACCACCTCCGCCGCTCTCTCCCGTTTTGGTTGTTGTTGTTGTTGGGGTGAATAACTTGCGTGGCGGCGACTGGGCTGCTCACTCTCTCGCTCCCTCTCTCACTTCTTGTGCCGTACACACACAGTCGACGTTTAAACTTTTTTCCTCAACGAAATTTAATTTCTTTTAAATGGAAACTTGGCGTTGTTTTTTGTTGGAAAAACATGTGAGAACGCAGCTGCGCCACGTGAATATTTTTTCACAAATACAAAATTAAACTTAAGTGGAGGTGTCACACACGCACACACACGCACGCTAACCGAATATCAACAAATTATCCACAGTATTTCTGGTTCACATGCACGGAGGCTGCAGCGTCGGCGGTGCTGCATGGCCATAGGTAATCTACAGAGACTATAGTTGCTGCATGGTCGTACGGAGTTCGAAATTCGAATAAACTCGCCAGTTTTCATCCGTGCGCTTAGAAGCTATATTGCACGACAGAGAGCGGGAGAGCGCTCCAGAAGAGAGTAACTGCGCTCTCCGAGAGGCGCGTTGCATTACTGTTGTTGGCTGGCAGCCGGTTTTCCGTGGGGGATTATTGAGACCGTCTGTATGTATTGTTGTTGTTCCTGCGACAGTGTGAGTGCATGTCTGCACGTAGGCCAGACGCACACTCGCACGCACACACCGGTGTGCAGACGGTAAAAAAACAGAAGAACACACGGCGACAGCATAAAAATAAACATTCGTACGTTCAAACATACAAGACGGAGGTGAGCAGAGTAGCAAACGGAGGCACAAGAGTTAACTGGAAAAACGTTACCCAGTGAGCATTTGGGAGTGGGAGAGCACGGTACTTGAAAACAATTAGCAAGGTGCCAATTAATTCAAATTCAGGAATTCACCAAATAGCTCTTAAAAACATTCAATCCTCTCTCGCTATAAAAAATGTTGACTGTGCAACGGTAAAATATACGTACACAGAACAATAATACTTATGATTTTATATTGAAACAAAAACCGGCATTTCAATTGGATATTATTAATTATCCATATTTGAATTAATAATTACATACTCTAAATCATTTTTACTAAATATGAAATGAATAATTTATTTTCCTAATAATTGTAAATATTTATCGCCTTTTTTCAGTGTACAAGTGAATCTTTCAGATACGTAGAGCTGTTTCTTTCCCTCTCTCTCTCTCTTTCTACCACTCTGTGGGCAACAAATACAGATTCGGATTCAAACGCAGGCAAACAACAACAACTGCATGTCGTAATGCTGTTGATGTAATAAAAAAGAGCGCAGCAGCAACAACAATGTAATGACCAGGAAGAGCGA
The DNA here is from genome assembly GCF_030179915.1 of Drosophila takahashii. Classification (NCBI taxonomy): domain Eukaryota; kingdom Metazoa; phylum Arthropoda; class Insecta; order Diptera; family Drosophilidae; genus Drosophila; species Drosophila takahashii. The sequence goes on from NC_091681.1 coordinate 11,395,824, forward strand.
TGGCAAGAGAAAAGCTTAGCAAAACAGAAATGTGACAAAGAACAATAAATTAAAAGGAGACTGACCAAGTTAGTAGAAGCTGAAATCTAACTGGAATTCCTGGGCGAATAAATACCTGTTATTCGATGCAGTAATAGTGCTTCGATTTTATGAGGCCCATTAAAAAGGGATAAAACCGTGGCTATAAATTAACAACTACATAACTATGTTGTTTCTGTTTTTATGGGTTATGAATTTAATTGGTTCGTTAAATCATTTATAAGCGTTACATTTCGGCAAAGACCTTAATTAAAGGGCCGGGTAGGCATTTTTAGAAATATTGTTTAATAATTTTAATTTTTATGCATGAAAAAAGAAACGAGAAATGGTTAAATTAAAAGCTTTTGCATAGATCTAGAAATATTTAATTTAACTTGAATCGTCGAAATCTGCATTTATTTATTTATTCTATTTATTGCTATAATTTTGACCTTTGCTATAATGAAACTGTTCCCAGTAAGTGCTGCCTAAGAACAGTTCACGTACTTAGAGAGCAACGAGAGCGGGAGAGCAAAGCGAGAGAGCGTTGCAACATAAAAACAAACGTAGATATAAATATATTTGGTTGTGTGTGCTTTATGCAATACTCATCGACGAGAGAGCGAGATAGATAGATGGGGTGGGGGTGGGTGGCGACTGCTGCATGCAGGTTAATTCTACTCTCACTGCTGTTGTTGTAGCAGTAGTTGTTTTTGTAGTTGCCAGACAGCGATTCAAGAAGACAAAACAGGAAAATGAAAAATAATTGAATTGTAAGGCAATGTTTACAGGAGAGGAGAGCGAGGAAGGGATAGAGAGAGAGAGCGAGAGGAATCGCCACCGCAGACATTTGCAATTGGCAATAAATAAAAGAAGTGCAAGAAGAAGCAGCAGATTGTTTGCAGCTGGAGTGGGATGAAGAAGAAGAATAGCGAGCATAATTTGCGATGCAAATAAAAGCCCAAAAAATCATGGGGCAGAAAAGCAAAAATGAACGTTAAGTGGCATTTACCTGGCGACGGGGCAGCGGTGGAGGGGCAGGGGGCAGGTGAACGTGCCTGTTTTACAAAACAAACAAATCCAACAAAAGCCAAGGGGGAGTCTTGGTGCTTTGGGTTGGGCTGTGGGCGCAAATGTTGCCGTTGCAACATCGCGACCGTAATCGAATCACCAGAAAGGTGGCAAAGGAACAATGACGCCGTCTTCGTCGCCGCACAGTGGCGCCTTTTGACTTTTTTTTGGTAATAAATCATAACTTTTGAACCAGTGAAGATAATTGAATTTTGTAAACGGCAAATGATAGATAATTGATCCACCTTTCAAATTATTGCTTGAGACAGGGAGTGGGCGTGGCAGAGGCGTACTTACAAATCGGCAAAGTCAGAATTTAAAAACAAATCCATTTTTTTCCGACAAAAAAAAACTTTTTTTAAAAAGTTTTTGTTTTTTTTAGTTTTTTTTTTCATGTTGTAATTTTTAAAACTTATTAAAAAAAAATAAATAAAAAATTGGAATTTTAAAAAAAAAATTTTTTTTTTTTAAAAATTACGTTTTGTTTAGTTTATTTTTTTATGTTTTAATTTTTAAAAACTAAAAAAACAAAAAAAAAAAAGTTGAAGTTTTTTTTTAAAAATACAAATTTTTATATTTCATGTGTTTTGAAATAATTGTCACAATTTGGTAAACTTGGTATATCCAATAGACTTAACATTTCTGGACTATAATTACTAGATTCTAACTCTGTGACAAGGTTGTGATTCCATGACCCTAGAATACAGTTTGGATTCGCACATACTAAATTCAATGCTTAGGCAGCGTAAGTTGTTTTGAGCTGGCAAAAGTGGCTATTTTCGTTTCTGAATAACTTTTAAACGTGATTTTGTACAGTAACATGATATATACCAAAATTTAAGGAATCTCAAGGGCTATACAGTTTAAAGTTTAAAGAAAATCGTTAGAGCCGTTTTTGAGAAATATAAAAAAAGCTAAACAAAAAAATTAAAAAAAAAATGTTTTGTGCATATCTTTTTCAATATTACATTTACACAAACTACATATAGGAGGCGCTTAAAGCTTTTTTAAAAACCTTTCAAACGAGATACAGCACAAGTCTGTTGCTTCTGTAGTTTAGAAGTTACGGCCTTCCGTATTTTAGCTTTTTATAGCTGTTTTCCCGCTAAACTAGCGAGTTTTTCCAAAAGTGGTAGAACTAAAATTTCTTATATCGAGCTGTTGAACATTATATAAAATTTTCAGGACTTTAAAACCATGTTTTGGACAAATCTTTCACAAGGTAGCGCCATATGCAATTTCTTGGACCATGACTTTTTTCCCTTTTTTGGCTCTTAAAACCGCGGACGCAGGCGGACGCAGCTACAACTTTCGTAATATCAAGAAGAAAGTCCAAATAACGTTTTACGGAAGTATAAAAAAAATAGTATTAAATAGTTTTTTTTTATTTTCCATCAAAGTTGAAAAATATGGAAAAAATGGACGTTTCGCAAATAACTCATAACTAAGAGATGCGCATGGCAAACTGCAATATGTTTTACTTTTTTTACTCTTAACTAACACACCAATCCGTGGAAAAAAGAAGCAAAGCGATTCGATACCTAGTTTTTAAGAAAAACCCCCCGGAAGTGCGAAAAATTACCTAAAAACGGTGTGTTTTTTTTAAGTGAAAAATTGTTCAACTTTGAAAATTCATATCTTTTACAAAAATTTTTTGATTTGAAAAAGGGTTACATATTTGTAATAGTGGATCAATTACCTGTCGATTGGTATGGGTCACAACTTTCTAGGACAAAGTCGAAAAAGTGATTTATTGCACGTTTTTTGGCCCAAGGCGCCACTGTGCGCCGGCTGGAAAATTAATTTTGCTACAGGGGAGACTCCATAACCCGCCTTTGGTATTTACTCAAATATTCGTGGAGATAGTGAAATATCAATAATTTTTTTTTAATTCTCAGATGATATTATTTATGTAAGTTTTTATTAAAATGTTAGTCAGCATACATATTTTGCTTAATGATAATTATTTAGCTTTTATTGTAACTGGTTTTTACCTAAATTTTCAATTGTTTCCTTTAAGGCTAGAGGCTTGGATGATATCCTTTGAATTTTTCAGTTTAAGTGAATTAAATTGACTTCCACTGTAATTTTAGTCTGCATCTAACAGTATTGTTCCCATTGCGGTTGTTAGTTGTCTGTCGGCAGACTTTCTTTGTCATCGTGGCAAGAAAATTGGGATCCATAATTAACAGACCCTCGACCATAAAGCACCTAAACATGCATTAATTAGAGCAATCCCTTGGCTTAGACAGGTTATGCTTTTAAGTCTCGACAGTGGCGGATCGTTCAACTCATAAAACAAACTTAAATAGAGGGTTTCCCAACAAACAGGAGTGTGTGCAGAACTTAAGGATTCAAATGAATTGTGCAAATATTGATGCAGGCAACGTTTTTAACTTTGCACACGCCACTAAGCAAACCCATTTAATGCACACTATTGATCATCAGCAGAGGGATAGGAGGGTAAGTTCAAGCGTTTCAAAAATCAAATTAAAACAAAAATGTCAACAGCCAAATATTTGTACAAGTGGCAGTTTAAATAAGCCTGCTGCCAGTCCGTGGGAGTATTATATTGGGGGTGAGCACTACCAGAAATTTTAACAGGTAAGTATTTACATTAGGACTGACTTTTGGGGTATGAAAATATTAAGGCCATACACTCATATCTTCTTATCTATAAATCTCACTTTCCCCAAGGTCTAAAGTCAATCCAAGTCCCTTAAAAATAAGAGTGAATATCGTGGTATTCTTAGCAAGCAATATTTCTCGGGGATCGACAACGATCTTTTTTGTTATGAGACAAAAGCTTTAACTTGACTCCCTTATTTAACCGGAACAAAATAAAAATGAGGTGCTCTTTTGGCCCCAACTGCCATAATTTATTATCGAAAATATATATCATTATACAAAATAAGTAATCGCAATGAAAAAACGTTTTGATTGAACAATGAAGCGGTTAAAAATGTAAGATCGAAATTTGATTGCAAACCATCACACTAAAAAGCGCAAGGACTAAATAAAGAAATAAAAACATAATTAATAAATTTATGGTATGTGCACACCCAGGAAACGCATTAACAGCTCTGTAACTGTACCCAAAGATAAATCTAGAGACCTTCGCCAAAAGTCATAGCAAAAAAAGGAATAAGACGACACGTGTCGCACCCAAGAATTTGTCAAATTCAGGCAACACGCGACTCGGATATTCCATAAAAACTCAACGACCCACCCGCACCCAAATAAGGTGTTGTTGCTCGGGTGACCCGACTTTTTCAAGGAAACGAATTCGCCAACAAGGCGGGTGAGTTAAATTAATTGCCACAGGAAAATCGTATTTGTCGATGCGAGTTTTATGGCTATTTAAAAGGAACTGGCTAAGTGAAATGCACATAGAGCGGCTAACTTACGGGGGCAAGATCATAAAACAAACCCTCAGACGTGTGAGGGTGTCGTAAAAAAAGTAGTTTTATTGTATGTGCTTAGAGTAGTCAGCACGTGTAATTCCCAGTTTTTTCCCTCTACGTTTGACAACCGCTCATAATTGAAACAGTCAAGAGGAACAAAAATTATAAATTATCACCCGCCCATCAGCGGGTAGATTTTTAAACTTTCCACCACTATCAAAGGACAGGGTACCCAAACCACCGCATCAATATTGAAAAGCCAGCTTGAGGTCCTTCCGTTTCCTGATTTTCAGTTTGGTTCCCAGTCCTCAGACAACCCCCCATGGTTCTATGTGGCAGTCGCACTTTGGACTTCACAATTGGTGGCTAAAATGAAACAGCAGTAAGTCGCTCGAAACTGTCAGTCTGTGGCCAAACGGTTCCGTTTCGATGCGGTTCTTTTCTAACCCCCGCCAAATTGTGGGACATTTTATTTTGTAATGTGAAATCAATAAGTTGGCCATTAAATGCATGCTAGTCACGTAATGCAATAGATATCATGTACTTTTGATTGCACATTGTGTCATTACCAGAGCAATCGAATGTGTCATTTCCTGATCTAATCAATCAATCGCCTTTCCTGTAACATCTCAAAGTGGTCGGGTGGGTAAACAAACCCCTGGAAAACCTTGCACTCGTCTTCCGCGAACCGAAAATCAACACAACCACATGTTCTCTATCCGCAGTCCTATAATCATGTTCGATCTGGTATACAAATAGTCGCAGACTTCAACAAGGCATAAATCTATTCGCACCATTGAACGCCAGAAATTAAACATTAATAACGTACTAGAAAAGCCATATCGAATAAAATATATCTCCAAGTATATTTAGAGATCATCGGCGTAGTCAGCAAAAAATATTTGCGCTGATGTTGCTCGTCAATTCTTGTGTTTTCAAAGTGCCGTGTGTCATATGCGAAACAATTTCAAAAACGAATTACTCGAAAATAGACGCTGACTCTGAAGGTCTATAAATATTCTCGCCAATGCGAAACCAAAACTAACATAAACACACCTGGCTGAAGGCGTTTTATTTAATATTTATGACTGAAAAAAATGATATTAAAACAAAAAATAATTTATTTAGTTTGGCAAACCCCATGGCAACGTATTTTCGTGGTCAACGTCACGGAGCATAAGAGATACCTATAGATCTACGGTTGGGATGCCGGGGAATTAATAGAAATGTGAATAATGCTTGCAAGTGGGTGTGGGATGTGTCAAAAAAAATGTAGTTCCTAAGTGCCGACTTTATTTTGAGGGGAGGGTTTCTTAAAGTGCAATAGGAAAAAGCACTTGCCTTTAGGTGGGTGGTACACACTCTTAAATTACTCACTTATTATACAACACTTTCAACAGGCACGTGTTATAAATATTATAATATAACTAAGGATTTGTCAACATTATATTAGAGTAAAAACGATCTCTTAAGATTTTCTCTTGAGTGAGAGTTTTGAGTGCTGTGAAAAGCTTTCGGGTCAGCTGTGTGAGGCATATTGGCATCATATTTATATTTAGAAAATCATTTGGATACGGTTATGGAACATTTCGAATGTTTTTCTCGAGAGGCCAACACACACACCCAAGGATTTATTCCTGTACGTATGTATATAGAGAACTTTTTGTGCGTATGTTGAGCAATTATTTTTCACGATGTTTGTCGGCCGAACAAGCTATATATAGACCAGATGAGGTGGCTCAATCCGAACCGAATCCCCCGAAACAAACTGAATTGAACTCAACCCAAACACCCACCCACCGGTCATCATTCCAACCAGGTAGCCATCCACCCATTTGAATGCAGAATTCTCAGGTATGCGCACCCAATTAAATCAATTAAAACTACGAAAAACCATTTCGAAATCATTTTGTTTTCATGGAACCCACTGGGGCATATATTATTGGATGTTATGTGTGTGTATGCAGAATATGTATGCTGATATATATAAATATTTTATATCTGCCATGGCTCGCATCCGAATCAGAATGCAAGAGATTAGATGGGTGAGAAATCATTCAAATATCATTATAAATAATCAGATTTCATAAGTATAACGTAAGAACTAAATCAGCTAAATATACAACATCATATCTTTCTTTCATCAATGTTCGTCGTAAGAGTATATAAAATTTGTCAGTTGGCACAAGGTATGCTTTTTGGGTATTTCGGTTTGGAGCATATAAGACATACTTGGCTGGTCATCGAAAATAGTTAAAGATACAAAAAAAGTAATAACGACTTTGGCTCGCAGTAGTTGCTTCCTTCGTTTGTGCGGTGACTGTACCTGCAGAAAGTTTGGCCTTTCTCGCTGTGGTTAATGTCGTTTAGTTCGTTAGTCTGTGTTCGATGGTTAGTTTCGCTTTGAGTCGTAAGTTCATTTTGGTTTCAGTTTTATGTTTTCAAGTTTTTTTTTTTCTCATTTATTCTTTTCTTGTTTTCATATTAAACTTATTCTCACATAACCTAAAGAAATATGGTTTGCATTTACTGCATCGTTGATCAAAAATCGTTGGAAGCAAAACGAAGACTAAGTTAGCTAATTTCAGGGATAGTTAGTTAAAACAGATAGGTCATTAGACAAAAGTATCGGAACGGTTCACAGACATGGATGTGGGTTTCGATTAGGTATACATAAGCTGTTCGTTTAGAACGTTGTCAAAGCGCCCGCGCCCAGACCATAGCCCACACCCTTGGGTCCAAAGTTGCGGCCGTAGCAGGCCCGGCAGTAGATGTCGCCGTCGGGTCCGTCGTTCAGATTCGTCGAGTCCAGCGACTTGCGGCAGTCCGAGCAGTAGAAGCACCTCTTGTGCCAGATCCTGGTCTTGCTGATCATCTGCTCGGCGGCGAACACGGCGTAGCCGCATCGCGGGCATCCGCCCGAGGTCTTCTGTCCGGCCAGAGCGCGGCCATCGGGGAACTGGATGGTGCTCTCGCCGCTGGTGGACACCAGAGTGGGGGCATGGCCGTAGCCAAAGCCCTTGGGTCCGAAGCGCTTGCCGTAGCAGGCACGGCAGTGGATGTCGCCATCGGGTCCATCGCAGGCCAGCACAGAGTCCAGCGGCCTGTGGCAGTCGGTGCAGTTGTAGCACTTCTTGTGCCACACCTTGCCCTTGGACAGCTGCTGCTCGGCGGCGAACACGGCTCCTCCACATCGGGGGCATCCCTCGCCCTCGCGAGCCTTGATCGACGTCGTGTCCGGGTTGTAGAAGGGCCTGTTGGCGCTGATCTGATCCTCGGTCAGGCCATCCGTCTGCAGGAAACCAGAGCCGCAGGCAAATCCATAGCCATGGGGTCCCCACTTCTTGCCGTAACAGGTGCGGCAGTAGACATCCTTGTCGGGACCATCGCTGGCATTGATCGAGTCCAGAGTCTTGTGGCAGTCCTTGCAGTTGAAGCACTTCTTGTGCCACTCCCGGCCCTTCGAGAGCTTCTGCTCGGCGGCGTAGACTACGCCACCGCAACGGGGGCAGCCCTCACCTGGACGGGCTTGGATCTTGTCCACATCGATGGCGGCACGGATCTGCGGTGCACCGTCGTCGTGAGCATAGCAATCGGACTGCAGGGCACCGCCGCCCTGGCCATAGCCATAGCCCTTGGGTCCGAACTTCTTGGCATAGCAGCCCTTGCAGTAGATGTTCTTGTCCGGAGCCTCGCAGCACAGGATCGAGTCCAGACCCTTCTTGCAGGTGCCGCACTTGAAGCACTCCTTGTGCCAGCTGCGTCCACGGGCCAGCATCTGTTCGGCGGCGTACACATAGCCGCCGCAGCGGGGACATCCCTCACCCTCGGGGGCACGAGCAATGGCTCTGGGCTCCAGACGGGCTCCGTTTCGCACAGAGGGACCATCGCCGTTTTCGCGCAGGAACTGTGACCCGTTGTCCATGGAGAGGGTGCCCGCTCCAGTTCCGAATCCATAGCCCTTGGGTCCGTACTTGCGACCGTGACACGTCTTGCAGTAAAGCTCACGCTCGTGCTCAGCGCAGTTGGTGGAATCCAGAGATTTGTTGCACATGCCGCACTTGAAGCAGTTCTTGTGGAATACATAGCCGCCAGCCAGACGCTCCTCAGCGGCGTAGACGCTCTTGCCGCAGCGCGGACACTTGGCGGCCTCGATCGGTTGGAAGGAAGGCATTATGTCTGTGATTCGGTTTTGTTAACGCTATCGAAATGATCTACTCGAGTACAATTACTATACTTATTAAGTTTATTATCTGAAAGTGCAGAAAAAGAACACATAGAGTCGATGGAAACGTGGTGTTATTTCTGCTTCGAGATGCAGGCGGAAGTTTCAGTGGTGATGAAAGCGATGGATGAGGTAAGCACCTGCCATTGTGTGTTTCGTATTCCTGAGAGCCAGACAACTCTACAATTCAGCGTTTTTTATTAAATATATTTAAAATGATTCCAATTGGTGTTTATAAAAAAGTCGTATAGTTTCATTAATTTTTTAGATTTCTTTTTTAGTTTGAGTAGCGACAGAAAACATGACAAGTTTATATCTGCCTTTATTTAAGGGTTTTCTTATTTAGCACATGTACTAAAACCGCTCTAATTAGAACCGCTTGTCATTTTAGATACGTTCATCTCATGTTTTTAGTATACCATTTAAATTTCAACATGACGCTCGACAATTTTCTCCTCAATTTTCATTATGTAGATCATCTATCAAAATTCTTATCTGTCAGTCGAGGCGTCATCGCCTGTGCCAGAAAATTACCCAACCGGACGTCTACGTAATACATATAGAAGATTCTTATGTTAATTATCAGAAAATAACATATTTTTCACAAAAACAAAAAATTATAGGAGGAATTTTTTGAATCACAGAAAACAGAGGAAAACATGAGCAATAAATGTGTATCTATACAGAATATTTTGTATAAAAATAACGCAGACAGGTAGAAAGATTTGGGAAAGCACACACAAAAAATGACCGCCTCTATGACAGATATATATCTGGGTGTTCTAGAACTGAGTCACATCTAAAGCATCACCAATAGAGAATCGTCCCTGGCCGGTAATCTGGTTATCTAGCGGTTGCGATGGGTTAATCAGGTGTTTTGCAATGGTGGCTGTGTGCAATATCGGTCAAGAGCTGGCAATATCTACCCGATGGGGGTATATGGCTGCACCTATATAACGGGATAGAACCTACAACGCACTAAAACCACACACGGAAGCGCCGAGTACTGAACTGGAAGATTGCTCAAAGCAAACTAGTCTATATAATTGTGAGTGCACACGGCACGGCAAGGCGGTCGACTTTTCGCCGCTGCCACTGAGTTTTCCTGCTCAGCTCTGAGTTGAGAAACTTTAGATGCGGCAACACGGAGCCGATTTCCTTCGTTTCATTTCAGTTTTCATCTAATATCGCCAGAGAGTGGGAAGGAAATATAATGGTATTGGTTGAGTCTGCGGTTTATCATTTTTTTTTCGCTTCTTGGTTAAAAAAAGTTTTTCATTTCACATTCTATACTCGCTTCTTCTTGCCCGTTCACTTGTTTTTTATGATGGCTATTTTTTGGGAAAAATGTTGTGTGAACATTTTTTCCCTTGGGGGAGCGCATCGTAGAAGATCGTAAAGTTTGCGGTGCATTTTTTTGGTAGTATATCAAAGAATTAGACATCTGGGAATTTGTTTACATTCAAGCGAATCATTTAAATTAAACGCGCAAAGTTTAAGAGACATTTAACTTGTAAGAGCTAAATATAAGAATATGTCGATTTAGGATTTGTTTTTCAAGTATATCAAAGTTAACGATAAGAGCAGAAACTAACGATTTCAAATCCCTAAATTGTCGAATAATTCCGCAAAAAAAAGTCCTCATAGATAATTCTCATTTCATTGAGTCAAACAGCTGCGGAAAAGTTATTCCACACACAAAAAACGAAATCTATAAATAATAGTGTGTGGGAAAAATGCTTCCTCTGTGGAGCCATACATTCCTCTCATTTGTGGGTCAAATTATGGTCCAAATTACACACGAGTTCTAAAATTAAACGTTCGCTTGACAAAGTGTAAGTTCTTCGCTTCAGTTTGTAGCAGCTTTAACCGATATTTTTCAGGCACACACAACACTCAGTTATTGGATTAGTTGCGAGTGATGACTAGAGTTTTTCCAGAACTGATATTTACTTTTCGTTCGTAATAATAAGGTTCGCAAGAGAAATATCCTTAATTTTAGTTTAGCTTCGATTAACAACGATTTTCGACTGATCGCGCTGAAAAATTTGTCAAGCGCTTTGAGTCTTCGTCTGCACACGGCACGAAGGCGACGATGTCGCCAGAGAAAACGATAGGGATGACTATACAGCCCCAACAATAAATATATTAGCGACCAGAACAACAAACCCAACAAATCACATCATTTCTGCTCTCACGTACATATATGCCTGTATATATGAAATGTGTTTAATAAAATTTATAGACGGACATTTTCTAGCAGAATATTCCAGGTGGAGATGCTCATGACAAGGCGAAAAAAATTGATGTTGCTGTTTTATTGGACCGACAACATGGTTCAACTGTCTTGTTCAAAGCCACTGGGCTGTCTGCCTTTCGGTCCATCGCCACTTCAACAACATCAATAAATTAACATGCGCATTTGCATTTAATTAAAATTCGATAATATTTTACCATGCATTTTTGGTTCAAAAGGAAATTAATGGGGCATGGGTACATCATTGGGCATCAATCAAGTAGGAAAAATAGAATCAGACATGGCGAGGGCCATATTCGACCAAAGTCTACCCTTGAAAGGGGAACCAAATTAAAGGGAAACAACATTTTAAAATCGTCTCATTAAATTTTGACGTTTTTACAGATGTGCGGCAATAGATTATTTTTATTGATTAACTTACACTTAAAATAAATTAAGTAAAATAAAATTAAATAAAGAAAAAATGCATGTAGGCCCGTTAAAATATAACTAACATATTTTATGTTTTAGATCAAATCTAAAACAAATTTATCAGATAAATAAACTTATTTGTTAATTTATATTTATAATAAATAATCGGGAAAGCCCACAGTTCAAGTAGCATTGAAAAACAAGAAATTCTTTTAACATCCAAACGGGTGTGCAACACCTTTTGTGTAATTAACGCGCACCTTGCGCTTTCGACAGAATTTCTTTAAACATTTTTAACATGCATGTGTAATTGCATTTTCCATTTGTAAATATGATACAAAATTTGGCAAGGCGCCTGCGTTCAAAACTTTTGAGGAGTGAAACAAATATAGTTGTACCAAAACTATTCTCTCTGTCCTACGCCTTAGGTTTGATCAGAGAACACCTTTTTGACACGCTGTACACAAGTGTAAAAGATAATGGGCAACATCATTTAAACTGCAACAATGTATCCAAAAAGAGAGTGGGCAATTTAAGAGATATGAAAGGCAATCAACTCAAGAGATCCCAGAATAAGTTGCTCAAGAGGCAAAAAGCTCATCAGTTACTTGACCACTCTTTTGGAACGGTAATTTAATTGTTTATCAGTCTATTTATAGGTTATATTCTAAAAGATAAACAATGTATGATGGAACTTACCCTCTTGGAGCTCTTCTCGATTTCCTTCTCAAAGTCTGTTAGCGGTGTCAGTGCCACATGAACATCTTTAATGTCATACCGCGATATTAAGCTGCAAATGCAAATGAAAAATGTAATAAGTATAAAAAACTTCTCTAAGGGTATGTTAATTCAATATAAAAAGGTCTAATACAGGGTTAGTTTTTTAGTATTGTCTACAATTAGGCCAATTGGTTTGATATTTATTAAAATAATATTACAAAAACATACGTAAAAGGTCTGGTTTCTCAGTAAAGTTAGGCACAAAAACATTAAAAAAGCAATAATTCCCAATTATAAATTTTACAGAATAGTTTTTTATATCTTGATACTGTAAAAGTATCAAGAAAAAACTGTAAATTAGGGACAAATATACTACTTTTAATTATGGAACTTACTAATTGAGTAACTTTTTGAATATTTATTTTACTAATTGAGTATATGATTATTACTGTGCCATTTCGCTATTTGAAACCAGGCCTTACTACAATTAAACTACCAAAATTTTGAAAAATTTGAATTGTAAAAGACCTTTTCTTTGTGATTCTCGTTCCCCACCTATTGTTATCGTCCAGAGCGGAGCCTGCAATAGAAGCACTCCCGGTGGACTTGGCAGAGTCCGCCTTTCGTTTTTTAGATGTCGAATTGGAGGAGCTGCCAGAAGAAAGGTTCGCAGAGGTGAGACTGCTTCCCGTCGACGAAGATGAGCTACCCTTATTGGTGCTCAGATTGGTGGCCCCAGTGGAGGATACTCCACTTAAGCCCGGCGTCATTGTTCCGGGCAGATTGCTCGTAGACGAACCAGCGCCTGATAAATGCTCTCTTTCGGAATTTGAACTGTTGCCGAATCCGGAGGATTCGTTTAAAGTCGAGCTCGAGGTTGTTCCTGATCTTAGCTCGGATCCAAATCCAGAGCTACTGGTACTGAGCTGCGGATTACCCAGATTGCTGGCCGATTGTTGCTTCGCGGCTGAGCTTCCACTTCCTGCTCCATTTGTGCTAAGATTATGGGCATGATTTGAATGCTCATTGGTTGTGGAAGAAGTGGAGCTATTTCCAGCGGCCGAACTGCTCACATGGGTCCCAGTTCCGCCACTAGTAGCTGTTGAAGTGGATGAACTGGGGGTGCTGATACTGCTGGTTGTGCTGGTGCTGCTGGTGGCACTTGGTATTTGAATAGAGTCTTTGTTCTTCGAAAGCTTTGATGAGGATTTCTCTCGTGTCGACGATGAGTTTGAAGATGTTGATGAGGCTGATGAGTTCGAGAAATTATTATTGGCTGAATTGCTAGCGCCATCTTTTCCATCCTTATCCTTGCTAGAGGTGGATTTGCTTAAGCTTTTGCTATGTTTCTCCTTGTAGCTACTGCTGCTACTGCTCGAGCTGCTAGCCGATGATTTGGTGGTGGCTACTGCTGTTGACGATTGACTGGCCGTCGATTGCGTAGCTCCACCGCTGGAAGCTGCTAGGTTAGCTCCACTGGAGCCACCACTAGCCACGTTTCCAGCACTGCCAGAGGATCCGCTGCCTCCTGACAGGTTATTGCTTAAATTACTGCTAATATTGCCGATTGTATTACTACTGCCTGGTAGTAAACTGCTTCCAGCTGCCGGATTGCTTGCACTTCCTGAGTGCGCAGAACTTGAAGAGGGGTTGGCAGCGACTCCCGTTGAGGATGATGAGCTGCTGCTACTGCTGCTCGAGGATTTGCCGGATGTATTGCTTTTGCGCTGCTTGGAGGACGATGACACGCCACTTCCACTACCGCTTCCCCCGGAAATTCCAACGCTTGAGCTGGCATTCAAAGCACTGCTGCTGCCTCCACCACTGGTACTGCTGCTGGTGATCTTAATGCTCGTAGCCGAAGTCGCCGAGGAGTTCATCGTAGAATCGATCTCCTTCTCGGGCGACGAACATGAATCGGAAGAGGTGTCATGTTGAATGGGTTTATATGGCGGTATGGTTTTGACGTTGCCGCCCTTTTTCTGCAAAGTATCAATAATTTGAACGGAAAAATCATGAATGCTATCCCTCACATACGCACCAGTTTGCTGTAATGGTGCTGACAGTAACCGCAGTACTTCACATTATCGAGATAGTTTCCCGCCTCCTCACAGAGCAAACCAAGGCTCTGGGCACAGGTGACGTGGAACTGCTGCTTGCAGTTTGATTTGTTGCACTGCATACAGGCGCCGACAACGGCACGATTCGGTTTGCCAATCTCCTGGCAAATATAGCAAGCTGAAAAGGTAACAATTTCGGTAAAAAAATAAATTTTATCGGGAATATTATACCCTTGCAGAGGGTATTATAATTTTAGTCAGAAGTTTGTAACGACCGCTGCTTTAAAGCTATCGCGATGAAACTTTCCCAAAAGAATTCTTTCTATTGCAGGTAGTAAATATATGTCGGATCGAGCCGAATCGGACCATTATATCTTAAAGCTCCCATAGGAATAATCAAACAAATATAAGAAAATTCATTGTAACTTTGTAGGAAGTATCGTTTTGACTTTTAACAACTTAATAACAAAATTTTAAATAGGCACGCAGAATCTAGAGTCCCTGGAACTGCACCGATAGAGTGGGCATTAAACTATAGATATTTACTTTATTTGCAAGGTATATAAGCTTCGGCTGCCCGAAGCTAGCTTCCTTGCTTGTTTTATTCTAAACTCAACTCCAAACAAATGTGGTACATATGTACATACTAATGTTTTGATCAATATCTATAAAAAAGTATAAATTATATATAATTTGACGAAATATATATGGGAGGTTCCATATCAACCCGGCCACCTCCTTTTTTTTGGTATGTGGACAGTACCACATTGATTGCAAAGCCCCTTGCTTCCAACATGTTACCTCACACATTTTGTATCAATGTTACCACTCAGATACAGAAAAACAGAAACCAATTAATAAGCATTTTTCTACATACTACGGAGTTAATAGACTTCAATGCCATTAAACAGAAACCTTTGACTATTAAAATATTTTAAGTATAACTCACTCCTTGAGTACCGCTCCGTCGGTATTAATGACAATATGATAGGCTCCATGGTGGTCACATTCCCAAACCGCACTTCTGGTATGTACAGGGCGCAGACGACGTGAGCCCAGCCGCTATTATCCGTCTTCTTGAGGGCTCCATCCCGCGAGGGACATAGTTCGCATCGGACCCGCGAGGTTCGCTCCTGGGACTCGCACTTGCGGCAGTACCAGGGTCCCGTGGGTACCGTAACAATGCCGTAGCACGCCTGGTGCACTGCCACCGTACAGTTTTGGCCGTCACAGTAGACGAGCGGGTTCTCCGGCCACCCCCGCTCGTCCGAACAAACGCAACATCCGCCCACCATCTCCTTCATATCGTCTAACTTGAACTTTTTAATCTTGACCAGTTTCTTGTTCAAGCTTGTGGAGTGAATGGTGTCGTCTTTGCTGGAGTCTAGCTCCAGTTTTGCATTGAATGAAGACGGAATTTTGTTGGAACTGTAAAAATAGAAGGAGTTCACTTAGTTTTACAATTTAAATAAAAAGTACAAAAGCTTTTAAAACATCCATATATTATCCCTAAATTTAGTTTTTTTGATTCAAGAAAAATGGCAAAACTTAATCCATTTTTGTTAAATTATGACTAGCTTATTTAATTCTAGTTATATTTTAAATTGATTTTAATTTTTTTATTGTGTGTATTTTGGCTGGTTTGATGTTTTTGTTTTTATAGTGCCGTTTTTTCAAAGAACAAAAAAGATCTTAAATAAGAACACAACCGTTCACTAAGAAAGTGTTTGAACTTAAATATAAAGGGGGTGAAAAGGACGTGAGGTTCTCCTTGAATTGTCCTGGCTTACAATTTTTCAATTAAATTAGTAAAGCGCATATGTAGAAAAACTATCACAAAATTTACCAATATATTTAAACCTTGTCCCATTAAATGGTTAAAAGTCTACTCGAGAAACTGGCCTTACCAATTATTTTTTTTCGGTAGGTACTGTTACATTAATCTCTTCCCACCAAATTCTAACCTAGTTTCAAAATGATCCCGAAGTCTATCGCTTAATATGAGGAAGGACGTTCACAATCAAGCATAGATAAAAAGTTTGCACTCGAGAGTTATCGATCTTGAGATAGAGGTTCCGGCCTTTCTCGTTATCGATGATGTGCAGCTATCGATGCAGGTGTTAATTGGCAAGGTCATTTGCACTCGCTCGTTCCACAATAACAACTACAAGCACCTGCCCTGTGAAATATTACTTAATTGTGCACTTGTATTTACAATTTAAGCCTACCCAGTAAGAGTGAGCGAGATGGCACATGGGCTCCACTCGCAAAACATTTACACGCACACACACAATCTCTCAATGTCAAGGTAATTTCGCCGCTGTTTAATAAACCAAGCGAATTTTATGTCGAATCATTTAAATAAAGATGGCTGTAAACATAAACAGCGGCAATGCCTCCGAATATTGATATGATATTTTATCACAGCTATAAAAGCCACAAATTCTTTAAACGTTCCCAAAACGGGCAACGCACACTCTCACACATATGTACACTCTCGTAGACGGCATTCCGTGGGCTGGTTCATTGAACTTGAATAAAATGGGCTACCAAAAATAAAACAGGAGAATGCAGCCCTACTCCGACTTCAATTGGAGGCCAATTTGGTTCCACTGTGCGAGCGAGAACGAATATGTGGGTCGCGGCATCTGCATCTGCCGAGATTTCACAACAATAATAATAATAATAACGGCATGCGGGTGTTGTTTCTGTTCCATTCATGCATGCGCATCTGTGTGCGAGAGAGGGAAAAGGAGAGTAGGGAACCGTTATTGGGTCAGCGTGTTGCCAACTGCCGAAAAACGCAGCCAGCGTGTTGCCAACTGCGCGATAGCTGGAGTTAACGGTGTAAAAGCACACACACTCGGGCACATGAAATGAGGCCGCTCTGCACGTTGCTTTTGTAATGAAGAGCAATGCACTTTCGACGCAAACACACACTCAGACAGAACAGATACATACAAACGCACGCGGGGAGATGCTACTTGTATATACAAGAAATGCCGGAAAAGGGGGCGCGTTTTTTGGGGGGTGGAATGCGGGTGGGTGTACAATGTATATATACATATACCCCATTTAAAACATCCTTCGGGGGAGTTTTTGGGGACTGGAGGGTTGTTTCTCCCAGTTTCCGCAATTCGCCTCTTAAAGCACTGGTTAAATTTCCATCAAATTGTGTGTATACACCCGTGGCTTGAATTTATTGATTTTTATGGGCAATTGCTTTAATTTCACTGGCCAGCAGGGCTTTAAAACGTCATCAGCGGTGTGCCACCAAACAAAAAAACTAGTTTCACGGCGGGGAAAAATGCGCGCGGTCAAAGTGGTCAAGCAACGCACAACAAAAACAGAAAATATCTCTTTTTTCAGGGAGCGGTCCACCGAAAACTTGAAATTCTTCCGACTTTCTTGTTATTTTCACGCAGCGGTTTCTTATTGGCCGCTAACACCCTCACAGAATATTGATTTTCTCAATTTCTTTACCCGAATCGGCACTTGGAATAAACGCTTTTCAGCCCCGTAGCAGTAGCGTTGCGTTTTTCTGGCTTTTCCTTTGGCTTTCCCAGCGCTTTTCCGCGCCTCACAGATTTTACAGCCGCCCACGAGTAGCAAACGCACGCAAGTAAAATAATCAACACTCGAAAAAGGCGCTGAACAACACCATCCACCAGCGCAACAACAACACTGTGTGCGCGAGTATTTACAAGTACAACAACACCAGCAGCACACCACACACCTTGTAACTTGTTTGTTGTTGTTTCGCTCGCACATCGAGAGCGAGCAGTGCGGGCGCGAGAGGGAGACAACACCACCTGCTCTGTATACAAATGCAGCTTAGGTAAAACGATTTTGCTGGCTGCGCGGTTTTTCCAATTGCCCAAATTTCGCGAAAAGCAAGCAATTCCGTGACGTCGCTCGATTTTAGTCCTAAAAACAACGATTTCCGAGCATTTTCACACCGAAACAAGAAAAACCTCGGTTACCAGACGGATGGTCAAATTTCTAGCGATGCGTACTTTCTTAGAGACGGTCAAATTATTTAGAGATGGGTTAGTCTCGGCCCAACTGAATTCTGGACTTTTTAAAGAACTTTTTAATTCAAATTATTCCTGATTCCTTAATTTCAGTACCGTCCGCGAATTAACACACAATCTTTCGGTCTTGCTGGGATTCCAATAGGTCTTGATTAAAACTAATAGACATCTTTTTTTACTGGTCACACATTTAATAATTGGCGCGACTTGTAAAATCATTTATTTTTAGGCATTAAAAGACGATCTTAAGCTATTAAATGCCCCTACTGAACAGATAAACATAAATATACATAATTGATTGAATGTACTTGAGTAACGACAAAAAGACCTATGCCAGTAAGCTCTGAAACCTTTAAAAATATATTGAATATAAGTTTTGAAAATATATTTCGCGACTGGCGTTGCCAGACGTAGCAAAGTGTTTTTACTATTTCGGCCGATATATATCGTATAGTGTTGAGTAGCGCTCGAGCCCGAACAGCTGTGGGAAAAATCAATTTTGCAACTCCCTCGCGTTTTTCCAAAGAAAGTCTTTCTCCGCGAGAAAACCCAGAAAAAAGATGACCAACGGAGACTGCTTTGTTGTTTTGCCCGAGAACTGTGCCGAGGGTACGCTGATCATTGGTCGCAATGCAGAGGACGAAAAAAACATAGACGTTGCTTCGGAAGTTTGCTTCTACGACACCGAAGAGGTGCTGGAGGGGAAGGTAAAGACTCCTCCGAAAACGAAGCTCGATCAATGACTCACCACTCGAACACCTCGCCTTTCAGACTGACGGCGGGGCTTCTGCCGAGACGAGCGGCGAAGTCGTGCGTGTCATATTGCAGAAACCGCAGCCGGGCCTTTGGGGCGGAGACTTTGGGGCCAACGAACGAGTGGCCGTAGGCCTCACCTGGGCGGCAGGGGAAAATGAGGCCAAGGACAGCGACAGCCTGCTGGGCACGGATATTGTGCGGTACGTTATACATATGTTAGTTAAATTTATCTCCCGGAGACTTTGGAAAAATGAATATCTCGATTCAATGCAGTTTCTTAGATACATAATGACGGACAGGTTCAGACACACAGAACCATTTGCACTGCTGCATAACATTTTAAATGCCTTTATTTCGGAAAAACTTTTTGAAGCATCCCGTACCTCCGATTACAAAGTAATAGCTCAAATAAAGGCTTAGACTAGACAAACAAAAACATCATTAAGTAATCGGGTCTTTAAATGATTACTTTCACTGCAAGGAGCTCCAGTGTTATTGAAAAAAATTGATTTCAAATTCTATTGTATCCGTTACTCGTAGAGTAAAACGGTATTTTTTATTCGTCGGAAAGTAAAGCAAGCCATTCACAGTCGAATTTCACTAACGGAGTATATTAAGCCATGTTCGTCTTTCTGTCGTATAGAGAATACGGATTTTTCATGCAGATTCTCGGGTTCCCCCGCAGTGCAAGTTTGTTTCATCACGCCACGCCCACTCTAAGCTTGTGGCTACCACATTGCCTTTCGTCAGTAGGCATCGCCACTCCAAGAAATTTGGTAAATCGGACCATTTATTCATAACTTATGTATTAGCAAATCAAGAAGTACCCTTTAGATGGCGCTGTTATGCCATATTTATCTGTATATCTCTGAAAATCGAACCTCTCGACTAAATGGTTATTTCTGGTATTGAACAGGATTCATTTATGCATTTTAATTTTCGTCAGATATTTAACTTTTAACTTTATATAATCCTTAGCTAACGATAAGCCCTGCAACAACAGAAAAATATTTTATTTTAATACTTATTAAATAAACAATTTTTTAGTCTGACTTTGGCTGTGGCCAAGGACGTGGATGATGCTGTAGATCGCATTGGAGCTTTGGTGGCCAGCCACGGTAACGACAACTCGAAACTAAACTTCATAGCTTGTGATGCTACTGCTGCCTGGTTCGTTAGTTGCTCGGGCAAGGTCTGGGCCGCCGAGAAGCTGGAAGCCAGCTTCATGCGTCTGCCCTCAGGAGGATTGGCTGTGACCACTGTAGTCAACAAGTCCAGCGAGGGACTGGATGAGGCAGCCAGCTTTGCCGCTGCCCACGATGCAGAGGCTCAGGCACCGGCCGAGGATTGGTGTGGACCCAAGCCGGCTGGCGATGGAACTTACACGCAGCACGATATGTTTGAGACGCTGCGAGCCGCTAGCAACGCGAGCAGCTCGCGGGCGGCAACAGTTTCGGTGCTGTCCGGGAAGGGAATCTCGTGCCATTGGTTTACCGGCACGCCCAATGCCGCCGAGTCTGTGTTTAAGCCGTTTGTTTTTGCTCCCAAACCGAGGATCTCGCCGCTCACCCAAGTGCAGTCGGATGCGGACTTGACGCTGCTGCACAAGCTCCACTCGCAACGGAAGCCGGCGGCCTTGGAGCACTTGCGCAGCTTGGAGCGCTCTTGCGTGGACGAGCTGAACAACTACTTTTCTCTGCAGGATCACGCCAGTGACGAGCTGGACGAATTGCTTAAGGACTGTGTCGAGGCGGAAGTCAAGTTCTATCGCTAGACAAACGAACACTATATGGATACTCCCAAAACTAGCTTGCAAGCTCTATTGAGCCTCAGGATTTGACTTGAGCATTCTTATGGCATTACCAAATAGGCTATAGTCGGCAAAACGTTTTCTTGTGCAATCTCTTATTGATTTACTTCCTTTAGTTTTTATGCTTTTGCGTGATATTTAAATTATTATTTATTCTCTCTCAGTGGGCAATCTCTGACTTGAATTTAAAGTATTATTATGTGACATTCCAGGCTTAGTTTTAACGATTTACATACTTGCATTAAAATATATACGAATACATACACAAATATACATTATATACGGCTCTCAAATAAACGCATAAAATCTGCATTTATATAAAAAGTAAAGCTGTTAATCTTATTCGGATTATGGAGTGGTTAATCAGTTAATTAAAGAATAGAGAAGTATAGTTCTTACGGAAAATGAATTTATTGAATTAAAATTTTACCATACTTAAAATTCCATTCTATAAAATTCCATTCAAAAATGAATACAAACGCTTTTCATATTAATAGTTTTACATATGTATTTTTAGACGGATTCTACAACCAAATTGGTCTTAAAAATAGTGCTATCATTGTGCAAGGCCTCCAGTTTTGTTATTTCAAAGGCCTGATAGATCTCGCGGAAGTCCATAATATTGCGCGGGTCGCTGTCCATCCAGAAGCGGTCAAATTCGAAGAACAGATAGCAGTACAGCTTGTGAAAATCCTCCACAGTACTAAAGTCCTGCCTGTGCTGCACCACCAGATTGTAGAAGTGAGTTTTGGCGGCGCCCGTTTTAACTAGATTGAAGGCCATAGAGGTAAGGTTAATGCCAACAATGGCGTAAGTGTAGCCGAGGGTGGGATGCATCGAATGCAGGAGCACATGCTTGGCGGCGTCGTTATAGGCAGTGGCGAAGTACAGCAAGTTCTCCAGTCCGAGCATCCCCATTCCCCGAAAGTCTGTCTTGGGATCGTCGCCCTGGAAGCCGATGTCCTGCCACTGCTTGCTTACGCGTCCAGTGAGAGGAGCCTCTGGCATCAGGAGTTGCCATAGTCGCAGCAACTTTTGCTCGTGGTCCAGGTTATCCGAGTCGTATTTCTCCGCCCGCAGCTGCTCCACCTGATGCATAAGGCGGCGGTAGCCCCAAATACTCGTTACACAGGTGCCAAACAGGCGGGCAAAGTCGGGGTGTACATTGTTCTTGATGCGTTTCGCTTGCATGACAATGCGAGCAGCGCGAGGAGCTGAAAGCAGCAGTATAAAATAATGAATTATTAATTTTGGCATCAACAAAAATGATGTAAGATATCTTAAGCTCAGTTCTATTTCACATTTCATAACTATTTAACTATAAACTCATGGAAACTAATAAGGAAAATGTACTTTTCCGCATACCCACCGAACTTCAGCAGCTCCGCGTTGTCCACATATGGCGCCGCCTCATCAAGGTCAAGTACAAGTCGACGAATCTGCGGTCTTTTCGACAAAATCAGCGACCTTTCCACCTGACTGGTTCGACTGGCACCTGCTCTGGCACCATAGCAAATCCTCTGCAGCTCCGAGAGCCTGGTGAAGGCGTGCAGGAACCACTTAATAAACGGCCTTATATAGCTAAAAACAAGAGAGAACGCTATAGTCGGGTGCCCCGACTATCAGATACCCGTTACTCAGCTAAAGGGAGTGCGAAAGAGATGGAGAAAAACTTTGATCCGCCGTAACTTTTTAACGAATGGTCCAATTTAAAAAATTTCTTCTACATTTCGATAGGTATT
This sequence comes from Drosophila takahashii, assembly GCF_030179915.1. Lineage (NCBI taxonomy): Eukaryota > Metazoa > Arthropoda > Insecta > Diptera > Drosophilidae > Drosophila > Drosophila takahashii. The sequence goes on from NC_091681.1 coordinate 11,418,332, forward strand.
GATAAACACAATAAAACTGCATTTTTACTTTTCCATAATATTGAAATTTTTAAAATCGTATATAAGCGATTGTGGGCGTTAGAGGGGGCGTGGCACCCTTTTGAAACAAACTTGCGCTGCGTAGGAACTCCTAGAATCTGCATGCAAAATGTCAATCTTCTAGCTTTTATAGTTTCCGAGATCTCAGCGTTCATACAGACAGACAGACAGACAGACAGACAGACAGACAGACAGACAGACAGACGGACAGACAGACGGACAGACGGACATGGCTAGATCGACTCGGCTAGTGATCCCGATCAAGAATATATATAGTTTATAGGGTCGGAAACGCTTCCTTCTACCTGTTACATACTTTTGCACGAATCTAATATACCCTTTTACTCTACGAGTAACGGGTATAATAAACGGCAGTATTCTGTCGAGAATAAACATTTTCCTAATCGGATGACGAGAAGTCTTTTGATGTGTGGGATAGATTTCCCGATTTCGTTTGTTTGGGCCCTAGTTGCCAGGGCAACACGACAACGTTAACTTTCGATTCGCTTAAATTGATATTAAATACTGCACTTTGTAAGAGCTATCTTTTGTTAACTATTTTGATTTCTCTGCATTGGAACAATAACAAAAAACATTTTTCAAAAAAAATCAAGCCAGCTGATCAGGCAGTGCTCTAAATGGCGAGAATATTAAGGACATTCTGTCAGTCACCATTGGGGTATTCTTTAATCTATATTAGATTTTATTACTCTTGCATGTTTAAGTGCTGCTTAAACATTCGTATAATTTATTTTGAAAATTCTTTGAACGAAAATAAATACCCTTTTAAAGTTTTTGCAGAATTCACTCACTTTTAAATAACACATATTTTGGTTTTTAATTCAGGAATACCCCTTAGATTTTCAGCATTTTTGACCAAATAAGACGTTCATTAAACGGTCACACTGCTATTATTATCCTAAGCAATTACCAAAAACGTAAAATTATTTAAAAACATTTCGTTTAACACACTTGAGAGCTTCTGTAATTAAAAGATTTAAATGATACTCAAATTTCTGCCTTGTCGTGGATGTCGATAGGTCTGCTGTAAGGCTCGGAACAACAGAGAGCGGTTTTCACTCATGAAGTAACCAGTTCCAGTTACTTACGGTAACCTTAGGGGGATTGATTCAGACAACATGAAGCGCAGAGCCCCAGTCAAGCTTTCAACGCCGAAAACCTTACCGTATAAAGTGATAGAAAATGAATTTTCCAAGCCTAGTACTGAAGAAAAAATTAAGATCTTAAACGACAAAATGGATATGGTTCTCCAAAATCAAAAGAAAATGCTTGGGATTTTACGGTAATGTTTCAATTCATGTCCAAAACAACTACTGTGTCTGGTTTTTAATTTAACTTTTTATTCATTTCTTAGCCAACTGACGACTCAGCAAACCGGCTCCTTAGGACCCCAAATAGTTTCGGTAAATAGCCTACGACATGTAATGAGTCCTACGTCAGGGGGCTGGTCGCCTCAGGAGTTTCCCTTGAGAGAAGTGGAACAATTAGAGACGATGGAGGAGGATATGAATGATCCGATAAAATCGACCATATATGTAAGAAAATTCTTATCATTAAAGTGAATGTCCTAAAAACCATTTTCTTTGTTTCCAGATCCAAACCATGAAGGACATTCTGAAACCCGGCGGGACATTTCGTCCTGGTGGTCTCAAAAAACAATTTCATCTTATACTCGCCATCGATTTTTTGGTTGATTTCAATTTTGATGGTATCCACAACAAGATACCGCTGAAGAAGTTTGGAAACTTCAACAACGCTTTGTTTGGTATAATCTGTTTAACCAAAGTCTCCATATTCCTTTATTAACTTACTTAATGTTCATTGCAGAAGTTCAGAAGCGTGAAGGTTATTTTAGAGACGACTACGTCTCTGAAATCAGACTGGCCTTTCGTGTCTATAAGAATCGTAGACATAAAAGTATTTCCGATGCTCGGAAGAAAGTCAAGGAAGCCATGGCTCATATTGAGCCCCAAGTAAAATTTGAAGAGTTTCTGTATCCAGAATCAAATTAGCTTTCTTCAAGAGGGTTGTGTATAATTAAACTTATTTTAATATTCAACGAGAGTAATGTTATTACATATTAAGATACCTAACAAGCATATTTGTATTTTGTATGTAAAACATGGGCGCTGCAAATCATAGATTACTTTAAAGTGGTCTATTAAGCTACATTTGTATTGGCTCAATTAATTCGTATCATTCGCAAACTCTCGTGCTATGGCGATTAGATAAGGCTATGCTATAGCTGGGTTTGCGATTAAAAGCTTCCCATATTTTGCCTAGTCGGAAACCTGTGTCGCTCAGTAATAAACCAGCACTTGACGAGTCTAGCTGACCGATAAGACATCCAAAATGCGGAAAGAAAATGGAAGACTCTGGGGAAAGTTACACGATGGTGGGTTGGCTTGACAAATACTTCACATAACGAATTTGATATGCTTTTTATTCCTTTTCCTAAAATAATGTTCTTCAGGTAAATTTGAGGTGCGCAGTGTCACCCAATCCGACCTGGATGAGGCGCTAGATGTAAGTAAATTCCTGACTACCACCGGTGTGTGATCAAAAATAAAAAAAATATTTATGGTAAGATCAAGCTTAAAGTCCACTATCAATTTGTTTAACAGTGAAACTTTAGTGGTAGTAGCTTTTCCGCAGCGTAAAACTATCTTCGTGCGCCGCTTGCGTTGTGGCGTCGGTGGTGTAATGGTTAGCATAGTTGCCTTCCAAGCAGTTGACCCGGGTTCGATTCCCGGCCGACGCATTTCGCTTTTTGCAATATTTTTTTTTTTTTTTTTGCATTTTAAAGAAGTAGGAACGTATTTGGAAATTTTGCAGGTTCTCAACAGCTCATTCTTTCTTAATGAATCGATATGCATTGCCTGCGAGGTTAATTTGCCCGACAATAATGAACCACGTCTCGAACTGCGTGAGTTGTGTAGAATAACTGCCCAGGACGGAGTTTCCCTGGTGGTAAAAGAGGTGGAAACCGGTCGAGTGGTTTCGGTTGCCTTTAATAAAATGCAGGTAAATTAGATGACTTCAATTAAAATAAATCTATAGCAAAACAAAATTTAGTTTAAGCCATCGTCTGGCGAGGACCACTTCTTTCTAAAATTTCGTAAAGAGAGGGTCAAAACTCCTCAGGCCATGAAACTCTTAGACTTCGTGATCGAGGTGGACGAAGCAATTGATGTTTTTTCCATGTACAAAATGGACTGTTTCTGTGAACTGATGTATCTTGCCACTCTGCCAAACCATGAGCGATTAGGATTGGGACGCTCATTGACTCAGTTCACCATACAGCTAACTAAGGAGCTTTCTTTGGGAAAGGGCCTGGACGATATTGACGAAAAACTGCGATATAGGCGCCCAGAAGCTGTCACCGCTTTATGGACATCGAGTTTCTCCCAGAAGGTGGGCAAAGCCACCGACTTTAAAGTGCTCAACTCGGTTTCCTATTCGCAATTCGAATACAATGGCAAGCGCTTCGACGAACGCATTAGCCCTTTGCACAAATTTTGCGAACATGTTATATATAAATTTTAAAATAATAAGATGACAAATAAAATCGAACTTAAGCATTTATTATAGCCTTCAAACTTGTTTTCTAAGCATTTTACCAAAATTCCTAAACCTGGCGGCAAAACTAAGTTTTTTAAAAAATGTTGTTCATTAGTTGTTTAGGAAAAGTATGGGTGCAATTTTTTGTTTTTTGTTATCTTCATCTCCTTTGCTCTTCCATTAGCTGATAACGGGTATTTGATAGTCAAAGTCCCTAAGCGTTCTTCCTTGTTTTATTTTAGGTTCTTGACGGCTCTTTCTGTGTTAACGAATCGGTATGCATTGCATGTCAAATTAATTTACCGGAAAATCATCAAGCTCGCCTGGATTTGCGTGAATTGTGCCGGATAACCGCTCTGGACGGCGTTTCTTTGTTGGTGAAAGAGGTAGCAACTAACCGTGTTGTGTCCGTATCCTTTAATAAAATTCAGGTAAAATATGATGTAAGCTAAATAAAATATTTGTAATATTTCAACTGAAATTGCAGTTCGCACCGCCGCCTGGCGAAGATCCCTTCTTTCTAAAATTTCGCAATGAGGGCGCCAAAAGTCCTCAGGCCAGGCGCCTAATGGACTTTATGATCGAAGTGGACGAAAGAATTGACGTATGTGACATGTACAATATGGATTGCTTCTGTGAATTGATGTTTTTGGCTACTTTGCCGAGCCATGAGCGCTTGGGATTGGGGAGGTCTTTGTCCCACTTCACGATTGAACTCACTAAGGAGCTGGCTGAGGGAAAAGGTCTGGAGAATATTGACGAAAACTTGAGATCAAAACGCCCAGCGGCTGTCACCGCGCTCTGGACTTCGAGTTTCTCACAAAAAGTGGGAAAAGCCACCAATTTTAAAGTACTTAATACGGTTCCCTATTCTGAATTTGAGTACGATGGCAAGCGCTTTGACGAGCGCATTAGCCCTTTGCACAAATTCTGCGAACATGTTATATACAAGTTTTGAAAAAATAAACAAATTAAATAAAAGATGAACAAAAAAATTTAAAGTGCGTCGGCCGGGAATCGAACCCGGGTCAACTGCTTGGAAGGCAACTATGCTAACCATTACACCACCGACGCCACAACGCAAGCGGCGCACAACGATAGTTTTACGCTGCGGGAAAGCAACTACCAATAACATTTCACTCAAACAAAACAAATTTATAGTGCACTTCAAACTTAGTTTTGATCGCACGTTTTCATTACAATACCGACGCTATCTATAAGCAAAGAGTATGAATATATAGAGGGGATATGGCATTCCAGCAGTCACTGCGGCGCAGTGTAACAGTATAACCTGCATTGCTCAATTCTAGTTGGAATCTAGTCGGTCGCGGCCTTGCTTGCCGTTTGGTCCAGTGGATAAGACATCTGACTACCAATCTAAGCTGTATGGGTATCGAATCCAGCTCTAGACTTTTTTTTTGCTTTTCTTTTTTTTATTTTATTTATTATTTGTATTAAAAAAACAAAACAATTTTTTGTATAACTATTTTTTTATTCGATTTTGAAGTTGACCTCTGAGGTTTTCAATGCTTTACGGTTTTGGTTTTTAGATTTTATTTAATAGTATTTCCATTGTTTTTAAGGGGTTTTTAATGTGTAATTTATGTTTTTTTTTTACCTTTTTTAACTTATTTAGGTTTTTATGTTATATTTTTTATACTTTCAGAAATATAAACAAATTAAAATATAAGGCATATATTATTACTATATATATTTACAATGCTTAATCTTTATTATTTTAGAAAAGAAACGTTTATTTATTTAAGAATAGTTTTTAAGATATAGGACCTAGGATCGATTTTTCGAATGACGGCTGACATTTCCTATCCTCTATTTCTCTCTCTTATTAAAAAAGTTATAAAAGATAGGAAGTTGGGAATAAGTGAGCGGATTCTGAGAATTTCTGCACAGCGTAAGTTTATTTCCGTCGAGTTTCACGGCCATTCCAATGCCCAGAAATCACCCTTAAGATTTCATGTTCTTAATTTGTAAGTAAAATATATATTTTTAACGCAAGAAAACTGTGTTATTAAAATTTATCAGACTAACTATGAATTAAGCAGAAATAATCGCTTGATAAAAATGTATAAAACAAGTAGAACAAAATTTGAAATTGATACAGATATCGAATTAACATCTTGCCTTCAGAGCTTTTTTAACTTTACGTTTATATAAACGTAGGTATAACGTCTATTTACGTTTGGATATTAGACAATGAATGATGGCATCAGTATTTTAGATGGAGAGTTTCAGATTCTCCCCGTGACGCCAAACTTGTATGATGAAGTTGAAGAGGTAGGCATTCTTTTATTGTATTTTTCCATTTTTATGATTTGTGCTATTTTATGCTCCCTGTAGATGCTGGTCAATATTTCAGTGAACCAAGAATACGGATGTCTGATCACCAATCTGAAGGAGTCTCCATTAGCCATATCCGAGCTGCGTAACTTGATTAGACACATCCTTTCCTTAGGACTTTCTTTCGCCATACGTCATGTGGAGAGTGGGATAGTTGTGGCCGGTATCGCTAACATTATATTTGTAAGTTTTTAAAGTCCTCGAGATACATTAATATCTATATCAATGTGCACCCAAACAGAATGTGAAAAGGAAGAACTTATATTACGATATTAGAGACCAGATCAGAAGCCCAAATATGATCAAGTATATTAAGTTGTGGGATGCAGTCGAATCGAGCTTGGATGTCAATGAGCATTTTCAGATGGACAGTACTATGGATGTAGAATACATGGGCACTTTGCAAAACTTTAGGCGACGCGGTCTGGCTAAAATTTTGTGCCAGCATACCATTGATTTCGCGACGCTCATGTCCAAGGGAAAGCTTCCTTCAGAAGTGTTCGCCCGGATGCCTGAGGAGGTGCAGATTGAAAGACCAAAGGCCGTTGTCACTGTAGCCACTTCGCTAACTGCTAGAAAAATTGGCCACATCCTGGGAATGCAAACGGTTCATACATGGAATTTCTCCGAGCTAAGATCTTTAGGGGATATAATCACAGACCGCACCGACGGTGAGTCTTCCCAATATGCAGAGCTGCAAATAATTCAAATTTAATTATGTTTGAAAAAATAAATATTAATTTGAAAGTTTATTTAAATATCTTAAAAAAGTCCGAGGTTCACTTCTTAGTGAGGGCAAGTCTGTTGAAATGCTAGAAACTGTTGAGTTATTTATAACCAACTAAAAATAACCTCGAGTTCAATAAAGTGCTCAATTGTAAACGTAGGTCGAATAAATCACTAATAGATTAAAAGATAAAGAAAACAATTTTAATGCTATTTTTACTTTTCCTTTTATTAATTTTAAGGTTTAGATTCTAATTTCCTCTTCCTATAACCAATCTTTGAATAAAATGTGTTAAAAGGCAAGCACTTTCATTGGAATAAGAAGGCAATACAAAAATTTGAGTAGAACACTGCTAATTAAAAATGTTTACATTTTTACATGTGCTTCATTTTTTCAGAAAGCAGAATATCGGTCAATTTGTTACGCATATAAGTTTGGTAAACTGTTATTGCGTGTAAAATTACAATTTCACAACTAAATTGTTTTAAAATATGCTAATTTATATTTTTTTTATTTTCTTCACATCTTACCCGAAAATGAACGACTGCATCAGCGTTTTGGATGGCGAATTTCAACTCCTCCGGGTGACCCCAGCAATTTACAATGAAGCTGAAGAGGTTAGCATCCAAGCAGTCTGAAAAATCAAATGGATCTAATATTTTTCCTTTAGCTTCTGGTTAATTTGTCGGTTAACGAAGAATTTTTATGCCTTACCGCCAACATAAAGGATTCGGAAGAGGCGACTCAAGAGCTTCGGACACTGATTAGACATATTCTATCCTGTGGAATTTCGTTTGCCATTCGACAAGTGGCTAGTGGACGAATTGTTACTGCCATGGCCACTATAATATTCGTAAGTTCATATTGATCGGCCTTTTTTACCACCTTAATAAGTGATCATCCTTAATGACAGAACTACAAAAAAGAATCCTCTTACTTTCATATAATGGCTAAGTTCAAAAGTCCTAGCATGGTAAGGTACAGACGGTTGATGGATGCCATTGAGAACAGCTTTGATATGTACAAGGAGTGGAAGGTGAACAATATTATGGAAGTGGAATATTTGGCCACTAAGCCGGAATTCAGAGGTCGAGGTCTGTCATCTATTTTAACCCAGTATGTCATTAGTTTTGGAAAGCTAATGTCTCAGGGAAAACTTCCACCCGAAGTATTTGACCAACTATCAAAGGAGATGCAAGTTGATAGACCCGGTGCCATATGTACAATTGTCACATCTCCAACATACGTGAGATACGCACAGAAGATTGGTCTTCAAGTGGCCTATAAGTGGAGAATTTCAGAGTTGAGGTCTTGGGGAGGAAGTACTGCAGCACATAGTGACGACGAAGCCTTCGAGTATGCAGAGCTCCATATGATAAAGTATTGAAATGCAAACCTTTTAGAATTGACCAATGTTTAATGTGGCTATCTCCATTTTGAGCCGTGTACTTACTTACTTCTTTAAAAATCTATCAAAAAGGAAAGCTCTTTATTATAATACATCTATATTTTTTGCCAAGAGTTTGTAGTCTAAATAAATCAACGTGTGAAAAAGTTCATCTGTTAGGCCCATAAATGAACAAGCGAGAACGTTATAGTAGAATCAATCCATCATGTACAGCCCATTCTTAGGAAACTTTTATAAAAACGGAAGCTATTAGGCAACAGAAATCCTAGAGTATTGAAACGGGTATGGTATATTTTGAGAAACACTAACATACAAAATTAAATTTTTAATTTTCTGATAATTTCTAACTTTTTAATTACTCTTTAAAATTACTAATAAACATGTTTCTATAATGTAACAAATAATGTAAGCGTAAAGTATTATTTGAAATATTAAACCAAATAAAAAAGTGTGTGTTTTGGTCCAAAACCCCTGTGTAACCTTTAAATGATTACATGATTTCATTTTATAATTGTTTAAACTAAATATTTTTTGATAAGGATTAGAGTCCTGCATAAGTACATTTGAATTGACAAACAAGTCCATTTTTGAAAATAGAGTGAGTGAGTGCAAGGGAGTTAACTTCGATAACTTGATTCACTTGATCAAAACAAGTGATACAAGCACAGAATAAAAGTAAGTGGGAGTGATAGGATTACTAAGCAAATTATTTCGCTGATTCTAAATAAATTTATATCTATTTATTTTATATTGTATCACTTGTTTTTCCTTATAAAAAAAATCAAGTGAAACAAGTGATTGAAGTTAACTTAAATTAAAAATTGACTTGTTTGTCAATTCAGGACAATAAGGATCTCTAGCGGAGTAGATCTATCCATATCTTTCTGTCCGTCCGTATGAAAGCTAAGATCTAAAAAACTTTAAGAGCTAAACATTTTTGGGCAGCGCAAAAAATGAAAGGTGTAGCTGACTTAAATGCACTTGTTCCTCTTAGGGATTATAAAATACCTCGTCTTATATAGTTGTATTTAACACAATTGGTTAAATAAAAATGGCTTCAGCCCATATAGATTGTTAAAAATGTTCAGGACGTTTCAAAAGTTTTAATCCTTGCTGAATCCCCTCAGCTCTCATCTCACCCTTTTATAAAATCTCATTGTTGATTTCAATTTTTGCACTTTTGAAAAAAAACTTTTCAAATGAGATTAAAATTTACACAATTCTCGGTTCGGTGAGGCATGCACTCGAAGGGATTTCGATTTCCCGGCGTTTCCCTAATGCCTGGTGTCAACACAGCGGATGGCCGGACTGCAGGGGCAGAAAATCGGGCGAGCAGTGTGATAAGCATTTCGATCCTACTTTTCCTCTACCTCAACAATGCTCTGGGGTTTTTAATTAGAATTCGAATAACAAAAAACTGAAAGTACTTTGCCAAAAGAACAGGGGGAGAGGGCAAGGAAAAAAACCCTTGCGGAGGGGCAATTGTGTGTAATGATATCGCAGATCACGAAAGACTAGCAAGACTCGTATATACACTCAAAAAATTTTTTTTCCTAAATTTTAGAAAATCGCCATAAAATGAAATTTTTTCTTAATTTTAGAAAATTTTCTGAATTTTAGAAATTGTATTCTTGAATCTAGGAAAAAAGACCATAAAAACAGAATTTTATGAAAAACCTTTCTAAAATTTAGAAAAATGATTTTTTTTCTTAAATCAATGGTGTTTTTTCCTAGTTTGCTCTCCAAAAGTTTTCTTAAATTAATGGCGATTTCGCCATTAAATTAAGAAAAAATGTACTTCAGCCCTTCCTATAATCTAGAAAGTCGCCATAAAAAATACGGTAAAATTTTCTAAATTTTAAGAATTTTTCTGAATTAAAAAAAAATGTTTTCTTGAAAACAAAAAAGTAGAATTAGAAAATCACCATAGATTTAAGAAAAACTTTTTGTATTTCTTTTATGCTTCTCACTCTTTCTTCGAAACGAAAAAGAAGAAGACAAGGGGTTAGTCCGCGGCGCGTTGCGACGACAGTTTTTGGCGTATGTATGTATATGTTTATGTGTGTTTGTGCGTACGATCGAGAATTTTCTTGTGCGTAGCTGTAACTTTTATTGCGTTGTTGTTTTGGAAATGCAGTCTCTCGCGAGAGAGTTGCTTGCGTTGCGCTGCATTTTGAACCCTTGTGCTCAGTTTTGGATGAGCATTCAAAGTAATAAGTTTGTGTTGAGCCCATTTAAGAAAGTTAAAGTGCGATCCCTCTAAGAGGCAATTAATAGGTAAGCAATTTAAATAAATTTAAATATAAATTTGGTAAGTGTGTGAAAATTTATGGTAAGCAAAGGGCATACTATTGCAGGCCGCAAATACCATCCTTCTCTAATATTAATTTTTATTTTCGATTGCAGGAATAATTTCAATTTCAGGTATTGTTGATAATTTGGCAGTAAGTAAATTTTAATAATAGGTAATATATTAAATACCTACTTTATATTAATATTAATAATTTTTATCTTTTTTGTTTTCTTTTCTTTTTTCTTTTTTGTTTAGGAAATATTTATAATGTAATTTTTATCTTTTTTTGTTTTCTTTTCTCTTTTTTCTTTAGGAATTATTTATTATCTTATTTTTATCTTTTTTGTTTTGTTTTCTTTTTTTGTTTAGGAAATATTAATAAATTTCTTTTCATCCTTTTTATTTTCTTTTCTCTTTCTTGTTTAGGAAATAAAATAGTAAAATAAATATGTATACATTTTATTAAAATAAATAAAATTTTCTGAAAATAAAAAAAGTCCTTTCTTATTTTAAGAAAAAAAATTCTATTTTCAAGAAAAGTACTTTCTGGATTTAAGGAAATTTTATGGCAATTTTTCTTGATTTTAGAAAAGTATTTCTGCTTTTCAGAAATTTTTTTCTAAATTTTAGAAAATTCCTTTCTAAAAAATACGGTAAATCGCCATCGACTGAAATTCATGGCGAATTTCTTGATTTAATGGCGATTTCGGGCTGTTTTTTTTTTGAGTGTAGGGTTGTCTGCCAAAGAGGCGGTTACGCTTGATTGTGCTATATGACGTGTGCATAATTCGCCGAGTGCCGACCAATTTATGGTCTGTTCAGCTAGTGGCAGTTAATTTTAAAATTACATAGAGAATATTTAATAATAATATAGAACCTGGTACTTATTTTCGGGTTTTGGGTGGCGGAATAAAAAAAATCAATTTGATTTATTAAATCTAAAGGTGACCTTAGGTCAAAAATTGCATTCGTTTGAATTGTGTTAATCCTATTTGATATAAGAATCATTAACAAAAGAATTGTTTTTTTATTTTCTTTTAATTTTAAATGACATTGTTATTAGTTGGTCTAACAATCCAACTGTCTTTTGATAATAATGGTTTTTATGGTCTAAGTATTATTATTACTGTAACTATAGGTGGGTGGTTATTTCGACATTTAGCTACTAATTATAGAGCTGAGTTTTTTACATTTATGTAGGAAATATGGTCTGCATATAGAGACATGGAAATTCGAAACTGAAATGGTCGCCAATTAGTAAAATAATGATTTTCTCTTTACAAGCCTTTCAGATAGTAACCCATTGGAATATAAACGTATTTTACTATCGTAACCTCTGATCTCTCATAAAAACCTCAAAGCTTTCAGCCCACAAATTTCCGCTGGAAGACAGCTTGATAATATTGAAAACTAATTTGTTTATACAGCTGCACAAAACGAGCAGCGCCGGCAACGATAACAACGCAGAAACAAAGACGAAGGACCGGGGGTAGGCGGCAGGCTCCTGGCAAAGGCAAAACAATTTGTTTATCATGGTAGCCTTAGTGAGGTTGTCTGATGATGAGGCAACACACACAGGACAGGCTCGGGAAAAAGGACAACAAACAAACAGAGTTCTGGCGAAGAGCAGGACGAGGATGAGCCCGACAACGCATCAGGGGAGGGAAGGAAACTCTGAACACACCGAGAAAAACAGGCCAGGTCTACTAAAAAGCACTAATTTTAAAATGTGATTTCTAAATTTCTAAAAACAAATTATATATTTTAGATCTAAATTGAAAAAAACCCTTTTTTTAAGAAATAACATTATTATTATATTACACTATATTTTTGAAAAGCTACAAAATAGTTAAGATAAGTTAATAGTTCTGTTTTGAAGGGAAATAAATGTTATTGGAGACTGTTCTTTATTTAATATATTATTCTTCCAGTGTAGCATATTTTGACACCCCTGTCTCTGCTGTGCCCCGAAAAATATGCAGTATATGTATACTGCAATCGCTTTTTAATGGAGTTGTTTCCCAAAAAGGGAAGGAGGTAATCCTAGACAGTGCAAATATTTGAATTTGTACTTCGCTAATGCTTAAAAATTATGCTGGTTGACAAATTCCGCTGGGGCTAACTTGACAGTAAAACTATTCTGTATATTTTTTACCATGTTTGCTGAGCTCGTCTTGGTTGCAACAAATCATTAATTAGACTTAGGAGTAGTACAAAATAATCCAAACGATGGAAACGACACAACCAAGATCCTTATTTCCGCACATCACTGCGGAACTTGTGCAGCTGGCATCTCAACCCCTTTAATGCGCCTCCGCCCCCTGGGGCAAAACACTTGTCTACATCAAACATCAACACCTTCCATTGTCAAGCACTTGGGCAATAATTCCGCTTAAACAGATAAACGAGCGCTCGAATCAAAAAACAATTGAACGCGCTCACAATGTGAAAATGGTATAGAGCATGGCCTGAAACATCAAGTTCTTCACCCCCCCCAAACCTCTGGGTAAACTTAATAAGCTTATGACACCCTGCAAATGCAACCCTGCATGGCTAAACTTTCAGCTTGCCGAGCTCCGATTGGTGGACACTTGGGCACCGCCCCTTTAGCTGTATCTTTGATGTGGCACCGCCATTGAAAGATACAATATGTGGCACACTATCCACCCCGTGCCGCACCCTTCTGATCAGAAAGGTCCTGTGGAAGTTCGAGGACCGATTTCCAGGCTCAGGCATTCGCTTCCCGGCAGTCTGTGAGTTCGGAACACATCGCGCTTCGATGTCAGAGCCCGCGGTATCTTTCCATTTATAAGGATTATTGGCGTGTTGATTACTGGGAAATTCAGTAATTAAATCGTGTGTGTGAAAATATTTGGTGCTTGGGTGATGTGCAATTTGAAAGTGTAGTGAACCACTTCTAGGAAATAAATAAGCTTCGATACTTTTGGGATTTAAATCAAAGGAATATTGCAACAGAATACTCTTTAGTAATTGAGGTATGTTTAAAAGCGAATGTGTAGTTATGGAATTTAAAATTAGTTTTAATAAAAAAGTGTGATTATTTGTATTCTTATATCAAAGCGTTATAATCTTCAACAAATAAATAAAGATAATATTTACTATTCGTATGATCAAAATAAAAACCAAGAGAAAAAGCTATAATCGAGTGGCACGATTATTAGATACCAAATTTAAAACAAGAATTAACGCCTATTTTGGTGATCAATTATAAAATTTGAACGGCGACAGCGCCTAGCGAAAGGCAGTGGATATCACTGGCCGTCCAAGCATTAAATGTGGGCGCTAGATAGGACTTACGTTAAGGATGTTTCTGGGTGTTAGAGGAGGCGTGGCTCTGTGATTTTACAACCTGCGCCGCGGAGGAATGCACAGAATCTGCATGGTCTCCGACATCTAAGAGTACAGACGACGGAAATATCTATTTAAACTAGGCTAGTGATCCTGATGAAAAAGAAATATATTTAAAGGATCGGAAATGCTTCTTTGTAATTGTTTTGCTCAACGAGTATAACAATAATTTTAAATGTGTTATATTGAAATTAATATAATTAATTTTATTGGTGCGCATATGTCACTCACACATATTTCAAGGATCAACGCTTCCTTAAATATAATAATTTATTAGATATTTACCTTATTTACTCGTAGTGTAAAAGGGTATATTGTATTCGTGCAAAAGTATGTAACAGGGAGAAGGAAGCTTTTCCGACCCAATAAAGTATATATATATATTTTTGATCAGGATCACTAGCCGAGTCGATCTAGCCATGTCCGTCTGTCCGCCTTGGCTTCCTACGCAGCGCAAGTTTATTTCAGCCGAGGGCCACCCTCCTCTAACGCCTACAACCACCCACAAACGATTTTAACCTTTCAAGATTTCAGATTTCAAAATGTAGAAGAAATTTTTCGTATCGGACCATTCGTTGAAAATATGCCCGATCAAAGTTTTCTATCGCCATCTCCCTCGCACTCGCTTTAGCTGAGTAACGGGTATCTGATAGTCAGGGCACTCGACTATATCGTTCTCTCTTCTTTTATTATAGAAATGTCAAATAAACATAACTTACCTTGGGGTCAATAAATTAATGAGGTAGATTTTTAGAGCTTACAGTTACTTTGATAAGTTTTAGTATCTTTTTGACAATTGATATGACATCCTTTAAAATGTTTTCGTTTTTACTGTTCACCAACTCGTTCATAAACTACTATCATGTATATGACACATTTCATATCTATTAACCACTAAACTGTATCTTATCTAATCTAAATAATGTTGAGCATGTTTATTACCGATATCAACAACTAAACAAGTTCAACAAAAGGAAGTAACCCCTAACATATTAAATACACTTTTAGAGAGAAGCAAAAGTCAAGGACCCACAACACGCGTTTCACTTGTTCTTTTGGCTGACACCCTCCAGGATTTTGAATCTTGAGGCACGTGCTGGTCACGCGTCGCCAATCATCGGATCGGAAGTGTTAGCTTTACCGTTATGCACTTGTCTGGCAATTAAGGATACAAACAGAAGCGCAACAGATTTTTGAGATCCGTTTTCCCTGATTGCCTGACAATGTTTTCCATGGACAACTTTGACTTGGAGGCCACGATGGCGCGCCATTTCTTCGAGGGATCACAGGCCACCAACGCCTCCACCTCCAGCTCCGATTACTTTTTCGGTGATGAGCACAGCTCGGAGAGCGACGACGAGGATGATGCCTACAGCAGCGGATTTAACAGCGACCAGGAGAACACCGAAAAGACGTAAGCATGCCATTTGTTTACAGCCGGATCCCAATTAATCGAGTCCAGCTTCTCCCCATTCAGCCGGAGGAGCCACAAGCCTCGGCGCTTGAAGTGCGCCTCCCAAATGGCCCAGCAACGGCAGGCCGCTAATCTCCGAGAGCGTCGACGGATGCAGAGCATCAACGAGGCGTTCGAGGGTCTACGCACCCACATTCCCACGCTGCCCTACGAAAAGCGACTGAGCAAGGTGAGCTTAAACACTTAGCCTATTTTTGCAGGATAACAGATCTCAAAAAACGGTATTTAAGATTAAAGAATAAAACTTAAATAACTTAGATTATTCTAATCTTATAATTCATTTTGAATTGAAGATGAAACATTCATCATGAAACCCATCGCAAAGGGTTTTTTTTTCGTATAGAGGCTATAGCCAGCGGGATCAGTTTTCAATAAATCATATTTGTGTAAAACAATAAAATTTAGAAAACTATATTTACAAACTATATCCTATCTGACCTTAAAAAATTAGAAACTGGCAAGAATAAATGTGTTTAGAAATACAAGGCAAATAAAACATGATTTTAAATAATATCCAATAAAAACTTTCTCATTATTTCTCCTTAAAATAACGCCTCCAAATTAATTTCCTCGCCAGGTCGACACACTCAAGTTGGCGATCAGCTACATAACCTTCCTTAGCGAGATGGTAAAGAAGGATAAGAATGGCAATGAACCCGGTCTAAGCTTGCAGCGCAATTACCAAAAGGAACCGCCCAAGAAAATCATCCTTAAGGATCGCAGTGAGTTGTCAATCAATATCAATCAATTGTCAGGCATCGTGTGGGCGGACGGTCAGTGGATCTGGTACACATTTAATAACATAATTCATCTAGGCCATCGGCCCTGTTCAAAGGTTATCTATGGATGGTGTGCTTCTTGTACCGAACACGGCCTGAACAGGGGATGCTGAGCTGCATCCTCGCATCGATTTTGGGTCTGCCGTGTCTGCCTAAGTGTAACTAATTAGAATTTTCACACTTTTCGCGCGGGGTTTTGGGTTCGCATTGCGGGCTTTGCGTGACTGCCAGCCAAGCAAATTGTTTTGCTCATTGCCGTCGCATCGATCATCGAGGATGTGGATATGTGGATGCGGATGTGGCATGCCAGGGTTTTCACGAGTTCCAACCGGGATACAATGCCAGTGGATTAGGGGTTTCCGTGTGCCAGCTCATAAAAGTTGCTTTGGTCACGGTTTTTTGGCTAATAATTTTCCTATTCAAAATGTATGACACTGCAGGCTGCAACGAGTTCTTCGGCAAAGGGATCCTTGGAAAGCATCTGCATAGCTAATAGACCTCGCACTTTGAAACCAAAGGGGTGTCGATTTGGGGTTTTGCGAATAGGAAAGGGCGACGCTACTCGTTGAGTGTTATGTATAGCCCTTAAAAAATGTCAACTTTTTTTTTAAAGATTTTTTTCTATTCATGTGTGTCACAACACAAATTCGAACTGGTTAAAGTTGAGTTAAAACTGGTTTTAGAATGGGAAGAAGTCTCATCAGTGAAGTAATTTGTATTAGAATTTACTGCTTTGGGAATTGTTTTTTGAAAAAAGTGGTTGTATTATACCGTTTATATATGGCTAAATATAATCGGAAAATAAATTAATGTGGATTAAGTTATTTACATTTGTACGTAGGGGAATTGATTTTAGATACCGTTTCAATTTAAATTGAGTGCACTTCTTATAAATGGAATGAATTTGCAGAAATACCATATTCTAAAGATATATTAGATAATAATATCCATAACGTAGTCTAATAGTAAACGAACTTCAAATAGGAAAGTGTTTAAACTCCATAGGCTTCATAAAAATGAATTTAGAGGGGTTTCCCTTGAAGTACAAAATTACATTGAATTATTCTTGTAAGAAGACTTTGATAAGCTTACTTATTGATCAAGTTAAAACAAGCAACAAAATGAAATAGATTTTATTTATGGCTGCCTCCTTCTGGGCCTATTTATCAGACCATTCGATGTAGTTCCAACACTGGTAAAAAAAAAATGGTAAATGTCACTATTTTACCATTGTTTCAATTATTTTTCCCAGCGAAATAGATCCTAACATGAAAATAGTAAAATCGTATATGGCGCATAGTTAATAATGTTTTAAATATTTTTATAGTAAATTCAAAGATTTTTGTATTTGATTTGACTATTTTTTTTATCCAGAATCTTGTAATAATAATTTACAAATTTGTTTTTTTTTTTCGAGTGAGCGCCTAAAATATTAACTTTAATTTTGAAATGCAGTTATTTATTGTCATTACAATCAAAAATATTACTGTGAACTTAAAAGAGCATTCTGCCTCGATAGGAAATAATATGGGCATGGCTCAGGGGTCAAGGGTTAGGTTTTGATACTATTTTGTGCTCGGGGGTACCAGGTTCAAGTCCCGCTGACACCACAACTTATTTTTTTTTTTTTTTGTGATTAGTAATTCTTACAACTTTTTTAATACAATATTGTTCTTATAAATGTTAAGGAAATGTTTAATACGCTTCTTAAAAACTTTTTACTTACTCTGCCTCAGACGGTTTCGAACCGGGGTCCTCTCGCATCAGAGGTAGATGCCTTACCCATTGATCCATCGCACCATGTTACGCGCAAGTGGATAAGTTCAACTTAAATGTAAAGTTAACACGATCCATAACACATATAACTTTTTAAAACTAAAAATGCTACATTTCACTCATACATTTTATGGAAATTTAATTTAATATTATTTGAATCTTGACTTTCAAAATAATTGTGTCAAATAAACTTTTTATTCAAAATAAATTGCGAAAGTATTTAATCGGATCAGAAAAAACATTGATTATACTATGTATACACTCAGAAAATGAATCGCCCTGAATTTTAGAAAATCGCCTATGGATTTGCTTCACTGGCGATTTTTTTCTTTAAAATAAAAAAATTTTCTACTGGTAAAGAAAATTTTCTTCCAATTAATCAAAATTCATTAAATTCAAGAAATATTCCAGAAATATAGAAAAAAATCGCCAGTAAAGCAAATCCATAGGCGATTTTCTAAAATTTTTTTTTGAGTGTATAACTTACTATTTACAATACTAAAAACTACCATTGCGACTTTGGTTTTCAACATCAGTAATATCATTTCAAATATAATTCCCTTCGATTTTATTATTTTTATATTTGAATGAAGGTTTAAATATGCTTTTTATTAAAATCAATGATTTATTTATTTGATTTAACTGTGAAAAGTAGTAACTGAAATCAACTAAAAAAATATTTGATTTTAATATATTTGCGTTTTTTTTACCAGTGAACCAAATGAACATGCAAGCTCTGATGTGTAATTTGTGTCTACCTGATAAAAGTCCCACATGCACCACACATACACCTTGCCCGATTCCATCTCCTCAACCTCTGACAAAGGGGGAGAACAGTTTGGGGGTGGAGAAACCGAACCGAACCAAATAGTAACAATAACAGGAACAACAAAGCCCAATAGACATAATCATAGCGTGAGAAATTCGTTACACTCCGGCAGATGGCCGCTGTCGCCGTCGCCGCTTAAAGGCCAAATGGAAGGCGACCAGGTCAGAACGGAACGGAGCAAGAACAGCACAGCCGAAGCGGGGAGATGGCCATGTTGATGGCGAAAGCGTTTTCATGCTTAACGGGCATTAAAAATGTTGCTGCAAAAACAAAAATACAACGAAAGTTTTCCGGGGGGAAGCTCCACGAAACGCCCATTTAAATGGGTGCAAAGATGGCCGAGGGAATGGGGATTTTTGGCACGCGGCTGGCATATGTTCACACCAACTTGCAAAGATGCGGAAGCTGCGCCGGAAAATGGTCGGGGTCGCATATTTGAGCAGCACCCGCATGAGGCACTCGAAAACTGCGAGTGCTACAAATTGCCCGACTTGGGTGGTATGTTGGTTCTGATTGGATATAGCCATTGAGGGAGGAGGGTGTCGGATGAGGATTCCGGTCCGGGCTTTGCTTTTGGTTTTCGGTTTATTTGTCCAAGGCAAATGGCGGGGCGCAGCGGGGTGGCAGCTGCAACAACAAACCGGGGGTTCCCGGCCACCAACATCAACCCTTTGCCGTATTTGTTTGCCCTGCGAGATGATGGGCCCGTAATGTGGTCGCTAATGGCATTTGCTCAGTTTTTGGCAACAATTTTAATTGTTTGGGCGGCGCTTGACTCTGTGCGATGGGAATTGTTGCAGTTTGAGTACCCCTTACTACATCGATTGCAACAGCAACTTTATTACTGCAATAAATATTTTGGGTCTGTGACAAGTGAATTTCAAATTTTTGACTAAGAAATACATTTGAAAACCTCGCACTTTGAAGTTTTTAATAAGTAGCCACTTAAAGTGAAAGTAAAGTGTCGTCCCTCGACTTCATTCAGGTTTCCCTTTATATGGTATGATGTTGCTAATTAAGAAAATATATTAACTTAATGTTGCAATGGCAATGCAAGCACTTTTCAAATTCAACAAATTAAACAAGTAACCCGTGGGGTGTATATTCTTTTTTTATGTAAACTTTTATTATGTGTAGTTCAATGTTTACTAACTTTATGTTCCTTCCTTTATCTATCACTTGCAGCTGGCGGTGTGGCGCACTCATTGTCCTGGTACCGCAAGGGCGACCGATATCCGGGCAGCAAGCTCTACGCCCGCACCTGGACACCCGAGGATCCCCGGGGGCCCCACTCGCAGCCCCTGCCGCTGTACAACAACAGCAACTCGAATCAAAATCAAAACAGCAACCAGAGCAGCGACGATTTCAGCGGAAGTGCCGATATGTCCGATCCGGGAGCAACGGCCAGTATTTTTAGCAGCGGCAGTGGAATGTGAATTGTGCACTTCAGGATCCCGGAAAGATCTGAGGACAGTCAGAGAGAATGAGATTCAATGGAAATCCTACTAGTCAAGCCTTGCTAGTCATGGCATCTAACACATATTAACCAACTTAATAATTATATGAGGAAAACATGTTCTGTGGTATTTAATTGCTCTAAGTTCGCTAATATCTAAATGTTATACATAGTGGTTTAGTTTAAATCGAATAAACATTTCACACAAATCTACTCAACAATATCTAATTGCAGTTCAAGCGACGAGGGCAAAAGGAACAATTGGAGGATAAATTATATAGTTATCAGCACGAGCGTGTATTGAACACCTGGCCCTGGTTGTCCTCGTGGCCTCTGCACCCTGCCATTGTCGATATCATTAAAAAAGAGGGACAACGGGCGAACAGACAAATATCATAAAGTACAAGTGCAGTTCGTGGGGGTGGGTGTAAATTGTACACTCTAAGAAAAACGCTATAATTAATCTAAAAATCAATTGATCTTACGAAGCTATGTTTTGTATCTGCAACAAAAAAAATGGCATATGTCAATTTGGATTCTTGGTTATATTAATTAAAGTGGAGAATCAGTTAGCATTAAAGAGCTTGATCCTAAAAAGTAGGCATATAATGTTTTATATTTTCAATTCCTTTCTAAATATTCTAAACAATTTAAGGATTTTGGATGTGCATATTTTATAACTAAATTCTGTTTTAGTAATTATAAGTTCTTTAGTTTTTTCAATATTTTTTTCTTGTGTACGCTACGGTTTAAGAGGAAGCGCAACTAGAAAATTATTTCCGGTCTTCCGACATGCATGCCCACACGCTGGATAGAATTTTCTTTATAAAAAATGAGAAATTATTATTTTTAAGCGTTTTTATTTGGCGGAGTGAGCGTGCCATTTAAAACATCATTATGACTGTCAACCGTTGGAACGGGCAGATGGTGTCCGTTTGGCTGAGCAATTGAGATGTTTATCTGCAATTAGGATTAGCTCGTGGCAGGGGTGATTCAGCGATGACGTGATTGAACGTTCCGATTGTGAGCCGATCCAAGTTAATATCTCAATTCGATCGTATGTAAATGTATGCCTTCTGTTTAGTTTGCTGTGGTCAAAGATTTAATTAACTGTCGGCGGCAACAGCTGCACAGGGTTATCAAAATCTGATAAGAGGCTTTCTGAGGGCGTGTGTGTTGAGAAATTTGGAAATTCTGATTATTACTATTTGAATATATAGACAAATGAATTTATACACATGTTGTGATGCATATTTACGCCCTGCAATACCAGAATCATAAGCGGTTGTTTTAGGAATATTATGGACAACCATTTAAATTTATATTTATAAATATAAATGTTTTGTGTATTATAGTATTATAGTACGAAAAAATTTAATTTTTTTTCTCCAAGAGGCAAACATTTTCAACAATCTGTACATGCGCTCAAAACAAAGCCATTAGTAATGCTGATAACACTAGTTCACAAAATAATATTTATAAAGCCCTTCCCAGCAGTTAAATGCACTTTCTGTTATTGCTGGACGCCTGGATCATGAAAATGCCACTAACTTTTATTTCGATTGCACATTTTTTTGTAAATATTTCTTGAAAGTTCAATATGTTAAATTTCTGATTTTTTTTCAAATTTCTTTTTTGACGAACGCTGTTCAGCGGTTTTACTTTTATAAACATAAAGTCAAAATACTTTGAGTGATATTTTTATGAGTAAACATATATTTTTTGTGGTCTTTTAGCAATTTAATAATAATATCTGAAAGTATAAGACAAGAAGTAAATATATCGTTCCACATATTGAATATTTTGCGTGCTTCTCCTAATAAATGTTATGCTATTATTCTACTGGTTCCAGTTTGAGATTCGTCAGCTTTGTAGTGATAGAGTTTTTATAGTCTGTAAAATATTCCTCAACCTCGTTCCGGCAACTTAGCATGATATTCTTAAGACAGAGACTTATGGAAATCGGATCAGCATTGTTCAATCGATACGCTAGATGCTGCTTCAGGTGAGGCGCCAGTCCCAAGCGGGCCAGGATATCCAACTCATAGGAGTCGTAGTTGGGATGTTTCTCCGCAAGGAATTCAGAGCACTTCTCATAAATGTCCAGGCACTGCAAGGACTTCTTTTCGCTTTTCATAAAGCTCCGTAGCAGTTTACAAGCCTCCGAGTCTTGCATGGTCTTTTCGACGCTCTTTGACAGCGCGATAATCCTTTCTACCTCCGCCAATGTCATGCTCTCTACCAGCTCCTCAAAATGTTCCTATAGTTTTCGAAAATTAATGATTTGCTTACATTTTACTAATTGTATATAAACCTTTTTCGAATGGGAAGCCATGGCGTAAGTATTTAAACAAATGTATTTTAAAATTAGGAATAATCGTTTTAATGGTTGGGCAGTGCCTTTTATAGTCTCGATTTCAATGCTGCTTACTAAGCGCCCGAACCTTTATCTTTTAACTTTAAATCCGAAGTGGCAAACTCATTCTACTTCACATTCTTCATCACTGTAAATTGAATCACTAAACTATACGAACAAATGGAAAATGTTTAACGAAATGGGTGTATCCCAGAAATCTTCAATAGTTGCTTATTCTAGAAATCTGCAACATTTGTCCATATAAAATGCAAACAAAAAATCATGATTAACTTTTTTGTTATAATTTTTGAAAGACCGTGCCGTGAACAACCGGAAAATTTTATAAACCAAATTTGGTATTGAGATTTTCATTCCGTAGGCCCTTTAATTAAAGCGACCAATATCATATATTATCTAATATTATAAAGTTGTTGTACAAAAGTAATAGTCTGCTCCCGTAAGATACCCATTAAAATATGAACGTACTTGCCTTGTTTGAATTTTTCTTTCTTGGCGGGTAATTTTTGAAATTGGCAGCGCTGGTACTGCCAACCGCTCGGTAAAAATAGTGAATTGGCCAGTATTTTCGTGTTGTCAACACTGGAGCTGTTGGCACCCTGTGGGCCTGTTTTGTTCGAGTTTTTTTTGCCCAAGTATGGCGCACCCTGTGGGCCTGTTTTGTTCGAGTTTTTTTTGCCCAAGTATGGCGCACCCTGTGGGCCTGTTTTGTTCGAGTTTTTTTTGCCCAAGTATGGCGCGCCCTGTGGGCCTGTTTTGTTCGAGTTTTTTTTGCCCAAGTATGGCGCGCCCTGTGGGCCTGTTTTGTTCGAGTTTTTTTTGCGCAAGTTTGGCGCACCCTGTGGGCCTGTTTTCAGTTGCATTTCAAAATTTTAGCCGCGTAAATAAATGTAAAATTAATGTAAAAGCACTAGAAAAGTATAAACAATATACAACCCTAGTCAAAAGTATTTTCACAAATTTGAATGTTAACTGTACTCATATTTTGAACTTATAATATAAACATTTTGGCTCCTATGGAAAGAATACTTCAATTCCGTTTAAATGACACAAAAATTCTCTTAACCCATGAAGCACCTTTTGAAAAGTGAGCAAATTAGACAATTTTTTTTGAAAGTCAAATTTTCAACTTTTTTCCTGGGGCTTAAAACAAAAAAGTTTTGATGCGAAGTTGTTCCCCAATCAAAACTAATAATAACTGCAAAAAAAAAAAAATTCAAAATATTTTTCCTTGTATTTTTTATGATTTTTTGAAAATAGCTATTTAAGCCGCTTTTTCTTCCTTTTCATACAAAATTTTACTGAGATGTCTCCATTTAAAAAAATTATAAAAACATTTTTGTTTTAAGCCCCAGGAAAAAAGTTGAAAATTCTAATTTATAAAATTTGCTCACTTTTCAAAGGGGTCTTAATGGGCTAAGAACATTTTTGTGTCATTTTAACGGAAATGAAGTGCTCTTTCTATAGGTGCCAAAAGTTTATATTATAAGTTTAAAATATGAGTACAGTTAACATTTAAATACCCCCTGTAATACGTTTTATTAAATTTCTTATTTTATTAGTTCCATACATAAAAGTGTTAAAAAAATATCGATATATTGATATTTTGATATATTTTTGACATCCCTAGCGCACGCTTTGTTTCTAATTTGTTTTGTTTCTGAATTTTGGTAAAACCGTGCGTTGCCTTTTACTAAAAGGAAGTAGTTAAGTACACAATTGTTACGAGCGACTCATAATTATGCGGTACGCTCAGATAATTGTTGGTCCTGCCGGCAGTGGCAAGGTATGTCCAGTTTAACGGTTACTGTTTTGGCGCAGTATTCTAATCGGAACCCATCCTACCCAGTCGACGTACTGCAGCTTAATGCAGCAATATGCCATGGACTCGAAGCGAAATATCCAGGTGGTGAACCTAGATCCGGCGGCAGAGCACTTCAACTACAACCCACTGACGGATATCCGCGAGCTCATTCACCTGGACGATGCCATGGAAGACGAGGAGCTGCACTACGGACCAAATGGGGGCCTGATCTTTTGCCTGGAGTTCCTGATCGAGAACCAGGATTGGCTGAAGGAGCAGCTCTGCGGTGGAGAGGATGAGTTGATGGTGGGCGAGCCGGACGACGACTATATACTGTTCGACATGCCCGGTCAGATAGAACTGTTCACTCACCTGAAGATGGGCAAGCAGCTGGTGCAGCTGCTAGAGTCCTGGAATTTTCGCACCTGCGTCGTCTTCTGCTTGGACTCGCAGTTCATGGTTGACGGGGCCAAGTTTATATCCGGCACCATGGCCGCTCTCAGTGTGATGGCCAACATGGAACAGCCGCACGTCAACGTGCTGACCAAAGTAGATCTGCTAAGCAGCGAGGCGCGGAAGCAGCTGGAGATGTACCTGGAGCCAGACGCCCACAGTCTGATGGGGGAGCTGACCATAGGAACAGCGTTTGGCGAAAAATACGGCAAGCTCACAGAGGCTATTGGCTCGCTGATCGAGGATTTCAGGTGAGCTACTTTAAACGATAATGCCAGAGTTTCGAATTGTTAAACTGCCGTTATTGGTTGGGTCGGAACTTTCGTCGTCCACAGGTTAATCTAATACATAAACACCTTTTTGCAAGGTAAAAAACGACTACTTTATTCTTTTGATGTCATAGAAGCTAACATTTTAGCATTCAAATCAAGTTATGTTTATATTTCGACTTTTTCTGAATACCCGTCGTTTCCAACTGCTCTAATTTCTTAATTTTTACTCATACATTTCCACCGCTCTTGCTTTAAAATCAATTGAGATTTTTAAGTCTTGTTACGAAATTATTTTGGTTTAGCTGGTAACTACTTGGTATCACAAGGGGCCCACTAACCTAGTCGGAAATTTAAGAAGTTTCATGAAGGGGTCTGACTGTCGGTTGTAGTTTTTTTCTGTTGCAACCCCTGATTATTTCAAATCATATTCCACTTGAATATAAACCAAAAATAAAGTAAAAGACAAAGTACAATATAATTTGTATGATTATTTTACTAGCATCAAGATTGCATTACGAAAGATTTGCAGTTCTCCAAGTGAAATCATAAAATTTACATTTTTTTTCATGGTTCTGCTTAATATTTTACTTTTAATGATACATACGGGATCGATATAGGTAACTAATAAAAACTAAGGTTGATTGGTTAAAAGAAAACTTTAAATTGTTGTCAAAAAAGGTTATTTTTATAACTGTGTGCGAAAATATTTTAAATATGTGTTCACTCTTAAAAAAGTTTATAAGTTTATAAAAAAACATATTTTTTCTTTTTGATGTTAACATGGCGCGTTAGTATTCAACCTTTAAGCATGGGTTGCATTTTTTAAGACACACGTGAGTTCCAATTTTTTATTTCTTTATTTTAAGTGTTCAAATTTTTTCTTGCTTTACTGGTATAAGATTTAATTGAATTTGTCTTTATAATTCAAAAAACATATTTCCAAGTGTAGAACCCTTTTTATAAATCTATTTTAAGAGTGGAACAAACATGATTATTATTTATATCATATATATTCATACCTATATATATTTAATATTTTACATGAATTAAAAAGAAAGAAGGTTTTTTTTCTTCCCTAATTGAAAGGGTCTTAGATCTACTGCTTCAGGCTTTAGCCTTGCGTGTCGGGTGGAATGGGTGATCCATTTGTGACAAATCTGGAGGATTCTGCTCGAACGCACTAATCTCCTGCATTCCGCTGTTAGCAATCTCCCACAGCTGTGGGTATTCCTCCTTAAAGGTTTCGTACCACTTGTTAACCAACGGATACTGCTGCAAATCAAAATTAATTGCCTCCAAACAAATCGTGGCCGAGATGAGAGCGAAATCAGCAATGGTTATGTTATCGCCGGCCGCGTATTTCGTGCCCAGACGCTCCAAATATGTCTCGAACACCTCAAGTGCGTTCTGCACCTTCTTTAGCGACATGGGTGTACGCTCGTAGTCGAAGAAAATGGGTGCCATGCTGTGGGCTGAAATGGGGGCGTAGTAGAATCCCATGTTAAAGCACAGACGCTGATTAATTATCGCTCTCATGTTGACCTCCTGCGGATAGAGCGACGAATCCGGCGCGTATTTGTCGCAAAGATATTGCATAATGGCAATGCTTTCTGATAAATAAAAACCATCGTCGTCCAGCACGGGAATCTCCTTTTGCGGATTCATCTGAAAGATTTTTTTTATTTACATTTCTGACAATCTTAATGGCTCTTTAACTAGCACTTACCTTCGAATAGTCCTCAGAACGATGTTCCAAGGCGCAAAAGTCCACATTGATCAATTGATATTGTATATCCAAGGCCTTCAGGGTCATGCGAACGGCCAAAGAAGGCGGCCCATCGGATACGGCATACAGTTTCATGGTGTATATTGGTCTGTTGGTACAAAAAAACGTATTAGTTTTTGATTTGACTCTTGTTCGACCGGTTTTCTTTTTGCCACTAGCTTAAAAAGTGAGAGCAATTTGACTGTAGTGCCAATTTAAAAAAATATTTCTATTTTTGGTTTCACTTTTGCTTTGCCTATATTCAAATATGTATGTCTTTATTTATGTGTGTATCACCTAATGTCTGGTCTTTTTAAGATATATTGTTAGTACAAAATAATTTTAGACACACAGTTAATGAAGTGCGCTCGCGCAGCTTTCAAATGCTACTGATGTGCTTACTTTGCCAAGTTGCCAGATATTGCAGGTGTTCATTTCAATGACAATGCAAACAAGTTTTATTAGTAGCATTGTTAGATTCGATCTCCAAATACTCTTACTATCAAGTCTAGTCTCTTCGGGAACAAAACTTCATGCACCCACGTATTGTTATTGAACTAGTTTTTATGACAAATTTCTACCCATATACCAATAATTGGAAAAATTTGATGTTTTTCAAAGTGAATGGATGTTTTTAAAAAAGACATGTAGTGTTATTTGAAGCGTTTAGCATATTTGGGTTAATTTATTTTTTACAATAGGTAATTTTATGTTGGTTAAAAGAGAGGAAAATAAATTTATTAATTAAAAGAGAATAAAATGCTGTATTTCAAAGGAAAAGCGTGACTTTTACGGATGGTATACATACACAATAGATCCGTAGCCGTCGATATCATCAGCTACTTCCTCGACGACCTCAATGATGCCGTCTGTATTGTCCACCTCGACGTACTGATGGTCTCCCTCCAGGGCCATCTCTTCGCCCTCCTCTGCCTCCTGGTACTCCTCCTCATCGATGACAACATCCTCTTCATCATTTTGGGGCTGAACTTTGTGAGAAACGGATGCCGAGCTGCTATTATGATTGCCCGCCACTCGTGGCTTCTTGTGCACCACAATGTCACTGCTTATGTTAGATACATTGAGACGCTCGATGGCCAAGTCACCATACTCCTGCTGAATCTGATCCAAAGACTTTCCGATAAAGTGGAGGGGCCGGAACTTTAGCTTCTTGTTATTCTTTTTGTTGATCTCGTTGAAGAGTCTTCGCTTGATGTCATCCTCGCTAAATGGATGGCTGTGGCTGTTGTACACCCGAAGGACTCGAATGGAGCCATCCTTTTGGGTGGCAGTAGAGATGCGACTCTTGCAATTGATGTCTGGGTCGCGGCTCTTAATGCACACCCAATAGTTTCGTGAGATTACGCCTCGATTCTTGGCATGGTAAATATAGCCATCAACGCACAGGAGTTCGTGCCCCTTGGCAGACCTTAGGGTGCAGATCTTGGTGAGATCCATGTCCGGCTGAGCGCCCTTTGTCTGCTCCACTACATCGCGTCGCCGGCGGACATTTGTGATCTCGGGCTGTCGCACTTTTGGTAAAGGCGTGGATGAGTAAGCTGCGTGAGACTGATGGCCCAGCTCCTCCAGTGCGTCCGGCAGTATCTCGATCTTAGCACTAATATTGTCCGCGCCGTCCTTGAGGTACTGCACAATCATATTTGCCTTGGATTCGGGTTCCATTTTTATGGCACCATCGATGCTAATCACCTTCTTCATCACCACATTTCTTGTATCGATGTGCTCGTAGCTCTCATCGACGCTCTGCTGTTCGAAGGTGTCTGCTCCCTGGCTGGCCGATCCCTCGTCGCTTTCGAAACTATTATCTTCGCCAAGTTCGCCCTTGGACAGCTTTTGCGGATGCTCCTGGTCCAGCTTGACCTGCTGCTTGAGCCGCCGAGCAATTTCCTTCATATCCGGATTGTGCGTGTGCTCGCCGTTGATTCTGATTACTATTGGTCCGTCCTCAGCTGGATCCATGGTAATGCGGACGTGACAAGTGTTGACCTTGTCACGTCGGTTTATGCAAGTGAAGAACATGTGGCCGTTGGACCTGCTTTGGGAGTCAAAGTGATATAGATGCTGACTCAAGCACAGTACCTTACGGCCCTTGGCCGAGGGAAGAAACGTGAACTTGGTCAAGTCCGTCTCCAAGAGAGGATTATAGCCCGGCGGAGCGAGATAGTTGGCAATTACATCAAATGCCATTGGCCACTTTTTGTTGTCGTCCAGTTTTGGATCGACCAGGGAAGAGTCCTCCATCTCTTCCTGGCCCTCGACCTCTTCGTCGCCGTGAATGTGTCCGCCTTGAATCTCTCCGCCTTGGTCGTCATCCGTTCTTACGTACACATCGTAGTTATCCTCGCACTCCTCGATTATAATGGATTCCAAGTCATCGCACCGCTGGGATGTTTGGAAAGAGCTTTCGGGATCGAAGTACTCAAGATTGGGGCATTCTGCCAGCACATCCGAGGTCTGTTCGTCCTCCACCAGAACGATCTGGTGCTTGGAAAACATGTGCATCAGCTTGGCGGCCGAGTAGTGCGGATGGATGTGGGCATCGGAGTCAACGGCGTGCAGTCGATGTGCTCCTGCCAAAGTCGCCTCCGTGCAGATTCTAGCCGTGCACTCGATGTCACGCTTCCGCACACAGGTCCATCGGAAAATGTCACCTTTGTAAGACTTTCCGGCCAGGTAGTAAAGGTGCCCGTCGATGCAAACCATAACGCGACCATCGCGGCGTCGCAGCATATACACACGGTCCTTGTCCTGCGAGAAATAGGTATATGTCAGTAGTTTTTTGGGCTTAGGATTCTCTATGTTTAGTTATCATTAAACTAAAATTAATTACTACTTGAAATGCCCGACTATTTACAGCTTTAAAAAAAGTTAGGAACGTTCTTTACATTTTTCCTTTCATTATATATGTCAGTAGTTTCTTCGGCCTAGGATTCTCTATGTTCAGTTATTATTTAACTTAAATAATTACTACTTGAAATGCCCGACTATTTACAGCTTAAAAAAAAGTTAGGAACGTTCTTTACATTTTTCCTTTCATTATATTCTTAACGTATTCCCATATCCGTTAAGTTGCTCATTCCTGTATTGAAAATTTGAAAACTATCAAAGAAATACCAAATATTGGATAAAGGTAACCGCATAGTATTTTTATAAGTCCTTGAATGACTAAAAATTGGTATTTAAAATCCTTTATGCGGGCTTTCAAGACGACTTTTCAGTTAGGTTTTGGCTCATTTAAATTGAATGGGAAAATAAAAAAAAAAATTATTGTACAACCTAATGAAAACGGGATTATATGCGATAAAAGTGGTATCTAAACCAAAATATGCTTTCTTTATCCTAGAAAATCACAGTAATCAAGGTTGTTCGGGGGTATTAATTAAAATTGTAACTGTTTCTATATTAGGGGATAATAATCCGACGGAGGATTTGCATACGCATAAAGATAGATTCAGGGGCATAGGCCAGGTACAGTCGGACTGCTGTCGTACCTCAAAGTCCAATTGGAAGGAGGCCTCCACGGCGGAGGCGTCGATGCCTCCGTAGATGAACTCCGGCGGATTCATGCCGGCGTTGGCCCGCTCGTACTGGCGGGCTCTCTTCGGCTGGGTGGTGCTGTAGGCGTCGTTCATCATCATCACCGAGAGCCGCTTGCGCTGGGCCACCTTGTTGACCTCGTGATCGCTGCAGCGCGGATGGATGTGGGCCAGAACCACGTCCACGACGACGTGGCGGGTCTTGTCCAGCGGATCGGGCAGCAAGGTGCAGATGCGGGACTTGCAGGGGGTGGCCTTGTCCTTGCGTCTGTTGCACAGCCAGCGGTAGGTGTTGTTCCGCCCGATGCGATCGAAGTGGTACAGATAGTCGTCCACGCAGAGCATATCCACGCCCTTGGCGGACCGCACCACGGACACCTTGGACAGGTCCATGCCGTGCTCCTCGACAGGCGTCTCCATTTTTGAATTCCTGCGGTGTTTTGCCCGTGCCCGGAATTCAGCGTTTTTCGATTTGCACCCGAAAAGTGTTTTGTATCGTAAATTAGGCGATTTTTGTAGCTGCTGGCTGCCTGGGATTTGTTGGTTGGGATTTTTGGTGGTATTTCGTCAGCTCACTATTTGCGCGCGTTTTTGCAAATGCGCCACAATTACCGCATATGCACTAATTCCTTGCAGTTGGGTGCACCGAATATGGGTTATTTTTAGTTTTTCCGTCTAATTTTAATTGCACAAGCACATTTTCTTTTGCGACGCGTCGAAAAATGCTTTTGTGTGGGATACGAGGGCTGCGAGCGACGCGGCGGAGTTGCCACCTGACAAAATTTGTTTGTTGTTTTTTATTTGAAAATGTTAATGAATTTAAATATTATTCCTTGCAGTTTGGTGAGATTTTTCCCGTTGGATTCCCAGGACGAGGAGAGCGTGGGCGACCTTTTGCTGCAAATTGACAGTATTTTGCAGTACGGCGAGGATGCCGACGTGAATGTCAAGGACTTTGATGAGCCGGAGGAAGCGGATCGGGATATATAGTTTCCATAAATATTACGCCTTAAACCATTAATGTTTGTAATATAGTCTATTTTAAATAAAAATTACTTGTATATATGATTTTCAAAAGCAGTCATCATCCCTGGTTGCAGAGTTGCCAGATCTGCAGTGTTGGACAACTGCTGTCATAATTTTAAATTCCGCTACGCGTACAGCGTCCAAACAAAAGGAATCTTCGAGCAAATCAATGTGAGGTAGGAATGCAGCAGAGCGGCGAAAGTCCCATTGGAACGGCCTTCAGCCAGGAGGCCATCACGCAGCGCCTGGCGGCACTTAGTCGCTGGCAGGACGAGCAGAAGCGGCTGCTGCAGGAGCGTCAAAGCAATCAGCGCGTTCTGCTCGGCCTGGAACAGCGCAATATGTACAAAATGCTGGGACTGCTCCACCAGGAGGCGCAAAGCCGGGAGAACAGTGTGCTGGAGGAGTCGCAGTGGGACGAGGATCACTCCATACAAATGCCACGGCTAGCGGCTGATCAGGACGAGCAGGAGTTGGAGCAGGAGGTTCCTCTGGTCAGTCCCCAGCCGACCAGACCCAAGCGTCCTTTCCTGCGTCGTGGCGAAGGTCTAAAGCAGCGCTTTAAGATCAATCCCGACCAGCTGCGTCTGGAGAACCTGCCGCGTTACAAGTACGCCAATGCTCACCCACAATTCCGGACGCCCCAGCTGAAGAAGGGCATCCTCAAGAAAAGCGAGTCACCACCAGCTGCCGCCCCTGCTCCAGTTCCCAAGCCTCCAGCACAACTTGATCTCAACGAACAGCGCTTCCAGCAGGTGCTAATCAACTCCAAGAACGTCTGCAGCTCCACGCCGGATCTCAAGTCTTCCTACGCCTCCTCCACCACTGCCTCCAGCATCTCGCCAAGAGTTCGTTTCGTGGAGCAGAAGGGCAAAGCCGGACCAACCAGTCATGCCGACGATGAAGCCTCCTCGGAGGCCAGTCCCTTGCAAGGAGTTTGCTGGGCCAAGGTGTTGGACACACAAGCAATTAAGCCAGCTCAAATCCAAAGACGCTCAGCTCAAATCCGAGTGGAGGATGACAGCAATGTAAGCATATTCGAGCTACTCGAGCAGAAGGCCACTGAGGGCAACTTTGACATGAACTCCAGCTGCATTCGCACCTTCATGGCTCGCAAGGATCAGCGCCGTGGCCTGGCTGATGACTCTGATCATATCGTGGTCACGCAGCAGGTGCGTCAGATGCGTTTGCAGCCGCATGTGGACCAAGTGCAGATCCACGAGCTGGAGGAGGACGAAGAGGAGGATGAACAGCAGTCCAGCGACCAGACCTTGACAGCGACACCCATTCAGGTGGGAAAAGCACAAGTGCGAGTGCGCTTCTCCGACTCCAATGACACCAACGAATACTCCGATGCAACGAGTCTCAACGACGGATCCAATATTCAGCTCTTCGAACAGTTCAAGTCCGCTCTCTTCCAGGCCTTGGAACAGAAGAAGAAGTCAAGTCCCAGTCAGCAACCAGAGGAACCCCTGACACAGGAGCTTCAGGAGAAGGCCAATCTAGTTCGGACTCGTCTCGAGGAACTTGAGACCGAGATAGCGACCTTTAAGGCGCAGAATGCTCAGCTACTTCGCCTCAAGCAGCAGCACGAGTTGGATCAGGCCAAGTGCACACAGGATCACATGGAGGCCATGGAACGCGTCCACGACGAAAAGATTCAGGCGGAAATCTACCTGCACGACGAGCGCATGAAGATCGAGGAGGAGCGCCGCAAATTCGAGCAGCAGATGCGACTCCAGAAGGGCAATGCGAACACAAAGGAGAAAAAGGAGATAGCCGCCTTGAAACAGGAGGTGGAGGCACTGCAGCTGCAGCTCAAGCAGAAGGAGCAGACGCACGTCTCGGCACAGGCCCGCCTCCGAGCACAACTGCGGGCCAGTGAGAAGGAGCAGCGCAACTACAGGGACGAAATCGAACTGCTGAGCAGGGAAAACAAGCGACTGGAGCACGAGCTGGTCAAGATTGGCCGTGAGAACAACAGCAAGATGCTGCAGGAGATCAACCGAAACATTGCCCGGCTGGCACCCAAGGTGGTGAGTATGGGAAAAAGTAGTAAATCTTGTATTCAGCGGAATTTAACTAATATCTTCTTTTAGCTGCCCTCTACCTCTGCGTCCCAAGTCCTCGATGAGAACGGGCGCCGCGCTCAGTCCTTGGATGGCACTGCTGGAAAGGCTGTCAAGCAGAGAGAACCGCCAAATCGTCGCCAGAGCAGCGGGAGTGCCCAAGTGAGAAGTCGCAGTCGCTCCCTGGGCAGAAACAAGAAAAAGCCGGAGGCTTTGGATGAGAGTTTTGCCTCCAGTAGCTCTGGAGACGTAGAAGAAGTCCTGGCACCGGTGAAAACCAAAGACGATAGCCCACCGGCTGCCGCCAACTGCAGCAGCGACTTTAAGCGGGAGATTATGAATGCGGATGGCAGCAAGGACATTTGGTATCCCAATGGCAATCTGAAGAAGATAAGCGCCGATGGCATGAACGTTCGCATGCTGTACTTCAACAAGGACATAAAGGAGACTGACATCAGGGAGGGCACCGTGAAGTATTACTACGCTGAGACTAATACCTGGCACACATCCTATCTGGATGGTTTGGAAATTCTCGAGTTTCCCAACGGACAGACCGAACATCGCCGCAAGGATGGCACTATCGAGATCCACTTTCCCAACAACAGCATCAAGGTGGTGGATCCCAGCGATGCAGAGAAACTGGAGGAGTGGCGTTATGCGGATGGAACCCACCTAGTGCAGCTACGGAACGGTGACAAGATTCTGAATCTACCCAATGGCCAAAAGGAGATTCACACGAAGCTGAACAAACGACGAGAATACCCGGATGGCACTGTCAAGCTGGTCTATCCGGATGGCAGCCAAGAGACGCGCTACTCCAACGGTCGCGTTCGCTTAAAGGACAAGGAGGGAAAGCTCATCATGGACACAGACTATGCAAAGTATTAGAGGCGTGCCTGTTTCCGTTGTGAATTATAGTTTTTAAATAAATAGAAAAGTCGCACTGTTTTGATAACTCTATGATCAGAAGTAGCTTGCAAATGTTGGGGTGTTAATTTGGAGATTTATTGATATATCATGTATTATTGATATATCTGGCCAAAACTTGGCTTTGGTCAAGGAAATAACAACTATATAGTATCTTCTGTACTGCAATCTATATTGCATTCACCTTCTCATTGCATAGAGAAATAACCTTTTATTTACATTACCAATAATTATTTAATTTAAAGGAACTGTTTATTTGTACTTTTATAAATCGTTATGTTAGACACAGTCTACAAAATATATTTCACTTTATTTTAACTTGTTTTTAAGTAAAATAAGTAAATTAACAAAAGCGCACTTCTCTATTAAATCAAACGAACAAATTAGGAAATATTCAAATATTTTGTTAGTTTTTTTAAGCGACTGCAGATCCTACTGCTCCGCATTTACCCCCTCCTGGGCCATGGTCAGGTGGTGATCGAAGATCTTGGGATGCTGGTTGAGCAGCTTTGAGGCGAACTGCACGATCTGCTCGAAGGTGAACTCCGCCTTGGCTCGCGGTCCCCAAAGGAAGAAGGTCTTGGGGTCGTCGTAGGCGCTCAGTTGGGAGCGCTCCCGCTTAAGGTACTGCTGCTTCACGAATGTCTCGTCGATCTGCTTGCGCGGATTGGCGCCAAAATAGCCGTGCTCCTCGTCCTGGATATTTAGCATCTCCAACATGCCGTACAGCTTCGTGTCCTCGATGCGGTTGCCGCGCAGGAAGATGTACATGAGGATAATGTACAGCAGCGTGAACTGGGGTCGTTGTGCCGGAGTCAGCTCGTGAATGGAGGCCACCGGCTCCTCCGCAATGCAAATGAACGTCTTGGATGCCGCATCCAGCGGGGTAAGCAAAATTCCGAAACGCTTGGCCAGCAATTCAGCTACCAGCGGCAGACGCTTCTTCAGCTCGTTCCGGTCGCCAGCCGCCGGCACCAAATCCTTGTCCTTGATGGGAATCTTCTGGGCTGTGTGATCGAGGATGTACGCTAAAATGCCGCGAACCTTGTCGTCCACCTCTCGAATTGGTTGTTGTGTTGCCTGGGAATGACTGACATTCTGGCTTCTTGCTGCACGGGAAGTGCTGGCCATATTCGTATTCTTTAATATTCTTTTAATAGCTTTAAATGGTCTTAGTTTTAAAATAATTCGAAATTCGACTTAAATATTGCTCAAATCAAAAAACGAAGTTTTCAACACTATTAAAACGATAGAGATGAAACATAAACGATAACGTGGTGGGTGTATTCGCTAAAAGTGGAGGGTGTCACCGCTACATATTAATAAAATCGATATTTTTCAACATTCGTTAATCGAATTGGCGCCAATTCAAAATCAACAATTTGATTTGGTACTTACAATCGTCAGTTATTCGGTATTAAAATACCAGTACCAAATAACTTAATTTTTCAAAATGAGAATTGCTATTATTAGATCAATTGCACATTAAGCTTGTCCTATTTTTATTATTTCGCATTTGATGGCGTCTTTTATGCCTTTTCAAGTGCAAATGGCCACTCAATGAGCTCGTTTAAACGCACAAACTGGGCCAAGAGCAGCTGAAGTGTCGTCTTCAGTGGATTAGTATTGATTGATTTCCTTGCGCTGGCGGCCCTTTCTTTTCAGACATTCAGTACAATTTCTGCGCCGAGTCGAAAAGTTCGTAAATTTAATATTCTACTATTTATTGAGCAGCTCAGCAGTCAAAGCAATTTTACATATAAATTGGTAGGAGCCTCAAGAGGTGATGTGTTTTTAATTAAAATGGAAAAATCGCCGCGACGTGAAGCAGCAGGAAGCAAACAACTTTCAAAACTAAATGCGAATGACATGCACGGTCAACATTCCCCACGGAGACTCAAAATAAACAGAGACCGGGCCAAACAAAACGAAATGGAAATGCATTTTGTGCAGACACACGCGCAGGAGTGCACTTCCAGACGTTGGAGAATTACATGGCCAAACATATTTTATTGCCTTGAAATGTGTGTTTTAGGTGGCTGCGGTGAAAACTAGTTACCTGCGTCTGCGCAAAGTGCTCGAGCCATAGGTGATAAACGTACAGGCGGAAGGATGACAAAAGTTGACTGGCCAGGCGGCAAGCTTTAATTGATTTGCCATTGTTCCGGCCTAAACAAAAGCCGAATATCAGAGTTCAGAAATTTATGAGAGCCTTTTGTTGTTCCGAAATGGATATCCGCCGCCTTCTGCACTCCTTTCTGCCCGACCAGTGACTCTAATAGCCCCAGAATTTGCATGCCAACAAGTGAAATGTCTCGAAATTCGCAGAAACCGCGAGTGAGTGAGTCAACAAAACGCATTGTCAACGCCTCGACTTTGACTTTCTACACACAGGCAAACGGTTTTGCTTTCAAAATCAGCATTGTAACGTGGAGTTTGTCAACTCCATCCCTAACTTTTTTATGGCCAGCTAATTGTAGCCAGACGGAGTCGGAGAAATGTTTCATTTACCAAAAAGAAAGTCAAGGTCTTTGCTGAGCGACGTGAGCGGCGAACTTGCTTTGCAACTTCGGCGTTTAGGGGCCATAAAAAATTAGCAAATGACATGAGCATGCCATTTAGAATTTTCATGATAAACAAAAACCCATGACCAGCCAATAGAGTAGCGACAACGGGTTTTTCTGCTCACCGTGGTGGCAAAAACTATTAATAAATTAATAACAGAATCACAAGAGAAGGCAGCAAAAAAAAATGTGTGCACAAAAAAGAAAGCCAACCAAGGAATGTGGAGAGACCAATGCGCTATAAGATTTGGGTTTATTGGTTATCGAATAAATTCCAGATGTTGATATAATATCAGCAACCAACAATATTGCTGATATTTAATATATCATATATATATAATATATTTAAAAAAAATATTTATAAATGCTCATTAAATGTATATCTCTAAATATTTTATTTAAGAATATAAGATTCATATTTAAAGTATTTATTCATATGTTTTATAATATTTTATATATTTTTTATTCTTTTAATCACAAAAAGAGGTTACAAAATCAATCAAAGAGCCCTCATATTTATAGAAACCACCCAAGTTTATTACCTCATACTAACAGTTCCTGATTTGTATACATTTTTGCTGTCCCGCATACTTTTTTTTCTGTGTAGCTGGTTTAACAAATATTTAATTTATTTCTTAGCAAATTTAGTTGTTACAACCTCTTTTAGTGAACTGATAACCCCGATTTCGGTTGTGCTGGAACGGAATCGAGAATATGGCAACAAAAGCCGGCTATTGTTGATTCAGTCAAGTTGCGTGCTGTTCTTAAAAGTGGACTGCCTTCAGAGCGAGCGGTTTGGCATTTTTGTTTAACAGCTGCCGCTCGTGGTCGATCTGGCCGATCGCCTTTAACTCGGGACCGGCAATTCGATTAGATTATGATTTGCGCCTCTCTCAGAACGACCAGTTAT
Organism: Drosophila takahashii; assembly: GCF_030179915.1. Classification (NCBI taxonomy): domain Eukaryota; kingdom Metazoa; phylum Arthropoda; class Insecta; order Diptera; family Drosophilidae; genus Drosophila; species Drosophila takahashii. The sequence goes on from NC_091681.1 coordinate 11,456,143, forward strand.
CCGTTAAATGTCAATGGGACTCGAGCTCACAATTAAGAACTTGGCAATAATAGTGGTTAGCTATCTTGCCGCTAAAGTTCAGTTCTCGAACAAAAGACTTGGACAACAAACTTGTTCAGCAGATGTCGCCGACTGCTTAATTAAGAGGTCAAATTGGTACACCCAGGCCATGGCCCAAAATAAAGCTGCTTTTCGACCTTTAACAGTTAATAAATTTCGATCCAAACTAGACGCCAGCCCCTGATAATCAAATTAAACGCTTATCAGTCAGTTAGCCAAACGGCTGCAACAATCGTCGCAATTAAAGTCAGACAAATGAGCAGTGACTCGACTTCACTTGGGGGCCAAGTTCACTCGTGCATGCCTAATCGCGTATACGCACCGTGTGACGACATCGAACTGCGGGGGACTTTAATAAATGGTTTGCATTTGTATAAAGTTAACTGATGGCTAAGCGGATCTAAAGTTTATGAGGTTTTATATTGCTCAATGAACGTTGCTTTTGTGCCTTCTAACATTCCTTCAAGAGCAACAGGATTCCACCGATCGGAAGAGAAACAATTCATTATCATATCTGAATTACTAAGCTGCATTCGTTTCTATTTGAATAATATATTCGCAAATAAATATTTTTCAAGGTCGATGTATATTTGTTTGTTTGCACCTTTCTGGGTCTTCAACTTGATCTTTTCGCTGCCTTTAAGTTTCGCCTTCGTGTGTTTTTATTGCTCTCAAGATTCACAATCTCTCATTCGGCCGGCCATTCTAAATGGTTTATTAATTTTATAGCCCGTTTTTCGATGACTTTGAAGTGGCCAGCATATCTCAAATTCACGAACAAAACCCACATCACCTTAACGTTTGTATAAGCATTTAATAATTATTAATTATATCAAAATAGCCATGCCGTTTTGTAAACAATTAAGCGTTAAATTCAGTGTCTGAGGCCGGACAAGTTGGTCAAAATTAATGGCGTTTCGGCTGACGCTTGAAAAATGCCCATCTAATGAGTCATTTAAGGCACTTAAAAAATACGCGTAATTCTCCACGCCAGCCAAATGCTAAATAGTTCGTACGGTATCCGGCACGGTCTTAAAGTTAATAAAATGTCAATTAGGTTTTTCTGGAACACACGATGTTGGTGACGTTTTCGCCTTGTGAAGGTCGATCAACAGCTTTTTAGCAACCGTATCACATGAGCCGAAATGTGAATCACATTTTCGCATTTTGTATGCAGTCGACGACTTTGTCGCAACAGCCTTGAGCTCCATGCAATTTGCATGAGAGAGTGCCAAAAAACAACAATAACCAATAAATAGTTGCATAAATCGCGGCCGGCTTCCTGTGTGAAAAACTTTCACAAGCCATTTGCCAAAAGGCACAAATTTATTATAATTATTATTGAGCTTGGTGTCATGTTATACATGCATCAATTTAATGGCTTTTGCTACGCCGAAAAACAGTGGTTGCCTAAGTCGAACGATCGTGAGAAGATCTGCAGTCCGAAGTCATGGTCATGGTCAGGTGGGGCTGATTGACTGGCCAGTGTGTCAACGACTCGGTTTATTTCAAAGTTTATTTCTCGTTGAATTTATACATTCCAACGATAGAATTCTTATCATTAAAAATGATTTATGTGCCACAAAAAAGGTGTTAATTCTGGAACCAAAAGTAAGCGACTGACTGGGAATATTTAAAATAATTGGCTATCAATAATTATGGAATTATAATTCAGTCGATGTTAAACAAGTTCTGTTAATTTATAAATTAGCCGGGTTTTTTTTTAAGATGATTTATTTAAATATTCTTCTTACGCAAGACTAAAATATACTCTTTATAAATTAAAGATCTCTAAAGATCTCTCATGGAATGCATTTAAAATCTATAATAACTTTTGCTCATCCCTGAAACAAAAACCCAAAATTCCTTGAAATATTATAAATCCTTATTGAATAGAAGTTTTTGTTTGTAATAAAATAAGACTAACACAGTTAAGCTACTTATTTGATCACTAATTTCAATTTATGTTTTTTTAAACAAAAGTCGTAATTTGTTCATAAAACTTCTGAAGCGAACCGAAGGTCAAAAAATAAATTTACTGTCGCAAAGAATTCCCAGGGAAACCTTTTGAGTCACGAGTCGAATATTCAAAGAAATTCTGTTAAGCCAATTTAAATCCCGGCAGAGAAGATTATGCAGCACATATGATGTCATGTCTTCGAAATGAAGTTTCGGTTATTTTTGAGCTTGAGCTTGGGTTTTGTTTTCTGGTTGTTTATCAGCATCTGGGTATCGGTTCGGCAGGCGCAGCGGCCTTTTTGAACGCATTTCATTAGCGGCCATATAGGTATGTATATGCATACCTATGTGCTTATGTGCAGGCTTTGGGTATATTATATGGGTATAGTTGTCTGAGCGGTGTCTGCACTCGCAACCGGTGTGGCTGTCTTCGCACCGGCTTGCCTTTTGTTTGCTTTGTATATATAAAACATATAGCCGTATATATCTCTCCGTCGGCCCAAACGAGTCTGCATTTAAATGCATTTTGTGTATATATTACACGCTGCATGTGCATGTGGATTTGTTTTACTTTTACTTTCATATGCAACTGGTTGCTGGCTGCTAAAATGGGGAAGTGCTGCACGAGTGTGGGCTTTGTTTTTCTCAGTGTGCGCGTTGTTTTTGTCGCAGTCCCCGGCTGCAATGAAAACGGTTTGTAAAGTGATTGTCAATCATTTTTTTTGGCATGTCGCCCAACCGCTTTGACAATAAACGGCAGCAGCCCCAGCAACAACACCACAATGGCAGCTGCTACACATTTTTTAGGTTTGGGCCACGTTCGTTGGCCATACGATTTGCACTTGTGTTGGCTCAATTAAACCACTTTAATGTTTATATCTTGCGAAATATTAATAGTAAAAAAATAAAAGGTTACCAAGTTGTGTATTTTATGTTATTTAAATTTATTTATTTAATTTTTCAGAAAAGAATTTTTACTACCACTCGCTGATGAGGAAATTCTAGTCCAATGCTATTGGATAAATAAATCCGATTAAATCCAATTAATAACAAACTGAAGATTTCAGACTGCACACCTTTCAAATAAATAAATCTTGGAAGCTCGAACACCACTTATATTCCGTTTATTTATCGCCTTCTCCGCCTTGATTTATTTGACTTTAATCATCCAATAATAAACAATCAAATTTAGACCAAACAAAGAAACCCGAAAATAAGTAAAAAATATTGACGTAATATTTGGCTTCCGAGCAAAGCAAATTGGTTAAATGCTTTTAGTGAACAAATAAGGAAAACTAAGCCAATTTAAAGCGCACCGACTTTGTTTCTTTTATTTCGGTCTCGGTGGCTTTTGAAACAGACTCGAATCGAGATTAACTTGAAAGAGATTTCGGCTGGTTTCGTGGCCTTAGTTTGGCCAACTCTCTTTTAGTTTTATCATGAAATGTTCATGTGTAACGCGAATGAAGACATTACCAACAAAAAGCAAGTGGAAAAACGAACTGCGAAAACTTGGCCCCTCGCATATAACCATGCGATGGCATTCGAAAACTTCATTTTTCGCGTTTTTATATAATGTGGAAATGGCTTTTGGATTTGTATTTCATTTGGCATTTTCGCTAATTTCGAATTTAATTTCGAGTTTCTATGTAGATTGTACTCTTAATTAAGCCTATTATTATTGAACAACTTTCGCTGCTCTTCGTCTCCTATCACATTGCATGCGATTGGGTAAAACAAATCACATAGGTATCAGGTTTACCAGGTCCAATGACGGAGGGAAGTGGGTGCTTGTGTCTGAGGCCATTTAAGATAGGAAATTATCTATCAGTCGTTATCTTTGTGGAAGTCCCCTTGAAAGTTGGTAATTGACCATTAGATGTGAATGCTATTTAGCATCTTATCTTGTCATTTAAAAGTCATTAGGCCGAAGTGCATCCTAGAAATATTTTTTTACAGTCCAAAACTCGCAAAATTTACTGCATAAAAATAAAGTAACCGTTGAGTCCCAACAGGCATTGTTTCTCCTTTAGGAAACCTAAAAATTGCTCCATTCAAAAACCGAGTGCATAAACTAAAGTTGCATTATTATTATTATCTTTCAATGTTTTTCTTGTATTTTATTCTTCGGCAGTAGCAGCCTCTCAATGACAGTGCGATAAGCCCAAGGAAAAACAAAGGGAGACAATGCAACTTCGGCAGTGTTTGTGCAACACCAAAAAGCGCATTTCTGCATATTCTTTTATGTTTGTACTATAATATATGCAACCACAAGAGCAGCCACAATAACAAAGAAACTCTGTGCACATTTTATACTTTTTGACGTCTGCGAGTCGCGTTGAGTTGGATTTGATTTGAGTGGTGCGAGTTCTTTGAACACACATTTCCTCTTACTGACGGTTGGCCAACTAATGCCATTGATGTGTGATGACGGTTTTTGGGTGCGTCTCCAATCCCAAAAGGTGGATTGATATTTGCATCGATGGCATTTGATGGCGGCTGATCAGTGGATTTAATATTTGGGGGAGCAGCTCCGCAGATAAAGCCTTGGGAATGCCTGTTATGTGGGTCCGCTTATAGAAATTGGAATTTCCTGTAGTGTCTGGTTTATTTTGTGTTCCCATTCGCAACTTTAATATTTTATTAGCCATACTCGAGCTGTATTCTGTTTATTCATAATTTAAAATATTACTAATTTTTTACTTCATTTTTTAATTTTGGCTTATAATTAAATTATTTTTAGGTACACCCAAAATAATATTAATATCGTGTAGTTTCATTTCTATGCCGAAAGCTTAAATCACTATGGACGGCAGTCCATGTAGTGACGAAGCGCACCAGGAGAGTGTGTTTAATACTTTTGAAAGTAATCATTTAATTCTCGTCCTATTGATGCAGATTAGACACTCATTAGTGTAGAATTTATGTAACAATAGTTTCGTTTCTAGACTATTTTTTTGGATGTAGATGATACTTATATTGTACATATGTTGATTTCTGAATAAATAAAGTCCAATATACCCATTTTATAGAGTGATTGTTGTTATCACTCTTTTGAAATAGAAGACAATTTCTTTTAAAATTTAATCAAAGTTACGGTTATAAAGTGAGAAGGGATAAATCTCTTAATACTTCTGTACCCCAAGCATCCCTGACTCATAAGCGCTTTGCATTCATGGAGATGCATGGGCACTAATCCTATTCGACTTTAGAGCTCTTTCAGCAAGTTGGACAAAGAAGTAGAAGAAGAAAGAAACCCAAACCGTAGGCGTAATCGGAACAATGAATGCCAACTCGGCTTGTCTTGGGTTTTTCAATGGGATTGAGTTTTTCGCCAGCCAATTGGACAGTTCAAATAGTTCGCTGAGTTCACTTGTCAAGGAATTGACTATTGCAGTTGCCTTGCCAAAAAGAAAAAACCCAGTCTTGTGTATGCATCACGGTCGTCTTGTTTCGGATCCGACGACTTCTAGAGAGGGCCTTACGAACACCCACACGTCCAGATACAGATACGGATACAGGTACAGAAAGAGAAACAGAAACAGAAACAGCCTAGACACACCTGAGTGTGGGTGAGAGCGAGCGTTCAACCAGGGTAAAGGGTATTATGTATTCCGTCTCTGGCTCTCTCACCTGTTGAGCCCAGCTGACGGGGGAGAACGAGCCGAGCCATAGTCAACACAGTTGGCCGGAGAGTGGAGGAGAGGAAACCAGTTACCTGTTGGCCGCCTGCAGACCGTGGTGAGTTGGCAGCGCTTCCAGCCAAGATCCATGCCTTAATGCCGCCGGAGAGATCAGTTGGTGGTCGTGATTGAGACGGAGCGGTTGCGATCCGTGTGCGATCGCATTATTTTCCGAGAACATACCCCGCGCTGCCTGCCCACAAACGTGGCCAGATAAGAGAAGATACTACCTTTTCTCGCCGGGTTGGTGCTAATCTTCGTTTTTAGTGTACCCCTGTGTGTGTGATTTATGCAAATCTTTGCTTTCTTATTGAACAAACACAAGATCTGGAAGTGAAATATACAATATACAGCCAAACAGTCGAACCGAAAGAAAAGAGAACCACGAGCGAAAACATTCCGTTGAAAATACCAAAAACAAGTTTTCTCCCTCCACCTCCGAAACGCTTTATTCGTTGTTTGCTTTCTGCCATTTGCCATTTCTACATAAAAGGAGTGAGAGTGAAATGTGAAATGTCAGTGCAAATAGCCACCAACTTTTACAATGACATCACTGGTTACTAACTAAAGCAAATATTAATGTTTGCCAACAGACATAGAATAAACATAGCCGCCTGCAGTCTAATTGCCTTCGAGCTAACTTGGCCAAAAAGGCTTTGGAGCGCATTCTGCGGTCTGCAGCCGTTTTCAGTTGCAGTTTCTGCTGCTGCCGTAGGAACCGGTTCAAATATTTTCGCTATCGCAATTTGGGTCTAAGGTTTTTGTTGCTGTCGTTGCATTATAGCGCATTGCATGAGCATCGACTGCCTTGCATACACATAGTAGATCTCTTTCCTAGAGCCCAATTTGTTGGCTTTGTTTTTGGCATGCTGGTTTATTTGCCTAGTTTCTTATTTGAATGGTGAGAAGCAAACATAGTGCTGGTGGAGCCAAAAAAATGAAAGATATTTATTAGATGCTCTTGGACTAGGCTTTAGAGTTGTAAATCTAAATTAAATATGCTAAATACGATTTTCATATCGTAAATCTACACAGGTTTCTAAATGTGTGGGGATATTCAAAATTCATAGAAATCTGGTGAAACAAAAGACTTGGGAAACGAACTCTTTTGAGTGCTGACATTGAAGGAGCTATACTTTCACACTAAAAATGGCAATAATAAAAATGTGTGATGTAAGAAATATTTTAGTATTCAGGGCAGCAATCTTGAATATATTTAACAAGCTTTCAGAGATTGGTGAGGTTTTTAAATCGTTGAGTAACATAAACCGTCTCAGAACTTAGAAATTCCCCCAAAAAAGATTTATTGAGAAATAAGTAAATATTACAGCCGATAAATTTTCCATATATCCGACTTAATACGTATAAGCAACTTTCCCAGTAATTCGCTGTGTGATCTAACAAATCACTCAACAAATCGGCTGACAAAATATAGACACTTGACACTTGAGAGATCGTTATTCAACCGACTTTCAACGGAAATGACAGCATTTGGGGTTACCAAACCGAACCAATGACAAATAACAGAAACCGCTGCCGACAAATGTCGTGTGAACTTAAATAGCAAAAGAAAATCCCAAAACTTAAAAGAGAAAACTAAATAATAACTAGTGAACAAAAGTCAGTAATGAGTTATCGAGACCTTTCGACGATTTGAAAGTACATGTAATTTATTTAATTCCATATTTATAGAAGATTACTATAAATTAACAATAACAAGTGCAAACGTGTGAGAAAAAATCAAAGAGGAAAAAACCCAAAAAAAGGGAGAAAAATTAACCAAAATGCAAACGTGTAGAAGAAGAAAAGCCTCAGGCGACTCGGCCACAATCATGTGGAGTAAAATGTGCCTGGCCGCTCTCTGCGGATTACTGCTGCTTGGCATTCAAATTGAGCAAGCGGCGTCTGCGCCTGCAGGCGAGGATGCAGCGGCCACAACGATGCCACCTTTGGATACCACAACAGATGCCCCAGACGCTGCAGCAGCCACCACAACACCAGCAACTCCGTCCACAATTGCCGTAGAACAAAGCAGCAACATCAGCAGCATAACAACCGAGGCAGCGGATGGTTCAACGACTTCCACTTCCACGACGACAACAACTGAGGCGGCCAACAAATCGAATGCGGCCGAAACTGGTGAGTCTCTAAAGCCCAAGTCAAAGCCAAAAGCCATGAAAATTATAGATGCCGCTTAAACGCGACGACGCTCGACTAGATGAGGCATCTCATCCCGATCTCCGGCCAGACACTTTAATCTCACCTTCTGGGCCGTAATCAAATCTCGTTCTCTGAGCCACCAATTAACGCCGCGCCGGTGCGTGACTTCTGGTCCGCCCTTTTTACCCATTTCGTTTCGATCTGTAAGCCATTTCTTCATAATTATTTTCCGATTCGGTTAAATGGAGCGAACAAGAGAAATTTTTTGTCTATTAATGGGTGGAAGAATATTTGGAGATATGAGCGGTTTCCTGTTGAATTACTTAGTTAATTGAGCGGCATATCAAAGTGAAAAGATAAAAATTGTTCAGCCAGAAGCTAAATCTTAAAGCTTTCTCAGGAAAATATTCATATAGCATTTTAATGAGGCAAAGTTCATTTTAATTGATTTTTAATACACAAGTTTTATTAAGTAATGAAAAATATAAAAACATTTTTTTAATATTATTATTATTATTATTTATGTAATTATATTATTTAATACACGTTTAATTTAAAAATATTATTTAAAATTAAAAACATTTATATTTTCATTATTCATTTCAAATATTTTTGCGAGTGAACTAAAATGAATTCCTCAAGCACAAATATTTAAAGTAACGAGAAACTGGATAGAACATTCCAACATGTTTCGGTTCATCTGAGATAGAATGATGAACTTTCATAAACGTATTTTTTCAATAAACTTTTTTAGTGAAAAAGTGAAAGGCTCCATTGTTCGGCGTTTTGTCAAAGCCAATCAAGTTTCGGAAAATAGGTTGCTAGTTTAATTGCCGAGTTCTTGGCTGTAACAGTTTTATAATTATCTTGAACGTTGTTTTAGGTTTAATGTCAGTTACACATAAAAATCTTTTTGTTGCAAGCATGCTTGTAAAAGCATCAATTCGTTTTTCATTGTTTTGATACTCCCTCATCTTGGTTCATGGATGACTCGATAAAATGAGCCCTAGCAGGCCACACACAGGGTAGATCGATTCAACATAGGCTGTTGCTATCGAAAATGGGAATGTATTGTTATAAAGGGGACTGGCCTTTTTCTGGTTGCTCTAAATGCCACGAGGAAGTTAATGAGATTTAACAACAAACATTGGGGCAATGGTACGGTAAGCCTTCACAAATTACTCAATTTAAATGCAAAGCAGCCAACAGTCATGACTCATGCCCTTAACCTACGTACCATAAGCCACTTTTGGGTTGGCTTCGGGTAATTTTGGGTGTCGGCATTTGTACACCAACATGGAATGTCTTTTCGCGGGGGCTAATTAAATAAATATGTACCTAGGAAATTAGCTAGAAAAGATAAATAGCAATTAGTCATTGACAGATTTGATAAATGAAACACCTACAAACTTGGGGAAGACACCGCACCTGATTAGATTTAAAAGTGGGCATTTCAAGTGATGCAAACTCTTAATTTATTTGGCGTTGAGTGGGTAGCTAGCGGATTGGGGATTTAGATTATATAATTAAAACAAATACATATATTTACAAATCAGTTATTGGGCAAGACTTAAGACAGTTGATTAACTGGTTTTGTGATATAGTTGCAGCAACTGAGACAACTACTCAATCTAACTATAAACTGTCAATAGATTTACAAATATAGAAACAACACTGGTCAACAGATATTTTTAATGACCAACAAAAAAAAATATAAAAAGTCACTTGATATTTAATTTTTGTTTTCTTTAATGAAATTCCATATAATTTAAGGCCCGGTGTTTTCGGAATCTCCCGCTATTATCGACCTTTTTACAGCTCGGCAGGCAACTTGCTTTGTGGAAAATCCCAAAGCCAAAGAAACATTCAGAGGCCAGCAAATTGTTTACAAGCCGCGGAAAAAATTCAACAAAGTAACACTAATGAGTTGGAAAATTGCACACCACAGCTGGCTGTAGTTGTACTTGAAAGTCGAGTACATAAATCATTTATGTTAATTTTCCATTTTGCGGTCCCATTTGAGTGCTAAATTATGGCCTTGATATAACGGCGGTACAAAAAATGCAGACAAAATCCTATTGAGCAATTTTCAATGCGTTGGCATTGCAAGTCAGGGACTGCACTCAAAATGGCTTGCCAAAAATAAATAAATTTATTTATAGGCAGGTACGAGGTCCCCTGTACAATAATACGTATCACGAAATTTATAAAATTCAATAATGTGTATAAGGTCCGAGGTAACGACCTCAATCGACAGGCCAACTTGTCTTCGGTTCACTTTCTTCAAGGGAAAATGTACGGCGAATAAAAAATAAATAAAAATGAAAAGTGCTGAGTGACCTGTTATTATCTGGACTTGTCGATTGTTTATTATTTTTACAAATCATAGCAAAGTGAAATCTACATACACTCAAAATAAATTTAACCCTAAATTTTAGAAAATCGCCCTAAAAATTTCTTTTTTCTAAATACAAGAAAGTTATTTCTAAATCTAAGGAAATTTTTCTTAAGTCAAGAAAGTTTTTCTCAAATCTAGGAAGTTTTTCTTAAATGTAGAAAATGGTTACCATGAACTAAAATCACCCTAAAATCTAGAAAAAATTTCCTAAACTTTAGAAATTATTTTCTGAAAAATAGAAAGGCAAACGAAAATAATAAAATATTTTGGCAACACCTTTTCTAAAAATTAGTGCCCTAACCCTAAAATGAAACCAACCATAAATAATAGAAACATTTTCTAAAAAGTAGAAATTTTTTCTAAAAAATAGAAATATTTGTTTTCACATGCTCTGGCACACCAAAATGTTCAATGCCAGAACTTGTCAACTGCCGGCCGGCTGTACCCGTGGCGCAGACGGTTAAAGCACTTGGTTAGCAATCGAATCGACGCGGGTTCGAGTCCCAGAGCAAATTTTTTTTACCTTTTTTTTTAATTTTTTTTTTTTAATGTTATTTTATTTTTCTTTTTATTTATTTTTTTACTTTTTTTATTCCTTTTTTTATTGATGGCAAGCGGTAAACTGAAAATAATTAGGTTTATATTCAGCTATTTACTATATACTACACATAATATAAATTGCGTTAGCATAAATATATACATATGTATATACGTATGTAAATAAGTAAAACGCGAATGGTCAAAATTATGCAATTAGTATTCAAATGTGTTGTCCGCTTCACCCTTTACATACAATGCTCGGTTTGCCACAACAAATTTATGTGCTACAATGGCCCAGTATGTAGGCCGTTCGCCCCTCGCGCGGGAGACCCGGGTTCGATTCTCACGACGGACAAGTAAAAATTGTAAGTTTTTTTCATGAAGATAAAATATTAACTAATCATAATTTATACATTCCCCCATTCCCCCGCAGTCCCGTAGTCCACATTTACAACCACATTTGGCTTTGGTTACATAAGAAATCCAAGTGCAAATACATAATAATAAATACATAACCTTTAACATTCACAATATACGAGACACACAACGCCTGCATATGTACATAGGGAGGAGTACATAATATAAACGTATATACAAAAAAAATCATGATTGAACATGTTTTTTTGTTTTGTTTTTAATTTCTAATTTTTAGGAAAATTTACTACTTTTTAGAAATTTTTGCCCTTAAATTTAGTAAAATTACCCTAAAATTTAGAAATATGACGTCAAAAAAAATCAGAAATATAGAAAAATGTGACCCTAAAATTTAGGGCTAGCTTGTCTTGAAGACAAAAGTAGGGCGATTTCCTTGACTTTAGGGTTAATTTTATTTTGAGTGTATTTCTGGCACGATTTTCGTGATTTTTGGTATTGGAAACAATCCAAATCATTTGAACTATGAGAAGATGGTGGGCTTTCGGATGACAAGTTAACATTTATGCGAAAACATTAAGTTTTGCTGAACGGAATACACTCAAGTCAGAGGTACAATCTCAAGTTTGTGGCTTAAGTCTTTTGTATGCTGAGCCCATGTGAGTTTCTTCTTGTTTATTTATATGGCTGTTGTTTTTCTGTTTCTTATTTATTCGCCCGCGTAACTGAGAATTTCTGCAGAAAAAGGCAGGCAGACAAGACTTTTGTTTTCTCGAACTTTTCAAGGATACCCATCTCAGCAGCGTGTGAGAAATATTTCTGTGGAGGGTGTGGCCATTCGGTGCGTGATTTCTGACTTGAACTGCTGTACCTTTCGCTTTGGGGTTCATGCTCGATTAGCTGGCGAATTTCATGCGACCGCTATAATGAACCGATAAGTAAAAGTAGCTTAAAAAAGGCTTTTCAACCGGCTAGCTCGAAAAATACGTTAAGTGTTATGTGTGGAGTGACAAATACAGCAACAGCAACAACGACAACAGCACAACGTGATTGTTAATTGTCTGCCGTTAGCCGGTGGGCTTTTTGTTGCTGCCATTATTATTATGGTTTTGTACACTGACACTCAACACAGCATCCAGCGGGTTTTGCGAGAGGGACGCGTGAAAGTGCAGACAGAGACAATTAACATTTTGGCCGTAAATATAGCTTTATAGATGTTTCGAGCTCAAGTGTCGAAAAAATCACTTTTGTGCTTTGAACTTCGAGTGGGTTTTCCGCGACGGATTTGTGGGCTTTCTCCGCAAACCGAACACTCCACAGCCTCCCGGTGAACAGAACCAAACGGGTTAGGCAAGTGAAAACCCGGCCTGGCCTCAGTCTGAACTCAATCCTATTTATGTCAGGGGCGCTAATCAAAATACAGGCGAAAATTCAGTTCATTTGTAACTCGTTTGAAAATATGCATTAAGCAATGGCATCAATTCCACTTACAGTATCATGCAATTCCCTCCCTGGTCTAGACATGCGTTGGCTGGCTTGCATTTTTTCAATTAGATAATTTTCATATATCTTTTTCTCACATATGTATGAGTACTTTTATGTGAGCAGTGAGAAAAAAGTAGCACAGAAAGGCTGTGTGCGGCTAATTAATGCATTTTAATTGCAAATACTTAGTGGCCGAGCGAGTGTGTTGAGTGTGCTGGGGCAATTATCTGTGTCATTGAACGGTGCCGAGAGCGAGAGAACGTGGACAGGAAACCCGAGCTTAGAGCGGGAGCCTCAAATAGAAGAATGGAAATTAATTTAATTACATGTTATGAATAATTTCTACTGTTATTCGAGCTAAAATATTAGTAAAGGGGAGTAATAGCTGTTATCCAATTACTTTGCATGGCCACAAAGATGCGGAAGTGTTGAATTCTATTTGTTTATTTTCATTTGCAGAAAGAACACTATTTCTAACATGCTTGCATAAAGATTTATGGAATTAATGGTTTTTGATTAACAATTAATTTTCGATGCTAATAAGACAAATCGATTTAATCATTTGATTTGTCAACAGTATATATTTAAATTTCTAATTTCCAAAAGTATAAGGGCGAAGACTAATATTAAATATTTAAATCTATATTTATCACTATTATTTATTTAAATTACAAAAACTTTTTTACTCTTTTATCTTAAATTATTTTTAATAAACTTTTTGATTTATCTACATCTAACGTTAGTTTATAGTATCTCTTTAGCTTATTTCTGATTACATACCGATCTGTGTTTTCGTTCGCTTTGCCATTCGATTGACCTTCAATTTTCAACGCACTTTGGCACTATTTAGAAGTAAGCTAGTCAGCGGTACAAATTCCACACACTCTGCTGGCTTCAATTCCAATCCAAACTCCACTTCCAATTCGATTTCATGGCCGGCCAAGCAACTCGCATTCACTTGGCTAAAAGTGTGTGGTGTCATTCCATTGAGATCAGATACAGATACCACTAGAGCTGCAACTACACCAGTTAAGCGGCGTTGTGTTTAGTCATATTGTTGTTTATACTTATTTCTGCCAGAGGTCTTTGTCTCGGCTCCTTCAGCTCGAACTCTAAATGGACAATGACACGCGCTCTTGGTAGTGTTTGAAACTTGTTTGGCTTTAGCATCGGGTGAACCTCCTCCACATCCGCCACATTCCTCCCCCTTTTTAGCGGGTCAAACTGCATTTACGTTGTTGTTAGATGCACATGAACTTTCGAGGGAAAAAGGTCAGGCACTGGTTGGGAAACAATTTTGCTTTATTGCCGAACAGTTTGACTCGTCTTCCCCTTTTGCTTGTTAATGATATTGTTGTGACTGTTGTTTTTATTGTGTTGAGGAATTTTACCCTATCGGAGATGCTCTTACATACCTGACTGACCGCCGACCATTTGATTGTGTATTCCTATTCTTTTTCGGGTTCTCTCTCTCTCTGGTCTAAGCACATTTTTATGTCATTAGCCAGATAGAAAGGCAGATAAAAGGCCAAGAACTATTTGGGTTAGAAGCAAGCTCAGTTAACTGCAATTGAGATGAGTTTATGATAATGCTGTGTGGGTACTTTGTTCTTCGGTTTCCCTTCCTTCATAATGGAACTAGAAGTTTCTAAAAAAATCCGGAAACAAATTATTCTTTAAATTATCACTTTGAAGTCTTTCGGTCGACAAAAACGGTTTCTATACCATGTATAATTTCAATTCAACATGCGCGCCATTGAAAGTTAACACTTCGTTTCACAAATTTCCATACTCGTCTTTTGTGGATTATCATCTTTCTGGACAAAGGCCGAGCAATTTCATTAACATCAGCAAATTTCTAAAACAAATACAATAGGAAAAACCTTCAAACGCTGGGCTTAATTAAAACAAAAATATAATCAAAATTAACACCCAAAAAGATGCGAGTGAATTCAAATGCAGGCAACATGGTATATTGCGTAATCAATTCCAATTTGTTTATAATTCGAAACTAAAACCGGACCACAGCCAACAGCTGCATAATACGGTTGTATGTATTTTTACGAGTATATACGTATTTTGGATTCATGACACACTCTGAGGCATGACCGTTACATTGCCCAAACCCAAAAAAGGTAAAGCCTTTCCCTGCCCTTCCTTTCCTCTCTCCTCCCTTCCGATTGCTATTGCCGGTTTTATTTTTGTTGACACTTTTTGCGCATTACAAAACTCGGCCAATAGAGTGATAAAGGGGGAGGGAATGGTGACAGGTTAGTGGGGATCAGAGGCGTGGGCATGGTCATTAGGCAGGGTTCAGTTTGAAGCACCGCTTCCGGTTGGCCACGTTCAGTGCTTTCGGTACAGCATGGGACGAAATTATAAATGCGGAAATTGGAAAAATTATTTGTAAAGATATCATAAATAATTCAATTTTGTATAAGAGCTTGAGCACTTAAATTCAAAAATTAATGTTGTTTTCCAAATATATTATGTTCTATGAAAGTCCGCTCGGAATATCTTTAATATTTAAGTTGTGGAAATTTATATTTTGAGTGCACAGAAGTTTCGATAAAATTATATTTCTTTATAGTAAAGGGGTAAATCCAGTTAAGCACTCTGACCATATAAATATGATATGATGTTTAGAGTCTAAACTTTAGACACAATAGTTTTTTTATAGACGGGTTCTCCTTATATTTAGTTAGCATTATTAAAAGAGCCCCCTGAATCAAATGAATTGACCATGAAACCCTTTTCCCATTGCATTTAACGCACAAGCTATTATCAGCTCTAGATCAATGGTAACCATGCCCCCAAAGAAGAACCACTACCCCACCTAACAAAGACATCCGGTTAGCATGCAACGCTTCATGGCAGCTTGTCAATTCTAAGCTCATCACTTATGGACTCCCCTTTGCCCCGTTGCGCAACCCCTGCCCCCAAATGCGATCTCCCACTCCCCTGACGAACTGTCTGTTCATTTGTTTGTTTGCCAGAGCCGCAGAACGTGCGGCGACTTAGAAAAACCGCAAATGAGTTTGAACTACCGGACAGCAGTTTTGCATTTCTGCATAAGTGGCCTGTCCTCGGGTGATTGTTTGCGGTGCTGATGGTGGTTAGCATTTCTTGTCGCATGCATATATATCATAATCAAGCTGGCTGACCGGCTTAGCGTTGAGTCATAAACTATGCTAAACCGCCCAGTACAATTCGAGACAAAGGAACCGATGCAGATACAGAAACTCAAGTTCGTTGTCTGAGTCTTTCGTATGCAGTCGAAGAAGTTGGGGATAAAAACACAAGGAAAAAACGTACATAACGGAAAGGCAGACCACCAATCTGCCTCTATCTTTGCAGCATGTACCAGTTGGGTATATATTTATATATATATTGGCTCATACATAAATTAAAGAAGCCTGGACTCGCCTAACGAGTGCTGGTGAAAAATGAAAATCAATGACAGTAAAAGACAAATTGTGCGCCAAGTAAAAACAGGCAAAACCAAGGAGTGGGAGCCCCACAAAGGCCCTCGAAGAGTTCGCGTATTATAAACGACTAACCGTGACAGCAACCAGCCCGTCGAAGAACCAAGAACCGAGCTCCACAATGCAATAGCAACCCTACCTAGAGCTCTGGATGGAGCTGGAGGCTGGCAGCAGCAGCATAACGAACTGAAATTCAAGGTTCATGTCAGTAACCCTAAGCTCCAGTCCCGACACAACAATAAAAGCAACAGCTAAAACATAAAGCACACACATAAAGATGTTCTCTCCATATAGAAATCGGCTAGGGCCTCTTTCACCCATTCACTCTGCAGGCTAACGAACTGAGCTGAGCTCAGCTAGGTTTTATACCCTGATTTTTGAAAGGCTTAGGTATTTGAACATGATTTAATATAAAAAAAATTGGAATGGTTCATAAAAAAGTTTTTATATTAAATTTTATGGTTAAGGAATAGTATAAAAAGAAAATCTATCTACAAATGATACTTGGTGACTTCTTGAGGGTATTTCCAATTCGAAGTTGTATTTTTCAAAGAGGTTCTTAGCGCTAAATTGGCGTTCGTTGCATGCCGACTCTGACTGCAAGACTGTCTTTGACTGTCTGACTGACTGCCTGCAAGCGTCAAGTACCAAAGTAAATTTTGTTCTCTTTTTTCTTATTGGAGCGACGACAACTGTTGCGTCTGCACCAGGTACACCCAGAGAAATGTGGGACTATTTTTTAGGTAACGTATGACCTAAAAAATTTAAATAGACTAAAATTTCAGATTTAGGTAATGGGTTACCTAAAAATATTAGCATGTGGACTATGTTCCTACTTTTTAGGTAAAGCTAAAGAGATTTTTATAGGCCATCGTAACCTTCAAATTGGTCCATAAGACCTAAAATTTAGGAATAATTTAAAGTCGATTATCACTCACAACTTAATACAAATATTGGTCCCTAATATTAATAAACAAATTATTCGGTTTTTTAAGTTTAATGTTAAAAAATTTTTTAGACTTTTCTTAAAGCTAGTGATGGAAAAGTTTCAATATATAAAATCAATACCTACGTGGACTATTTTCCTACTTTTAAGGTAATAGTGCCCTATTCTAAAAATAGAATTCGCCTGAGCCCCTTGAAGCAGGCTTTGGTTTTGCCGCAGGGCCTTTAAGTAGTTCCGTAGACCAGAGGCTAGCCTATTGGACTCTCGCGCAGAAGACCCGGGATCGATTCCCACCGAGGACAAAATAAAGTGATTGTTTTTTCAGAAAGATAAAATATTTGCTTTTCCGAATAATACAATATAAGCAATTAAAATAATCAAATATGTTACTATCAATAGTAAAAATCCTAGCTTTTTTTTAAATACCTAATATTTAGGTAATTCTGACCTAAAAATCTAGTCCACTAGCCATTTTTTTAGGTAACCATTACCAGAAATAAATTCAAGACTGCGTACAAAATATAGTCCACATGGACAACATTTTAGGTAATGCATGGCCTTGGCGCGTTTTTCTGGCCATATTTCCTAAAATTTTAGGTAATTAGGCCCCTTTTTAGTCCATTTTGTTTTCTGGGTGTATCAGGAACAAGGGACTTGGGACTAGCGTCTAGGGTTAAGGGACCCGGTACCCAAGACCGCTTTAATGCCTATTACCACGCATGCATGACAGTCGCTCTCCCCCTCCACCCACACTCTTGGCTGGCATGTCTAGGCGGAGGACTTGACGGGGTAAGTGCCGTCCCCATGGGGTCGCATTTTACGGCGTTCCCGTCTCCTCTCCTAAAAATCTTCCATGAGTCAGTGATGTGTGTGCGAGGGTTATTTACCATTCCAACTGGATGATCGAGTGCTCGAGTGCGTTGAAAATTGCAGCTAAACCATTTTAAAGTTATTACCGGAATGAGACAGAGGGCAGAATTCAAATGGAAATTTTTGGAATTCTTTGACAGCCAGGGTAATCAAACATAATTATGTCCCAGCCAAAAGAATATTGATTGACTGACTTGATGTGAACTCAAAATTGAGAGATCGGGTCTTTAGGAAAATGGTTTCCCATCAATTTGGCTTCTTTTTTTAAAGAAAACTATTTCCTATTCATGTGCAGCAATTAGCAATTAAGTTCAAGTTCCCATTAATGAATTAACTCGTAATTGAATGTTCCTCTGGGGAAGAAACAATCTTGAATCTCTTGGGCATCCATGGGCGAGTCAAGTGTTTTGTGTCTGTTTTATAATAAAACAAACTTAAAGACACCTTACTAAGGTCGTCATTTATTTATGACATGAGTTTTGCGCCCCAAAACTATGCCCGAAAACAAATGTAATTATATAAGAGAGGCCAGCCAACAGAGAGAAAAGAAAATCACAAAGAACAACAAGTTGCCGGGTCTGTCTGAGCCCACAAAAGAGCTTTACAAGCCAAGCAACTCAGAAAAAGAAGCAGAAGAGCCAAGAGAAACAAGAATTATATCATAAAAGATGTTGCCTGGCTGATATTTTGGCCGGGGCTTGTCCGCCCGAGTCTTCCGAGAATGGACCGACCCATGGACGATGATTCAGCAGGCAGAAGACGCAGGCAGACGGAGCTTAATGAATACCTTGCAGATTTTGAGGAATTGATGCTGCGGAAAAAAACGAGCCGAAAACAGAAATTACGTTTCAATGATGGCGTTGCCAATGCGAACTGCGGATGGCGATGATGATGATGAGACGCGTGAGATATTTCCAATACGATTTACGTGGTTTCCGCTAGAATTGCAAAAGAATGTTGTTCGCCAGTTACCGTAAATGTGGGACAAAGCCTTAGAGTTTGTTTACCTCATCAGTGACTCAATTTAGAACGGAACCTGAAGTAATTCTTTGACCATCTTATTTGCTTACTATTTGACCCAAAAGTCTGGCTTAATCACTTCGCCAAGCTGGCCTAGTTCCCATTGCAATATTTACTTACAAACATGCCCAAAGACGTGACAAAACATAACATAGGTATAAACTTTTATCTTTCATATTATTTAATGTGTGTTGAAAAGAGTCGTAAAAACAGCATAATTTTTACCATTTGGCGCTAATAACTGCCATGTTTCGGTGTTTTATTTGAGGACCGATGGGGCACTAAAATCTATTACTGACTTTTAAAGAGCTGTTAAAAATATATCTAATCACAAACAAATCAATTCATGAGGTAATTTATTTAATAATGTTCATTCATCAGTATTTATGTCAGTATTCCATTAATTAATTTAAAATTTCTCCTATGTTTTTATTTGTTTTAATACTCGATTGAGGGTTAGTACATTCTTTTTTTAAATAATTTAAATTGAGAGTAATCCCAAAAAAACTTCCTCTTTTCGGAATTATTTTAAAAAGAAAAAATGTTTAAAACTATAAAAAAAACTCTTATCCTTGGCAGAAGGTGCGAAGTAAAAAATCGACTTCAAATTTAAGAACAGAAAAGAAAGGATGAAAGCTTTGAATTTAAGTTGTATCAAAAGCTTATAATTAAATTCTTTAAAAAATAAATAAAAATTAATTTTGTATTTTTCAGAGTTCACCACAATTTTGCCTGTTCCGAGCAGCCTGCCAGAGGATACGAGCATGCGATCGACGAGCATTGAACCCATCACCTCCACGGAACCCACGACAACGCCCCGCCAAGACACCGAGGGACCCGATCACCATCCGGTCTTCTCCAACACGGAACCAGATCAGAGCCACATTCAGCACATTCCGCTGCGGGATGAGCACGCCGAGAGCAGTGGCGGCGATGATGCCACCACCGAGATGCTGCGAGAGCAACAGCAGCACGAGCAGGATCAGCAGCAGAATGAGCTGAACCAGATCTCCAACGAGCAGGACGATGTGGTCAAGGATCTCAACAATTTCCGACATCCGGCCACACTCATAACGGCCAGCAACAGCAACAGCGAGGAGAACAGCGAAATCGAAAGTGACAAACAAGTTGAGACAACGACGGCAGCAGCAGCAACAACAACTGCGGCAACAGCAACAGGTACACCGGCAACAGGTACGCCATCAACATCCAACAGTTCGACAGAGGCCACTGTCCAGAGCGAGCGTGAAGAAGATCCCTATCATGTGCATATACTGTCCGAGAATCATGATCGCCTGGCCGAACACGAAGATTATCAAATGCTCTCGACCAGCACCGAGGAGTCGTCCACTGCAACTTCCACCAGCAGCTCCACCACCACCACTACAGAGTCGGGAATTGTGGCTGGTATTGTTGTCAGCCAGGAGAACAAGGCAACCGCTGAGCCATCAACTGCAACAGAGTCAACATCCACATCCACATCCACAACAACAGCAGCAGCTTCGACCACATCGCGAGCACGCGCCATGCATATGAATGAGCCAGAAAATGAAACGGCCACCACAATAATGCCGGACAGCGAGTCGGGACCAGTGATTAACATTGTTGAAGGACAACACATGCTGCAGCAGGAGCAGGAGGATGAGAAAGAGGAGAAGAAGGAGGAGCAAGAGGAGGTGAAGGTGGTCAAGGAGTCGGAGGCAAGCTCCACCACCGAAGCCTCAACCACCACCACCACCGAGCCATCGCCATTCGTAGCCTTCGCCGGCGAGGGTCGTTCGGCGGGTGGCGGCGATGATGTGGAGCTGTTCCTGCACCACAATGCCAGTACCCACGAGCAGATCATGGATCTCAGCGATGTCAACATGGACGGGGATCAGAACGAGAGCTTGATCACCAGCAGCACCACCACTAGCACCACCACATCCACCACAACCACTGCTCAGCCGGAAACGGAAATGCCGAAAATCGTGGAGATCACCGCCAGCGGAGATACCATGCAGCGAGAATGCCTGGCCGACAACAAGAGCTATAAGGTTAGTATGCAAAAATATTTATGAAGTCCCTATTATAATACATTTCAAGTCCCAAAATCCACATAAAAAACATTTAAGTATTTAGAGTCACTAACAAAAATAATTAACAAATTTAGCACCAAAAATAAACAAAAATTGAATGAAGTAACTTTGAAAATGAATATAAATTAATACTTTTAATATTTTCCACTTTACGGATACGTTGTGAAAATAAGAATTTTTTAAGTAAGCTAATCATAAGCATACACAAACAATCAATGAGGAAGTTCATTTCGACTCAGTTGTTCAAAACCTTTGACATTTGCAACCGAATGACGTCAATAGATCTGGTTTTTATTTCCGACTCCATTTTACTGATGGCCATAACAAAAGCATTTGTTAAAATCAAGTTCGAGCGAAGTGCCAGGCTTTATGACAGCCATGATAAAATCCAAATAGAATATATGTCAGATCCTGACAAGGAGAGAAAGCGGCGGCCAACGCCTCCATTTCCCTGTCGGCCTGCCCACTTCCTGGCACGCAACTCCAATTTGCCTTGTCGTCACCTGGATTGCATAATGGCAACGAGTTTGGTGCTCATAATGAAACCGGTCAGAGTCAGCCGAGACTTCCAGTATCCACCATCCAGCATCCAACATCCAGCGCAGCTGCCTCTGCACTCCAAAAAAGCGACGAAAATATTTTTCGGTGAGCTTTTCCCGGCTGCTGCTCGCCCAAGCAGCAATTATGCAAATATTTGCGCACCTTAATATTAACAGAAAAAATGCACGAAAAAGGCAGGCTGCGGAAGAAAATTCCAAGAAATTGCTGGGCTGTGATTGATGTTGACATCGCCTCTGTGGTTGCGAATCAGCCCAGCCCAACCTCGGCGCCAATCGCCATTCCTAATATCCAGCAATCATCACAACAATGTGTCAATTGCCGGCATTTTAGATAAGTCATCAGTCAAATAAACGTATATACTTATAAATATTAGAATTATTCGCTTAAACAGACAATAATTCAGCTAATCCACAGACATCGGGCAATTTAAAATTCAATAATTTGCTACACGCCTCTATGCGTCTGTCCAAGTGTGACGTGTTCATCAAACGTTGCTCTCGGTCTCCCTGCCTCGAGTAATGGCGTCCAGTCATGTAAGCCCCATATCTTGGGCTGCATCGTCTGTCCATATACATATATTTTCAGATAGCCAGATGTGGCTGTAGCAGCGCCTGCAGCTGGCACTATTCACTGACCAACCCATTTTCTACGATGCCTGAATCTTGGTGTTGATTTTGTTTTAATTAAATGGACGTTGGGCTTTTCTTTTTCACATACTCTAACTAAAAGTGGAAAATAAGAAATGTATTACACCATTAAATAAGTACAGAATTAAAGAATTTATTTATTTTTGTTGCCCCTGGACACACTCTTTCCTTTAAATGTTGTTTAATTATTAGGTTATTTAAGAATTAGCATTATTAGGAAGAGCATTTACTCTTCGTCACTGTCCTCTCCTCATCTTTTATTTATATCGTTTTTTCTTAATCTTTTAAATTGTTTGTGTTGTAGTTTTCATAATCGAGTTTGCGGTTCGCTTCGATATGAAATAATTTTTGCTTTCACTTTTAATGAATTGTTGTCGGCGGCTGATCGGCCCTCCCCCTTCCACCGCCTCCTCCCTCCTCCTTTTTTTTTATAAATCGCCATCGATTGGCGGACACGTGCAACATGCCAAGCCGCATGCCGCAAATGTTTTTCAAGTGAGCAACCAAGTAGCTAGGAAAATAATCAAATAAATTGCACAGTTTACCAAGTTTTTTCGGTTTTCCTTTTCAGTAGTTTATTGTGCCAAAGTGGGCGTTTTGGGGAGTTTACTGTTTTTATGGACGCCAAGGCTCAAAAGTTCACAAGAATTGTGCTCATTAGGTGCCATTAAAGAAAGGGATGGAAAACATGGCCCCCGACAGATGGCCATTAAAATATTGTTGGCCAGAACAAAGAGGCGTGAATTCTTACACCTGAGAACCCATTAAACCTTTAGCCAGTGGTTAATTAAAAGAACAAAGTGAAGACAAAAGGTATTTTTCCACTTGAACAAAAGACTCTGGCCACGAACTTGCGTGGGCTCCGTCGAAATATGACATATTTGGTTATTGGAGCACCACGCACAGAGCAGGAAATCTCAGCCCACGATTTTCTTCAGTCAACAAGCTGGGTGATTGATGAGCTTCACTCCACTCACTTGTTTAGTTAGCTGTGCAAATTGACGTAATTTCTGCGCAAATAGCTTTCACACAGCGAAATGAAGGAAATGTATTTTGACAAAAAATAAAAGTGGCTCAGTAGGTCGATCTTCGGTCATTACCGGTATAAATTTGCGGTCGTTCTTGGTAATCAAATTCATGACTATTGGAGTAATTTAGGGGTCTTTTGAGATAGTGAAAGTAGTGATTATTTCTTTTGGAAGAATGGAGAAAAAGAAATAGGGAATTTTAAAGCTACAAATTGGTTTGCCTTTTTACTAACCTCATATTGACTTTCTTTGCTTATTCGAAAAGTTATTTTTCTATTTTTTCTCGAAATTTTTAAGCCAATCTCACGATAGCTGCACTTTTCCCTTAGTTCAACACCCATAATAATCATGAATACATACAAATAAAGTTTCATTTGACTCTTCAGATATAGCCAATTCTTAATTAAAATTTGTATATCGCTATAATATTGTCATATGGGGTTTAAATCGTATTGATAAGTACTTTCAGGGTTTGAAATCCAAACTGCATTTACATTTCAAAACCGTAAATATTTTGTTATTATAAAAAAGAAACTAGTTGAAAATGCTTTTTTTTTGCTACTTTTAATACATTACTTGAAATACTGTACCTACCTATATTGTAAATATATTAAACCATTTACGTCACCATAGACATAACATTACAGGTTCACAGCTTGAACTAAATAATTAAATCTTAAAAATTACTGCTAAATCTAAATAAGTTATGTCACGAATGATTTAGTGCAACGTTTATTGGGGGAAAATGAACATAAATTTAAAATTGTGGACTCTAACGGCTCACTAAAATTCACAGCACGGCGAGCTGATGGAGCGGGAGTGCGACGAGCGGTGCACCTGCAACCGCGGCGACTGGATGTGCGAGCCCAGGTGCAAGGGACTGAGCTATCCCCGCGGCAGCCAGCGCAGCATGGCCAATCCCAACTGCCGGGAGAAGATGGTGGAGGAGGACGAGTGTTGTCGGGTGATGGAATGCAGTGAGCCGCTGCTGGAGCCCACGGTGGTGGCCACTGAGGGTGCCGCACCTTCCACCGAGCGAACTGGAGAGGCTGCAGCGACCCTGCCCCCGACCGAAGATGAAGGTGAGTAGTTGGCTCGAATCTTAGAGGCAGCAGCAGATGAATTAGCTTTTTGTGCCTTTGCTGTAGTCGTAGCTTACGTATATTGCATTCCCAAATCATCACTATTTGGCTGGCCAAGCTTTCTAACATATGCCGTGTTCTCTGTGCCCTCCATAAACATGACCCATCCACGCTGCTCACGCCCATCGTTCATTGCCACACGCCACCTGCCACCACCACCCACCATCTTGCAGCCACGCCCAAGCCGCGAAGTGATTGCCACTATATGGGCGGTGTGTACAAGTTCCGGGAGCGTCTGGAGATCGGATGCGAGCAGATCTGTCACTGTGCCGAAGGAGGCGTTATGGACTGCAGGCCTCGATGCCCGGAAAGAAATCACACGCGGCTGGACAAGTGTGTGTATGTGAAGGATCCCAAGGACGTGTGCTGTCAGCTGGAGCTGTGTGACGTCACCCTGGACGATCACGAACAGCAGCCAACGCCACTGCAGAGCAACAACAACGAAGATCCCGAGGAGCCCAATCCCTATGCCTTCCAGGAGCAGGCTCGCGATGCCGGCGGTGCCAAACCCACCTGCACATTCAAGGGTTCCGAGTACGAAGTGGGCCAGCAGTTCCGCGACGGCTGCGATCAGTTGTGCATTTGCAACGAGCAGGGCATTCACTGCGCCAAGCTGGAGTGTCCCTCGAACTTTGGCCTGGATGTCCAGGATCCGCACTGCATCCGCTGGGAGCCGGTGCCGGCGGACTTCAAGCCCTCGCCGCCCAATTGCTGCCCCGAAAGCATGCGGTGCGTGGACAATGGCACGTGTACCTACCAGGGAGTTCAAATAGAGAACTGGTCCCCGGTGCCAGCCAACTTGACAGGTAAGATCGTGGCTTGATCACCTCCATGCCCATCGCCCTCGATCATGGTTTCTTTCCTACAGGCTGCGATCAGCATTGCTATTGCGAGAATGGACGCGTGGAGTGCCGGGCCGCCTGTCCGCCGGTGCCAGCTCTTCCCCCGGCCGATCTGCCCTGCCATCCGGCTCTGGCCCGCCTGCTGCCCATTCCCGATGACGAGTGCTGCAAGCACTGGTCCTGTGCCCCCCAAATCCCGAAAATCGGAGCTGCCGGTCAGGACGAGGAGGAGGAGGATGTGGAAGCCAGCTCAACCCATGCCTCGATCCCAGCCAATGGTAAATAATCATCACGCATGTCAGAGTAATCCTTTCTTCTTTCGGACCTTGCATGCCATAACCAAGAAAGTGTTTCCATCCAATCGCTTCATTCGTTTGAGCTTTGTCATTACAAGATCATTTTCAGTTTGTTTTACTTAGTTTACTTAATTGATTCGTTGCGCTTTTGCTAGCTATCTTATCTGAGCTATCCACAGCCATTTTTATCGCGCTGACATGCTATTTAATTTCGTTTTACTTTATTTTTTATTTATTTTCTACGCTCATCACAACCAATTTCAATATTGTTATTCACGCTATGCATTTTGTAAATAATCAAACTACAACAACAACAAACCAACCAACCATCCAACATGCAACCGATAACAGAAACCACAACAACGACAGCGACAACAAATATATCGACCAGTACACCTAGCAAAGTGCCCCCAATCAAGAAGGAGGAGGATAAGAAGCCTTCACCAGGTGGCGCCTTCTATCCCACCTTGGATGGCAAGCCGCCCAAGTCGATAGGCGGTCTCGGGATCTTCGAGAAGCCGGAGAAGACCGAGAAGGGCCACAAGAAGGTGCAACATCAGCATCAGCAGCAGCAACATCAGCAACAACATCAGCAACAGGAGCAGCAGCAGCACCAGAATGATGTTATCTTCGATGGCGATCGCACCGAGGAGCAGGAAGGTCCTTTGCCACCGAATGGCGGATTTGTGCCCTACGAACACCAATTCGGCCACCAACATCCGCATCAGCAACATCTGGGACCCTATGGCTTTTACAATCCCGTGAAGCCAGTGTACGAGGACTACAATCCCTATGATCCCTATATCAATCCCAATACACCGCAGGGTAAACCACAGCCCACTAGTCAGTCCGATTTGTTCAATATTCTGGGAGCTGATCAACCAGGACAACAGGGTCATCCGGCTCGGCCTGGGCCTCCAATGCATCCTGGACAAACGCAAAAGGACAATCACAACCTGGGACCGCAAGTGAGAATCGAACAGATACTGCAGCACCTGCAGCAAACTGTTCCTGGTGGACCGCCCCCACCGCCGCACCAGCAACATCCCCAACAGCAGCAACAGGCACCGCAGCAACATCCCGGTCATTATGTGCCCATTGTGCACAGTGGAGTGCCGCCACCGCCACCAGGGCATGGAATTGCCATCGTCGATGGGCAGACAGTGGCCTACGAGAGCTATCCGGTGATACCGGGTCTCGGAGTACCGCCCCACCATCCGCAGCAGCATCAGACGACCCCGCAGCAACATCTGCAGCAGACCATCCTGCCCAGCTCCAGCACCACCTCGGGCCTCTCCACGCAGGCCAGTGAGCACAGTCTGCACCAGAATCAGGACAAGCTGGCCAAACAGCAGCAGTCAGGTTGAACAAACTATTCTAGTCACCACACCCCTTAGATCTCCTCTACTCTGCTCAGCTCTTCAGCAACAACAGAAACACTGCGACAGGGCTCTACTGTACTAACTGAGACAACACCAACCAACAACACAAAAACCAACAACAGACACTCGCATACATACACACATCCATCCTATACACCCATTTAGCAAAAAAGATCATCCATCACTAACATGCTTACTGCTAATCCGCA
Source organism: Drosophila takahashii (assembly GCF_030179915.1). Classification (NCBI taxonomy): domain Eukaryota; kingdom Metazoa; phylum Arthropoda; class Insecta; order Diptera; family Drosophilidae; genus Drosophila; species Drosophila takahashii. The sequence continues at coordinate 11,483,306 of NC_091681.1, forward strand.
ACTCAAGCGATTTCCAACCGAAACTCGTTAATTAATATCCGGGCTACAAATACTAACTGAAAATAAACATTTAAGTCAGAGATGAGCAAGGGTTGATCATCGTGAGAAAAGCATGGGAATTTCCACGTTTATTTACTTTAATAATTTTCTAATGATCTTAAGGAAAGAAAATCACCAAATTATATTTTTGACGAAATAAACTGTGTATATACATAGTTGGTACATTAAAGCAAATCTTAACTAATTTTAAAAATGTATATACTTTTTTCTAAAGAAAATAAACTATTTTCGGCATATTTTATTATAAAACAACTTAATTTATTTAAAAGTAAATATCAATTGTAAATTTTAATGATCCCCAGTATTGCTCATCTCTTTTCTCACCCCCTATAAACATTAAATTAACCTTAAATCTTTATTAAATTCCCCCAACTAGGAGCTAGCAACCTGCAGCCCGACATCGAAGTGCATACCCTGGAGGCCATCGATCCTCGATCCATTCGCATCGTCTTCACCGTTCCCCAGGTCTATGTGAACCTCCATGGGCGTGTGGAGCTGCGCTACTCGAATGGACCCAGCAACGATACCTCCACCTGGGATCAGCAGATCTTTGCACCCCCCGAGGACCTCATTGCCACCTCCCAGATGGAATTCGATCTGCCCAGCCTTGAGCCAAACTCACTGTACAAGGTAAAGATCACTCTGATCCTTCGCGATCTGAACTCGCAGCCCACTAGCAGTGTGTACACCGTGAAGACGCCACCCGAGAGGACCATCACTCCACCCCCTCCGTTTACCGACTACAGGCCAGACTTCCAGGACATCTTCAAGAACGTTGAGGACCCCGAACTGACGGTCAGCGAAACGAATTCCAGCTGGTTGCAGTTGACGTGGAAGAAACTGGGTGACGACCAGATGGAGTATGTCGATGGAGTCCAACTGCGCTACAAGGAGCTTACGGGCATGATATACTCCTCATCGCCGCTGATCCATCGCACATTGACCAGCTATACCATCCAGAATCTCCAGCCGGATACGGGCTACGAGATCGGCCTCTACTACATTCCATTGGCCGGACACGGAGCGGAGTTGCGTGCCGGACACATGATTAAGGTGCGAACTGCCCAGAAGGTGGACGTGTATGGCTTCGATGTGACTGTGAACGTAACTAAGGTGAAGACCCAGAGCGTGGAGATCTCGTGGAATGGAGTGCCCTACCCGGAGGACAAGTTCGTGCACATTTACAGGGCCATCTACCAGAGCGACGCTGGCAAGGAGGACTCGAGCGTCTTCAAGGTGGCCAAGCGGGACAGCACCACTGGTACCCTGATCATGGATCTCAAGCCAGGCACCAAGTACCGCCTCTGGTTGGAGATGTACCTGACCAACGGCAACACCAAGAAGAGCAATGTGGTCAACTTCATAACGAAGCCAGGTGGTCCAGCCACTCCCGGCAAGACTGGTAAGTCAACGAATATTACTCTAGACTGGGGGGCTCAAAGGGATCTAATTATTTTTCAAGTCTTGCAAATTTTCGAAAGGATCCTAAAGGGGTTTAAATTGTTTGGTAAAATTTCAAATGCATTTACTTATCACTTTTATTTAGACTTTCCTATAAAGGGTATTCTTTATAAAGAAATTATTTCAGTTTGTTGGTTAATTTAATTTGAGTTTAATAAACGTGCAAATAGAAATTAAATATCATTGTTGAAAACCTATTGTATTGTAAACTTACTTTCCATTTTTCTTATTATTCTTTTAACAAAACTTTTGTAAAATTTCAAATGCATTTACTTATCACTTTTATTTAGACTTTCCTATAAAGGGTATTCTTTATAAAGAAATTATTTCAGTTTGTTGGTTAATTTAATTTGAGTTTAATAAACATGCAAATAGGAACAGTCATATATTTCAATTAAATATCATTGTGGAAAACCTATTGTATTGTAAACTTACTTTCCATTTCTCTTAGGCAAACTTCTGACTGCGGGAACCGACCAACCAGTGGGCGATTACTACGGCCCTCTTGTGGTTGTTTCGGTGATCGCCGCTTTGGCCATCATGTCTACGCTGGCCCTGCTATTGATCATCACCAGGAGACGGGTGCACCAAACGGCGTCCATTACACCACCACGAAAGAGCGACGCTGCCTACGATAATCCCTCATACAAGGTGGAAATCCAACAGGAGACTATGAGTGAGTACATCCCGAAAACGCCTTATATTTTTATATTCTAATGTTAAATTCTTAACTTTCAGATCTGTAACTGACTCAAATAACTAGTTTAAAAACAGATTCTTGTAAATATTGGAGGAAAGAGAAACAGAAGAAAAAACTCAGTGTCAGTAAAAAATTATAAGTAAAGATCCTGAAGCAATCAGATTAAATCAGATGGAAAGTAAGCAATTTTCTAAGGCCGGCGCAAGATCAAAAATTTGTTCAAATCGGAATCGCCGCCATGTTGTATGTAGTGGTTAAGTAATCGAAAAACACACATTTTTTGTTAAACAATTTGTGACTTGTGTAAATAGAGAGAGAGTGAGACAGAAGGAAACACCCTATGGAAGAACTAATTGAAAAAAGCTCCACAACTAAAATTGGCCTCGCTGGGGGCATCGATTCTTCTAGCGATTTCGAAATGCATACGAGTTTAGTTAGTTTAACTTGTAAATTTTAGCTTTACACTTATTATAATTAAACGGCGCATCAGCATCAGCAGAACCAGCAACAACAGCAATATTTGGCTCAAGGATGCGCTCTTTAATTAACAGTCCATAAATATTTAAATTAGCTTGTAAAACCTACAGAGATATGCATATGTATGTATGTGTGTATGGATAAATAAAGAAAAGATAATAAAACCATTTTCTTTTTGTAATTTTTAGAATAATAATTATTATTAGTGTTCTCGTCCTACATTTTTAAAGGTTTTTTGTTGTTTGAATTATAAAATCGGACCATTCCAAATATGGTGAATTGAAAATTGCGTTCACTGATCCTGCTAAATATATACACTTTATATATCTTTCGTTTACCAGTCACATACTTTCCGACGAACACAATATACCCTTTTTATCTACGAGTAAAGTGCCTCGATAGTCTGTTAACCAATTTCAAAAAATTTGAATCGAGTTTCTCCAAACGCAACTCTATTGGCGCTCAAAAACTAATGACTTGAAAGGGGTGACCTCTCTGGCAGTAACTTTACTTACAATGTTAGACCTAATATATCTGGATCCTATGATAAAAAATTGATTGGTGGATAACCAAAGCATATTTAATTGTGTATAATCCTCAAACTTCACAAATCAATATCGAGAGGTGTTAAAGCCAATAAACAAAGTTTTCATTACCTAAAGGTAGTTTCTGAGTAGATTCTTATCTTGGTTGATATATATAAAAAAAATGCACACCACGTTTGATAAAAAAATATTTATTATCCATTTTATTAGTTTTCATTCATAATTTGTTGTCTCGACTTCAATGACATTCATTAACATTAACTGGTAACTCCTCATGACTTTTGCCCAAAATGTAGTTTTAGTTTTGGGGTTGCTTTACATTTCCATTTTATTTTATTTAATTTTTTGTTTTCTTTGCTTGCAGCACCAACAATATCGATATCTATATGATAAGATATAGATGTATATACAAAATGCACAACTAGATTTCGCTTTTCAGAATTCAAAATTCAAATGTTTCGTACTCTAATGCCACACTAAATGCTAAAGTTCTGATTTACTTGTATGTGTAGTTATAATCGAAGTTATTGTAGAGCAAAGGGGAAAAAATATTTAAATATCTTTTCGCATTTGGCGTGAACAAATCTTTGAGTTTGCATCTCATAAAATTATTGTACAAGTAAGATTTAAGTAGATTTTTTGGGTTTTCTGTGTAAATGTACATTTGCTTTGCTTGGTTTTGTTTTTGTATTTTACTTTTTGTTTTAATTTTAAAAGTAATCACTGTTTAGCCTCCGTTCTTTGACATTAAGTTGGTTGTGTTGCTTGTTTGTTTTGGGCAAGGCAGGAGCAGGACTTGCCGGAAAGGGAATAACTGACTTATTACTTGGTGCTGGTGCTAATGCTGGCAGCGGTCTCGCTGTTGCTGCACTGCTCGATGACGCTGTTGCCTTCCGCCTCGCTGCTGGTTGTGGTGGAGGAGCTGCTGTCGTCGTCATCCTCGTCCGCCCCTTCCCCATCCTCATCATCGTCATCGTCCTCTTCGTCCTCCTCGTCATCCTCATATACAATTTCGTTCTCGATCAATCGCATGTCCATGTCCATACTGTCGAAGGAGTCGGTTATGACACTGTCATCATCAGTCGTAGTCTCGTCCTCCTGCCCGGACGTGTCGTTATCCAGGTCCAGCTCATCATCGCCATGGCCCTGTTGCTGCGGCGAGGAGCCCTCGCTGCCGGTTTCAATGCGCATCTCCTGCATCAGCTCCTTGATTAGCTCAGTCTCAATCTCGGTCACGCCCAGGCCCAAATGTTGCTTGTTCACGTCCATCAGCACGTTCTTAAGGTTCCGGGCCAGCAGGCGCATGTGCTCATCGCTGCAGGCGCTCGGACTGGTCACATATCGAATGTAGTCCTCCAAATAATAGGTGTTGAAGCTATCACGACTGGGCTCCCCGCTGCTGAACTGCTGGTGCGTCAGCAGCAGCTGGTTGATTAGCCAGTTACGACCGCCCTTCAGCACTTCGATGGCGTCCCGTACACATTGGCGGCCCAGCTCAAAATTGCGGTACAGCGGGTAGGTGATCATGCGCCGAAGGAAGGCCACCAGCACGTCGCGGTAGTTGTCGAACTGCTCAAAGTAGCAGTACAGCGGACAGAGGATGCTGCGTGTCCATCCAGATTCGCACGTCGCCTCGTTGTTGGTCGTCCGCACGTCATAGCATATGGCCAGCAGAATGCTGATTAACCCACAATCGATCTCGTTCTGGCGCAGAATGTCGCAAGGTTGCTGCTCCCGCTGCTGCTCCCGGCTGATGTTGTGCAGCAGATGCGCCTGCTCCTGGGTCATGGAAGTTTCGTAGATTTTCGGCTTATAGCGTAGAGGATTTTGGTGACCGGACGGAACCTGTAGCTCCACAAAATTGATTTTGTACTGTTCGCGCGAAAAGCGCTTCATCTCGTCGACCACGCGCTCCTGTCGCCTTTGGATCGGGCTCATGCGATGCGGCTCCGCCACACGACATGTGGCTCTGTCCACCTGGGGAAGCATCTGTGTTTAGTTTATGGGAAAAGGGCAATTCGTACGGAAGGCTCACCTCACTCGTGTCCAGCGGACCGCTGTATTTGCTAGCGAAGCCGTAGCCAAAGTGGTTTGTCAGCTTGTAGGTACGCTCGTGGCCGTCGAGCTGCAGTTGGCACTGATCGGTGATGCGTTTGAGTTTCCATTCCTGGACCAGGGGCTCTTTGTCCGGCAAATGGGCACTGGTGGCGTCGGCCAGCGTTGGCAGGTGCAGGAATGTGGCGATGTAGTCCTTGCGCCCGCTCTTCGGCTTGGGAGCATCGCCCGTACCACCGCCGCCTCCTCTTTCGCCCCCTGATCCTTCCTGGGCGCCTGCTGTAGGCGGCAGACAGCGCAGGCAGATCTGGTAGTGATTCTCCGTCGTGTTGTACTTTATCAGCAGCGTCTTCAGCTCCCGCAGGTCGAAAGTGCGGCGGCTGTGGAATCTGTCAGCGAAAGGAAATGGAAATGCGTATTGATATCGCTGGAATTTCGCCAGTGTGGGCGTGCCAGAGTGGAGGCAGTGACTCACTTGTACAGCTTGACGTCTGCGTAGAAGTAAAGATCGTGCGCGTCCACGAATATATCGCAGTTTCTTATGCGATCCACATGCAACGCCTCCGCGCCTCCCGCTCCTGCCACCACCGACCCCGCATTCTGACCATGCTCCTCGCCAGCGGAAGAAGAAGCAGCAGCAGCTGCTGCTGGCTGGGACGACTTTAAGGACTGGCTAGCGGCAGGCGGGCGGGGTATCAGCAGCGTGCACGAGTTCTCCAGATAACTGTGTGCAATCTGTCCATTCAACATCTTATAATTTTATTACGTGCTTGCTGACTCTGCTAACTACTGTTTTTTAGTATAATTTTATTTATTTTAATGACCAGTATGACCGCCTACTCGAAACAAAAAAACCAATGCCTGTATTCTAGCTTACGTTGTGTTACGTTACGTCTCTACGGTGAGCATTTGGCTACACTCTACGTAGCTATTTTTAAGTGTACAAATTCAAGTGTATGAAATTAATTCATTTAGGACAGTTTTCTCGTCCGCGTGTTAAATTTAAAGTACGTCCCACTGTCTAAACCTACTTAATGTAGAAATTTGTACGTTGAAGTATTTATTGTAAAAGCCTAGTACTCAGTACGACGAAAACTGCTAGCTAAGCATAGGAGTAAGCGAGAGGCAAATAGGTAGCTAAAGCCTTTAGCCGGGGACTTTTTTCACCGCGGTACTCAGTTGAGCTAAGGAAATACCAAAAAAAATACAAGATTTAGCGGATGAATTCCGATGACCGTCTTTAGCCGCGGCGCAAAGAATACAAAATTTGATCTTTGGCTGTGCTTGTGCAGAAGCAGTGTACCAATAAAAAGTTATAAATGGAAGGAAAACTTCAAAAACCAATGGAAAACTGCCTGTAGGAGTTGCGGCAATACATTTCGCCATGCCCACAGCAAATTTAAAGCTTGCGACCCAGGTCGGCTCAACGTTTTGTAATATTTTAAAATTTATATTTTAAAATTGGCGGATATGTATTGCTGCAATTCCTACAGGCAATTTTCCATTGGTTTTGGTGGTTTTCATTCCATTTATAATATGTTATTGGCACACCACTTCTGCACAAACAGAAAAAATAAAAATAAAAAATTTATTCTTTGGGCCGCGGCTAAAGCCTAGTACTCAGTTCGGCTAAAAGTTTTACTAGTCGAAAAATATTAATCTTTTAGTGTGACCGAAGTTTTCGGAGTTCATCCGCAATGCATGTAGCCTGGTCTTACTCACAGCAAACATCAACTGGCGCCAATATTAAAATTTTACAAAATGTTGAGCCGACCTAGGTTGCAAGCCTTTAATTTGCTGTTGGCATGGCGATATGTATTGTCGCAACTCCTACAGGCAGTTTTCCCTTGGTTTTTGTGGTTTTTCTTCCATTTATAAATTGTTATTGGCACACCGCTTCTGCACAAACACAGTCAAAGATTAAATTTTTTATTCTTTGGGCCGCGGCTGAAGGCGTTCATCGGAATTCATCCGCTAAATTTGGTATTTTTTTGGTATTTTCTTACCATTTCCTTAGCTCAACTGAGTACCACAGTGAAAAAAAGTCCCAGTTAATGGCTTTAGCCTACCTATTTGCCTCTCGCTTACTCCTATGCTTAGCTAGCAGTTTTCGTCGTACTGAGTTAAGCCTAGTATAATATAGGCTATAATACCCTTTTTTTCAATATGCTCAACAAAATGTTTATTGGTTTTTTTTTTTTTTTTTTTTGATGATGCGGCTTTTTATATAGCATATTTTTATTTATAGCGTTGATCAACCAACTTAATGGTTATAAAACGCATAATTTAGAACATAGAAACAAATAACAGGAAACATAACATGAGTGTGGAAATAACAATTTTATAACATTGACAGTTCTACATTACTGTCCCAGGACGCGGGTTTGATAGCGTCCTCTTGTCCAGAGATCACCAGGGTGTCGACGCTTCAGCCTTCTTCTTGTGGTTGGGTTTGCCAAGGATGCAGCTAATTGATTGGAGTGGGCTAGTAGTCGGTCGTTGTAGCGGCTTGAGTGCATGTTGATTTGCTCTCTCACTGAAGGAATGTGCAGGTCACTGGCTAGGACCTCATTTCTCACGTACCACGGTGCATTTGCTATCGTGCGCAGAGCTTTGTTTTGCATTCTTTGTATCCTCAGGATGTTGGAATCCGAAGCAGTGCCCCATATTTGAATGCAGTAAGTGAGCGATGGGACAACGATAGACTTGAACAGCAACATCTTGTTACTGAGGCTGAGCGTACTTCTTCCTCTAAGCATCCAGTTCAGCTTTCGAAGCTTGGCACGACAAGTGGCTGCGACTTTGGTTATGTGCTGCCTCCACGTAAGACGCTTGTCCAAGATCAATCCCAAATACTGGGCCTGGGGGGATTGCGGGATGACTGTGTCCTGGAAATTGACCCTGGGAAGGATTTTACTTCTTAGCGAGAAGTTGCAATGCTGGGACCTGCTTCCGTTTATAGCAATATTCCATCTGGTCGTCCATTCGCTATACAGATCTAGGAAGTTTTGTGTCATTCGGGACGCTTCGATACGGCATGCTGAGTTGGAGATAAAGGCAGTATCGTCTGCATACGTCGCCAAGAGACTACCCGGTTCTCGAGGCTTTGGCAGATCGGCGGTATAGAGGGTATACAGGACGGGGCCAAGTACACTACCCTGAGGTACACCAGCTCGGATACTTCTAATAGTTGATCTTTCGCCTCTGACTTCAACCATGAAGTTTCGATCTTTGAGGTAGGATTTTAAGAGGAGAAATTGCCCAGTTGGCAAGAGAGTTTTTAGCTTGAAAAGCAAGCCATCGTGCCATACTCGATCAAAGGCCTCATTGACGTCAAGAAAGATTGCCGAACTGTACTGCTTATTTTCGAAGGCATCTATGATGTGCTGGGTTACCCGATGAGCTTGTTCGGGGGTACCGTGGTGACTTCTAAAGCCAAACTGGTGGTCTGGAATGGCATCCTGTACGCATCTTACTGCCATCATTCTGCTAAGAAATATTCTCTCGAATATTTTAGAGAATGTAGTCAGCAGACTTATTGGTCTGTAGGACGCAACAAGGTTCTCCGGTTTACCTGGCTTGGGTATCATTGATATCACAGCACACTTCCATTGGGTGGGGAAGTGGTGGATACGTAGCATGGAGTTAAAGAGGAGAACTATGAACAGAATACCTTTCTTGGGTAACGCCTTTGCAATCCTGCTGTCAATTCCGTCGAATCCTGGAGCTTTACTGCGATGGAGCTTGCGAATTTGAAGACAAACCTCTTCCGGGCTGACATGACGAATTGGTTCGATAGCTGGGGAGGGTGTTATGTGGAACTCAATTCACTTTCACCCATGGAGGCTATAATACCCAGAACAAGGTATCGATAACATAAGGGGAAAAAATATTGAGCGCTAAAAAAATTAAAAAATGTATATTAAAATAATATTATAAAATGGACATTTCGGCGTCCGTCTCCCTCGAGGTCGTGCTCCCAATCCTGGGCATCCCGTCCCAGATGGCCCAGCAGATGCTCCAGGAGATGAATCCTGTGGCCACTGGCCACGGAAGCGTGGATCTGAGGGAGCATATGAGGAATCTCATGGACGACCCGAAGCCGTTCTATCTGCATATGGACGAGCTCTTCGCCCCCGAGGTGCGTAATATCTCGAGGCTAATGTATATAGCTATCCTGACCCGACCCCCGACCATTGTTCTAGATTTGCAGCACACCCAAGATCGGATGGAAGTGCAATACCTTCGCCATCCAGTCCGTAGACGGCCTGTACTTCCGGGTCGTCTACGTGGACGTGGTGGCCGCCAATAGCTCGGAGCGTTGCAAGTTCCACTTCGAGGCTATCATGGAAAGGTTGGACAAATACAACTTGTCCCGTTACATGGTGGCGTTTGTGTCCGACGGAAATCCGATGAACAGTTTCTCCCTGGGCAGATGGACGGTGCCCAACTTGTGGGACATAACCCCGTGCTGGATTGGTTCCCGAAGACCCACGGAGAGCGAAACCGGACCTTGGAGCGGGCGTACGACGTTCGATTTGGGCGGTCGACCTTCCATGAGGCTTTCGCCGACATCAGACGGAGCCTCGAGGAGGAGGTGGATGCCATGAACGCTCGCTCGAGCTCCGGAGTGGTGCTAGAGGAGAGCCTGCGCCACCTGCACTACATGGAGTCTGCGGTTGAGAGATTTTTCGCCTCCAGTGGAGTTGACAAGTTTGACCCTAGATTCATGTCAAACAACACTCTGGAGCAAATATGAAAAAAATGGAAAGCCCTTATAAACTCAATGATGGCTCCAAACGGTCCCCTGGACGCAGACACCTTGACCGAGGAGGGTTGGGAGTTCTATCCACGAGTTATGCCCTGCTCGCCTACGTCGAGGGGTACCGCGACACCGCGTTCCCTGAGCATTAGTCTTAATACTTATATATCATCATATCATACCAAAAATACATATTCATTTGGTTTAGAATAAATTGTTGTGTTTTTGTCCGCGAACACTCCTGGGTATTCAGTTCCGGTGGATACCGGTGGGTAAAGCCTAGTACTCAGTTCGGCTAAGAGTTTCACTAGTCGAAAAATATTATTCTTATGTAGTGTGACCGAAGTTTTCAGAGGTCATCCGTATTGCATGTAGCATGGTCTTATTGTAAACCAGCTGGGTTCACAAACAGCTTGTTTGCTTAGTTTGTGTAGTGTAGCAATAGGTATTTTGCAACACTACACAAAATTAACTGATCTACAAAGTTCCTTGTCGCCATTTGTTTATCAAATCTATTCACATAATTTTCAAATTGGATATGGAGAAACCCCAAGTCGAAGTTGTGTTGGAGGAGGTTAACCATATTATCCAGGAGTTTATGGATAGCGCGCAATGCCAAAAGCTTGACTTCCCCGAGCGAGGTATGTACAGCTGCGGCAATGTATGTAATTTTCCAAAAAAAAAAAACAAGGACTGAAAATAACCGTTATTGTAATTTTTTTTACAAATAAAATCATCCATTAAATAAATGGAATTAATTTCGTTTATACTAAACAGAAAATGTAGCAATTTTTGCGATAATGGAGCTTAATGGCCAACCCATTGGCGAGCACGCTTATAGTGCATTTGATGCAGTTCCGGTCGTCGAAGAAGAGCTGCCCCGCCCCACCGAAAATACTTTTTACTAAAACAACAAGAAAAATATGAACAAAATTGATTTTTGACTTCGAAATAATGCCACAACCACAGTTTTTGAGATATTCCATGTAAGTTAGGTTCAGACAGTTTCTACATTATTTCTTTACAAAATAAGTTTGGTTTGTAAGTAATTAATGACTTTTTTCTTAGATGTTGACAAAATCCTCAAGGCGGATATAGAATTAGGTTCGCTAACAAATGCAAATAAAGCAATGGTTTTAAAATACTTACACCCAAAAAACAAACCAAAAGTTTACATTTAATGAGCGTTGTATTAAAAGTATACTAATGGTAGTAGGAAAGTGTAAGTATTAAATTAACACTAATTAGTTTAAACTTTAAACTTTGTAGTGTAAGTGCTACACCAAAGAGTATAAGGCGTAAACCTTTAGTGTAATTTGTAAACTAATTTTATTCGACTACTTAGTTTTTTATTTACACTTGTAGTTTCAAAAAAAGCTTTATGTAGTATAAAGAAAATGTAGTTTCAACGTACTACAAAATAGTTTCATGCCCACACTTTATAGTTTCAAGGTTACACTAATTATTGTAAGAGTGACAATCTGTAGCATACTTTTTATACTGACGGAAAAATTATTTTTTATGGTGTGAAACTAGGACGATAGCTATTATTTGTACATATACCTTGGTGTAAAACCAGGACAAAAGCGAGTATAGGAACACAAAAAGTGATACCAGATTTTGCGTTTTTTGACGCGTTTGTGATTATTATGATGATTTATCTGTGTGAGTTTGGTCCTGCATTCCTGTGAAATTCGTGCCGAGTCAAGATGTAAGTAAAATATTTATTTAAAATTAAAAGGTGCAATTTTTCATTTTCCTTATTGGCAAATTTTGTTTGCACTTGTGAAAAAACCATTTCAGATATTCAGAAAATGGACCACTTGACAAAGTTCCTTGATGAAAACAACTTGGACCCATGTTGTCTTATAAACTTAATAGGTAAGTTATTCAAAATATAAATCGTAACTTTTATAATTAAGAATTTATAAAATATTTTTTAGAAAAACTACAAAACGAATACCTACATACTATTTTTCCTAATCGTGAAGAAACTGCATTGCGTTCCGAGTTTAAAAATTAAAAACTAAAACTGTATATATGTAACGTATATGTGTATGTGTAAAAATAAAATAATATTTTAAAGCAATTTTATTGGGATTTTAGTTTCAAATGTATACTAACAATCTTGATAAATAGTTTAATAAGTATACTACAGCACACGAACTTAGTATAATATGTACACAAAATAGTATAAAACTGAGATTACATAGCGTTGCGTTTACACTAAATAGTATACAAAATAAACTACCAGCCTAATTTTCAGTACACTGAGTGAGTATAAAGTGTATACTCGTTAGTTTAATCTTGACAACTTCCAAAAGTTTCATTTTAACACTTCTGAAGTCATTAGGTTAATACTCAGAGTATCGAGAAATTTTTGACACTCAATAGTTTACTTTTAATGTACAAATAGTTTAGTTTCTGTGATCATTTTTTTTTTTTGGTCTAAGAAAAAGTAATTTTAAAAACCTTTGCAAAAATGGAATTGTGCACCTTTTTGGAAACTTTAAGCATTTGAAAAATGACCATTTGAATATATGCTTCGACGAAAATCATATAACTGTTAGTAGAAGGCGTTTCAAAATTTTAACTTTTCGAGCATGCGCCCACGCCACACAAATCGTTAAAACCTTATCATTGAGGGTTAACGAATTCACAAAAAGCGATCACATCCGTGCTATTGATATTGCTGAAAAAATCCAGTACACTTATAAAGCGCTAGACGCCTACAACGTTCGAAATAAATTGCTAGCGTTTAGCTGCGACAAAAACAGAGCTAACGACTCAGCAGTAGAAAATGTATTACAACATCAAATTTTCTTCGACATCCCTCATGTGATTGGTACCCTGAAAAGATCCCACAATATAAAAGGTGATAAAATTATCATAAATTTTATGAGCAACCTGATTAACTCCACAAATATCGATGAGGAATGTTGGAAATATTGCAATTGAACTTTACGAAAGAACTTTCACACAACTAAGAAATCTTTGTACACTATTAAAAGAGAAACATTTTCAAATAGATTTATCGAAAGTAAACACAATGCCTTTAGAAATTATTATGGCTAAATGTTAAAATATCATTTGTCCAAAATTGACGATAATTGTTAAAAAATACAATCGCTTTGAAAGCAATAGGGAAATGCTAGAACTAATTGTGAAGGCATTCACTTTGCTAATTGCGGGTGAAGAAGGAGTAAGTATTACTAAAATCTTTTGTGTAAGTAATTTAATTAAAATTTTTTCTTTTCGTTTTAGGAATTTAGATTTTTTTTGCCTCCACCACCACGGCGTACTACCATTGACCACCACAACGGTGACCCAGAGCACCCTGATTCCTTTAGAAATTTGATATCAGCTATTTCTAACTGTTTCTCATGCCTTACGTTGCGCAATCGATAAGTCCCGACCTTACGTCGTAAGTCCAAATCGATAACACGCACTAGCCCCACTTTGCTGAAGCGTTAGCACATTGCTCAAACGCTCGCTCCACTTGCCAGTCGCCATTATCGATTTGTGGCAGAGGAAAAATAGAGAATTAAAAAATCGCGTTTCAGCGTTAGGCACCGGTTAGAGAGCGCATAAATCGCGGCGTTAAATTGTGTAGTGCTTGTGACGTAGGAAACACCAAATCTGTACCGTTTATTTTTTCGTGGAGCTCGCGTAGCAGAATTTTCCCGTTGGAAATATTCTCAATCAATCAATACCTCTCTCTCTAGCCAGCCCATACGTGTTGTGTGTCTCTCTCTCTCCCTCTCTGTACCTACGTGTGTGTGTGTCGGTGTGGTCTGCTCCTTGGGTGCATAATTAAATTAATCAAGTAAATAAAAGCCATCGCGCGGGAGCAGGAAGAGCGAAGACAACAACAACAGCTTCATCATGACCATGGCAGGGCAAACGATCAACGACAGGCTGCTGGCCGCCCGTCACAGCCTTGCGGGCCAAGGACTCGCCAAGTCCGTTTGCAAGGCCACCACGGAGGAATGCATTGGCCCGAAGAAGAAGCACTTGGACTGTGAGTGGCCCTCTCTATCTACATTTTTCTCTCGCTCTCTCGTTGCGTAAAATCACCGTTACATTTCCTAGTTAGCACACGGAGAGAAAAAAGCATAGCCTTGATACACTGATAAAGGGGAAAGTGTATCGGTCAACCTCGAAAACATTACAGGAGTACGCACCTCAGCTCAAACCTTAATGCCAAAGAATACTTTAATAACATAGAGCTAAGAAAGTTTTTGTTTGGAAGACAGTACTCACAGGTTCTTGAAAAACGTACAAATAGCCATAAATTGTTTTGCCCCTACTAAAACTGCCTTTTGGATTCTAAAACACAAATTTCTACAGGATAAAGTGAACAAAAAATACTTATATTTTCAAGTTTAAATATAAATGAAATGTTTATTGCAGAGCAATATTTGCAAACAATCTTATTGTATTTTGATGATAAGTGAATTGCAATTTGCCAATTTAGTACATGCATATGAATAAGCGTTATCTGCCAGCGTTTGCAATCTTCAGATTATTGAAGGGAGTTGCCCAATTTAAATGAAACTTTCTGAAGTCTTTCGGATATGGTCCGCTAAGAGTTATTTATATAATATAAGATGATTTGTTACGGTTATTTTCAAAACATTAAAAAATATAGAAAAGGGTTTGGGCTTTTTTATTGAACATTTTGTAATACATTTTTTTTGGTGCATGAACAATTACAACAGTTAATACCCGCTGCAAAAGTAAAACAAATACTTATTCAGTTGCAACCAGTTCAAGTCTCTTGTCTTTCCCACTATATCTCCACATGTTTTTGTTTTTGTGTGATAAATCACAAAGTTTTCAGAAAACGAACCCACTGATTACGATCCACAGAGCTCCTCAGTTATCTACCACCACCCACAATTGCACCTGTGCCTCAGCTGCTGCTGTTTGTGGACTCTGTTCATGCCCCTCTCCTTCTATCCAACGCTCTTTCGCTCTCTCTCTAATGTTACGTCACTTTCCCACGGGTGCACGTGTGTTTGTAGGGGCTTTGAATGGCTTAAAACGCCTACGAAAGCAGCGATTGTTGTTGGTGCGGTGTCATTGCTTGCTAAATTTATGCACAAGTCTTTCCCTAATTCGCTGGATTTGCTTGGACCTTTTGGTTTCGCAAAAAATTCTAATGAGTAGAATATCTTGATGACATTCCTGTTGGAATCTGGTTTTTTGGCTAGCTCTACTTGCGTGGTGACCCCCTTTTATTTTGCTTGTTTGCAAAACTTTTCAGAGATGAGTCATCAGTTATGGGTAGTACAAGTAAACGGGAAAAAAAGAGGGCAATACTGTGGGGCGTTACTTGCCACATAAACATTGTATTTCAGTTGCCGCAGACCAACTTCTAATGAATTGGCATTTGTCAACGACTAAAAAGCTTTATGCCACATATGCTTAGACTGTGTTTTATATATTTCATTTTAGTGCACTATTTCAATAGTACAATGATCAATGCCTGTTAAAACACAGTTTGCGTACGTTTTATAGACGCACAACAGGTAGACCACATGTATTTGTTTTACCTATTTCCCCTATTTTCTTTTCCTAACGACTTTCGTCTTTAAAATAAAACCAGTTGGGCATCCACGGAAACAACAACAACAGAAGAACCAGAAACCAATCTTCAAGAACCGGGATTATTTCAACCAACAACACAAGTGGGCAATTATAATTAAAATGTGGTATCAATGGGCTGCCCTTTTCACCTACAGTAGAAGCTCGAGAAGAAATTCTTTAAAATCTTACACAATTCCTTTATATACTTATGCGTATCTTTGGTTAAATAATGTCTTCACAAGCACCCTCTAGAAAACAGGAACATATTTGTATATTAAAAAATGAATCAGCCTTTTCAGGAAATACATTTTTTTGATTCTTGCAAGTGATAAAGATTTCCTTTCGTCATAATACTATACATAATGTACATACATATGTGTACATATACAAGTGGCGGAAACGTGCCATCTGTCGTTGAGTTATATTTTGTGTTTGTCCAAGTTTAAAAGATATGCCAAATATTGAGTACCAGTGCCAACAATACAATAATAATATAAGCAAACTTATGTGCATAAAGTTAGCAATGCAACTTTTGAAAATGCAAATTTTTTTCTATCGACAATTTGCCGTTATTTATCCGTAAATTATTCGTGAAAGAAAAAAATTTGCCGCTCAATTATTTTTAAAATTATGAGATGTTCTGCTAAGTTGATATCAACTTAGCAGAACACCCCCACTAAAGTGCAAAATTTCCGAAATCTTTTTTAATGGGAATTTGCCGTTATTTATCCGTAAATGATTCGCAAAAGAAAAAATTTTGTTGCTCTTGTTTTAACATTTTTTTTTTTAAAACACATAGTTGTTCTGCTAAGTTGATATCAACTTAGCAGAACACCCCAACTAAAGTTCAAAATTTCCAAAATCTTTTCTAATGGGAATTTGCCGTTATTTATCCGTAAACGATTCGCGAAAGAAAAAATTTTGTTGCTCCTGTTTTAACATTTTTTTTTTTAAAAACATAGTTGTTCTGCTAAGTTGATATCAACTTAGCAGAACACCCCCACTAAAGTTCAAAATTTCCAAAATCTTTTCTAATGGGAATTTGCCGTTATTTATCCGTAAATGATTCGCGAAAGAAAAAATTTTGTTGCTCTTGTTTTAACATTTTTTTTTTAAAAAACATAGTTGTTCTGCTAAGTTGATATCAACTTAGCAGAACACCCCCACTAAAGTTCAAAATTTCCAAAATCTTTTCTAATGGGAATTTGCCGTTATTTATCCGTAAATGATTTGCGAAAGAAAAAATTTAGTTGCTCTTGTTTTAACCTGTGTGTGTAAAATTTCCGCGAATTCTGCTTCTGTGAGAAGCAACATCCATTTTTCATGCTTTAACATTATTAACTTTTGATTATGTGTAATTCTGTAAATAATAATGACTCAGACTCACTGCAGAAATTAATAAACCTCCAGGACGCAGAATTCGCGGTAATTTTACACATTTGACGTCGACGTCAGCAGAGCTCTGCTACCGTCCGCGTTGTACATACATATGTTAGCAGAACAACTATTATTAAAAAAAAGGTTAAAACAAGAGCAACTAAATTTTTTCTTTCGCAAATCATTTACGGATAAATAACGGCAAATTCCCATTAGAAAAGATTTTGGAAATTTTGAACTTTAGTTGGGGTGTTCTGCTAAGTTGATATCAACTTAGCAGAACAACTATGTTTTTAAAAAAAAAAATGTTAAAACAGGAGCAACAAAATTTTTTCTTTCGCGAATCGTTTACGGATAAATAACGGCAAATTCCCATTAGAAAAGATTTTGGAAATTTTGAACTTTAGTTGGGGTGTTCTGCTAAGTTGATATCAACTTAGCAGAACAACTATGTTTTTTAAAAAAAAAATGTTAAAACAGGAGCAACAAAATTTTTTCTTTCGCGAATCGTTTACGGATAAATAACGGCAAATTCCCATTAGAAAAGGTTTTGGAAATTTTGAACTTTAGTGGGGGTGTTCTGCTAAGTTGATATCAACTTAGCAGAACAACTATGTTTTTAAAAAAAAAAATGTTAAAACAGGAGCAACAAAATTTTTTCTTTCGCGAATCGTTTACGGATAAATAACGGCAAATTCCCATTAGAAAAGATTTTGGAAATTTTGAACTTTAGTTGGGGTGTTCTGCTAAGTTGATATCAACTTAGCAGAACAACTATGTGTTTTAAAAAAAAAAATGTTAAAACAAGAGCAACAAAATTTTTTCTTTTGCGAATCATTTACGGATAAATAACGGCAAATTCCCATTAAAAAAGATTTCGGAAATTTTGAACTTTAGTGGTGGTGTTCTGCTAAGTTGATATCAACTTAGCAGAACAACTATGTGTTTTAAAAAAAAAAATGTTAAAACAAGAGCAACAAAATTTTTTCTTTTGCGAATCATTTACGGATAAATAACGGCAAATTCCCATTAAAAAAGATTTCGGAAATTTTGCACTTTAGTGGGGGTGTTCTGCTAAGTTGATATCAACTTAGCAGAACATCTCATAATTTTAAAAATAATTGAGCGGCAAATTTTTTTCTTTCACGAATAATTTACGGATAAATAACGGAAAATTGTCGATAGAAAAAAATTTGCATTTTCAAAAGTTGCATTGCTAACTTTATGCACATAGCAAACTTACAAGCTTAACACTTACTCGATATCAATGGGCTTTTATTAGGGCCACCCCACTGTATTCAAAAATTCCCGAGCTTGTTCACAAGGGCCAATCAATTTTCCACATTTACTGTTTATTGAAATTTGTTTTTATTTATGTATGTATGAATCATTGTTCTGGCGCCCGTCAGCTCTTCCAAACAAAGTGAAGCAAAAGGCCGGGGAACAACTGCTCTGGCATGTGCAACGCCCCTCGATTCGTATGCAATTATTCCGCTCTGCGACAAACATTTTTGAACTAAAATATGAATTGATTCGAACGGGACCGCATGATAGTAGACACAATGGGTTTCAACGCTTATCATCGGCACTTTTCCGTCCCTAACTGATTTGACTTCAATTTTTAGCTTGAATGGCGTCCGCAAAGAGAAGACGAAGATAAGCCAACAACAACTAAGAGTCGCGACCGATAATGGGTCGCAAAAACATGGTGATTAAATTTATGGGAGGATTGCTCTTACAACTCCGGTCACCAAATTAATTTCTTGTTCTGAGAACATTTAAGTTTTCTCTCAAAAAAGGGTATTCACAAAAGTGCTTTTATCGTTTTTTTTAAATTAAAGTTCTTTAATTTATCAGACGTTTGCCTAACATTCCTGAACACCACTTATACGTTCCACACTTTAAAAAATTTTCAATTGTTATAAGTGATTGGCAAAATATTCGAATCATATTTTTGTGTGGTGAGAAATCATTAAATATATTATACAAGAACTTTAAATTGCATAGAGTCCTTCGAAAGATCATTTGTGTTTTTTAGTAACTTTTAAAGGCATCGTTTCCTAACAGTTTTATGATGAGCATTTCTTTGGGAAATTAGGAAACTTATAATTTTTTGTTATAAGGACTACAAACTCATTTTATTAATATAATAATTGTTTTTCCATTGTTTTCTTGCAGATTTGGTGCACTGCACAAACGAGCCGAATGTGTCGATACCTCATCTGGCCAATTTACTTATCGAGCGTTCTCAGAATGCCAACTGGGTTGTCGTCTACAAGTCGCTGATAACCACACATCATCTGATGGCATATGGCAATGAGGTTTGTATTTGTATATTTATCTACTTGTATATGTACTATTTGTACAAAGCTTGGGGGCGTATAACATTTTTTTGGTATTTTTCTTTTATTCTTACTTTCATTGAAGCGTTCGTAATGAGGTAATCTATTTTGCTTAATTTCATATAGGGAATGTGGGCACTGTCCATAGAAAAGGTCACGTACGGTACAAGATTCTTTATATTTGTTTTCTTCTGTTGACTCTCTTTAATGTTTAATAATTACTTGCGCATCACGATTTTTGTATGCCCTCTGACTTAGTTTATCGTCGTGTATTCTTTCATTATTTGGGGGCATAATAAAAAAAAAGAAATTAATGAAGTAATATTAATTGTTCTTATAGAGATTAAAATGAAAGTATGGTTAGCTCTATGAAATCTATTTTCTTGATACGTAGGCCCCTCAAAATGTATATGTAACTGCATAAGTTTGGAAATGCTTAGAATATTTTTGGAAATACCGATAACGTTAATGGTTCTGGAAAACATGCACTTGTATGTTTAAACGAATACTAACACATACTAACACATATTTATATTTAATTTTTATCGTATTTAGGTTTTATATTTTGTGTGTATCATATATTTACCAAATGTTTAATGGTCCTTTCCGAAATCTTTTCAGCGTTTTATGCAATATCTGGCCTCGAGCAACTCTACATTTAATCTCAGCTCCTTTCTGGATAAAGGAACTGTACAAGGTATAACGAAAATTTCCATTCAAATACTTAAAAAGTGTTTCATACGCATCAAAGATTTAATCGAGTTACCAATTTAAAATTTTAACTAATGCTTACATTTATCATTCCTCTCTCATTCTCTCTTCTCATGCAAATGCTGCGCGAACGTTTGGCTTGATCATTTGTACTTTTATTTATTTAACCATAATTTCTAAACAAAAATGTTTAATTCCGAAATGCGCTGCTTACTGACCCACATACCACACACAAAATGCTGGCTAACAACAACTTGAAAAATGCAATTATTCAAACTAAATATTCAAAATCAAACAATATAAACCTTATACAGATGGTGGCATGGGCGTTCCGGGTGGCAGAATGGGTGAGTATAATATAGAAGCTATTAGCAATTGGCTGCAACTTTTTCTTTATCCGGGGTTATAGACATTTTATTCTTATCTGGTTGTTACTAAAATTCGTTTTAGTTATGAATGAAAGCAAAATTAACTAACCAACAGACTGTTGTTTTTAAGTTTTGTATTTGGCATTACCTAAATTATGTGTGACCTAAATATGCCAAATTTCGTGAACCTTTTCTAATAGTTTGCCAATCAACAGGTTATGATATGTCGCCCTTTATTCGGCGCTACGCCAAATATTTGAATGAGAAATCGCTCTCCTATCGAGCCATGGCCTTTGACTTTTGCAAAGTCAAGCGAGGGTAAGTAAAGCCCCTTAGTGTTTAATTGAGTTATAATTGATTTGCTTTGTAATCTATCATTTTAGCAAAGAGGAGGGCTCGCTGCGTAGCATGAACGCGGAAAAACTTCTGAAGACTTTGCCAGTTTTGCAGGCACAATTGGATGCGCTTCTGGAGTTCGATTGCCAATCCAACGATTTGTCCAATGGTATTTATATCTTTAATAATTGCTTAAATTGTTTTGTAACTTGGATCCATTTTAGGCGTCATTAATATGAGTTTTATGCTTTTATTCCGCGATCTCATACGTCTGTTTGCTTGCTACAATGATGGCATCATTAACTTGCTTGAGAAATATTTTGATATGAACAAGAAACATGCGCGCGATGCTTTGGATCTCTACAAGAAGTTCTTGGTGCGCATGGATCGTGTTGGAGAGTTCTTAAAGGTTGCTGAGGTTGGTAACTCCTTTGAGAAAATGTATAATATATATTTACATTTGTATGTTCTGTTTGCAGAATGTGGGCATTGACAAGGGTGATATTCCCGATTTGACCAAGGCGCCCAGCTCGTTGCTAGATGCTTTGGAGCAGCATTTGGCCACGCTGGAGGGCCGAAAAGTATCCGCTGCTAACACGCCCACGCAGTCATCGAGGTTCGTTGGTCTAACAGCCCGTTGAAATTTTCATATTAGATGTTTTGTAATGGTTTTATATTTTAAACTCCTTTAACTCGATAAAAGATTCAGGCAGGATCATGTACTATCCTAGCATAGCCTGTGTAGCTAAAAGTGTATGACAATTCATACTTACTTTATTTTTCCTTTATAAATTATTACTGTCTCTAGCAGAATCATAAGAAAACAACGAAAATTGAAGACAATTTAAAGCAGTTTAATAGCTTCAAGACTTGAAATTCAAGTCTAAGGATAATCTTTGCATAGATCAGTTGTAAATTGCTATAATAACTACTGAAATCCTTTACGGCCAGACTTTAGTAGACATTAAATACATAATGCGGATAATCATGTTGACGAATCGTGCCGAGTATACTCCGAATCGTACAACAACCGTAGGAAAGTTTCCTCTTATTTTTAAGAATTTGCGGTTACATTTTTTAATACTCAAGAATAGAAAAACTCGTATCGTTAAAGACAAAAAATCCTCGTGTTATCACGGTCCATATTGGTTCCTCTTCTTCCAAAGAGTTCGAGTTTGATATTCGAAAAGGAGTACAGCGATGCCGATGCCACCGATTTTTCGATGCCATTTTTGACAGTTGAAATCGGCATCACCGAGTAGTAATCGAGTATGTTGTTACTTACTCGTAAAGGTCTCGAGTTGGCATACAAGAATCAGTGTAGACATTATCTTTGGGTTCGGATTTTTGGAGTTTGATTGTTGTTTAATTAATATTTATAATTTATTTCTACAGAATATTATTTTCTTTGTTGTACACAAACATCTTTACTTTTATTTTGGACTTCTTTTTTTTTTATTTCTATGATTTTTCTTGGTTGTTTTCGATGCCTGGCAAACATTAGCAATCAGCGCAATGTAAAATCCGCTGTCTCTGCACTCTCTTCTACCAGCTCGGCATTTGGTACTGCGGCTGCGTCTAGCAAATTCGATACCACCAATGGCATAGACGAGCAGCTCAAGGCCCAGGTGCTGGCCGAGGAGGAGGCCGCCATGAACCAGTACAAGGTGAGTTGTGTAGACGAAATGTCCATTTGATGACCCAGTTCTTAATCGACCTATCTGCCTGTTTCTCCGCTAGTCCAAGGTATCGTCGCCCACCAGCAGCGGTGCTGCTGGCGCTAGCGCTGCACTAACAAATCCATTTCTATCGTCTCCGCCAGCCGCACAGGCTGGCCAGCCGATAGTTGATCTGTTCGGTGCCGCGTCGGCACAGCCCGCTGCTGCTGCAGCAGCCACGAAGGCCTCCGACGATCTGCTGCAGTTGGGCAATCCCTTCGCCGATATGTTTGACGCCAGCGGTGGCGGCGGAGCAGCCGCTGCAGGAGCCACAGGTGCTGCACTTAATGCCAATAATTTGTGGATGCATAATAATGGTAGCATGTTATAATTTTCTTATTATTTCGTCCTAAGTTCTTTTCTAGCGTTTATGATTTAAGTTACGTTTATTTCGTGCTGTACATAGGTTAAAATCGGTGTGTAAGTGTAGTGATCTGACATGTTTATATTGTCGTATACGTAAAAATCAGAGCTATGAGGAGCGCACTTTCTGGCGCTCTAGACGCCCCTCACCCTCTGTCTGTCTCTTTATCACTCCGGCCTAGCCGTCTGTTTGCACCAGACTTTCATGCACCATTATCCATACTTGTAATCATAATAGTATATTTTTTATTAATTCAATTATTTACGTTAATTATTTTTGTAAGTTTTTATTTTTTTTGAATTCTTGTCTAATGTATGGTTACTCTTAATTTTTTCATCACTGTTTTTTTCCAACCCGAAACAAAAACGACAACAACTTCAACAACGATACCGAAAACAACTCCTCGAATACCAAAAAACCAAACCAATCGCTTATCTTCCAAAACACGCCAACGACCATCGCCCACCGTCCACCGCCCACACAACACCCAACAAAACTGAATACAAAACCACAAAAAAATATCAAAAATATACAAACAAACATAGGTTTCAATGGCGCTTCAGTTTCCTCCGCTGCTGCTACAAATGCATTCGTTTCCGATAGTAATTTCTCATCCGTTTTTGGTAATACGGAACCGGCAGGTAAGTTTCTAAATGACCTACAGTCTTCATTCATTCCTAACTGCAAGCTACAATCTAATCCTAAGAATACATATTTTAATACTTAATATGCCGTCACTAATAAAACGCTTATTTATTACTAACTATTCAAAATTAAGTGAAAATCGGAGCGTTTCACTTAAGTTTACCAATTGATTGAAATTATAGAAATGCTAATAATACCATCTAACTTTGGTGTGTTTGAATTATGCTGAAATAAATGTTAGCATGTTTTTTTATATTCCTCATTTAATTCCACCTTTAAAGTAATTAAATCACCAAGCTAGGGAGTGCTCTATATTCCGTATCGTTAATGGGGGGTTTTCAATGTTCAACATCTCTTTTACAACTTGAGGGATGATTACTGAATTGGTTTTGCTACCCGTATTTCTCAATGTTAGTTTAATAATAATATTCGATCATTTAAAAATTATAATTTGTTTATATTTATTTTAATTGTTATCCTGTAAATGTTTGCGTTGAATTTCACACAGTTTCGACGTCGTTGCCAAATCCATTTTTCGATGATATGTCGTTGCCCCAAGCCCCACTCGCTGCTGCATCTGTTGCTGCGCCCTTTGGCAACAATATCAATTTCATGGATCAACAGCTGCAGCAACAACAGCAAGCGGCACTATATGTGCAGCAGCAGCAGCAACAGCATTTGCAACTACAGCAGCAGCAGCAACACAGCCAGCAGTTGCAGCAACAACAAGCGATATTGCCACCTTCCATCTCAGCAGCTCAGTTTCCACCAGGTGAACCATTGCCGTTCCTCGATGAAAAACGAATACGAAAACAAAAACCATTAACCACAAGCATATCTTGCCCCGCGTGCTTTGTTTCTGTACAAAGCTTGCTCCATCACTGGCTTGTAGTGCTGCAGCAGACACTGAATTTTCTCTCTCAGCATCCAAGATCCTCCGAGCTTTGTCCTGTGCCACAGATGCTCATTTACACCAACCAGAACACGCTTTGCCCACTGTTGTCTGCTCGTGTTTTGTAGTTATTTTGTCCATTTTACCTGTCTGTAATCGATTATGGAGTGGTTCTGTCATTGACAAGAAATCTGCGTTGTTGTCCCTTTACCTAAGTTTTTCTTTTATTTTCTAGCCCTTTAATACAACTTGATTTTCGTGTTGAAAAATATTTTAAAAGTTACTTTTTGTGGATGTTTAATGTGATAATTGTGTTATACTTCAATTGTTATTTTATCTTCTGTGTGAAGTTCCGCTAAAGGAATTTATGTATTCCGGATAAGCTAGTTTAATGTCCAATTTTTTTTTTTGCTTTTTGGGTCAGAACTTTTCCTAAACTCTCCGAAGTCATCCTTTCTATAATATCTGCTTACCGTCTCTAACCAATTGTTATACATAACATACACCTAAAAAATTCTAAATTTTAATAGAATAAGAATATTCTTTCTTGGGTTCATTGTGTAAATAATATTTTCATCTGTTATGTGTTCGTAGATAACAACCTATTACTAATCCTATGTCAAAAATCATTAGAAATCGAAAAATCCCAAACAATTATATATATATTATGCAAATTCATGTTATTTATTTTGTAAATGTTATTTTTTCTCTTTTTCTCTTTCTTATGTTCTTATGTACTGAACGTAAAAAACAAAAATATCAAAACTAAAAACAACCTCACATTGTCTCATGTTAATGTTGGTGGCACAAATCCATACTTGAACATTTAAAATCTCTATGAAACGCTAAAAAATATTTGTGTGTTTTACAATTACGCTGGCAAAATGAAAAAAAAATGAAAACAAAAAACATTTTAAACCAAATGTTAAATCTCGACGGCAACAAAATCTCAACGCTAACTCAACAAACATCAAAAACAAAATCCTTTGGGCTCATCGGCTTCATTGTTTATGCATATCTACTATATATATACCATTGTGTTTGTCTCTGTGTATAAATGTCTGCTAAAAACGGTGCATTGGCTTTGGCTATCCCAAAACAACCATATCGTCTGAAATGTAAAAACGTATCAAAGGCTTCGATGCCTTGGGCGATGTTCTCAAGCCGGCCTCCGCCAGCAACAACAGCAATCAAATGAACGTTGTCGCCACAGGTTACTCCAGCAATAGCAGTTCGATCCTAGCGTTACAACAGCAGCAACACCACCAGCAACACCAACAACAATTGCACCAGCAGCAACAGCAGCAGCCACCGGCTGGCACTGGAAAGATAATTACCGGCGACTTGGATAGTTCACTAATGTCACTAGTTGATAACTTAAATATAAACAAAACGGCAAGTGCAAAGTGAGTAAAACGAGCCAGTATAATGACGATATATGTATGTGCGTGCGTTCGAAAGTGAAGCCAAACCAGAAAGTTGATCAGTATCCATGTTGTCTCATCACCATTAGTTCACTCGCAGTAGATGGTTAAATCGTATCCCTAATGGTCTCCAAATTCGACCGATTAAAGATCAAGTTCCACTTCCGAACAAACAGCTCCTTTGACGATCCCCCCATCCAAAACTAAAACCTCCTGCCTTCGCCATCCGAACTGACCTTCCCGTCCATAACACCATATTCATGTTCCATATGTGTACATAACGTCCATCCAAAAAATAGTTCGATATCACGCAGAAATCTGTTTAGATAGAAAAACTCCAAAATTCAAATGCCGTGTTCATTGACGTCGTCTATATATCATTACTCTCTTACCCCATTATTCTCATAGACCTGTGCAATGGAATTCACCTAAAAACACAGCGAAACCAGGTGCTAATTGGACACCCCAACCAATGGCGGCTACTACTGGTGCTGGCTATCGTCCAATGGTGAGTTTTGCCTACTCTAACTCTACTCTCTACTGTCTACCGAACTACTCTACTCAAAAATTACCAAAAACTACTCGAAAGAATCCGATAAAAAAAAGCCAAACTCTACGTTGCCTCGAATTTGTTCGAACTTAACGAGAGACTAAAAGAAATAATTCGAATACACTAAGGTCGTGCCGAAGCAGATAAAAAATATGAGAAAAACAATGCCAGAGAAGAAAACATAACACACTTTATTTACTTATCTAAATGCATTGTTTTTCCCTATCATTATTTTACGATTTTGTGTCACCTAACACTTTAGGCTACACTTCATGTACAGTACACTATTTTACCTAATTTGATGTGAAGTACGTTATCAAAATTAATGTTTATTTATTAATTGCACAATCAGTATGGATTTACAACTTCAGCTACTTGGTTCTCTTGATTTGCCGTATAGCCTGATCTCTATAAACATTTTCTCAGCTTGCTTAAAATTTTCTTGATAGAATTGAAAGTAAATTATTATATTTATTCTTCCATCATTACCGCAGTCCACTTTAAATTTCTAAGTGTTGTTTATTTCTTATTTTATAATTGTCCTTGCGGGTTGTAAGTTAAGACTTAATTTTGTTCACACAATATTTTGGCCCTGATTTTCATACAACCCACCTAATACAACATAATGACAGCAATCCGCACCAGAACACAAGCACTAGGGATAATTTTAGTGGCACATCTTGGCGAGCAGGTCAACGGGCTACAACGATGGGTTCATTAAGTCTCAACAGAAAATACACGCAGGCCAAAAACGACAGATCACAAATTTCCATTTTATATTTTTAGTTTATTATTATTTTGATTTTTATTTAGCATTTTAACGAAGTATATATAAACTATGAACTACTTTCTTTTCTTTATTTTATGTTTGCTTTATATCTCAACTATCCCAACGCATACCGCAAAATCGAAAATCGTTAACCGAACCGAATCAAATTGAATCACAACTAAATATATATTGAAACTAATCAAACAAACAACAACAACAACGAATCACGTATGGCAACTCACGCTGCGCCTGTGTTAATGCTGTCTGTATGTGTATGTGTGTTTGTGATATATCAATATATATTCTATCAATATGCCAATATATATATCAATATGCAATACGTAGGCACATGGCATGACCGTAAGTCCTGCGCCAATCACAATCAATCATCCGTATATACATGCTAGTTATCCTGTAATGCCAAATTATATGCAGGTAAGATGATGCTGAAACCAACGAAATGAACCAAAAACATTACAAATTATGAAACAGAATGAAAAATTATAAATAAATATTATTTTGATTTTTACCTGAGTTGCCGTTTTTCCTCATAAGGAATTAACTTAACTTATTATTTGTTTTTAAATGCCTTTTCGTTCCATTGCGTTAAACAATCGAAAATCTATCATCTCCAGCACTATAGCGTATAAACGCGACCTATACGCCAGTTAACTCTCTTCTAACTTTCAAAGAAAACCCGACATATTTCCTGTTTTGGTTACCGGCCACAAACGCGTATCCCTCCTCTGTGGTTCTCGTCTCTGAACAAAATTGTATTATAATCTTGCACTATTATGCGTTAATTTATTATTTTCTTTTGTTATAATTTTGTAAAACATATTTTTAGTAGACATTCAGTTATAAAGCAAGTTACTGTTTCACTTGTCTGTAGTCCTCACTACCTTCCGTATAATTCCCATGTAGAGACTGTTTTCCAAGAAGCCCAACCGACAACTCTTTTTCCTGCCACTGATTTTGTAGCATTGCGTCTATCATAGCAGTTTATAAGTATTGCCCATTCCAGTGCATGAATTTCAATTGAACATACATTTTACGCACATTTTTAACGCCTGTTTCAACGACTCTTGTAGGGAATGCCGGTGATGGGCCAGCCAAGTATGATGGGGCAGTCAGCAGCCCCTTTGACTGGGGCGCAACCGACGATGATGGCGGCGCCGCACAGTAATGCGACGGGCATCATGCAACCCATCCAGCCAACGCAGAATGGCAGCAATAAAGGCGTCCCAATCGACCCATTTGGTGCGTTATAAGCGGTCCCCAAGGAGCTCATGCGTGCAACCCCCTCACTCACTCAATTTAAGCGCTCTAACCTCATAGACAGCAAACATCAAACCACACTCACAGACATAAAAGCGTAATAAAATATTAAACAGAACAATTATTATATATTATATACATGTGCAAGTGAAAATTAAGAACTTGAAATTGCATTATATAAAATGTTTACACTATGCTACAGAAACAATATATAAAGTTTATGGAAACAGCAAAAAAAGCAAACACAAAAGAAACGGAAGCAGATAAGGAAATTATATTATAATGTTGAACATTGAGCAAACACGAAAACAAATGCTATATACATATATATATTTATATTATTACTATTTAAATGAAAAACAAATCAGTTTGACTATTTATATGTATACACCAATTTATATACTACGCTAAAACGAATGAAGAAATGCAGAAAGCAAAAACGAAAAAATTTCCATAAATAGCTAACGGAAAGTAACCTATGTGAAATATACCTATGAACTCTAAGATAAGTCTATACAAAACCTGTAGTTGTGTCCTACGCCAATCACTAAACACACGTTGAATTATCTAGTGGACCTATGTTAACTGTCTCAAAGCAGTAGAATGATTAAACATGAAACTGATTCAGAAATGATATTTTCAAACTCAGTTCAAGTGCTTGCACAGCTTAACGTAATACTTTGCAATATTTTAATCCGTCTATCAATGTTTTTCTGTTATTTTTAGTCAATTCTGGTGGCTAAATACCTATTATATGTTTTAAATTGTTATTAAGCAAATTATGATTTGTTGAAAGGAAAATATTTGTAAATGCATTCCAAACTAGCTTCAATTTTGTCCAAATTTAATTTGCAAAGAAGATAAACATTTGTAATTATTAAGTATTATTTAACAAATTCAAACAACGCTGGTGTAAAATGTGTTGATAATATGTTTAAATTCTAGAAAAAACCGCAACGTTTATTTAATATGTGTTATACTTTAGTGCGTACGTTGTATTAGACATTTATTCAATTGCTTCTGAGCGATACGAAACTGACATCATATACGTAGTTCATTTCATGTATAAAGCATAAGACGTGTTTTGTAGAACTTTTCCTACAGCCCAACACGCTGAACTATGTTTAAATAAAATTTATATAAATTGTACAATATTTTATTTTTATTATTTGTTAATTTTGTGCGGCACTGGAATTTAATTGCCAAAATCAAACAAATTAATTGACTTCCAAATCGTTTATCAACTCCAACCCACCACCCCTTCAGTGTGTAACTTTTTGATGGTTCAAAGGTTTCTTCAACTAGCTTCACATCCAATCCCAATTGCTTTTAATTCTGTCGCTTCTGTCCTTAAGATTATATAGCAGTAGCTATAAGCAAAATCTGTCAACCCTTCGCCATTGCCCTTGAATTTTTTCAGAGTTTTTTTTCGACTTGAGCAGAAAAGTATGCTATATTTTTGCACCAGCCAAAATGCAATTTTATTGCTCACCAAAGTAGGCAGCAGTTTATTGAAGAATACAAAATAAGGTTGACCAGGACTTGCGATTTATGCATCTCCTCAAATGGGTTAGGTGGGTCAACTCTCGTAGGCGAAGAACATCGTAAATGCAATAATCGTTAGATGCAAACAATCATGTATGGAATTTTCATTAAAGCTAAAGCTAAACCGAATCAATGTAAATGTAGCTAAATTATACACTCAAAAATGACAAAAAAATGTTTCATGACAATATTTATACGCTGGTGTTTGAGCTAAACTATACTCATACTTAGGACTAACTAACTTACAACTACAATTACTGTCTACACGAAGCACGCGTCTAGAACCCACGGAACAAAAATTAATAGCCAACTGCGACCACTTGTTGATGATTCGAATGATGAAATTTAGCAAAAGAACAAAACGCAGTTAGTTGTATTTGTCCGACAATTTTTAATGAAAAACGCTTTGAGGGTTGGCTTACCAAATCGAACTGTATCTTGTAGATAACCATAGATCGTGCAATGCAGATTATATACTACTAAGAACTATTTATGTTTGAATCAAAATGTTACTGTGTCTCTATTGGTTTGTGTATTCTCTCTAAAAAGAACCCTACTAAAAATAAATAAGAACACCAAACAAATTAAGATATTTTTGTCACAATGAATTCTTACAATTCAATTCGATCCAATCTCATGGAAAATGCAAACTATTTGGGTATGTAATATGC
This sequence comes from Drosophila takahashii, assembly GCF_030179915.1. Classification (NCBI taxonomy): domain Eukaryota; kingdom Metazoa; phylum Arthropoda; class Insecta; order Diptera; family Drosophilidae; genus Drosophila; species Drosophila takahashii. Next base: position 11,513,948 of record NC_091681.1, read on the forward strand.
ACACATTCTCATTAAATAGGGGTAAAATATATTGTGTATTATTAAAAATTATGTTGAGAACAAACCCAACTCAAAAACAAAACCAAAATGAAATGTTAGTGCAAAATAAATGTGTAAAATAATTATGTCGTTTTACTTTTGAGTCGGCTGCTATGAAAGTGTCAGGCATTCAGTTTCCTTGAAGTCAACACAACGGAGCTCAATCAACTCGATCAATTTTTAAGTTAGCCAAGAACCCCTTAAGGTAAAGATACTCTCACTATGCCGCCGTGCACATTGCGTCAGAGGGGAATGGCCTATATACCACGTAGGGATAAGAATCGGGAGAAGGATGTCCTGGCACCCAAGCCCGTGCATCCGCGCTCCTTGCGCTTCCACGGATTCTTCGGCATGTCATATGTCCATCAACATGTGATGGTCGACGAGCGGTGGACCCCCAACTCATTAACCGAGCAATTCAAGGGAATGACCGACTTGTTGAGTAAGTTATTTCTATCGGTCCGATTTGGCACTATTGAAAATCTACATTGAACAGCACGCCGCTTGGTGTTCAAGAATCATGAGTCGAAGGCCAATCGTCAGCGGTATTTTCGCGAGAACAAGCGTCTAAAGCTGCAATGTCGAGATGGGCGCACAAAATTGCAGAATATTCTGGTCAACGACAACACGCACAAGATACGCAACTTCCTCATTAACCACAAAGATATGCAGCGACTGTATCAGAAAATGCCAATTCACCTGGTGGTGGACAACATTAATCAGCGAACCTTTGTGATGAGGAAAGAGCGGGATCGCTTGGAGTTTCGATTAGATCAGTTAAAGCAGCACTACAAGGAACAGCTGGTTGGTTGATTTTATCTTATTTTATCAGATATAGATTTTTTTCCTTCAACTTACGAATAACTCAATTATTAATTTTACTTTTATCAAAAAACAGCTGCGGCGGGCACTTCTTCAGAATCGTATCAAATATCAAAATGAATTCATTCTCGACGAGGAGCTAAAGTCGCGAGTTTTCCTTAAGAAGATCGAAAACTCCAATGTGCGCCTGAAGGCTATCAAGACCATCAATAATACTTATAAGAAAATGATTCAGGTGCTGGTCCATGACGAAATCTTTTACGAGCCCATCTTGCGCTCCCTCAGCAGTGACATGGATGATCAGTCGAACTTTATCAAACATATCCTGTTCCTGGGAATGCCGGCCATAGCGAAGTTCAAGGAGCTAAATGACGAGTTTAGGAACATGGAGGAGAAGTCCCGCAAGAACCTCCAGGTCAAACTGCAAATGCTGGCCTCTCTTAAGAAACCGGCAGGTACATCGATTAATTTCAACAAACCCAAGGAAGCGCCTCCGACAACGAATCTGAAGCGTTATGTCCGGGAGACCCAGAGCATGATGATACTTAAATTGGAGCTAAAGGCTGTGGAGAAGACTATCAAAGAGGTCAAGTTTGTAACCCTTTGTTCCCAGGCCAAGGAAATTTATCCACGGTTTGTTATTACTTTGATTTCATTTACTTTAATACTTATACATATATTCTTTAATCCAGAATGAAGAGCCAGGTGGACAACAACGACAAGCTGCATCGCATGATTGTTAATGACATGTTGGCTCACGAAATGCTAGAGACCAAGATGAAGTGCGCCAGTGTTTTAAAGGGAGTGCTGGTCAACAATCTTTCAGAGGAAGAGATCAAGTGGGTGATAAGTGAATAATACACATGACAATTTTTCTTATCTTTGTTATTATTTTAGTCGTCTGGAGCGTATCAAGGACCTGAAGAAAACATTGCAGAATGATACCCAATTCGAACAAGACACATTGCAGCATCTCAAGAATAGAGCAGATGCATATGTTATGTTAAGGTAAGTGGTTTGTTTGCTTTATGTTAAGTAAGCATGATTTAAGATGTCTTAATCACTAATCTTGGCTTTATAAATATTATGTGAAAAATATCTCTTTAGTTACATTCTACAGATATAAAAATAATTGATTTATGCCTGTAATAATCTTTTCAAATTCATAAAATTATAATATTTTCTTATAAAACATATGCAAACTAAATGATTTTTGCTATTTCCAGAGTAAGCATTTGGAATCTGTTGGAAATTCTTCGACATATTGATCGACAGCCCAAATTGCTTCGTGCCCAGTATCCCAACTCGTACTTAAAGCTACCGTTGCTTAAATTTGAAATGCTGAACATGAGGGCCGCTGCCCCCGAGATTTTCGAGGAGAACAGTTGAGTCGGCTTCTCTAACCAAACAGAAGCCATAAATCTAACCTACTCTATCCGCAGTTGATAACATAATGCATATGGTGAAACGCAAGATCTACAAGCTGATGAAGGCCTATGCAGTTGAGCTGAAGCCGGCGACCGTCAAGCGAAATGTGGAGGAATACCATGCCGATTTCTTGGCCAGCCTGGATATGTATGAGCCCGTGGACACTGAGGAGCAGGCTCCAACGGCTCCCGAGGACGATATCCTGCAGGAGAATAAGACCATGGCCAATGTGCCCAATCGCAAACAGATAAAGGCCCAAAGTGCCAAGCTCGTGGAAGAGTTGGCCAAGCGGGATGAAATGTAAATGTTTCTATTTGTATTTGCTTAAGAGCTACTTAAAATTTGAAGTAAGTTAAATTCTGCAAGTAAAATAACAATTTAAAGTGCCCACAATTGGTGGCCGACAAAAAAAATAATAAATCGTGAGCTTTGCATTGGCGAAATCCCGAAAATGTAAGCTGCTTGCCAGTAGTCGCCTTCAGATAATTGATCCATAATTGCAGAAAACGCTGCTTACGATCTTGGATTTCATCGGGTTTGATTGCCTCAACTTTTGGCTTTTGTCGACGCCCTGCATTTTCAGAGGCAGTTGCAATAATAGCGAGGAAGAATTATTGTTCCATTGCCTCATCTAATAATTTGAGAGTTTTTCCCAGTTTGATTTGTGGGTTGTGTAAGGTGTGAATAGTGTAGATAAACCTTCAGGCTTGAATACGATGCGGACAACCTTCTATAGTCTATAGATTAATCCGCATTCGTTGGGCACATTTTCGGACCGTCTTCGAGTGCATCAATAGAGCCATTAATCATTTCCTGGCCACTCCACAGCGATTTCCTGTCGAGTCTTTTGCCCAAAAAGGTCAGTGGTTGTCATAAAAGTTTACTCGCTCAGCCGTCGACGGATGGAATCATTCGGAATTCATCCGAAATGAAGTTGACTGGATGGGTTGGATGGGTTACGGGCCGTCATTTTTCGGTCTTAGAGGAGCGAGCACGCTTCCATTTCAGTCCGCAGTACGCTCGCTGACTGCCTTCCTATCTATCTGTGCTGTTATATCTGCGTACACGATATCACGCCGACTTAAAAAAAACCTGGCACGGGAGCACGCGAGCCCGTAAGCCGCCAAATGAGGTTATGCAAGTCTCACATTACTCGCGGGCCACCATGTTTATTCATATGCACACCACCGACCATATTCACGTTCGCCCCGATGCGGTTATTGTCATTGTTCCCCCTCAAAAAGCCAGACAAATTGGGTGCTGGAAGTGCTTAAGCGAAGGTGATGGTGTTTTGGTGGCTGCCCTTAAAAGTTAATTTTGTGGTCAACTTTCGACACTTGAATGAAATGCTTTTTCATGGCTAACAAATATTTTGAATGGTTGGTGTTTTGCGGTGAAATTGTTGTGTAAATAAAGAAAGAAAGTCAAACACGATTGAGAAGTGCATTTAATAAATTTATTGCAATATACCAACTTTATTCTTCAAATTCATGGTAATATTTGACTTATTTCTGGTCTGAAAAAAACACTTAAGTAATTAAATATATATCCATTAAAGGCTACATCCGTAATTGGTATAATAAATCATAAATTCACGGAAATACCTACCACCAAATCAATTAATCCAATTGGGCAATGAGAATAATTATACTCGAAATCAATCAATTCGGTCGATTTGCTATGGGGGTTTCTTTTGGTTTGTCAATTAAACATATCTGCAGCTTCTTATAGGTTACTTACCATTAAGAGGTCGCTTTTCACATGACCCACTCCAGGATCAGCTACGTGATTGGGCCTAACAAATGGCTAATTTGGACATCGTAAATCTTCATAAACGAATCGATGCAATTGCCCGGGCTACTCGGACTGTCTTCAAGTAGTCAAAACCTATTTAACCCGCCACTTTGCACTCTTGCCCCAAAACGACGATGTGGCTTGCTCAGTTCCTGTAGTCATCGTTCAAACGGTTGCCAGTTGCAACATTTCAAGAAGCCACAACCCACCGGCAGCCGTTCGGTCGTCCAATAATTATGAACCTTCTTGGCTGTTGGCGGCAGTTTGTGTTTGAAATTATTCGCATAGTAGCCCCAGCATCGTGGCAACAACAATTGGTAGTCAGTCAACTTAACGCGGTCTGCGAAACTAGCCAATTTCTGTTCGTTTCTGCCGGCTGAGTCGTGGCCAACGTTTTTCTTTCCTTTTTCTTGCTTTGTACAATTTGTAAAACGAAGACGAACTGTTGGGAGAAGGAAGGAAACGTGTGATGTAAATGCCTGTGACGAAAATGTGTTACTCTATTAAGAATTTAAAATTAATTTTGAAAGTATGATAAATTAAATGGCATACATAACCATATATTACCTAAATATATTTAATAATTTTGGATATGACTCACGTGATTTGTAAATTAGAAAAATTAAGACAAACACTTATAAGTAAAGTATAATTTTTATAAGTAAAACAAGAGTAGGCTATTCCTTACATTTTTTATATAGATCCATAATAAAAAAGAAACAGTTTTGAAAAATAATTGCGCAAAGATTGTATACCTTTTCCGAGGGTATAAATGTAGGATTTACTGCATTGCATGCAGCACCCCCAGGAAATTATCTTGTCAATGGCTGCGCTTCAATTGCAGTCCAGCTATTGTTGGGCTTGGGCTTCGTTTTTGGGGTCTGGGGGCCAACTCCTCCGCATCTGAGTCGAGCTGAGATGGACAGTAGCCCGGACCTGGCTGGCAGTTCCCTTTTTTTGGGAGCTCGTTTTTAAGGTGTGTTCCTGCAAGGCACATGATCCCAGCCATATTTCTTCTTCATTTGCTGGCATAATTTACATATGGTTATATAAGCTGTATTCGGGTAGGCAACAGGGCTAAACGAATCCATTGCAAAACTGAGCCCCAACTGATGCGGCATGTTTTATTTAATTGCCAACGAGTCATACCAAGAAAAACGGCGCAGAGAGAGCCCAAAGTCGAGTACACATGTAACAGTTAACATCGATTTGAACCAACTGGCCATACCATCCATCCATCTATTCCCCTTCAATTGCTGATTTGTGTAGGGCAGACAGTTTTGTCTTTTGTTCGTGGTCAATGGGCGCGTATATGTAGGTTTCCTAACGTGTTTCCCCTTTCAAGGGGCCCAGCATGTGGCCTGAAAATGTTTATCGATGTGGAGATGTGCTATTCACAATCATCATTAAATACAACTTATAATTTGTCAATGCTTCTGCAGAAATTATGTTCATAATAAAACTGGGATTGATCTAAATAAATATCTCAAATTAATTGGGTTGTATCGAGCAGACATCAAAGTAGCTGCCAATTGGGGATATTATATCACCTGCAGAACAATACCAACCGGCAGGTTCAACTCTTTTGCGGACACTCCCATTTCTTTGGCCCAGAGACCGGCTTTAGCCGGCAACAGAACAAAAGTTATAAATAAATCTGTGTCACTGGCAGAACCCAGCACAAAACAATAGATAAATGAACAAAAGCGACAACGTTAAATAAATACACCTCAAATCATTCAAGATTATGCAATTTATAGGAGTAAATGAAAATATCAAACACGCAAGCAAAAGAAGCGAATGATTCAATACAAAAGACTTGGACAACAAACTTGTTTTGGTTCTAGGCGTAGAACACGTTTAGGCGAATCTCGGCGAAACTTTCCCAGCGTCGGAAGACTTTTGGCCGAACTGTAAATTTGCTGGCATGCATATTGTAATAGTGTCATTTTGTCTTGGCCCAGTCATCTGCCTAATTAACAGAGCTTCATAAATATTCAAGCCCATCGTAGATAAGAACTTCTGCCATTTGCTCAAAGTCCCAGAGATGCACGTTCCGTTCGTGCTGTGCCGCCATTAAGGCTTCAGCTCTAAGCCTTTGGTTCTCGGAGACTCGACTCCAGCCGAAAAGTGTTTTGAAATCACTCTCTATAAATATGGATTTCTCAAGAGCTCGCTGTGAGAGTCTGGCCGGGGCTTAGCTGACTAACAACCGATTATTTTAATTAAATTTTATTATAAAAGACAAAAGACCCAACGCCCACATGCCAAAGGCAAAGTAAATGCCCAAAAATATATATTTTTATTGCGGAGATTATGCAATTGTTTGCCTAACCAGCTGCTGTTCTATGCAAATGTTCCAACCTTATCTTCCCTGCGAATTATACAGCTGCACTTATCAGCCATGCTGGTTAGAACACGGCTCGACCTCCGACGACCTCGGGCATGGATTCCAGCCCAATCCACGCCCCGCCTACGGATTTGCCCTTCAGGCAGCCACTGCAATTGTTCAGTTAGAGCGCGATAATGCAAACATTAGACACTTCATTTCATTTGGTTTGCCGTCGCGTCCGTACGGCTTTCAATACCTCAATTAACCCATCATGGGCATGCGCAGCTTCTGTCTGCGGCTTTGTTTTCCGTTTCTTTCGAGCTTTGTTTTGTTTTGGCATCTTCGAGATGCCTATCGAGCCAACACACACACGTCGATCTACAATTTCCGAGATCCGAGATAGTCGCCAGTGGCTGGTTACGGGCCCAGAAATTGGGGTGCCATTGACGAGTCGTGAATCAGTTAAAGTTCTTGCAAATAATTAAAAGGTTCCGCGACTGAGGAATACTTGAAGCCATTAAGAAGCCCGAAATAACTACATTACCATAGGCTGTGATAAGGAAGTGCCTACTTAACTGTGTGAAATATTTTCCATATAACAATTGAAAATAATAATCTTAATTTTGAGAAATCTTATAAATGATTGGCCAAATGAACAATCTATTTTCAAAAGAATTTCTGCGAAACTCCTTTATTATAACTAAATATGGGCTATATGCAAAGCAAACAATAAAAAACTAGTGTACTAGCTGAATTTTCCCGAATTTATTACAAACATCATCGGTTTATCGCAGGAACCTTTTCTATACATCTCCTTGCTGTCTGCCTTGTGAATGTTCTTTTTGAGATATAGCTCTTGATGGCCAACAGCAAAAGGGGCATATATCATAGTCCAAGTGGCCTGTATGCAATAAGGTACTATATTGTTTGTAATTCCGAGACTATCTCACAATCGCCGTTGATTGAAGCTAGCTCGGTGGCTTTTGTACATCAAATGGCAAATCTATCAGGGAATACCCGATAGTTTGGAGCTGTCGAGGAGTCAACAAAAACAGTCTGACAATTTTATAACATCTTTTTAAGGTTCCTTTAAATCCGTTAAAAATCTAAGTTCTGCAAAAAATAAATTGAATGTTTTATATGCCATATTTTTTACTCACTTTGGGATTAGCTTTCTCCTTATCCGAGTTCTATGTAGCTCTTGATGGCCACCTAAGGCAGAGGGCGTATTTAATATAAGGGGTTCAAAGACCCAAGAGGAGATTTGATTTTGTAAGAACGGGACTAACTCTGAATCAAAGGCGATTGATTAGAGCTAGCCCGGTGGCTTTCGTACATCAAATGACAAAACTATCAGGGAATACCCAATAGTCTGGAGCTGCAAGGGCATCAATAAGAACATTCAAACAGCATTTTAAACGTCTGTAAAAGGGACAGTTTCTATTTTAGGTCCTGTAGATATTGTCTGGGTAAGAACCGGGATTACTATGTGTAATTTTAAAGGATCACCTGGCACTTACCGGCCAGCAGTTGATGGGGTTCCGCATCCAGTTTCTTATTGGCAGCTTCCTCGATGTAGTCTCCGCCCGCTCGCAAAGGAAGAGGTTCTATAGCCGGATGGTAAGTGGGAACGGAATCGAAAGGCTGCTGCCCTTGGTCGTCCTGTTTGCTTGGCCCAAACTGCACCGCCTCCTTTTCTACTTCTTCCGGCTGCTGCAGTTCAGGGACCTTTTTCTGGCAGTTGAAGAATCTAATCCACGTATGTGGCCGGAAGAATCGACATCCCGTTTTGGGTGGCTCCTCAAGCGGCGATCCTTTCCAATCGTTGGCTATCTGATCCCGATGGAGATGCCGATGGTGGTAGTGCTGCTGCTGCTGTTGTTGCAGACGACTGACGTCCTCCACCACAAACAGGATGCCAGCCACAATTAGCAAAGCAACCGAAAGCAGAACAAGGAAACACAGGATGTCCTGCAGGAGGGTCCTCAGATAATCTGGGTTTCCCGAGCGACGCTCTTGAGCGGGCGTTTGACTTTCGGCCTTGGAGAGATCCATGTGCAAAGAATTTTGAAATGCCGAAATGTCTACAAAACTTAATTTTTTACTATATATTTTGTTTTAATTTGGAATACCAAACGGTGTTGACTGCTCAACCGACCATGTAGAATGAAGTTATTCGTGCTGACCTAGGCTGAAATTAACTGGACTTGAAATACCTCGCCTACTGACTTGCAAATCGCCTTTATTTTTCTATTGGAGCTTTGTTGTCTTTCCTGCATTTCTCATGATAAGCCCAACTTTCTCAACATCCCGGGAAATTGGTGTAATTGAAACTCTTTAACGGCAATCAACATGGCGTTTGATGTGATTGAATTATTGGACACTTAAATGGGCGGCCCTCAGCGAAATGCAAGGCAGCCAAGTCGAGTCGAATGAAAGAGTCTTTAGCGCATTTTCCTATTTTCACACCTCGGGCAGCCCTTTCGTCCGCTCCTTGGCCCTCATTTGGAGCTTCGGACTGTCGGCCTGGGGAAGCCCAACGTATCACTCAGTGCTAATGAAGATGTCTTCCCCAAAACTGGAACCGAATCCGTGGCAAACTGCCAGGCCTGGCAGTTCATTAGTCAGGAAGTGTTATACATGATGCAGTCGACTGTGCGGCCATGCATGTTAGGGAAATTGAGGCTTTAATTTGATTATATAGACACTAAAAAAGGGGAGGGCTTAGGTATTATGTAAACGGTTCGTCAGTGACTATCTAATTTGCAAACATAATTGGGACTTGGTGATAACTAAATGCAGAAAAATAATGATTTAAGTTACATTTTCATAAAAGACGATTAAATATAATTACAACTTGTTGTATGTAAGCCGTAGAAAAAAGCTAAACAAATATTTTTAAAATTTTCCACATAAACAAAACTAAATAAACATTAAATAATTTCCCTTTTTATACCCTTGTAGAGGGTATTATAATTTCAGTCAGATGTTTGCAACGCAGTGAAGGAGACGTTTCCGACCACATAAAGTATATATATTCTTGATCAGGACTAATAGCCGAGTCTATCTAGCCATGTCCGTCTGTCCGTCTGTCCGTTTCTATGCGAACTAGTCTCTCAGTTTTAAAGCTATCGCGATGAAACTTTACCGAAAGTCTTCTTTCTATTGAAGGTAGTACATATGTCGGAGCGAGCCGGATCGGACCACTATATCTTAAGGCTGCCATAGGAATATTTAAACAAACATAAGAAAACTCATTGTAACTTTGTAGGAAGTAGGCGTTTTGATTCTTGACTACTTATGTATAAACAAAATTAAAATAGAAACGCTGAATCTGGAATCCCTGGAACTGCACCGAGTGAGCATTACTTTATCTGCAAGGGTATATAAGCTTCGGCTGGCCGAAGTTAGCTTCCTTCCTTGTTTGTTACTATATTGTCAAAATGTAAGGGTATGTTCATTAGTATCTGCTGCTTTAAAATGGTATCCATCCAAATAAGTATAAATAAAATAAATTAATTTAAGGAAGTCACCTCGGAGAACCTTGTCTGCTGAAAAAACAAATAAATTCGATTTCCGTAAAACGTTTTCAATCAGCTGGCTAAAATCAATTAAAAGGCAACTGCAAATGCTCAGTTATACAATCAGAGTTGTAAATTGTAAATGCCCCCACTGTGTGACGCTCTGCAACTGATAAGGCCACCTCCCCCTGGAGCTGAGGAAAACCAAAAGCTCGGGCGAGCACAACAATGGCAGCGGAGACATTACATAACCTCCAGATGCCAGGGCAGGCACAATAACCTACAAATGCAACCTCCACTAACCGACTGAACCCAGGCCCAAAAGGGGAAAAAATAAAATACAAAATACAAAGCTAAACTGCTAAAAACCAACGTAATACAGTTTGCAGCTTCTAGAGAAAATGAAACGAAACAAAAAAAAAACAAAACCCGAGCGGGAAAATCATCGGGTCGAGTTGTGTGTGGGAAATTGCGACAACGACAAATAAATTACAGCAACGCTTAAGGTCAAGCGATTTGTGCAGAAATGAGGCATATAGAAAACATATTGCTGCGATCGCTGCCTTTCTGATAACCAAAGAAATGAATAGGCCCTCTGCTGCTAACTGCTGGCTGGCGAACAGTGATGCTAAGAGGCTGGACAAGATATTTATATACAGGGACAGGTACTTCTATCCATAATTATTTACGCACTGTCGAACTGGATAAACATATAAACATTTTGTTTATCTTATAAGAAATACAAATGTTATTTCTCTTTTTATTTATCTCCTATCAATGATAAGTTATCATTTATTAATATTTTTATAAGGTACCCTGGGTAAATGTAAAGTACCTTTGTCATCACTGCTACCGAGTGCCAGTCTGTTAGACTGCCGACGAATCGTGGCTACCTCAATTGCTGCGGGGTCAAATGGCGTTGAGGTAACGAGGCGAGCTAAATCATCGACTTCAACTGGGAGTCAACACGTGCAGAGTGTTCCATGCCCCCGGCGCAGACCTGGGTTGCGAATCTTCGGCTCTGGAGTCGCGCAGCTCCGCCAGAATTGATTGCCACTTGGGAAGGCCATTTCGGTTGCTTTTCTAGCGCGTTCGTATATATAAATCAAAAGAATTTTTCCAAATTGCAGTCCACGGCTCTGCGCCATGACTTAAGTGCCGAGGAAGGCCCAAACGCTTGTCTGACATTAGCCATCTACCCGGGGAGCGGCCGGGTCTGGGGCGAATCAAGGTGTCAGTTCGGGGTGTGGGGCTGAGGAATGGTTTTCGGTAGTTGGCGATCAATTAAATTCGTATTATTTCTTCTATTTTATGTGGCTATCTCCAGAAATGATCCCGCCCTTTATTTAATAGAGAATGATTATCCCAAATTAAGTTTTATTCTGACTAAATCATTATCTGAGATATAGATTTAGGTGTATTACAGTAATTTGAGTGAACAACATTATGTTATTTTCTGAGAGGCTATGCTGTTTTCGTTAAAACATAATGGTGCTGAAATCTATGATAAAATTATGATTCTTCTTTCACACTTACCCATAAACAAAATAAATGGATACTGTTCTATGTTGATAATTTGAATAATAATGATTTTAATGCAATTTAATAACTCAGTATGTGTTTACTTGTATTAATATTTTCCTGTAATTAAAACCCAATTTATAACCCGGGCACTATATTGAAAAAATGTTTTCTGTTTTTTAAGATATCGCCCGTAAGCGGGGCTTCCCCACTCCCCCTCAATCAAAGCGAAAAAAATTGCCCTTTCGAGGAGGTGAATGCCTGGCCAGTTTCATAACCCATTTCGATGGGTTGTATCTAGCGACTAGTTTTGCCCATCGTCTTCGTGGCTTCATGTCTTTATTTCACCCACCGCCACCACAAGATTGTGTTAAAATTTTATTTTTGCATAATTGAAAAAATTTAACAACTTTTGCCAAACAAATTTTACGTTAACTGTGCGCATTTTGTAATTTCGCTCGCGTGCACATTTCTTTTGCCTTGCCGACCTGACCCATTCCTTGGCTAAAACGGTCGAAAAAATACAGAAAGCTAAAACATTATTACAACAAGCAGCGTGATTTCCGGAAGTTGAAGCTGAAGCGCAACAAAGGCGCCTGCGCCTGCGCAAATGTCGTCGTCGCTGCTGTCGAATTGATTGTTGCCGTTGCAGTTGCAGTTGCTCAGGCAGTTGCTGCGAAGATGCAAAGAAAGTCGTGCTGCAACAGCTGCAACGGCAGCTCGGCAAACTTGCCGTCCTGCCTTCGTGCGAATAATGTCATTTGTGTTTGTTTTATAACCAAATTTACAACAACTTGCCACTGTCGACGGCAGCAGCAGACACAACGACACTGGCGCACTCAACATAATTGCTCCTATCCATGTCAATGTTGTCGATGGGCAATCTACAAGAACATTTCTTGTGCCTTTAAAGGATGTGCACGAATTTTCAGTGGACAGTCAGTGTCGAAATGCATTAAACAGAACAGCAGAAAACTACCTTATTAGGCACGGAAAGTTAAAACAATTTCTTTGAAAAAGCACCTGTTACAAAGCTGACACTTAAGATTTGCCACCCTTTAAAAAGCTTGGGGGAATTATTATGAATTTTCCTTTACAAGTATTTTAAGTATTCTTAAATACATTGAAAACCCTAATTTCATATTTTTAATTTATTTATTCTGTTTGTTTTATAATTGATATTATATTACTTATGTATCGCACATTTAGCACATCAGCTCTTTGTATTAAGTCAGATTTATCGTATAACAAATGTCTTGATATTTTTGATCAACTAATTTAGTCGTCTTTCCGTACCTTTACTTTCATAAAAGTCTTTCCTACAACTTTCACCGCAAGCTCTTTAGAAATATTCTAATCAATCATCTAACGTAAGAAAATACTTTTACTTTACTTTTACTTTACCCAAAGTTAAAGAAAAAAACTTCAGGGTCAGAAGTTATGTAATCTTTTCGATACCACAAAATTGCGTCATTTGCCATTTTTCGTTAATTCCTAATTAATAGGTTTTCTTCTTTTTCTACGTGGATGGAGGCTGCACGATTCTTACATAATAATTATAGAAATAAAGCTGTCGTGGCTAACATAAATTAGCATTATAGAAAATAGAAAGGTCCCCTTCTTTGTCGGCCCCAAATAATAGCCAAATGGTGTTTTTGCCCTCGCATCCTATCCTCACACTTGACCATTCTTTGAGCTGCTGATGATCGTGGCTAATTTTATGCCATGTCTCGTTGGATTTCATAAATCTTTGATGTGGCGAAATTTCGTCCAAGTGGCGGAGGCATTAAATTAATGTTCTAACATAAATTTATAATTCATGTTTAAAGGCCAGGCCACCACTTCTGTAAAAAATTATGGCTTTGGCTTGGCAGCCGCCAGTTGAGGTTGATTTAATGACCTTTTTCAGATGCTGAAGCCGATGCTGGCGTAGACACAGGTACTCTTATTAATTATTTTATTGGCAGACGTTTTATAAATGCTTCACTGACAGGAAGCGCTAATTAAAGTTTAGTTCTTTATGCAATTTGTGTCGGGCTTAATTAATTTTGTCAAGCATTAATAAATTGCTGTTTACTTCTTGGTCCTTTTGCCAATTACTTTTTCTTTGCAAGGCCACGCTTATTATTTCAGTGTACTATCAAGACAGTCATAAATAATTCGAATGCAGCATTGATGTCTTTATATCTGAATATATTTATCTTGAATCTTTTTCACGCACTTCACTCGCCACTTGACCTTTCAATTAATCATGGCTCTTCAGCCATGAGTGTGAGTTTTTCAGCCATTTTCAGGTAGCTTCTGCTGTCAGCCACCCTATCGGACATGTTTTTCATTTGCCGCCTTATTTACCATAAAGTTTTCACACCACCAGTCAGGTTTTTTGGAAGTATGCCAATGTGTATGAATATTTAATTATTTTGGTTGATCCACGTTTAAAATGCAAATGGTCTTTGCGCATATATTAAGGTTTTTATTTTGGCCAAAGTTCAATCAACTTTGGACCGAACTATATTAGTTTGCATAGAGGAAAGAGCAGCAGAATAAGGTATTATGCAAACGCCTCGAGAAAGAACCAAATCATTCAATCCTACCGAATGCCCTTCACCCAGCCGATTGTATAATTGTCGTGATCAAAAGAAATGCGGAATTCAGTAAGCCCGGCTCGCCATTCAAAAAATTAGAGCATATAAACATTTAAAGCAATTTTTCACAATTACTGAAATCGACTGCCAAAAAGCACAATAGAAACTCGAGAGCCGAACAATGATGAATTCAATATTTGCAATGACACAATAAATAAATTGGGGAATAATTTCACCGGCAACTGGGCCGTCGACATCCCGAAAAGCGTATGGTTATCAATGGTGAGTGGCACTCGGCGCTAATTGTGAGTTATGGAAGTTGAAATCGAAGCTGCTACCGTGGGCCGGGCCAACAACAAGGAATGACATTTCGGTCAGATGGAAAATTGCGTGTTAATAGTCATGCAGGGCAGACAATGGATTTTTGGCTTTCTTTCAGCCGGTTCAGTCATTTCGATCAAAGGCAAACAATTGGCATCCGTGTGGCCACAAATCAAATGCTCGTAATCGCAACAATGAGCAATTGCTGGCATTAGCCGCGATTGTTTGGCCAACTTTTCGGCCTCTTTACTTTTCCCATTCGATCTGGATTCGGGAGTGGTTGCAACAGTGCCGGGGCCCACACACACGGGCCATTGTGGGACCACACCACCTTCTTCTGACTTCCGACAAGTCATTCAGGGCTGACCCATCAGCCCGGTTGATTATCAACTTAATCAGCAGCGGCTAATTGCAGTCTGCCGCCGCATTTGCACTTAGCTTAACTGCAATAAGTGCAGCTAAGTTGGAGTTGTTACAAATTTCCGCCTGTCAGCAGACCGACTAGATCCCATTTCCAGTGAGTGACAGAAAAACGTGTGAAAATTATGAAACTGCATTTTGATGCAACGTCTGCGGGTAAGTGGTTGTGGATGGGGATGGAGATGGAGATGGACTCCCGAAATAAGAAACTCCCCCCACTCAAAATGTGAGCATTAGACTGTGCCTCTGTGGACTTTGCGACTTCAGCTCCAGCTCCATCTTCACTTCGTTTCGTTTCGACTTGGCTTTGTTTGGGTTGGCATCGTCTCTGGAGATCTGAGCGAGATTTGTGTGTCCTGTCATAGAGATCAAATTTTCTTTTCTCCCCGCTCACATTGCGCCGCTTAATTTGCACTGAAACTGCATTTCCAGCGATCCAAAAGTACCCGTCGCAGCCGCAAAATAAATAATTTTTATTGTGTTGAATTTATGAGTCATTGTTTTGCTCGTTGGATATTCGGCTGCTTGGCGTTTGCCTTCGCTGGCTTTATCTTATTCGCTTTTGCGAGTTCATTAATTCTGCATCGCAGCGTAATCGCATGGAAAACGGCTGCCCGAAAGAGTTTTCTTGTTGCATCGCAGGCTTATCACTGCGAAATACTATCCACTTGGGTGGCGAACAAAACTCGGTGTGATAGAAAAGTACAAAATTAAAAATTATATAATTTTAAAAATTAAATTAAATTTTCTGGTTTGGTTTTAATAAACATTTATAAACATCAAACTTTGTAATATTTTGCAAATTTTAGTTTTAAAAGCTACACGGTCAG
Organism: Drosophila takahashii; assembly: GCF_030179915.1. Lineage (NCBI taxonomy): Eukaryota > Metazoa > Arthropoda > Insecta > Diptera > Drosophilidae > Drosophila > Drosophila takahashii. Next base: position 11,529,561 of record NC_091681.1, read on the forward strand.
GCTATATTTTTAAGCAATATTTAGAAAGCAAGTAGAGTTAGTACCTGTCTTTTAACTATAAATAAAAATTCAAAAAATGTTTGAATGCTTGTTTGAATTTTTAAACAATAATCAATAATTTGACAGTATTGCCAGCTGACATCGTTTGGATTTCCTTTTTTTTTATTTCCGACGGTAATTTGCAAAGCTTTGTTTTGAGATCGTTTAGTTACTTATAGGGGAGAGGTCTGTAGGTTGAGACAGTCTGTAAGTTGAGACACTCAATTTTCTCAAAACTTTTCCACTAAAAAAATGTTTTTTATTTTTTTTTTGTAGTCCTTTTTAGTGACAAAACTTTTGGGGAAAACATTATAAGCCAGGCTCTAGCCAGATTTAAGCTGTGAGAGTCGTGTACCATTTTGCACCAAAAAAGTTTTTGTCTACTTTTTTCAAAATTCCATTTAAAATTAATAACGTCCTTAAATTAACTTGGTAAGAGATTTAAAACATTAGTATATTAACTGTTAACTAATTAAAAAAAGAATCAGCTTAATGTGACAGTCAGAACAAAAGTTATTAATTTTTTCCCGAAACATCCCATTTTGTGTAAGTTGAGACACTTTGAGCGTGTAAGTTGAGACACCCGTTTTTCATACAAAAAGGCCTTAGGCCAACAGAGGTCACTTTCTGCCTAGCACATTTCTTTGATATTAGGGGAAAAGTGAATGTTCAAAGAGCCTTTTGATTTTAATTGTTATTTGGTCGAAGTTCTTAAAAAATGGATGGGAAATAATTTAGGACGAACTAAAATTGATTAAATTAACATAAATAAATAGTTTCTTATAGTTTGGAGTACTTTTTGTGTGAGTATTATTGACTTTAAAAAGTGTCTCAACCTACAGACCTCTTTTTCAAATTATCATTTTTTGGCACTTTTAAAAAAAAATTATTTTTTAGTTTTCCCAAGGGAAAAAAAAATTTTTTTTTGCTTTATTTTACAGCTAAAAGACTAAGCTTTCGATCGGTACTTAACACGTGAAGTTTCAAAAGCGAATGTCCAAATGGGAGACTAAAAACAAAAGGTGTCTCAACCTACAGACCTCTCCCCTATGTCTGTAACTTACGTTAAATAAAACTTGATTCAACTATTATTTTTTCAATCGCAAACTAATATATTTAAGTAAATTATAGCTATTAATTTCTTATGCCTATTCATTTACAATTTTCGCGCTTATCAATCACAAGATCACAGCCCCGAGACTTTCTCCCAACCAAATTAAGTAAATTTCTATGTATAGAAATCCGAAAGAAAACCGCAACGCTCGAAAATTGAATTAAGTTCAAGAGTTCAGGATGAGCCGTTGCCGCTATTGTGCCACAAGTTATTGAGTGAGTACTCTTGACATGGGAGCATTTTGGATGCCGCAGCTTATGCAATGGGCTCGCACCGCCAACAAAAGCAACAATCTGGCGTGGCCGCTGGGCCGGGGTTGATGTCATCAGTGCGTCATCAGCTTTCCTTTGGTCTCCGGCAAAAACAGTCCCAAGACAATGAATCCGAAGAAGCACATGCCCGCCGACATGAACATGGTGGCAGCCAGGCCCTGATCGTAGATCATGGTGGGGTAGATCTTCAGAGCCACAAAGATAAATGCACTGAAAGTGGCCATGCTCAAGGAGGTGCCAATGGAGCGGATCTGCAATTAGTAAGGCAAAAGTTAAATGAAGTGATCGCAAGTCCAATAATAAAAAATGTTACTAAAATAGAAATTTATAAGGAAGAACTATCTGACATTATTTGGAAAATGTGATCCTTTTCTCTTTTTTATTTTAACTATCTGTTTGAGAAAAATGTTGTTACAAAATAATGTGAGCTCATTTTAATGCACTGAAAATTTAAAGTTTACTCGAATAATAGTATTAAAATGTTTAATTCCCAATTTCTCATAAATCTTTTGTTCCACAGCACTTACCTTAGCTGGCAGTAGCTCAATGATGATGATGAAGATCAGGGCTATCACTCCCAGCGATGCAATGCAGGCCACGAGACACATGATGACCAAGGGTAGCCAGCCATTCTGGTCCAGGAACTCCGCCGAGGCGAAACACTTCAGCAGGGCGATGGCCAGCTCTCCCAAACCCATTCCACCCATCGAGGTGAGCAGCAGAACACGACGTCCCAGTCGATCCACGAGGGCCACAGCACTGAAGATGCCCACCAGCTGGGCAGCTCCCACCACAATGGTGCAGGTGTTCGGATCCAGTTTGTTGCCCAGCTCCGCAAAAATGTGCGACGTGTAGTTGAAGATGGCAAAGCTCCCTGACAGCTGGTTGCAGATGATCAGCACGAAAATCAGGCCGAATATCTTCAGAGTAGGCACGTTGACTGCGAAGGTACAAATTATTGCTTTATAATGTTATTCTTCAAAGTGGTAATAATTGTTATCAGAAAGGTAGGGTAGAAGTAGCTAATTTTCTGGTCAGGTTGATCTTCCAAATAACTTTTTTAATTAGGCTGATAATCACACAACTTAATCTATATTTAACTTCTTATCTCACTTACTGAAATCTCGCCAAGAAATACTCTCGGTGACGCCGCCACTGAGAACCTGAAGCCGAAATGTGTCGAACTCCGTTTTAGCCGCGTCATGCTTAGAAGCCTCCTTGCCGGATGAAGTGGGTGGCTTCAGATTCTTGTAGAAGTAGAAGGACTTCTCTGCCTGATCATCGCGTCCACGCCTCAGCAAATATTGTGGTGTCTCCGATAAGCCGATAATTGCCAGCATAAACACCACCGGCAGCGCGACGATAATGCACGGCATCAGATAATAAGAGAGATACGAGGCCAATGTAAAGCCCACCATCATGCCGATGCTAACGTACATCATGGCCATGGAAGATAGGGCTCCGCGAACGCTGGAATAGTTGTGATATTCTAATATTATGGCTCAAAGGAAATTTTTAAATATCGTAAAGGTTCTATAAGGATCTAAATTATTTTGAAGTCCTTATAACTACAATCCTTACAATTACAATTATAAAATCAAAATAGTGTGCATAGACTACTTGAATTATTTTTAAATATTCTAAAATAACGCGAACGTTTACATTACATTTGCGGCCTCAAAGAACTCGAGTTTATAGAAAACTGACATTAAAATCGAGCATAACCAATACGTTACCTTCCGCAATAATATTTCAGTTAAATTTTAAATGATTGAAAATTTGCATTTTCAAGATAAGATACCTAATAAATTTCAGCTTTGCGTGACATGAATATTGCAATAGTAGGAAATCTATAATTCCAAGTAATTCCTTAAAAATAAAACATTTTCCCCGACTTCTATCTAATCGTTTAAAGGCAGACAAAAATGTGTGCCGATATTATTGAGTATAGGAACGAAGTCTGACCTTATCAGCTGCACGTAAAACTTGAAGTAATCTATAATTAATAGATTACCTTTAATCCGAATGGTTGTCCCTCACTCGAAAGTGACGCAACTTACCTATTATCGGCAATTTCCGCTATAAATATGGGTAAAACTACATAGCAGCCGCCGCCGGACATTCCTGCCAAAAATCTTCCAGCATAAAGATATGTAACGTCTTGGGCGCAGTAGATAAGGATCCAATAAATCTATCGAATTGAAAAGAACACGGTGAAGTGACTCAAGCTTTTGGGAAACCCCTTCAAAACAATTAAAGCGTTATCTACCATATTGGGTATGGCCAGGAAATACATGCACAGTTTACGGCCTAATCGATCGAGTAGCAGTCCGAAGATTATATTGCCAGTCAGCGAGCCTAGGCCGATAAGAGATCCAACCCTGTCAATATCGGAAAGCTTTACCAAAATGCTTCCATATTTTAGGAAAACCACTTACCAGGAAGCCTCGCTGATGGTCAGTGGTTCTCCCAGAGGACTTTCGTCGGAGCCGAGGAGTCTTAGAGAGGGCGACAGCCAGCCCACAGCAATTCCATGGGTCAGCGTCATTATGTGCACTGTAAATAATTAGTTTTTTATTAAGTGTTCCTGAGGTCCTCCGAACTCTAACCCACCCGTCATGGTGGCTATAAACTGCCATCGGTACCGCGCACTAAAAACACTCAGCTTCTGCGATTGACTTGGATCGACAGTCATTTTGGCTGCCTTTATTTTTCGCGACTCCCAAAAATGTTCCGCTTTTGGATTGCAAAATAACCGCTAGGCGGTCGTGTGCCTACTGAGGGTTCTTACTTTGGGTGGCTAACGTTTTTGTAGTGGAAATCACGTCGAGATACGCTCACTTTCCAATCTTCTCGGGATTGTACACATTAATGACGATTATAAAATTGTTGAAGATTAGATAAGTGTTAAGTAGTCACTAAGTTTTTACCGCTGATTAATGCACTACGTTTTGGTTTGGAGAGGTCTGGAAAAAGAAGTCTGTAAATTTTGTTGCAAAAAAATGGCTATCAAAAAACAAAGCCCTTGACAGTAAGGCTAATCTTACTGTTGAACTTGTTGGATGGGAGCAATAGAACTATGTAAATTTGAAGAACATTGCATGAGTTGGGCGACAATATTTAGTAAAGATTAGCAAAATCATTGCAAGCAAAACAGTTGTAAACATGAATTCTCTTTTATTAGGGTTATTTGCATTTACACTCGCTTTATGATTGTTTTTTAAATTTTCAATTTAAAAAAAAATGACTCGAAATTTAAAAATTTCTTATCATGGAAATATGATTCTTTAACCGGGAGCCGAACATAAAGAATGAAAACACCTATCCTATATGCTTCTTTATCAAGGGAAAATGGCAACAGAAGGATAATGATTATATGACATCCATTAAGTTGGAAGCAGATTTCATGAGGCCTTGAAATCCACACACCTTTCAATTTTTATCTCGTAGTTCGGTTGTTGATTCCATTTATTATTATAACTGGGTAAAAGTAATTTATCGTTATCACAACCACCTGTCACTAAGGACCGATTTAACCAAACAGCAGTTTGTCACTTATCTGAACAACGTGAAATCGATGTAGCCAGGTTTCACTAAACACATTAGTGCGTCAGACTCTTTCCTTTGGTCTCAGGCAAAAATATGCCCAGCACTATTAAGCCTAGAAGGCAGAAGCTGGCCGACATGAACATTAAGATATGCAATCCATGATGGCTGAGCATCGCGGGATACGTCATGAGCGCCATAAATACTGACAAACTAAGTCCGCACATGCTCAAGGAGATGCCAGGGGCGCGGATCTGTAATTAATAACACCTAAACAATGTAATTTACCACACAAGCACAAGCTTACCCTAAAGGGCAGCAGTTCCACGATGATGACAAACGTAAGAGCTACCAGTCCAGACGATGACGAATATGCCACGATGCACATTAAAGTCAGCCCAACCCAGCCATGGTGTATCAAGAAGTCCTGCGAGGCAAAGGATTTTAGCAGTCCCACACCCAGCTCAGCCAGACCCATCACGGCCAGCGAAGGCATCAGCAGCCATCGGCGACCCACTCGATCCACAAGTACAACGGCACTGGACAGGCCAAAGAGCTGCACAACACCCAGGTAAATCGAGCACATATTCGGATCCATTCTGCTTCCGAGTCTTGTGAAGATGGACGACGCATAATTATAAATAGCAAAGGATCCTGACATCTGATTACAAACCAGAAGCACAATGATCAGTGCAAAGGCCTTTCCCGACTCCTTGTTATCTGGAAAAATACAAATGTTAAACAATATAATCTACTCCTGATTTGCACCAGAGTAAATATAATAATATGAATATTTTACTCACAGAAATCTGAAAAGGTAACCTTGTCCTTAATGCCGCCACCTAGAACTTTATCCCGATAAACTATAAATTCCGCTTGATTTTCGTTCTGTTGCGTCGGGTCCTTTGACAAATTCTTGTAGAAGTAGAAAGATTTCGCGGCCTTTTCATCACGACCCCGTTTCAGCAAATCTTGTGGCGGCTCGGGGAAGGGAATGAGGAGACAGAAAAAGAGAATGGGCAGGACAATTACGATACATGGTAGCACATGATATGATATGTAGTGAACCAATACAAATCCCACAGTAAGGCCGCTGCAGAGGGTCAGCATAAAGAAAGACGTTAAAGTTCCTCGGACGCTTGAAGAAAAAAGGAATAGTTATTAGTATTGAATTGTTAAGGTCATTAGAGATAATTATTAAAATGTTATCTAAGCGAATGACATTCTAAATCTAATTCGACACCACTGTAAAAATAATCTTGTGAACAGGCTGGTTGTGTTACCATTCATGTTATCGTCATTCTTGGCAAAATAATTTTATAGCATTGTAATTAAAAGTTTTTCTGGGATATCTATCTTATCGCTCGATGTCAGACAAACATGATCATAACATTGATGTGCAGCCTTATCGGCTGCTTAAAAAGCTTGAAATTATCGATCACAGCTTTTTTCACAATGACTTACTTATTATCGGATACTTCCGCGACAAATATAGGAAAAGTAACCATCATAGTACCACCAGATATTCCCAACAGTAGTCGAGCCATGTGGAGATACACTGATTTGGTTGCAAAGTAGATTAAAATCCAGTGAATCTGAAAAACAAAACAATGTCTTGAAATCTAAGTAAGCACCTGAGGATGGATCTTTATTTACCATATTGGGTATGGGCACGAAATACATGCACTTCTTAAGTCCAAAGAATGCGAGCGGGAAGCAAATGATCATATTACAAAGCAGAGAGCCGAAACCAAACATAGCGCCGATCCTGGCAATCACAGACTCGTCAGTTATTATAATTTATGAACATAAAGTTACTATATTCGTTGTTAACTTACCACATCAACTCGCTAATGTCAAGTCGACCAACCGGACTATTTTCGCATTTTAGGAGGGGCAGAGTAGGCGAAAACCATCCCAGTGTTATTCCGTGAGTTAACGACATAACGCACACTAGGATAAAGCATGATATATCAGCGGTTGAAATAACGCACCATCAAGGTCTCACCCACACGTTAACGTGGAAAGCAACTGCCAGCGAGTGCGCTTGCTAAAGACTCCCATATTTTTCGATTTAACAGATTTCTATATATAATGAAGGATATATTCAGTTGTCTTTAGATTGCAAACAATCCCAAACATCATGAAACTTATGGAAAAAACCTTTATTTTACAAAGAAATAATCAAATTTGTACGAGTGTTAAGACTATGTAAACATGATATATTTACAAAACATAAGAATGTTTTTTAAATAGGACACTTCGAAGAAATGTTGTAGCTCTTAGCTAAACTGTCTTAAATATTTTTTTCTAAAGGCACCCGCAATTTATTCGTAATTAAAGTTTTTTCATATCTTAAATGATATTTGTACGTTCAAAATTGATTTTTATGCCCTTTTTTTAGTACATCAGAGTGGTGAAACCCCTTCAAAGAGGCATGGAATTACGAATACAAATGAAACTCACTTTTATCTTATGTTTACTCATAACCCAAATGACAACAAAGTGGATGAGGAAATGCTCTACTCATTGAGATTATGGTAGCCAAATAGTTGGACACACAAATAATAAAATCATGAAATTCGCGGAACTGTGTATTTTATCTCCCAACAATTAGGTCCCACAAAGATATTATCAAAGAAATAAAACAAGCAAGGCAATCAAACAGCATGACAACAAGTTAATGCCGAGTGGGGGAGAATCTCTCCCCAAGACAAGCATCGGTTTATCGGGTCCCAATCGGCGATCGTGTCACAATAAATGATTTTCCTGCGATCAAGTTATTATCCGCAGTTCCTGGCCCCACTCAGGCAGTCAGTCTCTCATCGACTGTCTCGGCTGGCCGCTTATATCGATCGATAATGAGGGGTTCCTGTGCTACCAGCTCGCCAGATTTTGGCCGCCGCTTACATAAATCTCAGTTGCATTTTAATGCACAAAAACGGCCCCATCGTGATTCCTTTTGGAAGACTCCGTCGTCGGGTTTCGTGGCTGGAGCTCTGCACGGTCGGAGGTCATGCCCTGCGGTTTGTTGTGCCGTTTGTAAAATGCTCAATAAAAAATATCAAATTTTTTCTGTGTCATTTGCATCTGGCTGCAATCCACGGCAAGCCGTGACCATATTACAACCCAGTCCGGCACTTTGACACAGCCAAGGCAATAACTACCCATGCTTCGCTTCTTTGGTGGCCAGCCCGCTTGTCTTTCATCATTAGCACACAATTGTTCACTATGTTCGAATGCTGAGATATCACTTTCGTTTGTTCATCTGTCAGAGGGGATAAATGGCCCACCAAAAGCACTGACAAGCTCGGGATTTTAGATTTCGGGCACTAACATCACTTTTCACCCGCTTATCTGGTTTAGCTAACATTCCGGGTGGATGATGCACTTCGTATGGATAAGTGTGGAGTTCTATTCTTCCCAACAGGTTGGTTAACTAACCTTATTGTATTAGCTGATTCACTTTAATTTATTTGTGGCTTAAACAAAAGATTACGTCGTTTAGGTGTCTTGAAAGCAACATAAATTTATGTCATTTAGCTGTCGAATTCTGTGATATTGTGGCTGCTGTTGATGTTTTAGATGTGATAATTATTTTTGTTAATAAATATTTATTTCTTTAACCAAAGTTATGTATTTTATTTTACTTTATTTAGTTAAATTTTTGATTTCATTTGAAACCAAAATATAAAGTTAATTAACAGTTAAGCTTGTTTATTTATAACCTTTGCGTTTGCATATCTCTTTCAGACACCAAGGGTGTCAGAAAACTAAGAAAGTATGAGAACCTTTCAAGGATTTCGAATCAAGAAGATTACGTTGAAAAAATGTTAAATAAATTCCGTTTTTAAAAAAACATTTATCAAAGCTACCCAAAAATACAAACTTTGAGCATTAATCATGGGGTTATCTGCGTGATCTTGACAAATGTGGGTCGAGTCCGAGAAACTTTAAAAATCAGCCTCGACAATAATGTATAACATAATTTCAGCGACTTCTCTCACATGAAAAAGGGCCAAGAATGTGGGCAAATTAGACAAAGAAAAAACAAAAGCCGCGCCTAGAAGATATCAACCAGAGATTCCCCAAAAAAAGTGAAGAATTAAATCAACAAATTGTGGCTGCTGCATCGGTGTAAGAAAAAAAGAGGCTTTTGGCTTTAGCCGAAAGCTGAATGAATGACGGCATGAATGGATGAGTAATTGAAGGCAGCGAGTATTGTTCTCAGGCTGGCGAGCACGTTGACACCGTGCCGTGTGTGGGTGTATCACCCGGAGTATCTACCAGATACTTTTGGTGGCCCAGCATGACTGAGACCGAGACGATCGGGGCCCCTAGCCATGGCGAAAATCGCACGTTTCTATGCAAATCTTCTTCGCTTTTCAATCATCTACACGACTAGGCCACGGTGGCTTCTGTTTTTTTCTTCTTTTTTGCAGGAGGGGGGCTTCTTTTTGGTGGTTGTCCGGAGACGTTTTTGGGGGCCTGTAGGCAATAATTATCGCTTGCATTACGTATTTCGGCTGCTTCTCGCTTTTGTTTTCGGCTCGGCGACTGTGTGGCAATCTAACTGGGTTGGCATAGAAAACGGGCGTTAAAATTAACGGGAGTTAAATGGTTTTTCAATTCACAAAAGGCAAAGGCAACGCCGCGATTGCATGAGGGCCCACCATCCATGCTTCTGTGATGGATAGTTTGGGGTTAAATATAGGCTAGATGCCTTCTTAGATTCTTCTACAATGATTTGACACTTTGCCCGATCTCTCGGTTTTACCCACCGAATTTGCTGAATTACTTTTCAACAAAACGAAAAACGACCTTTTAAGGTTATTGCCCAATGCTTACTGTTGCACGAAGGGAGTGCTTCAATTTGTGTGTATTTCTTTACGCTCTCTGTTTATTTGGCAAGTGTTCTTGTTTAGTTAAACATGTGAACAACATTAATTTGTTTTAACATATTCGATAGGCCTCTTCTGTGAAAGGTTAAGTCCTTGAAAAAAAAGTACATATATATTTTAAAAGTGTTCTACTCTTTATTATATTTCGCCTTTTTGTGCAACGCTTTTTCTAAATATTTAATGAAGATACTTTATTTTTGTTTAATTTGTAAATATAATCAAAGTATAAACTTCAGCGGATATTAACGGCTTAATTATGAGCTTGAAAAAAAATTCAGTGGTCGCAAATCGCTTGTAAGTTATCAATTGAGCAATTCATTTTGATTGCATGCAGCCCGCTTTGCCATTCTTAATGAGAAAAGCCGCAGACTCAATGTCATTTGCATGGGGCAAACAACAAGACACTGTCAATATCTTTTAATGAAAGGAACTACACCAACCAGTTAAGAGCCAGAACCAACTCGCCATTAAAGTCACGTTAAGCAGGCAGAAGGCAGAAGCGCCAACTGGCGGGTGATTACGACCATCACTTCTGATTTTGAATAGAATCCAATGTTAATTTTACATGAACCGCCAGCAATTGGCGATGATCCAATGCTGGATAGCTACTGCTGGCTGCGCGGTGCCCCATGGCTGGAGATTCGTGGGAATATTTGCGGCTGCCATTATTTGAGCATTTTTGCTACACCGAATCCATAATCGCAGGCGCAATGAATCGGCATCTGCATCTGCCTTCGTGTGCAGAAGGAAGAGCAGTCGCTGCCGAGCCAAAGAGACGCAGATAAACCCAGCGAAAATCAAACAACGATATTATGCAACCAGGAGTTGCTGGGCCCCAAAGAGGCTGCCCCAAAATCATAATAAAAACTGTCCACTGTCAACTCTTCAGCTGTCTTCCCTTTTGCTCCATTGTCTAGCAAGATTGGCTAGCAAGAAAATAGAAGTCAAGAAACAAGGCAAGAAACAAGCAACGCCTCAAGTCAAAAAGTCGTCACTGCGAGCATTTCGAATCTTTAATTTGCGATTTTGTTTGTTATGCCTTCCACGAGCGATCGAGCCATCGACCAGCTCATCGCCGACCCACTCCACTCCCCTCGTCCCAGTCCTTAAACCCTACAAGTGCTTCCCCTTCCTCATTAAAGGCTGATGGATTTCCAAACTGTCATCTTGCTGATTGACTGAAATCGATTTCAATTGAATGTGCTCAGCATTTAATGCAATTTATGGCAAACAATGCAAAGGAGGTTAATCCTTTTAGCTGGCAACCGATTACAGGGCTTTCGAATATTACGTATACGTTGTATTTACAATAATGTTTAACGGCATCAATATGGAGACAGAAAATCACAATTTATTTATAACACAGTTCAAAAAAAGCATTGTTTTGTGAAAGCCTTTATTATCCAGAACCTTCTATATTTTGAGTTTTTTAGTTTACTTGAAAATATTATTATGCCTTAAATTGTAAAACTAGTATAATTCTAAAAAAAAAACATCAATATTAAAAGCAACACAAAGTTTCTAAATATTTTTTTAAATATAAACTATCCCATTACTTTTAATCATAATAGTGTGCTCTTCCTAGAAATTAAAGAAACCCTTTTCGATAAAGTTAAAAGTAAACATTCAAAAATTGGTATAAAATAAATGCATCTAAAATTTCACACTTAATATACACTGATTAAATTCCTAAGATAGCTATGACGAACGTAACAATTACTCATTCCTAACAGAAATGTTAGGCTTTTCTCCGCCGATGGAGCTCTGTTAAATTCTTCGGAGCCCGAAGATTTGTGCTCTTGTCTTCGGTCTTTTCCGCCCCTCTCTGAATCGCAGCGAACAGCTGATCGCCGGACCGGTTGCAAAGACAATCTGCTTTTGTTTGGCTTTGCTGCTGCTTTTGGATATTGGCCAGTCTTCGGGCTTCTTTGGGAATTGAGGAAGATGTGGCAGCGATCTTCGTTTGGCGGTAGGTTCGTCCGGATCGGCGACGACGACTGGCTTTGCTTTTGCTGTGTTTGCAGCAGCTTTGCGAGCGTTTTCGCTAAACAGAGTTTCGAGTCTGCGGCCTGCTCAACTACTAAAGTTGGACGCCGCATTTGCCAATTGAAACATTCAAATGTGAATATCGTACGGGTGAAGACGTCTTCTGTTCGTCTGGCTCTGGCTCTTACTGTATTTTCATACCAATCTGATGTGATAAATTTAAGAAAAATAAAGTGCTCTTTGTGTTCAACCCTTGAAACTCTTGTGATCTTAAAAGATATTTTTTTACTTTTCAAGTAGTAGAAACTGTTATTTTTGGGACGTTTGTGAACTGTAACAAATTCATCAAGGATTTTAATGCTATAGGAACAATTGTGAACATCTTTTGAAGCATTAATTCCCCATTAATGCCAAAAAAGGAAGAAGATCCCTTCAAGCTTGAGTCTGCAAATATTTCCTTTAATTCAAATGATTTATTTCTTACTTTTCTACCATTCATATGAACTTGGCCGAAATCGTACAACAAACTGTAACTAATTAACTTATTTTCTTTGAGATTACAAAACTTTGGTTTCGTCTTAATGACGTCTTCATAATGCAGACATGAACAGCTTGAAGTGATTTTGTGCTACTACCGAAAAAATCAACTAAATCGTGATATCTGTGCATTACAACCGGATCCCTCTCTAGCCCATAACAAATAATAAACCAAATAATCGAGCATAGTGAGATAACATAAACAACAATAACGAATAATATGCAACAATCTAAGTAATATTCACAAGAAAAACGAAAACAACAAAACGCTACGAATAACCCAGTCGGAGAGCGGAAAACTTTGTCATAAATAAGTTTACGGCGAAACCTCCATATTACTTCAATCACGAAATTGAAAGCAAAAAAGGAAGCTGTGGAAGATTGAGTTGCTGCCACAGTTACTTACCCGAGTTGCCTGAGTGTTACTGCTCCACAAACTGACATTCAGAGTACTGCCAATGATGCTGATGCCGCTTAAAGGTGAGTGAGCCGAGAAGAGCTGAGAATATCTAGCCGAGAATTTCGACAGCTTGGCAGATCGACAGCTGAATAGCTTCGAGGCTTCTAATAAAATGCCAAACGCATTTCGTACGCATGAATGGATACAAAATTGTTTGTGCTCAAGTCGTTGCCTTTCACAAAGCATCATCTTACTTAGATTTATTGCATGCATTTCTTAAGTAATTTTATTACTACTTTTGGCCAGTCAGCAAGCCAAAGATGCTGGAAAATGTCAATGCGTTGGCTGCATAATGGAGAGGCCATTTTATGGTGGCTCTTGTAAGTTATGCAAGTAAACTTGCATCTTCACAAGCCAGAAAAAGATAGTGAATGAGTACAAAATTATAATACTTGTCAAGGACTTGAGAAAATAATAATGCTCTCAAGTTTTTAATATTTTAAATGAGTTTTTTATTTTGTATATTCCCTAAATAGCAATAAAATACTAAAATTAGGGACATGAACATTTTTCTTTTTAAAGGATGGGTTAAGTAAAATGTTAGACATAAAATACAAGTTATAAAAAAGTTAGAAAAGCAGGAAAGGTACCCTTATATTTAATAAATTATTAATTTTTTGTATCCTTGAAATTAAGATCTTTACCATTTTATATCCGATTTCCACTTCTTAAACTAACGATCAGCATCCATACGCATCCGATTATTAATCCATTAAAATTAATAACTTAATCAAGTTGGCTCACTAGTATATTCAAAGTCATTACCATTAAAAAATCTGTATTAGCCTGGCTTCTTGTATTTTTAGCGATCAATGTAAAAGCTAATTGGTTCTAGGCAACTTAAATGACGAACAATTTCCATAAATCTTCAATATGCCTGGGGTGACTTTTGGCTGATGATTAATTTGCAAATTGCTGGCTTGCTTAGATGAATAGATACAGCAATTAAAAGCCTCAAAATTGCCGGCATGCATTTCAATTTTTTTCGTAGGTTTTCTAATTTTTACTGCATAAATTTAGAGTTGCAAAATTTGCAACCGCAATTGTTGTTCTCGTCTTGGCATTGTTATTAACGAATCTAAGATAATGCTGGCGGCTCTGAGCACACAGTTCAAGGATGAACGGCAGCGGTAGCTGCTCAAGTCAGAACAAACCCTTGGGAGGGGGCTGGGCCAAAAGAGACGAAAAACTCAGCCATTTGCAGCTGCAGCATTTTTGTGTTAGATAATTTCAATTGCTGCTCAGCCCGTGATTACTGGGTGAGCAACTCGGCCAGAGGGCCGCAGAAAGTAGTGCAGAAATTGGGAAATGCGCCTTAAATGTCAAGAGGTGCCACAGTTTTGTTTTCTTCTACAGTACAGCCTCGTGGCGCAAATGAACAAAGGAAAGGCTAGCTAAGAGAAAAGACAAATTTAGGCCAAATGTGTGACTTAACGTCTTTCACATCGCACACACACCCACAGAGGTGACTGGTGGGAGGAGAAAGGGGGCCCTGCTTTTGTTTTATGTGGCAGGAGGTTAAAGTTGACTAGGGAGACGAGCCGAAGGCAGGCGAAAACAAAAAACAAAAATAAAGCAAAACCCAGCCGGGCTAACAAAATGCTACAATATAATTTTGCCCGTTGTTGTCTGCAGATGGCCAGATAAAAGTTCAAAATGCGAGTGCTTGTTGCTAGAGTCTTAACCGGGGTCTAGTCTGGCCGGGTTGGTCTGGTCTGGTCTGCTCATTAACGTTTCCAGCGAAAGAAATGGCAAATAAATTAAAAAGTCATTCAAGCAACAATACCCAACAGGAGGATTCCCCTCGAGCAACCAAGGCAGTGTTGTCTCAAATCGCCGTAGTCGTGTAGCCTGTATCCCATTCAAGTGTTGATGCGTTAACTGGCGCTGCGTGCGCATCGCTGAAAAGCCAATGAGCCGCATCTGAGAGATACGAGTAAAAGTATCTAACGATTCCTTGTACACAAAACAAACAACCGCCTCACAATTGTTGCTGCCTTAAAGTGCTTGGTTGTTTTTGCGGTCTTTAGTGATTAATGATGTGTAAATAATGTTCATGTTTTGTATTTTTTAGGTTTTTTTTAAGTCAAGATTTCAACATATTCTAGGCGGACACAGTGGGGTTTTTCATCGCGTTAATATTACGATTCATCATTTTGTCTTTGGTTTTTACTGAGACCATTTGAGGGATTTTTGGGGAGCCATGAAAAATCGAAAGACTTTGACAACGAACTTGCAACGAGCCAAAAAATCCACTTTTTTAGTCGTTATTGTCAGCTAGCAAAATGTCAGTAGAGTGCACTTGAGCCATAAATAACACTTGTCAATTTTTTTCGTGAACAAATAGAAAACGAAAACCAACGAACTTGAACTTTTCAAAGGAATTGTGTGAGTTTTGCAACGGTACTTGGCTGAGAGTGCTGAGGTGTTGAAAGCAAATGATGTCTTTAACTCAGGCATTTAACTATAATCTATCAAAATTCATGCTGCATCAAGCTTTTCCATAATAATAGTTATTTAGTCGCATGCGTAAACCGTTCAATTACATCACGATTTTAAATATGATCATTATATCCACTCAACAACTAAATGCCAGCATTCTGCTCGTTCATCAAGACACACGTGCGTTGCGAATTGCGTAGCGTTTGCCAGTCTTTTAATGGACCCCAGCCACATAACCCATCCACCCAGATATAGCCATAGCCGTTTCTAGCATATATCTAGCAAGATATATGGACATTCAGGCGGCAGGCTAAATGTCAGGCCAAGATGCTGACCTCCATGGTCTGACATGCTACGTTTAGGCCATTTTAGGGCTGCCAGCTGAATGGCATTTTGATCTGCATGGTCTAAGGTGAACTTCATGGAGAAGAAGTTTCCAAGTTGGATAGTAAGTTGCACATAAACATTTTATAGCATTGGTTTCGTTTGGAAGCCTAACAAATCAGATCGTATTTCTTTGGGTGCAAAGCAACTTTTTTTATTCGGAGTTTGTTTTAGTACGAGTTGTTTGGACACCAAAAATAACATTTAGCTTTAATAGCTAATAATCTTAATTATCAATGTTCCCCCATTCATTTGGTAAACAATGAAAAATGAGCAAATCTTAGTCAGTCATAAAGCCGCAGAACAAGTTTCGCCAAGCTTTCTTTCTTTCTACGCATATTGTGTTTACTTAAGTTTTGATATGCTGATAGTCGTTTGTTATTTTACAGTTGCTTGGGGAACCTGATTCTGTATTATTTGAATCAATTGTGTGTTTGTTTACCTCTTAGGCAGGATCTAATTCGGGCGCGTGACATCATTTGGGTCGCGCTAAGGATGCGCATTTGTCTCATCGCGAGCACGTCCAAAGAACTGGTTGCTGGGTGGCTTCGTGAATCATAAAAAAAATCATATAAATATGAAGACACTAATGGGTTTTTTTTAAGAGGTGTCGTCCAAGGCTGGAATCTAAAAGTTCCGTTCTCACTGCGGGCTATTAAATGTGTCGGGCAATAAATTTATGTCCGAAAACAGTTCCCACTGATACTTCACCATGAAAACCACCTCGGCGGTGCCTCTGAGCTTACGAATAAAAATAAACAAGAATAAACCGTCAATAATCGTCTATTAGGCACTACTTAAGTAGGCAACACTCACAAATTGGTATCAATATCAGACACCGATTCAATTCCAACAGCTGACAGCCAATTAGAGACGCCTACCTCACATGTTTGCCATTAAAAATCAAATCAATAAATCAAAGAAGTCAGAAACAAATTCCGCATTTAATTCCTCGATATTGTTTGATATTTTCAAGCACAATCAAGCGCGCGAAGGCAACCAAATGACAAGAGCTTTCAACAGTCATAATCATGTTTGCCACACAAAAACAACACGATAAAAAACTTTGATATTTTGGGAACTTGTTGTCGTTTACAGACGCGCGCTTAAAATTGGCAAGACAAAAGCAACAAAAGCATTTTTCTTGTCGTGCCAAAGTCAAGTTCGTTACTTGAGTCTTTTGTTTGGTGTTCAAAGTGGGGACTCTAGAATCGTGGTTTGAGCTATGAACTTATCTTAATACGGCTGTGGATTACGTTTTCGGACTTAAAAGCAAACAAAAATGTAATTTTCGCGGTGATTTCCGCTTGAACTTTTTCATTTTCCGCCACTGACACGCTAAACGAACAGCGAAATCATAACAAAATCCAAATCAAAAGTGACTTTCATTTACGCGGCAACAGGCAAACAAGAAACAATTACTCCGAACAATAAGCAACTAATTCGCATCTCGGTTGTACGGGCAACACATATGTTTTGTACATGATGTGAGTGCATGGAGATGGGTGCAAGTTGAGGCAATCGCAAAAAGGCCATCTCGACGAGGAAAAGCCAGGGAAAGAAAAGCCGCAAAGCCCCACTGACTCACTTCGAGTTGGCCATTGTTGCTGGCTGTAATTAAGCCAAGAGTTGATTATTTAACCAGGTGACATAAATACGTGGCGCCCTGATAACAAACGCTGACCCAAATATGCGTAATCTGGAATCGAGCCGAACAAAAGAACGAATCGGAGGTGCAACATTTTCTGCCGCTACTGCTGCTTTGGCAACTACCGACGACGTCAACGGCAATTACTTATTAATTGCCGCTCGACTTGGCCTGGTAGTTGTTGGTAGTTCGTAGTTGGCAGTTGGTGCTACTGGTTTTCTGCTGCAATTGTTGCCGGCGTGTCTGATGCCGCCCGGTCTGTCATAAATTGCGCTTGCCAGCTCGAATCTCGCAGATTGCCCCATATCAATTGAAACTGGCTGAGCGGCATTTTCAATTGTTATCTTTTGATATTTTTTCGGCTATTAGTGAAAACTTGGCACATCCTACAGAAAGTTATATATCTTCTCGGTGACAACTCAATTGTTATGTGAGCACTGGCGGGGGATTAATTTCCGCATGTGTGCCTTCGATGGATGACACAGCGAATCGGCGGATTGGGGGATTGGCGGATTGGAGGAGGCAATACAGGAATTGGGAGATTGGCAACATAGATGTACCGAACCGGATTGCGCCGGGTTCATCTTTAGTCGAACGTAATTTATATCTCTGTAATACTTTCACAAAGTCAAAACCAAATAGGTGTTTTAATTTGCAACCTGTTTTCCTTTATTTATTAACACTCAATTTTAAGCTCCAGAATCTTTCTAAGTTTTTTACTATATTTTTTTTTTTTTGTTTTCTGTATTGTGAATTTCCGTTCATCGTAATATATTCCTGTTCTCTTTAAATTTGTGACTTAAAGACAAAGTACTTAAACATTTTTAAGTACCTGTTCAATATTTAACATCTGCATTTTGTTCAATTACCCGCATTTATTTAACAGTTATTAATGAGTTAGTATATGAGTCAGACGTATCCAATTAAAATCAAGTTCTTCGCTTGAGTCTTTTGATTATATCAATGCAAAATCAGGTTGACATTTTTGCAATATTATTTTAATGGCCCAAAAAAGTCATTAAATGGATGACAATATAATAAATTTCTTGGTTAGATTAAAGCTTTTAATGGACCATTAAAACTAGAATAAATTGGCTAGAAGATATTTGATATGCATTGAAGACCCGAATTATAAATTTCAAATTCCGAAACCGAATTCGGATTAAGTAGCTATAGCTTCCGGTTAAGGGCCCCAGCTCCTCGTTATGCCATTGTGCCCCGAAGCTCTGCAATTACCTTGGCGGCTTTAATGGTATAATGCCAGTTAACTATAGTGTGAGCGGTACTCTCGTTATTACAACAGCTTTTTATGATCTGGCAGGCGTACAGTTTTTGGGGAGCAGCTGAACAAACAAGCCAAAATATGTTTAACCGATAATTAAGTGGCATCCAACACTGCCCACTGGAAGACTCGGGGCTGCACTGAAACCTTCAGATTTGGACTACGAAATGGGCCAGGTTCCAACATACACACATCGGCGGGATGCCAATGGCAGATCCCGCCCAGCGGCAGCTCTTGCATGAAGAATTGCTGGGGCGCAACGCAAATAGCTTAGCACAACAAAAAAATGGAAATCATCTTCACATTTGGCGCTAAATGTTTTTCGCTGCCTTACAAATCGCCGGCAATTTGCTCGGCCCCAACAAATTGAGTTCCCTTTAAGCCTAGGCACATGAATGCGCTCGAAGCTCCGACTCGCCCTCAATGGGCCAAGTGTGAAACAGTTGACAGGCGGCTGCCACGAAGCGTCAAAGTGACTTCAGCTATGCCTCCGACCGCCAGGCTACTTCGCTTTTTTCATTCTCGCCCCACAGCCACACAAATTGCAAATGAGTGGCCGACACAAAAACGCTGCACGGAAATGCACAAGAATTCTTGGGCAAAAAGTGGCCGAAAATTGTATCAGAGGCGGACGAAAATAGCCAGCAGCAGCAGCCAAAACGATTGCATTTGACCTCAAAATCTATTAGCACGTCGAACTCTGGCGGCTATGAAATGCAACTGGTGCCGCGCCCCCTCGGGCGACTCGAGGCCCGAAAACAGTGGGGTTGCGGCAAGAATCACCACATCAGCGGCAATAATTGCTACCACACTCATGTCTGGGTGCATCAGCGACACGTAGGTCAATGCATCAACATCTGGCCAGAGAGCATCATCAGACGCAGCCGCAGTCTGGCTGGCTATCTCTTGAATCTCTGGGGCTACGACTTTTAAAAAATGTTTAACAAAAAGTCTCGTTATTGCAAAATCTACATGTCTTGTCTGACGCACATTCACACTTGGGATTTTTCATGATTGTTCATCGCACTCGAATGAAACCTGAGGATAACTAAATAGTTGTTGATTAATTGTTGGCCAAACAAAATGTCACAAGGTACATGTTGTGTGATTGATTAATTGTTTACCCAAAAAAAACTGTCTCAAACTCCTCTTACATTTAAATCGAGTCATATTTTCTTCACCTGAGATCTGCGTGATATATGGCTTGCTCAGATCCCGACCCATTTCTCAGTGCTCATCTGTCATTCAGAGCGGAGATGCCGGTACCTGAACTGACAGCGGTAAATATTTATTCAGTAATCCAATTATGAGTATTTGTGCTGGCCCCAAACATTATGCAAATATCAAAACGCACATCATTCGGATGATTTATGGGTACGAAAGGTCCCAGAAAGAGGGGAAATAAATCCCAAATCGCACATTACAATGGGGTTTATTTCGGGCAGTCCCGAAAAGTGATCTTAATCGCTCGGATGTGCCAATATAAAATACTCTTTTAATTGCCCGCCTCGCAAGACTTTTAGGAACAACAAAGAGCAGCAGATGATGCTTGCCAAATCTGCTGTAAAATAAATAAACAAAATGCACAATGGGGCTGGAAGGGGCACTTTCAAAACATTTGCTGGGAATCGCCGACGGAGCCAAGTGATTTGCTCGGCTAAGACTTTTATGCATTTATAATGACATTTTTCACACAGTTTGTTTCCAAAAGCTCAGGCAAACAACAACTGTGCGTTGCCATTTAAAATGTTTAACATTTTAATTTGGTTTTGTTTTAGTTCAGCTTCGTCTTCAGGTAAAATAGTGTGACAGAGTCTATTTAGATGTATAGCAGAATGTAGGTAGTATTTTGTTGATTAATTATGAAAATTTGCATAACATTTGCTCAAGTCAAAGATTAGCACTGAAAAACAAATGAGTCAGGCAGGAAACTGGAATATAGTGTTAAAACAGGCAGATATTATCTAGATAAAGTGGTGGGGATAAATAATGTGGAATTACCAGAACACCAAAGTTCCTCCCTCAGAAATTCGTGACTCTTTAATTTATTCCCAAGGATGCCAACGGCCTTTTGCGTCGGCAGACAATTTCTCTCCCACCATTAGCCAAATGACCAGCATATCCATCCGCACCTGCATGGCACTCCCAATCGCGCTGAGCAAACAAAAAGCCGCAATCAAGTTTTAGATTTTCCCTAGTCCGCCGTGTTAATCGTGGGGGCTTCGATTGAAGATGCGCTGACTTTATGCAATTTTTCGCAACAGGAATGGCCGGCAAGGCGAGTCAGCCGTTTCATAATGAGCATCGGTAAAGGTGAAATTTTTCCTTTATTTCACTTGCACACGAGTTACAAATAAAATGAAATAAAAACCGTTTATCCAGCGTCGTTGGAGTTGGAGGAGAAGGCCACACAAGAGTCAGTGCAAGGCAGCCAGGCAGATAAGCCGACACAATCCACAATCCGGCAAAACACGAACAGCCAAAACAAATAAATCAAATCTTCAAATAACACGTATACGACATGTGGTCGACGGGGAAGAAGGCAGCAGAAGCATCAGCAGCAGCGGCAGCAGCTTGGCGTTGCCTTAGTTTCTATGCTCTGTGTTTCAACACTTTGCCACAACACAATGCGGCAAAAAGCGCAAAAACTACAAGAAAAGCTGCGGAAAAAAACAAATGCTTCCTTCATGTCAGCTCAGCAACCGTAAAGGTTAAGCGGCAACTTGACAAAAAGGTTAAAACGATTTAACAGACATTTGGCTGCAATGCGAGGAGTGTGCCCCTCGAAGCTCCTCACACTTCGGTCTGCAAAAGCGACCTGGGCAATCGCTGGATGCATCGATCCTTGGCAGATCCATCTTGACGTGGCAGTCCCCTTCCCGAGGTCCCGAACTCCCCGGAGGTCTGCGCATTGCGCATGTGTTGAAGGCGGAACCAAATTTTGATTGCGGAGACCCTCGGCTTGGCGCGGAAAATGCAACCTCAGTCTTTAGCAGTTAACTGGCGCTAGCTTATTATTTTTTTTTTGTTTTCGGTTGGTGTTGGCACAACACCTGCTCTTGCCATCGCGTTGACATTTTTTGTTGCTCCGATGATAATGATTTGGCGGCGAAACTTCCTTATTTGTCATTGTTGTCGTTGCACACTTTTCAGCCACGCTTTGCCACCAAGATGATTGAATTTCTCGTTGCTCCTCGCTTTCCTATGAATTATTGGGCAGACAATTTGATTAATTTCATCCAATAAATCCGCTGAGAGGAAGTGCCCAGCCAGGGAACATAATTTATTGATGAAGCTAATTCATTAATGGCAATTTATAAATACGATCATTATACAAATTCTCAAATGAACCGATCCGATTCGACCTTCGCCGGACTAATCGCCATTTAAGCCAATTCAATTCGTTTTGGCAAAGCCTTGACAATGACAAACTCTTGATTCGTGTAATTGCCAATCGAGAATCGTGAATTGAAATTAAAACCTGTGCAGACCAGCCAGTGCAACTCTTGAACTTTAACAGATCGCTCGGCTAATCGACTTAATTCCCAATTTTTATTAAATCTTAATGCCAAGCCTTGTGCATGACTATTACCAAAGTGACTGCTGTAATTTAATTTTGTGAGCCAACATTACGCTATTTTGACGAAATTAAATTTAGGTGTGAGAATATTTTATGCAAACAGCCAGCAAGACGAGAACCCCGCCAAGGCAATCCACTAATTTAAATACAAAAAGCAATTTCGGCAACCGAAGAATCCAGCAGACAATGCATAAAAGTAGAATCTTCGTCGTCTTGAACAACTGCAGCTAATTTCAATTTAAATTTATCTTCGCATCGAATGAAATTTCGAGATTCTGTTCGATTTTGCATTGTTATTGAAAAGAGCCGCGTTACGTAAAGAAAACAAATCTATTGTCTTGACGGTTCGGGTAATTACCCAAACCATTGAAAATTATTTAATTGAAAGAGTGTCGCCGGGCAAGCCGGTTGGTGTTGATCTCTCTGGTTTCTGCTGGTGTCTCCCCAAGTTTTGATATTGTTTGCTGTTGTGCAAATTAAAACAATTACTTGAAATTATGCAAAGTACGCAGAAACTACAGAAACTACGGGAACAGCGGCAGCAGCGACAACAGCTGCAAAAATAAGCTGACGGAAGCGAGCGATACGATAGTCGTAGCAAAGTGAATGCCTTGGTGGATTGACTGACTGCCTTACTGACTGACTGACTCCTGGACGGCGCCTGACAGCTGTTCCTGGGCAGCCGAATTGCTTTTTGGCCGGGCCAGCCTAAAATGTAATAATTTATTGCGCATAGACCCTGTGGTACTCGGCTGTCGGGCCCAAATGCGAACTGCGCATCTGCATATCCAACTATCTGCGCTTCTGAATACATATCTCTATTTATGGCGAGCAGATATATCTAACGATCTGCCGTAAATTTCTGCATGCGTTTGTGGGCGTCTACAGATTATGCAATCGCTGAGAGCCTTCTGCGCTTTGTTTGTCTTCTTCGGCACATTGACAACTCTTCTTCGCCGATTTGTGCAAGCCCCGGAGTACATTTATTATTATTTCTGCCGTTGTTTTCGTATAATTTCTATTACCCAATAAGGCGCCTTGTGGTGTGTACGTGTTTTCGACAATAATTAGTTTGCCGTTTCTTTCTTCTTATTTTTTGGCATCTCCCACGATCTTGTGCAATAAATATTCATAATTTTGTTAACTAGCTAAACATTTGTTTCTCTGCTTCCCTCTATCTTTCAGGCAATTCCAAATACAAAATGCGGTCTACGCAGCTCAACTTGTTGTGCGGTAAGTTAATAAGTTCAAAAGGTTATTTAGGGAAATTATAAATATTTGAGTTAGGATTTAATCAGAGATTAGGTATAGATAGAGCTTTAGAGATTTTATCAAAGTACACATTTCAAAGATTTAAAGTAAAATATTAAAGTATTATAAATACCGAATTTATAGAAAAGCAATAGTGATTATGAATGTCAGTTTAAAAATAATATTTTCCATATATGGTAAAAAATGGATGACCAAAAATTACTAAAATATACTTTGCAATATGTACATTATACATTGTAATATGATAACCAAAACTGATAAAAATGACAATAATTTTAGGATTAAACCCCCACCTTTTCAAGAAAATAATGTACGTTTTTCTTTAATTGTAATTTATCCTAAGTAAATTATCCGGTGGATGTTAATAGGCATGTAGTTATAATTTGTACAATTCTTTATTCACATTTATATTCGATTCAA
Organism: Drosophila takahashii; assembly: GCF_030179915.1. Lineage (NCBI taxonomy): Eukaryota > Metazoa > Arthropoda > Insecta > Diptera > Drosophilidae > Drosophila > Drosophila takahashii. The sequence continues at coordinate 11,553,444 of NC_091681.1, forward strand.
GAGCCAAATAAATATTTCAGCAAATAAAAGGCATTCTTCGGGTTGGCAACATCCTTGACCTTGTCAACTCATAGTTTTCCCATCATAGATCACCGGCTAACGGTTGATGCGTGTGCCGCAAAGCGCGGGCGGCAAAGCGGCCAAGATTGCGTTAATGCGCCTTTGTCTTTGTGTTAGCCGGTTGCGTGAGCCGTCTTCGTTTTTGTTATTAGGCTGACTTGGCGTGCGACAAAAAGAGGTTCCGAGACATAGTTCAGATTCGGATTCAGATTAAATGTGACTTTGATTTGAATTAATGGATTGGCCAGACTGGCCGAATGCTGAATGCCGAACGCCTGGGAAATGCAATTTTTAACGGCTCATTAGGACGGGCGTGTTGCTGTTGGCCGAGACCCAGATGCCAAGGGGGCATAAGTGACAGCTCATCCAGCGAGCGAATAAAACCAACAATGGCCGACAATCTTCTTTGGGCCTTTGGGTCGCCGAGTAATTACGCGCCCATCGACAGCACCTCTCAATTAAGTTGGCAGACCATCCCGCTGCGAGGGGCACGAACCCAATCGAAAAGGCAAACGTAACGAAACGAAACGACAGATCGGACAGATCCGAAATTGATGCGGTGCGATGCGAGTACAACGCGGCGTATGGTTGATGAGGCGGCCGTTCGAATTTGAGCCCGCTTGCCAATCAGCGGGCACAAATTATGGGCAATTGTTTAATTTGAATAAGGCAGCAACACCCGCGACCAAATCATCAGCGGGTCTTCTTCGATGATTCACTTAATCGCAGTGATTATGCAGCAAGTGGGCCTTGAATCTTGCGGCTATTTTGGTTATTCAATAACCCTCTGCGGCTGACATCTTCCTCTGCCGGCCGCCACTCAAGACGCAGTTCATCATGACTTTTTTATTTCTGTTTTTTTCTTTAATTGTTTTTATGCTTTAAAATTTAATTATTGCACTTCGAGGGGGCCTGAGGTCAGTCACTTCCAGCCAGTCCCAGTAGTCGCGTCTTGCGTAATTTGGCAATGTCTGCCATCCAAGTTGAATGGAAAAGTCAAGGTCTGCGGGCTCGCCGTCAAGAAGACATTCTAAACGGCGAAGGAGAATCCAAACCTAAAAAGTTGACGAACCAGACTTTGCTAGAGAATGCCCAGCAAAATGGCCAAGCAAGTCTATTCACAAAGAACATAATTGCTGTGTAGCACGAGAAGATTCATTAAAGAAATTCCTTATAAAATTTTAAACAAGCGTGCAGGTTCCAGCTTAAATTTGAACACGATATAATTAAGAACATGGGTAGCTTTAAAGAGCTAACAATTTCGGGGATTTTTTTATAGAAGATAGTTTACTATTAATAATAATTTAATAATATGTTATTATATGCCTTCCTATAAATATTTTTTGGTGGTCATTTATTATTTAATTTAACCATTACAGCTTTGCTCATGCTGGTATTCCTTGGCTACACAAGCGCAGAATCAAAGGTAAGTTGAAATCTTAAATACCATCTCAATTTTCCCCTTTGATAACTTTTCATTTTGCCATATAGTATCGCACTCCTGCCCGGATATTGGCCAAGCAAACGGGGGCTACTCAATTCGAGGAGGAACGCTATGAGGCGCATACAAACTGCAACGAACACAAGCACCACTTGAAGAAGCGAGCTTCCGATGAGGATGTGGACTACGAGGTGTACCAGGGTGTGGTTGGACGTCCGGGCATCGACTTTCCCATCTACCCACGGATCCCGAAGACCTCGTTCAGCTGTCGTTCCTATGGAAATGGATACTTTGCCGATATGGAAACGGATTGTCAAGTAGGATGATGATTAGGACAAGAAAGAAATCATTGACTCACATTCGATATCGTTTCAGGTCTTTCACATCTGCGAGGAGGGCCGTAAGATCTCCTTCCTCTGTCCCAATGGCACGATCTTCCAGCAGAGCGAGCTCACCTGTGACTGGTGGTTCAAGGTCAACTGTCTGGGATCCTCGGGCTATTATGCAGAGAGTGCTGAGATCCTCAACAAGCAGCGGGTGCATCGCGTGCGTCCCTCTGTTCCCGTTCAAGGCTTCAACATAGTGGGTGGTGGGCTAGACATCAAGCCAAAGGTCACTCCAGTCGCTGGTCAGGGAAGGTCTGGTAATCGTGCTAATCCCGACAGACGTATCGATTCCACGGAAGATGTTCCCGCCTCAGTGGAGAGCGTGGACTTTGATGATGTATCCGGCGAGAAGCAGCGAAAGGTTCTGCCCAGCATCGATAGCAATAGCAATGACCATGAGACTCAGATTACTGCGGAGAGCTCCTCATTTGTCAGTGGTTCCGGCAAGCGAAGGATCAATAAGGATAGCAACCCAAATCGCAACGAGGACGTCACAGTTTTGAAACCAGCCCGCATTAGGACTCCAGTGGCCTCACAGGAGAGAGGAGTCTCCACCGAAAGAGCCCGGAATGGTCAGAGGGGACAGCATCGCTACAGTGGAAGCGAGGAGCACAGCAAGGAGAAGGATAAGCCTGCTCCCAGCCAGTCCAAGGAAAAGCCGGAGTTCTTCGAGGCTCATTCCACCCGATCAGTGCCACAGACCACTCCTCGCTACTCAGCCGGAAGCCATCCCACCGTGCGCCGCCTGGAACCCAGCAAATCCACGCCCTTCTACACCCCCACTGTTCCCAGTTTGGTCAAGTCGAAGAGCACCGAGGGAAATCTGAACTACATCAAGGGTGGTCATGTGGCCACTACACCAAATCCCCATAGATTTGGCGGCGCTAGCTCAGGAATTTTCCTTGAATCCTCCGCGGCACCAAAGGTGAAACCCACCGCGAGTGCCAGTATCGAACTGGACAGCACCTTCAAGCCGGTTATCATTGGCATGAGGCATCACTATGATGTGGCCAGTTCCGGAGAGTTCCGACCACCTTCCAAGTCCACCGAGAGTCGGGACTATCTGCCCACCACTCCGTCACCATCGGCCACCAGCAGCGGACCAACTTATCTGCCCAAGAGTGCAAAATCGCCAAGGGGAAATGCGGCAGGTGCAGCTGGAGAAGATGTTCTGCTGTTCGCCCCCAATCCCGTGAAGGAAGAGTCTGTCTATCGCAATGTGCAGGAAATGCTGAAAACAATGAACCTGTTGAAGGATCAGTTTGAGGACGTGGAGCTGAATGCCGCGGCGGCAGCTCCGGCTAGAGTTGGTCTGGAGATTCCGCCCTCCTCAGGACCGGATGCCCTCGTATCGTTTGCCAAGTACTTTGCGCAGGAACATAATGAAACCACAAATGCCCTGGGCAAGCCGGATAAGTCGGAGAAGACAGACAAGACGGGAGTGAAGACTAAGCTGTCTGTGAAGCCACCACCACTGCCCACTATCAAGCCATCGGACACCACTGCGTTGCTGACCACTTCGGAGAATCCTCCAGCCATTAGCGATAATGCGGACGACATCAAGAAGAGTCTACTGAGCGATACAACCGTCAAGAAGTACAGCAATCTGTTTGGCCTGAAGGCCGCCCAAGGTCGCGTTGCCGGAGAGGGCGACATTAGCTCGGGATTGCTCTCTAACCAGCCCAATGGAACGCAGTCGGAACCCGGTTCGAAATACCAGCAGTTCCCGCAGATCGGCAGCACAGGTTCCACTGTAGGTGCCCTGGCGGAGAAGCCAGAGTCCCGTAAGATCGCTCAGATCTTCTCCAATGCTCTGTCCAGCTACCTCGATAACCCAGCCACGTTCCGCGCGGAACTGGCTGCCCGCGCTCGACCCACGGAGCCACCAAGTACGCCGAACTTCAGACCCGTGACCACCACAGATCCCTCGCTCTTCAGCGATGGAACAGCCAAGTACTACCTGCCCACCAAGGGATTGCCCGAGGCCACAACGCCTACACCGAATAGCATTGCAGCGGAAATTAACCACAAGTTCGATTCGACTCCGGCTCCGGACTACTCCACCACCACTGAGCTGTACGAAGGAAGCACAAGTCGCGGCCAGGAAGTGGAGTTCTCGGGGGAGCTGTCACCACCGAGTCAGGATTCCGGCGAGGAGTTCCTGCAGCAACAGCAAACGCAATCGTTCGTCAAGTCGCGCAACGATCTGCTCAAGGATGCCAGGCCTCAGAAGCTGGTGACGACCCACAAACCCACTGAGCACCCGTGGGCGCTGAAGTCGCAGACGGACTTCCTGGATCCCCTGACCATCAACGACGGCCTGATGAAGGAGCAGCGGACTTCCACTACCAGTAGCACCTCCACCTCGACGTCCACAACAGCCTCTCCGTTCGCCTACAGGGTGACCACGCCCACGCCATCTCGTTACGAGTGGGAGGACATCTTCCGGAGCTACGACATTCCCCGGGACGCCCTGCCCTCCAGCAGTGGTCTCCAGAGGATAGCCAACAAGCTGTTCGGCGGTCTCAACGAACAGGAGGCACTGCATCTGCGCAACGTGATGGCCAAGGCGGAGCACGATCGCCAGGTGCTGAGCCTGCTGCTGCTGCTCATCCAGACCTGTGACGACCACAACGGCAAGGCGCTGGAGCGGAGTAGGAAGCACCTGCTGAACGCACTCATCGATATTGACAGCAAGACGGCGGCCGGAGGAAAGACCTCCAGGCAGAGACTGACCACCACCACCAACCGCATCCCGGTGACCACATTCCGACGAGGTGGTTCCGCCGGAGGCGAGTACTTCACCAGTACCACGCCGGGCTACACGACAACCACGGATCTGCCCACCACAACAGGTCTGGGGACGGGCAGCTACGAGGAGACCACCAAGTTCGAGATACGCGTCGAGGATCTGGAGGAGACCACGACGACGACGGCACCGCTGCTGGAGGTCAACTCGGACCGGAGGGCCCTGGAGCTGCTCAAGTCATTATATTCGCTGGCGTCCAAGTTCAGCAGCAGGCGATAGAGCGAGGGCGGTGGCGGTTCCTAGACCTTGCGAGTTAATGCCTAACTTTAGTCAACTCCACTCTACCCCCCCTCTTCAGTTCAGTTTGATTTTCTCTAAGTTAAAGCCCCCTATCCTATATCTATATACCTGTACCTATATGATTTTTATTCTGAACCAGTTACTTGTTAATCGACTTCGTTTAGCCAATGCAATTGCGCAATTAGTTTGTAAATATGTAATCGAAATACTCGACGATGAGAGTCCTGAAATACTCCCGCGCCCGAAACAGGCATAGACTTGGTTGTTCCTGATGCCCAGCCAAGCAGTTTCCGTTTAAGTTTAATCGAGAGTTGTATTAAATTAGTTTCTTACTGCTTAGTCTTAACGAACGAGAACACTTTCCAACCAGTATCCAGTATCGAGTATCCATTATCCAGTAGGAGCGATCTATTTGAACAATCTGTACGTCTTGCTGTCTGTTTGTAAATATTTATTTAAACTTAATAAAGTACATATAAAAATAAATAAAAATGCGCTTTTAGACGGGAATCAAATGGGAGATGAATGGCCAGTGGGCCAAGCTAACTGATTAAATCATCACTACTGGCATTAGATGGGGTCTTAAATAAGTCAACCGGGGTAATCCCAAGAGCCCATCAAAAACTGCGCTTGCGCCTTGACACAAATCGAATGGCTTTTGCGTTTTCCAGCTCTAGTATAAATCTTTGGTAAGGTCGAACCGAGCCAAAGTCATGAAACGATCGTGTAATCAGGCGAAATTTAAATATTTTTGTCATTGCTGATGAATGCATTTGCAAGAAAATCGAATTTGCCGCTCTCAAGGACAAGACGAATCGGATTGAAATTGCATTGCACTTGAAAAGGCTATAATATTGAATTGATCATCGCGTATACGTAACTAATATTACGTATACGTCATGTAGGGTCTCGCTGATATATGAATTCTGATAACCGGCCGCCGTCCCCGAACAATGGATAATCCAGCGTCGTAAATCTGCTAAAGCGCAGGCACAAACGAACTGACGAACTGTCGTCGGTCTTTGGGGCAGCTGCCACATAAATATGGCAAAGATGCCGCATCCAAGTCGAGTTTCAGAATTTGGTATAAATTTCTAACATCGTTCTAAGCTGGCCCGCAGTTGCCTCTCAAGTTTTGGACAGTTCACAGGTCGTCGGTCGAAAAGGATTAACAGGAAATCTCACTGGCACAAACTAAGTAATTCGGAATCGTCTCCAGCATGTTGCAAGTGCCCCCAAATCGCTGCTCGTGCGTCTTGGCAGGTGAGTTGGCCAACAAGTCGGACTAGCTGACCCAGACCCAACCCACTGCGGCGCGTAACTCAACAGTGACGAGCGATCGGCTGTCCGCCCCATCATCCCCAGCACCATTAGCACTTCCTTTGGAGGGGCGTCTGTCTGTCTAACTTTTTGCTGCCTTGCATATTTACGAGGCATGCGTCTTGCCTTTGGCCCACCGGCTGCCGCAATTCTTGGCAGCCGATTGATGTTGCGGTGCGTTATTTCAGCAATTGGCACCGTGGAACTTCAGGCTCGTCAAAGGGTCTAAGCTGGAAATTCAGTTATTTTCTTAGAAGTTGCGGGTGAATAAATAGGAGCATTAGCTTTTCTCTGCTTTCAAACGCTTTGTAATAAATCATAAAAATTCCACAAGTGCAGAATTATAAATATTTACAAAAATTAAACATTCACATTTATTCCATTTGAAAAATTTGACAATAAAGAATTTTATTGATCAAATTATTGATTGGTTTGCTTAAATATTTTTCGACTTGTAGCTTACAGCAACCATCTAGTTTTTGGGATACAAAATTTCAGTCTATTCGTTTTCTGCACAAGTAGATTCCAAAAAAATAGTTAAGTTTAGATCTCAAAACCACTGTGCCCGCAACGTAGGAGTAGGAAGCTGATAAATAAAGATCGCGGTGCAGAACCGTCTAAGCCGCGCTATCAGCGCCCAGAATCGCGACGTACTTGGCCTTAATATGGGCTGCGAAACTCTTCGCTGCCAACGCCATCGATGGCTGGCAGGGCGTTCATTTCCATTTGGTGCGTCGGCGGTTCCACAGCTCGGAGAAGATCTTCGCCAGATTCCACAAGCGATTAGAAAGCGTTAATGTTGGCCCGTTTATTAATTCCAGTTCTGGTGCTGCTCTGGAGCGGCGGCTTGGCCCAGTTGCAGGTGCAGGTGAGTTCTAGGCACCCTTCGTTCCTGACCGTTTCTAAGTTTTAATACATTCTATTGACAGGCTCAAAGTGGCTACAACTATGGGCGCCCCGAGGTGGCCAATGTGGGAGGAGCCACCGCCGGAGGTCGCTTGACTCCTGGTCCGTATCCCACGGCTGCGGCCATTCCACTGACCCCCGCTCCGGCCACCACTGCGTATGGAGCTGGTTTGTTTCCCTCGCCTGCCGTTGGATTCACGCCCAGTGGTCAGGCCACAACTGCCTTTGGAGCTCCAGCCGTTGTGGGAGCGAGTAACACAGTTGGCCAGCCGAGGAGAACTTCATCGGGGGGACTATCAACCCCATCATCCCGCGGAGGACCCTACGGACCGCAGACCTCACAGTACGGCAATGCTCCCGGTGGCTCTCCAATCCGAGTGGCCAGTGGAACTGGAGACAGCGGGGACTACAACGATGGCGAGGGCGACTACTCGGCCATTCCCGGTGTGGCTGGAGTGGATTACCCCGTTTACGCCCAGGTGCCGCGCACCAACTTCGACTGCTCGCAACAGCCCCTGCCCGGATATTATGCGGACATCGAGGCGCAGTGCCAGGTCTTCCACATCTGTGCCCTCAACCGGACGTACTCCTTCCTCTGTCCCAATGGCACGGTCTTCAGCCAGGAGACCCTAGTCTGCGTGTGGTGGAACCAATACGACTGTGTCTCGGCACCCAGCTTGTATGCGAATAATGCTTATATCTACGATTACTCCGGAGGAAGTGGCTCCAACCTGGGTACCTCGAATGCTAACAATGCCTATCGTCCGGCTGCTGCCTCCACCACTGCCTTTGGGGCACCTGTTGCCACGACCGGAACCCTTCGGGCCACCGGAGTGCCCCAGGTGGCTGGCTACAATTCCGGACGGGGGTCCTATCCTTCGGCCACGCCCACGCCAGCCGCCCAGGCTCAGAGCCCGTATGGCGCAGGTGCCGTCCTTCGACCCGCCATCGTCCCAAGTGCCGCAGCCAATCGATTGCCACCCAGCGGAGCTGCTGTCGGTCTTCTGGCCACCGCAGCTGGTTCCCTTCAGGATAATTCAGTGGCTGGATTTGGCCAGCAGCCGCAATCTCAGTTGGTGGCAGGTGGTAATCGAGAGTATCTGCCACCGGCTGGGGTTGGACAACGGCAGCGCGGCGGAACCACCGCATAGGCATTGGAACACTGGCGAACCCTGGCATCTGTACCCGGTTTTATGGCATTAGATTTAGCTACCCTAGATTTAGCCCTTTATAGTATGCTAGGAGCTCCGAACATAGATCTTTGTAATTAGTTTTAGATACCTTTCATTAAAAAATATACAAAAATAAGGTCTTCATAAAATATGGTTTGATGCTTAACAACAGGTAATAAAAAATAGGAAAATAAGTGAATAATTTCATAATTCATCTAATTGAAGATATAGTTACTTTTTCCTTTAATTTGTTAGGGTTTCATGTACAGCTTGGCATTTATTGAAGTGCTCTATAAAAATCAATTTGTATTGTATGCTTATCCTTTGATTGCGAGACCTTTCCCTCTCGTAAAAGCTTTCCGTACTCCTGCTTAAAGTCCGACCGGATATACAAATTTTTGCCCCTTTTCAGTTTCGGTTGGCCAGCCTTTGGCAGCGGTATCGTTGGATTGAAAGCCATCTGTGTGCTGTCGTATTGCGTGAACAGTTCGTGAGAGGTGCTAAAACAACAAATTATTCGTTAGAATCACACATGTAGAGAACATATAAATACTTACAGCTTCCCGATATCCGTGGGCAGCGCTCCCTCGCCGGAGGCTGGAACTCCGTGGGCAATGTGATTGGCCATGCGTCGCACGGTGGGATGATAGTGACGCGACAGAAGGGCGAGCTCATATAGCGAAGTGCTGGCCGCATTACAATACTCGGGATCGTCGAGTTCAGGGTCATAACGTCCCGAGCCTATACTCGTATCCGTGTCCAGTAGATTGTCCAGTACGGAAGTGAGCTGGAAGGTCTGTTTTATGGTGCCCAGTGTGGCCAAGGTGCCGTTGTGGAGCAGATGCAGACTTCCAGTGAGCAACCTTTTAACAAAGGCCATTAGACGCTGCTGGCTCATATTTCGTCGTCGCTTTACCAGCACCTCATCCAGCGTTCGCAGGATAATGGTAAAGTCATCATGATTCTTGCCCGCCTGCACGGCAAGCATATTCCGGTAGAAATGCTGGTAGAATCTGATTGGATCGATATTAAGCACTTCACCCTGGCCGGAGAGTATAACAAATATGGTCTGAACGCAGTGCAATCGCTCGCGATAGCCCAGCTCGTCTTGGTCCTCCAAAATGCGGTTGAGCACATCAATCAGGTCCGAGAAAAACTCCAAATTAATAACGTGCGCAAATCTGGAATAAATACAAGAAATGAGGGAAGATTCAAAGATATACAACCACCACTTACTCAGCCAATCCCTCTAGAATGGCGCTCAATACGCGCGATGTGGGATCGTTCTTCAGCACACGGAAATAGATGGTAAACACCATCTTGATGATCTCGGTGAGCTTCTGGTGCTTGTCCTGCTTGTTCTCCTCGGCACGAGTCTCCTCCAGCTCCCTGTTAACCTCGGTGAGCTTCTTCCGCCTCTTGCGCTCTTTCTTGGACAAACTCAGCAAGCGTTGGCGATGCGACTCCAGCTTCTTTTGCTTCAGATCGTTCTCCTTCTCGGCGTCCAGGTTTACGTTCTTGATCTTCAGACCCAGCAAACAGGTAATGCACTCGACATGAACATTGTTTTGCTTCGTTTTGATCAGATGGTTAATGCGTCGCACTATGAAAAGGGTCATCTCATATCGCTTGTCGTTGGAGAAGACGGTGCGGAAGCACTGATTGACAGCCGTTCGCATTTCCTGGTAATTGCAGTTGAGCATGTAGACCAGCAGCTGGGCAATGTTTTGGACGTAGTTGAAGTAGGGATGCGCGACCAGCAGATCGCACATGCACTGCACCGCCACGGTGGCCAACTTGACGGTCTGCGGCGTCCTAAGACCGCCTCTCCTGTTCACCTGCGCCGTGATCAGCTCCAGCTTCTGCAGGAACTTCTTGAACTGCTGCAGCAGTGCGTTTTCAAAGGTCACGCGGTCCAGGGTGGCCTTGCGCAGCGTCTGCATCTTGGTGTCCACCTGACCTACTCGATACTCGGGCAAAATGTCTTTGAAGATCTCGGTAACAGAGATTATGGCCAGCTTTCTCACGGCCATTAGGTTGGCCTGCCGGCTGGCTGGGTTGATCTCGTCCATGAGTTCGTACAGAGCATGAAAGTTGCGCATCTTGTCCTCTGGTTTTTCAAGCAGCCCCGAGCAAATGATTCCAATGCGATACTTTTGGCGCTCAATTTCCTGCTGGCGAGCGATCAGCAGATCCGTGGTTGAGATGAGTTTTTGTACGGGAACGGCGGCCGTCGCCTCGACATCGTTGACCACATCGTCATCGCTGTCCTCGTACTCCGTCTCCCCGTCCTCATCTTCCTCAGAGTCCTCGTCCTGCTCCTCCACGTCCTTCTTTTTCTGCTTGGGCTTCGGCAGGTAATCCACCTCTGTGGTGCGGGTGATGATCTGACCATCCCTGGACTTGATGGGCAGCAGATCCAGCTTGATTTTCTGCGCCGCCTGCTCTTTCTTGGTGTCCGAGGCGTAGGCCCTTTCCAAGCCGATGGATTGCCCCTGCTCCTCGTCCTCCTCGCCGGTCGACTTGGCCTTCCGCTTGCGTTTGTTGGCCTGCAGCAGGGCGAGATCATCGCCATCCAGCATGTCAGCGACGTTATCCAGCATCTCATCGTCGCCATCCTCGTTGTCGTCCTCCAGCGGATCCAGTCCCAAGGAGGCCAGTTTGTTGTGCTTCTTGCGCTGGGCCAAATTGTCGCGCTTCCTCGCCTTCTGGGAGAATATATTCTGGCCCTGATCCCGCTTGGAACTCAGTTGATCGCGTTTCTGCTTCTGCTTTTGTTGTTGCTGCTTCGACTGCGGTGTTTTCTTCGATTTCAGGTGAGCGGCCCGCTTCACCGAGCTGATTTTCACCTTTTTCTAAAGTGAATTGTGTTATTACGTGTTTCATGTGCCTGTTTTACGTACTTACCGCACCCATTGCGCCTGTTTTAATTGATTTATAATTAAAATTCACAAATGTTGACTTCTGATTTTGCCGAGCACATGGGAAGCTAAGGGAACTGTCCACTGGATGGTGGAGAGCAACAGCTGGTTTGGTGCTGGCAACTCGTTTTTTAAATTCGTTTACTTGTATTTTTCCAGTATTTTTATTTTCCATTCGCTAGGGGGATTCCCTAAACTGTTGAATTGCTGAATTGTTGAAAATTCAACAAAAAATGTCAGCAATTAAGGGAACGACCCAAAATGGTTCCTGTTGAATTTTCAAACAGCTGTTATTTGTTAAAAAATTTCACGGAACTTAAAGCATGTAAAATTTGATTTATTATTGCTAGTTACTATCTAAAAGTGATATAAAGGTAAAAAGAACCACAAATATGCTTTCTAAGTTGATTTTAAAATAAATAATACGTACTGGTGATACTAAAATGTTACAGGGTTGCCACGACTTTTAAAAAAAGGTGACAACTCTGGCTTTTCAGCAATTCAACAAAATTTTCATCAGCCCCGAGGCTGTTGAATTGCTGAAGTTTCTGAAACTTGACTTTGTATGGAACAGCTGATTAACAGCTGACCAAAATTCAACAATTCAGCAATTCAACAGTTTAGGGAATCCCCCTGCTGTTGAAATGAATACTAAAGATTTCTAAAGTGTTGTGGGATTCATTTTCAATATTGATTTATTTAAATATTCTTATAAATCAATTCTAAAGTGTTAACGAATCACTGAGAAAGCATATCCAAAATAGATAGAAAAATGCATTTGCTTGTAAATAAATTTGTTGATTGATATATAATATAATAATAATATACATTTTACGAGCTCTGTTCAATATAAATTCGAACTGCAACCCAATTTCGTCCCAACATATTTCTGTGCAACCTGGTAACGGTGATTTCGTAAACAAGTTTTTGTCGCCTACCCTGTAACGGTCATACCAAAAATCGAAGTGTAAATAAACAAATGTCTGACGAGGAGGAGGATTATATGTCCGACAAATTCCTGGCTGGGTGAGAAACGATTATCCAGTGAAGCTAACGCACCGGCATGTGACAAATACCCTTTCTTTAACAATTAGTCTGCAGGATGTGCGTCCCAGCTTGGTGCACAATCGCGGCAAGAAGCGGCAGTTGGAAGTCGAGACCAAAAACGAGGAGCTGAAGAAGCGCCAACGAGAGGCAGCCGCTGCGTCGGGAAAAGTGGACAATGATCGACTTCAGGAGTCGCTCAACAAACCGCTATCCTCCGACAATAAGGGCTTCCAGCTGCTGGCCAAAATGGGCTACAAAGCGGGCTCTGGATTGGGCAAGCAATCGGATGCCCGCACAGAACCCGTGGGAATTACCATAAAGAGCGGTCGTGGAGGCCTGGGACGCGAGGCAGCCGTGGCTGAGTTGACCCTCAAGAGGCAGGAACTGCGGAGGGCCCATCTCCTCAGCAAGGCCGGCATTGAATCCCGTGAAGAAATCAGCACTGAGGCTTACCGACGACGAGCGACCCACAAAGCGGAAGAACGCAAGCTGCAGTATGACATAAAACGGTGCCAGCAGACCTGCGAATCGTTGGATCTCAAGTCAGGTGTTACAGAACCAGATCTGGACTTCTTTTGGCCACCCAAACCAAAAGAGGAAGATGGAACAGAAAGCGAAGGGGAATCGGATGACGATGAGCCACCCAAAGAGGAACCATACACTCCATCGGAACAACTGGAGCTTCTCACCGGCTACCTGCGCACCGCCTATCTCTTTTGCTACTGGTGTGGAACGCATTACGAGGACAACGAAGATTTGGGCACCAACTGTCCAGGACTCACACGCGACGATCACTAGCTTCAGTAAATAAAAGGAAACAACTAGATTAATTACACATAATTTCACAAAATCTCTGCAGGTTTAAAATTATTTTACAATAATACGAAGTCAAAAAACAGTTAGCGGTGTATCTGGTTCGGTGAAATGCGTATAGGCGAGTTGGAATCCAGCGAGTGGGAGCTACAAGCGACCCTCCAGTTTCTGTATCAGATCGTGGGTCCTTTCGATGACACTAAAGATGAACGGCCGTTCCATGGGATCGGTGCGCAGCATGTAGTTGATAAGTTCGTGCATGTCCTGGAAGAATAATAGTATTTAAACAAATAATTTTGCTAAAGTGGGGGATAATATTCTACCTCTGTGTAGATGGAATCCTCTGGAATGTTTAGGTTACCGCTAAGCACAGCCAAAGCCACGCTGTCGCCTCGCTCGTAGACGGGATCGTAGGGTGAGTTAAAGTAGCACATTGCATATAGCACACAACCAAGACTCTAAAATAGGGATTAAACAAAGTGAGTAAGTAAAAAGTTCTAAGCCACTCCTGTGCAATTTGTGTTACCCATATATCTGTTCGCTCGTCAATGGTGCAGTACGTTTTCACGGTGAACAGCTCCGGAGCCCGGTAGACAATGGAACTCCTCTCCTCGGCCTCGTCCTGCAGCCGCTGGGCATCCGTCTGGCCGACGATCTGCAGCCGGGCTTCCGTCATGGAGCCGAGATCCACAATTATGGGCTCAAACGAGTCGGACAGGCAGATGTTGGCCGTCTTCAGATCGCGGTGGGCCAACGGCACCGGCTTGGCCTCGTGGATGGCCTTCAATCCCTCGCAGACGCCCAGGAAGATCTGCAGGATCTGCGCCTCGGGCATGTGGTCCTGCTTCCGCGACCTCAGCTGCAGGTGGTCGGCCAGAGATCCGTGCTTGTAGTAAGGCAGCACGATGTACAGGGTGCTCGTTGTGTTGATGACGATGTCCGCCTGGCCCTTCAGCTCGTAGTCCACCACCCGTATGACGTTTTCGGAGTCGATTTTGCGACAGTTTTCGATTTCCCGCAGCGCTATATTCTGGTCGTCGATGCTGTGGCAGGTGATGCGCTTTATCGCGTAGCTGCGTCGCGTGGAGGCGTTTTCCCCAAGGTCGATCAGACTGAAGCCCCTGCACAGACACCCAGAGATTAGATATTCCGGAGGAGATAGTGGAGCTTATGTGGTACAAACCCGGTCGCCAGCCTGTCGCGGATTGTGTACCGCGATCCGTTGATGTTCAGGGTCTCCTTCCTGCAGAAGCAGCCTCGTTTCATGATCAGCGTCCAGCCTATACTCTGCATTTTTCTTAAATTATTCTACGGACTTTAAAAACTTTAAGCCTAACAACTAGTTTAATTCATGTACAAAACCTAAATAGAAAACAGAAAGCTGAAGTGCCATGTTTATGCGGCGTAAAGCTTAAGATGATTGCTGATTATGAATTGCATGGTGGATTTCATTAGGTTAGGAAGTGCGTTTAAGCCTAAAATAACGTTGTATACATATTTTTCAGTTTCTCTTAACATTTCCTAATTAGTATGTATTATATAGTTATTATAATATGTACAAAATTAAGTGAATTCCCGATAAGGTTACCGCATAAACACAGCTTTCCCTGCCCACTAAACAGCTGATTAAAAGACAGGCGTGTTATGCCTGCCATGTGGCCATTGGCGTTGCCACCTAGTTGAGAATGGTTCTGCGGTTGCGAATTTCTTCTTGTCGAGAACATCACTTTGCATTTATTTAATTTAATCAATTACAACCATGGAGGACGAAGCTTGGCAGGATCTTGTGGGCATCAGCGCCGATCCGCCCGATCGACGCGACAAGTGCGAGAAGTGCAAGTGAGTGGTAAAGCAGGGAATCCCCCACAAAAATCTCTTAATGATCATGATGAAATTTTTCGCAGACGACCCGCGGTGGTTTGCTGGTGTCCTGCACTGCCGCATCCACCAGAGGCGGTGGCCTCGCAGATTGTGATCCTGCAACATCCCGCCGAGGAGAAGAGATCGTTGCGCACAGCTCTGATGCTCCAGTTAGGCCTGGAGCCGGGGAAATGTGTGGTCTACAAGGGCAAGCGTTTTCCCAACAAAAACCACGCTGACCTGCAGGGGATTCTCGACTCGCCGCAGACGCTACTCCTGTACCCCAGCCGGGATTCGGTACCGCTGGAGGAGGTGGACCACAGCGCCGGTCCCTACACCCTGGTGCTCATCGACGGCACCTGGCCGCAGGCCAAGGCAATCTACGCCAGCAGTCCTGCGCTGCACCGCCTGCGGCAGGTGAAACTCATCGCGGTGGGCGTCAGCGACTACATCATCCGCACCCAACCCACGGAGGGATGCCTCAGCACCCTGGAGACGGCGGCCCAGTGCCTGGCCGTGCTCGAATCCCGGCCAGAGCTGCGACAAACGCTCGTGCGACCCCTGCACACGCTCTGCCAGTTCCAACTGGACAACGGGGCCGTGGAGCACCAGTCCAAGGAATTCCTGCTCAAGAACAACCAGTACCCCAAACCAATTGGCAAGCGGCTGAGCCGCCTGCTGAGGAACACCACGTGCGATGGCAGCGAGGATACGTGATAGTGGGAGCAGGAAAACAAAGGAGCAGTTGCTTGTGCTAGTGCATTTGTCGTAGCAATATTTGGTTTTGTAATGCTAATATTATAATTTTCTACTAATTAGTCCAAAATGCTGACTTTTTGTGATACTCAAACGGTGGGCTTGTTCCTGGCATCCGTGAGGGCTCTGATGAAGACGCACTTGACGATGGCATAGCCACGCATGCAGGAATTCGTCTCGTCCTCTAATAATAATAGATTAAAGATTTTGTTTGTAATTTAACTCGTCCTCCTTGGGACACTCACTGCCTTCGGCCTCGCAAGCCTCAATGGAGTCACCGGTGGCTGGCCAAACATATTTGCGCACCAGATCCGTATTCAACTTATAGTCCGTCATCAAACCGGACTTTTCGAAAAAGCAGTTGAAGTAGCACTGCAAGGACTGCGTGAGAATGCGGAGGTATTGGACTTACGAAACAAACGTACCATGCTGGTGACTTTGTCCTTGTCCTCTGGCAATTCACCCGTGCTATTAAACTGCAAGACATTGGCTGAAAGACACGATCAAAGAAGTCATAGATTTCCTTCGCTATCCCCACACTCACTCGTTGACGTTATAAAACTAGCATTGCAGTTACGATTAACCTCTTCAAAGTCTACATAGTCAGCTTCTCTTGGCGCTGGAGTGGTCGTGGATATGTCATCCACATCGCCATCGAAGCTATCGTAGTTTATAATGAAAATATCGCCATTATCCTTGGCGTGCTCCTGAAGAGCCCTGGCGCAATTCAGACTCAAGCTTAGAAAAGCAATTGCGGCAAAAGTTTTAAATAACGCGGTATTCATTTTGAACTAGCGGAATGCTTGTCGGACTTCAGTTGCTCCCCTTTTATAGTTTGCTGATATACTCGTGTATAAATACCTTCGATCGTGCCAGGCACAGTTTTACTTCCGGAAATTGAGTACCAATAAATTGGGCTTTAAATAAACTTCGGACAAAAGAAACTAATATTTCCACTGATTGGTCAATTAAAGATAATTTTTTTACCAAACTAATCTGAATAACCGCAACTCTAGCGAGATGATTAGACCACTTACCATATGGAATCATATTCTCGTCCGCACAGGCAACTCGAGCTGTGTAGAACATGGAGTGCATTTGCTTCTGCACTTCCGGATCATCGGGTACGATGTCCTGGGCAGCCACGCAAACCAGAGAAAGGACTCCGAATAGATATAACGATCGAAACATTTTGCTAGACTGACTGGTAAGTGGAATTTTGGGCTGCTTTATATACTGATTATCGCCGATCGTGCGATAAGTGTTGTCAAATTCATGAGATCGTTTGGTAGTTAAACTAAATTGTTGCACTTTAATCGAACAATAAATACATGCAATATACGCGTATACAGAAATATAGGACATCATTCATCCGTGCAATTGCAAAATGAACGATAAACGAAATGTACATTGTCAATGGGTCACAAGAATTATATAGTTTAAATATAGTTGTTTAAGAGACTGACGAACGCACGCAAAATTTACATGTTCAATGGGCTCACATCAATTACGTAGTTAAAATTTTGTTTTTAATTGGTCAACTTAACGTTCGTTACAAACTTCTCTAACTCAAACTAAATGATTTGCATTTCAAATAGGGTTAATTGAAAATATCAAACTTTTATAGTCAAGTTTTAAATCAAAAGCTTACTTTAAATAAAAAAATAATTACCAAAGCAAGCAACCTAAATTTTACAAGTTTTATCGAGCTTTAATTGTAGTAAAATGTGCAGTTAAAGAAGTTCGACTTTATATTCAGTGGGTCACAGTAGTTAGTTTGAGAATAGCCTGTTAACTTATAGAGAACATTAATGGAGATTGCGCAACGCGGTGTGCCTAGAGTGAGAAGCCTTCGGTTCGGTTTTAAATTGGATTAAATTAGATTAGACCAAGGTAGTAAATAGAAAGGTTTAGTTTTGAATCTGAGGGGCCTTAACAATAATTTCGCTTAAAATTTTACTTGCAGTAATTTTCGCTTGGATTCTGATTAAATTACTCTATGCAACGTCCACGTCGCATCCACGCGTCAGACCTTGGCGCCCCAGGCCCTCTTCAGCAGGTAGGCGCCCTTCTCGGCGATCATCACGGCGGGTGCGTGGGTGTTCCCCGAGGTCACCTGGGGCATGATGCTGGTGTCCATCACGCGGAGTCCCCGAATGCCATGGACCCTCAACTCGTGGTTGACCACTGCCATGGGATCGTGGCTGGGACCCATTTTGCAGGAGCCCGCCTGGTGATTCTCCGGTCCCGTATTCTGCCGCACGGCGCACTCCCAGTAGGCATCGCTGCCATAGGCGGGTGCCTCGCATCCCTTGACCACCGTCTTGTCCAGCCGCATGCCGTATTGCTTCAGCGGCGTTGTTTGCGACAGCCGGATGGCGAACTTGATGCCCTCCACCAGCGTCTTCACATCCCGCTCGTCGGTCAGGTAGTTGGCCACAATCCGTGGCGGCTCCAGAGGATCGGCGGAGCGCAGGCCAATGAATCCACGGGATCGGGGATTCAAAACAGCTGGGAAGATCTGTATTGACCGGGAGTTATTCGAGAGCAGCTCGCCCACTTGTCCTGTGCGAGCACAATTGGCCAGGTAGCCGCCAAAGAAGAACTGCAGATCGGGAGTGTTCGGCCTTTCAGACCAGCGGGTGGTCAGCTTTCCGGTTACATCCGAAATTCCTGTGCCGGACATGAGGCCGTCGCGGAACAGCAAGTACTCCATGGCTGTGGCCCAATTGAGAGGTGATGTGTCCGCATCGTCGATGAAGAAGTTGGTAAAGTAAGCCACATGGTTGTGCAGGTTCTTGCCCACACCAGGAAGATGGTGCACGGTCCTCACATTCACCTGCTGCAGCTCGTCCTTGGGACCCACACCACTGAGGAGCAGGATCTGGGGGGAGTTAACGGCTCCGGCACTCAAAACCACCTCCTTCTTCACCAGAATCTTGCGCATGCTACCGAATTGGTCGCTTACTTCCACACCCAACACATTCTTGGTGTGCTGGTGGATGAGGATCTTGGTGGCCGTGGTGTTCAGCAGGATGTGCAGGTTATTGCGCATGCGGGCCGGTCGCAGGAAAGCCCTAGCTGAGCTGTATCTGATGCCATTACGGGCCGTCATCTGGGCAATCATGAACCCGGTGGAGTTCTGACCATTGAGATCCTGCACAGAGAAGCCCATCTCCTCGGCGGCCTTGAGAATGGCGTAGGATAGCGGCGGATTGTACGGGAACTTGCCCACGGGCAACAAGCCGCCCTTGCCGTGATATTCCGTGCCCACGTCATCCAGATTCAGGTTATCCTCCGACTTCTTGAAGAACGGCAGCACGTCGTTGTAGGCCCAGCCTGGATTTCCTTGGGCTGCCCAATCGTCGTAGTCCTCGCGGTTGCCTCGTATGTACATCATGCCGTTCAACACCGATGTTCCACCAAGGACCTTGCCACGTGGCCAGTAGCAGCGCTGCTCATTCGAGGACAGACAGGCCATTCGCTCCGGTTCCGTGTTGAAGCGGTAGTCGATGTCGCTGCCAATGAAGTTGAGGAACATCGAGGGAATCTGGGCACCCACAGGTTCATCGCCCCCTGCAAAAAGCCAAAAGGTATCGTAAGTATGTTATAAACACGTATATTATTTTTGCTGTGAAGAATGGTAATTTATGAGTTAGTTGTCTGACGAGTATATATTTAGTTTGCATACAATATACTTCGATTTAAGATTGAACTAAGATGTATTTAATGCACAGTCATTGCAAAATCCTAGGTCTATAAATTAAATTAGCAAATTATAAACCGTTAATGGCCATCAATAAAAAGTTTTGTTTAATTTATAACTTCTTCCACTTATATTGCGATTACAATATTATGCAATTGGATTCATATACTTTAATATACTTATTTTTGTATAACTACCCAAAACTTTCGAAATATTTGCATACAACTAAATAATCATCTGCCATTAGTAGGAAGTTGCAAAATTTGTTCAATTTAAATGCTAAATTCCTACCGCGTAAGGTAATAGATATGCACCTATCGACAAACACTAATACACTTCGAATAACTGGTCGTGAGTCTTGATTAATAGACCCTAACTGCCCATTAAGAAGCAGTGCAAACCAAACTCCGATTCAACCTTCAGCACTTGGGTGGGCAGCACCATTTGGGTTTGGGACATTTGAGGCACGCTTTTGCTTAACCCATGGCAATCCATTATAATTAGTATATTGGCTCAATCAGCGTTCTAGAATTTCCGTTGCGCTGAGCCCACGACTCTAGTTAATTAAATCGATTCAAGTGGAATCTTTGATTGCTAACCATAGCGTGGGAGCCGAACAAATTTTACCGCAAAATCCCGAAGTAATAATTTAACTTGGAATTTCAACAAAGGAAAATTAAACAAAATAGCCAAAATTAAGAAAGAAATACAAATACCGGCGATACTGTGATTCATTGAGTACAAGCGTTATATATGTTCCCCAAATTGTTAATAACTTGTTCTGCAGCAACTCCTAACATATGTCTGTGTCGCGCAAATAAAAACAAATGCGTTTCATGGTGTTTACGCGACGGGATAAGAGAAAACAATTAACACCGGGAATACGCATTCTAATTAGCTTAGAATAAAAGCTTTAGCAAATAAACAAGCTGCAGTCTGGAGCAAGTCGAACCTCTTCTCATAAATATAAGCCGCATAACTCTGCCAAAAATATTTGATTTTATTATGAGTGCATGATTTCTCCAAGTGTGTCGAATGATTTGCGAGAAGTACAATGTTAGAATTTACTTTAAAGTAACCCGGTTCTAGCTCAGATTTAAAACACGTGCTGGGCGAAAAGTGTAGCCATTAACCCGAGGCGAGGTCATTCCAGGGGTCAGTGTGCCAGGCACCGGGTTGACTTCTTCAATCAAAGAAACCTCTTAGTCTTTTTTCCGGCATGCTTTTGGCATTGACTAAATTTGACGAGTTGCATGTCTAATGTCAAGCAAGAATTAAGCTTCTGCGGCTTAGTCGAAACAAAAGCCACTTTAGCCGGGAGCTATCTGCTCATAGTGATATGGTCGTATAATAAGCCAGGTAATGGCCAAAGCTAATTGCACTTCAGCCCCAGAGGCATTGTTGTATAATTAACGCCAACGCATTGACAACTTCGAGTGTGTTTCTCTTTCGCGCTTTTCGGCTCGTAATTAGTGTAATTAGTGACGAGGCGTAAAAAGTGTCGCTATAAAAACAATTACTTTGCGCAAAAATTGGAAAACTAAGGGAGACCCACAAAGTAAGCCAAGCAGCGCCGAGAACGCTGATAGGGCAGTTTTAATAGATCCATTAGAAGGCTTTCCCAGGCCTGAAGATATTTAAAGTGATTTCCCAAGCACTTTGTCCTCTTATTAAGACATTAGTGATAATGGAGACACAGTAATGATTGATGAAGTTATTTTTTAGCTGTACGAAATATAATAGATGCCGTTCGAAGTAGGGCTTGATAATTGATTTCTATGATGTTGAGTATCGGCAATTGAATATATTTGTTGTTTCCAATACTGATAATTTTTAATAGATCGCCATAAGCAAGCAACTCATGCTTTAGAAAGTAAATAAAATATATTTAAAATAAAGAAAAAGAGTTTATCTCATCTTTGTAATGCATAAATAAATACAGTCAAATGAAACCCTGATTCGCTCACAGAATTTAAATTTATTTATTTATTATAAAGTGTCATTAATGTTAATTTATTTATTTTAAATATATTAAATATGTGAACTCCGCTGGTCTAATGGATATTTGGCATTATATTATTCGTTTAATGGGCTATAAACAAGCCACTCGTGTTCCAAAAAATATGATAAGTAATTATACATTGCCAAATAGAGGATTAAGCAGAGTTCGCGACATACAGGGCAATGGAAAGCACTGCATTAAATATCAAAACCAATAATCAGAATTTAATACAGTCGGAAGACACCCTTAACAATATTTATTAATAATCCGGTTTTATAGTTATTCATTTTATTCTTCAAGTCACATTTTTCTTGTAATTTTATGTTTGAAATATATTTAATATGTGAACTCAGGTGATCTAATTGATATTTGGCATTATGTTATCTGGTTGCTATAAAAAAACAACTCGTGCTACAAAGAGTATATACGATAAATTTAAAATTATGCAGTGCTAAAAAGCCTCTTAAGCTGAGTTTGCCGCATATTTGCGCCTAATTAAGGCAAAGTGAATGCACTGCATTGAATATCGAAACCAATAATCAGAATTAAATACACTTGCCAGACACCTACATTTGCTCACAGAGATTCACGTGTAGTGGCTGAATTGTTATTCATTCATAAAAAATGCTTTGAACAACAATAAACCAAGTCAGGCAAAACGAAACGAAAAAATATATTTTCAGGCTTTGTAAGCGGGCTAACAGCTTGAAGCGAAGCCAAATCCTATATAGAGGGAAGATATTTGCATGGCCTAAGATTGCCTTCGGGCCGAGGTGGCAGCTCGTTTAGTTTACATAATGCTCGTGGCAGTTGCGGCTGCTTCTTTGCCGCCGAGTCTTGCCCAAGTGGCATTAGTGTTGCCGCCATTGTTGCAGTTGCTGCCGCTGTTAAGCTTCAATTACTTCTAAACAAATGCCACATAACGTGCCTCTAATTGCCCGTGAGCAGCGTGAGTTTACGTGGCGGCAAATATATATATGCCGCTGGGGCAACATCCCTTACCGGCTTCGATCAGCAACACCTTCCATTGGGGCACCTCGGAGAGTCGGGAGGCCACCACAGCTCCCGCTGAGCCGCCGCCAATGACAATGAAATCGTACTCGTAGTCCGGCTCCGATCGAAACTGTAATATAAGTGGAAATAGTTTGTGGCTTGGATAGCCGCCTTTTGTGGCCATAAGTAATTAAAGCTTACCCTAGTGCTTGCCCGGCCGCAGGGATCCTCCAGGTCACACTGGGAGCGAATGAATACCTCCAGGAGGCCCATGAACAGCATGAAGGCACTGCCACCGCATGTGGAGGCGAGGGTGGGTCCAGTGGGCACGCCCACCAAACAATCGCAGGCTGAGGGACTGGCGGACATGTTAATAGACTGAAATATTTGGGAAGAAGATCAATATTAGCGTTGATCACAATAAAAAAGTAAAAATTGTATATTTTGTAGTGGTTACATAAAGTATTTATTGGCTCTTTAATTTTATAAATTGGTCTAACTAATTATTTTTTTTTTTCAAGTTTTCAAAAAATATATTAAAGAAACAAAAGACTTAGAACACAAACTTTTTTAAAATTAATGTTTCCCTCTAAAAGTTCGTGTTCTAAGTCTTTCGATTTCTTTAAATTGTTAACAATTGAGTTAGACCAAAATACACACGAGTAAGAAATCTTAATATAATTAACTATTAAATCAGAAAATAATTTTCCAATATATAAATAATGGCTTTAATTACCTATTTGCTCATTTAATTTTTAATTTGCAGTTGATTAAACTCAAAGCCAAGGGGCAAAGTCATAAAATTTTTGAAAACCACAACATGAACTTTTGTTTAACCTTGCCCATTGAGACAAAGACTAAAAATTATCAAAGTAATGCTCCAGCAGTAGTACTGTAATTAATAAGAGTACCCACCGAGACAATGGGCGTCGTCGTCTGTCTCAATGCACACCGAAAAGCGGCAAAAAAACACAGCCGAAATGAAATTGAAATCAAAAAGATACTTTTTATATCTTGGCCATTTGGCAAACAAACGGCAACTGCCGCCAGCATTGGCAATTACCGAAAGGCCAAACAGACAAATGGACGGACAGAAGTCATAGCTCATCATCCGAGCTTGGCTTTTGTTCAGTGGGCTTCTGCTTCTGCTGCATTGTTTCACATGACCTTAGCCCCAAGCGGCCAAAAATGTCTGGTTGGCTTCTCTTTTCTTTCCTATTTGAAATTTCGAAATTGCCCAAAACAGAAGCAATGAGGCTGGATTGAATTACGGTAGCCAGCGACGGTTGAGTAATGTGCAATATAATTATGTCATTTGTTCGTCTCGTTGGTGGTCTATTGATGACCGCTGGGGTTGAACAGACTGACTTCAAAGTTACTCTGAAGGCGGGGAAACGTGATCCGTTCTAAGCTCCTTTTATGTGGACGAGAAATCTTAATTGTTTACCTCTAACATTGCTCTTCACACTCCTTTTTGGGCGGCTAATTAGCGCCCAAAATAAAACCGAAACCGAACCGATCCCCGAAATCAGTGCATTTTTGGAAGATGCTGACAACGCTTTTGACCTCAATTAACTCGAACAGCTTGAGGCAATCAAATTGCAATTTGTATCCATCCAAAAACAGAAAACCGAAAAACAAAGCAAAAAGGTAATTGAAACAGAAACAGAAACTGAAGCCAAAAACCGAAACCGAGAGTGAAACAAGAGAATCACCTAAGCGGAGATCGAGAAGATCATGCAATTGCTACAGTTCGTCTGTTTTTGGGTGCCACAATGGGGCTAGCATCTGACATTTGGAACACGATTTTTCATTCATTTCAATTGCATTTTGGTGTCTTTCGCTTTTAAAGTTGAAGGATGCCACGAAAGTGAATCGAAGCTTGGGCAAAGGTAAAAACCGCCAAAACAAAGTCGGAGAACATACGCAACTCACGCGAGCGTGGAAAATCGAAAGAGAGGCAGTTGACCTCGCAGCCAGTTTTCCAGCAGGCTCGTAAAAGCCAGGCAACAAAAGTTGCAAAAGGCGAACTTCAAACGCCAAGAAAAACGCGTGCAAAAGTCGTGCAGCAATCAGAAAATTAAAAGTTGTTCAGGCAAGTTTTGCGTTGCAAACGGATTTTGGTTCACTTCTGCGTGGCGACTCATGGTAATTTGTGGGAAAATGGTAGGGAAAATGGTAGTTCTGCAAATTGCTCTATATTTTCCTTAGCTGATTTTTTGAGTTATTGATGTCGTTTCAAAATGCATAAAAATTCGGAATAAAAAAGAGAGACAGTATTCCGATTAAATTAAAAAATAAATAAATTCAAAAAGGGAAAGTAGTATAAATTTTACAATTTTTATAAATGACAAAAAGAATTGTTGTTTTGACATTTAAAATCAAAATATAATCTTACAGATAATGGCGCTTACTATTCTAAAGTGTGGTCAAATAAAACAATTTTTATAATTATCATAATCGCAGATCAATAAGGCCGCCAATACTATGGTTGCCTTAAAACACAAAAAATACGGAATCTCAATTTTATGCACAATCATTAGCTGACTTGTTATTTAATGGTGAGAATATGTTGAAAATTACCTAATCAGCCAACGACATTTTCTCTCGTTATCATCAGATTATTCACACTTCCTGCGTAACCTATCTGACAAGATTATCAATGGAGTTGTCATAATTACAGCTTGTTTTTTATTTACAACTTTATCGGATGTAAAGCATGGTGCATAATGTCTTGTGCACTGAAGCGAACCGTGTGTCGATTAAAACCGACTCTAGTTGCAGTTGTCTTCTTGTGGTTTGTTTTGTACTCGCACTATAGCTTCATTGATATAGCTTGGCATTGTCTTCATTGCTACGTTTGAAGGTTTCTTTGAGCTGTCAGTCAGCCAGTCAGTCAGTCAGTTAGTCAATCAAGCAGGCAGTCAGTGCGAACAATACCGCAGATAGAGGCTTGGTTTTGGGCCTTGTTATACAGTTATCTCGTTGTTGCTTCTGCCATATGTTTAGGCATAGTTTTTCGGGTGCTTATTAATGTGGGAACTGTGCATTTATTAGAATAATAATCATAAAGTAATGCAATTTATGCGTGCCACTACAAAGGCGCCAGATAAAGCCATGTGATTTTGAGTGAATTGTGTAAGGTCCACCGGTGGATGGGGTGGGATCTGATCTGGTCTTTGTCAGAAGATTCGAGTATGGGCTTTAAAACTAACTAAAAAGTTATTTTCTATTCTATAATAAAAAAACAAAATTCTTCAGGAATTTTTCAGATACTTTAAAGTTTTTTAAAAAGTCGATAAAATATACATTTTTAACTATTATTGTTATTTTTATAAATGCATAAATGGTAAAGCGCTTACCGCTTTTTCAAATTTTTTCCTATGTGATTGTGCTAATCTTTATGTTCGCAAATTAAGTAAATTGAACAAATTGCATAAAGACTCTCAAAGCTTTTAAAGAATGTCATTGGGCATATTAATCACTTCATCAAATTACGTCTTGAAAACCCATACACAATTCAAAAAATTTTCAAAAATTTCACATCAATTTGAAGTCAATTTCAGGCAGCAATTTTTAACTTCCCCGGCTGGTAAAAAACCGCATAATAAGCGACTAAAAACTATAACAAATTTAATGCTCAACACATTGCGGCAAATTGGAGTCATTAATTTGGCCAATGGACCTCCAACTTTGAACGGGAACGAGTTTGCTTTGATTTCGCGGTTTTACTTCTTTGCTCGAAATCGAATAACGGTAAACGCGCTGAAGAGGAGGCAAACAAAAAAGATAGAGACACAGATAAAATAAAAACGAACCATAAAGTTTTTCACGTTCGGGCGTCAAATTGACAAGCGGCACCAAGCTGGCAAGGTGTATGAATAATTTACAGAAAAGCCCGGTGTACGCAAAAAGCAAACAGCCAGTTGAAATAGATTTGGGAAAAAGTTAATAAATAAATATAGCCATATGGGGGAACTGGGGGGATCTGGATCCAAGAGCGAGGCCATAAATTAACGCCGGCATCGCGGTCTGCAGAGGATAACGAGCCGGCAAAGCAAACAGAGCCCCCGGCATCCCCCCATCGATATTACGCAGCCATCTCCGGCGCTTTTGGCCATTAGAAATTGGCCAAGAAACCAGCGAGTGTGGCAAACTAAAGCAACTGGAACTGGGGCCAAAGCTGGAAAGCTAGCTGGAGACTGCAACCTGCAACTGCAATGGCAACTAGCAACTGGCAACTGGCGGCAATTGCACGCGCAGCAAAACTGGAGGAAACTGCCGCGCAATGTCTGGCCAACTTGGCCAATGTCTGACTCAAAGTCTGAGTGGCCGTTGTTGTTGCCGGTCTCATGGCTCTTTGGCCATCTCTTGACTTCCTATTTTCACTTTCATTCGTCATGCGCGTGGCGGCAGATAGAAATGCAACAACACGGCGGCAGACTGCAAACCCACTTTGCTCTTCTTTTACCTTTTATTTCTATACCCTTGCTGTGGGTCATGTGTGTTAGGTCAAAGAATTAAAATGCACATGAAACAACTTCATTCTTTCGAGAAAATTTTTCACAATTATTTCAGAGTATTAAAAGTATTTTTTAAAAATATAAACTTTTAAGTTTCCATATTATATTTTATATTCCAATTATGAAAACAAAATAATTGTAGTCCTTTCTGTTCCTTTCATTTAAAATAGAAGTGTAAAATTGATCAACAATGATCAATGACATAGAATGTCACAAAACAACTTAAACTAACACAGGTAAGCGGACACAATTTTTATAATGACATTATCCCAAAAAAAATTCAACACAGCTAGAACAAAGTAAAAACCAAAAAATATATGAAACTGGGAGTTACCACTTATTTAAAAATTATTTTGCTTATTTTAGTTTTCACGATTAATATATGAATAATATTGTTTTGTTAGAGAATTTACAAAATTGCTATATAAAGTTAAGATTCCACTTGTTTCTTGTTACTTTTGCGTACTTCACGTTGGATTTCTTTGCCTTTGCTTGTGCCTCATCCAGTTGTCAACGCGACATCAACAATGTGCGAATGTTTTGTGTGAGAATTCGCTGGCAGTTGTTGGCGCTGCAGTCGATGTTGTTTTTGTTTCCATCTTGTCATGCCTCATCACGTAATTGTTAAATGTTAGTGGGCAATATTTAGTTAATGCACTTCTGCTGACGCCGGTCAGGTTAACGGTTTGACGTGTTTGCTTTGAAAAAGATTCCAGGCATTTGTTGGATAACTATCTACTTAAAGATTCTTCTATAGCTAGCTTGTAGTTCCCCAGACTTCGCAAGCTTTGCAGGTTTTCAACAATCGGTTGCTCAGCCTCAATATCGTTAATATTGATAAAAATCTATAAGGCATCAGCGAAAAACAATAAAATCGGAACTCGTAAACATCTGCATGATGGATAATTGCACTTTTATTTGTTTTCCGTTGTTTATTATTTCCAGAGAATTGCACAGTATAATTCATTGAGATGGCATTGACCGGCACGACTGACAATGGATTTTTCCACCAGAAACAAAAACGGAAATACCACACAAAACCTATAAATTTCCCATTTTTCTTCAAGTTTCGGTAGAAAGCTGAACAAAAAACAGTTTTACATAATTTATTTAAATTTTGTTTTTTGGCCGCCTGGGCGATTGTTGCACGAAGTACGTGATTGAATATTTACAACATTTTGTTGCATTTCGCTGGGCAAAATGTTGCGGCAACTGCATGTAATACCCTTGGCGTTGCCAATTACGTGGCACTCGTACTGTTCGTACTCGTACAATTAAGCTTCGAGTGAAATTCTGCAATTGCGCTGCGCATCATTCCGGCGATTGTCAAAGACCCCAGATGAGAGTTGGCCGGGCTCAGTGCCTTGATTGATCGCTGGTTACGTGCTGGATAAGGCAAAAAAGCCGCAGCCACATCAGCAGCATCAACAGCATCTATTCGGCGGCCCGAGGCGGATGCAAAAAAAAAGAAACAAAAATATAAGGTGGGCAGCTCGGCTCCGAACAACGCTGTTTCAGGAGCTGCCTGTCAACTGGGTTGCCATTTCATGAGTTCGGCTCTGTGGCCCGCAGACAGTAACAACACTTTTAGTTTCATTGATAAATGAGTGAATTTGTTAACAGGGTTGTGCTGTAATTGATGTTTTGCCGGAATTTCTCACGCTTGTCGCTAGGATAAGATTTTGTGAGCCGCCCAGGGCCTAGCGATTGTCGATAATGAGCTGATGCTTTGGTTGAGAAATCCGCAAAGCAGATATATCTCAGCTGCCATTATTACAAATCAAAAGTGTTTATAAGTATAAGAGTATTTTTAAAGAGAAGAAAGTTTCGAATTGATTTTGCTTAATATATATAAAATAGGATTATTTATTTTTATACAGCTAAATTTCATTTTAAAATTCATTATTAGGTCATGGGTATTTTACATTTTTATGATATTTTTAAGAATGTTTAAAATAGTTGAAATAATTTTATTTATTTTTTGTAAACAAGCATATAAAACGCAAATTGTTTAAATATTTGATTAGTGCCATACAAATTTAGGATCTGAAGTTAAAAGCTGAGCCGCTACATTTTTACCAGTGTATATCAATCTTTTCTCAATATGCTAATTTCGCTTCACAGGAAACTTCCCCGAAAAGCATTCAAAATTTGTCCCATTTTGAGACTTATGTTGGTTCACGTTTCGTGGCCGCTTTGAACTGGCAATGTGCCATAACGAATTGTAAACAAATAAAGCCAAGCCAAAGACCATTTAAATGGCAAATGGCAGAGACTTCGGGAACGGCGGGCCTCATGCTGCAGAAACATTGAATGGACGAATGCCAAAATGCCCAAAAGGGGAGCAGACAATCGCGAGGCAAACAAACAACAGGCAGCCAAAGTCAATCGATGTCTCTGAAGAGGAGTAACAAAAGCCAAGCAACAGGCTTTGGCAAACTTTAAACTGTTATTCGAATTTTCTCTCATTTTTTGGGCCCAGCAAAATGTTGGCAGCAGATAAAGCGGCGACAGCACGCTTCCAAAACATGGAGACATACAAATTTTTATCTGCCGCTGACATTTGAACATGACTTTAAAAAATCTACGGGACTTGTGTGTGCAAACGGTTTTTGTGTGTGGAGTCTCTGAAGTTTTTGGCCAACAACTACAGAAAAGAAAGCTAAGCGTGGGTGTCATTCGGTCAAAGCACCCTGATCCCATTGCCCCACCGATTCCCGATTGCCTCCTAGACACCCAAACATCAGTACTTTTTCATATTCGCGGGCCACTGTTTGCCCTCAATAAAATTTGATGGATCATCGCCGCCTACTTTAATTTGCTCTCGTCAATAAAAAGAAGTACAGAAGAAAACAAGCGAAATTAAAAGGCCTTAAAACGAACATCGAATCCGATATGCAAATCAAGAAATTATCTTTGCAGGCGAACTCTTTTTTAATGGGTTCAGGCGTAAATGCCTGAGCACGCTTAACTCGGAATTACTTGTAATTTGTTGAATTGTTTGGAAGAAATGTTGACGTTGTTTGGCTTTTGAGCTTTTGGTGAATTTTTGTAATAACATTGAATTTTTGGGAATCACTTTTTGCTGCAATATTTTGGCGGTCTCGCCATGACTTCAATTTCAATATGTTTACGTTAATTATTACATTGCATAAAGAAAGCTTTATTTTGTACACATTCCGCTTAACATTTGATTTTAAGTTCAATGCATTTAGAAACAAATATTTGACTCATTTCTTAACTTTCAGGTGCTGCTATTTGTTCTGGGGAATTCGGTTTTTGTTATGACTAATCATTGATTATGATTATTCCCATAAATGGGTTTTTTTAAAAAGATAGATTCGTGAATATTTTTGGGAATCACTCCAAAAATTCTAAAGAATTTCTTACTAAAAAAAAAACAACACATTAATTTATTTCAAAATGTTGGCTTGTTTACCTGATGATTTCCTCTTCTGCCTTCTGAAAACCTAGCGCCTAACGGATATTTCCATTCAGTTCGGAACCAAAGACGAAATGTGCTCACCATAAATAATCTCAAGTAGTTTGTCTTTTACAATACCACCCGTTTCCGTCAAAACGAGGTGGCTAATAAGCGGTGGAATTGAGGGAGAAACCGGGTTAATTTCCTATTACTGTAATGTACGTTTAATGAACTGACATCGTATAACACCTTAATGTTGGTACTTTTTCAAACGAAAAACACACTGTGTAATTGAGCACAAAATCGAACACATTAGTGGTCAAATGGCAGACAATGGGTGACCGTTTTGTTATGTGTGGAAAAAGAAATATAAACCAGTAACTTAAATTAGAAACGTGTCTAGAGCAGAAGTCGTGAGGCATAGTTACATTGTTGTGGGCCACAAAAACAAACGAATCGAATTGGAGCTATTGCAAAAAAAGTGCAGCACAATTTATCGCCGTGAGCCATCAGAAGACCAAACAAAGTTCCGTTTCTTAGGCTTATGACAATGGCAAATTTTTAGCAGACTTCGGGCCACAAATCTGGCCAAATCTGTTGAGCTTCCTCAATGCCAGAAACGGACATAGCGGATTTTTGGGTTGTGAAAAACCGAAAAGCCAGAAAATAATAGAAATAAAAGCGATTGCATCAACTTACGATCGTTGAGTCCAGTGGTTTGGTGTCTCGTTTCCTTTTACGTTTTAAATATTGAATTAATTGTTTATTCCTTATTGAAAATGCCTCGAGGAAAATTGCTCAATGGCCCGAGGAGGATAAAAACTTGTGTGCTATTAGGTTAAAAACGTTTTTTCTAGCAGCTTTTATTGAACACAAAAAAACACTAACTGCGGCTTACAATGGTTTTTAGTCACTGCCTTCTAGGGTTTTTGTCAGTTACCCCCTTGAGCACTGCACTAAAATGGGGTTTCTGGTGGGTCTATTAACTTGTTTGAACTGCGCGCAGACGCAGAGCGTTACCGACTCAGCTTCTGGCCAACGGGCGCGAGTCTTTTTAAACTGGCCAAAAGCTTCAGCTTGACGGTAGTCAGCTTTAAGCTGGCCAGAAAGCTGCCGCTCTCCGAAACTTGGCCTAAACTTCAAGCTTTTTGGTTTTGCTAGTGATGAGGGTATGCATATGGTCTAATTTTTAACGAAAGTATTTTAAAGGCTCTTTAAAATAATTTAAATTTGATAAATTGAAAACAAATTCTAAGATGTATTAATCATTTCGTTTTGAAGTGTTGTAAAACCCTTGATCAACCACCCTTGTTTTCGGTTAAGACGTCACAGGTTTCTTCAACCACCGCTCCCAGTTAGCCAGCCCACACAAAAAGCTGTTAACTTTGTTGTGCGCCTGCGCAGGTTTAACGATTTACAAGTCAAGCGAAGAAGCCACTGGCAAAATAAAGTCAAACGGCTGCTGAACTGCGTTGTTGAATTTTTTTCCACAAATCGTGGGCTTGAAAAGTTTTTAATTGTTGGATATTAATTGTGAAGTTTTAGATACGCAAAAGTAAGACAATTTTACATTCAAATAAATAAGATCTAAGCTCGAAATTGTTAAAGAGAAATCCCTCAGAATTACCGAGAAGCTGCTACAAAGTAATTGCTTACATGAAGCTTTGAAGCTGCAACAAACAATAGATACAAAAACTAAAAGTGATACTAATAGTGCTAGTTTCGTCAAAGAACCTAGGGGATTGTTTAGATAAACGATATAGGAAAGAATATTCTTCTGAGACATATAAACTTGGCTTCTGAAGGTGGAAAACCTAGCGAACTTCGTGTGCGTGTGTGCGGGGGCTGTGATGATTCATTCGACCCCAGACGAGCACCCAGGGCTCGTGTGTGTTTGTGACTCTCCGCTCTCTTCCTAGAAACTGTATGTCTGTGAGTGTGTGTGTCCTCAAGTAATGCAAATAACAACAAAAGCAAACCGTCAGCATAACCTGAGCAGAACACGGGCACCAGCTGCCCACGAAAAAAGCCTCTAGCATACATTTGTGCGCAAAATCGATGTACAAAATTTTTCACGTGCCACAGAAAGTTGCAAACATTGAAAGACAGTTACCAAAAGTTTCCCTCCTTACTTACAAATTGTGACTAATTGTTATTCCACACAGCTACGAGGAACATCGAGTGGAAACGTGCTGAGAGCGGCGAAGCCAAATCCATTAAAAATGGCTGAAGAGTATATACCAGATGTCAGCGTCATGGACACAAGTAAGTAACATATTGCAGCGGCAAATGCGACCTTTGTGGTTGATCTGTCCAATTTGCTCATTAGCAAGTTGTTCAAAGTGATGCGGAGAACTTTTTCCGAAACTTTTTCGAAGGCAATGAATAATTAATTCGGGTCTTTATGCCTGTACAAGAGGTACATCATTCGTGTGCGTCGGTTTTAATCGGGGTTTCTTTTGCCATTTTTTATATGTAGGAAAATGTTATGAAGCCTTCTTTGTGTGGGATGTAATAAAGGAGTAGTGAAAGTCAGGGTTCTGGTGGATTAATATTAACAACAAAGCAAGTTTACAAACAACACACAGCTGTTAAAAGAGAGTCTCTCTTTCCTTTTTCGCCATATTGGGTGACTAATCGCATGTAATGTTTCACAATGAGGAGAGAGTGTGGTCTAAAGTTGTTCAATTTATAGCTTTTTTACATTAGTTTAAGATTACAAAATACCAAATTGCTTTCGTAAAACCCATTGCTATGCTAAATTACCTAGATCTTTCCAAGATTCAAAGCAAATATATTTAAAAACTTATAAAATTTTAAGTAATTTTTAATAACTAATTTACAGTTTTATTGGGGGAAGTTAGATAAGTATCGATTTAGATAACATTTTTTAAGATTAGTGGATTAGTGGATTAAGTACCTTAAAAAATATATTTTTGTTACTATTGATTTTATTTTATTTAATTTATTGTTAATTTTATTGATAGTAATAATTTTTTCTTTTTTTGTACGTTTGAAATATTTATTATACCCGTTACTCGTAGAGTAAAAGGGTATACTAGATTCGTGCAAAAGTATGTAACAGCTAGAAGGAAGCGTTTCCGACCCCATAAAGTATATATATTCTTGAGCAGGGTCACTAGCCGAGTCGATCTAGCCATGTCCGTCTGTCCGTCTGTCCGTCTGTCCGTCTGTCTGTCCGTCTGTCTGTCTGTATGAACGCTGAGATCTCAGAAACTACAAAAGCTAGAAGGTTGAGATTTCCCCCACATATTCTTTGGTTTCCTACGCAGCGCAAGTTTATTTTAGCCGAGCGCCACGCCCCCTCTAACGCCCACAATCGCCCACTAACGATTTTAAAATGGGTCCTGCGCCCACATCTTTAAAGATTTCCGAAAAGTATAAATGCAATTTTGTTGTGTATATTTATACCTATCGAAATGTAGAAGACATTTTTCAAATCGGACCATTCATTAAAAAGTTATACGCAATCAAAAATTATATATCTATCTCCCTCGCACTCCCTTTAGCTGAGTTACGATTATTAGTCGGGACACCAACCCGACACAGCGTTCGCACTCCCTTTAGCTGAGTGACGGGTATTAGATAGTCGGGACAACAACCCGACTATAGCGTTCTCTCTTGTTTTTTATTTAAGACATTTATTAGGAAGCTAACAATTGTAATAATCTTAAAAATACTTATTTCCAGTTGTGCCCGCTATCCTGGGACTGACCGCGGCTGCTGTCCTCTCGTCGGTGGCTTGCATCTGCGCTCGGCAGATGCGCCTCCGGAACAAGAAGCAGAGCCAGCACGACGCCTCGTTCCCCTTCCAGCCGACCCGGCGACCGACCGCCGTTCGATCGCCAAGCGGCCAGCCGCCGCACTACTTGAAGAAGTCGCCCTCGCCGACGGGCGGCAAGCAGATGGGTCTTCTGTCGCCGATGCAGGATCAGTCCACCTCCCCGATCGCCCAGCCGAATGTGAAGTACAGCGAGGAGGACGAGGGACCGCCCCAGCACCCGGAGCAGCATAATGGCAACCAACTGACCGTGGTGGACGGCAACGGTGGTGGGTTAAAGCACTCGCTCAACAACAGCCTCCACCACTCGCCGGTGGAAACGATCGCCAATGGAAGTGTGACTATTACCCTGGACGATCAGGCGCTGACCAACGGAAAGGAGCTGACCGTGACCGACCAGTATGGAAAGCTGGGCACCATCTACTTCAAGCTGCGCTACTTGGCCGAAAGGAACGCCCTGATGGTCTCCATCATCCGTTGCCGCGGACTGCCTTGCAAGGGAGGATCGGGCGGCACCGGCGACATCCCCACCGGCATGAACGGACGCACTCAGGCGGCCACCGATCCGTATGTCAAGCTGCAACTGCTGCCCGACAAGCAGCACAAGGTCAAGACCCGTGTGGTGCGCAACACCCGGAACCCGGTTTACGACGAGGACTTCACCTTCTACGGCCTCAACATGAACGACCTGCAGAACATGTCGCTGCACTTTGTCATCCTCAGCTTCGATCGGTACTCGCGCGACGATGTTATTGGCGAGGTGGTTTGCCCGTTGACCTCCATCGAGATCGGTGACATTTCCAAGGAAGCTTTGTCCATCAGCAAGGAAATTCAGCCACGCAGCCTGAAGATTCGAGCCCAGGGTCGCGGTGAACTGCTTATCTCACTCTGTTGGCAACCAGCTGCCGGTCGTCTCACCGTAGTCCTCCTGAAGGCCCGAAATTTGCCCCGCATGGATGTCACCGGGCTGGCAGATCCTTATGTCAAGATCTATCTACTTTATAATGGACAACGCATCGCCAAGAAGAAGACGCACGTGAAGAAGCGCACTCTAAGCCCTGTTTTCAACGAGAGCTTCGCCTTCGATATTCCCGCCGCTGAGGTGAGTAACCTATTAATGAGAAATTGCATCCAAATTAACATAGATTAAGTATTCCCTATTAACATAAATTGTCTATAAAAAAACTTTATCAACTACTGAACATGCCCCACTGCGGCACTTTACCATAGAACATAAAAAAGGAACCGTTCGTGCTAACGAAGAATGTGTCTCTTTAGGTTTATATACAAAAAATCGACTTCTGAAAACTCGAAATATTTAAGATGGTTTTAAAAATAATTTCAAAAACTCGTAACTCGTCTTTAGAAAGCTTTTAAGTTTTTTTTTTTTTAATTTTAAAACAATTTTAATACAACAAAAATGTATAAAATAAAAGACTATTGTGCCAATATGGATAAAAATTCGAAAACCAATCCCCCATTGCATGATAACTTTTGTGTTCAGATATAAGAAAAGTATCATGTAGGGGACAGGTCTGTAGGTTGAGACAGTCTGTAAGTTGAGACACTCAATTTTCTCAAAACTTTTCCACTAAAAAAATTTTTTTTATTTTTTTTTTGTAGACCTTTTTAGTGAAAAAACTTTTGGGGAAAACATTATAAGCCAGGCTCTAGCCAGATTTAAGCTGTGAGAGTCGTGTACCATTTTGCACCAAAAAAGTTTTTGTGTACTTTTTTCAAAATTCCATTTAAAATTAATAACGTCCTTAAATTAACTTGGTAAGAGATTTAAAACATTAGTATATTAACTGTTAACTAATTAAAAAAAGAATCAGCTTAATGTGACAGTCAGAACAAAAGTTATTAATTTTTTTCCGAAACATCCCATTTTGTGTAAGCTGAGACACTTTGAGCGTGTAAGTTGAGACACCCGTTTTTCATACAAAAAGGCCTGAGGCCAACAGAGGTCGCTTTCTGCATAGTACATTTCTTTGATATTAGGGGAAAAGTGAATGTTCAAAGAGCCTTTTGATTTTGATTGTAATTTGGTCTAAGTTCTTAAAAAATGGATGGGAAATGATTTAGGACGAGCTAAAATTGATTAAATTAACATAAATAAATAGTTCCTTACAGTTTGGAGTATTTTTTGTGTGAGTATTATTGACTTTAAAAAGTGTCTCAACCTACAGACCTCTTTTTCAAATTGTCATTTTTTGGCACTTTTCAAAAAAAATTATTTTTTAGTTTTCCCAAGAAAAAAAAAAAATTTTTTTTGCTTTATTTTACAGCTAAAAGACTAAGCTTTTGATCGGTATCTAACGCGTGAAGTTTCAAAAGCGAATGTCCAAATGGGAGACTAAAAACAAAAGGTGTCTCAACCTACAGACCTCTCCCCTACTTAAACAAACTAAATAAATAACCCAACATGGCAGTTCAATCAAATTAAATATAAAAAAATAATAGTTACAAATATTTACCGAAACGTTTGGCTTATTTAAGTGACTTATGTATAAGTACCAATTAAAATATGAAAATAGCAAAGAACATTTTCATTTTCAATTGCAGGGCACTGGCGCCAGTCTCGAGGGTGTGTCTTTGGAGCTGATGCTGCTCGACTGGGATCGCGTGACCAAGAATGAGGTAAGTTGAATTGGATGACCTAATGCTAATAACCCGATAATTATACGCTTGACATTCTCACAGGTTATCGGTCGGTTGGAGCTGGGCGGACCAAATTCGAGCAGCACCGCTTTGAACCACTGGAACGAGGTGTGCAACTCGCCCCGCAGACAGATCGCCGAGTGGCATAAGCTGAATGAGTAGGGGAGGGGAAGTTACCACCTGGGCGCAGGCGCCCCTTTATAAGGAGGAGTAGAAAAGAAGCAGGAATCGGCAAATAAAAACGGGAGTCATGCGGTTCATCAGTATGAGCTCGATGCCACTTTGAAAATCTCTTTCGTTTAGAATATTATTTAATATGTTTAATATCAATTTTCTAAATTTGTTTATATTAAATCTAATTTCTGGGAGATCACTTTCGATTTTTATGTTTTGTTGTTTTTAAATTTGGAGCAAAATTTAAGCGAGATAAACGGCGACTTACGCTAGAAGCAGGAAAGAAATATTTACCAAAAACCATTAACTAAATTAAATGTATTAGAAAATGTTTAGGACCTTAAAAATGCATGTAAGTGTAAGATAATTCAGAAACATCTTAATATAAACTTGAAGATGTTGTGGAAATGTAACGGAGAAGAAAAAATATAACCACATATTTTAATCGACACCATTTTGGTTGCTGTATAAACTTTACTTCTACGCTTTATGTATCCTACACCCAAATATGATTTTCATATCAAACAATTAAATTCCCATTTAATGTGCCCACCATGAGAAAAACTGAAGCTGATTTCCAAAAGAGATAAATTATTAACCATGCATATGTATAAAATATTTATGATGATACCTAACTCATAAGCATAATGTCACTGTACAATTTGATTTGTATTGTTTAGAAAAGTTTTATTTAATTGTAAAGTATTAAAATATACCATGGATTCAATGGATACCAAACACCAAAGCTACACACTCCGAAAGCTCTTGAAGTGTGTCCTGATGGAAGCGAAGAAAAATGCTTACTGCTTAACACTTTATACGTACTCTTAAAAATAAAAATAACTAAAACTACAAATAAAACTAAACCAAATTGAATCTAGAAAGAACACGCAGCAGAATGCTTAGCACCAAGAAGCTACAAAACCACACACAAATCGATCGAAAAAGTCAGAAAAAAGTTGATTCGGAGAGGAAACCAAACACAATACAATAATGTAAGCAGCATAGTACATGTAGGAATCAATTACCAATAACATACTCTAGAGTATAACCACTCACGAATAGCTCAAACAGAACGCAATAAGCACTCCAGGTGTATCTAGCGGCACTACTTATAAACGGAATGGATAATGGAACCCCAAAGAAAGCATAGCTTAAAGACGACACCGAGTCATTATCCACTTACTGATACTGAGTGTACTGAATACAATTATGAACTATAACAGATCTATATAGACATCAGCCCGCTTCTACGTATATTTTGTAAAATGAATGTTAGAGCATTAAATTTCATTCAATAACTACATACATTCAACCATAAGGATATATACAAACATACATAGCGATTCGAAAGAATGGTAAATAAAACTTCAATTCGTGTCCAATCAAAACTTCAATTCGTCTAATGGGAAAACAATAATTACCAATACATATGCGATGAGTTTTTGCAAAGGAACCCAAAATATATGAGATGTGTATAATTCTACATTATATGTAATAGTAACTGTAAGCTACATCAAATGGTTAATTTCAGTAATAAAACGTATTATATAAAAACAATATGTGTGCGTATTTTTAATTAATTTTTTTAACTTTTAACCATCTGTCTCACTGTGGCTTCAATCTCGTTTTTGGGTATTTCTATATTGTCTAGGTAATGATGTCGAGCTTTTCATTTAAGATTGAATGAATTTTCTGAATAGGTCAATAATTTTTAGGCTTAACTTTTATATTTTTATTAACATCAAAATATGTGTTTTAATTAAATAATTTATTATTATACAACCCTAGTCAAAAGTAATTTCACAAATTTGAATGTTAACTGTACTCATATTTTGAACTTATAATTTAAACATTTTGGCACCTATGGAAAGAGCACTTCAATTAAAAAATTAGACAACAAATCAAAAAAAATACAAGGAAAAATATTTTGAAAATTTTTTAAGCAGCTATTATTAATTTTGATTGGGGAACAACTTTGCATCAAGCCTCAGGGAAAAAGTTGAAAATTTGACTTTCACAAAATTTGCTCACTTTTCAAAATGGTCTTGATGGATTAAGAACAAGAAAATAAACGGAATTGAAGTGCTTTTTCTATAGGTGCCAAAAGTTTATATTACAAGTTCAAAATATAATAACAGTTAACATTAAAATTTGTGAAAATACTTCTGACCACCCCTGTATAATGTTAAAAATCAAGTTGTCGACTGTTTTAAAAAACACAAATTATGTTGCACTTATTTATACCCAAGCAGAGGGTATTATAAATTCAGTCATATATTCGTATATTCTTGATCACCACCAAAAGCCGAGTCCATCTAGCCATGTCCGTTTCTATGCGAACTAGTCTCTAGTCGCGAAGAAACTTTCCCAAAAGTTTTCTTTCTATTGCAGGTAGTACAAATGTCGTAAGGAGCTGGATCGGAACACTATATCTTATGGCTCCCATAGGATAATCAAAAGAGAAAAGAAAAAACATTGTAATTTTGTAGAAAGTATGCGTTTTTTGATTTTTGACAATAATTCATCTGGAATCCTTGGTATTATTTTACCTGCAAGGGAATATAAACTTCGGCAGGCCGAAGTTAACTTCCTTTGTTGTTGTATTGTTTATTAACAGTTTGCTAGATACATATTCTGACGCGTCAGACAAAAAGTAAAAATGGCTAAATAAGGCTATACATGGATTTAAAAATGTTCATCTCATTTAGATGCCTCTATGGCACCAGTATGAGTCAAAATGCGTTGTGCAACCACATTCCCGTTTGCGTGGCCAAAAACATACCCCTTTTTTTGACTGAGGATCGGAAACTCTCCTGGAAGGTAAGGCACCCATCCAACTTACAGAGGAATGCCCATGTGTCCGGCCAGACCGTTGTTCATCTAAGCTGCCATAACGAACAAATTTTGATCGGAGTTAGTGCACCCTGGATGGTTTCACGATGGACTGCGATGGGCACGGTCAGTTGCTTCTCCGGCTATGAGCAACCACGGGAAGTGGGTGTTCTCTAAAAAGCTAGCAAGTTGCGAGGCCAAAATCGGTGAGTGGCAGCTGAAAGAGAGAACCGCAGTTGAGATAGCCTGCAAGGCCACCAGCTTATCGCCTTATATCCTAATTCACAACGGAGCGATGTTTCCGGGAGGTAGCCATTAGGAGTGTAGCCTCCACGGAGCCCGTGCTCTACACTGTGGCCGAAGATGAATGGAACTGCGTGACCTTTTCGCCCGACGAACTCCAGTCCTACAAGCTGCACAATGTGTCCTATATACACTAAGTGAGGTAATTCGTTTAGATTATCTCAAATAGTCGAAGTAAGTCATTTAGGTTAAATTTTCGTTAAAAGTTTCAACTTGAAACAAATTTTTGAATAATTCTTGAAACTTTAAAATTCAGCAGAAAAAAAGCGTTAATGTTTAAACTAAATAATAGTAATAAATAATAATTGTTATAATTGTTGAAAAACTTGATTAAAATAGCTATCAAATTTATTGTCGGAAATTTCGTGGGTCAAATATGCAAAAATTTGTAAGCATGGGAAATTGTTCATAAATAAATACAATTTCTTTGCAGTGTTTTGAATAGGCAGTACTTAGGTTTCTTAGCCCCAGTTCGTTTGCTACAGCCTCTGGAGATTGACTTGCAGTTGAGACCCGCTTGCCTAATAAAAGAAGTCATTTACCACTGGGTTATCGCTGGTGATTTCATTGGTATAAGGATACAAGGAAACTAGGACGATACGAACCAAGAGAAGAAATTAGCGACGCCAGTGCGTTTATGCAGGCCATCCAAAATGATATTTCCGACACACAGGCGAAGGGGAACATTTAATTCACTTTATTACTGGTTGAGTTCGTGGTTAATCGGAAATCAATTTACATCAACTGAGGAACACACATCTACTATTGACAATTATATAAGTATGTTTGCATATTCAGCTGGATATCCGCGGGTATCCACGCCGTTCAGCGATCGAAGTCCAATCGGGAACTATTCTTGGTATTCGCATATCTTAGCCATTGAAATCGTACTGTATTCTCCTGTAATCGTTAGACGGTAAAACAAATAATCATTTAGCTCAGCTATCTGAATACCCCAAATGTTTCTATTTAATGCGTGTGGTGTGTGTGGTTCAGAGTTCATTTTGCTATTCACTTAACTGTAGGATTTTTGTTTTGTGTTCCATTTTCGGGTTTGTCTTTACATTGAGATTGCATTCTGGAGTTAAACACTAGCTATGGGTTAGTTTAAATTTACTTTAGATTAAGATTAAAATTAAAATTATTTTATTTAATAATACATTACATTTGATGTTGTCATACTCGTAATTACGTTTAGGTTTAGTATCTGCCATTTAGTACGAAATTTTATAGGACACATTCAGTTTGCTTAGTAACTGCGGTAAAAACGCTCTTTAAAATGTTTGATTTTTCTTTATTTCCTCTTCTTGTTCGTTAATTTTGATCACTTCAGTCTTTCCAAAAAGTAATACAACATCTCTGTTCGGTTTTATTTTCCTTTTCCTGCTTCTGTTTTCGCAACTGCCAACATATACTTAGAAAAGATTCTTTCAAAATAGTTGTCATCTATCGCATAGTTTCGTCTATAGTAGTAAACACATTTGATTTCATGAATTTTTTTGCTTTTTGTGTTTTGTTTCTCGAGAAGATTTTCTCAGAAATGTCTGTATTTAATACGATACACCTAAACAAATATATATGAAGATTTGTATTTAAATGTAATTACGTTTGCCGGTAAGTTCCTTTAGGTTCATGTATATCTATGTACATATATCGGCTTAGTTTGCAGCTTCTGACTTCTGCCCTTGATTCAAGACTGCGAGATCCGTTTGTGCATCAATAATAACTTACTTTTCAATTATATTTACAGGCGGCAATAGACGAGGTCTGGGAAAACCAATAACTCGATAGGAAAACTTTCGCTGGACAGAATTTGTATGCTCGTAGAACGCAGGATTTACATTGATTGCTCGCCAGTTAATCGCGATTTGGTGCTCGTTTTCCAAGCCATTGTGTAAACATAGGTATGGACGGTGTTGGTCAAATTAGAGTACGTATCGTTGGCCATTTACAGTTTGCTTATCGGGTGCACGAGAACACCCTTAACTTAACCGAAATAAGATCTAGAAAAATTACAAAATGTCCGATACGAGCTACGACTAACTACAAATTAATACTGTACAGGAATGCACGCCTCGTCTCTGCTTGGAGAAATAATGTATAAACTACCAACTTAGAAGTAGGCCCCTAGCTATCCCTTGTCCTTCCCAGGACCCACGCTCACGCCCAGCAGATGCTCCCCCGCCATCAGACCCGCCGGCTGGTGGGCGTAGTTCCGGATCTGGTGCAGCGAGATCAGCTGGTTGGGGAACGCGTTGGCGTTGTTCTGGTTCACGTTCTTGTTCGGAAAGCTGATGGCATCGTAGAGATAGGGTCGCTGGGCCATCGGGTGGTGGCTCAGCGAGTTCAAGTGCGGCGGCATCGAGTTAATCGGCGTGAAGGCCGAGTTGCTGGTGGTTTTCGTGATGGATGCGGCGTCATAGGGCCCCACGGCACTTGGGGTCGAAACTGTTGGGGAAATAAAATAAAAAGGAAAATAGTCAGAAAAAAGTTAGACTGACTGATGTTTTATATAAAATTTTCATTGAAAATGTTCCTAATCTTAGTCTTATTAAAAGATTAGTAGCAATCTCATTTTGTACAAAAATATCTCTTAACGAGGAAAGGAGGTCGGGACGATCGCATGGGCCATTAAAAGGGCCTCACATTTTGTAACTGTGCACTTAATAGCGTAAATTGTATTCCCTTTAATTGTAAAAAAAGTGTACATAAATATTGAATATGTCTCTCTACACCTTATAAAAGTAGTTTTTCGAAGTCATATCCCACAATTCGTCTTAACTTTTATCTGGTCAATATTCTTAGCACTTTTGAATCAAATAACAATCCTGGGGATGGCATTTCAAATGTTCCAATCGTGAAATGTGGAAAGTTTATTAAGGTTTTGAAGAACAAATTTTTGCATTTTGACAGGAAGTATCGCCCAAAATCAAATATTTTTGGAATAAAACAGTCTGGTTCCAAAAGGGCAATTCTTTAAAAAATGATTTTTGAGGTCTGTTTCGTGCACGTAATACACTGAACAGGATTCTTATTTTATTCAAAAGTGTTAAGAATATTGACCAGACAAAGGTTAAGACAAATTGGGGGATATGACTTCGAAAAAAAACTTTTTTTAAGGTATAGAGTGAAATATTCAATATTTATGTATGGGCCGAAGATTAGAAGGATCAAAGATCCAGCCTAAAGCTGGATTATTCTCAAAATCGAATCTTTTAGTTTATATTTAACCAGAAAAAAAATTTCGGTTAAGTTTGATAATTGGAACCGGAAAAAATCAATTGTGTCGTATAATTATGAAACACCTTAAAATTAAGATTTTGTTATAAGTTATGCCACGGAGGCAAATATTATATTGTTTTCACATGAAATTCTTTGTTTTGTTATAACGATTAAATACAAACACAATCACCTTAATACGACTTTAAGTAAAAAAAATATTTAAGAAATTTATAGTGTCGTATAATTTTGAAACACACCTTAGCTCTATCGGTATAGTGATCACTTACCTATATCTTCC
This sequence comes from Drosophila takahashii, assembly GCF_030179915.1. Lineage (NCBI taxonomy): Eukaryota > Metazoa > Arthropoda > Insecta > Diptera > Drosophilidae > Drosophila > Drosophila takahashii. Next base: position 11,597,118 of record NC_091681.1, read on the forward strand.
CTCACGGGATCGGGCATGCGATGATGGGGCTGCAACTCCGGTCCGTGTCCGTTGCTCTGGGCTCCGTTGGGCGCCGTCGGCTGAGCGTAATGGGCCTCCATACTGTGCTGCGGGGGCGGTTGCTGCTGTGGATGGTGGTGTTGCTGCTGCTGCTGTTGCTGCTGCTGCTGGGGCGGGACATGTTGCTGCGGCGGGACTCCGTGCTGCGGATGGTGGTGGTGGGCCTGCTGCTGTTGCTGCTGCTGTTGTTGTTGCTGCTGCTGTTGCTGCTGCTGGTGCATCACCTCCATGGCATTGGCGGCAGCGGCAGAATCCGGACTTACCTTCGGCCAGTAGCCGTTGTCGCTGGTCGCAATCGAGACGGGGGGCAGGCCCAGGTTGTTGCGCTGATGCTGGGCGGGATTGGGGGGTGGGGGAGGTCCGTTGGCGGGGTTGCCCGCTCCACCGTTGGCAGCAGCAGCGGCTGCCGCTGCAATGGCCGCCGCACTGCCCGGCGCAATCGGCGGCCGCTTGTCCGTCCGCTCCGCGTGCTTCTGCATGTGCTTGGTCAGGTAGGTCTCCTGGGTATAGGACTTGCCGCAGTACTGGCAGATGTGCGTCTTCAGGTGCTTCGACTCCTTGTGCTTGGGGATGTGCTCCAGCAGCGAGGGCTCGTCCGAGAAGCACTTGTAGCAGGAGTTGCACTTGAACGGCTTGTCCGTCTGGTGGCACCGCGAGTGCGACTGCAGGTTGGAAAGCTGCGAGAAGGCCTTCTGGCAGCCGGGATGCCGGCACTTGTACGGCTTGTCGCCCGTGTGCGTCCGGATGTGCTGCTGCAGGTGCGAGAGCTGCGTGAACTTCCGCTGGCAGATCTCGCAGCGGTACGGCTTGATGCCCAGGTGGATCCGCGTGTGTTGCGACAGATACGATGAGTTGGCGAAGGCCTTCGAGCACTGGGTGCACTTATACGGCTTCGCCTCCCGCATGTGGATCTGGGTGTGCAGCTGCAGATCTGCCTTCGAGCTGAAGATCTGAGGATGGGAAATCGCATATTTAGCACTGGAGTTAAGAATGATTTCGCTGCTGACTTGCTGTTGGTGGAACTGGGTTTTCATCGCTATTTATTTTAAAAAGTGATCAGAGATAAACATTTCGAATTTTTTCTTTATAGCGATGGCTCTCTACGTTTCTGTCGACTATCTTATACAAAATCGTGACCATCGATGCCTCACCATTGATATTCATCTCATTTATGAACCTTTATGAACCTTTACACAAACAAGAGAGAACGCTTTGGTCGAATGTACCGACTATAAAATTTCCGTTACTCACTTTAAAGGGGGTGCAACAAATTTTAATTGCTCATAAATTTAATGAATGGTTCGATTTGAACAATTGATGGAAATTGATAATCATCTGATTATAATAAAAAAAAACAAGAAAGGAAGCTACCTTCGGCCAGCCGAAGCTTATATACCCTTGTAGATAAAAGAATGCTCACTCGGTGCAGTTCCAGGGATTCCAGATTCAGCGTTTCTATTTATTTAAATTTTGTTTTTAAGTAGTTAAGAATCAAAACGCCTACTTCCTACAAAGTTACAATGAATTTTCTTATATTTGTTTGAATATTCCTATGGGAGCCTTAAGATATAGTGGTCCGATCCGGCTCTCTCCGACATATGTACTACCTGCAATAGAAAGCAGACTTTCGGGAAAGTTTCATCGCGATAGCTTTAAAACTGAGAGACTAGTTCGCATAGAAACGGACAGACGGACAGACAGACAGACGGACAGACGGACATGGCTAGATAGACTCGGCTATTGGTGCTGATGAAAAATATATATACTTTATGTGGTCGGAAACGTCTCCTTCACTGCGTTGCAAACATCTGAGTGAAATTATAATACCCTCTACAAGGGTATAAAAATTCAGTAACACTTTTACAAAATCGTTTAAAATGTTTTTCTGTTTTGCTTGAGATACTTGATACTTGAGATAAAATAATACAGATGGATTTAAATAATGAGCTCAATAAATCATTCACTTTTCGGTTTCTATACTTGCAGCTTTCAAATAAAGAGTTAAATGTATCGCAAAATCTGTAAAATTTCATTTTCATTTCATATAGCCTTTTTTATACCCTTGTAGAGGGTATTATAAGTTCAGTCAGATGTTTGCAACGCAGTGAACTTATATAACAAAGCTGTATTAATTCAGCTGACTGCTAAAAAAATATATTGCATTTTTATAATATCTGGTAGATATTATCTCATTGCTGAGAAAAATAAAGGAAATCTAAATATGTGGTTTTAAAGGCAATTTTGGCTTTATGGCGGCCAAAGAATTTACAATAAATGATCGTAACGACGATTTCCTTAGATTCACAAAAAAATAGATGTTACACATTCATATTAAGGTGCATTATTAAGAAATCGTCTTCAATCGATTATATTTACAATAAAAAAACTCAGCTCCTTCGATTTTAAACCCTTAAACTTGTATTATTTTTCCACATTGTATTTTTGTATGGCAAAACAAGCAACTTTGAAAATACAATTAAAGCCACATTATTTCTATATGTAAATTCCGTTCATGAAAGTGAAAAAAACCTGGATCCGTCACTGATTTTAATGGTTTCTTTTTTCGATTAAGTCTATTCGTAACAAGTAGTAGAGCGTTAATCTGTGTAAATCGAAAATAGCTACATTTAAATTTCTATAGTTATAAGCACAGAAAGCCTAATTAAGATATGTTGCAATTCGCAAATTTAGATTGTTTTTATACCCCTGCATTATTATATTTTTATACCCGTTACTCGTAGAGTAAAAGGGTATATTAGATTCGTGCAAAAGTATGTAACAGGTAGAAGGAAGCGTTTCGGACCCTATAAACTATATATATTCTTGATCGGGATCACTAGCCGAGTCGATCTAGCCATGTCCGTCTGTCCGTCTGTCTGTCCGTCTGTCTGTCTGTCTGTCTGTCTGTCTGTCTGTCTGTATGAACGCTGAGATCTCGGAAACTATAAAAGCTAGAAGATTGACATTTTGCATGCAGATTCTAGGAGTTCCTACGCAGCGCAAGTTTGTTTCAAAAGGGTGCCACGCCCCCTCTAACGCCCACAATCGCTTATATACGATTTTAAAAATTTCAATATTTTGGAAAAGTAAAAATGAAGTTTTATTGTGTTTATCAATACCTATCGAAATGTAGAAGAAATTTTTTAAATCGGACCATTCGTTAAAAAGTTACGAAGGATCAAAGTTTTTCTCCATCTCTTTCGCACTCCCTTTAGCTGAGTAACGGGTATCTGATAGTCGGGGCACCCGACTATAGCGTTCTCTCTTGTTTTTTTTAATCTGAAGCTTGCAATTATATTTTTTTTAAACAGTCGACTAAAGGATCCGGCACAAATCTTAAAATAATACGAAAATCGCCTAAGTTTAATTTATATAAAAATGTAATATTTATAAATTTAAAAATAATTGTTTATTTTTAAAAATTAAATCGAGCGATAAAAAAGTTAGCTTTCTTTCGAGTAGACATAATTTCACTGGAAAGATATTTATTTTGGCCCTTAAAGGTAAACCAAAGCCTTAACCCAAAATTGTTGAAAAACTTTGTTTAAAGTCCCCCATCACCTTGGTATCCTTCACGTCCAACTGGGTCATGTGATGCGGCGAACTGGTGGAGGATGAGATGCCGTTCCCCGATCCTGCTGCCGGGGTCACGCCACCCACACCACCCGTCCCGGTGGAGGAATTCTGGGGATTTCTTTCGTTCAGCGTCGCATTCTGCATCCGAATACCGCCGTTGTCCACGCTGTTGCTGGTCACAATGATGTGCTGGTTGGGATTGGGATAGATGCGCGACTTGCGGCCCCTGGTGGAGCCAGTGGGGGCGGTTCCCGAGGCGGTGCTGCTCCCACTACTACTGCTGACCACCGCGTCGTTCACGTGCTTCTGGCTGCTGGCCACCGATCCACTGACCGCCGAGGAAGCCACACTGCTCTCCAGATTGGTAATGCTCGGCTTGGGCTCCGGCACCAGTTGATACTGATGTTGCTGCTGCTGCTGATGTTGCTGCTGTTGCTGTTGCTGCTGCTGCGGTGGCTGGGATTGCTGATGGGGCTGCTGACTGTAGCTAAGGACCGAGTTCCTCAGATCGGCCGTGTTGGAGAAAACACTGAGTGGACCCAGGGCCACACGTTCGTTGAGGCTGTTCCGCAGGTGATCGATGGACCGATGCACGGCATGGGAATAGTCACCGCCAGCGGGCGGAATCTCCCCGATTAGCGGCGAGTTGTGGTGGTAGTCGAGGCCACCGCCTATCGGCCGATACTCGATCAGTCGGCCCTCCATTTGGCTGCTTATTAAATCTATTTTGGTTTAATTTTATTTCACTGGTCCAAACACAATTTTACTCCGACGAGGATTTGCAGGTATCTTTAGGTTTTTCACTTTCACTTTGTTACAATTCAGTTTATTTCTACTGTTTCGAAGAAGAATTATATTTGGTGATTCCTTTAGCTCCTTAATTTATATACAAAATTAGTGAGAAAAACAACGCGAAGAATCCTTGGCCCCGTGAATTTTGAACTTAGATTTGGGATTGTGTCGAACTTATGAAGGTAGGTTTTATTAATATTACTTCATCGATTTAAATTGGCCCAAAATGTAAGTCAGGATATGCAAGTAACAATAATATTTAAAAGTTGAATACTAAAATAAATATTAACCTATTTCCAACACATGTATTTAACACTCAATCTTTTGGCCAGAGAATAATCCTGTGATTTCTCACAATTTACCTTGGAATGAATGCGAATGCAACAATTGGCGAAATAGAATAAATTTGTTGAAGCTGTGTTAGCGCTTTGTTGACATTCTGCCACAACTGCCAAAGCCAATATTAAATAAGGGGGAAATAACAGAAACGATGCTCCACTAAAAACCTGCGAGACGAGACCGCAAAAACGCTTTGGTCTCGACTGGGTGCACCGCCGAGCCGGAAAAGCGCCTTTTTGTCTTTGCTTTTGTTGTCCTAAACCTAACGCCATTTTTTTCCACAGCTTACTTTTTATTTTGCATTTTCAATTGCTACGCCTGTTCACATTTTTTTCTTATCCCCCTTAACGTTTTTACGCGACAGAAATATTTTTTCCACACGAATTTTGCTTTTTCGGCTTGTGTTCGACTTTTTGCGTCGCGTTTCCGTTTTTCCATTTTCTATGCATTTCTCTTTTTGGACTGCCTTCGATTAGATTTTTTCTATATATTTGTATAAATGCTTGGCTCTGCTTTTTTTTACCTCCCCCGTTTTGTTGATTTTTTTTGTGGATAGCTAGTCATTCAGGCGCAGACATGCCGCAGACATCCTGTGGAATTTTCCAGGTGAAAGTCCTCAATGGTATTTTTTCTGCTCGACTTTTTATTGAAATGCTCCAATTTGATACCTTCTAGTTCTAAACGCGACAAATTATTCATTCATGAGCTGAACGTTGTTTGTGTTGTTGTCCTGTCAATGTTTCTGTTTTTTCATCTTGCTTTTACTAGTTTGTTTAGATATAAATGGATGAAATGGAGTTTTTGCATTTATACCATTGACCTTGAATGCTATTTTTGTGGGTTAGAATTTTGCCTATTCAAAAGAGAAGGCAAAAATAGATTTGTCAACACTTTGACTGCTGACATGCAAATACAGGCGAATATTTTGCGGCTTCGGTTTAATTATTGCAAGTGTTAATGCATGATTAACAAATTATTTATGAAATTGAAATGTAAGAGCTGAGAGGTTCTCTGAGATTTAATTGACATGACAATGAGCTGTGGAATGCTTGGTGGCAAATATGAAATGCGAAATGAATTTAAATGACTTTTCTGCTTGAAATGGATACCTGTAACATATTACTTTGTAGTTTTTATAATTTATTTTTAATTAAAATGATTTCAGTCTTTTAAAACGATTCACGGTGTGTTGAGGAGGCCGTAACTGCTAACGAAATGATCTATGGTCATTATGAAATACATTTTTCATTTCCACGCACAAGGTATATAAATCTGTGCCCACACCTGCTGCTGCCAGTCAGGTGGTGTGATTTCTTTTTTCTTTTATTGGTTAGCTAAATATTGACTTTTTTGACATAACCGTTTAATTTATATAGAAAGCAGAGCAAACATTCAGCATGGGCGAGTACATAAGGGGATTGCACATAATGTAATGATGGCGCAAAACAAAAAGTGCAAAAAAAGGCATTCCAAACAAAAATGCAAAAAATTAAAACTGGGGAAAATATGATGCTCTGTCTGTGTTTGCATTTACACTGAGCTCGGGTTTGTTTGGGCCGGGGTTTGGGACCTGGGGGGGTTTCCGATTGTGTTAATGCGTAGTTTGGGCTTTTAACTAATTAACATTTAGCGGTTTGGCAATATTCTCGCCCGACTCTCCGGTCGCATTCCCTGGCAGATTTGCGGGGGATGTTATTAATTGAAAAATGTGTAAAAAGTTTTGCGCGCTCTTTTATTATTCATAATTTGCTGTTGTTGCTGTGTTTTTTTATTTAATTCTGATTAATGCATTTTTCACACCGCTCTTTAGGTTTTTGTATTAACTTGTTCAGAATCACAAAAATATTTCCGCTTTTTCCACAGTTTTTTTTTCCGTCAGTTGATGAAAAATGCATTGCGCGATGTTATGCGATACATTTTTTCTTTGTGTTCACCTTTTTTACATGGATAGTTTCTTATGCATTTTAATGATATTTAATTTCACATTTTGCCATAGGAGTTGTTTTGTCTGCCTGTTTGCACTAATCATTAATTAATTTCACATCACTTAAAATATGCAATTAATATTATGTGTGTTGCTCATAATTAAAAATAATGTGTTCATCTTATTAGGAGCGTACGCCCGAGGGTCCGTTGTAAACGATGTTAGCGCCGCGCTAGTCTTTGATTAACTGATCGCTCTGACCAGGATTCTGGCCAAAGCAACCCAGTGAAGGAACAGCTGCTGCCCAAAAGGTCCGATTAACGGCTGGTTATGCGAATAATGCCCAAAATCTCACAGCTCTATTCTGCTCTGGCGGTGGCACAGCGATCTTCTCAGCCTATCAAATTTCGAGGACCCAAAAATCATGCTGGACCAGCTACGAATCAGGTGTTTTGCGGTGCCCAATTAGTTTCAGCTTGATTGGACCAGATCAACTCAAGGCTCGAGTCGGTGAAGTCGAGTATAAAAATATTCGGTCATCGAGCTTTTGATTTTGCGAGGAATCGAGCTGGGAACCTCGTAGAAAGCAGACTTGACAGCCCAGCGGGTCTCATGATTTCAATTACGATTATATTTTCAGAAAGATGACAACTCAGGAAGAATGAAGATTAATAGAATTAAATCTGTTAGCATGGACATGTTGAGTAACAATAAAATAATTTTCCAAATAAAAAATAAAAAATATCTACTGTTGCATTAGTTATATAATTAGGTGCAAATAAATGTTTTTATTTCAATTTACCTAATTTTTTTTTAATGAAACTAATTAAAATTTTTGGCTGCTTCTTTGAATTGATTTTCAAATTGAAATATAGTTAATGTGCGTACGTATTTTAAGGTTTTATTATCTGCTTCAAGTGCGATTTAAGGCATTAAAAAAAAAACCCAAAAATTTTTTTTCGAAAAAAACATTTTGTCATTAAAATTATCACTCATACGTACTGTTGCCTTTGATATAAAATTTATTTTTATCTAGTTAAATATTTGTCTCTTTATTTCGGCCAGTAATTGTAAGAAATCAAGCTACAAAATAAAACTTGGACCACCAATATTTTTGTCAAGAAATTTTTGGCATAACACGTAAGCCATGTCTAAATCTTAAATTGAAGTTATACTCATACATAGGTCCATAAAATCAAATTAGTTTTAACATCATCATAACATGCATTTCGAATTGACTTCTGATTTTTGGCCAACATTTTAAAAACATCTAATTATAACACCGAGCAAAATATTTCGTTTCGAAACTCATTTGCCAGCTGTGTGCAAAAAAATCTTCAAGTGTTATAAAAAATATCTGAACCAGAATTTTTCTAATTTAAATTAATGTTTAGAAATTAATAATAAACCAATTAACTTAAACTATATAAAAGTTTAAATTCCTCTTAAGTCAAAACGAGAACCGTTTTCCATTTCCATTCTCAAGGAACAACGAAGCTGGGAGTAATTGACGATTGGCAATAACTAATTCACAAGAAAGGGGTAATACCCCAGGAACACAGGTTCCTTCACTGCAGTATCAATATTAAGTTTTGGCCATTAAGTGTGATTTGGAAATCGGTTGTTTACACCCACGCCCAAGTGGCAAGAGTTGTTCTGACCTTGATATTGAACACAAGAAACAGCTGATACGCTGTGCAGGCACACCAACACATGCACGGCGACCGGCGAAGAACATTTATTATTTATATGTAAAGCCCGCCAGCTTCCCCGCACACATACACTCTCACTCCAGGACACCAGGACACGCTCAGAAGCAAAACAAAGCCAGCTGTGGCTCCTTGGCTGGCTTTCTTCTGGGTTTTTCTGCACGTGACCAAGACAAGGACGCGTTGCGTTGGAAACTCGCGTATCCTTAAGATACACACACACACACACTCTCGCCCGATATTTTTTCTTGGCCAACAATAAATAAACACACACTGGCGAGCGGGGGAGCCGGAAAACGTCTAAAAGCGCGCACACGTACGTGGCACCACCGGAAACGGAAACAGCAACGGCTACGGAAACCGAGACCAAGTCAAGAAAAAACCCACTCCTCTGTGTGTGTGAGAGTTTTCCGCTTTTTTTTCTCAATATTTTCGTTTTTTTCGTGGCGCTTTCCTTGCGGCTGAGATACTTTTTCTTAACGCTGCCGCGACGACGAGCAGGAGGCGAAGGAGTTTCGCCGAAGACGTTTCTCGTGGTGTTGTTGTCGTGTTGTTATTTCGCTGGCTGCACTGGTAGTGGTGGCCACATCCGTATCCGCATCGGTATCGTTATCCTTTGTTGATATCGTCGTCGGAGGCGGCGGTACGGACTCAAGGAACATGTTGCGCACGGAGAAAAAACACGGAGCAGACTGAACTCAACTGAACGGACTTGGCGAGCGTGCCGGAGCCGAGAGCACGATCCGTCACCAATGTAAAAACTCAACTAAAGCGATGATGAAAAAATCTGAAACAATATATTTTTGGGGGGCGAACCGCACACACAGATACTCTCCAGAACACACACACACAGATGCAGAGGCGACGCAGCATCGACAGGCAGACAGACAAAACGCGCACTAACACCATTGCGGCGCTTCAAAACGCAGCGGCAGCAGAGTCTCTATGTGTGTGTTTTTGTGGGTGGCGGTGGGTGGTAGTGGGTGGTGTGGGTGTGGGCCTGCCTTACTAAAGGCCGCCGCCGGCCGACACACACACACACACAGCCAAGCGGTAACTTCGAAAAAAAGCAGCGGCCGCAGCAGCAGCAGCGCCAACAACTAAGCGAAAGCAAAAACAAAAAACAAAAAAAAAAATACAACAAAAAAAAGGATATGGCAAAAAACCGAAAAAATATCCAACGCACACAGAGAAAAAAGTTTTTGGTTGCATAGGCGGCGGGCGGCGGCGTCGCAGTCGCCGTCTCTGCTGGCGCTATTCAAATGCTGCGACGCCGGCAGCGCTGCCACCTGCCAGCAACAACAGCAAGAATAACAAAAATAGCAAGAACAACAGGAGAAGCGCCAACATTGACCCAAACTCAAAGAGGGGTGGAGCAGCAGGGGGTGGGGGCTCTAAAAAACGCGGAAAAAAATTGTGTAAAAAAATAAAGGGGAATTTTGCGCCGGCGACAAACCCACGCACACAAGCACATACATAGCCATGCCAATACACTCACACAGACGCACTGGAATTTTTTTCGCTGTTAGCCTTTGCCGCCCCAAATATCCTGTCTGCCCCACCCCCCTTCAGCCCGCCCCCTCCACCGATTTTTTTGCATTTTGTTTTGTTCGACTTTGATGCGAACGTACTTTTTTTTATTGCGCAAAAGAGAGGGGACTGCCGGAGGAGAAAGAGACAGAGAGAGCACACGTTTCAGTTGACTTTGCAGGCTGTGTTTGTGTTTTTGAATTTTTGCCTTTTGTATTTTGTTTTTATTTGGCACTGGCACTGGTCAACAATTAACAAAAGTCATTATTGCGGCCTGTGTTTTTTCCGGCGATATTTCAGCTAAAATAGCGGGAATTGGCAGATTAATCAATAGCGCCGGGAAGTAGGCAACTGTTTTGGTGGTCGCCTCATTTCTGTGGTTGCGCTTTCTAGCACTCAATCAGCCCCACATTGGTGGCGCTAAAAAATCCCCAAAAATGTGGCAGAAGGGGTGGCCAGCCCCAAGGGGGGTGGGCGAAAGCAGCACACACCTCGGGCAGCAGAAGAGGCAGGAAAGGCAGCAGCCTCCGCCCTGACCTAAGCCACCGCGCTGGCTTAACTGCCAGCAGCAACCACCTCCCAACCAACCCCCGCCCCTTCTCCACCTTTTACCCGCTACCCACTACCCACCACCCGCCACCCACACCACAACCCTCTGCTGCCGTCGACGTTTGTCTGCTGCTGCCGTCGTTGCTGATATTTCTAAGTTCTTTTTTTCGCATTGCAACCTTGCCTCAACTTCTTCGCCCAGCATCGCCACCCCCCTCTCCACATCCTCCTTTCCTTCTCTCACTCGCAGTTTGCACATTTTTCCCAGCATTTTTTCCATTTCCATTCGCTGTGCATTTTTTCTCTCGGCCGCCCCTCCTTTTTCCAATTTTTTTTCTTGCCACAGGAAATAAATTTTTTCCTTTCCATCGCCCCGTCTCGCTTGCACCTTGTGCATTTTGACCCCCCCGTTTGCAAAACACAATCATTTTTTTTGCAGTCATTTCCCCATCGCTTTAGTGATGTTGCTATTGCTGTTGCATTTGCTTTTGTGTTTTCGCTTTTAGATTTTGTTTTTTAGCTTTTTTTTTATTTCCTGGCCCAAAGGAGAGAGAGAGAGAAAGGCAGAGGAAGAGTCTTAAAAAATAGCAGAGTTGCCATTGAAAAATACAATTTATTATAAATTGTTGTTTTTAGTGTCCAACTAGAATTGGGTTAGACAAAGCGACGATTGAGGCGGAATTCTTTAACAGGTTGTTTTGCGTTTTATAGTTCAGTTCACAAAAGGTCATTTACTAAATTGATCTTTATATTTTTAAAGTGTTTCAGCCAATTTACATTTACAAGAAAATTGTAATAGTTTTTTGAATCTTAAATTTATATAACACACTTTTAGCATTTTGTTCATGTTATTTATGTTATTTCCATGATACAAAATAGTATTTAAATTTATTTTTATTAGAGGCTAGCATGTTAAGATCTGTTAAATTCATTTAATTCCATTCCTAGGTTAAATTTATCAAAGCATAATATAGCTTTACTTAGAAATAAATCTAAATCCTAACCTAAAATATCTATATATATTTTGAAAACCCATTACATTAAAGGATTTGTGTGCTCGAAGAATAAACTAATTTCTAAATTGTAAATGAACTTTGAAGTTCGATAGTTTTCAATAAATTGTACTTGCCTGCCACAAAGTGTTTCCTCATATTTTTGTGGCAACTGGTAAAAACATTTTGATCAACTTTTGTGTGTGAAAAATTAATTATCACCACGTGGCAACACTGTCAACGTGCTTTGATGCCATTTTTTCCCACTCGTTTTTGCCCAGAACTCGCAGTTCAGCTCCCCTCTTTTTTTGCATGTTTTGTTGGATGTCCAAACATTTTTTATGCTGTTTTGTTCTGTTTTTGCTTTTTTTTTTTGAATACGCAACGGACAGTCACACATACAGGGCCACACACGTATTTTAACATACACACATTCACAGGCGTATCAGAAAAAGTACAAAAAAGCATTTTGGGGAAAGGAGGTGAGGCTGGGGATTGCATGGGCTTATTGCGATGCGTGACTCGTATTTGTGGACTTTGAATACAAACAAAACAGTCGGACACAGATAGAAACCCACACACGTGCAATTATGAATACTACACACAGACACATAATCACAGAGAGAGACACTCTCACTCACATCAACGTGTGCATTTCAATACGCATTAATAACTACGAATTCAATGTGGCAACCATCCTCAGGACCTCAGCCCAGAGCTCACCTACACCCCCAAAGTGCACACGCACACAGACACACACCGGCGTCACTGCAGCTGACGCCTAAAAAACGACTACAAAAAAGCATAAAAATCAAATTCCCCGCCCTGTTCGTTAATTTCGCTGCCGCTGCTCTTCAATTCACAGCCGAAATTGAAAAGTGCCACGATAATTTTCCGTTTTCAGACTATCCCTACTTTAAAAATCCAGTGAAGTCAAATCAAAGAACGGTTTAATGATTACCCGATATCCCAGCGGGATTAGTGTTCCATTTTTTAGAAAAAAGAACACACCCAACCGACCTCTCTAAATTCTAATTTTGTGTTTTTTTAGCACCACGTAGTTTCAACATTTTCGCTTTCTGATGTGCTCGCTTCACATGAACTGCAGCATTTTTTCGCACTACATTTTTGCTGGTTGCATTCTATGTCTGGTGGCCGCAAAACGTTTTTCCATGAATTTTTCATCCATTTAGCGTCGCCATCGAGCCATTTTCAGGGCGCTTAGAATTCATTGATACTTTAGCAAATTGTTTTTTCAGTTTGATTTTTTACAATCTTTTTGTTTTTTGGGGCTTCGAGGCTTGTATCATGACATTGAATCTCGGTGTGACATCAAATTCTTTAGCGTTACGGCTTTAAGTGGGCTTTGGTTGATATAAAGGGATTTTTTATTTTACCTCACAGACTGTAACGTTATCAGTGATGGCTCTTGTATAATGAAACATAAAATCAAAAATAATTGCTATGGAAAGACCTACTTTATATTAGACTTAAAGTATTGAAAGAGAAGTTTTAATCGTCTCACAAGCTACGGCCATTATAAAAAAAATTGGTATTTAAAACTGTAGCTCGCTATAATAGGTAATCGTGAGCTAAGCCAGAGAGACTCAAATGGGTTTTAGCTGATTTCGATGAAGACTTTCCACACCAGAAATAAAAATTGCGCTTACATTTCATAACCCTAAAAATGTTGCACAGTGCAATTTTATGTATTTAATTTCTTTAACCTAGTCTGCCATGTTAACACCATAAATTTACAGAACATCAACAAAATTATTATGTATGAATTTTAAAATGACTTTAAAAATACTTTAAGGTGAGATAAGATTAAAATATATGTAACAAGATGTTACTTACAAAAGGAACCTTCTTTAGAAATTCAACAGTTTTTTGTTTTAAATGCCATTTATTTTATTTTTCATTAAAATTTATTAAAAAAGAGAATAAAACAACGAACTGACGAACAGTATCATTATTAAGTATTCGTTGTTTGATTCTTATCTTCGTTGTATTAATAATATTATTATTATAATTGAAAACAATTTCAGTAGGCATTGTGTAAACTTTATCGCATTTTTGTGCTGCCAGGGCAACTTCTAATCGTCAGTTTTCACCCGATTCCAAATAAACCGGAAGTCTAAATAAACATTTTGGTGTAATATTTGGAGAAACGAGCCGACAACTTCTGTGAAGCTGACTCAAGCCGAACCGGGATCTCTTCGGAAATTGCCAACTGACCAGAACAGCTGAATCAATCGACAGTTTGTGGACATTCGTTTGATTAGTCGGTCTGAAAGCCAGACGCCTTCAATCCGATTTTATTTGTTGGCCGATCGCCCTACAATGCAGAGCAAACGGAGGCTTCTGCGGGAGTACAGATCCTACGATGACCTCAGCGAGCACTTTCGAATGTTCGGGTCTCAGTCCGTGGACTCTCTGCAGGATCGCGTGGATATGAATCCCAGTGGCAGCGATGGAGTATCCACGGACGGACTAGACTACTACCAGAGCTGCTCGCAATCCCATTCCGGACTGCTAAGGGAGCACAACTTCAAGGTTAAGTCCTACTACTACAACGTGGGAAACTGTGTACACTGCAGGAAAAGGTGAGTGTTAAGATCTGTTATAAATGGTGGATATGTTCAGAAGGCCACAGGGCCATCAATCAATTTTTTATACATATGCTTTGCGGAAGTTTTTTCCGATATGGAAAAACCATATTATAGGTATGTATAAAGAAAAAAAATGTATAATAAAATATACATTGACATACAAATATGGCTAGTTATATAGATATGCCGTATTCATTATATGGATACGGTATACAGATTATATGGATATGACCAAAAAATAATTCATACATTTATTCTTGAGTACTCGACAAAAGGTTGAAAATGTATAAGTAAATATAAATGAATAAATTAGGATCGCTTGATTATCGGCCCTGTTCTAATGTAATCGAATTTCCCAGACCTGTTCCAAGATTCACTTCCGAAAGAACTGTACGGATTCAAATATCCCTCGTTGTTACTATGTTAACTTCTGAAAAATTCACACGGAAACTTTCCGCCAAGCATTTGACAGGCGGACTTAAAGCCGCCAGCATGAAATCAAATTCACTTCCGAGTGAAAGCTAGAACAGGCCGGTATGTTCTATAAATTCGAATGTTTTGAGGCTGGATCTTCTGTGAATACTTGCATATGATTAGAGTATTATAACCAACCCTACTCACAATTCTCCGATCTCTTCAAGGATCCGCTTCGCCATGGCCAGCCTGCGTTGTCGGGCGTGTCCGCTGCGCTGCCACATCGCCTGCTGTCGCCAGCTGACGGTGAACTGCATTCCACAGCCCCAAGTGACCACGAAGCGTGGTAATCTCAGCGATTATGCGCCCCGGGTGGCACCCATGGTGCCGGCCTTAATTGTGCATTGTGTCACGGAGATCGAGGCGCGGGGATTGCAGCAGGAGGGGCTCTATCGGGTGTCCTCGACCCGGGAGAAATGCAAGCGGCTGCGGCGGAAGCTGCTGCGCGGCAAGTCCACGCCGCATTTGGGTGACAAGGACACCCACACACTGTGCTGTTGTGTGAAGGACTTCCTCCGCCAGTTAACTCATCCTCTGATACCCATTTACCATCGGAGGGATTTTGAAGAGGCCACGCGGATGGATGATCCCTTGGCCGTCGAGATGGCGGTCTATCTAGCGGTCCTGGAGCTGCACCAAGCCCACAGGGACACGCTGGCCTACCTGATGCTCCACTGGCAAAGGGTGGCGGAAAGTCCTGCCGTCCGCATGACCGTCAACAATCTGGCCGTGATCTTTGCTCCAACTCTCTTCGGGGATCTGGATTTGACCCTCGAAAATGTGGTCATTTGGCAGCAGGTTCTGAAGGTGTTGCTCCTGCTGCCCCCTGCGTTTTGGGCTCAGTTCCTGGAGGTCCATCCCCTTCCCACTCCCTTAGGCAGTACTTATGATTTCGAAGATCGGTACAACCAGCGCCACTGGGATCACACGTCCAATCTTGGATGGAGCTCTGTGAAGACCTACTTTAGATCAATGGTAAGACCATGGATGTCCACGTTTTTACTTTAACAGACTCGGTACGAATTCGACAGAATATGATTTAAAAACACACTCCTTTCTAATGATATGTTGATTTTATATGAAGCGAGTAATAAATTCATACCGAGTTAAATATAAAATAGTTAAAGTAAACGGTTTCATTTTTGATATGCTACTAATTTCATTATTTTATAGGTAAACCTCAGCAGCACTAACTTTTAGTGCAAGTACAACAGCCTGCAAAATTCCAGCTTATTGTAAGAAGTTTTCTTTGACTGTTTTCTTTTTATTTTGTAATATTTTTTATATTCTTTCTAGTTATAAAACTATTTTTAAAAAATCTCCAAAAACTTCAGTTGTTTCATTTTTTTCTGTTACGTACAAAGTAAGATATTGAAGTCGTACATTGGATTAAAATTTTAGTTTCGGTTAGGCATTCTAAATTTAAATACAATTGAATTTAATTTTTCTAAAAAATTAAGTATTATATTTTTCGATCGGCGCCATAACATGTCGAATTTATTTCGGAAATTTTACAAGAACTAAATTATAAATTATTTTTTTGAAATATTACTCATCCGCAATGTTGGTTAAACGGGGGAAGTGTAAATATTAGTTACAATGATCATTGGCTCAGTTTATTCAAAAGTTGGAATCCATGAAGAATACTTTCAAATTAAAAACTGTTTAAAAACTGTAATACTTTTATTTATAACTAAATTTGGAATATTTTTTTTTGGGCAAGCTTTTTCAAAATGTCACAATCAAAAGTCCACTAAAAATATTCTTTCGAATGTATTATAAGCCTTAAATTTAAGCGAACAAAAATAAACCGATGCAATTAAGTGTACAAAATCACGATCTTTTTATTTGTACCAGTCATTATTCCCATTTGCAATTTATAATTTATTAAATTGCCGAAAATTAACCTTATCAATAGCCAATTTTGTTTGCCATATTCAATATGATATTCGGCTAATGAAATAAAAAGCCAAGCTAAAATCTTATTCGCACCACATAAATAATATAGCATGGCCCAAAGCGACGTAATCGTATAACTATATATTTCGAATATTGAAACATTAATAAACATTTTTAATTGAATTTGCAATTTTTTTCGCCGAACGTTGATTAATTCCCAACCGTGGAAAAACATGTAAAAAATTAATAATTTCCATTTCCCATATTTATGTTTCTTTGAAGCGTAAACCAAAGCACAAAGTAAAATATTTTGCCGCGTACACATATAAATAAGTTAAAGCGCCAAGAAAAAAGTTAGCATTTTAAAAACAATTTGGTGAGTGGTGCGCAAAAAAGTGCGGCCATTAAATGCAAAAAACAAGCAAAGCAAAACAAAACCCTCGAATGCACTGGACGAGTGCATAAATAGACTCATACCATATCAGTCGATCCGATCCCAAGCCAATACATGGTCGGAATAATGTATAATACAATCAAAAATAAACACAAAGCGAGACGGCAGCTGTGTGCGAGCAGAGCGGCATTGGCGTGGCATTTGCGATGCGCTTCTGTTGCTAACCGCTAAAAATGGCAAATGGGCTGGCAATTGTTGCAGTGGTCGCCCGTTAACGTTAACCAAATGCTAATGCCAAAGGCCACAAAACGCACACACTAGCACACTAGAACTCCCGAACACTCGCACACTCTTAGGGGCAGTTCGCACCAATACCGTGACAGAAAAAAGCAGCGAAAAAATGCAAAAATAAATAGGCAAAACAAAAATAAAAATAGTTTACATAATTCATGTATTATATCGGATCAAATTTTAATGCCCGCCGCCGCGCTGTGCCTGTGTGCGTGTGCGAAAAACATTGCCTACTTGGGGGCGCGAGTTAAAATTGTTTAACAAATGGCATGACTGCAATGTATGTGAGTGTGCGTGGCGTGTTTGTGTGCGCCTGCATAATTCGCATGCAGTTTTTGCTTTTTTAAGACTTTTTAGCCTATTTTTATTGTTAATTAAATGAGGGGAATAACAGACACAGTCCAGTGCTGTTGAGCATGTAAGTGTGCGACCTGCGTGTGTGTGACTTTGTGTTTGTTTTGATGTGCGCAACAAATTTTTGCAATTTTTCTATTTTTGTCGGCAGTTTTTCACCCGCTCGGGCATTTTCCGCTCGTTGTTCGCGTGTAATTCACTAATTGATAGTGTGAGCGCGCCCCACACCGCCACGCCCCCCGCCACTGCATCCCGCTGACCACTTGTGTAATTGTGTTAGTGCCTGCCCACACATGAGCACACACAAAGTTGAAAGCGCAGCAAAGAAGAATGGAAAAAAGTAAATGCAAATGTCAAATAAAACTAAAAAATCGCAGTTAAAAATAGTAGAGCGTATTATGCGTGGGGAGATTGCGAAAGAAACGGAAAAAACTGAAACGCTCACCAATACTAGCACAGCATGGTGCTAATAATAACATAGGGTAAAAATCGCGGCTCACTTTTATGCTTATTTCAGTTATTTCTGCACTTTTTTGCCCCTTTGCTAGGCGTGTTCTATAATTTTATGTAAGCTTTGTGTCGGTCGCCCCAAACAAGTGGGCGCGGCATGTGGTCCATAAAAAGTTCCTTTTTTTCTGCGTTACATTTTTTTTGAGTTTTTGTGGATAAGACAAATATTTTGTTGAAGGGAAAAAACTTGAAAAAATACACGTCCGTGATTAATTTTGTTTTTAAAGGATTTCAATTACAATAAGGACGTTCCTTGGGAAAACAAATATTTGCGTAAAGTTTGGAATGTTATTTGTGGAGTGTTTTTAAAGCTTACAAATATGCAAGGAATGCGGTGGGAAATTATTCAATAAAAAATACATTTTTTGTTTACTGAATTTTAATGTAGCGCTTAAAATATTATTATATTCAGTTAAAGGTTTTTCCATAGAATTGGCTAAAGAATTTATAAGTGTTTAATGATTTTCATCAGTAGGTCTGTATTCAATCAGGGTTCTCATTCACTTATTTTAAAAATTATTTAAAAATAATGTGTATTTTTCATTTCTCCGTTGTGGAAAAAGAACCAAATGAAGCTCCTGACATGCGCCCCAAAATGGTGAACATAATTTTTGGTCAGCTGAAAAAACCGGTTGGAAATAGCAGTGCCGTGCCACCACCACCCCCCATACCTCCCAAAAAGGATGCAAAGAAAGTGGCAGAGCAGAGCACACTAACATGATAGGCTGGCCGAAACGTCCGCACACACACACACACACGAGAAATGTGGCCAGTTCCAGCTCAAAAGGTACAAAAAAGAAGAGGAGAGGAGAGCTGCTGCAGGACTTTTTTCGGACGTACATATGAAAGTGCCAAGTGTAGTAATTCCAATTGAAGCCGGGCTGGGCAACAACAAACCGACTGCCAAAGTCCAGCTGCAGGAGCAGGATCGCCAAAAACAAAACCAAAAAAAATGGAAAGTGTGGGTAATTAAAAAAGTAGCAGCAGCAGCTTTTGAGCGTAGAAACGCACTAATTTTCAGTAGTGCAGCTTCCACTCACACATACAGCCCAACAGGGAGTACATGCATGTGCCAAAAAGAAATACAAAATTGACACACTTACACAAGGATAAAGTGCACACACAAACACACGCATGCGGAGGGGCAAGAAAAAATGGAGAGTGTAGCATACTTTTAGGCATGCTGCTATTTCACTTTGTCCCGCACAAATGAACACCTCCGCCCATGTTGGCCTGCTCCTACCCCCTTTATCGGCCCCTTTTATCCGGTGGGTGTGTGCGTGCTCGCAACGCTCATCAGCGCTGCAAATGTTGTTAGCCTCGCACCGCAATTTGTGGGCATTGTGGGTGTGGCATATCAGCCGGACACCATCATTCGTCCAAAAATGTTCGCTGTCAATACTGCTGTTCTTCCAGATTAACCAAAAAAAAGTACAACAAAATTGTTTCCTTAGCATAGACATTGTTTAGCGGGAAAGTTTCCATAATTGCATATTTGAAAAAAAGGGGTTATTGGGGATAGTTTTTTACCCTTTTCTGGTATTATCAATCGCCCAGTTATTTTAAGATGACTTACGACCGGGGTGACACAAAAATCGCTTAGCTGTTATATTATTAAAATAGATATTTCTAAATATATAGAGCAATCACGTTTCATTTTTTTCGTTCACAAATGTTTATAAATCTGATTGTTGATCAACATTATTCATTTTTCATTGAAGCCCATTTCATTTCAAAGCACAACCATGCCATATAACATTTCCATGCTGAGGATCGGTCATCATATCCTTGGCCCACCAGTATTGGATCTCACGCATATCGGTGACCCACAAGGATTCTCGGCCAGCAGCTCTCCTCTGACAGCTGGCACCTGCCCGGTTCAGGCCACAAATAACCGTTAAAAAACAATAAGCTCAATTAGCAGCAATCAACGCAGGCCAGGGACGGTGCATAATTGACATTTTACGAGCAACTGCAGCTGTTGGTTCAGGGTATTTGGGCCTGGCTTCCAGCCACGGCTTGAGTGTCAATGCAAGTGCGTGGGGAGCCGCGAATAAATGTGAGAAAACGAGGCAACGTGATACGAGCAGGGGATGAGCACACTTAGAAAAATATTGTCATAAATAAAAAATTTTACATGGCCTCTTAAGGCCAAGTACTCACTTGGTGAAAAAAGCCTACGAAATGAAAATCTCCATACGAAATTTTGATCACGAAATTTTTCGCCATATACAAAAATGACAGGCGGAAAATTTCGGTTTCAAAATTTTGTATGGAGATTTTAATTTCGTAGGCTTTTTTCACCAAGTGAGTACTTGGCCTTAAGAGTAAAATGTGGGAACGAAACAAATTTATTATCTAGAAATTCTAGACTAGAATTCAATAATTTGACACTTTAAACGGGATAAATTAAGTTAAAGTTCTAATCAAAAATCGCCATTTTTATTGCAACAAGATAATCAGTGCTTTGTTAAAAACTTTTTTTTGTTAGTGAGCAACAATATTTTTTAATTATTGATTCGTTAAAAATATCAATATTTAAATAAAAATCCACTGATTTTTTCCAGTGCCAGTGAAATCCGAAACTTTTGTCGAGCTTAATCAACTGGAAAATTGTAAACAAAAGCCGATGCCTTGCCGGGCCCTCTCAGGGCTTCGAATCCGATTGGACTCGATTCCCCTCGGTCACCCAATCTTTCGGTCAACTGGTTCATGCAACGCCATGGGCATCAGCATAATTTAACAGTGGCCACCCTTAGCCTTGAGTTCCACTGCCAGCAGCAGCCAGGTATATACGTACGAGTATCGAAACACTCACCTGGGGGCACATTTTGCACTGATACTTGCGTCCGCTGCCACCGCCAGTGGCATGTCCGCCGGCCACCGAGGCGACACCGCCGGGTCCGCCCATTTTGCTGGCGTTGATCGGCTGGGGAACCACCAGCAAAGCGGCCGCCGAGGCAGCTGCCACCGCCTGGTTGTGATGATGGGCGGCGGCGGCGGCGTGGTGCGAACTGGCGCCAAGGCTGGAATTGCCACCCACAGAGGCACCACCGCCTCCTCCTCCAACTCCGTTGGATGCACCCAGGCCCAGGCCACCTGCAACAGGAAGAAAAACAGACCCTCAGTCAAGAAAATGATTCATATACGATACGATACGATACGGATACGATAAAAGAACCAATAAAGTCTATATTACAAAAAATAAATATTTCAAACTATATTTTCGAAATTTACTTTCAAATAAATAGAATGCATTGTGTATTTTTAGTTAATACTAAAACCAATCGAAGGGGTAGAGAATAGGGTGCGATATTATTTAATTAGTAATAGTAATTAGTAAATGTAATAAATATGACAAAACTGATTTTTTTCAAGGTTGATGAATACGTTTTTTTAAATAAATTTGTTTTTTGTAATTTTACAAGTCGACTTTTATGTCAATTAAGAGTACGGACTGAAAGTATTTCCAAATTTGTGAAGGATCTAAATGTTTCGTCATTGGTGGCCAATAAATACTTTTTAAAATGTATACAAAATATTAAACATTTTATTTTAATATATGAATTATTATTTAAAAATAATATTATAATTAATACTTTTCTAATTATATTAATTATAATACTTTTCCCGGTGCCCGTGAGTCATCGTCTCACCTCAGTCATCAACTCACCTTGTCCCGTAACCGCATGATGCTCCAGACGATTGTCATCCAGAAAGTGACCTGCAAAGGCAATTGAGTTGTTGCATTTAGTTGTTGTGTGTCAACGGTGTGGCGCCACGGCTTGGAGCAGCATTAGTGCTGCCCCATGGTTGTCCATCAAGTTCTGGTTCGGTCGCTCGGCAGTTTGGTCGTTCGGTGTCCGTTGAAGTTGCCGCCACTGACGTTCACTCACGTTGGCCATGTCGCCACCTGACCATCAGCCGGCAACTGGCAACCCAGCTCCTGACTGCCTGCCTGCTCTTTTTTCTAATTAAACTGAGACATTAGTTGGCCCCGCTGATTGCCACTGGGAAATCGCCCGAGGAGTTATGTGAAAATAGTTTCGCATTTGCCCGGGCTTTAGAATTTTTTCTCTGGCCCATTTGCGTGCAAAAATTGTGTGAATCCGTTAATGAGTTTGTCTGCCCGGCTGTCGGCTGCCCGCAAAGGGTTGGCCAGGATTTCGGGGTAATCATCAAGTTATGAACAATAAGCACAATAAGCGCTGGGGAAATTCCTCCGTAAGCCGGCTTAGTCGAACGAAGCGAACCAAAGCCAACCAAACCGAGTCGCTCGGTTTCTGGGCGCCCCGCAGCTATGTCAAAAACATTTCTCTAATAAAGCATTTGCAGATAATTGCTGGGCCCCGTCCTCGGCCATTTCTGTGTTAATTACAAGAGAGCTGGCCAGTGGCGCCAGCCGGAAAGTTCAGCTAATGAACAGTGGCCACTGCGAGTGGCTTTTCAGCGGCATTTCAAATGGAGGACCGGCAATATGAGCCGGGGACACCAGTAAAAGTTGCCTTATTGTTAATTTGTACAAGGAGAGTATCCGATCCGAGTACATCTACATCGCGGCTAACAATGTGGACGATCGCTATCGCAACAAAGGCAACGGCAACAGCAAGAGCAACAGCCACAGCAACAACAACCTTATTGGCCAATTGCCTAGCGTTGACATTATCGGTTGGCGATCATTGCCGCCAACGTCAACGCCAACAAGCTCTGGGGGTCCAGATCCAGGTAAAGGTAGCTGCTACCAGCTACTCCAACTGCAACTCCAAACAGGAGCGTGTTGCTGTCAATGTTGGTTGTTGCTTGTTGGTAGTTGCAGCAGCAACAATGCTGTTACCAGCGAGCCCAACTAAAATGTTGTTTGCATTTTAGGAATTTATGTAAACATCTTGTAAGCATCTTGCGACTGTTGTTGCTGTTGCGTCTGTTAAAGGTCAATTTTTGGCTTATTGTGCTGCACAGCAAAAAATCTGATCAGTATGATGATTAAATGTATTACTTGTAATTAATATATTTAAGCTAAGTTTCAAAAATTTTAAATATATATGACCGAAATCGAAAGGGAATTAGGAAAACCGCCTATAAAAATTAAAAAACAAAAAAATGCATTTAGCATTTATTTCCTTTCTAGCTAATAATATTTTGTTAATATTATTTTAATCTAAATAATATTTGTCATATAACAAACATTTATTAGTATTCTATAATAAAGACCCTTCAGCAATAATAACTCTCGCTATCGCTTCCTTAGGATAAAACATTATTATTTAATTTATTTACTTTTATTGTCGATATGGTGTCCAGATCATTTTATTTTACATTTTTTAAAGATCCCACTGTCGATAATCGAATTGTTTCCTGTGTGATACTCCGTGGGAGTATAAGATCGGAGCTCATTGTCTTGCCGGCTTTTGTTCGGCGGCCCGCACGCGTTTTCCAATTTAGCTTTTGCATTCTTCACCGAGTGAGTTTAGATCGGTATCTGGGAGATCTGCGGTTCGCGCGCCGCGATCTGAATCTTGAAAATTCGTGATTATCGGTCGGGTTGTTTTTTTGAGCAATTAATTAACAAGAGCATTGTCGTCAGTCAGGTTCTGGGTAGGTCAAGTGATCTGGTGGCTGGTTGGGATAGGTCCGAGAACTCCGAAAAGCCGGCTGACTCACCTTTCTGCAGATTGTTGTGGTGGTGATCGTTCATTTTGGCCTGAAAGGGAAAGGAAAACATTGGTTGCCATTAAGTCAATTCGCCACTAATCGTTCGCAAAAGTTCCGCGTGATGGCAAAAGCCAAAAGCAATTCAGTTAATTCGATTTACAATTGCCGCTTCTAATCTGGGCAATCCCTGATAATTGCTTGTTGTCTAATGTCAATTCATAATTATTCTACACGCATTTAATTAACCTCATCAACTCAACATTATTATCAAATATTCATTCACAAATGTGCAACTGTGACCCCGCATCAAATGGCCATAAAACAATTTGTGCGCGCTGTCAAAATATTTAAACAAATTTTCTAATGACTCTCAGCCCGGCAAATCGCATTAAAATGTCCAGTGAAAAAACGATTGCAGTTTACACAGTGGAAATCACAAATAACAAATGTTTTCGCCAGCTGTCAGGGCGAGTCAAAGCTAAACAAGCGATAAATGAATTGAAAGGCAAATCGAATGCGTGACAAAACCAAGTGTCCAGACACATCAAGTCGACTGACGGCAAATATAAATAAAAATTCTAACCGCCGGCCAGTGAGAGTGATAGATGGAAAAAATGTGGAAAATAAGGAAAAAGAATTGTCTAAAATGCCACCGCTTTCCATTGCATGTAAATTCGGAATTTGGGTTAAAATCCTCCATCCAGACATGACCTAGGACGACATGACCACCGCCGTCATCGATGCGATGCCAACAAAATGGAAATCGAATAAAATAAACTTGGCCTGCCGCCGGGTGTGTCAAAAAATAAATGCCAGCCGGCTTTTTTCTAAACAATTTCCATATGCTTAGGACGGGAAACCAGGCGGGAAAGCCCCAAATGCAACAAGAAAATATAAATACAAATATTGCACCGGCGAAACAAAAGCAAAATCTAGTCTGGCTTTTACCAGACACAGTGGGCTATGAAAGTAAATAAGCGTGATGGGTGGGTGGATAGATGGGTGGTTAGATGGGTGGTTGGATGGATGGGTGGGGCAGGAAGCGGAGAGCAAAACAAATCCAAAGCGATGGCGGCACGCGAGCTTAGAATTTGTTTTTGTTCCGCCTCCTACCATTTTTGCGAGCCATAAAGTTATGCCAGTTTGTTTTACCAGCGTTCGGATACGGATCTATAGATAAACATGCTATAGAGAGCATTTAGCGGGGCACTTACCTCGTACTCCTGCTTCAGGGACATCGGATGATGCTCGCTGGCATGCTGATGACTACGCGGCGTTGGCGGCCAAAGATTGTAATCGCTTATGTCTTTGGCATGCTGTGGTTGTTGGTTTTCGGGGGTTGTGTGTGTTTACGGCCAGCGATTTGTTGGTCAATTAGCCGGGCAATGGCACATGAAATAGAAAATTTAGATTACATTTTAGCAAAAATTCGCAGAGGTACATAACAATTTTTCCAAGGAGCAAAAGCTTGAGAAACTATTTTAATAAATTACAAATTAATTTGTCTCCTAATTACTAGAAATATTAACGAAATTTGTTCACACAATCCTAAATCTAATCGCAGTTTGGTTTTAATAACCTGAGAGTACTCATTAAAACGAGTTAAACCACATATGGCGTTCTTCTGGCTTAGAACATAGCATTTGGAATTAAAATACAATAAATACAATCTGGTATTTTTCCCGACATTTTGTAGCCTTTCTCACGGTAGCTGCACTTTTTCTATAAACGTTTTTCAGCATATTAATCCTTAGGTCAATACCTATAACAATCCTGAATACATGCAACTAAAATTTCATTCGACTCTTGAGATATAGCCAATTTTTAATTGAAATTTTTAAATCGCTATAATATCCAACCGCGAGCTAAGCCAGAAAAACGCCATACGGGGTTTTAGTCATATTGATGTATATTTTCAGGTTTTGAAATCCAAAGCGCAGTTACATTTCAAAACCATAAAAATGTTGCACAGTGTATTTTTTTAAAATTTAATTTTTTTTTTGTATTAACTAAAAACACCTCTTAACGAGGTAAAAAATTAGTGACGATCGAATAATATTTATAAAAAGCAGAAATCTCTGCCGCTCGTCACAAAACATATTCAAATTGTGTAATTAACCAAAAGAAAGAATTTATGTTTAAAAACAACTTACTCAACAACTTACAACTTACCGAAAAAAACGCACTTTTATTAAATAAACCAAAACTTTTACCAGCAATTGTAATGTTTAACTATTTATTTTTCTTTTTATATAACTGACTCACATTTACGTTGAAAATCAAAGTAAAAGAGTTCGTTATAAGCAACGGTTTCGTAAAAATGTCAAAATAATAAATAAATAATATTAATTATACGTTTTTTAGGCCTTATTGCTTATATATTATTGGTTATAATTTTAAAATTTTTTCGTGTGATTGCTATAAAGCCATCTAAAACGCTGCCAAACCAATGAACAAAAATGATGTGCATGTTAGGAAGCCTCTTACAGATGAGTGTTTGTATCAATTGAAATGTAAAACCACTTAATTAAATAAATTTTTCTCCTACATTTTCTAAAAAATAATTATTGAAAGCTACGCAAAATGTAGATTATACAATCCATCAATTCATTCCAATTGCTCTTTATCTATTGTAACAAGATCTTCATTTGCGATGTGCTCAGCAAAACAATGCTTGCAAAGAGGGCTTGCGTGAATCGGAAACCGCCAAGAAAAGTCGCATAAAAAAGAGGTGGCCAACGGCTCGAAATACTAATACAAATAAATGTGAGTGTCAATTGAAATAGAAAACCGCGCTGCACACAATCGAGGTGTCAAAGCGACGGCGATGGCGAATGTCGACGAGAGCGACAAAAGTGCGGCGGCTTTTGGTGTTGGCCCAACGCAAAAACGCAAAATCGCAAAAAACCGGAGCAAAACAAAGCAGGCCAAAACACAACTAAAAAAGTGTTGCATAGCGCAAGGGGAGTTGGCCACTGTGTGATAGGCCCACACACATATGCGAGTGTGCGTGGGCTCGCCTGTGTGGGTGTGAACCGCTGAGCGTTAGCCTTGTTGTTTTAGTTGCTTCATGCCCTCTCTCACTCTCTCCTTCGCTCCTTTTGGCCAACTCTCTACTCCACTCCCACTCCCTGCAGCCATGACTAGTTAGTAGGTGGGCTAAAAAGAGGAAAAAGCGGGAAAAAAGCACAGAGACAGACACACGCACAGACGCAGCTGCTGATGAAGATGACCAGAGCCATGGACATGGCTGTGGACATGGACGGAAGTCCTCTCTAACCAACAGCCCAGCACCAAATACAAGTCCAGCAGCAACAACAACAAGAACAGCAATAGCAACAACAGGAAGGCGTCGCCTGGCCCACTCCCATTTTCCATTTCCGCCAAGTTCGGTTTGCAGCACGCAGCAAAAATGGACAGGAATAAAAAAGGAAGACATTTGCGAAACGCAAAAAAATGGCACAGCGCGCAGAGGCAGCTTTCTCTTTCTCCTTCGCTGTCTCGCTCTGAGGCTCCAAAATAAAAAAAGGCAAAAATAAAGAACCAAAGAGTTTCTAGAGGAAAAAAATCAAAACAAATTTTTTAACCCCTTCGCCGGGCAGCTGGCAGCGACGTCGACGTCGAGTTCGTCGGTGGGTGGGCCAGATTGGGTGGCTTAGCCGCCTCTATGCAGCGTTAAAAAGTGCAAAAAATTAGGCGGAAAACGTTAAAACATTTTTTCCCTTTGCAATTGCACGTCCTGACCATCCGACAGGACTCGCAAGGACCCCGAGCCCAGCCCCCCGAGCGTGTTTTGCACAATGTAGCAACCTTTGCCGGGGGTTTTGGGTCCGGTCTGGTCCAACTCCAATCCATCCAACCCGTCCTCCCAAGACGCCCCAACTCCAACGTACTCCGCTCGCGAACCCCTCACCTTGGTTTAGCCTGCCCCTGCCCTTCTTCCTTGTGCATTTCATTTTTATTTTATTTCCTTTGGCTTCACATCTTTTTAGTCATGTTGCCACTGTCTGCTTCTATTGATTTTTTTCGCATTTAGTCGAAAAGAAAAAATAAACTAAATTTCTGGTTTTTTTCGTGTTCAAATGTTTGACCATCCTCACTTCTGTCTCATTTTTGCGATGCCCTTTAGAAAGGTTAAGATGGCTTTGCAAATAATCCAAGAAAATATATGTGTTCTTTAGTTAATTTATAAAAGTTTTTAATAATCGCCTTTAAAAGGTTAAAATTTTGGTTTTCGAGTCATAAATATTTCTTTAATTTTTGCGGTTCATTGAATAAGGAATTATAATATTAGATTTGTTTTTAATTTTATAATGACAATGAATAATAAGATAGAATGATGTAACATTTTTAAATAAGTTTACATATTTTCTTGTTATTTCAACAGCTCGAAATCTTTTTATATTTTTTTAACTGAATTAACATCACTTAGAAAAGAATAATAAACCTAAAAAAATATTCTCAAAATAATTCAATAGTTTTAAAACTTTAATTAAAACAAGGGTATTAAAGGGTTCGTCCATCCCTCAATAACCTTTACCTCTTGCTTAGTTCTTTTTTGTCGCCAAAGTGCAACGTGGAGGTCTGAGGTTAGAATAGGTTGTCTCTGGTTCTTGTTGATTTTGTTGCTACACAAAAATTGTGTCCAACTTTGTTGCAATTACTTTAAAAAATTGAAGTTGCTTGCGGTTTTGGCGGTTCTGCTTCCCGCCTTCTATTTTTTTCGCTTTCGGTCTAACTCCGTTCCCAATTCGACGTGCCGTGACTGGCCCCATTAGTCAGTTTTAGCCTCGGATACAGAATCGTACTCAATTTCGATCGGTGTTGGTGTCGCAGGGTGATTGTGGCTGGTTTGTTTCGCTTCGCATTTCAATTTTCACTTTTTCGTTGACGGTTTTTCCTCTAATTGACGCGTAAGTATTAATTGCAAAGCATTGTTTTCCAACGTGCCGCGGTCAGTGGGTTTCTTTGCCCGGCAGACGAGCTCGGAATATGTTTAAAAGATATTTAATTCATTCCCGAGTAACTAATCTACTTTAGTACCGTGCTCTAGCGAAAATTAAGTGCAAAATTAATTAATGAGCTCCTTTACCAACTTTGCACTGCTTGTCTCGGCTAACTAATTTCGCTAATGCAAGTGACAACAGCTGCAAAAAATCCCGTGATTGTTGACGCAGCGACTTGGTAAAGGGCAGATGGATGGATGGAAAGGGAGAGACCATTGTTCAACTTTAAAAATTAATTAACTACGAATATCCTTTAAGAATCATGCGGGTGTAGCAAAGTTTTAAATGGGTTTCGCCAGGACTCGCTAACGAGTCCATTGAATGGAGATTCTGGGCTGAGTGGGGTGGAAATCCAAGGTGAACCTTTCTGCCTGGACACGTCGTCGTCCTTGGAGACAATCACTCTCCATTCAAAACAATAATTTCGCCGCTCCTTAAAAAAATTGTTGGGAAACTCGCTCAAGCTCAATGAAAAGCAAAAGGAAAAACAAAGAAAGCCGGAGCAAAAAAAGGGGAGGGTGAAAAACAAGACCAACAAAACAATGTTTAACACGTCGCGCAAAGAAAAACTTGTTTACATCTTGAAAAACGCACAAAAAATGCAAAGAAAAAATTGTACGATTTTTTTTACACACCGTGGCACGCGAGCAGAGAGCAAAGCGTTTTGCTGGAAATTCGCAGAAGGAGCAGCGGGCAAAAACAAAACAAAAAAAGGTACAAAAAAGTCGTAGGAAGGGGAAGCTCAAAAGGATTTTTTTCAGCGTCGCGTCTGCTTGGAGAAATGGAAAGGGCTGAAGGCTTAGGAACAGACGGCGTTGGGGTTGAGTTGGCCGAAACAGTTGTTGGCCCGAAGTTTCGCCCAGTGAAAGTGCAGGCCGAAGGGGGTTGGGTTTTCAGAGTTACAATGGAGTGGGTGGCTCCATTCCTGTCCATAAGAACCGTCGCAGATGAGCTGCTGGATCTGAAAAGGGGTTGTTGCCAAATCACTGGAAATGGGTGCTACGGCAAAAGACTTGACCTGAGGCAGGACTCAAGGGTTAAGGTCGTTGCCTTAGCCGAGTTTTAAGCTGTTTTCCCCAGGAACTAAATAATTCTGAGGAGTTTTTAACTGCAATGTGTCAGTTAGTAGAAGAAAACTTGTAGTGGTGATAATAATCTCAAAAATATATAAAATTAGATTGCAATCCAATTAAGACTTCCGTTTAATTTTTACAGGCAGCTATCACTCATTTAATTCACTTAGCTGGGCCAGTTGGCTTGCATATTAATTATGGCCCAGCTTCATTGGTCTCTTGGAACCACTATCATCTAGGAGCTGCAGCACCCGACTGCAGTGTCAAGCAGAAAAGTTTTTCTTTCTCGACTTTACCCCTTCTCCCGTTTGCGTCCCACTCCCTTTATCTCTGAAAAGTTAGTCAACGAACAGAAAAAACTGCAAGACAAACTTCAACGACAAGTCCAAAGTTGATACACTAAAGCAAATATGTTTTATTTGAAATTTGAGATGGAAGACATAAATATTATTGACCCTTTGAATCTGTCTTAAAATTTGTTTTGTATTTTCTCTTATGTACGCGTTTTAATGAACGCGAACTATCTTTAAATTATTAAAAACAAGAAAGGAAGCTAGCTTCGGCCAGCCGAAGCTTATATACCCTTGCAGATCATTCCTATTAATTAACAAATCGCAAAAATGTTCAATTTTCTAATATTTCTCATTAATTTTCCGATCGTTCCTATGGCAGCTATATGATATAGTCGTCCGATTTTGATCAAATTAAAATTAAAATTCGGAAATATTTAAAAAGAGTCATATCCTAGAGTAGAAGATAATACAATAAAAACCAAAGAAGCTAGAATTTATTTCCTATTACTTTTCCATTAATTTTACGATCGTTCCTATGGCAGCTATATGATATAGTCGTCCGATTTTGATTAAATTAAAACTGAAATTCGGAAATATTTAAAAAGAGTCATATCCTAGAGTAGAAGATAATACAATAAAAACCAAAGAAGCTAGAATTTATTTCCTATTACTTTTCCATTAATTTTCCGATCGTTCCTATGGCAGCTATATGATATAGTAGTCCGATTTTTTAAATAATTAATTCGAAATTCAGAAATATTTAAAAAATAACATCTCCAAAAGTAGAAGGTAATATTTCAAAAAACACCGAAGCTAGAATTTTTTAAAGTTTTTTTTTCCGATTGTTCCTATGGGAGCTATAAGATATAGTTGTCCGATCCGGTCGGCTCCGACATATATACTACCTGCAATAGAAAGAAGACTATTGCGAAAGTTTTGTCCCGATAGCTCAAAAACTGAGAGACTAGTTTGCGTAGAAACAGACAGACGGACAGACGGACAGACGGACGGACAGACGGACATGGCTAGATTGACTCGTCTTGTGATGCTGATCAAGAATATATATACTTTATGGGGTCGGAAACGTCTCCTTCACTGCGTTGCAAACTTCTGACTGAAATCATAATACCCTCTGCAAGGGTATAAAAATAGTATTCCATAACATCGCAAACATAATTGTTAATTAATAATAATTAATTCATCTAGTAATATGGTTTCTCGCCTCCTATTTTAATTTTTAATGACATTTTCCATTTTGAATTATTTTCTAGCCTATCCTAAGCATAACAATTACTATTTCTGCACTCATATAATACAATTTTTCACATTGACAGTCCTATAAGTGAAGGAGGCGTGTATGAAAAAAAGAAGCCAGTACCGATTGCCCATATCCTTGAATATAAATGCCCTGAGAATTTATTAATACTTAAAACTAAATTGAGCTACATAATGAAGAATGGGTGGTCTTAAAAATATGTATTTTTATGATGCCTCTCTATTCATAACTGTTAGTTGATTATTTTTTCTGCTATTTGTAAAAAAAATACAACAATAAATATTAGATTATTTCTGTTTATCAAAATAGATGTTACATTTAATTAAAAGAACACAATTAAAAACTGAAAAATATTAAGAAAAAACTTTAAACCATTATAAAAATTGTATCTTAAATTCCCGAATTATATAATTTAATGCAGATTAGAGGGTAGCGTATTTAAAAATAGCGGAGGCAGTAGTGCACTATTTTCAGTGTGGCTCGGAATAATAAGTGACACGCCTCTCAAATCTTTCCCGCCCCCCGCGAATCTAAGCCCGTGGTACTCACGTCAACGTTGCCGTTCCACATGTAGTGCATGCCCACGGCGCCGGGATCGTGGTGCGTCTGGCCGGTCATGTGCTCGGCCATCACGGCGCTCATCCAGTGGACCAGCCCCTGGGTGGGATTCTGGCCCTGGACGCCGCCGATCGGCATGTTGGCAGCGGCAGCGGCGGCGGCAGCGGCGGCCACGGCAGCGGCCGTTGAATTCGAAGTGGGGCTCTGGGCCGGGTTGGGATCGGAGTTGGGGTCGGATATGGGCTGTTGGCTGGAGTGGTTCTCCTGACTTTTGCACGTGGCTACGGTGACCGCGTCCGGTTCTGATGGTGGTGACTTTATGGAGCTGCCAAAGTTTGGACGCGTCTGTGATGCGGGTTGGGCTTGATTCAAATTAATTGCGGACACTGAAGTCGCTTGGGTGGCGCCCGCCTCGTTGGGCGGAGTGGGTGGTGTTGTTGGGTGGCTGTTGTTATTGTTGTTGCTGACAGCCTCGTTGTTGTTGCCGGTGGACCACGAGTAGCCGTTGTTGTTGTTGCTGTTGTGCGGCTTCTGCAATGAAAAATGGTTTGTTGCTTGTGTGAAAAGGGGTTTCGTCAAACATTTAAAAATTTTGTTGGTTAATGTATTGAGCATGAAAAAAAAGAAATGCCTTTTTAATGGCATTCATACCGTCTACCAGTCGGCACAAGGTCTTCTATGTTCATGCTAATATATGCTGAATGATTTCTCATTCTTAAATTTGCATATACACTGAACAGATAAGCTTTCAAACTTTGAAGCCTTCCAAAGTTTCAAATTGTAATAAAATAAAGGAACTGCCTATTAAGCCAGTGTTATTTTCGAGATCTTAATTACTATTTAAATATCTGACGTATCATTTTGACGTAAATAACACTGATAGAAACATTTATTCTCATGTGACAATTACGTTTTAATTGTGGGGCAAATAATCTAATTTAAGGGTTGTGTCCTACGTTGTCGAAACTTCAGTTGCCCACGAAGGGAGAGTAGACACAGGAAAGCCTTGTTTTATTTGTACTTATCTGCATCCTAAAATAATCAAAATTAAACCCCTTGAAATCCCATTTATGACCCCTCATTTACTTCTACACTTACTCCCATACTAACACTGGCTGTTGGGTTCTCTTCGATGATGGGTTTCTGCTCCTCTTGTCCTCCGTTTTCCTGGGTCTCTTGATCCGGCTCTTCGAGCTCCGTCTTCACTGGACCATTCTCCGGAACACAAGCGGTCGCTTCGGCCGCCGTGGAAAATAACAAATTGCTGGGTGGATGTGGATGCGAGCGACCTGAAGAGGGTGACAAGCTGGGTGCTGGACTGGGCGAGGGCGTTCCGGCGTAGAGCTTGTGTTGCTGCTGTTGCTGTAGAACGGCGCTGGCGAACAGGCTCTTGTAGAATTCGGCGGGCATCAGGAAGGGCGAGGTGGCGGGGGCGGCGGCGCCAGGGGTGGGCGGCCCAAGGGCGCCCATGTAGCCGACACGCTTTAGCTGATCCTTTAGCAAGTCCATGTCCGGATGGCTGTATTTGCCCATGAGTTCGTGCATGACAACCAATTTGGTGGAGCACAAATGTAGGCAACGCTTTTTATTCCCGCTCGACAATTTCACTTTCGAAAACGGAGGGGAAGCCCCCGCTTACAGCAATTTATCTAACTGAAGCACAGTTTGTTTGATTTTCCACATACACAGCCAACATTGAAAAAATGTGGGAAACCGGGAAACGAACAAAAAGTTTGCAACCAAATTTGATGTCTTTTTATTTGGGCTTAACTTTTATTTTATTTTAGATTGCGGGGGCGGAGTGCACTTCAAAAACTTTTTCCGCCCATTTTTTTTGGTGCACACCAAATTGAAACAAATAGAAATGATTTGCCACCAGAAACTTGCCAGCGACGACCTTGAAAAAGTTTTGCTGGCTGGCGGTTTCGTATTTTTTTGTGAGTTTATGGTTATCCTCGTGATGGACATGTGTAGGAATCCTTTTTACTTGCATATGTTGACCAATTTCTGTTGGCTTTATGTTTTGTTTATTGTTTAGTAAACACTTTGTCGGTGCTCGTCGCTCGTTGTCCCTGCGTTTTGATTTATTTGCTCAGCTGGTTGGGTTTTGTTTACTTTTCATCTATGATTGTTTCATTTTGTGGCTGGCGCTTAGGTTTTTATTTTTGGTTGGTTGCGATATCCACTTGGTGGGTGAGCAGAGTGTTAAGTTAGTCGTCAAATGCGGTGCGAATGTTTGGGTTTCCCGTCGTATTTGTTATTTATTCAATTATATTGGTATTTTGTTATTATTGTTATTATTATTTAAAAGATTGTTTGGTTTGATAAATATTTTAGTTGTTTATTTAAAATACTAAGTAGACTAGTTTATTTGTTTAAGGAGAAATATGAATACATTTTGCTTATATATTTAGTGTAGTTTGCACTGGGTGATAGGAACTTTGCGTTGCACTTTTGTTTTGGTTTACTTTGGAGTTTACATCGTTTTAATCTTTTTTGCACTTTCGTGGAGGAACTTTTCGTTTGAAATCCATTGTTTAACTCGAAGTTATCATGGTTGATTTTTTGTATATTTTTTCACTTTTAATATTTTATCAAGGTTTTGGCAATGTTTTGTTGTTGAGTATACGCCACGTTGAACGGCGTTGATATCACGTATACGCCACTTAAAGTCGCAGCTAGCCATTTTCCGCATTTTCATTCATTTAAGGCTGATAAGAAAAGATTTCAGTGTGAGTGCTTGTTAGTTGGTCTCTCGGGTGTGTTTGTGTGGGGCTGTCCGGCAGTCCGTGAGTCCGTCTACGTCTCCGTCCGTCAGCGAGCGTGGGATAACCTGCAACAACTGAGGAGCCCAACTGGAAGCCAAAGTGCAGCAGCTCAAGGCAAAAGAAAATGGCGAGCGCGCGCGAATGTTTCATACATACAGGACTGCACAAACATATACACACATAGAAACATAAAGAAGTACGGTGGTGAATGTGTGCGTTAACTGAGACTCCTGTGTGTTGTGAATGTTTTGTTGCTCCTCGCAACCTTCCTCCTGCTGCAGTTTTTGTTATTTCCGCCCTTTTTTATTTTATAATTCCCCCCTTGCTCTTTTTTTATATGCACACTGCCCGTTATAAAGACATACATTTGCAGTTTCAGCGCGCACTGCAGCATTTTCTTGTAAGAAAAGCGAAAAATGGGGGAAAAATAGAAAATAAAGCTGAATTTGCGCGACATGCTTATGGACGGAGGGGGGAAGGTTGGGGCGGTGCGGCAGATTGATTTTCTTTTATACGGTTTGCTCATGTTTGTGATTTTTATTATTTTGATTTTTCTTCGCCGTCTCCGAGCGGCGTTTGTGTGAGTGCTGCACATTCTCTAAGAGGTCCTGTGTGACTGTTTTTTTTCAAAAAGCTGTGCTTGCCGTAGGCGTAGACAAGAATAACAGCGTTTGGCTTTTTTCTACTTTTTTGACGGAACTTGAGAGCGAGCCAAAACAAAAGCATGATGCCAAAATTGTGAGGATTGCTGGGCAAGACCCAATAGCGAGAATTACTTGGTTGCTAACCCCCAATTAAGTAGGGGTCTAACTGATATTGCATTGTTCTATAATAATTTCGCAAAAAATTTCTTAACAAGAAAGGAAGTTAACTTCGGCCAGCCGAAGTTTATATACCCTTGCAGGTATGCCTACTTAAAATGTTGTTTTTACATTGTCAAAAATCAAAACGCCTACTTTCTACAAAGGTTCAATAGTTTTTCTATTATTTTTATACCCTTGTAGAGGGTATTATAATTTCAGTCAGATGTTTGCAACGCAGTGAAGGAGACGTTTCCGACCACATAAAGTATATATATTCTTGATCAGCATCACTAGAAGAGTCGATCTAGCCATGTCTGGAATCTGGAATCCCTGGAACAGCACCGAGTGAGCATTACTTTATCTGCAAGGGTATATAAGCTTCGGCTGGCCGAAGGTAGCTTCCTTTCTTGTTTTTGATTATTCCTATGGGAGCCATAAGATATAGTGGTCTGATCCGGCTCGTTCCGACATATGTACTACCTGCAATAGAAAGAAGACTTTTGGGAAAGTTTCATCGCGATAGCTTTAAAACTGAGGGACTAGTTCACATAGAAACGGACAGACGGACAGGCTGACAGACGGACAGACGGACAGACGGACGGACAGACATGGCTAGATGGACTCTGCTATTGATGCTGATCAAGAATATATATACTTTAATTGGTCAGAAACGTCTCCTTCACTGCGTTGCAAACATCTGACTGAAATTATAATACCCTCTGCAAGGGTATAAAAATGGTTTTTATTAAGAAAATGTTATAATTTTTTTAAAAACATACGGTAAGCTAAGGGCCTTAACATACTGAGTTTATTTAAAAAAGTCATGGCCACATAGACAAAAAAGGATCACAGGTCAACCCTTGAAGAAATTGAATTATTGAAAAAAAATGTTTTTAAATTAATCCAGTTAGTTAGACGACTCTTAAGACTCAGTACATAAGTCTAATCTTGGACTGGGAGATAAGATAAATAATAACAAGAGAGAACGCTATAGTCGGGTTGTTGTCCCGACTATCTAATACCCGTCACTCAGCTAAAGGGAGTGCGAACGCTGTGTCGGGTTGGTGTCCCGACTAATAATCGTAACTCAGCTAAAGGGAGTGCGAGGGAGATAGATATATAATTTTTGATTGCGTATAACTTTTTAATGAATGGTCCGATTTGAAAAATGTCTTCTACATTTCGATAGGTATAAATATACACAACAAAATTGCATTTATACTTCTCGGAAATCGTTAAAGATGTGGGCGCAGGACCCATTTTAAAATCGTTAGTGGGCGATTGTGGGCGTTAGAGGGGGCGTGGCGCTCGGCTAAAATAAACTTGCGCTGCGTAGGAAGCCAAAGAATATGTGTGGGAAATCTCAACCTTCTAGCTTTTGTAGTTTCTGAGATCTCAGCGTTCATACAGACGGACAGACGGACAGACAGACGGACAGACGGACAGACGGACAGACGGACAGACGGACATGGCTAGATCGACTCGGCTAGTGACCCTGATCAAGAATATATATACTTTATGGGGTCGGAAACGCTTCCTTCTGGCTGTTACATACTTTTGCACGAATCTAGTATACCCTTTTACTCTACGAGTAACGGGTATAAAAATAATAATAGTAATAGATAGATTTAATTCTAGAATTTCAACTAAAAAAAGATTTCTTAAACTCTTATCGCCAAGTATCTGTCTAGGAATTTTGTTATGTATTATTATATTCTGTTGTTTAACAACGATTATTATACTTTAACAAGTCTTTAAGCATTAAAACAATTGGTATAACTAGTATAATTGGTAATACAAAAACATAGTAGAAATGTTAAGGGTCTTCTTGTATATTACAAGAAGCGTCTCCGATTACAACTACTTTTAAGCAGCCGTAACAGGATAGTAAACCGACAGATCCGTGGTTTTTCTCGAATTTGTCATTTTAAGGACCTGGAACCTCAGTAGTCTTCTATGATGTACCAAATCCACCCCCAAAATTCGGTCCGCTCTATCCTAATTGCAGTTGTTCAGCCCTGGTCACGTTGTGGCGCCATCTGGCGTGCGGTAGCCGCGACTGTCAACCGCGAAAGGACACGGATACGGATACGGATGCGGATGCGGCACGGTTGCGGATGCGGATGTGGACACGGACGCGAGCGCGGCACCGCGACCAATAGATTTGGCCAAGCCCAAGCGAACTGAAGACAACGAGAGTTGCAGCCCGCCAAAGGCAACAAACCTTGGACCACATGCAACAATCGCAGTTACTGCGACGCCAGCTGCGACGCCGGCTTCGACTCCGGCAGAGGCAGCGACTGGGGGGAAAAGGAAAGCAGACAGAGCGGAAGCGAGCTTCGCTCCGGCGACTTATGGCCATGTTTGTTGTACGGGTAAGTAGCAGCAGGAGCTGTGGAAAAGCAGCAGCGAAATGGCGCGCGCGAAAAGGAAACTCAAGAAGTAGAGCTCGGGAAAGCAGCAGTAACAAACACGCACACACACACACTCGGACATAAAAAAGCCAAGTAAAATTGTATTTTTTCTTGCACATGAAGCAAAAAACGCCAGCAAACCGAAAGAAATACATTGCAGGCGTCGAGCAAAAAACGAAATAATAACAAAAAGTTGTAAAAGAAAAGCGAAACCGTGTGATGTCCTGGCACAAACACACTAGCACACTCGCACACACACACACAGATGGGAGCAGAGGAAAATGCCGCGACGACACATCGAAGAAAGGATAAAAACATTCACCGCAGTCCGCGTCGCAGTCGACGTCGCTGCCTCTGCCGGCGTCGCTGCCCCGGGATAGCTGCAGATATATATCCTTCTGCCACTACTACTGCTCAGCTCAGCGCCCTCCTGGCCCCGTTAACATTTCACGAGCGCCAATTTCTTTTCCTTCATTTTGTTTATATTATTTCCCTTCTTCTTACTATTTTTTCCGCAGCTCAGCTGAAGCTCGTTGTTTTGTTTGTTGCCGCTTGCTGTGCAATTTCTCTGAATGTTTTTCTATTATCCGCTGCAATTTTTTCCCTTTTAAATGGCGCTGTGTCTGTGCGGCAGGGAAAATCATTCAAGAATATTCCCAAGTCGCAAAAAGATCGAGGTAATTTCAGGAACTGAACGGAAATTAAGGAATATTCTAGGAACGAATTCAATAAAGTTGAAAATCAAATTGGAACTGTGCAAATTTATAAGTTTAATGCAAAACTGAACTATGAATTGGAATGTTGGTATTTTAAAGAACGCAAGCTCTGATTCTGAAAAGGATTCACAACTTTACAATATTCACAATGACGATTTTGAGCCTTACATTTTAAGGTATTTAGCTCAATTTCAATTTTGTTGAGGAATTTATTAATCGATCTCTTGAGAAAATCTTAAAGCGGAATGGAAAATCGAAATATCTGTTTTTCAAATAGTTCTTTGTTTAAATTAGAATTATGGTATGAAAACTGTTTTTTTCTTGTTTTCCCAACTTTAGTTTAATATCAAAAGGAAACATTTTTATCCGTGCAATTCATGAACAGCGATCCTTGTGAATATTTTATTCGTATTTTATTTTATCATACCATTATCTTGACCCTACCCTGCGCAATAAATCTTTTCTGGTAGATTTCAAAACTATATTAAGATTACTTTCTTGAAACGGTCTTCTAAGCCGATTTGCTTAAAAGAAAAACGAGGGACCAGCATCAAGACCCCTTACCAACGCAAAAAAAGGCAATACGAATTCTTAGTGCAGTAGTTGCATTTGCAGCGCAGCTGGCGTCGCAGTCGACGTTACGCGAGCAGCGAGTCGGCGGATGGGGTCCCCAAACTAAATCCCGTCCAGGAGCATATGTTTTTATGTGCATGTGCTGGCTGCTTTCTTGTTTTCCTTTTATGTTCAAGGATTTTCAGCTGCCCTTTGCTGGCAGTCCACACTCACACACTTAGTTGTAAGACGAACATACATGTGTTTAGCTGTGTGGGGGGAAATGTCCTGATAAGCGTAAGAAACGTGCGTCCATTTTGCATCGCCAGGAACGGAAGCAAATGGTATTGGCCTTTAAGATGCGTTAAGAGCTCTGAAGAATTTACGAAAAAAATGGTTTCTTGCGGGATAATTGAAATTTGTGGAGATCAGAAAAGCAATTGAGATTTATTCTCTGAAATTAATTCTGATTACGTCATTTTAGCTATAAGGAAAGGATCAAAATGCATCCAACAATTGTTTCCATAAAAGTTTATAAATGTAATGTGTGTTCTTTAATATAATTCTTTTTATGTTTGTATATTAAGAACGGTAAATAAAAATTTAAACTAACATATTATGATTTAAAACTAGCATGAGTATCCCTATAGTTCCTTCAAAATAAATAAAATCTACAGGTTGAAAGCTACTTCTAATATTTCTAAGCCATCATGTCCTTCGAATGGCCACCTGTTGACTTGCTTTAATTTTCCCTTAGCCACTTGAACATCATGTCAATTGCCATTAGTCAGAGAAAAGCTTTGAAAGCCTGGCCAATTATGCCATATCCTGTGCACGAACCAAGCTAGCAAAAAGTATCCTTTAAGCCTCTTGAAAAAGCCAAGCAGGAGCTTGAGCATTTTCCCCCAAAAAACACTCGAAAGCCCGGCTCTCTTTTTTCGGGGGCACTCTTGCTTTCCCCAAAAGAGAAAATGCTCTTTTTACGCGCTCTTCGAGTTGGGGGCGTGTTTGTTTTCGTGTTTTTTACTCGCCTGCCACTTGTGAGTGTCGGTTTTTGCCCTGCTCGGCTTTTAAGTGTTATTGGATGATTTTATGGAAATTGATTTGGAGCACGCCCACTTTTCGGTGGTGGGAGAGGAGGAAAAACAAGTGCAGCAGCTGCTCCAATGGGTATCCCAACCAGTAATTTGACATAATAACATTATCCATACACTGCTCTAAAATTAGCTAATAAACAGCGGCCATAAATTTACAACTTTGCAACCAACATTGGATTACGTAAAGTTGTTCCTTCTTGCTTACCATTTTTCTATTGCATGCAAGCGATTGTGTCACTTTTAAAAAACAAAAGAAGTTCATTGGTTTATTTGGCAAATAATTACTTTTATTGAGGTTTTTGAATGATTTCACATAACTATTTTCAAATTAAAGGTCAAGTTCAAAAGTTTGTTTATTATTTTAATTACCTTATTTGAATGTCTTAAGCCTAAAAAAATAAAATTTTTTCGAAAAATAAAATTTAAATTAATTTCTTTTGACAATAGGAAATTATTATACCCGTTACTCGAAGAGTAAAAGAGTATATTGTATTCGTGCAAAAGTATGTAACAGGGAGAAGGAAGTGTTTCCGACCCTATTAAGTATATATATTCTTGATCAGGGTCACTACCCGAGTCGATATAGCCATGTCCGTCTGTCCGTCCGTATGAACGCTGAGATCTCGGAAACTACACAACCTAGAAGGTTGAGATTTTCCACACATATTCTTAGGCTTCCTACGCAGCGCAAGTTTATTTCAGCCGAGCGCCACGCCCCCTCTAACGCCCACAATCGCCCACTAACGATTTTAAAATGTGTCTGGCGCCGACACCTTTAACGATTTCTGAGACGTATAAATGCAACTTTGTTGTGTATATTTATACCTATCGAAATGTAGAAGACAAATCGGACCATTCATTAAAAAGTTATACGCAATCAAAAAAAGTTTATATATCCATCTCCCTCGCACTCCCTTTAGCCGAGTGACGGGTATTAGATAGTCGGGACACCAACCCGACTATAGCTTTCTCTCTTGTTTTTAGTTATCCTTGTTTTGGGTCGGCCTAATATGCATAAGTATGTATTTTGAAGTATGTATATAACCCGAAATAAGTCATAAAATATTTTTAAGCATTCCAGATGTGATTTAAAAATCAAGTCCGTTTTTGAAGAATCCTTTTTTTTCAAATAATTTAAAAAAAACTAGACAAATAAATATAAAATCTTCCCGAATTCAGCGTTATGTGTAACAGATATTTTTCTTGCCGAATTTAGGTTGGAATTATTACGAACATCAATAAAAATTCCATACAACTGTGGCTGGCGAAGATTTCTGAGGCACCTTTGATCTTTTTTTGTCGATTTCCTTTTTAATTTTTTGTATATCATAGTTATTTTAATTATACCCTTCTTGCACATCTATAATAATAGTTGTGTTTTGTAAAAGTTAAGATTTCCTATAAAGTGAAGCCAAAACAGCATGTTTCGTGAAATCACATAAAATCATGTTTTGGTCAGTGCATAGACACAGTTACTTAATATTAGATTAACGAATTACAAGTTAAAACCATTTAATTCATTAAGAGACTAAAAGTCCAAAGATACCGAGACTTTGTAATATCGAATTCCTACCAACTTGATTTGATATTCTTAAGCCTTTTCCACTAATAGTAATAATTATGTTTTTCAATTTCAGTGTAATTTCTCTCACTGTACTCACTCGAAACGTGTGCTCTACGGGACAGTCGAGTCCCAGTGCGTAGTCCTCGACGACGGTTCCCAGCGAAGAGGGCTCGCCAAAGACCTGCTCGATCTTAATGGGCGGACTGGGCAGCAGGGGCGTGGCGCTGGATCCTCCGACGGCGACGGAGGCGGCGGCAGCAGCGGCAGCGGCGGCGGCTGCAGCGGCAAAGGACCCCTCGACGATTACTGGCGACCCCTGGCCGCCGGTCTGGCAGACGGGAACCGAAACTGGAACTGGAACTGGACCGTTGCAGGGCGTTGGCGGGGCCGGACAGGGAGTGGGCGTGGCCGGGCCCTGGAGATGGCCATCGTGGTAGGGGGTCACAACGAACGAGGGGTACGAGCGGAACTGGTGGTAGTCACTGTGGCCGTGCGAGCTGTTGTGCGGATTTGAGTGAGGATGGTGCGCCAACTGAGGTCCCTTGTACCAGGTACCATGCATAATCATTTAAGCACCTTCGATTGGCGGTTCTTGAAAGCGATTTCCTAATTA
This sequence comes from Drosophila takahashii, assembly GCF_030179915.1. NCBI lineage: Eukaryota > Metazoa > Arthropoda > Insecta > Diptera > Drosophilidae > Drosophila > Drosophila takahashii. Next base: position 11,639,508 of record NC_091681.1, read on the forward strand.
AATTCCACTTGGGGGGCTCTCAGAAAATCTATTTTACTTTCATTCAATTTATGCTTTTATTGTTTTATTTAATTGTTTTGGTTAACTTTTTGAAGGAGGTTAGCACAGGGTAACTGATGAAAAAAGTCAACTGGTTAACTAGTATTTACTAAAATTCTCAAAGTGTATGCCGAAAATTTGAAAATGTACTAAATCGATAAACAATATTGGGCGCACCAGCTTTATAATAAAGTTAGCAATAAATATAAAATATACTTTTTCACACAGTTCTGGGCTCAATTAGCTAACAAAATTATTCGCCAGTTTGCAATATACAATGACAAGCGTGTTATGAGTGATCGGACGTTTTCGACTGACTTAAATTCATAAATATTTCCAAAGATAGAATACTCTAAAAATTAGTTCTCTATTTTATTTAACTATCTGGGTTACTAATGGTTATAATTTATAAACCCGTCGGATAAGTGTAAATTAATTTACTTTGCTTAGAATTCGTATTTCCGTAATTGGAAGTAGATTTATGGCTTTATGGTTAATTACTGAAAGATACTAAGCATTTTGAATTATAGAGAGTAATTCCTTTTTTTTTTTTTGTGGTTCGATAAATAAAAATCTGACTAATACATAACCCAAAGGATTAAATGTAATAATAATAAAATAATAAATAATCAAAAAAGTGGATGTTGCCATTTAATAATAATTATTTTAATTCCAATTTTAAATTTTAATGTCTTTTTTAGATTTAGATTATATTTCGCTTTTTATACCCTTGCAGATGGTATTATGATTTTAGTCAGAGGTTTACAACGCAGCAAAGGAGACGTGTCCGACCCTATAAAGTATATATATTCTTGATTAGCATCACATCGATCTAGCCATGTCCGTCTGTCTATCTGTCCATCTATCTGTTTCTACGCAAACTAGAAAACAAACTAGAATATAATAGGAAATAAATAATTGATTCGTTGGTTTATATTGTATTCTCTTCTTCTCTGGGACATGACTCTTTTTAAATGTTTTCGAATTTCGATTTTAATTTTATCAATTTCATATCATATATAGCTGCCATAGGAACGATCGCAAAATTAGTGATTAATAGGAATTATCTGCAAGGGTATAAAAGCTTCGACTGGCCGAAGCTAGCTTCCTTTCTTGTTTAAATTTACTTCTAGCCCTATATTGAACCCCAAAAATTATTTTTAAGCACTAGGCACTAAAATTTGTTTTCTTGTAATTCGCAGGATATGTAAAGATTGCTTTACTAGCTAACCATTTGACATTTACTCTTTAGCGTGGCTTGTGAAAATTCTCGTAATTATCTCGGGTAATACTTGGATATTCCTCAATATTCATTCACTTGCATTCACTAGCTTGCGCTCAGCTGATCGTGATCACAATAGCTATTCAGGAACGCACAAAAACACGTTTATTACGGCCTCGAATGTATTGACACTTGACCAATTTTCGACCCTTTCCGAGGGCTTGGCTTCTCTTTTTTTTTTACCGACTAAGACGGCGACGACGTGTGGTGATAACAATTTGCGACTTCACTCGGCTCGATTTTTAATTGTGATACCGCGAGCTGGGGGAGCAGCTGCACTTGCGGAATGGCGAAAATGCATTGCACTTTGCGACAGAATTCTTCGCGGATTGGGACACGCGGGCAAAAAAGACTGCTGAGTGCAGACTGCAGAGTGCACTTGGCTGGAACGCGCGCGAAAGTGGCCAACTGGTGGACAGTGGCCAAGTGGCCGGCCGTTTGGGCCAGGTTTAATTTGGCTTAGCGCTTGGCTTTGGCTTTGCTCAGCAGAAGCGGCAGCAGCGAGCAGCGGCAAAAAGTAGCTGCCAGCTCGCAAGAATTCCGAACTCGAATGCTGAGTGCGGCCACGAAAAAAACATTCAAATGCCTCGCACTCGCCGCCAAATCGCAGCTTAGCTCGCCCTCTCTCTCACTCCGGCTCGCCCGCTCTCTCTCGCACTCGTGGCCAGCATGGCTTTGGGGCAGACGGCGACGCCTGCGCAACAGCTTTTTACTCCTTTTGCTCCACTGCAGCAGCAAAAAACTAGTTCGCTCGTTCTCTCATTCGGTCTCTCTCCCTCTCTTTTGGGTGCTGTGGTGCGGTGGAAAAAAATTGTTTGTGGTTTTTCCTGCAGCTCGCTTTTTGCCGCCGCGTCTCTTGAGCAACTTTGATTTGATATCGGGCTTTTTGCCTGAGTGGCTTTTCTTTTCTCTTGACTTTGAGCATGAATGAGCATATTGCATGTTGCACGTTGCACGTTGCTCGTTGCTCGTTGCCCGGCGAACGGTTAATGTTGCACGCCGTTTTTATGGCTCAATCTTTATGGTAACACACGGGGGCGTCATAAAGACGAAAAATGAAAGATCAAGTCCGTCAATGGAGACGATATTATGAATCAATATTTTGTATAATAAAATAATCTCATTTACTTAAATTGAAGAGAAACTTAGATATTTCTTAAAGTCTTAACCTTAAAAGTCAGTCATTGCGATTTAGATATTTTATTTAAATTACATTTAACGCTCATAAAATCTTTAAATTTGAATTTAACAAAATTATTGTGCAATAATATTTTAAAAAGTACATATAGCTAAATATACATAAAATTATATATCTTTTTATCAGTGTTTATTGATTAATTGTTTCTATTGGCTACTAGCTACCATTTTTGGCCAGTTGATTATATTATAAATCGGGAAAAAAAGCTTTTTTTAATGGTTTCAGTATTGTTTTAAATTCTGTTGGAGAAAGGAAGATTTTCAAAGGGCGCCTTATTATGTAACTTTTCACCTCTATCGCCTGCCAGTTTCCTCGTAATTTGATATTTTCTACAGCCAAAATGAAGATAAGATATATTTATCAAATTCGTTCCGATCCCAAATGCATAATTTTCTGCCAAAGACAAACGGCGAAAGACAAAAAATCGCATCCGCCGACCATTAGCCCATTGACCAACTTCGATGGCGAACCACGCGTAGTAATGAGTTTTTAATACATGTAATATTCAAATTAAAAATCCGCAAAAACTACCAAAGTCAGTGGCAAAAACGAAACACGCTTTTTGTGGCTAATAATCGCACATATTCATTTCAAGCGGTGGCGAGGCGGCACTGAAAAAATTTCACTCATACGCAATGTAAACCAAGCTCAAGAGCAAGTTGGGAAAAACCGGCGATGCGCTCTTTAAAAAAACAATAAATACGGGACAAAAAAGAGAGAGCGTGCGAGACAGAGAGGGTGAGAGTGTGCGAGCAGGTCGGCATGCGGGCGAAGGCGGTGGAATTTTTATTGGAGCACTTGGTTTATTTCTTTTTTCACTGCTCGCCTCTGGATTGGCATCTTTTTTTGTATGCCGTTCTTTATATATTTTTTTAGAGTTTTTCTTACTTTTTTTGAACTTCTGACAAGGCATTTTTTTATGGGCGCGGACATGTGTCGCCGGCGGGTGGGAAAAAGGCAGCAGATTTTGGTTGTGACAACTGCAACTGCCATCCCTCGGGGAAAAAGGTCGAAATAAATGAAATTAAAATGCAAGTGCTGCATGGTAAGGCCGTTTATTTAGTTAATCAATGCAATTGGCCCGTCCACCGGGGGACTCAGAACTTAATGCACCACTAGCAGTATGCCAGGTATGTATGTTCCCATTGCCAACAATGTTGCTGGCTTTCCATATTCGAATCACTGGGAAATTGCTTCATTTAGCGATCGTTGTTTTTGCCAGCCGACGGTGAATTTAATGTCCAGCCGTTTCCCTTTCGGTTTATCAGCTAATTTGATTATTTCACCTAATTGCCCGCCCGCCGCAATTACATCTTTTTTATGGCCTTCCATTTGTTTTGGCTGCCATTTTATGCGCTTTTCGTGCTGCCTTTCATTTAGCTGAGTGCAGCACACATTTTGTTATCGACTGTCGCCGCCCTTGTTTGCACTGTCATCAATGCCATTTTGTATTTGCATACGATCAGCCATTTTGAGCGATGGCACGGAGATACATGGAAGTTTTTATCTACAATACTCAACACGAATAAGTGAGAAAAGTTATAATGTTTGGGAGTTCTTACTTTTATTTTTTAAACGCCTCACAGTGGGGCAAAAATGCTAACAGTCTGCCTTAAATCAGCGGAGCTCTACAAATATATTGTTTATAGGGTTCTAAGTTTTCCAATATTTTTAATTAATTTCACTTGATTTTTGAAAAAAAAATTATTTAAATCGGTCAACTTTATCTTATAGCTGCCATATAAACGCTTATTACAAATGGGAATATCTCGGTTCTATTTCAATATTGGTTCATATAAATCGGGATTAAGTCCATTTTTTTAAAATTGATCAATGATATCTTATAGGTGTCATAGAATAAATCAAGGAAATATAGCATATTTTCAAAAAAATCTGGTACATAGCGGTATTTATTTCATATCTATATTTTTAGTAAAATAAATTAATTTTAAATTTAAAACCTACTTTTTTTATCATTATCTTCATCAATACCTTCAGATAATAAAATATCTTCATGATGTTAGGGCGCGCGGATGTACCAGGGCTGACGATATTTCAAATTATGAACATTTCTTGCTAACTAAAACTGCGTTTAATCGTTACATACACAACTTAAGACCTTAGACGCTTTTAGAAAAATTTCAAAGATGTATAAAAATATTTTTTTTTTTTTTACTGGCTATAATTCTTTTTTGAAAAATCAACTTTAAAAATCTTTAGTGGGAGAACCATTTATAACAGATCATTTTTTCTTTTTGATTTCTATAGAGAATTCAATTGTTTTTAAAGTTGCTTTGTACATTTTGAAAAATTAAAAAAAAACATTTTGGCAGGCTTTTTGTTCTAGGCGCCCCACAGTGCGCCTTCTTTTCACAGTAAGATAACTTTTTAAGCAAAATTTTAAAAAAAAATTATAAAACAAGAATTTAGTTATCGCAAAAATGTTTAATTTCTCCCTATAGCAGCTATATAATATAGTCGATTTTTGTTAAATTTAATTCGAAATTCGAAAATATTAAAGAACAGTCATATTCTTGAGTAGAAGAGAATACAATAAAAACCAAAGAAGCTATAAAACTCCAAAACTCAGAATTATATAGAAAATACTATTTCTAAGAGAAGAAGGTAAAATGACAAAAAACACCGAAGCTATAATTTTTTTGCATTATTTTTCCGATTATTCCTATGGGAGCTATAGGATATTGTTGTCCGATCGGGCTGGTTCCGACTTATATATTAACTGCAATAGAAAAAAGACTTCTGTGAAAGTTTCAAACCGATAGCATCAAAACTGAGAGACTAGTTTGAGTAGAAGCGGCAGACAGACGGACAGACGGAAATGGCTAGATCGACTCGTCTAGTGATAAAATTGTTTTAACATATAAGCAAGTAAATCTAAATTTATTGGTTTTAAAGTTTAAGTTTAAGTTTTAAAACCGTTTGTGGGCGATTGTGGGCGTTAAAAGGTCATGGCTCTCGGCTGAAACAAACTTGCGTTGCGTAGGAAGCCCAAAAATATGTGTGGGTAATCCCAACCTTCTAGCTTTTGTAGTTTCCGAGATCTCAGCGTTCATACAGAAAGCTTCCTTCTCACTGTTAAATACTTTTGCACGAATACAATATACCCTTTTACTCTACGAGTAACGGGTATAATAATAATAATAACAAGGGAGAACGCTATAGTCGAGTGCTTCGACTATCAAATACCGTTAACTCGGCTAAAAGTGTGAGAGAGTGATGGAATTATGCAAGCCTGAAAGCCACTGCCTGAAATCGCCACCTATCTGAAAATTCATTATTTTCTCATAACTTTTTAACGAATAGTACGATTTTACGATAGGTATTACTAAACCAAAGGTATTACGGTAAATATGTGTTAGATCGACTCGGCTAGTGATCCTGATCAAGAATATATATAGATATAGGGTTGTTGTTGTATACTTTCTGACGAATACAATATACCCTTTTACACTACGAGTAACGGGTATAAAAATATGAAACAAATAACCGAATTGGAAATGTAAAGTAAGTATTTATTCACTGCGGAAACCAAAATGGCTTTTCATTTGGGCGACCTGTGCCCTCGTTATACATTGAGGTTGATATAATTTGAAACCCAGGAAAGCTGAATATTTTTTTGGAATGTCCTTTGCAAAAAGGTTATTATTTTGGGCAAATTTTTGTGGAAACACAGTTGCACGATCTGGAAATAGGGGCAGCAGAGCCGCACCGCAATGCAAAGTTCGCATCCAGTTGCATGATGGCGCACATTTATCGCCGCAAACCGCAGCGGGACAGATAACTGATGTGGCTGCAGATGCTGCAGTGCGGCGCCACCGACTCCAGAGCCTCGGAGCGAAATGTCAAAATGCCAGCCAGCAAGCAGAAACAGTGGCCAAGTCGAAAGCAGAGGCCGCAGGAACAGGGCGCAGATAGCCGTCATGCTTGGTCATGGACGCCAAATGGTTGACAGACTCTCCAGACAGCTGCAATGGCGCAGGGGCAGGGTTTCGGTATTGGTTTATGGCCTGGCTCTGGGCTTTTGGCCAGAGTTTAGGGCTACCGACCCGACCACGTTGCAGCGAGGGTCCGGAGAGGCTCCGCCTGTTTCTCGACCGCTTTTTGCCGATTGGCCAGAACGGGTTGGCCGAATGCCGCAGAGCGAGACAACAGGGCGCATGAGCTACGTTTCCATGGGAGTGAGTGAGTGGCCATCAACTGAATGGTGAGTCGAGCGAGATGGAGTCAATGGAGCAGCGAGTGGAAGCGGGACAAAGCACGCCTTAAGAGCAGGCTTAAAGCCAGTCTCTCTCTCTTCTGGCCACACTCTCTGGGCCAATTCTGCAACACGTGTTGGCGTGTTGGCCTGCGTGCAAAATAACCGAGTTTTTTATCCGCTCATCCGACGCGTATTTTGTTAATTTAATTAAACAAAAACGTTTTGTTTGTGTTTTTTCATTTGTTGCTGGCCAAATGCTTTTTGCCCTGTCGCCGAGCACAAAATGAAATTGGAATCGCGCTCGTGCACAACTTTGAATATGTTGAGCTCTCTCAAATGGTCGCTGCCGCCGATATTTCTGCTGTTGCTGTCGATTTTTGCCCGTCTGCTGCGACATTTGCGCTTTTTGCGGCATCTTGTTTTCCCTCCGATTGCTGTACAAGTTGTATCTGCCGTTTAATGACTTGCGCCGTTAAGTTTTAATTGAAATATCACACATTTGACCACTGGAAATTGCCATTGTAATTGTCAGCCGGGTTTCGGTTTATGGTTCTTTTTTGGGGCTTTAAGTAAGCATTTAAGAACATTTAAATCTGGAATATAATATTTGTTATAAAATTTCGCATTTAATTTTTATATTAATGTACCTATATGCAACATAAAATAGGTAAAATGAATAAATATATGGTATTAAGCTAATCTAAATATATCTTTGATAGAGAAGTTTTTAGCTAATTAAATGTATATAAAATTTCACTCAATTAAAAATAATAATTTTTTTATAGATTTTATGTCGTTTCGTTTTTAGAACAAAAAGGTATCATAACAACTTTAAAAATTGCTCCACCCTTTCGAAAATGAAAACGATGTTTTTAAGATGTTCCCTGAAATTGCTACAGTCATCTTTCTTTCCTAATAACGGTAAGATGTATTAAAAAAACTTTTAAAAACTAGGTTAATTTCTCAAAAAACACAGTAGGTACATTGTAAACGGAAGTTTTTTCAGCTTTAATTCAGAACTCGCATGTTTGTCGGCCAACACTGTAACTGAGAAAGTTTTAAAACTTCCGCACGTGACTTCCGCGACTATTGTCGATCGGCTTGATGATCCCAGTGGCAATTGAAGGGGCTCTTGGCCAACTTGGCTGTCAGACTGAAGAGGTAACGATTGCAGCGGTAATTGGAACCAATTCAGCCCCGTCGAGGCGTAGGCGATTAAAAGGCGATTATTTCAATCGTGGACCGAGAAATAATGATGCCAGTGGATGGATGGATGGAAGATGCTGTCCAGGCAAGCCACTAAGAAAAAGCAGTCACCTGTCAACGAATTCGGCTTAGCTGTTATGTTAATGCGCCAAAACCGTTGACATTTATTGGCAGTTATTTATGGCGGACACTTCGCGCGGACTCTTGCCGAGACACCATTTTGGGAGCTGGCCATTTTGGTGACCAGCGCTGCCCGACTATGGAAAATTCTATAATTGTGCAGGTGACAACGCGAGTGGCACGCGCTGCTGACGCTGATTAGAGGCAGTTGCACCTGCAGCTGCACTTGCACTTGCCGCAGTTGCAGATACTTCATCTCGAGTCACGCTCGTTTGTCTGCTGGTATATGACCATAAAGATATTATTAATTATGACAATATTGGAGTAAAAGTGTTCGCTCCTGGGCACGTACCGAAAAAGGAGTGCTGCGGCACTCCCTCGAGGATCTGGAACTAAGAATAAAACTGGATTCAGCACCTTACTGTGGTAAGCAAATAGTGAAAATGCAAATTTGTATTTTCTAATACATTTAATAAATGTAATTGATTATTTAGTGCAATTAGTCGGACACCTTGAAATATCTTGAAATATATTGATGGTTAGTTATTATATATAAACAAAAGTAAAGAACCCTTTTGCGTATATTAACGTTTTTGAAAATGTTCCGATAACTTTACCTGTTTTTGGTTAAGTCTGACACTAATAATTTATCAATAGGGTTTATCTTATTTTAAAATTATTTGATAAACTTGATTTATTTTTCATCACATATTAATGCATATAGGCGCTGGTATAAATCAATGAAATAAATAAAAATTGAAGATAATTTTATTTTATTTGCACCTCATAAAGTTTTGCACACTGTACTGGTATTTTGCACCTGTGAGATTTGTTTGTGAGATGCTTGACTAATGAGTTTATTAGTATGTATATGGTCTTCCGTAGAGCAGTCGGCAAGACATATTCAAATGAAATCGACTCTCCTGTTCTGGATAAAAACGATCTTCCGAGAAATATCGATGTCGAGGCACGTGTCATCTCTTGGACTCTTCTGATGAGATGTCCATATCAGATGGGTGTTCGATTTGTCACAGCGTCCAAAATTGGTCATTTAATGTTGGACAATTGGACAATACAATTGGTATACATAAGAAAAGGAATTTCTAGCAAAATTAAAAATGTTTGTTAGCGTCTGTTTTCCAGAAAAATGCTTATATTTTTTACATTTAATGTTGGACAATTGGACAATACAATTGGTATACATAAAAAAGGAATTTCTAGCAAAATTAAAAATGTTTGTTAGCGTCTGTTTTCCAGAAAAATGCTTATATTTTTTACAACAAAAGTCCAACGTTTTGTGTCCTAATAAAAAAAAAAGTTTTTAAAGTTTTAAGCACTATTTTATTTTTTTGTTTCTATTTCAAACCAGTTCTCAGAGACTATGCTAACAAACAAAATTAAAGTTATAAGTTAAACACAAACAAGAAGAATAATATTATTAGCTGGTCTTACAACTCGTCCCTAGTACGGTTGACCAAAGTGTAGCGGTGCTTGGAGGGCCTCAGCTCCTTAAACTTGGATTCATGGGCGACCGGCGGGAATTGAGAGGGGTCGATCGTGGACTCGGATTTTTCGTGAGCCTCGAGGGCCAAGTGGTAATTAAAGTGGAGTGCGCCGTTAAATAGGTCATCAATGAACTTTTGAAGAATACCGGGCTGATGAATATCCTCGAATCGTGGAAACACATACATGTGCATAAATGAATCGATGGCGATTACTGGGAGATCTTCCAGGGACTTGCCCATATGGTAGAGTGGGTGCTTGAAGAGTTTTCCTTCTGCGGTCAGGAAATTAACCCTCGTTTCATTCTCCAGCTGGCTATGAATTGCCTTCTTGAATTCCTGGATGGGACCCAGATCGTTCTTGTTGTAAAAAAGCAACACGAAAGGCAATCCCTCCTCGGAAAGCTCTTCGGCATTATCGAATGTGACTTCTCGCACCAGCGCTATACACTTCTTATCAATCCACGAAGTTAGATTTGTAAAGCTGGTCATGTTCCCTAGGTACTCACTATACGATATCTTGGGATTTGGAACCGGGGGATCACCACGGAAGATCAGGGCGTTCTTTACGGGTGGTCTGAGATCCTTAGTCAAATCACCGAATCCCACAAGGAACCTATTATTAAGGTGGGAAAATGTATTGGAATTAATAAGTTTTCAATAAAAGTTCAGTTTCATTTGAAGGAAGAATAAAAACTCACCTACATTCGTTGCGCATCAGGCTCGCTACCCTGCGATACGTATCATATTCGACGTGATCCTTGGAAATATAATAACCAATTACTGTGCCATCGCCCACTTCGACATTCTTGAGCTCTTCGATGCTGTGGAACTCCTTGATTGGATCCGCCATCTCATTTTCCACAAACTGGACAAAGGCTTCCACAGATCTCTGGCCACGGTACTCCTGATTGCTTATCAATCCATTTCTGATGATCTTTAGCGTCGGATACTTAATTATGTCAAACTGATCGGCCAGCATTTCTTCCTTATCGCAGTTTACTTTCCCCAGAATCACACGGCCGTTTTCTGGGAATTTCTGATGAATCTTCGCCGCCGCCTCCTCGAAAATAGGTTCCAAAATCTTACTAAAACGGCACCAATCCGTATAAAAACTGAGCAACACCAACTCATTGGTATTGATAAGTCCTTGAAAGTTTTCGTGAGTCACCACAACAGTAGAGTTTCCAGCGGCTAGAGAAAGTAGAGAAACTACGACTACCATCAAAGTGAGGATATTCAAACTCCCGGTCATCTTCATCTTCACGCGACTGATGACGTTGTTGGGTTTCTCATAAGAAAGAAGATCAAATTCGATGCGTCAAAGTAAAATATTAGAGGCGTACTTAATGGATTCGCTGCATCCACTTGGAAGTTTACTAACGTGTAAATTTCCGGTTTCTTACCAGACATTTACAATCATGAAGCTGGTGTGTTCGATGATCATCGCTCTTCTTGGCATTGCCAACATTTTGGAACCCAGGACGAAACTGGGAGATCAACCCCCAATATTTGATTGATGAGTTTGACCAATATTTGTAAGCACTATTTTCAAATGAAATGTGAAATGTACAAATAAATAAATATCATAGCTTTTGCTATAACTATACGGCTACATAGTCAAAGCATACGAACCACTTCTAGTTTTCCAGGATATTTGGGTGCTCCTTAGTAAAAGTCTAATACAAACAGATGTTCCCTTGCCTGCGCGGATCCTGACTTTCTAAAACCCGTCACTCAGCTAAAGGGAGTACGAACCCTGTACTTGGGTTGGTGTCCCGACTATCTAATATTCGTAACTCAGCTAAGGGGAGTGCGAGTGAGATAAATATATAAACAATTTTGATTGCGTATAACTTTTTAATGAATGGTCCGATTTGAAAAATGTCTTCTACATTTTGATAGGTATAAATATACACAACAAAATTGCATTTATACTTCTCGGAAAGCTTTAAAGATGTGGGCGCTGGACCCATTTTTAAATCGTTAGTGGGCGATTGTGGGCGTTAGAGGGGGCGCTCGGCTGAAATAAACTTGCGCTGCGTAGGAAGCCAAAGAATATGTGTGGAAAATCTCAACCTTCTAGGTTTTGTAGTTTCTGAGATCTCAGCGTTCATACAGACGGACATGGCTAGATCGACTCGGCTAGTGACCCTGATCAAGAATATATATACTTTATGGGGTCGGAAACGCTTCCTTCTAGCTGTTACATACTTTTGCACGAATCCAATATACCCTTTTACTCTACGAGTAACGGGTATAATTACCTTGACTTAAGTCCACGTTTCTTAGATTAAGAAACGATGGACTAAAAATGGCTAAATAAGGCTATACATGGACTTAAAAGTTTTCATCCCACATACATTTAAAGTCTACATGGCCTTAGGTCCATTTTAGTCCATGTTGCCTATACACAGCCTATGTTAAAAAAACAGGGTTATGTCAATAACCCCATAACTCCATAACTCCACCCCAGTGTAAATAAATTATTATTTTTCAATTTTTTGAATAGGTTAACGCTTATTTACGATCCCTGGAAATAACTGATTTCGATACATAAATTAAAATACTACAATAATGCCCAATTGATTCGTTTCGCATGCTTAAAAGATTAAAAACGTTTTTCTGCTTAGATCTTTGTTATGGGTTTAGCTTGCCTGCAATAATTGTCCAATTTTTTTTATATATATTTTAAACCCTATTAAATGTGTCAGATTTCAAATAATAATTAAATAATTTCATTCAGAGACAATGTATTTCTGGACAGTTACAATATTTGGCATGTTCAGTATTGTAAATTCTATTTGGATTCCGCCATTCTGTGAGTTTTAACTTACATTCTTACAACATTGACATTAACGAAATTTCAAATAAACTGCAGGTGACCTTTTAGTAATAGATGCACCTTTAGGTAAGAACTTTTAAAAAATACAACATGTTTCTAACATATTTCCTAAAATTTTAGAGTGCTCCCTGTCCAAAGATTGTGAATGTAAGTAATATTTAAAAAAACATTTTGAAGAAAATATATATTTTTATCTTTAAAATTTTTAGCTTACAGGAAGTGCTTAAGTTCTGAAAAGCCAGCATAGTGAATATATCGAAATTATTGTATAAGGACAATATTTTGTAGGTTATTCAAATAAAATTCCTTTTCAGTTATATGTATAGTACCTTTAGATATATATACTGATATATATACTGAGAGAGTTGGATGCTAATGATGCGTCATGGTCATAGAACGATGTCTGCAGCTCAAGACGAATTTTCAGCAGACAATTTGGCAAGCTGTCAACGCCACTCACAGTTGAAGGGGGCGTGGCAGGCTGGAGATTTTAAGAGGGTATGAGAATCGACAACTCGCAGCTAATGATTGTCTACGAAAGGACATCAATCAATCCGAAGTTAAAGCAAAACCACCCTCAGGGGAGAAGTCGCCCGTTTATGCGGCTCTCACATTAAATAAATAAACAAACTTATAAACTCATTTAAATCATATTTAAAAATCATCGTTGAACAGCAGGAGCAGTAGCAACAGCTGTCCATTCATGAATTATTAGTTAAACCTTATCAAACGTGACCAAAATCGAAACGGAAAAGTTAATAATAAAAAAGGGGGAGCAGCAGTGGGCCAGCTGTTGCTCTTGAAGGGCCAAGCAAGTGTGAAAAATCAGCAAAACGAAGGTCCAGCGAAATATTGAGAGTCGCACCCCAAAGAAAAGTGGAAAGTCCTGACAGGACGAATGGCTCACCATGTGCTGTGTTATTATCTTTTGGCCTGACCGCAAGACGTGTCAACTTGCGGTTCCATCTACAGCCGAAAATATTCCACATATAAATCAGGCTAAGAAAAACCCCGTAGACACATGAGTTTCCAAACTTTTTTTCAGTTGGAAAGCCGCTTATAAATTTTTGAGCAATATCTTCTATATGATGTTGCAGTGAGCGAAAATCTCTGAAAGTAATTTGACTGACCATTTACCTGATTATATTTTTAAAGTATTTCTAGTTTATTTTTAATTAAACTTAGATAAAAGAGCATTAAACGAGAAAGGAAGTTAGCTTCGGCAGGCCGAAGTTTGTATACCCTTGCAGTTCAAATGCATACTTACCTTCTTTGAGAGCTTCAAACGCTTTATCTCGATGGGTCCCGTTTACGTATATCAGATGTTTATTGGCCATTTTTTTAGATTTTGGTTTTAAAATTTCAGAAATCAAAATGCCTATTTCATAACGAAAAACGTATAGTGTTCCAATATTCCTTCGAGAGCCATAAGATATAGTCGTCCGATCCGGCTCGTTCCGTCATATGTACTACCGTCAGTAGAAATAAGACTTTTGGGAAAGTTTCATCGCGATAGCTTCAGATTTGAGAGATTAGTTCGCATAGAAACGGACAGACGGACAGAAGGACAGACGGACATGTCGTTGCAAACATCTGACTGAAATTATAATACCCTCTGCAAGGGTATAAAAATAGTGAAGGAAAATATAGCAATTATTAAACAGTTCATGAATTGTTCGATCTTAAATATAAATTTCCTTTTTGTGTATAAAATAAGCTTATTGACAGGACATGCGGGTGGCTCGTTTGTCCTCAGTTGTGGTCAATACTGCAGGACTTGGCCTTACCAACAGACGTCTTAAAGGCGAGGTCTTAAAGGTTTTCAGCAGGTCCGGGCACCGCCCAAGTTGTCGGGCCATGACTGCCACGGCAAGGTGACGTAATTATAGATGTACTGGTAAGTCGCCTGCCTTCGAGCCAAAGTGCAATGGACGCGAGACAAAGCAACCCTTGCATGCAGCGGACGGCCAGCAAACAAATTCGCAACGGGAGCCGGTGTAGCTGCGAAATGTAAAATTTTGAATGCTAAATGGCAAGGAAAACAAAGTCAAGGTACAAAAGCCACAAAAGGGTTGACACGGCCCAAAAAAACGAGTAGCCAAGTGGGCGTAAACCAACGCCGTGCGGTTGTCCTACAATTGATATTGGTATGGGTCCTTTGCAGTGTTGAAAGCTCTGGATTGCCGAATGGCTTAAAATAGTTAACAATAAATATTATAGAATTTATTTTAAATATTTTAAGGTTAAAAAATAATAATAGTCAAATTTAAGTTATCTTAAACCAGATTTACGCAAACTAATTTCTATTCCTATAATGTTATGAGTGCTTAAACTTAATGTACTCTAGTTCTCCTTTACTTAAAAACAATGATTTTAAATATTTTTGTTTTTTTTTTTATAGTTTCAGATATAGCAAGATAGACTCTGCTATAAAGTTTATAAATTGTAAATTACCTACATATGTTTTAAATAGTGTTGATGGTTTCATTTGGAGGTTACGGTTGAATCATTTGATGTATTTCTTTGGAAATAAAAACGGCTATATTGGCAGCTCTGCTCGAGTGTATCTAAGGGATACGCGTTCGAGTTGGCAAGAGTTGAGTTGTCGCAGTTTGGTATCTCGTAATCTGGCAGTTACAAGACGCTGCGACACATTAGCATAAAATCATGATTAAGATACGAAACTTCTCCTGGCATTGCGTATCCGTATCTATGCTTTAATGAGCATAAGTATCTTATGGGTAATTAACGCACACAAGACAAACGTAAATCAAGGTTATCTTCCCTTGGAGATAGAGACTCAAGAGCCAGAAAGCCTTTTGTAAAAAATTGCAGTGCGGACATGAATCCGCTTAAAATGCAATTTGTAGAAATGTAGCATGGACATCCTTTTTATTTTTTCCTTTCGGCTAGACGTTTCCGTTTGACGCAGTTTCTGGATGGCTGCAGCTCAGTGGGAAAGTGTCATTAGCATTGATTAATTCGTCCTGCGATTTACATGGAAAAACAATCAATCAACACGTCCTACTCGTCCTCCATTAGTCAATCCCGAGATTGAGATTGAGATGCACAGCGCCACTTGAACTGCTAGCGAGTGTCAACCGGGCAGAGCCATTCCAAGCTGTCCGTCTCCCCTGGCTTCCGTGGATTCCATCCATCTATCCACCCATTTCAGGGACATTAGCAATCACAATCGTCTGCCGTGGGGCACATCATTAACGGCTTTCTGGCGGTGGTGCGGTCTTTCTAGGGCAGCTCATCAACAAGGCCAAAATGTTTATAGAGCTGTTCTTGCCAGTTTCGGTTTTAATGAATTACCACGCTTCCACCTCGTGTGAGAACAAAAGTTTCAGCTCGGCCTTAAAGTATCAAAATTAAAGAGGTCTATGAAATGGTTAAAAACAGGGGCGTAGGTTCGGGTACATTAATATATCGTTTAGTTTTATTATCTCACAAATATTAATGGGAGTTTAATAAATTGTAATATCTAAAAATATAATAAATTTATGTAAAAATGTAATCCGTTTTACTCAAATCATTAAAATTAAACATCACAGTATACGTCTTTAAAACATTGTTCTAGAATCTAAAATCGCCCACATATATTTTTCCCATGTCGACCCCTTGGTATCTCTCTTTCTCTGCTTCAGCTAGATCATCTAAAGCATAATTAAGCCACATCAATGTCGTGTTAAGTAGCCCGCCGACTAATGATAGCAACATTTGCAACAAAAGCCAATTGTTAAGGGGAAGGAACGTGAGTTGAAGTGAGGGTTCTGAACTTGTGGGGAAACCCACACAGACAGAAGCTTTGGGACTTTAATTTTTATGCGTGAAAACACAGACCAACAAACCCCATAAAAAAAAACAAACAAGTAGCGACCACAGGCGGCACTTAAAATGCGAGACATTCATTTTTCTAGGACTCAAACAGAACAGAAGAACGAGGGGCGGTGGCAGGAGAAAGGCGGAAGGACACGAGGAAATTCAATTAGCCTGAGAACTTTCGGGTTGGTTTCACCGTTTGGGCAACGTTTGCTTAGGTAATGTTTCAATTAATTCGGTCCCCGGACCTCAGATGTCTGGTCAGTCCTCGCTAATGATGCTGGGTGGTCCATTCGGGGGCGATACCATTAGATGATCTTTAAGGATGATGCATGGGATTTCCATCTCCCACAGAACAAATCAAATCAATTGCCCGCAATTAATAACACCAATTCGGGCCCATTGATCCAGACTGCGACAGCATTTCATTATTTGTTATATATTTCAAAGATATTTATTTGATAAACGCCGCCGACGTCGCCGTCAGACGCCAAAAATCTCATCGCTTTAAGTGGCTCATTTTGGTACGAGAATCGTATGGGTAATGGGTATGGGTACGGGTCCTTTGCAGCCATAACCGCAGGCAGAAAACCAACACCAAGCCGGAAAAAAGAGCAGGGCTCCACGGCTACCGGGTAACATATCAAAACGCCGCAAATGGGCAGGAAAAAATAAAATCATATGAACACAAAGTGCCAAAAAAAGGCAAACATGCGACGTCGTCTAAAGGATTTGCCCCATGGCAGGCAACGGCAAAGACAAAGTAGCTGTGGACCCCGCAAAAAAAAAAAGAAAAGAACCGAAAAAGACCCAAAAATGTGCTGAGCCAAGACCACGAAGTGGATATATTTGGGAATTTATGCCGCGATTTTGAGAAGGAAAAAAAGTACGGAAAAAACGGAAAAATAAAAGTGAAATAAATGCCAGGAGGAATCGCATTGGCGGCGGCAGAAGTCAGAGGAGGATCGTGAATTCGGTAGCCCGCAAATGTCATCCAAATAAATTTGAAGACCTCGTTTCGGTAACGCTCTGGCGAATAAGAAATACACTGTTTGGAATAAAGTCCTTGGGTGCCGACAGTAAATATATCTGGTACATCACCTTATTTATTCTAAAACTATATAATTTGTTTCTAGATTCGGATCGATATTCTTTTTGATGTTGAGTTTTAGTTTTAATATTACAATTCTTACTTTTGAAATTAATGTAATTTTTTGTATTAATTTAATCCAGAAAACGATATAAAACTTTAGTTTAATAAATTTTAAAATGGCTTTTTATATCTAAAAAAAAATTTTTATTCTTTACCCAAACTAAAGGTGAAACATTTTTCTGATCTCGTTTTTAAATGTATTTACTATCATAACATTATTAAGCATACAATTTTTAATATTTTTATATAGTTGTATTATGATAATATCTTAAAAACGGTCTTTTCCCCAATTAATATTTTATGGTGCTAACCTCTTTTTCTTACGACGCCTCGCGACGGTATTTTAATATAAAGTTCTGGTGAAGGGTATTGCATATCACCAATCTTTCCTCCGATGCAAGTGAGTCACTTGTGGGACGCTCCCCGTGTTTCCGACCTAAGGCTGCAGTTGAAGCTCACACTAGGCAGCGTTAATCCGATATGTGATTACGAGTGTTCTGACTTTAAGCATCTGTTAAATTGGCTTAATCTCCGGCTCAGTGTGCGTGTGAGCCAGCGTCTGAGTTGGCCGTTGCCAGTATTCGTGTCTCCCGCTGCCACTTTGTAACTGTTGTCATTTTTATTGCCCTGGGAATGTTTTTTGTCCACTGGCTCAGCGCACACGCCCCGCAAAAAAAGTTATTTCCTTGCCTTCCCCTTCAATTTCATCTCCTTGCCTCTGCGACAGGGTGTCCTTTGTACTCGGCTAAACAAAAGTTTTGTCGATGATTTTATTGACCAATTTTTGGGTGCGTAAGTTCTGTTATTTTTCCGTATTCTTCCTTGTGGTAGCAAAGTTTTTTGCATGCCTTCATCCCAGAAGCCAATGACAGACAATCTGGAATGAAGTTCGTTTATTTTGGATTTTCTTTTCTTGGACTTTTTTTTATGGTTTTATTGCTTTATCTGCGGGGATTTAAAGTTTTATTGTGATTTAAACACTTGTTAATCGTGTGTGCATATGTCAAATTGCTGTCGCCTTCTTTGTATATGTTCGTGGGGGTCAGATTGTGTTTTTGTGAGACTTAGAGATTAAGTTGTTATTGTGAATTATGATTACATAGTGGGCTGGGGAAGTAATAGGAGCTAAGGCGATTACTTCAAAGTTTTTGTATGATTTTGCATCTGCCTGTAAAAACTGTAAAGACTTTTGCACAAGTGTCGAATGGAATATACTTTTTTGATATTTAATTAAGAAATTAGATTTAGATATGTTGCATTTCTAAAAGTCATTGCTACGGATTTTTATGAAAATAGTCATATTATAACTATTTTTAATTTTTGAATGAATTTGTTGTCGCAATTTTAAAAGATTACTATGTAAGATATGATTTTAATCATTTTTTTAATCAACTTTTATGGACTTATTCAATTTTAACAGTTATGAGTGTGTTACATCTTTTTTAATTATTACTTATTTTATATACGGTAACTTACCATTTTTAGATTTCAACACTTTAAAAGAATATTTACAATAAAAGTAAATTCACTGCATTCGTTCGATCCAATTTGCGATGTTGTGTATCTAAGTTTAAATTTACATTCGCGTAATTCATGTCACCACCAGCGCCGGTCTCTCCCGTCTGCAATCCATCGTTTTATTGATAAATTGTCCCAGTCCGAGGAGATCTGGGCCAGTTTTCTGGACAGGTTCAAACGTCTCTGCCTGGCGGAGGCAAAGGCAATCACTTCGCTTCAATCTGCGGGTGACGAGCTCCTGGCCAACTCGACTGCCACATCTGCTCGACTCCAGCCGGACGAACGATTGTAATCAAAATACAACAAATTAAGGGGAGAGGAGCGAGGAGCGTGTGCGTGAGAGCGGGCCGGGTACCTTTTTTAAAATATTTATTTATGCAATTATTTTGCAAGTAGCTCAAAATAAATAAATGAAATGAAATAAAATAGCAGGCCCGGTTAGCCGCGTACCTGGGTCGGGTTCCAAGTGCCCGGGCACGACTTCAATTGACGAGGCAGTAAATTAAAATTTAAATTTATGCCATTTGCCAGTGGAAACTGCTGCCCGAAAGTCCGCTCGCTCTTGGTCTCTTGGCCATGTTGGTGTCCCGAAAACGGAGAGACAGGTGAGTAGACCCGGCCGAATGGCCAATGTCCAGTGGCCAGAGAAGAGGAAAGGGCCTCAGTATCGGTCATGTCATCACTTCTATTGTCATCATCTCGCGTCATCTTTCTGTCAAAAATGTATTTATTTATTTGTGCATTGCAAATGCAGTGACCGAGCCCTGAGTGAAACGTCATTGCGGTCACTTCCAGAGCCCACCTGCCAACAGGTGTTGTTTAGACCCTCGCAGACGCGTTTTGACCCAATTAGTTTCAGTTGTGGCCGGTTACAATGTAAGCTCAGAGTTTATGGATCGTAAATGTCGTGGCCGGCCAGTTTTCATCATGTTGCTGTTAAAAACAGTCGAGTTTGAGTCGTATACGTAATCAGTATGGACACATAATATACAAAGCAGTCTATTTACATTTTTTAGAAAATTAGAAAAGTAAAGATAAAGGAAAAGTGGAATTTAATGCATATTTTGCATTAATAAATTGTCATTGTAGCTTTGTCAAAATTTCAATAGAAACAATTTTCATGTTTATGACAGTTGCTGTTGAATAATTTGTAACATTTTTCCGCTGTGCAGTTTCCGCTAAATGTGTGAATCCGCAACTCGTTTCACACAATTACTACCGCAAATTACGGGGCGATCTTCTTGCACAATTTGAGATACTGCCTTTCTACACTCATTAGCCCAATCATAACTGTGAAGTTGTTAAACCGCCAAAAACAGGAAAACCAGCGGAAACCACCCAGATCCACTTGCGATACAAAGACATCCTCGACCGCCGAAAGGGGGCCATAAATGGCAATCAACAGACAATCAATGGGTTAAACCCTTTTTGCTTTATGATCCGAAAACAATTTAAGCTTTTATTTGTTTTTGATGCCACCACAACAAGTAATCAGGAGCCGCCAACTTGTCTTCCAAATGGTAGCAAATCAAATTGCCCAACAAAGAACGGAGCGGACCAGAAAAGACCCGGTCGCAGCTCCACGAGGAGCCTGGTGCAATGAGCATACATCATGGCCAGAAGTTGCATTTGGACACTGCCCGAGTACGAGTCCAATTGATGGATCACCGAAAACCGACCGCCCGACTGCTGCAATTGTTGCTGCTGCCGCTGTTGCCGCTGCTGCTCTTGCTGCAGCAGTTGAAGCTGCCGCATTTGCAGTGGGACCAGCGCCAAATGAGTTGAGAAGCAGTTGCGTAAAACGAAACCAGCGATAATGATCATGCCAAGCGCAGAACGCGTTAAAGATTTCAACGTCGTCATCAGCAGCAAACAGAAGCGGTCTGCCACAGTGGGTATCCGCTAAAACAGGAACGTCGAAACACACGATAAAAACTTACAGTAATTTAGATTAAGCATTATTTTATAATAAAGACTCCGGTTTTTTGTAAATCTAAAAATAGTTTGATATAATATGATGATCAAGTTGATATTTAAGTCACAATACAATACTTTGTTACGGGGCGGAAATATTAATATTAATAATATTGAAAATGCCTAATACGATTTTTTAAATTTCGTTATCCAATTAGCATAAGTAAATATAGTTTAATTTTCTTTTTGATTTCGATTATTTGTGGACAAGAGTAAAAATTAATTACTTTTAACTAAAATTAAAATCACAGTAACGGTATTTTCTGCTTAATTTATGTAATTTTCAATATTTTTTAATATCTTAAAAATTAAGCTGTCAGCAATGGCAGCTTCTACTATAGCACACATCTGGAGTCTTCTTCGGCTGCTGACCCATCGGCGACCGGACGTAGTCGCTGGCCAAGTGCGATTGCAAATGCACGGAATTCTCATTGAGCCCCCATCCATGGGCAGTCCTCCCCCCAGTCACCCCGCCCCTTTCCACAGTTGGCCAGGCCATTAACGCGGCTTACTAGCACTTGGCATCGGCGATCGGCTACCGTTGCTACCGGTTACTTCTTGGCCATCTCCATCTCCATCGGCCGGCACTTCTTCCTCCGAATGGGCATGCCCCTTCCATCGCTTCCTCCGCTGATGAGTTTAGTGCCGCTCACTCGTCAATGATTTGTACTTTTTCGCGGTGCCCGGTGCCCGCCGCCTGACGAAAATCATAATAATCATAATAAAATGCAGCTATATCCATTTTAACACCAAAAATACGAGTATGTCTGGCTCCTGCCGCTGAGCCCGGTCCGTGGGAGATTGGCGGCCGGGAGGAGCAGAAGACCATTGAAGTATTGCCGTTGTCATGTCAATTTTGGACCTGCGGACCTAGCCAGAATGGCCTGTCGCATTAAAGTCGCTGATTTGTGTTAGGCATCGCCGGTAGCCGCTTCTGGGTGGTTCTGGTAATTAAGTGTGCTTAACGTGTTGAAATTATATGTTGAATGCCAAGGTAAATGCTAATGGAAAGCTACCTATTCGCTTTGAGTTGTATGCTCAAAATTATGATTGGAAGCATGTGCTTCTATGTTTTAGTACTCTCCTCACACGGACAAAAATACATTATGCAGTCATTATAATTAATTCTAAAAGTAATTTATAAAAAATCCATTCATAACATTTTTATTAGGTTTCTTATAAAAAATCTGAAGATTTCTGATTTAAAATCATAAAAAATGATACGCGAATTTACGATTAAAATAGTTATACCCGTTACTCGTAGAGTAAAAGGGTTAATTGTATTCGTGCTAAAGTATATAACAGCTAGAAGGAAGCGTTTCCGACCCTATAAAGTGTATATATTATTGATCAGGGTCACTAGCCGAGTCGATCTAGCCATGTCCGTCTGTCCGTATGAGCGCTGAGATTTCGAAACTACAAAAGCTAGAAGGTTAAGATTTTTCATACATATTCTTGGGCCTCCTACCCAGCCCAAGTTTATTTCAGCCGAGCGCCACGCCCCCTCCAACGCCCACAATCGCCCACTAACGATTTTAAAATGTGTCCTGCGTCCACATCTTTAAAGATTTCCGAGAAGTATAAATGCAATTTTGTCGTGTATATTTATACCTATCGAAAATTGTTTATATATCTATCTCCCTCGCACTTCCTTTAGCTGAGTTTCGATTATTAGATAGTCGGGACACCAACCCGAGTACAGCGTTCGTACTCCCTTTGGCTGAGTGAGTGACAGCAACCCGACTATAGCGTTATCTCTTGTTATACCCTTGCAGAGGGTATTATAATTTCAGTCAGATGTTTGCAACGCAGTGAAGGAGACGTTTCCGACCACATAAAGTATATATATTCTTGATCAGCACCAATAGCCGAGTCTATTTAGCCATGTCCGTCTGTCCGTCTGTCCGTCTGTCTGGCTGGCTTCGGCTGGCTGAAGCTAGCTTCATTTCTTGTTTTTTAACTATATTTATAGGACTAATTTTAAAACCGTTCACTGGAATACCCTATTGGAAAGAAGAAAAGAGAAAGAAATTACACATCTATAAAATATTTTGTAAACTTCCGCTGCTATTAAAACCCTATATGAAGTGCACACTCAAAAGTCCCTAATAAAAATTATGATAGAATAAATCTTATTCCTTACATACTACAGTTTACTAAAATTTTTTGACCTTCTGTAGCTCTTAAAACCATTTATGTAAAGAAGATTAAAATGCCCCTCTTCTGTGCAAAACTGCCGAAGAAGCGAAATAAACAAACAAATAAACACTTGCCAAACCGCAAAACAAATTTAGTTACAACAATGACAACCGATGCGGCAGAAACGGTTGTGCCTCTACATCTGCATCTGAACTTGTATCTGCATCTGCATATTGATCTTGCAACGTTTTGCTGCTCCGTTGCAGCGATTGATGTTGTCAATCAGAGCAGATTTAAACGAAGGTTAAGAGTTGCATACGTTTAATCGGGCAGATCGAGTCTGCGACTGAAATACGAACTGGGATTGAGAGGCAGAGACCACAAGCAAATCATTGAAGCGCGTAAAACGCGGCAAGTCCAGGATGCTGCAACGAACCCCGATCCGAGTCATCGGTAATGATGCAAGTGGCTCCGCCAGATGCCATGTGATAGAGATGCGGCGCCGCTGATTGCAATCGCCGAGCGTTTACTGTTGCCCGCTTGCATTTGTGTTGCAAATTTACAGCTCCATCAGTGGTCCGCAGGTTGCGGCTGCATCATTAGCCCCGCCAAGGTCATGGCAGATCGATGAGGCAATCAGTTCGCGGGGCCAACGGCAAATGGCAACAAATTAGCCAAAGTGATGATGCGTTAAGTGGCAAAATGGCGCAACCGCCAATGAGGAAATTAGTTTTGGCGGTTTGCGGGGCAGCAGGGTGTCAAGTGTTCCAGGGGTGCCAAGGGTTTCGACACTCGTCACATTGCTGTGACAGCTGCCCACACTCTTTGGCCCTTTGTCTTTGGCCAATTAAAATCAAATTTCAAAATTTCGAAATGTTCCAAATTTTGTGCAACTGATGACAGTTTAATTGCCGTCCTGACAGCTGCTTTCACTTAGGCACGAGTATCATCATCCGAGATCTGGAGCGAGGTGATATGGGGATGCGGGATAGATGTTTCCGTCGATAAGGTCGCAAATTTCGACATTAATTACTCATCAAATTGTGGGCACTTTAAAAGCGCTGCCTTTTTTCGAAAGTCATTGCCATTTGTGTTTTAAAAGGGTTGTCGTTAAGGGCTGTTTAATGACATATTATGAACAAGCTAACTCATAAGTGAGAGTATTTATAATGTACTTACCATGTACTTAACAGCCATCTTTAGGTTGATACTTAAAAATATTTAATATTTCATTGTTCTCCTTAAATAAATTAAACTAAAAAAAATTTTAATATTTACTTCAGGTTGTTTTTCCAAGCGAATTATTAAATGCTTTAATCAAACTACCCCGGTAAACGATTAACCTTGAGAACGTCTTCGCGATTCCCTGAGCAGTCCCCCCAATTTATATGGTATATGCAAATGGGCCAGACAGATAAACACACATTTCCAGCTACCAATGGGCCGACTCAGTGAACTTGGCCCGAACGCATTACCGTTAGAAGCGCCAAATTGCCACAAAAAAGGAGATCAATTTGCATGTGAGGCCGCCGCGGGCAAAAGCCAGTAGCTCCAATAACTTCAAATTGCAAATCATAATGCGGCAGCGAAGAGATATTAGAATATCAAAATTTTTTGTCTGCCGATCGATTGGCGGCTACTGCAATTTTTTTGGCGATAATCGAAATTGGCTCTAATCACGAAGGTCCCAAAATTGCCGCCGATCGTCGCGAGTTCGGGAAACTAACTGTTCATCTTCGATTTTGCATAATCGTTTCGAGTTGTGTGTTGCGCCTCTCATGCAGATTCGGCCGATTGCATTAAATAGCAATTAACCTTAATTGATTGCACGATTATCGCGAAACCCAGACGAACACTCTAGCCTCCCCCCACGGAAATTTCACTTTCGAACTGTGCGCAATTGTGCGACTTCCGAATGGGATTACAGCCAGCGCATAGAACTTGTGGCCCGGTTGTCTATCATTAGCATCAAAAAGCTATCATCATCATTACCCGAGCACGAGCTCACACTTCGCACGCGATGAGGCTGCCGGATTCGTTGGTGTTGCTGCGGTGCTCTTGGTGTTGCTGCCGTGCTGTTGCTGTTAGATACACACGCAGGCAATAATCATAGGCCAATCATAGAGGTACGGAGGTGTTGCTTTGTAAAGTGCGGCATAATCAGTGGGCAGCATGCAAGAACTTTTTAGACTTCTGGTTCTGTCATCTTACACCCAATGTAATTCTTGGCTAAGACTGAACAGATGAAACCATTAAGCAAACCCATTAAATCGATGCTTTCAATTGAACAGAAAATTATGGGTTCCTGGATTCTCACTTTTATAAATATAGATAACTATTTCTTCTTAGTGTTACTCAATGAGTCAATGTAATAGCCGGAACTCGAAAGAACTAATCATTTTATTAATAATCGCATTTTCTTGATGAGATTAACATTAAATTGACAAACACGGAGAAGTTCCATCTCTACAGGTATTTAGGCCCCTTTCCGATTGAAGGCTTTCAGTCGGCTGACATAAGTTGACAAAGTTTTCCAGCCAAAGGCAGCTGAAATCGCTCAATCGAGCAACAACGGAGTTGGGCTCCAAATAGATATATCAGTAGCTTTAAATAAATCAATAAGCGAGCAAATGGCAAACGCTGCATGTAAGCACTAAATCAAAGTGTCAATACTGGTAACTGATACACTGGAGCGGAGCGGAGTCGAGTTGAGCAGCGGAAATTGAATTATGCCCCGTTGGACTGCCAGACTTCAGTCTGGACATGCATGAATGAGCGTTTGACTGAATGGCTGCTGTTGCTCTTGCCGCTGTTGCTGCTGTTGATATTGCTGCTGCAAATGTTGCTGCTGCTGCTGGTATTGCTGCGGCAAATGCTGAAACCGCTGCCGCCTTGAGTGACAGACGGCGGACAAGTGGTGCTCGAATCGGGTGCAACCACTTTCGTTGGCCAACGGACATCGCCGATCGGCATCGGCGACTGTGTGAATCTGTGGAATATAGTGGAGTCGGGCAAATCTAATGTCCACGTCTGAGCGATTTCCTTTGCAAACCCGTTTCAGCGGCATTAGATACGATACGCATATGCGATACTATAGTTTATGGTCTACAATTAAAATTGTGCGACTTGAGTGCCCAGCCAGGGAAGTGGAAGTGGCCAAGAAGGGGTAGATTTCCTGTCCAAAAAAATGCATTTAAAGATCTAATTCAAAATACAACGATTTTAGTTTGTTGAAACAGGGAAATATTAATATCTAGTTAACATGTAATTTGGATATTAGTCAAATACTTTATTTTCTAATGTTAATAAAAAAACTATTTTCAAAAAATTTTTATTTCTCAAAATAGAAATATTTTCAGCTTAGAATATGACAAGCCATATAATTTATATAACAGAAAATGCCACTAAAGTCGTGGTCTTACTATTTTGTTTAAATTGTTTAATGGTTTGGATAATTAGGAAATAAATATGATCTTTAAGAAAACAGTTATTTAAAACTAATGCATGGTATTTAAAATTTTGCAATAATTGAATTGCATTTTTGTTGAACTATTTATCAGAAACTAAAATAAAGCGTATAGGGTGCTTAAAAACATAAAGCAAAACGGTGCATCAATTATATTGCCAAGAAAAAACCCCTTTAACTGAGCCACTGTGTCTAAGTGCACGACAAACGCATTAAATGAAAATTAGTTGCAATAACATGAAAATTCATAGCTTAATATAAGGCACACACACACGCGAACGAGTGGTAGTTGGCTGACAAAAAACTTTTACTTATACATTCACCGATTGTGGCAGATTGACATGGGAAAATGCTTATAAAAGGACTGTGCGAAGTGTTGAGTTATGATCTCAGTTTTTGTGCAGCTCGGAACAATAAATAAGCTGATTGATTGTTGGCGCAATTTAATTGAGATGATACGTGGGCCCGACGTTGACAAATCCAATTAACAGCCGATTTCCCATGATCTAGTGTCGCAATATCAAATAAAAGCGAAAGTGTCTCTCATTTGAATATCTGGATGTCTATCCGCTAGACTGACCACTTTCAATTAACTGACACGTTGAAAAAAGTGTTTTCCGTAACGGAAGTGGAAAGTGTTGCAATTACACCGCCCAATCGGTTTGGGGGGAATAAAGTTAGCCAAGCAGCAATACCTAAACCATACACGAGCATTTGTTGATTTGTTTTAATAAATCATAATTCGTTTAGCCCGATCTAAAAAGGTCCAATTAGAGTCAAATAGGGCAAATCCAAGGGCTGTTATTAGAATTCGGATGCCAAACATTTTTCGGCCGACGATGTCTGCAGGCAGACAAATATTTACCAGATATTTGGCCCATAGATTAGCAAAGGTTTGCGGTTGCTAACGGCGTTTTGGGGCAGCCAAAGAAATCCATCAAGGGATCATCAAATTCGAAGTGACGTATTACGTTTTCGGGGCCCAGACTCTTGAGCTCTGGAATGTGCGGTCCCAGAACCCAAAAAATAATGCCTAACTAAGAGAACGAAGAGCAGACGGATGGAAAAAGACCAATAAAACATCAACACGAGCAGAATGATAACAACTAAGTAAACGTCTGTCACTCAGTCGACCTGGTCAGAATTTTGATCAGCCGAAAAGAAAAGATCAAAGGAGATGCACAGGAAGAAATAGTTTTCTATTAAGATTGACTTACCAACCAATTTTCTTACTTACTTACTAAACTATTGTTTAGTATACAAAAAATATTAGATTTAGAATTCACATTGGTAATAAAATATTACATCCTTTGCAGTTGCATTTCGTATAAGTTAACCATTTGAGTGTTCGTGTAAAAGTGTCTCATTTTTTTTTCTGTGTAAGTTCAAGGATCGGGGTTCTTCGATTGATGCCAACGGCAGCTGATCAAAGGCCCCCAAACTTGATTGAAGGCTGAGGGACACTGACGATTGCAGTGCAAATGATAATTTATTAGATTGCGATCTTTGGCCCGGCACAAAAATGTGCCAGTCGCAGAATAGAAGCTCCTCCCGGTTCCTTTGGTATTTTTATTGAATTAATTTAAGTCGTCATTGTCTGCATTTCTAATTAAGCCGAATTAATCATGAGCATCCGAGCCGGTCGCAGTGCACTAATTATGCGTAGACCAAACTGGGCTAACCGATCTGGATAGAGATCCTCCATCTTGAGTTGGTTTTAGTGGGCCTCGGGAGCAGCTGCTGGCGGCAGTTTTGAAAGCGTTTTGCCAGCACGATGATCACGATGAGGCCCACGATTATGATCAAACACTTGATACCGCAATCGCAATCGCAATGGGAACTGGAACTGGAACTGAGGCAGAACATTGTCGAGCTTTGAACCGAACTCGATCGGGCTTTGATGTCTTCCGACACGCACGACACTCTCAATGTCATTGTTTACCCTTTGGACCCAGACGACGGCCTTGATGAGTGGTATTTGACCAAGAATGCCAAAACAGTTAGTAGTCACTTGGATCTTTTGGGGGCTATATTCGCCCAGGGGAACATCCGAACATTCTACATTTTAATAGACTTCGATTTTCCAAAATATTCTAAGACTATTTCAGCAAGATTTTAAAGAGAAAGGTGTGTTTGTATATCCAGAACTAGGAAAGGATATAAACCTTTCAAAATAAAATATTCTCTATTTATAAGTCAGGAAAATCGATGACCAGGCACTTAAATGTATAAAGTTATAAAACATTCCTTTTATTTTCGCTATTTACTTTATTTATATTTTTTTATTAGGTATGAAAAAAACGTAGAATTTTAGTTTTGAATTTTTTTATAGATTTTGCACTATTTTTAACCATTACACTATATATCTATCAAATAAAAACACCTCTTAACGAGGTAAAAAACTAGTGACGACCGCACCTTCAACATACAAAAGTTCTGATATCAACATTTGTGACGAAAAATTATTACACTCGTCATTAAATAGACTTTCTAATATTTTCTCATTCGGCCCGCCCTAGCAAACTATTCCAGCCTTTTTCCCTTTACAGGCATTTTCTATTGCAGCGTGACGAATGAGAAAAGATTAGAAAGTCTATTTAATGACGAGTGTAATAATTTTTCGTCACAAATGTTGATATCAGAACTTTTGTATGTTGAAGGTGCGGTCGTCACTAGTTTTTTACCTCGTTAAGAGGTGTTTTTATTTGATATCAGAAGTTTTTGTTTGTTTACATTTGCTCTCATAGGAGCTAATATATACATTTAAATTTAAATTGGTCAATCATAATTTTTAAACTATTGTATTTTAACAAATTAAGTTAAAAAGGCGTTGAAGTATTTCAAAATACCTTTTAAACGAGGTATAGCACATGTCTGTACCTTTAGTAGTGTAGAACTTACAAACTAACGAAATTTAGCTATTTTTAGCTTTTTCCCGCTAAAGTAGCGGCTTTTTCCAAAAGTCGTAGAACAAAAGATTCCTATATGGAACTCTTAAGTGCAAATTTACTGATTCCATGACCCTAAAATACAGTTCGGATACCCTCCCACAAAATTCAATACTCAGGGAGCTTTAATTGTTCGAGCTGGCAAAAGTGGCTATTTTCGTATAAAAATAACTTTTAAACGTGACTTTTTACAGTAATGTGTTATATACCAAAATTTAAGGAATCTCAAGGGCTATACAGTTTAAGGTTTTAAAGAAAATCGTTAGAGCCGTTTTTGAGAAAAATAAAAAAAAGCTAAAAAAAAAGTTTTAAAAAATTGTCTTTTGTTCATATTTTTTTAATTATTACATTTACACAAATTGCATATAGAAGGCGTTTATAGCATTTAAAAATACCTTTCAAACGATATGCAGCACAAGTCTGTAGCTTTAGTAGTATATAAGTTACGGATTTCCGAATTTTAGCTATTTATAGCTGTTTTCCCGCTAAACTAGCGAGTTTTTCCAAAAGTGGTAAAACAAAAGTTGTTCATATCGATGTGATGAACGTCATATCAAATTTTCAAAACTTAAAAAACATGTTTTGGACAAACTGACAAACTGACAAACTGACAAACAGAATTAAATTTTCATTTTGGGAAGACGAAGGAAATCTTATTTTGGCTATAACTTTTGAACGGAGCGTCGGATTTTGACAAATGACCCCTCATTCGACGGGTATTTTCAAAAGGAATACAACTAAAACATTTCGAGGGGGCTTTTATCCCCACCGGCCCCAGCAGCTCCAAATTTCGAAATTTTCACTTTTTCACTTTCAACGCTCTCTCTCCCAAGCCAATTAATTTTCTTAGAGGGTTGGTATGCAATCCTGTTAGTTTTCGCAATACCTTTCGATAGGTATATCATTCATTATGATCGGACCATCACAGTAGATTTTCATTTCTTCGTGTATATATAGTAGTCGCCTTCGCACACTCTCCTGGTGCGCTTCGTCACTACATGGACTGCCGTCCATAGTGATTAACCTTTTTAAAAAACAATCTTCTTTTGAATGAAAATAAACACAAATTATCCTTTTGCAATTTATAACTGAACATTGAACATTGAGAGGATGAAATATTTAATTTGATTCCGCATAACCTAATATTCAAAAAGGAGATTTTAAAAAAATTTGTTTTATGCTCCACGAAATATAGAATTTAATTCCCTTCTAATCCAGTAGCTAAAGTTACGGCTCGCATGTTTTGCTTAGAGTGACTCCCCGGCAGACGCATGTCAAGTTTCCTTGCTGGTTTATGTGAGTGTGTGTGTGTAACCTGCCCCTTTTTAAACCGCTTAATAAAGTCACTTAAGTCGACCTTTTGACTACGTTACAATTGACACCCAGCACGAACACACACACAGTGGCAGGAGGGGTGTTTGTCTGTTGACAAAAGTTGTTTTTGGACCCCGGGGTGCTGCCATTGTTGCTGCTTTTACAAGATATATGCACAAAGGGTGGCGAGGGGGTGGATCGAAAGGGGACAGCGTGACAGGCTGTCTTTTGTTGCGGTCAACCGGAAAACTGCAAAACATGTCGCCCGGGCCGCTTCCTCCCTTGTCTTTGTCATAACGACGGCCAGCTAAAAAAAGGATCAGAAACAAGTCTGTCAAGTTTTCAGCTTACAAAATACCTGTCGCCGCTGGATGTTTGGTGTGTGTATGTGTGTTTGCAACCTACTCAAATGTGATAAATACGTGCAACATAAAATTCTGAATCATTAATAAAAACGGGGGTTACAACCCCCCATTCTCTCTGGGCCTAAGCAAACAGGATAACTTCGTCCTGGAAGTCCATTCCGTTCTGGCGAAAACATTTCGCCGTAGTTGCGGTTGAAGTAATTTGTAAAATTTTTCAGCCACATCATGTGTTGCCCACTCTCTCCGTTTGGGGCAATCTGCGCATCATCATCATCATCAGCAGCAGCAGCGGCAGAGGAGTCCTGCGACGTCCTGGCCCACATGATGGCCTTCTTGTTGGTCATTATGGTCATTAAGCCCCATGCTACACGCATCTTAATCCTGGGCACACAGACAACCGTACTCCAAGTCCTTTATGACGGATTGCCGGAATTGTTACCTTTAATTTGATCAGATTTTGTGAGTTGGAAAAATGGCTGAAGCATTAATCCTGGCAAAGATATGTAGGTCAAAGTTAAAGAGGTGACGCACTGGGTAAAATAAATTCTTGGAATTTGTGAAGCTTATATTTTCTTGTCACTAATTAAAATGTATATACCATTACCCAAGGCTCAACCTCATCGCCTCAGTTCTACATACTCATTTTCATTTACTTTTTGTGCTCGTATTAAAAATTTTCCCCGCTCTGTGTTCCTTATAATTTATGGGGCATATGTTACCAAGCAAAAGTTACTATGACACAAGGTGGATGTAATCTGAATAAAAACGCCGGAAAATCCAAACAATGCCAAACAAATTCCGTTGCTACCTTTTACCAGCAAAAGAATTTCACGCTGATTTATTCGCTTTTCAAGGTATGACAAATGTAGGATAAAAATGAAAAGAGTTCACATTAAATGGCGATTTTGTACAGTTACTTACAGATATGGCTATTAAAGATGGACCCCTCCATCTGAGTTCATTGACATTCCGCACAGATGATTCACAGAGCACTTGACAAATGAATTAGCTCAATTCACTCACAATCCGATACAATGCATGTCTTTCAATGGCGAAGTCAAAGTGTCAGGCTAAAGTCAAAATAACAGTAGACAGAACCCACACAAATATATAGAGAAGTCCGCCGACAAGCAAACAAGTCACACAAACAATCAAGGGCTTCCTGCTGAAACATTGCAAACTTCCGACAGGCCAAGGAACATGGAAACATATGCCGGCAGTGTGGGCAGCGACCCCACCACCGACCCCGTCATCAATACAGCAATCCACAATCCCACTGAGATCCACTCAGAAAAATAATAAATTCGTTTAAATATTTTGAATCTATTTGAAGAGATTTAAAGATGGTTGGTAAACATAAGTATACATTAAAAAATTTTAAATCATTTTCTTTCTTTTTAATATGTAATATAAATATTTTTTTATTATAAAGTATTTCAACCAAGAAATAAAGGAAGTATGGTCTATCTATAAGTTTGATAGTCAATGCAATATTACCTCAATTTGCAATACTTTTATTTAATTCAGGATATTTTACTGGCTAAAAAAGAATTCATATGCGATGGTTGCATTTTTTTCAGTGCATCGTCTAAGGAGCGAGTGTAGTTGAAATATTTTTGGTGATTTATTTGCAGCGCGTAGTTTGTGGCATGTTCGCTGCCGACAAAAGACGAGCCAGCGCCAATAAACAAATTGCCGACGCATTTTGTCAGCCCTTACGGGGCCAGGATTATGTTAAACAGTTCGCAGGGCCCCAAGAACCCCTCCGTCTGCCAGTCTGTCTGTCGAAACCCTCGATTTGAGTCTTTGGGGGTCTTATTGTGAACGGAGGACGAGTTGGGCGAGTGATTTAAATGAGCGTCTTTAGAGCGCCACTTAATGTGTCATTGAATTTAAATCAATTTACTGATGTGTGATGTTTAACTTATTTTGGGGTACTCTTAACTTCGTCTTCTTTTTGTTATATACGGCAGAACAGAAAGAAATTAGAAATATAGTTTTTCTATTAATAGCGACAACATTTTTAATATGTTGAGTAAAAATACATTTTTAATTACTACTAACGTGTGAATTTTTAATTTAGTTAATAGTGCGCCGTACAAATGTGCTAAGTGTAGCATCGATATTTTGTTCAACCAATATTGCACATACGCCCCTTGTGCTTATTGTACGCATATCCCGCTACAAAGATTACCAGCTGAAGGAATCGTAGACAAGGCAATCCATTCACATTAATGCCGCCCCTCGCTGGCCAACTTTCCGACGACAGTAGCGCCTCCAGTGAAATAAATCACAGAAATATGTCTTTCATCTCGGCGCCTGCAGTTTGCAGCTTTGCAGTTGGAAGTTGGTCTTCAGGCTTTTTCGCTTGGTAGCAATCACCGCCGAAGCGCCTAAATGCAGGCCATACATCATCGCACATGCCAGATGGCCGGCCACGCCCCATTCCGAGTGTTTGTCGCCTTAATTACTAGCCAGCACCTCACAATATTTGTACAACAACTGCAGAGAAAACAATTATTAACAAAATATTAAGATTGTAAAAAAATATTAATTTTTCAAAGGCGTAATCATTGTCAGAATAAATTTAAAGTTTGCCTTAAGTATCAAAGATTTTAAATTATTAAAAAATTATATTAATAGAAACAAAATTTTCAAATTTTAATTTTTTTTTTGCAATTTTTTAAATTTTTTTTATCATTGGTACTTATTTATCCTAAAATACTATAATTTAAATAAACTTCAAAATTTTGCTGTGTGCAGTGTAAATCTTGCAGTTCGCTTGTGATTCTTCATGAATGAAAGGCGCCCGAGATTCGAAGGAGATTTCGAGGGGTCTCGCAGGGGATTCTGGGACCCTTTGATTGGTAGCTAGATCATTTGTCAAGGAACTGCATAGAATGTGAGCGCCCTGAGGTCGCAGCGGAAGCTGTAATGAGTTATTCGAGGCAATTAACTGGCGAACTCTTCCCCAGGGTCTCAGATGTCTCCTTCTTCCTCCCTATAAACACCGCGCCATCTTCTCCCACATAAGTTTTGGATAACCGCTTTCACAGACACAATGTACCTTGACTTGATAAACCACTAAAAATAATTTACGACTTTCTTAGGAATTTAAATTTCAACGCCATTGCCCGCTCTCTCTCTTTCTGTCTTTCTCTGTCCCTTAATGTATCCTTCTCTTTCTGGCCTCCCCTTGTTGGTGTTCAAATACTTGAGATACTTTTTTAACCGCAACGCGAAAATTTATGCGCTACATGTGTGTTTGAGTAGGGCTCACAACAACCTGTTCCGAACGCCTCACCCACTCGGTACAACTTTCACACTTCGAGAAAAACCGAGAATAATTTTACTTTAAGAAATTAATAATAATAAGTGACATGTAACATAGGAATTTGAGTGGAATTTTGCTTAAAAACAAGTTGGAATATAGAAATCTTTAAGGGCTAGTACTCAACCCAACAAAAAGTTGTCCAAAACAAAAAACTTCATATGAAAAAAACGTTTAATAATTCCTAAATCCTTTTATGTTTACTAAGTTTCTTGGTTATAAACTTTACTCTTACTAATATTTTTTCCAGTGAAATACAAAATACACTGTGAGCGTTTTTATTTCCGCTTAGATAAGTTTACTTCATAAGCGACACTAAATTATACGCCAAGAATGTGTTCGCTGGTCGCCGTTTCTGGTAGACATCTTGTTCATTGTTGTTCTTCTTGTTCTGCCACTGTTATTGTAATTTATGCAAAAATATTTTTGTCTGAAAAATACTCGTACTCGAACTCGTACTGTTGCGGTGGTCTCTATTACCGGCAGCCTTGGCTCCTTCTGCAGACGTCAGAGATGCGACCGCCTTATCCACATCCGTATCTGCTGAGAACAGGGCACGTACACGGAGTAGTTTTGATAAATGTTTAGCTCGGCCAAAAACGGGGAAAGGGTGCTGCGAGATAATAAAATACACGTATCCAGGTCTTAGATTTTTGGGTATTGGAAGCCTGTTTGTGAAGGTTTTCTTTACAGCCAAGTGTTGGAAAACCAGTGAAAACGTTTAGGTTGTTTTGAATTTTCAGTGATTAAGAATTACTTAAATTAAACAAAAACAAGTGAGAACGCTATAGTCGGATGCCCCGACTATCAGATACCCGTTACTCAGCTAAAGGGAGTGCGAAGGATTATACATGGAGATAAAAACTTTGATCCGCCGTAACTTTTTAACGAATGGTCCGATTTAAAAAATGTCTTCTACATTTCGATAGGTATTGATAAACACAATAAAACTGCATTTTTACTTTTCCAAAATATTGAAATTTTCAATATCGTATATATGCGATTGTGGGCGTTAGAGGGGGCGTGGCACCCTTTTGAAACAAACTTGCGCTGCGTAGAAACTCCTAGAATCTACATGCAAAATGTCAGTCTTCTAGCTTTTATAGTTTCCGAGATCTCAGCGTTCATACGGACAGACAGACAGACAGACGGACAGACAGACGGACAGACGGACATGGCTAGATCGACTCGGCTAGTGACCCTGATCAAGAATATATATACTTTATGGGGTCGGAAACGCTTCCTTCTATCTGTTACATACTTTTGCACGAATACAATATACCCATTTACTCTACGAGTAACGGGTATAACTAGACTATATATAGCAAACAGAAATACGTTGAGATTAAACATCTGATTAAAACTAATCAGTTAAACCAAAACACGCTTGGCAAAACAATAGAAATTCTTCCAATTTGCAGACAAAATAAAACGTAAACACACCAATATAAAACCTTCTTTTTCGCCAGTCCAATGTCAGAAATGCAGTTTCCCATATAAATCGCCATTCAACCCCCGAAGCGCAGCAACACGAAAAATTTGTGTCCCGGTGGGCGTTGCCCAGAGCGAAAATTTCGATGACGAGCGTCCTTGCAGCGTCTGCAAAATCTGCATAGACGTCTCCTCCCCGAGTGGAGGAGAAATTTTCGGCTGCGCAAGTCTCGCAAAAGGGGAGCCACGCCCCCTAGCATTGGTGCAACAAAAACGACAAGTTCAAGTTGAACGGGGTGATTTAATAAACGGACTTGCAGAAAAAGCACGGACTCGAAAATGTGCAATGTAAATGGCAAACAACAAAGTTGACATTGATATCGCTGGCTAAGAAGGAAAAACCAGCAATGCAGGAAAGTTCTTTAATATAATAATTGCACAGATACTTTGTAATCACACGACCATTGCGTTTTTTTTGTAACTATGGCTGTCGTCCTTTTTCGTCGGATTCTTAAAAGTGTCAAAGAATGTACACCTGGATCGTTAATTTTTCTAAGAATCGAGCTTAGCCGAACCAAAAAAGAATACTTTCTATTAAAGAAGTAGCCAAGCCAAATTTTGCAGACTTTGTAATGATTGCATTACCAAGCCACTTTTCATGTCCTTCCGAGGGGCATATTAATTATTCTGTGATTACCGTTAGGGAAAATTAGGTTTTCAAAAATAAACAAAATGTTAGTTAGAACTCAACCTTTTCTTTTTATTTTCTATGGCCTTTAGAAACAGATAAAATATTGAGACTAATCCATATAAATATTTTT
The DNA here is from genome assembly GCF_030179915.1 of Drosophila takahashii. NCBI lineage: Eukaryota > Metazoa > Arthropoda > Insecta > Diptera > Drosophilidae > Drosophila > Drosophila takahashii. Next base: position 11,676,204 of record NC_091681.1, read on the forward strand.
GATTTTTTGGAATGGATCTTAAATTATGTTCTGGCATTAAAATCCACCTGATAAGCAACAGTTTACTTAAAAACGTTAATTAATTTCAGCCTGCTATTTGTTTTGGATTATTATACAGTTATACAAATGTTTTAAAAATACAGATTAACCTATCGAAATGGAAGAGGGTATCTGAAGTCTCGCCATCTGTGATTTTTCCTCCACTGATGGTATATAGGTTCTCCCTGGGCTTTCCTGCCAGCTGACCGGCCCACCTAGACCTCGGTGGCCGTTCCGCTGCTGTGACTAATATGGCACCGACCGATGGCGATGGCTTAGACTGGCCGTACTCCTACTGGCCAGCCAGCACTATAATCAAGCCTTGCACTTTGCAGCTATTAAGCCATAAAATCCGAGGGGAGCGCGGGAGTCCCGGTGTCTCTGCATGCGGCACCGGCTGCAGAGTCTTTTCTTCGGCCTGGCTTTTAATTATTGTTTACATTAAATGGTCATGAGTCCACCGCTCCGCAGAGCCGAGGCATTGGGCGTAATTCGCGTTTAAGCCGCGACCACTACCGTGTACTTAAACAGCGATTAGGCCTGGTCGGACTCTCTTCTCGTAATTAAGGTGCAGCGGGGGGTCGAGGGCGATCAGTGGGAATTACTGTGAGAACTGCTACGGTTTGTGGGGCAACAGGTCAAAACGGAGATTTGCCAAAAAAAATACAAAATGCCACTTCCTGTCCTCCTTTAATTTGTTTTTAAAAGTGGCAAAGTTTTTAATTAAGCACTTCAAGTGAGGGGTTATTTGCCCCATCATCATCCTGTGAAATTTTGCACACGTCATTTTCCGCTCGGCATGAATTTGCATTTTCCGAGCTCTCGAGCTCACCAGCTCATTTCAATATCCTTTCGCTTGTTTTCCCTGGGTAAACGTTGTGGGGGGCAGTTGGGTTGCCAAGACCTAGACAAACGGAAGTCATTTGTTTAATATGCGCCGACATTATCCTTTATTATGGCGGTTTTGCATTTCTGTGGCTTATGAACTGGCACGGCATCGGGAAAAAGGGGGTAGTGTTGGGCGATTGGGTCTGCTGTGCAAATTCAAATTCGGTAATGGTCCTAACAGTTTTTGTCCAAGTCTGTAAAATCAATTAAATGCTTTAAATTGGTGGAAATTTAAAACATTTTGGGAACAGGCTTCAACTGAATTTTGATTTTACCCATTGGACGGGAAAAGGTATATACTGAAAATATTTTAATGTCTTTTAAAGTTGGGACAACCTTATAAAAATAGTATCGTAAGGCCAAGATAAAAAAAAATATATTCTTAAAGTTAGCACATTCATAAATTCCATTGAGAAAAAAGGGCCGTCTGCCACAACATTTCGTCTACTTGAAGGGTCAATATCTGCAAATCGTTTTATTGCTAACGTTATTGCCAATTTGACACCATGAGGGGAAAACTTTTTCCAACTTGCCAGAACTTATCAAGGACTTTGAATACTCATGAGAAAATAAACTATTGTAAACGACTCGTCATGGAGAATTTAGTCTACGGGTTGCAAATCATAATGGTTTGATTACAACTAGGTAAATCATTGCTTATCTAGATTTATGACTTTATTCCAGTTAAATAATTAAAGAAATACGATTTTCCATGCTAAAATATTGTTTTATTTGTCTTTCTGTCTCACAAATTATTTTCGCATTTGTCGCGCTTTTCCAACTCCAACGACACACTTTAGCATATCTCCAGATTTTCATATGTCTTGACAGTACTCATTCCCTTTTTGTCATCCCCAAAAGCCCGAATCCTTGGCTTCCTTTCACAGAATCTGGATCTTTCCTTTTCGACTCGGCTAACATAAATCATTATTGTCGCTGCGTTTATTTTTGACTTTGACAGGACTACCACTTATGTGTTTATGTTAGCGTTGAGAAGGAGAAACTGAGGAGAAAAATGGGAATGAGATTTAGAAGGGAGAATGAAAGCCATTGGGAAATGTCTGCCTATTTTTTCATTCATCGCAGTCCCAATGTTTAATTTTTATCAAAATCTTGATGGATAAATTATATTAAATATTTGGTTTTACTTTACTGTAAATTTTATGCTTTTCCCTTACGATTATTGGAACAGAACAGTGGTTCTTACCAACTCGTCGCACAGAAATTTAACTAATGAACGGAAATAACTAACTGAAAAATTCTAGTAGATTTCCCTATTATTCTCATAGTCCATTTAACTCGGCATTACCTCTGTGGCCTTCTCCACTAATTTCTACAATCTCGGCTTGGGATGGTTTAATTAATACATTTTATAAATCACAAGCAGGGCCCCCATCTTCAGGACCGATAAGGGAGCGAACTTACTTTGCAGCCCCAACCCCTTGAGGACACATACAAATTTGCATGCCGGACATCGCCGGACATTTGCTAAATGACCACAACACTTAGGCCAAGATTTATTTCCTCTGGCCAGCTTGGGTTTCATTGTAGCCAAGTTGGTGTTTACTTTTGAGTGAACTCACACAAAAATAGAGATATAATTGAAAGGGGTCTCCGCTCGAATTTTACACACTTCATTTAGCCGTGGGCTATTGCCTCATCCCAGAAACGACCTTCCGGACTGCGAATTGTGGGCGTTGATTAGTTTGCTTAGCTAAAAAATTAAGCCAGCGCCAAGCACTGTGGAGCATAAAGTGTCTCCTGAAAAAAGTTATGAAGGGAAAGAGTTATTTGCAATAAATTTAAGTGCTGGGTGGACCGGCTGCAAAAAGCGAGCACTGGAAGTTACAGTTTCTAATTTATGACAAATGCACATGCCCGTCTTGAAGTTTTTGGCCTGACCAGGAACTCAGACTGAAATCGAGACTGGACCAAGCCCCACCCACCTCTATTTGTGTATCGTTACTCGGGGCAAACTTATTGGGCGATGGGTTTTGCGGTTTCGAAATGCGGCGACTCGATTTCCAATTTACTAAATTTGCATGCTCAAGTGTTGCGTAAAGCGTTGGTTATAGTTTTTGAAATTTGCGAGCATTTGTTATGATAAATTGCACAGCAGGCGGTGCCACAGAAATGGGCAGGGGCTGCGTTGAAAGTTGAAAATTCAATTTGAGGCATTAGAACAGAGCTACTGGAGATCTGGAATTGTGGGTATATAAGCTAAACATTGAAATACAAGGTATTAAAACAATACTTAATAGGACCACAAATACATGTTAATTTAAATTTTACTTTTGATTTTTAAAAATGGATTTTTTTTTAAATGCTATATATATTTTTACTGAGAGTGGCTACTCCCTTTCCAAATTTGTCAAAAAGTTATTTCGCTTGGGAAAACTTGCGTCCTTAGAAACTGGGAAATTCTAATCAACAATTGCAATCTAAGTCACGCCTCCTGACAAAGTTGTGCACTCTCATCAGTGCCAAAAACTATTTTCAATTACAAAACAAGCTCCTGCAGAAGTTACGTGGGGCAGAAGGAGCTGGCATCCACAATTTAATCACAGCGTGTGGTCGGAATATCAAATTTTCGTATCGAAATCGAATAACTCACCAGCCGAAATGGTAGGAGTCAGCAATTATCTAAAAAGCGAGCAGCAGCGACATCCTGCGAAAAGGATAATAGTGCTGAGGCAAACAATTTGCACGGACCAATTTGGAATGTGTCCCGCTGCTGGCATATTTACACAGAAACATTTCCAAACATGGCAGAAAGAAGAACAGCCCATAAATCACTCCACTGGGCACAAAGGCCGAGTACCAAAAGGATGTGAATTATATACAAATGATTTGACATGGCCAGGACATCGGGGGTTGCATAGCCAAAACATATTTCAGTAGCTGCGGAGACGATGCCAAAGTTCAAGATAAGCGGAGTTGGCAGATCAAGAAATCTTAGAATGCCTTTTTATTTTACAAATGGCAAGCGAATTAAATTATACGTTCAAATCTTACAATTTCTTTAAACAATCTGAAAGAAAAGTTACCAATCAGTACTTGAGAAAAGTATTACTCTTTTACTTGTATATTTTCACATCGGGAAACATTTCTTAAATCAAATTGTTTGAAATATCATTAATATTGCCAAATAATTCAACGTTTCAAGTTCAAGGTATACTTTTCCATAAACTCGTAATTTACATATTCAAAGAGAATAAATTACCATTAACATTTTGGCAAACGTTCAATAAGTTACTGTAAATGGCCTGGAACTTAAAAAAGGAAAATCAAGGGAAGTCGCCTATCTCAACATATAATAAGGACATTTAAATTCAATTTTCCTTCCTTTAGTTTTTTCAACAGCTCTTCAACTTATTCACCCATATTCGATGCGAATCAGTTTTAATTACCATTAACATTCTGGGCTGGCCAGCATCTGAATTTCCAATCCGGCCTCGAACAAGCTTTCTTTGTGCGCATTTTAATTGCCTCGCAGACCCCTGGTCCCCTGACATCGGCTATTAATGAAATGCTTTTTAAATTATGTCATTAACATTGCAGCCTGTGCCGTCTAGGACTGGTTTATCTTGGCCAGGGCCTGGGTTCTGGATAATTATGGCATATTTTTATTGGCTCGCCATCGAATCGGAATTAGATGCTTGTAAATAGCTTACAACAATTATTTCATTAGGTTTCGAGCCTGCCGAGGTAGTTTTTCATGCGCATCGGACAGCGATTTTCCAAGTACAGCCCCAGATCTCGGGCTTCGGGATGATAAACTGCCGGCGAGGAAAGGGGCTCGGTCACATTGGCCCTATTATAAATGACTGGATGTGAACCGCCTGTCATGTTTTATCTTTATTCCCGTGCATTTTCGGCGGCCAGGCGGCGTGTCTGCACATTTTCCGATTCATATTTTTTCGCCAGCCAGCACGATGACGATAATGGCGCTTGCAGGCCCACTGACGTTTCTAACAAAGTGACTCGCATTAAGGATAATAGAGGCAACTAAAAGCAAGCCACCACAACATGAAACAAAGCAGGCCAGAGCGGATCAGATGCGGAGGATGAGCCGGCGATGACTGCCAGCGATTTGCGCATCATTATCCCGGGAAGGAAGGGAGGACTTTCGACAGAGGTCCCTTGCCCCAAGATGTCCATCAACGGCCAGAAAGAAAAGCTGCACTGCCTCCTGGCCGCATATCCTGGCACTTCCTGCCTCTGACGTTTCCGTCGTCATCCTGCACGGAGAGAAATAGGTGTGTGTTTGATATTAAATTAAAGAACATTTTTTAAGCTCTTGTTAAAGGAAGTACAATAAAAAATATATATTTTTTAGTTTCTTTATTTTTTTATTTCTTAAAAATATATTCTTAAAGCATCTCTCATCATTATCATTAATTTTTAAAGTAACTTTAAAATATTTTCAGGTACTTTTTCTTCCAGTGTCACGTTCAAGGAATGATTTATCGTCGCCCAGAGGACTCAAGTGTCGCACCCCCGAAAGCCAGAGAATGTCCTGCAATTGACAATTGTCCATTGTGTTTAAGGAGAAGATCTCGCCTCCCTTGTCCCTTTCCTTAGCTCCACTAGCCAAACCTGAGCGAGCCCAGAAACTAAGCAAATATTTATTAAGCGAATTAAAGTCGCGTCTCACAAATTGCCTGCAAATCCCCCGAATACAAATGACTGGATATTTCTCATGGCGAAACATTTGATGCAGGTCATTTCGACACCGAAACGGTTGCCCCATGACTGTGCAGCTTCCACCAACGAATTATGCGCTCTAGCGCCCCATGTTCTCCAGCCAAATCTTTTGTCATCATTAGTCAAAGCTTTAAGCCGATTTAATCAATAGCATTGGCCAGGCGGAATAGGGAAGCCATCCTGTTTCGAGTGTTAACACAAACCAAATTGCGTGTTTTGGCCGAAAAATTAAGAAAATTAAATGGAGCCTCACGTGCCATATGCCGGATTTAACCACATTGTTGCCAGCTGGTCCTGTCCTGTCGCCCGAAATTTTGGTTGAAATACTTCAGAAATGGGATTCAAAAAAGCGGCCGAGAGACTGGCACTCATTAAACAATTACCGTTTGCTCTTTTTTACGGATTCCATTTTATTTTGGGTTTTTGTTTGCCATGTTTTGGTCCTAAATCACACCACTTTAAGACGGGATAATAAGAACACTTTTAGATCGACCATTATGTTTTTCTTTTCTTATGGCAGGCGCACAAAGAAGCAAAATTAAACAGAGTGAAAGTTGCAACAAAAATAAATTCATAAGCTAAGGTTTTCAAAATTAAATAATGTAGACTCATTGAACTCAAAAATAATGGCATATATACATAAATATGAATAAAAGTAAAATGATTGAATAAAATGTGTGTAACTTTTGTTTATGATTTTTTTGATCTCTTTGCGCAATAACCTTGACTTTGCTTACGGAAAGCTCTCTTGTAAAAATTCTCAATGTTTTACAATACACATATACTTTGAGATATAAGACGCCAAGCGTGTTAATGAGCGTTTCATGTACCGCAAAAATATAAATTAAAGCGAGCTATAAACATGTGCCATACTACAAATTTCGTTAACTTTCCCAAAGCAACTGTGTAAATATTTGCTAAGTCGAAACAACATTCTTTGCCAGCGATCAAGTGAGTCAAGCGAGACAAGACTGCGATCAGTTAACGTCTGAACGCCGATTTAACCAAATATATCTTCCGATTCCAGTTTTCCGTTCTATAACCATGGCTAATCGCAATCTGGTTAAAGTTTTACTTCTGGTGGGATTACTCGGAATGAGTTTGATGCCATTTAGCCAAGCACATCCGAAACGTGGTCGCAAACGGTCCTTCGGTAAGTGTTTAAATAAAAAGAACACCTTGAAAATAGAATAAGTACATTTTAGTCTAAAATAATATATTTTAAACCCTAACACAGAAATATTTTAAGCTTTATTATATTTTCTCCGCGATTCTCTTTAGGAGTAGGTCTTTTGGGTGGAGCAGGATTGGGTTTTTTGGGTGGCGCAGTTATAGGCAACGCAATGGCCAAGTCCCATCAAACTCCAGCTGCCACACCTGCTCCTCCGGTGGCGGTGGTGCATCACCACTATCCGGCAGGAGCTCCTGTTCCCGTTGCGATGGCCGCACCTGCCCATCCAGATCCCAAGAAGACGACCGTCATCGAAACAGGCACCCCCGATGCCAATGGATGCTACACGCAAACCATCCGGGAGCCCAATCCCAACAATCCAAAATCCTACACGGAAACGCAGCATCTGATTTGTCCCACGTTGCAGCAGGCCAACCAGCCAGCTCCTGCGATTGCTCCTGCTGCAAGTGCTGGCCATGTTCCTGTGATGCCCCAGCCCTCGCCGGTGTTCCCTGCCCCTGTGGCAGGACATCCAGCTCCAGTTGCTGCTCCTGCTGCAGTGCCTCATGCTGCTGCCCCCGTTGTTCCTGCGGCAGTCGCTCCTGCTGCTCCCGTTGTGGTTCATCCTGCTGCTCCTGTTGTAGTTCATCCTGCTGCTCCCGTTGTCGTCCATCCTGCTGCAGTTCCCGCGGCAGTTCCAGCTCCGACCCCGATTGCCCCCGCAGTTCAGGCCCATCCAGGACAGCCGCAGGTCATCCTGCTGTCAAAGAAAACCGTGTACTATCCCAAAAAACGGTCATCCGCACCCACACTCAACATTCCGCAGGGAGTGCTGGCCATGCTAGTGATCTTCTACAGCATAAAGGCTTTTCTAATTTAAATCGAGAATTTCATTCATATAATTAAGTCACTTTAAATCTAAATGATTAATCCTTCAATTGTCCGTCTTGCTTAGTGTCTTTAAATAAAACTTAATACATGTTAAGTGAGACCCTAACACTTTAAGAAGATACATTTTTAGGAATTGTAAAGTAAAGTAAATGTAAAGTAATAACTTAATATTTGTATTATTTTTAAACATTTAAATTAAAGTTTTTAATCCTCAATTTTAAAACAGTCGATACTATACAAACTACAATCGATATCAATAAGCTTTTCTGTACATCGATAATATCGTACTCCTGGCACCCTCTACCGTTTGATTGTAGAACCTATGAGCTTTTCGTGGTATTTACATGAATTCTACACGTATCTTACATACTTGGTATTGCTTCTTTTCTGTGGCGCCATCTAGCATTTAGTTCACTTTACTATTTCAATATTTCTCTACCTATCTGGCAGCATCGTAAACTGACCAAAATTCAGTTGGCGATTTTGAATTATTACTTTGCCAAAAAATATGGCCAGGAAGCCTTTATACAGCTAAAAACACTAGTTTACCAAATAAAATCGAGCAAAAAATGTGACATTTGTTTGCCGATAAAGTTGAGCTCCCTGATTTTTGTATAGTGTTAACTTTGTGAAGTGTAAAAAGCCGGGACCGAAAATAACAGTTATTTTATTATTTTTGTATCGAAAAAATCATACGCTTGGAATAACACTAAAAATTTGAGAAATAAATCATAAAGCCAATTTAATTTTACTAAAAAGCGTTTTTGGCCCTATTTTATTTCATATGTTGTGTGTATAAAATAAAAGAGGGCCAAAAGTTCCAGTCATTATCTTGGAAAAAAAAAGTCTTGAAGTCTTACATTTTATTTATATTTTCCAAAAATAAAATAAGAGTTATATCACTATGGACGGCAGTCCATGTAGTGACGAAGCGCACCAGGAGAGTGTGCGAAGGCGACTACTATATATCAAACAAAAACACCGCACCTGCAACATACAAAAGTTCTGATATCAACATTTGTGACGAAAAATTATTACACTCGTCATTAAATAGTCTTTCTAATATTTTCTCATTCGGCCCGCCCCAGCAAACTATTCCAGCCTTTTTCCCTTTACAGGCATTTTCTATTGCAGCGTGACGAATGAGAAAAGATTAGAAAGTCTATTTAATGACGAGTGTAATCATTTTTCGTCACAAATGTTGATATCAGAACTTTTGTATGTTGAAGGTGCGGTCGTCACTAGTTTTTTACCTCGTTAAGAGGTGTTTTTGTTTGATATCAGAAGTTTTTGTTTGTTTACTTTTGCTCTCAGAGGAGCTAATATATACATTTAAATTAAAATTGGTCAATCATAATTTTAAGACTATTGTATTTTATCCACATATTCTGCATATGGTTTGGGGGTGATAAATTAAAAAAAAAATTTTTTGATTCTGTGGTGCGACTCCCTTAAATATTGGAACTTATATAGCCATAGCGATTTTATTTTTCTTTACCCGTTTGTAAAGGTGACAAGGTTACCTTTATGTTTAGACTCAATAAGTAATGACAAGTCTACGCCACCTATATGAAATTAAAATTTTTGATCAAGGGCAACAGACCGTATGAGTGATAAACTTAAAGGTCAATGCGCAAGCACTAAATCGCATTTTTTTAAACTTTTTTTTTTTGGTATGTCTTAAATGCACCAATGCGCAAAGTATAAGGGGGTGAGAGTAGTACCTTAGAATTTTTCATACAAAAAAAAACCACCCTAGTGTGTACTTATTATTTTGACCAGTAGTGTAACATTTAGAAATAAAGAAAATCAAAGTTGCCGTTTCGGTCAATGTTAAAATATCATCTATTATTTTAAGTCAATAAGTCTCCATCATAAAAAAAAAATTGTAATATGTTTTCTACACCGCGAATAAACTCCAGTGACGGTCCTTTGTGCCACTCTACTCCGCGAACCGAGAAACTCGAGTCTCATTTCGAGTCCAGACCCGTTATCAACCTCCCCGTGAGCGTTTACGGATGGTATCGCGTACTAATATTTAGCAACGACCGTCGGGAGTCCATCAACCGAGTGTTGCGGCGTCTTCGCAGGATTTTAAGCCCATTAAAACTAGATCCTCGCTATAAACACTCTGGTGGTGAATACGATGTGCCTGGGGACGCTGGCGCCCAGTTTACTTTCTACGTTGACAGTTACAACGTAGCGAATGCTTTATTTCGCCGCAAAAGGCTGGATGATCGCACGTGGCTGAAAGTCAGTGACCGGATGCCCTGTGTCCGGATTACTTCGGCCTTCAGGTGGCGATTGAAAAGGGTGCTCCTTGAAAGGTATAACCCTGATCAGCGCAGCCTGGATCTCACGCTGTTTCACATGGACGAAGCCTGGCGCGGGGAATTCTGCGCCCTTGCTGAATCTTGCTGTATGAGCACGGTTATCGGTATAATGGAGCGATGTATTCCACAGTTGAAGCGCCTGATATTGGACCGGAATCACTTGACCCACCTGTGGATCTTCACTCATTTCGAGAGGCGTTTTCCGTCGCTCCAATGTGTCTCTTTAAAAAACAACGACATCGACAGCATTGGTTTATTGCGGGTTTTCCAATTTCTCCCCCTGGTCGAACTAAACCTCGAGAGGAATCTACTGCCGCCTGGATACGAACGAAATGTCCTTGATATTTGGCCAAGTCTGCAGGTGCTCAATGATATTCCTGTGAGACGCTACCATTAATCTAGTTTTTATGAACGTGCAAAACAATGGACTCCTTTTCAGCGGATTAAGATTTCTTCAGTTGACTTATCTATTTATTTGTAGTTTGTTATTTTTGTTCTTGTTAATTGTTGTGTTATGGCTTATAAATTTTAAAAATGTAAAAATTATTTTTGTATATCTTGAATTTGCATTTACGAATAAACTTAAAATGTATATTATTATTTTTACCCCTTACAGAACTATAATAACAACATTTGTTGGGGGTTTTGACAAAGAGCTTTGAAGGCAACGGATAAAGTTCAAAATATTAAGTATACCCGTTCGGGGTCTTGCCACTTTCACACACTTGAGCGTCTGTTTCTTAGGTCACTTCAATTACGTAATTTGCCTGTTAACCCAAATGTAATGTCCTTACTCAAAACCAAGAAAAGTTTCCTTTTTCGGCGACTTTTTGGCATAGAACTTTTTACTTTTTACTTTTCACTTTGTGTTTTGTCCATGGCCGAAGCGAAAAGCTCAAAAGGTGAACCGTTTGCCACTACCGCTGCTACTGCAGTTGTTGTCGTTATTTTGTTTCCCGAGTGCAAAATGAGTTACAAATTATTAAAAGAGACGTGGACACAACGCCTACGCACTGGCAACAGTTTTCTACGCCGACCGCAGGCACAGAGTACACTGAGAAAAATAGACCAAAGATAACTACTTTTAATTTATTTGTAAATTATTGTTCCCTCAATAACATAATCAGTAAGGACTGGTACTCAACCTAACAAAAAATTCGTCCAAAATAAAAAAACTTTATTTGAAACAAAATTTATTGACGTTATTTTGATATGAAAAGCTAATCTTTGAATTTTTTTGAAGTTTTTGCTTGGACGACTTTTTGTTAGGTTGAATACTAGTCCTAAGGGTGGAAAAAATATTTTAAGGGAAGCGAAATGAAAATGTTGTATTTGGAATAAGTACCCATTACTCACCTAAAATAACCCAAATTTCTAGTTTGGTATTTGGAAGTGTGGTGTTGAAAAAGCACTATATAAGATGCTTTCTAAAATTGTTATTTCTGTGTAAATTAAAATGCATTTTATTTTATGGCCGTACAAGTTATGAGTAATCGAGTTAAAACAAGAGAGAACGCTATAGTAGGGTGACCCGACTATCAGATACCCGTTACTCAGCTAAAGGGAGTGCGAAGGAGATGGAGATAAAAACTTTGATCCGCCGTAACTTTTTAACGAATGGTCCGATTTAAAAAATTTCTTCTACATTTCGATAGGTATTGATAAAGCCAATAAAACTGCATTTTTTCTTTTCCGAAATATTGAAATTTTTAAAATCGTATATAAGCGATTGTTGGCGTTAGAGAGGGCGTGACACCCTTTTGAAACAAACTTGCGCTGCAAGGAACTCCTAGAATCTGCATGCAAAATGTCAATCTTCTAGCTTTTATAGTTTCCGAGATCTCAGAGTTCAGACGGACAGACGGACATGGCTATATCGACTCGGCTAGTGACCCTGATCAAAAATATATATACTTTATAGGGTCGGAAACGCTTCCTTCTCCCTGTTACATACTTTTGCATGAATGCAATATACCCTTTTACTCTACGAGTAACGGGTATAAAAATAGAAAATGGAAATAGTCCTGCGAAAATTGTTAATTTTTTTAATTTTTAAGTAACCACATTTTTTGTTGTGTAAAATTAAGAGCAAGAATGAGAATGGAAAAAGTAATGGAAACAAGAAGTGGTTGCTGCGGTGCGGTGTTGGCCCAAACGGAAGTTGGCGCTGATGGCCGGGCTTTGGCTTTGGCCAACTTCAAGATGCTGCTCCCAGGGCATGGGCCACTCGCTTTTCACTTTCTTGGCACTTTATTTTAATTTCTGAGGCGTTCCAAAGTTTCCTCTCCATTTTTTCAAACACTTCCATGCTGCCGTAGTTAGTTGCGGCTAAGTAGAAATTACTTCAACTTGCGGCTTGGACCCTCACTTTTTTCAGGTCAACCAGGGAGGCAACTACCGCAGGGTCCATGGTTAAATGCTACGGGGTCGCCTTCTTTCAAGGGGTACAGTGCATATCTATAATTATTAGCTATGATAGTTTTTTGCAATCTACGGTTAATGAGTTTAATTTATTTTAAAATTTCAATCCAAACATATGCTTTTTATGCCAACGACCTTCAGAAACAGAAAGCTTAAGGTTTTCTTGTAGTCTTTAGAGAGTAGCTGACTTCAAATAGTTTGCTTCTGAAATTTTGAGGCCTGCAAAATGCTTCTCCATTTTCTCCGTATTGGCATTAAGACAATTCTGTTCCATGATCATCTGTTCTTTAATCAGTCTTGTCGCCTCTTCGAATTCCTTGGTACCTTGGAGGTCCGCGTTCAGTTCTTGAAATTTCTGAATTGTGGACTTCATATTTTTGAGCTTTCGTCTAGTTTCATTTACTAGATTCTATAATTTGATTATTCTTATTAGTATTAACGTTATAGACAAGTGTTTCGATTGTAAGATATCCGTTACTCAGCAAAAGTGAGTGCGATCTGCAAAGCAGAAAACGACATCTAGCGGCAGAAGTGTGTATTGCATTCGTTTACGATGATTTTATATGGCTCGAGCTCTTAAACCGGGAACTTTCAATTTAAATTCAAAAAAAGCCATGGCTCATTTCCAAGTTTTTTCAAGTAAATTATTAAGAAGTTGAAAAATTTTTCCATCTAATGAACACAACTGTACCTTCTTCTTTTTGTGTGACACCTCTGCATTAAGTAGGCTTTCCAACAGGCGCCTGTCCTCAAACTTGATCTGCTGCATGTGGAACTTATAGCTTTGCTGCAAGAAGCTAAATGTATTTATGAACTTCTTAAGATCTCGTTTACGCGGGTTTTCCATAATAATTTAAAAATTAAAATTATATTGTCTTTACGTGACTGTGTTGTTTGTTATAAGTTTTTGACTATATTACTGAATTTCAAATGCTATAGCATTATAGCATTATTCGTACTTAATTTTTCTGGGTGTAAGGCTGATCAAACTAAACTTATAGTTCCCTGAAATCGAGATATAAAACATTGCCACATTCAGAAAACTGCAACGGAAATAACTTTGTAGTAACTTCATCAGATTTTTTATTTAATATAAATAAATAAAAACTAAAACTTTAATAAGTCTGAATTGATGGACACGTTTTGTACAGTTTTTATAATACAATTTTTAGGAAGTTTATAAGTTTAACCATGACAAGGACTTTCCAAATTTTCCAGGAGTCAACAAAAAAATTAAATCCTTTCAATTTGAAGAAGGGCTTTAAAGGTTTTCTATTTTCTACCAATTTCGTCATGTTACTGCTATTGATTTTTAGCTTTTTTTTTTGCTCTCGTTGAGAGCCACATAAAAACGATTAAATCAGGAAATGACAGAATGCAGAGTGTGGAGTGCATAAATACAATTTATGTATGCAAGTTTTGTGTTTTCCCTTTTCCGTTCCTTTTACTTTTTCCCGATCAGCCGTTCTGGCTTTTTGGGGACGACAACTGGGGGCGTGGCATGAGCCATAAAGCTAACAAATTGCTGACACAACATATGAATGACAATATATCAGTTGTGGAACCAGCCATCTGAGTGGCTGTTTCTGAATAACGTGTGATTTAAGAACGGCACTAAACTGTGGGTGTAAAACGCCCAAACCCTTCTATGGACACTCACCTCTGGCGCTAATTGTTTGCTTACTTTGGAGCACTTGACCATTCCTATAGCATATATTATATCTTCACTTTGGAGGGCACGTACAATTGAGATACACGAAAAAATAACCACAAAGCAGGCAAACTTAAAGTTTAAATAAACACAAACAACAGAATAAATACATATGTATACGTGAGCGAATTGGGTCAAGCGGAAAAATTCATTTCCGTTTTAGCCAATCCGAAAAGGGTGCCCAAAAGAGATGGGAAAAATTATGCAACATTTTTATTGAATTTTTCGCCAAGGCCACCATCACCGCTGCCCAGAAGATGTATGTATTCCTTATTGCCAGGAATATTTTTCGCAGGATCAGGGATAGCATCATGGCTAAAACAGCGGGAACTTCCCAGCACGATGTTCAATTAATCAAATTGACACTTCTTCCGTCGACAGATCATGGCCATCTTAATATTTCAGGGTATAGAGTGGTATTTGGCAGTTGACATCCGTTCCTCGTGTTTGCAACATTTCCAATGAATGAGAAATCGCTGGGAGGTGCCTGGACGTATTTACATTCGGCCTAATAGGGGAAAACCAACCCATAAAGCTTGCAAAACCACTGTTGTTTCGATTTGCCACTTTGGCCGGCGGACGACTGACAGACAAATATTGTTCAATATGCGGCGTTTGACTTTGTGGCCCCTGGAAACAAAAAAACAGGAAGTGCGAGTGACTTTGTGGTTGTGAAATTGGGTTGGGTGGCTCAAACGTGTGCGTGTGTTTTGGTAGGGTTTAAGTCTCGCTGCATTTGACAGGTTTGTTCCCGTTTGCTGGCAGGGGACTAGCATATCCAACTATCACCTTCGGCCCTTTTTTCGGTATCTAAGAATCAGACATCCAGTTTAATATCAACTCTATAACAAAAGGATCTATTTAAAGTATAAAGCTTTTAGCCGAAAAGTTTGATGTTGAAAGGGAATGTAAAGTAAACCATTTTTTCAACTGGTCGAGTATAAAAGTTGAATTAGGGAAAGCTGTGTGAAAAATATAACATTAAAGTCCTAAAGTAAAAAAAGAGAATAATAAAAAATGTGATTGTACATATTAATAATAAATTGTAAAATGATCATAAGAAAATAACTCGCCATTAGCTTGTCTTTACTTTACTCTCTAAAGAACAACAAAAATAAACAATGTCAATGAAATGAAAGGTTACAAGAACAAACGGAGCAAAATTCAGTTTAACGTAAAAATCGTAATCATAAGCCAGAAAATCTGTGGCAAACAATATTGATGGCATCTGACTGACCAGCTGACCAAATAATAATCAAGAACGATTACAGCAATTTGTCAAGAGTGCTCTTAAATGGCGTAAAAGTCAGCCAACAAGAAAGTTTAAAGAAACTAAACTTACTAAAAACTTTTGTAATTGATTGCAGGAAACTTGTGTTGTGCTCATTGCGTTTCTACAGAAAGTAAACCAAATCGTGTTTAATATGGGATATAAACAGCTATTAAAACACCACATGTTAAAAACAAGAAAATACAGGAACTCTGTAAATTGATTGGTAATTTATTTATCAGATTTTTCTATGACAGCTTTTTTTCAATGGGAAGTGGAGGCTTACGAATCAATTTATTCAGCTTTAAGCTGCTTCTGTTTCTTCAAAAAAAGTAAAAATCGACTTCTTTTTACACAATTTCAGCATAAAAGGTTCGGATGGGAAATGCAAACACTGTCATAATCAGCCTACAGACACCTACACGTATACGTAATACACAAGTCCATGTGAGCTTATAACAGGGATTGCCGAGAAAATTGTTGCCTACTTTGTAGAGAGGAAGAAAAGAAAATAAATTAAATCAAGCGTTTAAAATAGGCATGGTGCCAGTGGGGGATAAATGGGATTGTGAATAAATCAAAATGTGTAACGCAATAAAATTGTGGTAAGGTTTCACCCGCTTTGAAGATCGAAAACACTTCAAACCGAAGCTCTAATTAATTGATTTAAATTGAATTTTTTGAAAAACACCTTTGTGAGTATGACCAAAAGAATACATTTGTGTTATTCTGTTGCAGATGATTCTCGCCCGTCTGTCTGCCTAGAAACACCAAATGAGTGCCCTAAGCTTACACCTATGCATGTACGGCCAGGAAAACCTTGGAAAAAAGGCAGTAAAGCGTTAAACCGTTAGCAGCTAGATTGAGCCGAGCAGCTGCTGGCGACACCCTGCAACAGTTGCCTCAAGGAAAAACCACACTGCTAATACCATCATCCGCCTCTACGCAGGAAGAAAATTTGCTGACTTTTTTAAGGAAAAGAATTTAAATTTTTCAAAATTGTATAACTTGTTCAGGTTTTTTCATAAGCTTAATTTCGCATCTAAATTTTATGAAGACCGATTAATATATAATGTATAGGTCTCTTAGCTAAAAGAGTGGTTAAACTAATGTAAATCCCATTTTTGATGTTTTTATTTGTAGATCAATAATTATATAATTATATTCTAAGGTAGAAGAAAAAACATCCACTTATATTTCGGAATTCTTACAGAATATGGTATGTTATTTCCCTCAGTCCATTGTACGCGTCACCGCTTTGCATACATATGCATTGTGGTTAAGCAATTTGCAGCAAACGAAATGAAAGTGCTAAGCGCATTGGCCGTCAGTTTGTGCCTTACCTTTCCCTTTGCGAGAGTGTGTGAGTGCGGCAGGTGCGATATGGCAAAGCTGTCACATAGTGAGACTGAAAACCGTGCACAATGTATTTTTTCTGCAACTTCAGCTCTGCGGCTTGCGCTAAATTTCATAATTTTTGCGAGCGTCTGGTGCTGCCGGTGCTTGTCTGGGCTCTCCCAGTCACGTGTCATTCGTATCGCGCCATAAACAAACCCAACTTGCGTTTCCCGCCACATCCACATTCCGCCCACTCCGTTGGCATGGAGCATCGTTTGTTATCCCGACAGACCCGCTCCCGTCGCCTCAATTCGATTTATTTTTATGGGGCTTTCCTTGTGCACTTCTGCATTGGGGATACTTTTTGCGGAGCTCGGCTCAACCCTCGCACTTGTTAACTGAAAATACTTTCTCATGCGTAAAATGCATGACAAGCGAAGCAGACACAGACGTTGACGCATTGAAATGAGGGTGGAGGATAGGTCCCGCAAAGGTTATCAACTTTAGGCATTACATCTGGGCACAGAGAAGTTCAAATATATATTATTTGTGCACTTCTACTTTTGTCTTTAAGATGGTTACTCTGAATCATAAACTGGAAACCACAATTTCAAAAGATGATTAATTCTAATTAAAAATTTGTAGGTTTGGTATCTTGGCGAAGATCAAGGTAAAAAATATATTTAATTTCTTGGTTTGCTTGAAATCTTATTTTCTAAACTAAGAGATACCCAGAAACAATTCTTCACACTTGAGTTAATTGGGGATAACAGCAAAAAAGAAATCATTCAATTAAATATGCAGTGGAAATACAGAACGAAAATGGAAAACAAAGACCGATTGCCGGGCAATATCAATTGGGTAAATATTCAGCGGAAAAACTGCAAACACAATTGAAACTTTACCGCAGCTGAAATATTTAAATGGCCGCGGAAAGGCGAAAAAATATGCATAAAATAAACAAGATAAAGTTGCATCCGCCAGTTATGAACAATAATTAAAAGGATCCCTTGGTCGGCGGTCATAACATTTCGGCTGAGTCGGTCCTCTTTGGGGTAATCACTCCCCTTGGCAGGGTAATTACGGTTGGAATTCATTAACCCATCATCCCGGTGGTCGCTGATAAGGCCGTTCAAAAGTCATATTTTCTTCCGACTTCGTTTTTATTCAGTGGAAATAAAATGTTCCGTGATGTATAAAAACGTATGCATTGCCTTAAACTAAGAGATTGAACGGAATGTACTTGTTTGGAAAACAGTAGTGCATAAAACTACCTCGACTAGAAGGAGAGTCCAATCAAATCAAGGAGATACCTGGGATTGAAAAGTCAATCGTTATTTAAATTTACGATCATATATATTTTTAAAATATACATAAGATAAGTGGTTGAGTAAACTATGTACTATCGGTTTATTTTCCCCATGTCAGCTTATGAATTTCTGTTACTATTTATAAAAATTATAATATAAATACAAATAAATTACTCAAATATTTCAATGCTTTGCAAAATTATTTTTCATAAATAAGAATACAAGTGTTCTTAATTTGCAGATCTTGATATGCCCTGACTAGGTAATGCCTTGTGAAAAAATCAGCAAGTACCAAATAGGACACCACTCATCGAGTCTGTAAGTAGCCACTGGAGAGCCTGGTAAAAGAAATTTGAAATTTTCAAATGCTGGGCGAGCAAAAGGAAATGGAAAAGGCGTTGAATATGCAGCAGGATCTGCCCTAGCTGGGCTCAGAAATGGCCCAGAAGCTGGCCCAGAGCTGAGAGGCTGGGCTAACAAATGTTCGGCTGGACAATGTCCTGGGCGGGCCAAGAGTTTATCGCTGGACAAGTTTTATGTTAACACTGGCCACAACAAGACCAATGGCAGTTGCAATGGCAACGGCAACTGCGAAAAGGCAGCAGCTGCTTGGCTCCTTTTTTCGGACACTTTTTGTCTGCTTAGCTCCCAAATGTGCCACAAATACGAAGGCAAGTGCGGACCCGGCAGGAGCCAACTCCCTCGCCTGATAAGTAAATGAATGTTGCATACTTTGGGGCGCGGGCGCAGTTTGCCGGATTTTCAATCATCAAGTAAGAGAAAGCCAGCCATGAGGGTGTTATTAATGTTGCGTTATCAGCAGGCCATCCCCCCTACGCCGTAAAATTCATCGTTCTTTCCATGCACTTGGGAAAAAGGATCTACAATTTGTAATGTATTGTCATATTGCATTACTACAGCAATTAATAGTTCCAGATACTCTTTAAAAGGGCGAAAAAATACAGTTCGTATTATATTCTCGTTAATACATTTTTCTAATATATTGCGTAGAATTTTCCATGATTTTTGACAGTGCCTTACCGCAAAATGCACAGCCGGAGCAGCAAGAGCCAACAAGCAACAACCGGCGACCGACAACCAACAGCCAACACGCAGCAGCTGGAGGAGCTGAAAGAGCTGGAGGAGATTCGACCATGAGGATGCAGATTCCCGCTGCTGCTCCATGTTGGCTGCATAAAAACCCAGAAATTAGCATAATTTCAGGCACTCGGGCTGCGATGGCGCAACACTTGCGACCGCAGATAAGGCGCAAAATGAACGCAGCGCGTCTTTTGTGCATGTGTTTGTGGGGGCGAGTGTGTGGCGGTTCGATGTGTGCGTGGGTGTGTAGGTGGGTGGTGTGTGTGTGTGAGGGATCCACATGCACGCGTGTTGGGCGCGCTGTTCATCGCTTGTTATTTGGGGAGCGCTGTGTAAAACTTGCGGCATATGTGGATGCCAGGCAATCAGCTGCGAATTTTAAACTCTATAAATAGAATTCCGTATTCCCCAAAAATATTAAATTAGTGTCTAAACATTTACTCATTTCTCCCGCTGCATGCATGAAATATTTTAGGAACCAATTATTAAAAATCTTGATGAAAAATTAGCGTTATTATAAAAAAAATGTTTTAACTTTCTAAAAATGTATTGACTTTAACTTGATTTGGGGTCTTAGTTTAATTTAAACATAATTCTGCGCATTATTCAAATTAAAATGCATTTTAAAAAACCAAAAATAATTGTACTGAACCAAATGAAAAATTCTGAAAGGTGAAATAAAAAAATTTAACACGAAGGGCATTTAAACTTCGTTTTGGTAACCCTTTTTTGGCCTGAAAGTTCCCCACTGCTCTGCAAACAAACCCATTGTACTGGTGCATACACAACGGCATACGATTTCCATAAATGCACAACAACGGCGAATTGCGTGGCAGAAGATCTTGGACAAGAAAAGTAACCTGCGGCAAAGAGAGATTTTCCGAAGAGGGTTTTCCAGTGGGACAGGTGATGGGGCAACTACGTATACATGAATCTCTCGTTGGCGAGGGAGTTCACCGTCTAGATTGAAAAATTTCGATTGCAAAAAGTTTTTATTATCGATCGCGGTTACACCCCAAATAACCAAAAGCTAGTGCATATGCAACATTTCGTTGAATGCCAGTCTCAAGGCCTCTGTCAGACCCAATTCGTACAACGCGTCGCGAATGAACTTTAGGTTTAGCTCGCATTTCAGGGAGAATGATTTTGGACTTAGATGATGGCGCTGTCGCAGTCCCAGATACTGCTGGAAATATAGTTGAGCCCGATCCCAGTGGTGACGTTCCGAGAAGAATCTGCGCTGCTGGATATCCACATCTTCTGCCTCCTCATAGTTCTCATTGGGTAATCCAGCCCAGTTTCCAAATATCGGCCGATGGGAATGCAGTCGCAGTGGCCTGCTCATGCTGAAATCCAAATCGAAGAGGTAGCCAAATCCGGACGCAGGTCCTCCGAAGGTGCTCCTTAACCGGCTGCAGAAGGCCAGGCTCCGTTGCAGACTGATCTTGCGAAGAAGGTAGTTGCGGCGGGGACTTTGAACTGCCGCCGTTAGCATCCGCTGGTTGCGTGGCGGATGTGGGCGGTTGTGGCGGATTATTTGCACATGCGGGCCATCGCCAATCAGCGTACTTTCCACCACGCGGGAGGAACTCTGCCTGCTCCAGATCCTCGACCTGGTGGTCGCGGACATATCTGATGGCCAGATTGGTGGGCCTTGCAATGCTTTTAAAAACAAATAATTTTGCGAGGGGCCGATTCGATTGTCCACTTACGGCCAACTGGGTTTAGACAACGAACTTACACATTTTGGAAATAATTTACTTATACAGGGAAGGCATTTCATATTTCAATACCAATTACGAGTTAAATGATAGACATATCAATTTCCACATTTGAAAGATACTTCTGCATTTTTAACGCACACTAGTATTAGCAATTTTCAACTTGAAGAAGATTAAGAACTTGATGGATTAATTTTATAAGTTATGCAAATTATATAATTATTATAAGAAAAAATGTCAAATGCACCTACTTCTTCTTAACTGAATATGTGGTTCTACCTATAAGTGCCGCTTAGGACTACTGAAATCGCCTTTTGAACGATATTTTTATCGAAAAACATATCAGTTATAAAATAATCTTTAATTTGTGTTTGAAATTTTTTCGCTTTACAAATATTTATTAAATTGTGATTTTTATTATTTTTTAACTTATAATGAAATATCCCTGGCTAAAACTTTTGGATAAACAATTTATAAAGCTCTTCTTTAAAATACTATGTGATCCTGACATTTAGCCAAAGTATCAACGATTATTTAAAAAAAATTCTTAGTACTGTACAAATACAAGCACGACGATTTTGACTTCTGCGGTGAGTGAGGCGCAATTCCCCGGGTATTGCAATTAACGGCTTCAGCATATGTGTGTTCTAGAATTACTTGTACATATTGAAATACGTATAGCACTGATTAAGCGTTTTAACTGCCATAGCAACAGGCAGCTCTAATTCTGCAGCTGCTCGTCTGCTACTCGAATTGCAGAATGAGCTATCCATTTGATGCCAGAAGCCCCTTTACGGAGTCCCTCCCACATCCGAGAATTCCCCGAACTGCGTCATCGAGTGAGCCACTGTACTCACACACTTGAAGCGGCTGCCTTCATAATTCAGCGTGGAAAGTGGAAAGTCTACTGGCAAAATGAATGATGAAAATCAGTTCCCCAGATATTTCACTGGCACTCTATTGCTTGCATACAATAAACAATTTGCCTTCTGATTTCCAGCATGAATTGAGATGTCAGCAGTCTGCACTCGAGCCGAGCTACTATTAATAATTGACTTGGCCCGGCCACACGGGGCGTATGGGTAACAGTGCTGGCAAAATCACTTTGATTGGCCATGGCCCCGCCCCTTAGTGCGCCATTTATTCGAAGGCACTTGACACTAATTAAAATCCCCTAGTCGGCTAATTTAAATGCTGCGGAGGGTTTCTTTTATGTTGCAAGTGCATCGCCTCAATTACCTGAGCATGTTGGTATAAATTAACTGCTCTCTTTATCCCCATGGTAATAAAACTCTTGCAAATGGACATGTATGCCTGGCACAGGCTGCAGTGTTAGCCTGGTCTATTGTCGTTAGTCAACTACTACTCTCTTAATCCGTTTCCATTTTCTGAGTTGGTTTGGCATTTGTCGTCAGCAAGATAAGCAGATGGTAACACAAAAAAGCAACAAGGATCGGATTCCAAAGTTAGGGCAGTGGCCATTTATTTCGTTTCGAAAAATTCTTGTATTTTTTCATTCATATATAGAAATTTACAATTAGTATATTTTACAACAGTGGTAATAAAGCAAAGCCAGCTATGTTTCAATTTGTTTTCATTTTTCTGCTTTATTTCTTATTTTGTTGTAGTTAAATCTAAGCTCCAGTCCAAATTTGGTTGCTCGATTTTTTTTTTACATTTTAGGCATCAACGGATCGCATCTAAAAAGGGCAGCATCGCTGAAGACCGTTTCTTTTTTCCATGGGTCCACAGCAAGGACCGCAGGGACCGCAACAGGGTCCCCAGCGTGGTCCACACGGTCCACAACAAGGCTCACAAGGTCCACCACAAGGTCCACAAGGACCACAAGGTCCACAAGGTCCACAAGGTCCACAAGGTCCACAAGGTCCACAAGGTCCGCAGCAAGGTCCACCCGGTGTACAACCCATGATTTATGTGCAAGTCTACAATAGAAAAAATTAAATATTTTCAATAATGGAATTCGGATAAAGTTACCTTGAAATTGATGATTTCCAAAACTTGGGTCTAGAGTTAAAATTTAGATGTGTTTGTGCTGAGAGAAAAATGAAAACTGGTGTTCCTAACCGCACAACGAGCTTGGGAAAGGAGAAAATATGTACACAGCCATCTAGATGCTTACATTTTTAAAATAAATTTCTTTAAGAACACCTTAATTCAAAAATTGAATTTGCATCGTTTTTATGCCTGATGGAAATTTTATTGTTTTAAGAAATCTTTTCAAGCTACTGGTCAATCTCAATCTTCGAATTGGATTAAAAATAAATGGTTTAAATTTTTTCTTTTTAGAACATATATAACATATATAAACATATATAAACTCATATATAAAGATCCTAACATAGCCCATTAATGGTAGGGAACTGTATAGGTTAATTCCAAGTGGAGATCTGGAATCAAGAAATAATGTTTAATCAAGTTTTTATTTCTTTTTAAAGGGGGCTTTTATTTGTTTGGTTTTCCAATTGGTTTCAGTACCAGGAGTACCATGAATTCGTTTGCCTCTGAGACCTCTGGAAAGTTGACCAATTTCAGCATTTTTCGAACTTTGAGGTCCTTGTGCTAAGAAGCCTTGCGTCGGGGAACTTTTATAAAACTTTGGAGTTCGTAACGAAATTAACAATATAGTATCCATCGAGGTAAGTTTAAAAAGCATTTATTTGGTTGCACAGTGTTAGGACTAGTACTCAACCCAACAAAAAGTCGTGCAACTTGCTCTAAAAGCGGCCGAAATTCTTTAGTTGTGTTGCGCAAAGCTAATTCTATGGCGCTCTCAATATTTACTCCGCAGCGTCAGTCATAATAAAAAATATTGTCCTTTTTATTTGTAGCAGGTGTGTAGTCAGCGAACCACGTCCAAATTTTATGTTTCCTTTTGCCTTTTTATAAGGGTCCCAAATAGTCATTTATAATCATTTACATTACCAGATGAACGAACCAAGATATTTATTTTAACGTTTTTATTACTGCTTCATTGTCTCAATATCTTATTTGTGGCTTTCGATTGTTAGGTGTTGGTGTGTGGAATGGATGTAACATTGGTATTCGGTTCCAGATGTGATGCATTTAGCACCAACAACCTCCACAGCAACTGCCAAATGGTCCGCAACACGGTCCACAAGGTCCACACGGTCCGCAGCAAGATCCGCAGGGTCTACAACGTGGTCCGCAGGGCCCGCAGCATGGTCCACAGGGACCACAGCAAAATCCGCAGGGTCCGCAGCACGATCCACAAGGTCCACAGCACATGATGAATTCGTACAATTCTACAAAAAATATAACTGTATCAGATGGAATTTTATAAAAAAAATGTTTTTTTTATTACCAAAGTTTTTACGAGCCAAACAAACAACAATTTGAGACAACACCACAAATTTAGTAGTGGTCGGATCGATAGCCGGAATAAGAATGATATGGATTTGGGACCCAATCGCTTACATGGTCTTGACAGGTCAGAAACGATTTCCACAGCCTGCTATGAACATAAAATATAATGTTAAAATTGAAAATATTGAAGTCGTTTTTGCGGAGGGTTTAAGAAGAAATTTAACATTTTATTTCAATAAACCAGTTGGTTATGGCAGAAACATACCAATTATATTTAAATTTCTTAAAACTCATTAGTGTTCATGTACAATACATCATAATTAAAAGCTATGCTTTGTTATCTGAATAATAATACGAAATTAAGAACACTGTTGTCGGTTTATAGAAATGTAATGTAGATCCAGGTACAATTTTTAACGCAGCTGCATCACCATTAGTGAAGAAAAAATAAGTACCGGTTATGTCTTAATATCAGTATGCTTAAACACCAAAAAATCAAGAGCTATTCGGCAAAAATTTCTTTTAAGTGCACATGAATTTTAATCGGATTCAGCGCCAAGCAAAGTACTCGGGACACGCAGGTATAAAGTTCGAAGCTCTGCATGTTTCAGAAGTATGATATTAAGTTAACCCCTCTTTAAACCAGTTTAATAGATAGTTTTCGAGCTAATTTTGTTCCCAAGAAATTAGGCAAAAAATATTTGATTTTCAATTCACTCAATTTTTTTTTTGACTTGGTTCACGCTTAGAGAGGAGTTTGCTCAGCGTATGGTCTTAAATTACTCTTCGTGGTTCATCAGGACTAGATGTTTCGCTGGATTATGGTTGTTCAGCATCCACAATAGGGACCGCAGCAAGGTCTACAAGGACCGCACGGTCCACAGCCTCCGCAGCAGGGACCGCATGGTCCGCAACAAGGTCCACAGGGTCCACAGCATGATCCACATGGTCCGCAGCACGACCCGCACGGTCCGCAGGGTCCACAGGGTCCGCAAGGACCGCCGCACGGGCTACAGGGTCCACAGAATCCAAGGGGTCCACAACACATGATTGGTCTGTAAATTTCTAAGGCAACTCTTTAAAATAACCTTTATCATATTTTCCAAATACTTACTTTAAACCGAACAAATAAATAACTTAAGACAACCAAAAATTTTGATGTTTACAGGCCGAAAGGTTGAACAAGAATGATAGAATTCTTAACCTCACTCTGGGATTTGAGTTTGACAATTGAATAAAATTTTCCACAGCTAACTAGATTTTAGATTCTTGGTTACATTAGATTTTAAACAAAATTATTTTGGTAGATCAAGGTTTCCATGAAATTCCGAGTGACTACTGTCAAAAGTACTTTCTACTGGCTATGGATGAGTTACATCAGTTCTCCATTCCATCTCCGACAGTGAGCACCTAAATTTTCGGTGGTTTCAAGATTCTTTTGGATTCCGGTTGTAAAAGTACCCAAAAAATAAAATCATGTACATGTACGTCAATCCGAATTACGTCTTGGTAGGGGTATGTACTTATATCGGCCATACGGTCCCGAGATCTTGGGACTACCTTTTAATAATTCTTTTTTTCAGGGCCCTTGTTGCGGTGGGTGTGGCCCCTGTTGCGGTGGATGTGGTCCTTGTTGTGGCGGGTGTGGCCCCTGCTGCGGTCCTTGCGGAGGATGTGGACCTTGTTGCGGCGGCACCAGCAGTTTTTGCGGTTGCGGTCCTTGCTGCTGAGCCAGTTGACCGGAAAGCCCATTGAAATACTTGAGCCTGCCATGTAAATCTCGAAAATTAAAAAGTGTGGGAGACAACAATTTAGTTTTATTCATTTAAAAAGTTTTGGGGGTTAAGTCTAGAATGTAGAACATAATCTTCAACGTTGTCTGAGACAGTTTTGGGCTTGATTTTCTTAATCTATGCAGATGACATTTTTGGTAGCTGACTTTAGAGAACATTTATCCATCATTTGTGTTGGGGCCAGAACCCCTATTAATATAATATTTTATATATATTTCTAGCGTTGCCCACAAAAAAATGGAAAAGTAGCTCAATTTAAGTACTTTATTTGTTATGAATTTATTCATACTCTAAAAATCTGCTTGTAACTTTTAGTTACACTTTTGTGTGGGGCATCGAGTAGATCAGCTTGTTCCAGAAGTTCGGATGACTCCTCTCTAGATAGGTGTTGAATACCATGTAGGCCCTCAGCTCGCTGTCCAGGCTGTCGAAGTTCTTAACATCCGGATAAAGGACGACGATCAGCCGCTTGCACCGATCCTGGGAGGTTGCGTGCAGGGCGAGTCGGAACTCGAGTCGTCCCCAGGTGGACTTTATGAAGTTGTCCGTCATCAGGATTATGATGCGCCGCGAGTCCCTGACGGACCTGCCGATGCAATCGGGAATGGATTCTCCTGCCAACCAGTCGCGCAGGTAGAAGCAGAGTCGGAACCTGGGTCTGCCCATTTCCAACTTCTCCACGAACTCCTCCACCAGCGACTCGTCCTTGTGGGTGAAGGCCAGAAAGGCATCGAACTTCTTCGTCTCATCGAGTTCTCTTCTGGCGGCCAGGCTCAAACAAACGTCGTGCTCGTAGAACCACACCAGCAGCGGCTGTCTGAAGCAAATCATGAAGTTAATGGCTATGATCACGGCTGCTACTGAGATCGCCAGAGCCACGAAATAGGCGAAACCAGAGGGACATATAATGTCCTGATCTATCGAGACAAGTTTCTCCCCATTGCCGCATTTTATTTCAGTAAAATCGGGTATATTAGAGGATATACTTTTCAAGAAATTTAGATTTTCCATGTCCTCGCAAGAACATGACCAGGGATTGCCGAGCATGAGTAGCTGTAACGGAGAGACTTGTAATCTTTTCTCTAAAAAACTCCGCTTATTTGGTGTCAGTGCTGTAATACTATTGTTCCTCAAGTCTACATAGGTCACCTTGTTGGCCAGATCGGGAATATTCATCAGTCCTTCTCCTCTGCAATCGACTATGAATGACGGCCATGTTGAGTTATCCAAGCAGCACACACAAGCATCGGGACAATCCATTTGAGATATATTGCAACGATTCAGGGTGAGATTGTATTCAAGGGGTTCGTGATCCCTCAGGAAAGATAGCAACGATCTTGACTTGCAGTGGCAATTCCATGGATTCCCTGACAATTTAATTTCAGTGGATTGCTTTAGGTAACGAATCACATTGTCATCAAGGGTCTCAAAACTGTTGTTACGAAGGTCCAGATACGATAGTTTCTTTGGGAGCAGATCGATGGTTACTTGGGATATATTATTTTTGGATAAATGCAGCTCAAGTTGGTTAGAAAAATTCTCCGTTGGCATCATTGAAAAATGTTTAGGAACCATATTTGGAAAGTTATGTAAAAATGTATTCCTGCAGTCGATTTTTATATTTTGGGTAGTGCGGTTTTGACAACATTCGCATTTATAGGGGCAAGGTCCTGGCATGTGATCATAATAAAAAAGCTCATGTTCCTTGTTGACAAACGGCAAATTTTTATGCAACCATTCCATATACTTGTAAACGTTCATGATTTTATTCAAGTCGGTTAGTTTATTAGTCATACTTGGTATCAATTGATCTTCATTAATTATAAAGAATTCTTGCTTTCTTTTGCCAAGCCTAAGAAAGTGTTGACCTAAATACTTCAAAAACCCTTCAGGTGAATTGGGAAGCAACCTAATAAATATAGGCCTAACTTCAACTTCTCTCATAATTATTATTCTTTTTAGGTTTTTCAATAAATGCAATAGGGGCTGATCATCGCAATAAACAATCCATTGATTACCTGTCTGTTTAAAAATGGAAACATGTTTTAAATATTGAACTAAATCTCTGTTCATTTCCATTATGTTGTTAAAGCTAATATCAAGATAGTCCAATTTTTCGGGGAGATGGTCGATTCTCAAGCTAGTTAATGTGTTCCTGGAAACATCAAGTTTTTTTAACATGTTATATCCATCTGAAGCGATATTTGGTAAGTGGGCTAGAGTATTATTGGAGAATATTAGCTTTACTCCTCCGATAGTGGGAATGGGTAGTTGCGGAATTTCAAAGAGACCTCTATTGCTGCAGTTTATATTCAGTTCTAAATCATCGTAGATATAACGGCAATCACACATGTCAGGGCATTTAATGCCATTAGTTCCTCGAATAAAATTACACATATTATCTTTGCATATTAAACCCGTAAAGTTCGCATGTGGAATATGATATCTGACTTTAATTAATTTAAGTCTGGGAAAATGGGTAAAGTATTTCAAATCCACTTCGTCGGGAATATCCAGTACCAAATGCTCAAGAGAAGTTTGAAGAGTGCTGAAAGAAAAATTAAATGAAATATTATGTCTTAAAATGTTAGGCTGGTAGGGTTGGTAAAATATTTAACAGCACCATAGATGATTTTCAAAGCACCGATGGTTTGGGCCATATACGTATACAAAGTCTACATTTTCAACCATTTTTATACCCGTTACTCGTAGAGTAAAAGGGTACATTAGATTCGTGCAAAAGTATGTAACAGTTAGAAGGAAGCGTTTCCGACCCTATAAAGTATATATATTCTTGATCAGGGTCACTAGCCGAGTCGATCTAGCCATGTCCGTCTGTCCGTCTGTATGAACGCTGAGATCTCGGAAACTACAAAAGCTAGAAGGTTGAGATTTTCCACACATATTATTGGGCCTCCTACGCAGCGCAAGTTTATTTCAGCCGAGCGCCACGCCCCCTCTAACGCCCACAATCGCCCACTAACGATTTTAAAATGTGTCCTGCGCCCACATCTTTAAAGATTTCCGAGAAGTATAAATGCAATTTTGTTGTGTATATTTATACCTATCGAAATGTAGAAGACATTTTTCAAATCGGACCATTCATTAAAAAGTTATACGCAATCAAAATATCTACATATATCTTTCTCCCTCACACTCCCTTTAGCTCAGCTACGATTATAGTCGGGACACGAACCCGAGTACAGCGTTCGCACTTCCTTTAGCTGAGTGACGGGTATTAAATAGTCGGGACACCAACCCGACTATAGCGTTCTCTCTTGTTTTTAGTTGTGTAGTATTAATAATATTCAACTAACCTTAAAAATGACAAATTATTTATTGTACACTTTGACAGCACCAGCTTTTGTAAATTAATCAACGGAGCAAATGTTTTAGTGGTCAAGTTTTCTATCTTAAATCCAGTAAATGATAACGATGTCACATTGGCTTTTTCTTTAAAAATATCGTAGTCAGTAATTAGATCTTGATTTTCAGATTCGTCATTAGCATTAATTATAATTTCATTTATATTATTATTTGTTTGCTTTATATAGACGATTAGTTCAGTCAGGTTAACGGATTGTCGACAATTTAATATTAGAGATTTCGGTCCATTATTGTAATGAACATTTCTTTCTAATACTTCAAATGAGCTTAGTTGTTTTTCAAAGCGAGTTACTTGCTCAACACCGAGTTGTCGAAGGTAATCCACTGCACGTATTCCATGGTTAGTATCTGACACTATTAAATCTTTTAATTTCACGTTTCTTTCTTTGCTGATTGGAATGAGGTCAGTGATTTTAGGATCGGGAGTGCTCCATTTAACTTCTAAATATCCGTCGTTCAGAATCAAATGATAATCGTTAGTAAGAACATAATTAAGATCTTCGTTGTCGCAGGTATGTTCACTGATAGTGTCTTTGCAGCTTCCCTTACAAAATCTTTCACAATAGTCTTCTGGAATGATTTCCAAAAGTTTGCTCCGTTTAGATTGGCATAAAAAAATATTTAGATATATTAAAATTAAAACAAATATAATCCGGTATGCACCCATTTTCCAATGCAAGTGCAACGAGAGTAAAATTTAAACAGCGACTGCCAACATCGGACGAATGAGCTTTAAAGTATTACATTCAATTAAAAATTTAATGGGTCCCAAAACTTCAATAATTATTTTCAAAAAGCAAGAGAAAAAATAATAATACTCGACTACGAAATACCCTGTGATCACACCTATTTTACGAAGAGAGTTTCAAAAACAGTCAATTATGTCTGTACGTGTTTATTGTGATTAAATATGAAAAGTAAGCATAAAAAATGTTTTGTAATGATTTAAAAATCAAAATATCTCGAGTAAAAACGTTTGTTATTCAAGAGCGTTAAGTAGCAAGCATTCCATAAATAAATTATTTCTTCGTATACAGTGTAATCGACCTTTTACTGATAAGAATGTTATTCATAAAAACCAAGTCGTTATGCTTAAGTCTTGGCGAGTTCTGGGGAGTACTGATAAATAAAAACGCATTAAATCATTTATGAACTTTAGTGTAATGTCTTGGGAAACTCAAGATTGGTGCGGACTCCAATGCCTCATACATAGGCTGATTAAACTACCTGATCAGTGCTGCCATTTTATCCTCTTTCCGGACAGATCTGTCCTTTTTTTAACGGCTTTATCCGGAAAAAATTTCAAACATCCCCTATCGGGAAATCTGTCCTTATTTCAAAAATAAGGTTTTGAGTGTTATTTTTGCTAGTCGAAAGTGTATAAACCTGTTTTTATATGCTAAAACGACTTTTTAACCATCATTCTTACAGTTTGGTACTTATAAACTAATTCTTTTTACAAATTATCAAAGAGACGTAAAGCTGTCGATGGATTTTCTTTATAGTATAATTTTTTCTGTAGCAAAAAAAAGAGGAAAACACTTTAAAAATTTCTCAATTTTTACTCTCTGTTTTTTGTCAGAAAAAAATTCAGATTTGAACGACTCTTATTCGGGTTTGACGTAGATATTGAATATTTTTTGTATTACCAATATAGTTAATTAGAATGCTTTAATTATTTT
This sequence comes from Drosophila takahashii, assembly GCF_030179915.1. Taxonomy (NCBI): domain Eukaryota; kingdom Metazoa; phylum Arthropoda; class Insecta; order Diptera; family Drosophilidae; genus Drosophila; species Drosophila takahashii. The sequence goes on from NC_091681.1 coordinate 11,707,312, forward strand.
AATAATTTTAGATTATTACGTATACGCACAAAAATTTACCATGGTAAAATGATCAAACAAAGAAGGTTGTGAGTCGGGCGCAGTATATCACTACATAATTGAATTTAATATAAAATTTAAACTAAGTAAATATGTAACCCATTGGTAAAACAGAAAAATGGATGCGCATTTACTTTTCTCCTTTTTATACCCTTGCAGAGGGTATTATGATTTCAGTCAGAAGTTTGCAACGCAGTGAAGGAGACGTTTCCGACCCCATAAAGTATATATATTCTTGATCAGCATCACTAGACGAGTCGATCTAGCCATGTCCGTCTGTCCGTCTGACCGTCTGTCCGTCTGTCCGTCTGTCTGTTTCTACGCAAACTAGTCTCTCAGTTTTTGAGCTATCGGGATGAAACTTTCCCAAAAGTCTTCTTTCTATTGCAGGTAGTATGTATGTCGGAACCGACCGGATCGGACAACTATATCTTATAGCTCCCATAGGAAGGATCGGAAAAGAAAACGTTAAAAAATTCTAGCTTCGGTGTTTTTTGAAATATTACCTTCTACTTTTGCGGATGTTATTTTTAAAATATTTATGAATTTCGAATTAAATATTTAAAAAATCGGACTAATATGTCATATAGCTGCCATAGGAACGATCGGAAAATTAATGGAAAAGTAATAGGAAATAAATTTTAGCTTCCTTGGTTTTTATTGTATTATCTTCTACCCTAGGATATGACTCTTTTTAAATATTTCCGAATTTCAATTTTAATTTGATCAAAATCGGACGACTATATCATATAGCTGCCATAGGAACGATCGGAAAATTAATGAGATTAATGAAATTAATTGAACATTTTTGCGATTTGTTAAATAATAGGAATGATCTGCGAGGGTATTTAAGCTTCGGCTGGCCGAAGCTAGCTTCCTTTCTTGTTTTTGTCCTTTTTAAATTTTTTTTGTCCTTTTTGTCCCTGTTTTTTTTTGGCTAATCTGTCCTGTTTTTCAAGCTGAGTGATGGCAGCACTGTACCTGATATGTGTGATAAAAGGTCCAGTTCTTAAGTAAATCGAGCTGAGAGTCTTTTAAACAATATTAGGGACAAAAGTCTTTCAGGACATCAAAAAGGATACAAATTGGGGAAGCAGTAGTCTTTAAAATGGTAACATTGGCTGCTTTACGGAAACTAAACACGAATAAACCTTCCAAACCTTTGAATATAAAAACCATATTCCCTGCTAAACCTTGGAGAATCCACAGAAACCAATCAGTTTATAGGTTGCCGACTCTCGCGAACAAAAGAAAAATGAGTTTTAAGCTTTGTTGGTCTTTTGCTGGCACTGCAATTTAAATAATGCTTCAAATGAATTAAGTTGCCAGCCAAATGAAGACGACAGCATTTTCCGACGTCTGGAGGAGGTGGCATTGACGGTAAATGGAGCAAATCCTTCAGCAGCTGCAATAAAAATCGAATCATGTTAACAAAGGAGTGAAATGAAGCGCAGACAAAAAGCCAACCAACTAAGATGGCGACCGATTGTGAGTTTTATGTGACAAAAAGTGAATACAACCCGGCCAGGCAATAGTTCTTAGAAATATTTTTGTGTAAAACTGAACATTGGAATGGGCAGAGGTGGGGCGTTTATATGTGCAGGGGGCTTTTGTATGTGTCACTGATATATCGTTCGATCCGTCGATACAGGAAACACGCAGACACACAGGATGGCAATAAAAGTGGTAATGATGTGGCACGAGGGCGAGACAAAAAGTACAGTCACACGAGTGCCCCGGATATGAGTCCGGCCATTAGAGCTGGAAAGCCGTCGTCACCTGCTTAGTAAATAATAGTTTAAACAAGAGAGAACGCTATAGTCGAGTGCCTCGACTATTAGATACCCGTTATTCAGCTAAACAACTTAATAGAAATATGCCTTCTTATATGTTTTTCGTCGCTCGATTTTTACCCAGGGATCTCTTTCTAGAAGAGGCTTTCCAGAACTTTCAATTCAGCCTAGCACATCTTCCGTCTCTCTCTAGCGCAGGTAAATGCACTTGTGAAAAACGTATACGAGCAAAAAGAGACAAAATGCGCGCCCCATTTCAAATAATTTAAAATTTGCATTAACATAATGTGAATTAGAGTGACCACAGAAAAAAACGCAGATTTTTTCCAATGCCATTTCCTAGATGGCGCTAGTGTATATTGTATTGCGCCATCTACCGCCAGATATTGGTACTACTGGTCATGAAAGGCGGAAATGTAGGCACTGGCCAGGTTTAAGCGTTTATTGGGTTTGAGGGCGTTAGAGTGGGCGTGGCAATTTTTTACTTGGCCAATCGATAGGTATTGACGAAGCGAATACATATCAGTTACTATTTTCATAATAGCTTCAAAACTGTGGTCGTTAAAGGGGGCTTGTGGGCGTTAGAGGGGGCGTGGCACCTTTTTGAAACAAACTCGCGCTGCGTAGGAGCTCCTAGAATATTCATGCAAAATGCCAATCTTCTAGCTTTTATAGTTTCCAAGATCTCAGCGTTCATACAGACAGACAGACAGACAGACGGACAGACAGACGGACAGACGGACATGGCTAGATCGACTCGGCTAGTGATCCTGATCAAGAATATATATACTTTATGGGGTCGGAAACGCTTCCTTCTAGCTGTTACATACTTTTGCACGAATACAATATACCCTTTTACTCTACGAGTAACGGGTATAAAAATACAGATCGTTAGGAGAAACATTAAAAGGTTAAATTCAGAAAAATTGTTGTTTTTTTATACCCTTGTAGAGGGTATTATAATTTCAGTCAGATGTTTGCAACGCAGTGAAGGAGACGTTTCCGAGTACATACACTTGCCAGAAAAAGTATGCGTACAAATATTTTCCGCAACTTTAGAGCTTAAAAAAACGTCTTAAAAAAATTCGTAAAAATGTCATTTTAATTTTAACATTTAGTACACATATTAAGCTTTAATTTGACGTAACTTATTAATTTCTAGCACCTTTACTTTTCCTAATATAAATAAAAATGTACAAATTGGCCGGATTTCGCATCAGAAAAAGTATGCGTACAAATGCATATGGTATTAGAAAAAGCCATATTTTGGGCAAAGTACGTCGAGTTTAGTACGGAGTTTGATACCCTTTATGTTTTATAACTTCAGTCTACATATTCGTCATCGATTGGACCAATGTCCTTGCATCCATCGCCGTTATTTGATTCCATTCCTCGACATTGAGTTTTTTCAGGATATCCTTGGATGCAAGGGTGTGAAGGCGAGTCCTGCCCTCCAGGACATCACAAAAATGCTTTACGGGATTGATATATACTATTTTGATGGCGAATGTAGCTGTTTTACACATAAAAGCTTTGTTTTGTGGGCGCAATGTTTAGGTTCGTTGTCCTCTTGGTACCAAAAGTCCTTTTCGAGTCCCACTTTCAGGACGCTTTAATTTCTTGTCTTAAAGTGCATAAAACAACCAACAAAATGAGGTATCGTTTATTAAAATCGGTCAACAACTTAACGAGAAATGGGTATAAAAACTTTCTTATTTAGATAGAAGGTTAGTTTTTTTTTAAATTCGTATGAAATTCGTGCATTACGCCAAAGCAGTTGTTTGTTTGGTTATATGGCTAGCCATTTCTCGTTAAGTTGTTGACCGATTTTAATAAACGATACCTCATTTTGTTGGTTGTTTTATGCACTTTAAGACAAGAAATTAAAGCGTCCTGAAAGTGGGACTCGAAAAGGACTTTTGGTACCAAGAGGACAACGAACCTAAACATTGCGCCCACAAAACAAAGCTTTTATGTGTAAAACAGCTACATTCGCCATCAAAATAGTATATATCAATCCCGTAAAGCATTTTTGTGATGTCCTGGAGGGCAGGACTCGCCTTCACACCCTTGCATCCAAGGATATCCTGAAAAAACTCAATGTCGAGGAATGGAATCAAATAACGGCGATGGATGCAAGGACATTGGTCCAATCGATGACGAATATGTAGACTGAAGTTATAAAACATAAAGGGTATCAAACTCCGTACTAAACTCGACGTACTTTGCCCAAAATATGGCTTTTTCTAATACCATATGCATTTGTACGCATACTTTTTCTGATGCGAAATCCGGCCAATTTGTACATTTTTATTTATATTAGGAAAAGTAAAGGTGCTAGAAATTAATAAGTTACGTCAAATTAAAGCTTAATATGTGTACTAAATGTTAAAATTAAAATGACATTTTTACGAATTTTTTTAAAGACGTTTTTTAAGCTCTAAAGTTGCGGAAAATATTTGTACGCATACTTTTTCTGGCAAGTGTATATTCTTGATCAGCACCAATAGCCGAGTCTACCTAGCCATGTCCGTCTGTCCGTCTGTCCATCTGTCCGTCTGTCCGTCTGTCCTTCTGTCCGTTTCTATGCGAACTAGTCTCTCAGTTTTAAAGCTATCGCGATGAAACTTTCTCAAAAGTCTTCTTTTTATTGCAGGTAGTACATAGGTCGGAGCGAGCCGGATCGGACCACTATATCTTAAGGCTCCCATAGGAATATTCATAGAAATATAAGAAAATTCATTGTAACTTTGTAGGAAGTAGGCGTTTTGATTCTTGACTACTTAAAAACAAAATTTAAATAAATAGAAACGCTGAATCTGGAATCCCTGGAACTGCACCGAGTGAGCATTCTTTTATCTGCAAGGGTATATAAGCTTCGGCTGGCCGGAGGTAGCTTCCTTTCTTGTTTTAAATAAATGATTTCACATTTGTAAACCCGATACCGATATTTTAATGCATTTACCCCTTGTTAGTTTCGTCGTGCACTTGCCTTTAGTCAATGACCTCACGACTTGCCACGAATATTATTCAACACACCACATTTAAATGCGGCAGCTTAATTTTCACCTGCACGGATGTGACTCGAACACAAATCACGTTGCAAAAAGAACAGGTTTGCGGGGTTAGGTTGGGGGAGGCTGTGAGCTCTAAATAAAACATAATAGGGGTATGTCATCTAATTAAATATATCCGTGTGTAATTCTGTAGTTTAATTTCAACAAATGTGGAAAACTAAAATAGGAAACATGCCAGAGCATGTGGTTGCCAACAGTGCCGGCTAAAAGTATTTATTTCTGTCAGTTAATTCGAAGTGAAGTCAGTCTTAACTTTGCAACTTTTTTTAAATTATTGTGTGTCGTTAGGCATAGCTTTTTTCAAACCAAATGGTGCCTAACATACCAGAAGCACTGTGTGCGCCAACAAATAAGCACAAACGGCAGACGTGCTCCGTTGAGGGTGAATACACACAGAGACTCGGCTTCCGGCGGAATATTTCAGTTGAAAATTTTTAATGAGCTCGAAATTGTCGCAGCAGATTTTGCAGCACACCATGGAAAATCGGAGGAAAAATAAAAAGGGAAATAACATGAAATCAAATAAATGGGGGGCTGGGCATTTGATCCTGCATTTTAAGGCTCTCGCTGTTAATAAGTAAAAGTAAACTGGCAAAAGTATGATGACATATGAGGTACAATGACTGTTTTATGGCCTTTGTTGAAAATAAAAAAAAACTAACCTGCATTAATCAAATTAACACGTGAATTTAACCCTTTCTGCTCCCTGCAGGAGAATGTTTTTCGGTTTTCGGTGTCAATACCATGCGCACGCCTTACGGATAAGTCCCAGACATATTACATGAATCGGTAACATTAACAGGATATGTTTCATATGTGTATATGTTTTATGTTCGGTTGAGTATGCGCCATATACAAGTGGAAATCTGACGGATATCTTCCACTGGAAAGGAAGGGAGTTTGCGGTGGCTGCGGCGAGCCCAAAAACAACCACTGTGAAACAAACGCAAAACGAACCTCTTTCTGTCCGTCTGGCTGTACGCATTTCGGTTGACATTTCGTTTTAATTTCACAGATTTACTTGTTACGTTTTGCTCGATGAAAAGAGTGATAATGACAAGGGTGATGATGTATACAACCTTGACGTCAGAACCAACCATATTTTTTCGTCGAGGCTATAACGGTAATTTAGTCCATATTATTTAAATTAATTTTTTATTTTTAATCACAGAATATCTTTACATTTTTTTCTTATTGTTTAAATTTATCTGCTCTTAAGACAGAATTTCCTAATATTTTCTTCTATTTTTATGAAATTGTCACTAGTACTACATTTTTACAAACGTCTTAGGTATTTTAAACGCCCTTATTGAAATGAAATGAAATGTCTTTAACTAACAATTTCCCGTTTCCTATTGCTTACGCTTGAAATCAGACCTATCAGAGGCTTTCTGCACAACGCAAAGTTGTTTCCGATTCACGTATTATAATCAAACTCAACCAACCGATAGATAATTAAAAAGAAACGGAAATTAATTTGTCAAAACGATGCTGCTGCTGCCAGGATCGTCCCTGGAAAAATTTACTGACTAATTAAAATTATTGACAGATTCAAAGAGAACATAAAAAATATTTCTGGTCTAAGATGACTTTGTCCGGTCGTGACTGAGCAATCGCGAATGCTTTACACGACCTTTTTCTCTAGTGAAAGGTGTAGATACAATCGGCCCCTTCATCACTGTTTGGGCTCACGCTGCGTATATGCAACCTACGAGAGGAGTGAAAAATGAAAATAATTTTTCAAAAACTGCCAGCTATGGGCGCAATCCCCCAGCGGTGTGCGTATTATCTCAGCTCCCATCGGCTGGCGGAGCTGCGTAGCAACGATTGCAATTGGAATGGCCAAACTGCAGGCGGACTCAAAGGCGCCATCTCGGTGCGTTCGAGTATTATTCCGCTGAGCTAGAATCCACAATGGTTGGGTTATGAGCCGAGTTCTCTGCGCCTTTGGCTGCTTTATCAACATCCAGATGGATTTTCCCCTTCCTAAATATTCCTGCAATATCGCGTTGTATTTGGCGCTTTGATGCCGAGTATTGTTCAATGAGCCCGCGGGCAAGGGACGCCGGTCTATTGTCAACGCTGCGTATGCGTTTTTATTCAGCACCCACCCTTTGCTTTATGGAACAGTCGTATTGTGTTCCGCCAGTTTAATTGACTATAGCAAATCAAACAGGTTTCGTTATCAAAAAACTTAAAAGTCAATCACGCCACACAAAGGGTTGAAAAGCATTCTTTGTTTGCAGAAGTAAATAAATTCAAAATGAATTTTACTGTAGCAAATCAGTTATTTAAAAATTTTTTTTAAATCTTTACTAAAAGCTATCAAATAAAAACACCTCTTAACGAGGTAAAAAACTAGTGACGATCGCACCTTCAACATACAAAAGTTCTGATATCAACATTTGTGACGAAAAATTATTACACTCGTCATTAAATAGACTTTCTAATCTTTTCTCATTCGGCCCGCCCTAGCAGACTATTCCAGCCTTTTTCCCTTCACAGGCATTTTCTATTGCAGCGTGCCGAATAAAAAAATATTAGAAAGTCTATTTAATGACGAGTGTAATAATTTTTCGTCACAAATGTTGATATCAGAACTTTTGTATGTTGAAGGTGCGATCGTCACTAGTTTTTTACCTCGTTAAGAGGTGTTTTTATTTGATATCAGAAGTTTTTGTTTGTTTACATTTGCTCTCATAGGAGCTAATATATACATTTAAATTTAAATTGGTCAATCAAAATTTGTAAGCCATTGTATTTAAACAAATTAAGTTAAAAAGTATTTCAAAATACCTTTTAAACGAGGTATGGCACATGTCTGTACCTTTAGTAGTGTAGAACTTACAAACTAACGAAATTTAGCCATTTTTAGCTTTTTTCCCGCTAAAGTAGCGGCTTTTTCCAAAAGTCGTAGAACAAAAGATTCCTATATGGAACTCTCAAGTGCAAATTTACTGATTCCATGACCCTAAAATACAGTTCGGATACCCTCACACAAAATTCAATACTCAGGAAGCTTTAGTTGTTCGAGCTGGCAAAAGTGGCTATTTTCGTATAAAAATAACTTTTAAACGTGACTTTTTACAGTAATGTGTTATATACCAAAATTTAAGGAATCTCAAGGGCTATACAGTTTAAAGTTTTCAAGAAAATCGTTAGAGCCGTTTTTGAGAAAAATAAAAAAAAGCTAAAAAAAAAGTTTTAAAAAATTGTCTTTTGTTCATATCTTTTTAATTATTACATTTACACAAATTGCATATAGAAGGCGTTTATAGCATTTAAAAATACCTTTCAAACAAGATGCAGCACAAGTCTGTAGCTTTAGTAGTATAGAAGTTACGGTTTTCCGAATTTTAGCTATTTATAGCTGTTTTCCCGCTAAACTAGCGAGTTTTTCCAAAAGTGGTAGAACAAAAGTTTTTTATATCGATGGGATGAACGTCATATTAAATTTTCAAAACTTAAGAAACATGTTTTGGACAAACTGACAAACTGACAAACTGACAAACTGACAAACAGAATTAAGTTTTCATTTTGGGAAGAAGAAGGAAATCTTATTTTGGCTATAACTTTTGAACGGAGCGTCGGATTTTGACAAATGACCCCTCATTCGACGGGTATTTTCAAAAGGAATACAACTAAAACATTGCGAGGGGGCATTTATCCCCACCGGCCCCAACAGCTCCAAATTTCGAAATTTTCATTTTTTCACTTTCACCGCTCTCTCTCCCAAGCCAATTGATTTTCTTAAAGTCTTGGTATGCAATCCTTTAAGTTATTGCAATACCTTTCGATTGGTGTATTACTCATTACGATCGGACTATCACAGCAGATTTTCAATTTTGCGGCTATATAATAGTAGTCGCCTTCGCACACTCTCCTGGTGCGCTTCGTCACTACATGGACTGCCGTCCATAGTGATGTATTGCATTTATAATTAATGTTGATTTTTGTACAATTGATTTAGGATTTGATACTTATCAAAATGTTATTTGCATCAACGGAGATTAACTTTTTTTAACACAGTTTTATGCTACTATGCAGCTTTTGCCGTATTTTGGCCTTATCAAAATGCAACAAAGTGTAATGATCAATATAAAAAATGTTTTTTTTTCTTTCTTTAAATTTTTCCAATGGTTTTTTGTCTTATCTTGGTCATGTGAGCTACATCATTTGCCAATTACGCACACTATTTTGCCGTCTTTCAGAATCAATAGAGTCGGTGGAGAAGAAGCTGCAAAAAATGGCAGCTCGACGTCAGCTTAACACCTTGAGGTTAAGCCCGAAAGTACAAAACCATCAGTGGCAGCAGGAAAAACGCATGGCAACATGTGCAATTTAACCTTAGACACGCACGTCGGACGGATGGCTTTGAACAAAAGATACAAAAGGGATCGGGTATGGGACTGGGACTCGGACCGGGAATGGGAATGAAAAGGGGATTCAGGTGGGGAAACAAAAACCGGTTGGGACAAAGGTAAGCAAGGAAAGAATGAAACAATTTAGCCAGCACTTAACCGTTTAAACCCCAACTGAACCGAGTGCACACGTTTGACCCAGGAGCGACACAACGAGGACATGTGGGAATTGAACAAGGCTGCAGCTCAAGATTCCATTGGGGGTGTTGTAAGAACAAACAGAAAACGAGGATGGGAACAGGAACCAGAGCGAAGCCCCCAAAAAAATTAAAACCACGCAGGGCTTAAATTTATAACCAGCGCGATGCTGTGGCAGAAAAAGGCGTTAGGAGGAATTCGGTTCTCGGGGGCGGCGAGATGGACCAGTGTGGCATTGTGGGCGTGTCCAACAAGCACGAAAATGAAAGCCGCAGTGAAATGCATTTTGGAAGTTGCCTTGACGCTGACCAAAAAAAAAAATGCCAAAAAAAAAGCGCACTCCCATGCACTCAGAAAAAGGTTCCCATATAATGATGAAATAATTCTCTGCCCTAAAGTGATGAATAGAGTCAAAGTTTATCTCATAACTGGAATAAGAAGTTGACTTCATCGAACAGACTTTAAATTTAGATTTTAATAATTGCGAGGAGATTATAGAGGGTTTATATTTTTAATTTTAAGTGGATTATTATGGCTAACAAGTATTGTCTAGTGCTTAGATTGGGCTTAGAGTAATTTGTAACAAATTAATTTATACACATTAATTTTAGATTTTAATATTTGCGAGGTGATTATTGAGGATTTTTTTTTAAATTTTAATTTGGTTATTATGACTAACAAGTATTGTCTATTGCCTAGATTGGGCTTAGAGTAATTTGTAACAAATTAATTTTTATTTTCTTTCGGTGTGCTGCGTGAAAAAAGTTCGCTTGGTTTTGTGTGACGGCGACGATTTGAAGCCGTGACCCCGCGCAGTATGCAATGCAATTTTTTGTTACGAGTCTGAGCCCCTTCGTCCTTCGTCCTTGGTCCTTCCGCCAACCCTCTGCTGTGCCAGTTTGATATACAAACTGTAAAATGGCAGTTCACCTTAACTGGAAACTCAACTGAACTAAACTCAAACCAGCTGAACTGTTTTTGCCGCTTTCGACGACAACATCACACACAAAAACTTGTCACATGTGCAACGCAACATTTCCGCACCCCCGCAGCCCGAGCTTTCGCTCCATCTCCTCGTTGTCCCTCTTTTTGTATGCTTTTAGTCGAATTTCAAATGTTGCTTACTCTGCTGGACATCTGAAGTTGGACGTGCAGGCGTACAATCCCCCCACTTTCCCTTCGAAAAAGTAACTTAAAAGGGCGAACTGCTGCCTCTGCTTGACTATTATTAAACTGATAAATTTGCAAGTCCCACAACGTGTCGTATCAGTTATTTTCAACACCCCTGCTGGGTGGAGTGGCACCAGTTTACATCGCGGATTTTATCTATACAACATCATCTGTTCACGTTAAGTATCCGCAGCAGTTGCCACACTCGGTTATTACTTACGAGCATTGTGATGCCAGCGGATTGCCGGCTTATCCGCTGACATGTTCCATTCCCTTAAATAACAATCTTTTACACTATCCCAACAGAGATGTGCCATCGAGTTGAAAGTTGATTGAAGCTTTTATTATTATTTATTTACTTTTTAATGACGCTATGTGATTATTTAAAACCAGGGAACGTAACTGTTATAAGTTTTATTTTAAAAATCACACTTTAACAGTTATTTTCTGATTTGTAAAGTAAAACTCAAAGAATAACTGTTATTTTTTGAGTTTTATAATAAAAGTTGACAAATAACAGTTATTCGTCGTGATCAAAATAAAACTCAAACTTGATTTATGGCGATTTTGTGGGTAAACAAAATTTTAAAAAAATATAGGTATAAAATATGCGCGGTTGCCTTTTTTAACAAATTTTTAGTAAGTTATAAAAAGCACGGGTATCATGTTTTTTTTAATTATTTCATTTTTTCAAAAATGTCAAAGGAATAACTGTTATTCATAAAAATCAAAAAATAACAGTTATTTTTTGAGTTTTATTATAAAAATCAAAAAATAAAAATCATTACGGTTTTGTAAACTACAATGGCTAATAAAAATTGAGGTGTATTTAAAAAAATTTTAGGACCCTTCTAAGTGCGTGATTTTTTTGTATGAAAAATTTACAATAACAGTTATTTTCGTTCCCTGTTTAAAACCCATTTACTTTATGAAGTAATACTATAATACAAATTTTTATAATTATTAATAAAATGTAATGTGGTTAATTCGCATAACAGTTTAAGATTCCACTTTTTTTCTCGCCAATTAGTTTATAAGCCCAATGTGCTTAGAAAGTTTTTATTTTCCGCTATTTCTCTCACCATTTACAAACACGTATTAATTTCAGTTGCAGAGTGTGCGTGTTTTTTTTTGGTTTCGCTTTAGTTGAGCTGACAAAAAGCACGTGATTTGCTTATTTGAGGAGCTCAAACTGGAGCAAGCGAGAGGGAATGGGGTAGAGAAAGGAAAGGGACTCACAGGTGTGCGAAAACCTGATTTGTTTCGCTGGTTAGTGAGCGCTAGTTTTTTTAGATTGCATAACTCGCTGGGATTTTATGGCAGCTGTTGAAAATTATAGCTTAGGTGCGTGAGAATTAAAATGTATGTAAGCAGAAATTTCATTGAATTCATTAACATAGGTATTTATTTCTAATAAAAAAATATATTTGGCAATATTGTTTTTGGAAAAGTCCTTATTATCACGAATCTTGAATTATAGTGATTTTATTGGACTTCAAAAAGTTTAATTTATAGCCATTTACTGAATATCAAATTGCCAGCCAACTATTTCATGCGTAGTTTTCCAATCGAAAGCGAGAAGTGAATCCACGCAAGCTCAATTCCCTGACAACTGTCAGTTGAACAAAAACTAAAAGCTAGATAAAATTACGGGATCCCGGTCGAAATACAAAGTACGAACTACAAATGCGAAACTGCAAACTAGAATTCGATATCAAAGCTTTAATTTTCTCATCCAACATCCACCATCCCCATCTCCATTCGTCTTGCTTTGCCTGTTGGCTACTTATTGGCACAGAGAGATTCTTAACTCGGCGAGGCTGCTCGAACTGCTTTTGCCAGTTGTTGTGGCATGTTTCACGTTGGTCGGGGTGAACACAGAACGCAATGTAAGACAGGCCAATAGACAGCCAGACAGGGACAACAATGTCTGTGGGCCAGGAGCCACCAACAACCAGACTCACACGGATCGGAGTTTATGTGTTGGCCAGGGTTTTGCTCGCTGGCTGGTTTTCCTTATCGGAAACAAGCTTATTCCGTTCAATGAACTGAAAAATATTGTTTACCTCTGTGTTTCCTGCAAGTTGCTCAAATTGCGTATGCGATTTGGACTTTTTTCCCAGTTTCGCCCGCACTACGTTTTGATTTATTTTCATGGCAAGACCATAATTGTCATTAGGGAAAAAACATCGTTGCCTGTGCAGACTGAAAAAAACCCTCAATGAAGTGCAGACAGGTGAACGGGGGTCAAGAATTTTGCACTCTGCAGGAAATCTTTTCAATGTATTTAATGTGTGGTCGGGCGACCACTTCTGCATAAGTTTTAAGTCCTCGGACACTTGAACACATTTATGCCATTTGGCGCGGACACGGAAAGGGTTAAACCGAAACTAGGAAAAAGTTGGTCCCCTTTTAAACATGACATTTGACATATTTCAGCAAAAAAGTTGTGCTGCCGCCGCATTTTCAACCCTTGTCAATTAGGCTGACGCGGCGTATGCGTAATGCGTGTGTGTTTGTCTCTTTGTGTTTTGGTCAGTGAAATATACGCAAAAAATCGGGACGGCGGCAAAAAGTTTTGCGTTTGGGCTTAAACTTTGTCCCGCAAACGAAAAATGCGTGTTGCGGAAATTCGAAAGTCCTTTGTCAAAATCTGAGACAATTTGCCAAATGCACGAATCCCCAAAACGATATCGTTTTTTTAGCCTAATGGAATCCGGGGAAAATTAATGAGATGAATAATAAAACTGATGGGGATACCTTTGTTTGGTGGTTTTTATTAGGAACTTAATTTAATTTAAAACATTATTAATTGTATTTTTAAGCCCCTCTTGAAATGCTGTGAACGAAACAGTTTTGACAAATTTAATTTGAACTGAGTTACCCAAATATATTAGCTTAAAATCTTCGTATTGCAAAATATATTAAAAAGAACACAAATTCGTTGAAATTACCATATTTACTTCTTGAGCTATATGATATGGGAAAGTTAGTGGCACGAGTATAGGCAATCAACACTTGTCATAAAATAGCACCATTTCCGCAACCTAAGTATCCTGTGTGTTCATACACTTGTCGGGTGCTTTGTTTTTGCAGAACAGCTTTATCTGAAACGATAATTTTATTGGACATTAAAAACATTTACGTGCCACGACATCAACGCCAGTCACATGATATTAAAAAGCCATGCCAAAAAATATGACATAAGGCATAAAACAAAGGCACGGAACAGGACGACAAATTCTCTGGTGCGTGTGTCGGTAATGACGGCAAAGAAAAGCGGTGAGAAAAAGTTGGTCAATGGAGGACGAGTATCGCATATCAGGCCCATCAGTCATAAACTACCCAAGGAAACGGAAGACCCACTCGCCCCTGACTATGCTTTGTGCCAAACATGACGTAAAGCGTAAATGATATAAAAAGCTATAATGTTCTGTTACTTCCATGATAAACAATAACAAGTATTTTTGGCTAAACACAGACAGCGCCGAAAAGGAAGCTAAGTAATAACTCAGCCAAGGGCGTGCCACATGCAAGGACCCCTGGCAGGACATGTGAGGACTTCTTGACTTGGCCAATTGGTGCATGAGGGCCTGAAGATTCGAAAGCCGCTGTTGGCTTTGTGTGCCCACACATCATGAGGAGGCTACGTGACGTTGCGGCGAGATGCCCTCTGAAAACGAAGAGGTTGACCCAACTAAATAGATCTGCGAAATAGGGTAAGGCGAATTAAATGGCATATTAAATTAAATGTAATTTTATAAATATAAATCCGGTCACTTTATTTTAGCATTCTTTTTTTAACAGCTTTTAATTTGTAAACTTTAAGCTTCTACTGTAGCTTATAAGCGCTAGTTAGTAGCAGGGAAATCAGTCAAAATTAGAGCTGGGAAATTAAACAGTTCTCCAAAAATACGCCTCGAACTTAATTAAAAAGTGTGTTCAACATCATTTTTTTGTAGTATTACAATTTTTTATTTACATTTTTTAGTAATTATTTTTTTTGTTTCTCTCTCTTTTTACAAATATTCAAATATGTTCTTTATCTTCCTAAACATGATGTCGAATAAAATAAAATGTAACGATTATTGGTTTTCCAGAAGGATATTTATATTGCTGTTAATTTGTCCCCAATGCCAGCCATTTATTTATGGTCTATTCGCTTTCTTACTCACTCGCGATTTTTAATATTTGTGGCTAGCCCTATCCATTTTTTCAAAAAAAGTGGAGACTCAATGCCAGGACGCCTTTAACTTTATGGGAAAAAGTTTGCGAACAGCAAGTCAACCGTGACTTTTGGACGCAGACGGCACGTAACGAAACAAAATAAAATATACGCACTGTGGGCTGGGACGGCGGTGACGAAGATGATAATGATGACGATGGGAATGGAGACGACAGACGATGGTTGCTCAGGCGTGCAGTTTATTTCTGTTGGGCAAACAACCAAAACAGCAAAAACTGTCAATACAATTTCATATATGTGCATTCGAATTACTTTGGTAAATTTTTAAAGTTTTACCAATATGAATAAATAAATCAATTAAAGTTACCGAAAATTGCATCGACATTCATGAATGAAATCCTATTTTCTATGAATTTCACACGAGGATTCCGGTCAGTTTATTGGCTTTATATAGCCATTATCGCCGTCGCCATATTTTGCAGAAAAAATACAGTGATACAGTTGGAGATGATGTTGCATGGTAATGGAAATGAACAAACAGATTTATGTTGCTGCCATGTGTTTGGTCGGCTGCGGTTGTTTATTTATGCGATAGTCGCGGCATTATTGAAATATAATAGATTCCTGCCGCAGGTGTGACAATGGGACCTATCGCCATTGTTTTTTGCCCCCTGCCGACCGCACTTACAAGTTGTTGGGCCCACAGAACAGGCGGCCAATAACTTAACACGCCCATTCCCACCGCAGAACACGGCATCTGCCGAGGGCCCAGCCAAGGGGCAGTTCCACTCCGACATCATTTCGCCAGTGTGGTTATTGACAAATGTATTTCCAATTGGTTGCCAGTGCCCTTTGTGTCTGATCCACCTGATACGCGACCCTTATTACAACTATATTCCCGCGATTGCTCGAACCAGTGTTTTATTGAGCCGCAATAATTTCCGCTCAGCTTTGGGGATTTTTTCATTTTTCGGGGAAACCCTAACACTTCATTGAGGTCGAGCGGCATGTGCGTATTGTTTAACCCACATTTTCTCGTTGCAGGTGTAAATAAATGTGAAATGCAGCCCGATGAAATGATTCGGGCATTGGATTTGCTGGAGAGCGATTTTCTATTTTGACATCAGTATTTTCCGAAAAACTTTGCAATTCCAGAGGAAAATTGCTTTTATTCCATTTTGTCGCTAACAAGTTTGTTCAATTTTTGATTTCGCCGGCAATAAAAACAATCAAATATTCACAATAAATGCTGAGTTATAGTTCGAAAGTTTAATATATCAAATGCAGGGCTGGCGCACGGAGCATGCAGATGTCTGTGCCATCGCGGCTGCCACCGCCTCGTATACGTAATGCCAATGTTTGTATGGATTGCGGAACGGCAAACTACGAGAGCTAGTTACGGAATTGTGCTCTTTTATTTTGCACATTTTTATTGCACATGTTTTGTCTCCCTTTGTTTGCTCGCCGTGTGTTCTATTGGCGCTGCAAAAAATTACAAATAAATAAAACCAGGCCCAATATTGAAAACTACGCGACGAGAGGCAAATGGAAAAAGAGTGCCACAGCTAAAATGCAAATAAAATTGTATTAAATTTTAATGAAATATGTGAAGATTTATTTACCTTTGTTTGTGCAATGTAACTGATAGTAAATGCACATTTAAATTAGTTGATATCGAAAATAAATCAGATGCGCAGTAGAGAGCATTTAAAGGCTCTCAAAATCGAAACTGGAATGCATTTTTTGTGTGGCTTCAACTGACATAGACAACACGTGCAGCCATTTTTGCCACCAACCGAGATGAAACATTTTCCAAATTGATCCGTAGGAGCGGAGGAAAAAAAGGCTCAGCAATTAAATCGTATCAACAGACGCATATTTTTGGGGGTGTCAATCACGGAATCGTAGCCTTAATTAAACGTCACACACAGATGCAGCTGATACATATGCAGATCTTAAATCAGGGCCGAACAGCATAGCTATTGGCCAAAAATTTGCATAACAATTCAATTCAATTTGAATTTTACTTTCTTGCCCCATAAACTCCAGAGGCACTATTAGTAAGTAAATGCGTAAGCAACAATTTGGGGTTAAATAACTGGCCAAGGAGCTGGTCCATGATTTAAAGTCCTGCTGCATCCAGTGCAAGTGGTCATAAATCAAACGAGAGCTTCTTTTTCTGGGGGTGGTCTCCTTTGGAGCAGCTTTGAGAAGGCGAAGTGAGACTCCAAGGACCCATGGTTGCCGGCCTGTTCCTTCTGGCCGACAATAACTTAATTGCAAAGTCATGTTTGCATTGTGGTCAGGATGGGGGAGCAGGATATAGGAAGCAGGATCCTACCTTGCTCAGTTGTTGTTCTCCTCAGTGCGGTTAACACAGGACCAACACATCCCCCGTTGTACACGCCAGTAAACAGAACAAGCCCGGATATGGGTCAGTGGATTATTTCCCCTCTTCAGGTGATACTCCAGATTTATGATTAGAGCTGCAGTTCATGTGTCGGCTGGGCAAAATTTACACTATTAAATCTGATCAGTGGGTTGGCTTCGCCCCTCATATCATTACTGCATTCTAATGCAGCCATGTGACGTCTGCTGTCGTGAAGACTAAAACTATGCTATTGACAAATAACTCGAAGAATTAGATTACACACCTTACAGACGCAAAGAAAGGCTTATAAAAACACTTGTTAATAAACCTTGCAATGCAGTTAATAAAAGAGTCAATAAAGCTTTTGATTGTTTGATTTGATTTAATTACTTGGGAAAATTTTATTAACTTAAGGCATTATTGATAAAAAGAAAGGAAGTTAACTTCGGCCAAAGTTTTTATACCTTTGCAGTTAAAATATATGACTGAAATAATAATAACCTCTACAAAGGTATACAAATTAATCTCAATTTGTATTCGTATTGTCCAGCCCTTTAAAAACTTAATGAGTGTATCCACTTAAAAAATTTGCCTGTGGAGAAGTTTAAACGCAGAAATAAACTTAAATATATCCACATCCGCACTCGCATTCAGCTAGTTGGCGAAATTGTTGGCGTTGTCCTTACCTTTCCTAGTTTATACCCGATACTCGTGGAATAGAAGGATATATCGTATTCGTAGGAAAATATGTAACAGTGGAGAATTAGGCGTTTCCGACCCTTTGAAGTATATATATTCTCGATCAGCAACACTAGCCGAGATATATTTTTGTTGCTTTTATTAATACCCATTGAAATGTTAAAGAAATTTATCAAATCGGACCATTCGTTAAAAAGTTATGATCAAATAATTAGGCAAGCAGTGGCTTTGCTGCACGCATATCTCCTTTGCACTTCTATTATCTGAGTACACTTGTTGTACACTTATTCTTCCAAACTATAAAATTTTAAATTCTTTAAGCTTTTAAGCAAACCTTAACTTATTTGGTAAGCTTTAGAGTCTTAAAAAACCCCAAAACCAGAATGAGTACAAACTGCTATTAGCAGCACGTTTAAACCAAATGCATGCTGGATCGAAAAAAGAGTGCGAATAAATATAAAATAAAATAAACATTTGGCCAACATTTCCACGGCGTTGTTGCTGCACATGCTGGCCGTCAGGCCATAAACTTTAAAATTGAGCCAGCACAAAAACGAAGTAGCAGCGTCCCGGGCAAGTTTTAGTTTTATTGTCATTTCAATGTATTTCCGCACTTTTAACCGCAGTCGGATTTGGATTTGGAGTCGGAGTCGCTCTCACAAGCTCTGACCCGGGCATAAAAAAGGGGAAAAGGGAAAAGAATTATTTCAAGCAGTTTCGAAGCCATAAAAAACTGCATTTGGCAGCCGTTGCCAAAAACTATATACGTACATGCATAAGTATGTGTGCACATAAAGGCAGCAAAGCCCGATTCTCGATTCCTGCTCTCCACATTTTCATCTATGCTGCATTTTCATATTTTTTGCCCGGCGGATGGACATTTCTAACATTTGCAGCACAGATTTGCGTGCCAGCGACATATTTAAAATGTTGAAAATTATTTATAATTAAAAGTTGGAGGCCAAAAACTTTTTGCTGTCCCCACCAGCCCCGGGCGAGACTGGTCCGCACTCGGAGAACATTGCCATAGTCATAACCATTTGACCGGCTCTGCTGCATTTGGCTCTCGGCGGCGAGTAGAATTTTTTAATAAAAATACCTAAGGAGTGACCGAGCGACCCTCGAGCCGTCCGGTTCAGTCAGCCGGACAGGAATGATTGCTATTTACGCAATGGCAATAATAATTCACATTTTTACACCGCACACGACTTTGTGGAAAATTGAATATCTTTTTGCATTTCAAAATTCCAAATCCGAATCTGAATCTAAATCCGATTCCCAGGGGATTTTTCACTCTTTAAATGATTGCTCAAATTGTGGCACTCTGAGATGCCTTCCGGCCAAGTTCATGCATTTAATTTCCATGCAATTGACTGCCCCACCCATGCGAAAAGAGACTTATGCTAAGCATTTCTGCGTGCCACTCCACACCCCTTCGGCTGTCCAATAAAAGTCAATAAGCATCTCGGAGATATGTGCATTTTTCAATTACGTATTTGTATGCAATGCCAGCATCCACAACAGCAGCAGCAACAAAGAGCACAAATTCAAATGACATGGGGACAGAGAGCTACGTACAAGGACGAACAGTCCGCTGGGTGGAAGAGTGGGGTGGTGGAGGGGCAGGGGCAATCGCTACACGAAAACCATGTCTTTCATTATGTACGACAAACTGGCTGACACGGGCGGCTAATAACGACCACGATGCTCACAACAGTCGGTTGGGGACAGGACTAACCGACTAACTGACTAACTGGCTAGCTGACAAACCGACAAACTGACAGGCCAACCAACTGACTGTCTGAGGGACCGACTATCACACAACAATAAAGAACACCAACTTACGGACTGACCCGATCCTAATGGCCAAGCCAATGCAAATTGGCAGTCCACGAAACTAAAAAGCAGACTCGATGGAAGCAACAAAAAGTAAAAGCTGAATTGGTGCGGGTCAATAAGCTTGGTGTTACACAAGAAAACGATGGAGTATCAAAGTGAAATTAAATCCTTTCCAAATTGCGGGATCAGGTGTTTAGCATATTTTTCACAAATTTTGGCATATAGCCTTACTGTTCATAAATCACATATGAGGCATAAATTATGATGAAACAAATCAGTCAAATAAATTAGAACTCTATTTTGTGAACCTTCTCAATAAAATTTATTTATAGTTTTGGGCTCAATGCCCAAAAACTTACGTATTAAAATATAACAACACTTCGAAATATGTTTAGTTAAACATACAAATTAATTTTTTTTCTCCGGTTTCCACCCTATAAATTATTTGGGTTTTTATATGGATTCTTTCTTAGTGAAATACATTTTTCTTTTATTCCCTGTGTATTCCTTCTGATGCTTTGCTTACAGCGAAATCGAATTAGTATTAGTCGAAAACAAAATTAAGAAATAAAATGCTCTCGTTGGCCCTGACAGAAACTGCAGAGCAGTTTCCTCTGGCAGGGCCCCCAGCCTCTTCCTCCTCCACCTACACTTCCGCTTCCTGCAGGACTTCCATTACCATTACCACTTGCACTGGCTGCTCCTTCAATTCGCCTCCGTACACATGACTGGCCAACAAAACTTTAAATAAGAACCCAGCTGCCGTAAGCCGAGTCTCGAACTTCGCTCCACCCGCTGCAGAGGCCAAGTCAATGGAGTCGGCCAAATCCAGCGCCCACTTCTCGACCCTTTCGGGTCTATTTTTGAGCGCGCTTAGTGAAGCGTGCACCTTTGGTTTGGGCCAAAGTATTTATTAAGTGCGGAATCTGGGTCGCATTACAGGGAACGCAGAGATGCTGATCAGAAAGTCGATTGCAGAAGTCCGGATCCGGCTGACAGGCGGCGCTGTCAATGCAATAAACTTGTCCTGTGGATATCCGTGTCGTTGAATTTATAAACCGTATGCAGGAAACTGCATATTTTATTTATTAATATGAATTACTAGCAAAATAAAGCATAAATCATGCGACACACACGGAAGAGGAAAGCCTTTGTGCCATGAACATGTCAACGTGCTTTTTTGTCTTATTGAATTGTAATTAAAAGCAAGCGATAACTCTTTAATAAAATTAACATTTTAATTAAATATAAAAAAGACCAAAAAGATTATTTTTTTAGAGGCTTTGACGACTTTGGTTTTGCTAGCGATAATAATAGCAATGTGCAAAATTTGTT
Source organism: Drosophila takahashii (assembly GCF_030179915.1). Classification (NCBI taxonomy): domain Eukaryota; kingdom Metazoa; phylum Arthropoda; class Insecta; order Diptera; family Drosophilidae; genus Drosophila; species Drosophila takahashii. The sequence continues at coordinate 11,728,380 of NC_091681.1, forward strand.
AAGTTTTTTGTTTTGCCCCAAGAAATTTCATTAAAATTAGGTAGAGAAAAGAGTACATACTCTTTGAGTTAATCTTAAATTTGGAAACTTCCCAAGCAATGTATTACGTTTGGGGGATTGTTGGAATTTTAATTTATTGTAAAAGTTCAATTTATAAGCAGATTATAATCTGCTAATAATTATTAGCCATACAAATAATTAGAGTTCCTAAACTGACATTCCCACCCACGGATATTTGGTAAAAGGTACTCTGCTCCCGCTGCCTAATCGTCCTCGTTAGTCCTTCGATGTATCTGGGATTCGAGACCGGTTCATGGCTATTACTGGCTCATTGTGTTATTGTTGTTTTAAATGCGTTATTGTTGGCCGAGGGAGCAAACAGGCGCATTAATAACCAGAGCCATTGAAAGGCCATGTCATCAAATGAGCCAGTACCAAACCTCCTCCTCCAGCTTCGCCCTCGTCCTTGCGCTCCTCGTAGTGCGGACGATGATGATTGTTTATTTGTGCACAATGACGTTGAAACATCATTAAATGGCCAAAAGTCACGCATTTACAGTTACGACTGACAAAAGCCGACCTGCACGAGTCATTTGCTGCTCCAACAGCCGATGCCCCTACATCGGAAAAGTGGTGGCATCTTAGCCATTTTATATCTATGTAGAAATAGCTAGTTCATGTTTTATTTGTATCATTCGAATTTATTATTATTCATGGTTTATCTTGTAACCAATACTTGTAAAAGCCTTATGGAAGTGATAACTGTTGAGGTAATTTTTTTATAAAATTTTTAAAAATACTTTATTTCACATGTGTTCGAAGAAATTATAACATAACAAATTTTTTTTATTTCTTTATGATGAAACAATAAAATAGATGGCCTAGTAGGTTAAGCCTAAGACTACACAAAATCAAATTATATTTTTTATTTATTTCGAAAACTTTAGTTGTTATGAGGTATTGTTATATATGACTTAGCCCAATTAAACAAAATCTCTATCATTTAGAGATTTTATTGTCGAAACTTTTAGTAGTCATCACTATTAAACAACATCTCGCCCGAATAGCGATTTTAATCACGGCCGCCCCGGCAATTGCAGACTCCAATCCCGGGTCCTCAGCCCTTGATGTTCTGGCGAATGTAACTGTCGAGTGTTGAAAGTTTAGCTGTCATTACGTGTCAGTAAACCATGATCAGGCCTCAGCTCATTATCGTCATCATCATCTGCGGATGACAACTGGCCCAGTTGATTGCCCCGGGTCCAATGACCAATGACCAGTAACAAGTGACGGGTTCCCACACAGAGCACAAAGTTTTAGCTTTAGATAAAATATTAAAAATCTCTTTTAGTTTTATTAACTAGTTTATCTGAAAAGATAATCGGCTCTAATGAAATTAGAAAAACATCTTTATGATATTTCTGATAGTTCACCTAAATGTAGTTTCTTGCTGTGCAACTTCCCAGTTCCCCAGTTAACAGCAGCGCTGTTGGGCCAACAAAGCAAGGACGTCGTCCTGCTGGTGTGTTCCTCCCAAAAGCTAACAATCAACACATCCGTTTCCGTGGAGCATTCAAATTCACAGGCGAACAAAGCAAAGCGAAGCAGCTAGAGGAAGGCCAGCTGGATGGACTACAACTGGGCCAAGTTGTTGACCAATTGCCTCCTCTTGGATTGAAAATTTCACTTACGCGAGGGTGGACTCATAAGTTTTGGCAGTAGTTAACCTTATATTTGATTGATAGATTGTTTTAGAAGTGTTATAGCAATTTAAAAAATTTAATTTAATTATATGAAATGAACACAATCCATACATTTTTAGCTTCTAATATCACTCAATCGTAATCAAAAAATGTCAGTATTTTCTAAGAAGTTCTTATAAATGAAGAAGGTAAGCCCCACTAACTTATAGAATTCAATTTGAACCTCAACTAACCGAAGGAAGAAATAATTGAGTTAGGCCTGTCCTATGGCTTACCAAATATTTTGGCATGTGGCATCACTTTTGAGGGCCAATCCTAATTGTTGTAGATCTCCTTCCCCGACAACTTCCCAGTCCGCCGGCAGTTTTGTGCCCCCATTGACAGTTGGCTATGGAAATGACAAAACCCAAACAAGCGGCTGGACTGACAGGGAGCAACTAGCTAGCCAACTAGAGGAGCAGTCGGTAGAACAATTGGCTAACAGGTAACACAACAACAGCAACTGCTGGCGGAGGACGAGGAGTTACCGCAGCGGCGGTTGGCTTCCGTTTCACTAACTTTCGCATTGCGCTTTTTGTTTTGTGTTGTTGCCTTGGCCAATTGCTACCCTCCATAGTTGTTGTTGTAATCCTATTAAAACGCCAGCAAGCTAGCTTTTGTTGGCACCGCCGGCTGCTGCTTTTCCAGCCTGTCAGCCGGCATTGTTTGCTGTTTCATTTCGATTCGGCGAAACAAAGACTTAAAGTGCTCATTCACCTGATTTTGCTGGTTTTAGTGCCGACGCTTGGCCCTTTATGTTCAGTTCGCATGTTTATTTAAACCAGGCCCGAACGCCCGCCTTTGTATTGGTCCCGTCTGTGGAATTGTTCGGTCTAAATGGGCCTCAGTTTAGCCGGCCTTTGATTCAGCGGGCTTGGGCTGAGTATGTGCATGGCACACTTTCCCTCAGAGTACTTAACCCTTAAATAAGCTCACTGATTGATGAGGAGCTAAAGTTCAATTCAAAGTTTCAGCCGACGGTGGTCCTTGTGTAAGCGAAGGGGTTAAAAGGAGTACATTACGCATCCGTTCCTAATTATTGGTATATGACTTTAAGAAGTGCATTTGTAAGATTATTTGATATTTTATTTCACGAATATTAAATCTGCTTAAAATAAATTATCAGCTTATTCACATTTTCTTGTTTAGATAACTCAAATATAATCATAGTCTAAAATATAAAAACACTGTGACAAAAATGTATTTAATTTTTGTACAAGTTATGCTTTTCCCTAGCATGGTGATTGTTTAACCGGAGCCAAACTTGCAAGATTTCCGGAGACGTCTGAACCTGAAGGAAAAACCCTGCCCCAAACCCATTCACCTTGCTGGCTGCACATAAAAATCTCAAGTATTTTATGTGGAAGGCAATAAATTCGAGCATAGCTCGCACAACGTTACTTCCGCTATTTATTGCCGTTTGCAGCAACAGTTTCCATATGCTGGCACCCCGATCATCCGATATCACAAGGAGTTGCCTCCAATATCCCTCACAAAAGCCGCCTTATTTATTGAAATACTCGCTGCTTTATTTCGCGCAGCTTCTGGAAAAGTTTTAAGCCATTCCGATTGTGTCCTTGAGGGTCTCTTACATTGTTGCCTTTTGGGAGGCAAGGCGACGCAAGGCCGAGTCCTTGACCCCCGGGGTAGGTGGAATATAACCATTTGGATGCAGGCACATCCAGACAAATTGTCGTAAAAATCAGCCGTAATCGTCAACATCAACCCAGTCGATTGGGCACCTAAGCCCAAGCGGCTCCCACCCAGAAAAAATTGCACTCACTTGGCCTAATAGAGAAATCGCAGTAAATTCTGGTGCCACTCATTGTGCAGATGGCACGTCTGTATTACCCTGATAGATTTTACTGTGGCTAGAGGAAAATCACGTCTCTGTTTTCGGCCACAACGCATATTTACAACCGCGCCGAATTTGACTTTGGCATTAAACTCTTTAAACCATAGCCCGAGCGGCTTTCGCATTTGCCATCGGGCAATAATGGGGAATAAAGGGAAGCCCAAGCCCACCCTCATCTAATGGGTTGTTGTTATCTATTGCCGAATTTCTTGCACGTCCTCAGGTGAAAAGCGATGCTTTACCCAGCTGGCATTGTACACTAAACATTGAAAGCTCGAGAAGAAATGGTATTAAATAGAACAGGATTTTTATATTCTGTTTAAAAACTTCCATTTGGCTAAAAATGTAAAAGAATTCAAATGGAAATAAATACAATATACCAAAATAAAAATTATTCTATCTTGAATTTAATCAAAATCAAAATTTAACGTTTCATACCATTATAAGGTTAGTCCTGTAACAATAAATATTGATGCAAAAGTATAGATTAGAAACAAATATTTTTTAAAGTTACAAAACCCATTAATCGGAATCATTGAAAATTGAATTACGCCCAGAACATTCTTAAAACTCTCTGTCCAGTGCGAATTTTCACTTTGCTGTCAAGTGTAATTGAAATGGGGCGCCGGTCGCGACACGAATTCAATTGGAAAGGTAAACAAATCAGAAAACGGCAACAACGCTACATTAGCGCAGCCCCATCGCCGAAAGCTGTCCAAATGGCATGAAACTATGTCGACGGCTTGGTTCCTGTCGATGATGTCGTTCCTCCCAGCTCTTGGTAGCTCCAAGCTGGATTCGAGACCTGTGAGTGGAGCTGCGGCCGAGTCCTGCCGGAAGCCAAACGCAAAACATTTCTAATTTCAGCGCTGATGTTGATGAATGGCGATGGACAAGAGCAGGTGGCAACGGCAGCGGAAGCGGCCAAAACGCGACAACAAGCCACCCACGCATCCCCTTCCCCAATCCCCAAGCGCCCAATGACCCACCCACCCACACAAAACAACCATCCACCCACGCAAATGGATGGGGATACGGAAGCGAAGGCGACTGCGACTGCGATGGGTGGCAAAATGTCAATTGTCGGGGGCAAAGCCCCGCCCGTTGGGATTGGGACTTCGAATGGGAATGGCATCGAGAATGGGACAGTGGATATGGCGAATGGGAAAGACCATTTGTCCAGGAGCCTCGCGGTGACATGTCGCAGCAACTTTAGCTTGAGGAGTGCACAGGGAAAAACTTAACTTTAAGTGTCATTTATAAAAATACTGGTAAATATATTACAATTTTATTTATCTAAAACCTTGTCGAATATTATAATTTTTCAGAATTATTTAGATCATGTAATTTTAAGTTATAAATAGAGTAAACCAAAATAAAGCATCGCCATATCTTAGCCTCTGTCAAATGTACGTTTTTTTAAATTGTTTTTAAAAGGTGTAATATTGTGAAAAAATAAAAAATCGTTTTGAGACCACAATACGTTTCACAAAGAATCCCTTGTATAGAATTATAATTATACCCGGTACTTGTAGAGTAAAAGGGTATATTGTATTCGTGCAAAAGTATGTAAAGGGGAGAAGGAAGCGTTTCCGTCTCTATAAATATATATATATATCCTTATCAGGATCACTAGCCGAGTCGATATAGCCATGTCCGTCTGTCCGTCCGTATGAACGCTGAGATCTCGGAAACTACAAAACCTAGAAGGTTGAGATTTTCCACACATATTCTTGGGCCTCCTACGCAGCGCAGGTTTATTTCAGCCAAGCGTCATGATTTTAAAATGTGTCTGGCGCCCACGATATCCGAGAAGTATAAATACAGTTTTGTTGTGTATATATATTTTTCAAAACGGACCTATCATTAAAAAGTTGTGTGCAATCAAAATAATGTTATATATCCATCTCCCTCGAACTCCCTTTAGCTGAGTGACGGGTATTAGATAGTCGGGACACCAACTCGACTATAGCGTTCTCTCTTGTTATACCCTTGCAGAGGCTATTATGATTTCAGTCAGAAGTTTGCAACGCAGTGAAGAAGATGTTTCCGACCTTATAAAGTATATATATTCTTGATCAGCATTACTCGACGAGTCGATCTAGCCATGTCCGTCTGTCTGTCTGTTTATACGCAAACTAGTCTCTCAGTTTTTAAGCTATCGGGATGAGGTTGTATATAAGTCGGAACCAGCCGGATCGGACAACTATATCTTATAGCTCCCATAGGAAAAATCGAAAAAAAACGTAAAAAAATTCTAGTTTCGAAATTTTTTACACTATTACCTTCTACTCTTGGGAATGTTCTTTTTTAAATATTTATGAAAGCTAGCTTCCTTTCTTGTTTTTTATTAAACTAAACTTTTAATTCTATTATTTGAAAAGTATTTGGGCTTGTGCACTTTTTAAAGATATCTACACCCCAAAAAAAATATGATATGAAACGGTGATTAATGTGATATTACATGGTATCAGTTTTGACTTGGATTGCGGCCTCTTAATTTGATTGGCTCAAAATGTATACAACAGGCCATTTCGAATGTGTCTCCCCCTTCTCACTCATTTAATTTTTAGCGCCATCTCGCTCTATGGCGAATTAAAAGGGAATCTGTTCTTCTCGCTCCCACTTACGTTATTTAAGTCGTCATATTGCTTCTTACTCTATTTTTCGAAGTCAGATCATCTCCGAGAGAGAATTCGGTAAAATTACTAAAATTGCATGGTAAAAACTATATGCGTATGAATACCGGAAATTTACCATGCCATGTAATAAATATTAAAATTAATATTATTATAACATTTTTATTAAATAACTTTCTATATCTTAACTTTCTATAAAAAAATTTGGGTACTTTCTTTTTAAGTCTGCGTTATTCTAAAATAAGAAGGTAATTTAAACTTATTTTAAAGTAAAGATCTGAAATTGTAAAAAAAGTTGCATAGAAAGTGTAAAGTTTTTTTTACGGCGTATGCCTAGCAGCGGATGTTGGTCGGATGTCTTGAAATGTTCGCATGGCTTTGGCACGCATTGTTGGTGGCTATGTTATGGATTTTGATTCGGACTGAAACCGGGATTCGGACTCGGATTCGCTGGCGGCGGCGCGTGTTCCGCCTTTGTGTCCTTCGGCCTCCTACGGATACTCGTACTCGTATCGCAGATAGATGCGAGTTTGTCGGCAGCAATTACCGTTGATCTGGAGTGTTTTTTATCGTCACGGCTGTTATGACAACGGTTGGCACGTATTCCCACGTCCAACTCATCGCATTCAATTTGCTTGATTTCATTTCCGTTTCGCCTTGGCTCGGCCTTCGTTCGAGCTCCTTTTCCTGGGGGGCCGAGCAGGTTGGAAAGTCCCGAAACTGGCCATTCGATGGTCGGGCCAAACTATTTCCATTTTGATTGGGCGCCCTGCTGCCAGCGGACTTTGATTTCTCTCGATGCCGCTGCAATTGCAGCTTAAGTGTGCAATTTGATTTGATTTTTGCCCATTTTTTGACAGGTCCTCGAGGTCCTTGAGGCCCGCTGCTCGGCTTGCCTGCCCCAAAAATGTAGCACCAAATTGACATTTTGTTTAATATTCTCGAGTGTGTTTTGCGCTGTGTTTTCTGCCCGCCGGGGCAGCTCGTTGTCGTTGCAGGCAGGATGTGTGTGGTGGTGCCGATTGCGATTGTGTTTGTGTTTGTGCAGGGCCAGGATATGAATTGCCGGGCGATTGGCGGAGAATTGCACTGGAAGTGGGCCACGTGGCCGATCGGGCCATGTGTTTGCCCCGGCGGTGCATTTGGCCCTCTCCTGGCACCATTTAAGGATAAGTGCTTGCGAAAAAGGCATGTTATCGTGTTAAATACGGTGCATGCCATGGCATTAACGTTACGGCAAATGTTTGTGCACCGTTTGAATATATCAATAATATTTAGCCCAATTATGGCATTTAAATGCCGCTGCCATAAGTTTCTGTTCTGATATCAAGTCGTCCAGGCTGCTCTTACATAAGCAAAAGTTCCCCATGTCGATTGGGCAATAGCCAAAAATAATGAACTTGAAGAAATGTGAACAATTCCGAATGGGTCGACATTTAATCTAAGGTATAAACGCATCAGATCGAGAACGTACAAATGGGAAGAAACCAGGGAACAAAAAATAACTGTTATTGTAAATTTTTCATACAAAAAAATCACGCACTTAGAAGGGTCCTAAAAATTTTTTAAATACACCACAATTTTTATTAGCCATTGTAGTTTACAAATCCGTAATGATTTTTATTTTTTGATTTTTATAATAAAACTCAAAAAATAACTGTTATTTTTTGATTTTTATAAATAACAGTTATTCCCTTGACATTTTTGAAAAAATGAAATAATTAAAAAAAACATGATACCCGTGCTTTTTATAACTTACTAAAAATTTGTTAAAAAAGACAACCGCGCATATTTTATACCTATATTTTTTTAAAATTTTGTTTACCCACAAAATCGCCATAAATCAAGTTTGAGTTTTATTTTTGATCACGACGAATAACTGTTATTTGTCAACTTTTATTATAAAACTCAAAAAATAACAGTTATTCTTTGAGTTTTACTTTACAAATCAGAAAATAACTGTTAAAGTGTGATTTTTAAAATAAAACTTATAACAGTTACGTTCCCTGGAAGAAACATTAAGAGAAGTGGCAGCTGAATTCCATTGTCGGCTACCCCAAATCCTCAACTATTTCATTTCATTTAATTTGATTTATTTGCTGTGTTTTTATCAGAGCTTGCAAGGTTCGGTCAACCTTTTCAAAGTGTTAGGAAAAAACCTGTCACAAAAAACCCTATGACAACTGGGTGTGAGCTAACCCCTTAAATGGGTTTTTGCTTAACAGATGTTACGCTCAGAGCAAAACCCTTTCTTTCCGAGTTATTTCGGTTTCGATTTCTACTGACTACTTTGCTCGGTCTGTTAAGGAAAACGGTCTTTTGTGAATGTATGAGTGTGTATGTGTGACCTGTTCAGTAATGCTTCAGTCGTAACATTGCTTTTTGATTATTAAAATTCAAAAGGGTAAGGGAAAATACGTAATGTGTATTTTCTAAAGCTTAATCTGTAAGATTAGCCCATTTACCATTAAATTCCAATATTCTACATATTTTAAATAATTTACGATTCCAAAACTCCACTTTTGGCATATCTTTCTTATGTAGTAATTAATAACCAAATCCACGTAATAAGAAGCGAATCTTTTAAGCTGCAAGAAAAATTAGAGCTTTTTAACAGGTTAAACCTCCTTTAGCAGTTTCAAATTTTGTTTATGTAGCTTTAAATCAATTCCTAACTATTTAAGAATATCTTCACAATATTATTCAGTTTTATTCAAAATATTTCGAAAGATTTGAAGGAACGCGCGATCCATTTTGTAGGAATAGGCTTAGTTGGAATACTTTGAGCCATTTTTTATCTTAAGACTTATGGTAGTTCTCATTTATTCTTATTCTCATTTGAAAGGTAATTCGTTTCTTTATGGCATTTCTTATTAAAGATAGTTCCTTATATAGTCAATTAATATATTGAAGCAAACAAAAAAATAGCAGCTAACCTATATTCAGAATACAATTTTATATACATTTATATGTACAATGCAATTTTAGAATTATCTTGATATCACAGCAGGCCTATACTTTTTCCTTTCTAGAGAAAACCCATTTTTTTGACTTTTATTTAACAGTAGTCTTTCAGAAACCCTTTTAGGTGACTGTTAACTTAAAAGGGTCTCACCGAGTGGTTATTGAAAGACCGATTGCTTTGTTCGGTTGAGCCGAACGGTCGGACCGAAACCGACAAGCAAAACTAAAAAAGGGTTCCGCTCAGAGAGAGAGTTTGTGAGCAACATTTTTTTCGGTTTTGTCGAGATTAAACTGCCTCAGGAAAATCGGTTGACAGTTATTTGCAAGCTCTGGTTTTTATTCTGCTTTGCCTGTATGTTGTCTCACTCCACTTTGGCTAAAAGGAATGCAGCTTAGTGGCCATCCACTTTCGCTAGCAGACCTTCTTCGAGCTCATAATGAAAACACAAATCCAAATTCAGTCCTTGAAGCGCCACGTCCTTGAGCCATAAAGCCTACTCTGAATAAGGCGGGAAAAGAGTGCGAAAATAATTCGCAGCCAAAAGATTAAAGCCATAAATTTGGATTGGGGTATGGGAAAGGGTCACAGCCTCTTTGAAAGCAGAATAGAAAGTAGAAATGAGACCATTGAAAGCTATTTTAAGAACAGTTAAATTAAATCATAGCTGAACAGAGCCAATGAGAGGATAAATTAAGAAGAGGGATTCCAAAATTATTGATAATTGGTCCACATGCAAATTATATCTAAAACAAACACGGAAATTATATTAAATCGCTGCAAATTAAAGGAAGCTAGTTTTTAAGAAATTGCTTTTGCCCACTTTTAAACCGATATTATTCTGAAATCGCAAAAGTGCGGTTGCTATGCGATGTTGGTTGTCTTTCCATTTCATATCAACACCAAATAAATTAACCTTAAATTGCACGCAAACTTGCCTCTACAGCGGGAAACTTTCAATGCTTTCTTTGTGGGTTTTCTTCGAAATTATTGGGGGTAAAATCAATGCTATCAAGCCGACTCACAGACACTGCCACCCGCTCACTACTGACTTTTGGGCAGCTTAATATCATCACGCATACGCCAAGTATGCACACACGAACAGAGCCGCCTGCTCGGCAATCTTTTGAAAAGGTTTTCGGTTAAAATATTTTACATATTTTTAACGCACAAAGTATGTTGAATGTTGAGCCCGGAGGCTGGGGCTCCTCCAAGGATGCTTTATAGTGGGAGGCTGGGAAGGTGGTTTCTGGGTGTTAAGGGGGTGGTGAGCCAGGCGCCTTTGGGATAAATCGCGAGAAAATGGCGGCGGGGTTGTGCGCCTGATAGTTGATAATTTCATTATGGTTCCCTTAAGTTTATTGATTTTGAATTTCATGAAATATACATAAGACTTTAGACATTCGGTATATTGCAAAGATTTGATGAGTATTTGCATTTCGAGCACTGTTAATTATTCATAACATATAATTATACCACAGTTTTCTGCACAGCCTAATAGCTGGATACGTAAACCAATTATAAATGTGAGCCCATCAAAGCTGGAACCGAAATCTGTCTCTGAGCAGAGAAATTAGTTCCGTTCGGTTCTAAATATCCTACACTCATAAAAAAAAATCGAAGAATTTCCTTAAAATCTAGAAAATTCTTTCTTGAATTTTTGCCAAAGGCGACCTCACCGTTGTTTCAAGAAATGGTTTTTTTGAAAGGCACCATTAAAACCAGAAAAAATATTTCTTGTTTTAAGAAATTATATTTCTTAAAACAAGAAAGGGTTTTTTAGAAAGCCACCATAAAAACAAGAAAAAATATTTCTTAAAACAAGAAAGGCGATTCTTGTTTCAAAGGTGGTTTGTTTCTTGTTTCAAGAAATTAAATTTCTTAAAACAAGAAAGGGTTTTTTAGAAAGCCACTTTTTAAACAAGAAAAATTCTTTCTTGTTTAAATTTCCTTTCAAGAAATTTTATTTCTTGATTTAAGAAATAATATTTCTTGAAAGGAAGTTTAATATTAACACTGAAACCCTAAAAATAAAATGTAACTTGGTTTTTTCTTTTGCATATTATATTTATTTACATTTAAAACATTTAACACTTAACATTTAAACATTTTTAAATAACACATTTTTGACTCAAGAAAACATTGTTATTACCCAAGGTCTGTTGAACTTCATATGACCTAAGGTGATCCATTTTCTTCGCCTTTCCTCATCTAGAAAAAAAGAGTTATTGGGATATATCATTAATCATTGATAGATTTGTTTTTAGATAAACAACTTTTTTGAAATAATGTAATGCTAATAATAGCCAAAATACAAACAAGTTGGTCAGACGACCGAGAGAGAGGAGCAAGACAGGTAGAAAATGAAGGGTTGAAAATCGAATTTCAGAGAGAGAGAGAGGCACGGATGAGACACGTACATACATACATATATATTTACATACAGTCCTTTGCGCGAAGGGAGACCGAATGTAAGCAGGGCAGATCGTGTCAGTTTTAAGAAGGTGAAGAGAGAAACGTCGCGACGCGTAGGTCAAGCGAGCGAGAGAGAGGAGCAGAATATGAAAGGGTTGAAAATCGGGTTTCAGATCGGGTGAGCCGCAAGTATGCCGTAAGTATGTCAAACAAATACAACATATTTTTCTTACCTTAGAAGGTTTTAAAACAAAATTACAGCTTCGACAAACAAATTATTTGGCTGATGCAACTGCAGGTATTTTCACTCTGAAAAATAAATAAAATGCGAGTAATAGGATAAAGTTATTATAGAACTCTACACCCACAAATTTATATACAAATGTATGTATGTACGTAGCTCTTAGCTAAAAAACAATTCAACTGAATTGGTATACGCTTGGTAAAGAGATTTTGAATTTATCCTTTAATTACATACATACAATTGTACGCGCGCTATACAAAAAATTATATATTTACATACCTTTGAATATTCGGAAAAAGGCTTCACCTCTTATCCGCTTGAAAATCACGTCCATCACTCACAAATTTTTTTCACAACTGACGCTCGGGGGATCAGAGAAGTCGGTAGCCGGGTAGAAGTCGGGCCGAGTAGGCCCTTCGTCCCACTTCGTTTTTCTTGTCGTTAACATTCGGCAGCCGAAGGAAGTCAATGGCTACTTTCCTATATTCTAGGGTCATTTCATTCATATATTCAAAGGTGATTTTGTCCTAAAATACGTACAAAAATGTTTTGGCTGCGACGGCAAAACAGACATATGAGATTTTCATTTTTCTATTTTTAAGAAAAATTCTTTCTTGAATTTTTTCCATCAAGAAAGGTTTTCTGTATTCAAACGCAAATTTTCTAATAACAAGAAATTTTTTTTCTATTTTCAAAGGTAGGCCGATTCAATGGCGAGATTTCCAAAATTTAGAAATTAATTTTTATGAGTGTATGTATAGATAATTATCTATAACACTGTGCAGCATTTTTAGTGCTTTTTAAATTTACCTCGATGGATGCTATATTTTTGGATTCGTTACGAATTCCCAAGTTAAACTGCGTTTTCCAAAAAGTTCCCCGACGCAAGGATTCTTAGCAAAAGGACCTCAAAGTTCGAAAAATGCTGAAATTAGCCAACTTTGCGGAGCTCTCAGAGGCAAATGGATGCATGGTTTGATTCGATGTTAAAGTTTTTTAAAAGATACACCCCTTATCTTTTAAACCCCATACTTAAAAAATTTTTTAGATTTTTTTTAAGGCAGAAACAAATTCTAGAAAACATAGTCAAAAAACATAAAAGTATACAGCAGCGGTCAAAATGGTATTAGTGTTGCCGCCCTGTGTATTTAAAAGTTTGTTGTTGTGATTGATCTTTTCCTGGTAATATTGTATTGATCATAATTTTACTATTAGACTAATTGGATAAGAAAAAATTACAACATCAAACTTTTAAAAACACAAGGCGGCAACACTGCTACTATTTTGACCGCAGCTGTATGTTTTTCAGTTTTTTGACTATGTTTTTTGGAATTAATTTCTGCCTTAAAAAAAATCCTAAAATTATTTTATGTATGGGGTTTAAAAGATAATGGGTGTATCTTTTAAAAAACTTTAACTTCGAACCAAGCCATGCATCCATTTGCCTCTGAGAGCTCCGCAAAGTTGGTCAATTTCAGCATTTTTCGAACTTTGAGGTCCTTTTGCTAAGAATCCTTGCGTCGGGGAACTCTTTGGAAAACGCAGTTTAACTTGGGAATTCGTAACGAATCCAAAAATATAGCATTCATCGAGGTTAATTTTTGATGCTGCATAGTGTAATTATTGAACTTCATCTACAGGCGTACCTCTGACTCGCATGAAAACTAGTTTATGGAGCATAGATTTAGTTTAGCAGGCCTTTTATTCAATAGCAACTCGAAACTCTGTACACACGTTTTTTGATCCTGATTAACTTATTCGTTGGTTTCGATTTTGCAATGGCATCCGTGCGTCCACCGCTATTTTTTGAGGATGAAGAAAAGACGGAGGTAAAAGTAGGGAGAGCCTTTTCCACTCGCTATACGACCACAATGGGGATTGCATTTGGGAGACAAACTACCAAATTCGATATTCCGATCCATGACAAACGAACCCTATTGGATCATATTGTAATACGTCACGAGGACGACAAGCGGTATATAGGAGAATTTGATGACACAGACGATGCACGTTTCTTCACCTACAAGCCGAAGTATGACGACCGGGATGTCTGTCCCAGAGACCCCAGCTTTTCTAAATTCAAAGTTCCCACGTAAGAATTACACTCATAAAAATAATTTTCTACATTTTAGAAAATCGCCCTTAAAAAATTTTCGCCCTTGAACTGAGAAAAATTTTCTATTTTCACGACAAATTTGCCATAAATTTAGAGCAGGTGACCATAAAAAAATATTTTTAGGGTTAATTTTTCTATTTTTCTAATATTTACTGCGATTTTTTTCGATTTGCTTCGTTTTGACCTTTTCTAAATCCAACGGCGAATTGCCCTAATTTTTTTCCTAAAATTTTTCTCAATACAAGGGCGATTCGCCTTAAAAATCACTCCAAAAGTGTGAAATTCGGTAGCCCAGCGGTCTAATCACTTGCGCTTTCAATTTTGCTATATGAGGACTAAGGTCGTGGGGTTGTGGGTTCGAACCCTGTGTGATTCAACTTGATTTTTATGTTTTTTTTTTTTTGTAAACATAATACTGAGGACATTTTTTCTTCCGAATTTTAAATTAAAGTAGTCTTTAAACCTTAAAAACGTATGGAAGTTCTGAGTTAAAAGCATACTTTGTGTTTGCGGGCAAGAAAACGGGACTAATTGTCACAGTCGTCAGGAAAAAAATATACGGTTTAGTTGCCTTTAGTCATATTATAACGTAGACCTCAAGAAAATAAGATGTGTGCAGAGTTTGTTCGTCGTCTTGCGCGATGGGTCTGTGGTGCAGCGGTAGGACGTTAGACTCTAAACCGAGAGGTCGTGGGTTCGATTCTCGCAACGACCAAAAAAAGTAAGTTGTTTTTTCTCCTCATATTTATTTCCCTAATTCGTTTACAAACATGATTTTTCAGTTCTAACGGCTGTGCTGTATAGATCGGGCCCCCCTCTTAACGCAGCTCCCATATAAGCTACACACCAATACAATAATATGAAACGGTGTCCTCCGCCGGTGTAGTTTAATTAAAGCAGTCCCAATTCCCAGAATATAGACGATTAAAAAAAAAAACATGCTTCCCAAATTCAGTTAAGCATGCTCAAACACGATTTCTTTTAATTTGTCTAATTTTTTAGGGCATTTGCCTTTAAAAACAGAAAATTCGCCCTTAATTTTAGAAAAATACACCTTAAAATTAGGGCAAATCACCCTAAAAACAGGAAAATATTTCTTATTTCAAGAAAAATCACCCTAAATTAAACCAAATTTCCATCGGGATTTTTTAGAAAATTTTTCTAAATACACGGGCGAATCGCCAGCGGATACGATTTATGGGCGATTTTCTAAATCCACGGGCGAAAAGTCAGTTTTTTAGGGCGATCTAGGGTAAAAATTTCTATGAGTGTAGTTATTTAATACTATAGTAAGTGATAATTATGGGAAATACCTTAGGGAAGTTAGCTGCAAGGAACGCTTAAAGAAAGATACCATCAGGTACAATCGTCAGCTAAAGAAGGAAATCTCAAAACTAATCGAATACAAAAACACCGCCTTGGAAGCTGCATATTTTGTTAGGTAATGTTACCGTACTAATAATTCCTTTGGGATAAATAGATTTTTGCAGAGTGATGTCATACACGACCCTATGGCCACCTTATCATAGTAACCAGGAAATAGCCGATACATCCCGTAAATTCTATAAGCTGTCGAAAAGAGAACAGACCCGCTATGACTTTATTATGTCGCATGACTTTTCCTGAAATCCAGGTCATCGTACTTGATTGAATAGTTTTATATTCTACCTATGTATATTTTTGTATTCTATCAAGTACGATGATGTGGAGATATATTTGCGAAACAATACCAATATATTGCTTTCAAAGTCAAAATTATTTATGGCATTAATATGCGTAACCACACCAAAGACAAAATAAACAACAAATTTCGCAGACAAAGATTTGCAACCTGAGACATTTATTGCAATGCAAAATGTCGCAAAGTTCACGCAGACTCCAAAGAAAACTGAATAATTTAGCAATTTTAATTTATAGAATAGTTGGTAGTTTATTTCGCACTGTCAAGAAGCGAGGAGGAGGCCAAAACAGAAACATAAATCGAGCGACAGAAATATTCAGAGTGTTCTTCACTACATTCGATCTGCATAAACAGTTTCCTTTTGCCGGCGACTCATTTACATTGCCAGTATTGGGCACTCCTTTTCGGATGTTATGCAAACTAAGTGGAACTTTTGGACGGTGAGTCGCAGCTCCAGGTTCCCGAATCCGAGTCCGGATCCGCTTTCGGATCTCCCGTGTCCTAGGCTTCATCAACGCAGCCGCACTGTGGTCGGTCTGTCATTTACATTAAATATTAACCCAAAATGCTGATAACCCGCACACATTACAAAACGTGCCGAGAAGAGAAGCGGAACTAACGTAAGTGGCTACGAAAAAATACAAAATGAATTCTTTTTCGGCTGGGTTTATTTTTTGAAAAGCATGGGAGACGGGCGAAGAAACCCCAAATTTTTCACTTCACTGAATTATTCATGAATGCAATTTTTAGCCACAAATAAAATATAAGCAAGCTCAGACGACTGGAGGCGGTGGCATGGGGTGTCGGAGTCTGAGTGGGAGTAGCAGGGGGCGTGGCACTGGGGCGCGGAACTGCAGCTGCGCCCTGTTGTGCTCCTGTCGACTCAGACGTCGTTGCAATATTTAGTGTAAATTAAAAAATATATAATAAAAGAATAAGCAGTTGCGGCTGAAATTTCGGGTGAGTTATGATTCCTGTTGTCACGAATATTCCGAAGCTCTGTTGTGTTTAATTTTGCGGAAAACTATAATTTTTTTTCATTTTTAAAAATGAATTATACACTAGGCCGTATTAAAGGAAATCTGTATGTAGGGGAGAGTGGGGGAATTTCGTCAGCATTTTTTCAAAGCTATTTTTTGTCCATCTTGAGACACGTTATCATATTTCTATTTTTATTGTTGAATGCGGTTAGCACCAAGCTTTAAAATGTGACATTCCCCTATTTTTTTAATTAGCTTGGTGATTTATAAAAAAATAAAATGTAAAACCAATATACTGGGGCAATCTCACCACACAGGGGGGTAAAATCACCACACAACTGGGGAAATTTCGTCACCTGAAAAATGTAGGGAGTTTAACGCCTGAAAATATGCTACACTGATCAAGCGTACCATTTTTGTTGACGTCCTATATTTGTTGCTGCTGCTGGTAGTCTGTTCGTTAGCCAGCTCGTCAAATATAAAAATATGTATTTAAAATAGGTGCGAATTTACCCTCAGCGTAGGGTGGCGAAATTTCCCCAGACCGTACTTTTTTAGAAATAATTATTTGTCTTGCGAAATTAGGCGCGAAGTTAAAAATCACTGACGCAGAAATGCACATTATAGCACTGTGTATTATATAAAAAATCGTGTATCTTATTCCTTTTGAATTGTGGCATACAGAAAAAATTTGGTCGAGAACTAAATGTAGCTTTTGAACTGTTAAAACACATTTAATATTATAGCTTAATTATCTTGGACTTCTGTGCAAAACAAATGCATTGGTTGTGTCTGGCCGTCTTGAAGGACTAAAACAAAAAAATTATATATTTTTACGACTTAAGGATTCCGAGATATTGCAGGTGACGAAATTGCCCCTGTGACGAAATTCCCCCACTCTCCCCTACAGAAATTAGTGCTTTACTCTACTTATATCATAATCGCTTCTTATATATTTTAAAATTTCTATATAATACTCTTAACATTTACTTTTCGCTTGTTTTTCATTTCGTTTTTAAAAATATATATCAATTGCATGATCTAAAGTATTTTTCCATCGAAACTTTAGTTCGGAAACTTTCGCATCGAGCACTTAGATGGGACTTGCCAAACTTTTCGATTTTGCGGCAACTTAAAAATTTGAATTTCAAATCGCTCTGCCCAATGAAACCAACTTGTACTCCCTGGAACAAGCTGACAAATGACTCTACTGCAGGAAATGCACCATGAATGACTTTTCGGAGGCGAAACTTTTGCAGGTGTTAAATACATCTGCATTGGCAGCTCCGCAAAAACAGAGAAATCATGCACAGCATAAGTACGTTAAGTTCTGTGGCATCAAACAACCGAGAAGAGCCATTAAAATAATCGCTGCAATAACCGCATTTGGTGCGATTTGGTTGCTTTTGTCTTTCACCTTTCGGGAAGGAGGCAAAATGGGGAAATTTGCATGCATAAGTTATGCGAAGTTTGGCTGTGGGACGAGCAGCAAACGTAACATATTGACACAGTAAACTGCTTAGATTGTCAAAGTTCGAGGGGAGCTTTGGGCCCCCTTATTCCGCCTCCTCCCCCCTTTCCCACCATTTTCCGCATTTAAGGTGCATTCAAGTTTTTGAGAGTGCGCGCAAACAGTTGGCCAAATCCTAAAGGGATTGCGTTGCATATTTCTGTTCCTGGCCCGGCTGTTTCCGCGTGTATTTGTGTGCCAAGCATATGTATTGAAGTCCTGGCCAAGTCGGCAGCACATGTGAGAGAGTGGGTTCCGAGGAGCTGTATCGCTGGCAAGAAAGTCCTTTCAGTTCCTCCACTTTTGTATGATTTTGCTCTCAGGTTTGTTTTTACTTTCATGCCACACCAAACGGGAGATGGATACTTTGAGAAGAGTCGGAGAGTGTGGCACAGTTTCTCTTGTTAAGGCGACATTTTTCCCACTGAGTTGAGGTTGTTCGTTTTTGACATCCACCAGAGAGGAGCGGCGCATGCGCAGAAATGAGTGAGAGAAAGTCTTGGCGAGGCTTTTGGTAAATATTGGGATTTTCCCTAGTGGGATGTGGTATAGCTTCTCGGATTTAAAAAGGAGAAATAGTGGTTATTGCAGTCCAGGATGTATTTTGTTAGAAACAAAATTCTGCATTGACACATTTATTCAAATAATGTTTAATTTAAGTTAATTTAAAAACTTGAAAATTTAGAACACATCATGAAAAGAAGAAAAACAAGAGAGAACGCTATAATCGGGTTTGTGTCCCGACTACTTAATACCCGTCACTCGGCAAAAGGGAGTGCGAGGGAGATAGATATATAACATTTTTTGATTGCGTATAACTTTTTAATGGATGGTCCGATTAGAAAAATATCTTCTACATTTCGATAGGTATAAATATACACAATAAAATTGCATTTACACTTCTCGTAGGAAGTCTCAACCTTCTAGTTTCCGAGATCTCAGCGTTCGTACGGACAGACGGACATGGTTATATTAACTCGGCTAGTGACCCTGATCACGAATATATAAACTGTATAGTGGGGGAAACGCTTCCTTCTCCCTATTACATTTTTTTGCACGAATACAATATACCCTTTTACTCTACGAGTAACGGATATAAAAATGATTAACCTGTTGATGAACTTAAGCCACCCGAAAACATCACAAAAAATTTACAGATCAATAAAACAGACTCTTTTAAGGACCTTACGATAACTAAAACTTTTTATAAGCAAGCTAGAAACTTAAACATTATTTTATCAAATAAAAACACCTCTTAACGAGGTAAAAAACTAGTGACGACCGCACCTTCAACATACAAAAGTTCTGATATCAACATTTGTGACGAAAAATTATTACACTCGTCATTAAATAGACTTTCTAATCTTTTCTCATTCGGCCCGCCCTAGCAAACTATTCCAGCCTTTTTCCCTTTACAGGCATTTTCTATTGCAGCGTGACGAATAAGAAAAGATTAGAAAGTCTATTTAATGACGAGTGTAATAATTTTTCGTCACAAATGTTGATATCAGAACTTTTGTATGTTGAAGGTGCGGTCGTCACTAGTTTTTTACCTCGTTAAGAGGTGTTTTTATTTGATATCAGAAGTTTTTGTTTGTTTACATTTGCTCTCATAGGAGCTAATATATACATTTAAATTTAAATTGGTCAATCATAATTTTTAAACTATTGTATTTTAACAAATTAAGTTAAAAAGGCGTTGAAGTATTTCAAAATACCTTTTAAACGAGGTATAGCACATGTCTGTACCTTTAGTAGTATAGAACTTACAAACTAACGAAATTTAGCTATTTTTAGCTTTTTCCCGCTAAAGTAGCGGCTTTTTCCAAAAGTCGTAGAACAAAAGATTCCTATATGGAACTCTTAAGTGCAAATTTACAGATTCCATGACCCTAAAATACAGTTCGGATACCCTCCCACAAAATTCAATACTCAGGGAGCGTTAATTGTTCGAGCTGGCAAAAGTGGCTATTTTCGTATAAAAATAACTTTTAAACGTGACTTTTTACAGTAATGTGTTATATACCAAAATTTAAGGAATCTCAAGGGCTATACAGTTTAAAGTTTTCAAGAAAATCGTTAGAGCCGTTTTTGAGAAAAATAAAAAAAAGCTAAAAAAAAAGTTTAAAAAAATTGTCTTTTGTTCATATCTTTTTAATTATTACATTTACACAAATTGCATATAGAAGGCGTTTATAGCATTTAAAAATACCTTTCAAACAAGATGCAGCACAAGTCTGTAGCTTTAGTAGTATAGAAGTTACGGTTTTCCGAATTTTAGCTATTTATAGCTGTTTTCCCGCTAAACTAGCGAGTTTTTCCAAAAGTGGTAGAACAAAAGTTTTTTATATCGATGGGATGAACGTCATATTAAATTTTCAAAACTTAAAAAAAATGTTTTGGACAAACTGACAAACTGACAAACTGACAAACTGACAAACTGACAAACTGACAAACAGAATTAAATTTTCATTTTGGGAAGAAGAAGGAAATCTTATTTTGGCTATAACTTTTGAACGGAGCGTCGGATTTTGACAAATGACCCCTCATTCGACGGGTATTTTCAAAAGGAATACAACTAAAATATTGCGAGGGGGCATTTATCCCCACCGGCCCCAACAGCTCCAAATTTCGAAATTTTCATTTTTTCACTTTCACCGCTCTCTCTCCGAAGCCAATTGATTTTCTTAAAGTCTTGGTATGCAATCCTTTAAGTTATTGCAATACCTTTCGATTGGTGTATCATTCATTATGATCGGACCATCACACTAGATTTTCATTTCTTCGTGTATATATAGTAGTCGCCTTCGCACACTCTCCTGGTGCGCTTCGTCACTACATGGACTGCCGTCCATAGTGATATTCATATGATATGTGCTAAATGCGCTACCAGAACTCCTCCTAAAATTCGATGTTGATTTCCCAATATATTTTTCTCCACAACGTCGGTCAATTTGCCACCCCTGAAAGCTACAACGGTCGAGTCGGAACAAGTGCCGTGCCCCAAAAACATCCCCTCGACCAGCCGCAAATGAGAGCCCTCAGCTGAACTCTCTTGGCGTAGGTCGTAAACAGCTGCAGCTGATGTGGTCGCCAGGATGTTGGTCCTTCGGCAGCAACAGCAGCAACATCAGCAACTCCTGCAGCAGAGCATCAGAGCAGCAAGGCTGTCCAGTTTAACGAGCGCCCTGACCAACTGCAGCTTATGTGTTCAGGTTACTTCGCCATCCATCCCCATCCACACACCGAAGTGCCACAGTGGAGGCAAAGATTTATATTTTGTCACACTTACTTGAAACGACTTTGGCTGCCACTTGTTCTGTGGTCTATTGCAGGTGGCCAGGGCGCCAGGCTCTCCCGGATTTCCTTCATTGGTTCCATCGCCCTGCCATCATCATCGTCAAGTATATCGTTCTGCTCGCCGTCGAGGGACTGTAGTCAGCAGCATTTACTTGCCGGCATTAATTTTCTTGCCATTACAGCTCTGGTATGGCAACGTGATGCTGCACTGCAGATGGGATATATAAATATGCGTACACGTTAAACTCTCTAAAAATATTTAACTATTTTGTTTTATAAATATTTGACTTTATTTATGAAAATATTATTTCTCACTGTCATGACTGTTGGTTGCTACATATGTCCAACCAATCCAAAATGTGTGCTTTCCTAATCAATCAATAATGCAATTTATTATAAATATATTATTCTTTGAGATTTAAAATTTGTTTCAGTAAATATTGTAGCATAACAGACTCTGTTTCCAATCATAGTTTTTAGATTCTATTTAATTGTACGTATCTAAAACATTTTGTATTCCTTTTATTATAAACTAAATTATTCAAATGATTATTAAATCGAATCAATTTTATCTTTTAATCGTTTTAATTTGTAAATATTAGTTTAGAATCATTGGTATGTGTACTGCTATTATTTTTAATCAAATCAACAATGCCACTCTTAGGATTTGATTTTATCACAGAGACTCATTGCTGATAGAAAGTCAAACAGACAATTTATTGCAGGACTCTGGAAACGCAGAAAAACACTAGTATACATATCTACCAGTTGAACTGTATCTGGATTCGTTTACATCCCAAAATCCCCGACGAAATCTCGTGAGTCACAGGAGCATCGCTGACGCATTCGAACAGAAGGCAATGTAATGTGCATTTCGCCTTGGCCACTGCACCTGAGTGACTTTAAGCTGCGGCTGTCGCGACGTATGGCGCTGGTAATGATGGTTTTGGCCAACGCCAGTGCGGCTGGTACAGTACACCCTCTCGGAGTGCATTGATACCCGTGCCATGGCGACCCCGCACACGCGTTTCACTCTGCCACTTTTTATTTGCAGCTGCCACTTTTCACGTTTCCCTTTGCCGGTCCACACTTATTTTTTTGTGGGTGGTTCAGGCAGCACATGACTCAATTATGTTGGATTGACATTTCGCAAAGGTTTTTCATCAATCAAGTGTGCTTTTTCCGATGCTGCTACTGCTGCTTGTTTTGGTGCAACGCGGCGGATACGTAATGGCTAACAGCAATTGCTAACATTGCACCAGCAATTTATCGTTTTCCGAGCTGCTGTATGTATGTTTGAGTGTGTGTGTGTCGGAACGACCTGAGGAAATAATTTCAGCATTCCATTTTGTTAAATTTATTTACTTTTCGTTGTGGGTTTAATTTCGATTGCATCTGGGGGCCAAGCAATCTATACCTGAAATGGAGTGAGCCAAGGTGATGTATGGCTAACTTTAATATGGCTGTTCAATGTGGAAGTTTGCAGGAACAACAAGACAACAGGAAACGAGCTAAATGATTTTACAAAATATAGGAAAAAATTCGAGCACGAAAGGCTCCAAAATGTTTCACTTTTAACTTCTTTCAAAATGATTGAATTGATTAAAATAGATATAGTAGTAAATAGTAAAAATTGCTTCTTTAAATAAAATTGCTTTTTTTAAAAACCATACATTTTTGTCAGACCCTTGTGTTTTTGCCGGAAATCCCAAATTCTTGGCCAAAAACTGGTTGTTAAATTCATCACGTAAACCATTAAATTTTCATATTTCCCACAAATATTTGTCAGCCAAATCCGCGTAACCCTCGCCGCTGAAAACTTCGCACTGACTTTCCCTTTTCCCCCGCCGCTCGAGTAATCCCTAACCCGTTTCCTCTTTTCTTGGCCTCAGCAAGCCAATATATTGTTACCTAAACAAACAGAAGAGGGAAACGAACGGAAGGCAAATGCAATCACCTGTAACACAAAACTGAATACACAAACAAAACAAAGGGCGAAGGGAAATATTTATGCCAGACTTTGATGTTGCCAATTGGAGAGGGCAATCGTGGGGAAAGAGGGAAAAAGGAGGCTAAATGGTGTAAGCGTTTCTTTTAATGCCTTGATTATGCAACAATTGAGCAGAAATATGTAAAAATTAAATAGCAACTCAAGCGATTTCGGTGTCTGCCCTTAGAAAACTTTTTCTCCCCTGTTTATTGGCGAATTTCGCTTTTTATGTTGCTTATTTATGCGTTTTTCTATTTCAGTTCACTTCGTTCAGAGGGAAAAGGTATAAAGAGTTAGCCAAAGTTTATTGTGGCCCGCTTTCAAATGAAAACTCCGAGAAAATCTTGGGAGGGGAGTGTGATATTGCGATTGCCGCCCCCAAAATGGTCGGCTAAATTTGTTGGCCCATATTTTCTCTATCCCGTGATTTTTTCCTCTTTGTTTCACAGAGAAAAAATAAGATGAAACACAAACCTTTCTTTCATATTTAAATATAGAATTTAATATACAATGACAAAATGGATTTTAAATTCATGTAGTATATTTTTGACGATTTAGTATTTAAATATTAACTAATTTGTTTCCCCCTATTAAGACATTTTCGTGTGAAGTACGAAGTAATAATTTCTCGCTGTGTTTTCTTTCTTATCCTTGTTCTAGTCAGGACACCCACTTGCAGTGCGATTTTCTGAATGGCGGAGAGTAAATTTTGCGCACAATATGCAAATAATGCTGACAACAATGACGGAAGCTCGGCGACAGGGGGTGGGTTATAGACCATTAGCATGGACTGCACTGATATACGAAAGACGGAAGATATTCAGCGAAAATATTGGCCATTGTGTGGGAGTTTTGTGTCGGAGTAATCAGATACGCTCGCGGAATGTGATGTAAATGTGGGCACATAATGCAACCAACACACCAATGGCAACAATTATGTTATTGAGTTCGAATAATGGAGACACATTTTCACATTTATGTTTAAAGCACTCCATATCTTTTGTGTGTTTGTGTAGGAGTTAGTTCTGTTCAGATGTCTAAAGCTTCAGAGAAGCTTAGGGTCTGGCTTTTGTTGACAGTCTGCATTTTAGCATGCTAAAAATAACTGCAGTCGAGACAAAGAAATCCAATTTTCGTTCCCTGCCATCAACGCAGAACAAGTGTATCCAACTTAATCGCTTTTCAATTACTTTAACTTAACCACTTAATTTATTCATCGTATTACAGGTGTCCAAACTGGCAGCTCGCCCAATCAGCGTGCAAAATCCCAGTGAGTCCATTTGGCTAAAAAAAATTGTAAAGAAAAGTATTTTTCGAAACCCCTGCTGGCACAATCTGCCACACAGAGAAAACTGTCAACTAACAATTTTAAGACCTCAAACAAATATTTGTTGTATAGGTACTGAATGCAATTTATGTCACAAACGTCATAAAACTAATATCCTTTTTTGTTGTTTATTATAATCAAATAAAAACACCTCTTAACGAGGTAAAAAACTAGTGACGACCGCACCTTCAACATACAAAAGTTCTGATATCAACATTTGTGACGAAAAATTATTACACTCGTCATTAAATAGACTTTCTAATCTTTTCTCATTCGGCCCGCCCTAGCAAACTATTCCAGCCTTTTTCCCTTTACAGGCATTTTCTATTGCAGCGTGACGAATAAGAAAAGATTAGAAAGTCTATTTAATGACGAGTGTAATAATTTTTCGTCACAAATGTTGATATCAGAACTTTTGTATGTTGAAGGTGCGGTCGTCACTAGTTTTTTACCTCGTTAAGAGGTGTTTTTATTTGATATCAGAAGTTTTTGTTTGTTTACATTTGCTCTCATAGGAGCTAATATATACATTTAAATTTAAATTGGTCAATCATAATTTTTAAACTATTGTATTTTAACAAATTAAGTTAAAAAGGCGTTGAAGTATTTCAAAATACCTTTTAAACGAGGTATAGCACATGTCTGTACCTTTAGTAGTATAGAACTTACAAACTAACGAAATTTAGCTATTTTTAGCTTTTTCCCGCTAAAGTAGCGGCTTTTTCCAAAAGTCGTAGAACAAAAGATTCCTATATGGAACTCTTAAGTGCAAATTTACAGATTCCATGACCCTAAAATACAGTTCGGATACCCTCCCACAAAATTCAATACTCAGGGAGCGTTAATTGTTCGAGCTGGCAAAAGTGGCTATTTTCGTATAAAAATAACTTTTAAACGTGACTTTTTACAGTAATGTGTTATATACCAAAATTTAAGGAATCTCAAGGGCTATACAGTTTAAAGTTTTCAAGAAAATCGTTAGAGCCGTTTTTGAGAAAAATAAAAAAAAGCTAAAAAAAAAGTTTAAAAAAATTGTCTTTTGTTCATATCTTTTTAATTATTACATTTACACAAATTGCATATAGAAGGCGTTTATAGCATTTAAAAATACCTTTCAAACAAGATGCAGCACAAGTCTGTAGCTTTAGTAGTATAGAAGTTACGGTTTTCCGAATTTTAGCTATTTATAGCTGTTTTCCCGCTAAACTAGCGAGTTTTTCCAAAAGTGGTAGAACAAAAGTTTTTTATATCGATGGGATGAACGTCATATTAAATTTTCAAAACTTAAAAAAAATGTTTTGGACAAACTGACAAACTGACAAACTGACAAACTGACAAACTGACAAACAGAATTAAATTTTCATTTTGGGAAGAAGAAGGAAATCTTATTTTGGCTATAACTTTTGAACGGAGCGTCGGATTTTGACAAATGACCCCTCATTCGACGGGTATTTTCAAAAGGAATACAACTAAAATATTGCGAGGGGGCATTTATCCCCACCGGCCCCAACAGCTCCAAATTTCGAAATTTTCATTTTTTCACTTTCACCGCTCTCTCTCCGAAGCCAATTGATTTTCTTAAAGTCTTGGTATGCAATCCTTTAAGTTATTGCAATACCTTTCGATTGGTGTATCATTCATTATGATCGGACCATCACACTAGATTTTCATTTCTTCGTGTATATATAGTAGTCGCCTTCGCACACTCTCCTGGTGCGCTTCGTCACTACATGGACTGCCGTCCATAGTGATTTACTTACTTACCAATAAAATAAAATACATTTGTTGACTTAAGTGTATTGTTTGAAATAAGGAACTATTTTAATTTTATATCTGCGTTATAACATATTCCCAACTCCAAGAGGATCGCATATTGGACAACATTTTAATTTTAATTTGAGTAGCACTGCCAGCTGACCAAATACATACTTAAACGTTAGGCAAGGGATTTAGCCTTGAGGTCTTCAGATTGTTAACTTATTTATTTTTTACGCAAATTTGTTATTTCGCCAGGTGTAACACGCTGGAACCCACCACTTAGCCGTCGACACTCTGCCATTGTGTGCGCCGGAGACTCATCGCTCGCCTCGGCGCCATTAATCCAGGTGAAATGAAAGGTGAGCGATTTTTCCCAAATCCAATTTGTTATAAAAAGGGAGAGGAAAACTGAGAGAGAGAAAGAGAGAGCGAGAGGAGAATGAAGGACGTGAGCCCAGGCCATTCTTGATGCTGATTTCGGTGTGTAACGTAGCGGGAAAAAGCGTTTTAAGAGTTTAAACAGCTTCTCGCTCCTCGACCTCCGAGCTGTCAATCGTGTTGACGTTAAGTGCAGTTTCATTCCATTTATTTGCCGAGCTTATCGCCGAGCGTCTAATGTGTCAGTCCTCGGAGCGATCCATTGATTCTGCATAACTCATTGCCAATTATGCAGATGCAGTTCTTAGTCGCCCGTCAGTTTTCAGCTTTCAGTTTTCCGTTTTCCTCCTGTAAAATCAATAAGCCCCCTCGCCATGCGACCACTCATCAACAAAGGTCGTTAGTTTGATAAACCCTCGGGACCTCCATTTTGCACCCAAGAAGAAAGTTGCCAAAGTGTCTCGAGTGCTTTAAACTTCTTCAAACTTCTGGCCGGGCCAAGACGGCGATGATGCTCAGTGCCATTTCCGCGTTTCCTGGTCGACTGACTCTCAAGTGGCCAAGTCGCCCCGGCTCCAAGCGGCATTAGGCCAGAAGCAGGTGGAAGTTGCCACCTTGTTGAGTCGAGTGTGCGGTTTGTGAGCGCCAAAAAAAGGGCAAAGGTGGGCGCAAGGGCAAAGAGCACTCGAAAAAATCACATCGAAACTAAGATAAAGGAATTTCTCCTGACTCGCTCATTTATTTATTGAAATAATAAGTGCTGAGGGTCGGTTATGCTTACAAACAAAAACACGCTGGGACCAAATAAACATGCGAATATTGTTTTCACAATTCAATACTTGTAAAATTTATATTAAATAATATCATTTTGTCGATTTCCCTTGTATTTACATGTACATTTCCAATTAAAAAACATATAATGATAACATATGTAAAAAAGTTTAGACCTATGGTCATCGTAATTATTTTTGTTAAGGCCTGAATTTCTCGCCGTTTTTGATTTCAAGTGTGCGAAAGAGGCCTGCAGCCACATTTCAAGTACGACCTCTTCGAACGTTCTTCGATAAACTTAATGGCCATTGAGAGTGGCCCTGAACCGCCTGACCCCGCCCCCATTTTGCAGCCGCGAAACCGTTAAATGATTATGAAAATTGTTGGCAGCCAGTGACCTCAGGGAGAGTGGGAAAATTGAATGGTCTGCAGTCGGTCTTTGGCAGCTGCCGCAGGTCACGCCCAAACAGTTTTCGAGTGTTTTTCTTTACAGGGGAATATAAGAACTGCCTGGGAGGCCGCCTTTGAAAAGCTGCAATGAAAAAGGGCGGAATTATGACTGCGTCATTCAATTACATTTTACAATGCAATTTACATATTTATAACAATTAATCAGTAAGTAATTTAATGATTAAATTATTTATTGATACGAAATCGCACCACAAATCATTCAACGAAAAAATTATGATTGAGTGCCCTTTTTGTGCATTTCTACTAATTCATAACCGTACAAATTAAGTGAATTAAAATCAAATTGACTTCAATAAGAGACCACTTCAAATCGTTTTAAAATAGTTTAGCGAATAAAAAATTTAAGGGGCAAAGCACTGCAACTTCAACTTTTGGAAGTATATAAAATAGAAATAATAAATCTAATAATAGTCGTTATAAATTATTGTACCCTATAATTATATTTTATTTTTAACCGGAAGCAGTTAAAATTTTCAAAAGAACGATGTTAAATATTTTTTTGTGTAGAATAAGATTTTTTAATGTGTATATATAACAACTAGTTATTTTTCAAGCCAATACATTTGACAGAAGCTTTACTGTAAAAACAAAAAAATTACGAATATAAATTTATAATTAACTCTAAATTAATTTTAAGCTTTTGCCAACTTAATCAAGTACTTAAATTAAGCGGGTTAAAATCAAAATATTTCTCTGACGAATACATACTCGAGCACAGGAATATGCAATCAATTTTTATCGCCAACTTTTTTCCATTAACTTCAATTCGGAATCTATACACGAAAAGAAGCAATTTAAAATTCGTCATTGCTTTGGCTCTTCCTGTTGTTGTTCGTTACCAACAGTCATCAATTATGGCCAGCAAAGGATGGCCGAGGATAGGCCGACCCGCCTCCGGGTTACGTGCCACGCCCACGCCCCTTTAACCCTCCGCTGGCCCGCTGAAAAAGTGTCACAGGCGGAAGCGTCCAACTAACTAAACTATGCAAATTGGTTATTTTATGGCCGAAACCCTTTTGTTGTTGGCAGCAGGATAACACGACAACGCGGCAGACAATGCAGCAACAAAAAAAGGCGGCGGCGCAATAGAATAGAATAGAATGCAGTGAAAAAAATGTATAAAAGCTTCGCAATTTGAAACTTTAAATACAATATTATTTTTAGATTAATTTTTAAAATATAACATTTATACTTAAGTGAACAAACAAAATTATTTTCAAAGTAAATTTATTGCCATCTGATAGTTATGCACAAATAGTTTGTCAGTCTGAAATTTGATTTACTTATATGACATTTTAAAGTATTTAAAATAAATAATGAGATATCAGTTGCTGCTTAGGATTAGTGTACTGAGACAATTTTTTCGAGTGTAAAGTAATAATAAAAAGAAAAAGCAAGGACAACGCCAACTAATGGCACAATTTCGCCAACTAGCTGGATGCGAGTGCGGATGCGGATATGTGAGAATTCAATGAAATGGAAACTAACAAAATCAAATTGATGGAAAAGGCAGAGCACGGATCGGGCTTTAAAGGACACTGGTATGAAAAGAAATCGGCGCAAATCAAACTGAGCAGCGCAGCAGGAAAAATTGGGCCGGCAAAGAAAATAAAGAAGGAGAACAAAAAAGGTTAGCGGAAGCGCAGCGACAAAAGGGCGGCACCGGAGCTTTTCCACCGCCCATCCCCGCCGGAGGACAACAAAAGATGCTGGGAGAGCCCAAGGAGTCACGACATGGAACAATGCCTCCGCCTCGGCCTTGGACAGGAGATGAACAGTGGGTGGTGGGTGGACAGGGGTGGGGATGGTAGGCGTAGGAAGTGGGCGGGGCAGGGCAGCCAACTAGCGGGGCATAACTCGTGGCCAGCTTCCGTTCAATTTGAAGCCTGTTTGCTGCCCAAGTAGAAGAAAAGCCCGGGCGAAAAACAAAAGCGGAAACGAACAGTTGGCGGCCGATTGGAACAATTGCAGCAAAGGCATCAGCCATCAGCGGAGGTAGCAAAAAAAATTTAAGAAAATAAGAAGGCCTCCCATTAAGTCGAATTGTATACACACTTTCACTAAAAAAACGTGGTGGTTACTTTACTTAATTTAAAAAATAAGTAAAATATTGAAAAATATTACAAGAAATTAATAAACATAATGCTAGAAATACCATTCTTCGTTTAAATTGATCTTAAATTAACTTGTTAACTTGATTATTTTTTTATTTTGTAATTTTATAGGCCGCTTGATTTATAGAACATAAGTAAACTAATAAAATAGTAATATTTTTTCTTCGTTTTTAGTTTCTGGAAATAAGTATTTCAGCATCTGAAATAAGAAACATTTATTTTTAAAATCTATATTTTTTTTATAAATATTTACATATTTCTGTTGAAAGTTTGGCCATCTTTCGAGTCAGTGTAAAAATAAAGCGAATCAAGGCGCAGCGGTGGCAAAAATTAAACAAACATGGCCGACTGCGGGACTGCGGAACCGGCAAAAAAGAACCGGGAAAAGGGAAAACTACTTGGCCGGCTATTGTTTGAAGTTATTATTGGTGCAGTCAATCGAGTCGGAGTCCGGCAGCGGACCCAATCATCAGACCGACTTGTTATTGCCTTTTCTCCAAGGATATCGTCCAATTCCCCCTCTACTTACCATTCGCCCTCTCGCTCCCTCTCATTTCACATAATTTTTTGCCTCCTCGATTTCTGTTTGTCTTTCCTTTTGCAGTTGGCATGTGAGCGTATAATTTGTAAAAATTATTTGCCCTGCTGTCGTCCTGACTGCTCCTCCTTGATCGTCCTCCGCCGAACCTCCGCAGCCGGAAGGGGAAAAAAATATTTTTTTCATCAGTCCATCCTGGGTCGGGACTGAGGACTGGGACAGGAAACGTTGCGGTCGCCGCCTCCAGCAAAAAGGGTTTAAATTTTAAATTAAGCTCCTTTATTGCCGGGTCCGAGAGGCTGGGGCGATTCCTCTTGCGGTGATTGTCAAGCCCTTTAATTGCGTCAAGTGACCCGACGACCTGGCTTTAATTGGAGCAAAGATGATTTGCAGATCGATGCCTCGAGTGGCCATTGAGTTGGAGATATGTCAGCATACCACAGCGATTGCCCATCGACTTGGATTGGAATTTACGCCAGCTGAGAAATGATTAATAAATATTTGATTTCGTGGATAAGCCCAGTGCTCTAGTAAGACCAAACATTTAACTTGTTTACAAAATGAAGTGGCGGAATTACTCAGTAATGAAATAAATTACTTTCTGATGGACTATCTTAAAAAAAAATAATTATTAAAAGAAAATATTGAGATTTGTATATCAAAATAAATATATCGCAAATTCTGAAGAAAAATATATTAGCTACTTCTCTTACCCTTTTAAATTAATACCTTTTGTAGGTACTGATGTTTTAACTTACAAAATTTTTTTTAGTAAAGGTACAAGATACGAAAACATAACCTTCTATGCACATCTACATCCACTCAGTGAACGGCCGTCATTCTTCATATGTTTATCAGCGTAAAATCTTGGGATAATTTGAGGATTTTTGAGCTAACTGATTCGACCGAAAGAACCAAGGCTGTTCCACAGCCAATTCATTACGGCACCAGCAGTGACAACATGCTCCCGGCCATTAAGCCAAATCGAACAGACCCAGGACGCACAAAAAGAACATCCGGACGTCCGACAAGGGGAATCGGGAATGAGAATCGGTAATGGCGTGAACTGAGAGGGACGCCGATTTTAATGCAGCCCACGGACGTTGAGGACAGCCGACCAAATGGGAGTTGGCGGCTAAGCCCGCCAAAGGCCGCAGAAGTGGCCGTAATGAGAGCTGGCACATCGATGACCGTGACCAGCCAAAGGGACTGGCACTGAGGCACTGATGAGGGGACAACCAAAAATCATCAGCGGACATTCTTGGCCGAAGACAGCCGCTAAGCCGTCTGCATTGAGGCCTCGTAATTGGAAATGATGCTCGAGTCCCACTCGAGTGACGAGCGAGGCATTAATGGCCTCGAATGCAGCGGGTATTATTTTACACAGAAAATAAATTTCTCTGAAAGTCGATTTCCAACTTTTAGCTTGAATTAAGCACACTTTATTTTAATTTGTGCAATGCACAGCCTTAACAAATCAAATAAAATTGACTACATTTTGCCGACACCAAGTAACTCGCCCAGAAAATGTAGCATTGCAATGGCAGTTGGCAGTTAACAGTAAATCCCACTCCGCCGCACATTTCCATGCCCTGAAATGGCATTTCATCTTTTTAATTGAATTTTAATTTGTTTAGAATGCGCTTAGAGT
Organism: Drosophila takahashii; assembly: GCF_030179915.1. NCBI lineage: Eukaryota > Metazoa > Arthropoda > Insecta > Diptera > Drosophilidae > Drosophila > Drosophila takahashii. The sequence continues at coordinate 11,760,822 of NC_091681.1, forward strand.
CGACAAGTGGCCAAGAGCTACTCGTTGGCCTTCTGCTTCTGAGCCGGGAGTCCGCTGTCCGCAGTCTGGAGTGCGGACACGCCCTCACTTAATTTACCATGCAACCCATCCGGATCCGGCACTTCACTTTACTTCGCTTCTCCAGCCTGCACTCCGTAGTTGTTGTTGTCTGGCAGCTTTTCACAAATCGATTAAATTTAATTTGTTTTCCTTGCCGGCTTTCTCCGCTGCCAGTCATTCTCGTTCCTGCCTTTCTTTTCTTTTCGGGGAGCTTAGTTTCTAGCAGTAATTTCATAATGAGTTGACTTTATGCGGCCCAGTCCCAGCTGCAGGGAGAATTTTCGCCCATTGCTGTTGGCAAATAAAACTGTTCGCGCCAGCATTAAACGGCTATGAAGTGTGGAAACTAACAGTGGAAAAATATTTAAGTTGAAAGTTAGCGAAAAAGTGGGAGAGTCAACGAAGTTATCAAATTAAAGTATAATTTATTAAATAAACCCAATACTCCTGGCTTTGAAGAATTGTCTCAAATTGTTACCGTGATTTGCAAGATAATAAATCAGTTTGTCAAGAAAACTGGTCGCAAAACAGTGCGATTTTAATTTAAAATAATTATTTGGACAATTTCGCACAGCTAAACAAAAATAGATTCTTAATCTATGAGTTTAAATACTTAAAAAACTTACACAAATTGTATTCAACATCCCAACTGCTGCAGGCCAAAAAGTATGAGTCGCATATTGTTGTCGTCATTTCGAGGGACTTATTCCGAGCTTCGTCCCATGGCTGCCGGGGATTTTCCGCTTCCTTTTTTGTTGGCTGCTTTTATTTGCCCCTGGACAAGTTTTTCCGGTTGCCAGCATACTTACCTACAATTAAAATCCCCCGCAGTTGAAACGAAAAAATAATTATCAACAAAAATAAGACGGAGAACGAAGAATTTGAAATTTTTTTAAAGAAATCATATTTAATAATAATAATAATATCCCCAGTTTTGGGAGCAAAATTAATTAAAATGTTTTGCTGTTTATTTTGTGTTGCTCCTTCACATTGCAATGTAATGTGCTGGTGGGGCATTAAAATAATTGAAGAAAATTAAGTCCATGCTCAGAATTGAAAGAAATGCTCGTATTTCATTAAAAATAAAATATTTCGAGCACATTAGTGCAGACCATTTTGCGCAATTATATTTTTTTTAGATATCCACTTTATGTTGATTTAAATCGTTCAATATTTTAGAAAAACTCAAATGTGCACTTTAAATTTCCTTATTAATTTACGCATAGTCGACGGAGCTTCTGCGGTACAGAAATTAAACCAAAATATACCTGCGGCTTTCTATAGAAAATGTGCGGCAACAGCGCACATTTTATTTTCATACAAAATATTAAACGAAATTTTCGCACGTAGACTTGCGCATTTACAAATGCGAAAACGTCTGCCATGTGTGAGAAAACGTCAAGAAAAAGGAGACAGTGGAAAATATAAGCGCCGAATTTAAAAAGAAATTTTTAAACGTTTCGCTGGCTTGCAACAGGGCGTATGCGCACTTGTTTTCTTCATTCCCTGCATGTGTGAAGACAGAATTTCCGTGCTCTCGAGATTTTTTAGCAGGCAACCCGCGTTTTCGATGGAAATCTTGCGATAAAATGCCAGCGAATTTCCCCTGTTCGCAATGAATACATTTGAATGGCCTTGTTCTTCCTGGCGCTGTTTCAGCTTTCTGCTGCTCATTTGCATGTGGCCTTGCACAAAATGTTTTTTGTCATTACCGGCGAAAGTCAGCTAAGCAGGGCACAAAGGGATGCCAAAGACAAAAGGGGGAGCTGCATCCGCATCCGCATCCGCCAGCATCCGCAAAAATGTCAACAAATTGAATGTAATTCCTTTTAATTTCGGAGCAGTCTTAAAGTCCTTGCAGGACTCTATCTCGCAACCATTTCGACCATCTTATCTCCGCCCCTTTCCCACTTTCCCCCCTTTGGCACGTGGCAAGCTGTCGCGAAGCAAATTGCCCGAATGAAGTTGCCTGCGAGTTGCATGCCGCGTGCCATGAAATTAAGTTGCAAGCTGCAGGATTTGCTTTCAAGTTTCGCAACATTTTCTGGGCCACGCTTTCCCGAAACCCTGCAAACCCTACTCCACACAGGACCCTTCTGCGGGGACACACGCTAAGGTCCTTGGCTCCGTTTTCGTGGATGCTAACACGCGTTTTTGTCGTTTCTCGTAGCTTCTTGGCTGCAGTCGGATAATGTCACGCTAATGCCACCAGCTTTGTCCTGCTTAATGTTGCGTCTAGTTATTGGATTTTTGGTATACGCTGGCAGGAGCCCACTTCTTGCTAGGTGCAACTCGAATCGGGGGCAGTGCGGAGTCGATGGAGCCCTGATCGATGTGGCGACGGAGTGCGGACAATGACCACTAAATTCAGTCGGAAACGCCACTTTAGCTTTGCATAGAAGTTTTAAAAAATAGTAGGTACAGCTTGGAGATTGATTCCAGTTTACCTTAACTTAAAAGAAATAAAAGCTCTTAAAAGTAGATATTTTAAATTCCTGCTTAATTCAAAGAAAATATAACCATTTAAAATTTCTGGCTACCGTACATATAATATTTTTATTAATACCTACACCCAAAAAAAAAATCGACTGAAATCGCCCTTGGTTTTAGAAAATCGCCTATGAATTTGCTTTACTGGCGATTTTGTCTAAATTAAAGACGTTTTTTCTAAAAATTAAACAAAAATAGACTGCAATTTAGAATTATTTTGCTAGAAAGTAAAAAATTATTTCTTAGAATTTAGAAATAAAGGTTTTCTAAAAAATAGAAATACGGTTTTTTTAAATATAGACAAATATTTTTTAAATAACAAAAAAAAATTCAAAAAAAACTCAAATTTAGAAAATACAAAAATCTATTTTCGGGCTTCGGAATTATACCCGGTGGTTTCTGTGACGCCACGGCCTTTGTGTTGTTTTTTTTTTCGTTCTTGTTTGTCACCTTATTTGAATTTACTTTAATTAACCACATGGGTGGTTTCAAATTGGAACTGTAATAATAACTGAAATAAGTGTACAAATTACAAATTGCAAATATAACGAGGACGGAAGCTAGCTTCGGCAAGCCGAAGTTTTAATACCCTTGCAGATTTTACAAATGAAAAGTTGACTAGAATAGCAACATGAATATATATACAACAAAATATTTTATAATTGAAAAAAATAAAATTTTAAAATTTTTCACCCTATTGCTTCTATAGGAGCTATAGGATATAGACGCCCTTTTACCCTAATCAAGGTACACTCAAAATAAATTTAACCCTAAATTTTAGAAAATCGCCATTAAAATTTCTTTTTTCTAAATACAAGAAAGTTATTTCTAAATCTAAGGAAATTTTTCTTAAGTCAAGAAAGTTTTCCTTAAATCCAGGAAGTATTTCTTAAATGTAGAAAATGGTTACCATGAACTAAAATCACCCTAAAATCTAGAAAAAATGCCCTTAAAATTAGAAATAATTTTCTGAAAAATAGAAAGGCAAACGAAACTAATAAAATATTTTGGCAACACTTTTTCTAAAAATGAGTGCCCTAACCCTAAAATTAAGCTAACCCTAAATAATAGAAACATTTTCTAAAAAGTAGAAAGTTTTTCTAAAAAATAGAAATAGTTGTTTTCACATGCTCTGGCACACCAAAATGTTCAATGCCAGAACTTGTCAGCTCCCGGGCGGCTGTACTCGTAGCGCAGACGGTTAAAGCGCTTGGTTAGAAATCGAATCGACCCTGGTTCGAGTCCCAGAGCAAACTATTTTTTACTTTTTTTTGTTTTTTTTTTATTTTTTTTTTAAGTTTTTTTTTTTAAATTTGTTTTTTGACTCTTTTTTTTATTCCTTTTTTTTTATTGATGGCAAGCGGTAAACCGAAATTAATTTGGTTTATATTTAGCTATTTACTATATACTACACAAAATATAAATTGCGATAGCATAAATATATACATAAGTATATATGTATGTAAATAAGTAAAACGCGAATGGTCAAAATTATGCAATTAGTTTTCAAATGTATTCTCCGCTTGACCCTTTACATACAATGCTCGGTTTGCCACAGCAAATTTAAGTGCTACAATGGCCCAGTATGTAGGCCGTTCGCTCTTCGCGCGGGAGATCCGGGTTCGATTCTCACCGACGGACAAGTAAAAATGTAAGTTTTTTTCATGAAGATAAAATATGAACTAATCATAATTTCTACATTCCCAATCTTCCGCAGTCCCGTAGTCCACATTTACAGCAACATTTGGCTTTGGTTAGATAAGAAATCCAAGCGCAAATCATAATAATAAATACATAACATTTAACATTCACAATATACAAGACACACAACGCCTGCATATGTATATAGGGAGGAGTACATAATATAAACGTATATACAAAAAAAAATCATGATTGAACATGTTATTTTTTTTTGTTTTTAATTTCAATTTTTTAGGAAAATTTCCTACTTTTTAGAAATTTTTGCCCTTAAATTTAGTAAAATTACCCTAAAATTTAGAAATATGACGCCAAAAAAAATCAAAAATATAGAAAAATGTGACCCTAAAATTTAGGGCGAGCTTGTCTTGAAGACAAAAGTAGGGCGATTTCCTTGACTTTAGGGTTAATTTTATTTTGAGTGTATGCATAAAATAATAAGATTTGGAAAGTTTCATGGCAATAGCTTATACTCTGCGCGAAATATCCTGAAAAACGTTAAATTTGTACCGATTTCACCCTATTGTTCCTATGGGAGCTATAAGATATAGACGTCCGATCGGCACGCGCTTTTACCCTGATCAAGGTATGCGTAATATAATAAGATTTAGAAAGATTCTTGTCAATAGCTCGTACACTGAGCGAAATATCTTCATTTTGTAAAAGCTATATCCGGTTGTTCCTATGGGAGCTATAGGATATAGACGTCCGATCGGGTCGGCTTTCAAACTTGATCTGCGTACACATGTTTTAGGACGACTGTGAAAGTTTTAAGGCGCTAGCTTCTAAACTGAGCTCGCAAACGGTATTGAAACAGACATACAGACGGACAGACGGACGGGAATCGAACCGCTAACCCCGCTCGCCTCACAGTTTGCAGTCAAGCACTCTACTAGCTGCGCCACGGAAGCATCACGTGAGGCGCTGTACAAAGTCTATTCACATTTTGTTCTCCTATTTTTACTCTCTTCTGGTTATTCCTTTTAGTTGTTCATTTAATTTTGCTTTTAAATATTTATTGATTAATATTAATATTTATATATTTATTATGGTTCAATAGTAACAGTAAGTGAATGTTTCAAATTTGAAAAACTTAAACATCATTTTTATCAAAATATAATTATTCATGAGCTAAAAAAAATGCGATACATTTTTTTTTATTAATATGTAAATATTAGTGTTAAAAAAAAACAAAAAAAAACCATGAGTTTTTCGTCTCGACGTGGGATTGAACTCACACTTGCAGCCGCAAGCTTGAATAACATATGCATGCACGCACGTATTAGACCCCTAGGCTACCAATCCCGGAAATTTTCTTCGATTAATAGCGATTTTTTCTTGGGCTAAAAAAAAAATTTCTAAAAAGTGTATAAGAAGGAAAATTGATCAAATACGGTTAAATTTTTTATTTTCTAGAAAAATGTTTCTTAAAATCACACATTTTTTTCTAAATGTTAGAAAAATCTTCAAACATTTGTTCTGTTTTTTAGAAAAACAATATTTCTATTATGTAGAAATATTTATAATTTTAATGGCAATTTTTTTTTATTTTTAGAAAAGTCTTTTTTTTTATGTCATATCAATGGCGATTTTAAAAAAAATTGATTTTTCTGTATTTGAGAAAAAATTTCTAAAAAAACTCGTTCAATAGAGAATTTTTTTGAAGATTAGAAAATTTTTCTGAAGATTAGAAAATTTTTCCTCTTTATAGAATATTTTTTTAGAGCACAGAAAAAATTTGTTTTTCTATATTTAAGAAAAAATAATTTTTTGAGTGTAGAAACCACTAAAAACTTCAGCCTTCTTGGAAAATTGTTTAATTACTTTTAATTATTTCGTGCCGTACTCGCACAATACTCGCATTCCTTTCAAAGTAATCACAGTATTATGCATCCTCAGAATAATTTTCTTGTCAACCGCACAATTTGCATGAGTCCAGAACACACCGATATGATTAATGTGAATAAATTATGCACATGCAGGGGAAAATGAAATCCTATAAAAACGCCAGGGGCCCCGCACAAAGCAAACACAAGTTGCCGGGAAGGAAGTCGGTGCTAAAGTGGCCATATAAAATGATTAAGTTGCAAGTGAAAGTTATTTCTTGGCCTTTTATAATTTTAACAGCATTTTTACGCGTGCTGCAAATTGAAAGCATAAATACCAATTTCCTTGAGCTGGCAGCCTTCGAGGACTTTTTGCGTTCGGAGCACTTGACCCAGGTCCTGGTGGTTCGCGGCGCTGATGCTGATGGCGACTGGCAAATTGAATGCCACCAGAAATTGTTGGCCAACTATCGTGTGCAATTTTACCGGCCAGGAATGTCGGCGAATTTCGAGGATCTCATGTTCTACGGGTCTCCGCGCACGGCGGTCCTGGTGCTGAATTTCGAGCATGTCCTCGTGAGGCGCCGGGTGCTCGGGGTGGCCTCCGAGGCCGGATACTTTAACAACTCGCTGGCGTGGTTCATTCTCGGCTCTGGCCGGGAATCTCTGCCAGATGAGCAGCTGATTGAGCAGCACTTGAGTGGCTACAGCATGGGCATTGATGCGGATATCACGGTGGCCTTGAGGGCTCAAGATAAGTGAGACAGAGCATTATTATTCTTAAAGCAACGAATATACGCAGCACAACACGTTATAAAATTTAAAATTCTTTGTACAGCAAATCTTGGCCTCTCTATGATGTATACAGAATCAGCCAGCGAGTTCCTAAGTCTCTGATAGTTAAAAGGAAGGGAATATGGACCTTTTCTGGTGGTTATCAGCTCTTGGAAAACTTTCAGAACACCTGGATAATTCAACGGCGCAACTTCCTCAATGTCACTCTGGTGGGCAGTACTGTGGTGCGTGTGAACACGGCCTTGTCCGAAACACCTCTCGACTTTCACCCACCACCCATTTCCCACAGTTGACAGAGAAGCCACCTGGATTCGATGACATGGAATACCTGGCGGACGATAAGCAGCTCCAACAATTCGATCCCATGCAGCGGAAGACCTATCAGCTGTTTCAACTAGTCGAGAGCATGTTCAATCTCAGGTGGGTGCGTGGAACTAGCATCGAAGAAGGCCCTAATTAACCAGTTTTTACACTCGGAAAATGCGATTCGAAGTCTTTTTCTAATCGAGGGGTAAATATAAGTATACCCTATACAAAAATCGGAACATAATATCTAAACATATTAAAAAATACATATATTATTAGAGTTCTGGTTGGTTCAGGAATTAATCCTGTTAGATTATTAAGACAGTCCTTAGATACTCACAATTCCTTTCTCTGTGCAGCTTGGCCATGAGGTTCACGGATAAGTGGGGTGATTTGCTGGAGAATGGCAGTTGGTCCGGAGTGATGGGTCAGGTGACGAGTCGCGCGGCGGACTTTGCCGTGTGTCCCGTTCGCCTTCTGCCGGACAGACAGCCCTACGTGCAGTACTCGGCGGTCCTGCACATCCAGGAGTGAGTTAATCACAGCGAACTCGACTTGGATCGAATCTCAGAACGCTTTCTCCCCCGCAGCATCCACTTTCTCTTCCGCCATCCCCGCCGCAGTCACATCAGGAACATATTCTTCGAGCCGCTTAGCACCCAGGTGTGGTGGTGTGTCCTGGTTTTGGTCTCTGCCAGCACTCTACTTCTGCTGATTCATGTGCGGCAAGAAAGGAGGCTGTCGCACTTGGATAATCGGCTGTCATTCGTTTGGTTCACCATGCTGGAGACCTATTTGCAACAGGGTCCTGCCACAGAGATCTTTCGCTTATTTTCCACTCGACTGCTGATCAGCTTTAGTTGTGCCTTCAGTTTTGTGCTGATGCAGTTCTACGGCGCCTTCATAGTGGGTTCCCTGCTCTCCGAAAGTTCGAGAAGTATTGTTAGCCTAAAGGCGCTATATGACAGCAATATGGCCCTTGGCATGGAAAACATATCCTACAACTTTCCGATATTTACCGACACCAGAAATCAGCTGGTAAGGGATGTGTATGAAAAGAAAATCTGCAAATCAGGAGAGCACAACGTCCTGACCTTGCAGCAGGGAGCCGAAAGGATCATCCAAGGACGCTTTGCCTTCCACTCGGCCATAGATCGCATGTACCGGCAGCTCTTGGACCTTAAGATGGATGAGGGAGAGTTCTGCGACCTGCAGAAGATCATCTTTAACCCGCCGTACGACGCGGCATCCGTAATGCCCAAGGGCTCGCCGTGGAGGGAGCACCTGGCCCATGCCTTGCTCGTCCTTCGGACCAGTGGCCTAATGCAGTACAACGAGAAGAAGTGGATGGTCCCTCGGCCAGATTGCAGCCTATTTAGGGCCCAGGCAGCCGAGGTGGACCTGGAGCACTTCGCCCCGGCACTTCTTGCCCTGGCACTCGCCATGATGGCCAGTGCTCTGGTCTTTCTACTGGAACTCTTTCTGCACTGGCTGCCGGACTTTCGCAGGAGGTTGGGGGTCGTGTCCATGTCCACTTAAGTAATCATCTTGCCCCCTTTTTTAGCTTGGAGCTGGAGCTGCCCTGGCACGACTTTCGGCTACAAATTTGTGTCGCTTTTAATGTTTTCTGCATTTTTAAAAATAGTAAAAAATTTGTAATAATGTCAGCTATTCCCTGCGCAGAAGCTCCGGCGCGGGGCAGAAATTAAAAATTCCATTAAACTGCAAACACTTGCATGTACTCAACTGGACTCCGCCCTTCCACCAGTTCACCAGGCCACCACTCCACGATTCCGCTCGTTTTGGCCAGTTTCTTGGTCGGGGTCGTAGTGGGCTCCCTGCATCGGGCGCCCTGTTCATTTAGACTTAATTATGAAGCTGGCTGGAGGCGGTGTCACTTGTTTTCTATTAACTGACAAGCTTTTAAGGGGCGGCATACTGTTAGTTCCGCCAAGCAGAATTCATTTAGCGAACGAGAAGTAACGCTTCCCCGGGGCGCACTACATTTCCCATGGCAAATCATAAGGTCTGAAGGGTTATCAATTTATTTAATTTAAGTCAGCAGAATTTTCTTTTACTTCATTTTCCAAGTCATAACTTCTTATAAAATGGCTAGCAAATTGTTACTGTAAACCGCCATCTAATTGTGTAATCGCATTTGATGCAATTGGATGCGTGATCAGTGTCCTGCATTAAGCTCTGTGTTGGTAACCACGCATGTCCTTCCATCGCACTGTGGTCACGCATAACCTTCAATTAAGTTGTCATAATGTCTGACAGACACGATTGCGGAAAAAGGGCAGGAACTCGGGTGGAACTCGGTGGGTCGATATAATCACATTTATATGACAGTTCAGAATGAATTTGTGCAATGGGACGGCCCTACTGCAAATCCGAACGAGTGCGAAAAAAGTTGATAGTCTAACTTGCCTTAATCTGTTATTTATAAGAAGTGTCAACTGGGAGAAGGCAAAACTAATTCAACTTAGCTAATTACCACACTTAAATTCTAATTTAAACATTTGCAAGTGATATCTCGGGTTGTTTTTTGTTTATAAAATTTTTTTATTTATTTAAGTTTTTATGAAAGTACCTTTTAGAAGCAAAGGAATCACATTTTGAAAATAAACCCCATCATTTTTATAAAGAGTGCAAAATATCAGCCACTATATCTGTCAGAAGTCGATAAAGTATTATCCTATTTAAGTAGCCAAAATTAACATTTATTCAAATGACCTTTTTTTATGTCGTCACGAGCATCAAAATGTCTTATCATTTCCAAATATTGTTGCTCATCTATTAATGTTAGTCAAAAAATATTTCGACGGTACCCAAATAAAATTCAAATTTTCGGGCGAAGGACTTAAGTTCCCAGTCCCATTTTTTCCATTAAATTTAGTATTGTATACTAGTTTTAATTTGACAAAATAAAAATAAAAAAAATTCAAATTTTGGTGTAGACAGTGGAATAATTTTCTAAGCTATTTTTTATTTACGAAAATAGTATTTTAATGTTGTTGGGGATCTAGTAACATAAGTAACATAGTGAAAGGTGCATAATATATTTAGCCGTCTTCCCTGGGAGGCTCCTTACGATTCGCACACACGCACACATTGACGTCAAATTATGCAAATTTACAACATGATTAAGCTCGTTTAGCCGGACTCCCGTCCAACAGCTAAATATATATATATAGTAGTATACCCCAATGTCGTCAACGCTCTCGTGTTTGTTTTGCAATTCAAATGAATCTGCTGAGGTTGGGTTTGAAGCTGGGCCTAAACTGGAGATATAATTGCGAGTGATGCCGGTCTCAAAATTAAAATTTTCAGAAACAACTTAACTTTTAAAAAATAAAATTTTTTAAATATTTTACAGTACTTGAACTTAAATAGTTAAATCTAATTTTCCCTTGAAATATAGAACATTATAGACACTATTTAAACAATAAATTATATTTAAAGCTATTTAGAGAATGTAGATAATAGACACAGATTTTTGATTTAAAATATTATTTTTTAGAGGTTAGGCGATTTGGGTTGCTAATGCTATAGGCTGTCGGCAGCACTGTGGCTGGGGATAAAATCTCTATCTCCCCGGATATTTCGGCATGTTTGTTTCAATGTTTAGCTGTGCGTTGTCTGGGCAACCTCCTCCTCCGCCCTGGTCCACATATATAAATTCGTACAAATTGTTCAATGGCCGTTCGCTCGGTTCCTTCGGCCAAAGTATCAATTGTTTGGCATTGGTCTTTATTTATGCATTGTTGGTGGCATTGTTGTCGGCATTGTTGGTCTGGCCTATCCGATGTCTGCGTGGTGGTCTGTGTGTTTTATTGCTTATGGTTATAGTGGGGATATGGCCGACCGTGCTCTGAATGAATTTATATTGTTTTTGAAGTGTTTAAATGTTTGTCCGTGTTTGCCACAGGGCGCTGGCACACTGGTCGTATGCGTAATGCGAATTTATGCAGGCTTAATGTTATGGCAAGTGCCCTAGAATGGAAATTTCGTCGCCTCAGCGACGGGAGATTGAAGTTTATGCAAATAGGGCTTCAATCGAGATCTGGCTCAAGTGCTAATTAAATAAGACAAAGCCAACTTTAATTTGCAGCTAATAGACTGGAGCAGAGTATTTAAATGTGAGTTTCCTTGGCAAAGCCCTGTATCCTTTGGAGTTTCCGTTGTTTGGCTGTTTACCCAAGAGCCCTTTCAGGACCTCTTTGCGTTTTTCCATTTACGCTGGCTTGGCTCAATCTTGGCCCTGGCCAAAACCCGTGACCAAAAGCTGAATAAAGCGCCGCAACAACTTTGCAAATCAATATTAATTGCTCGGATTCACTCAGCCATAAACTCATTTAAAAAAGCAAAGCTGCCGAGTTGCTCGAAAAGCGTGCAGAAAGAAAACAACAATCTGTTATATTTTCACTATTTATGCTAGGGGTTTCCACCGCCCCTCTGGCGATTTACCTCTTTCCACTCCTTTGACCGATTGTCGAGTGGAGAAAACTTTTGCAACTTTTGCGCTGCATTTCTGAGGCATCCTTTCGTCCTTTCCGTCGTCCTGCAGTCCTGGGCTAATACCTCAGCGCCCCCGCTCCTTCCTGGCGTCATGTGCTTATTATAAAATAATTAAGTCCTTTAGGAAATTATAGTTCTTGTTGCCGTTGCCTCACTCTCTGTTGTCGTATTTCCCCAACTCATGCAATCTGTGCCCGTTTTTATTTCGTCCTCCGCTTCTTACTTTGCACTGCGATTTCTGAGCTGTTGCCTCGCTATTTTCCTTACTTGTGTGTCTTTTTGCTACACGCAGAAAACAACGTATTAAATTTCAGGTTAAATTTGTTAAAAATAATGTTACTATACTAATGAAGTGGAACTATAATGTACTTATTTTTGCGCTAAGCGCGAAATATTAATAAGCGCGAAATATTAATATAATATTACTAGTTATTAAAAGAAGTACCTCTTAATTATACGAAGATCAAAGATAAGAAACATGCTTAAATAGTTATAGTTCTTAGTTTATAACAACAAAGTTCACTCATCTCATAGTTTAAAGACATGTTACACATTTGAAGATATTTTTCCTGTCTGGTAAGATGAAGAGGAGCATCGCACCCCTGCCGTTGCTTGGTTACTCCTGTGAGTGTCTGCAATGAATAACCTGGGATGGATACCCAGAGGTTGAAAATTCTACATAAATTGTTTCCAAGTCCTGCGGCTCTCACGCGTTCCATCATTTCCAGCCTTTGGGAAAAAATTGACTCGTTTTGTCTCTTTTCTCTTGTGGGCTGCCACTGGCATATGAGTAATTTATTGTGTATCTAATTAATTATTGCTGCCAACGTATTTTTCCACACCAAAACGAATGTGGCTTGTGCGACTGTTTGTATCTGTATCTGAATCTGGCCAGTTGTCTGTGTGGGCGTCTGGGTCGGCATCGTTAACATTGACTTAATTGCCAAACCACAGAATGACTCTTTTAGGAGCTGGAAAGGAGAGCCTAGAAAAGCCAGCCAGTGGTATCTTGGACCCACATGCAGGTCGGACATCATGATCTATGTGTGGGACATGACACTTTGCATTGGAATTTATGTATCGTCTGGCCCTCCCTCTCGCTCTTTAAAAATGCAATGCCCCGCCCGTCCGAAGTGGAGCCATCCATTTTAACATGCCACGGAGTATGACAAGTGTCGGTCAACTATAAACAGGAAGGAGAGTCGCACCACTAGGACCCTCGACGAACACATGGACAGCGATGCCAGGACACTGGCAGGACTTCAATGGCCCTTTGGGCCCGGCATGAAAGCCGCTTGAGTGCGATGTTCTCGCGGAGCCTGTCGATGGTTCCGTGGTCCTGTGACTGTACACATAAAGTGGGGGCAGCCTCTGGATAAACCTGGTCCCCACTGAAAAGCATGCTATTCCAACACTTCAGAAAGTCAGGAAAGTTTAAAGCAGGAAATAATTAATTCAAATCGATTAAGGACGTTAAAGTCAAGTGTCTCGGTTTTTGTGTACTGCTTTCTTTTCAGCATTGCATTAAATCCCAGTTCGTATTTAAATAGTAAAACGAAAACCGAGCTTAATGACAAGGAAAATGATTACCAAAAACTGCAAAGTCGCCATTAACATCGTGGCCAAGTTAACGACTGGTCACCCAACTGCAGTATTGACCGGCTAAACAGTATGGAAATTAATTACCGCATAAGTTGGCAGAACTTTAGCCCCAAAAAGTTTCGGGAATATCAAGCCAACCAATCAATTTTCGTCTGTGCGACAAATGCGCAGCCAAAAGTTGCCCAGCAAATCGTTTATCAAATTTAAATTTATTTCCAATCTGGCTAAAATGCAGTGCGGAAAATTCATCATGGACGCCAGTGTAAAAGCCCGCAGATGTGTCAATGTATCTGCACTAAATGTGTCCGTATGTGCGTATCTGCATAATTTTGATGGTTCGTTTTTCGGGGGTTCGAAGAGGTTTGAGTTTTCTGGTCATTTTTGGTCTGTTTTTTGACCAGGCGGCGCATAAATTTGCATCTCAATTCGCTGCGGATGCTCCTCCTGTTGTTGTTTGTGTTACCGTGCGACGAGTGTTGCCAAAGTCCTTGTTTGTGGCTGACGATTTGCCATTTTAATTAGGCAATGTCCTGTCACAAGCAGGCGGGCACTGGATATGGTTATGAGCTAAAAGAGTCTCTTGTTTGACGAGTTCACTCAGAAAAATTCAGGCACTGGAAATTTATTAAGAGATATTAATAATGTATAAATTAAACACTGAGAGGTATTGAGTGCGAGGTTCCTTACGAAAAATTTGTTGAAATTACAAAGTATAAATTTCGACACCTCGACTTTGGCCAACCTTTAGTTTCGAGTGTGGGTGGTCAAATGTTTGTTCAGTCGAACAAAGTGCAAGCGAAATCCCCCCTTTCTAGTTGGCCTTTTAATGGGGCTTCCCACAATCAGTTTAAACGGTAAGTGCCATGGCAGAAGTGCGTAGGAGATTATAATAAGCTTGTTATTTTAATTATGTTATAATAGTAAAGAATTTCATAAAGCTGTCGCCCAGCATCCGTTTCCATTTATCTGCGTCCCATGTGCATCCGCTGGAACGCTTGGTGCAGTTGTGTTGGAGCCACAAACTAATTCGCAGCCATCACTTTTTTCGTACACATTTAAACCAGCAAACTTTTACATCCGTTTTACGTCTACATAAATAAACAAGCTGTAACTAAATAATTGCCAAAGACTGTGCAAACGTCAATAAACAAGCCCCACACACACACGGGCTCACATGGCGTGTTTCCGTTTCCGCTTTTGCAGGGCACGTGCGTGTCTGCGGCTTTTGGCCATGATTTCAGTGTGCGAGAGTGTGTGAGTGTGGTTGTCATGCCTGTTGACAAATTTGTGGTCAAGCGAAGTCAACAAAGTCGTTTCAAATCAAAGAACTGGGCGCTTAAAAAAATTATGTTTTTAATCCTCGCCATTATTGGCAGCTAAAAGTTAATGATGCAACGATTAAATTTAATGCAAGAATAAATGAACAATAATTCAGCATTAATAGATACCATTCTTGTCAATCCTTATAATGTCTATTAAGATTTTTGTACGCATTACAAAAATGAAAATATACTTTTTATAAGTAATTAAAATCAAATAAAAACACCTCTTAACAAGGTAAAAAACTAGTGACGATCGCACCTTCAACATACAAAAGTTCTGATATCAACATTTGTGACGAAAAATTATTACACTCGTCATTAAATAGACTTTTTAATATTTTCTCATTCGGCCCGCCCTAGCAAACTATTCCAGCCTTTTCCCCTTTACAGGCATTTTCTATTGCAGCGTGGGCATTTATCCCCACCGGCCCCAACAGCTCCAAATTTCGAAATATTCACTTTTTCACTTTCACCGCTCTCTCTCCCAAGCCAATTGATTTTCTTAGAGTCTTAGTATGCAATCCTGTTAGTTTTCGCAATACCTTTCGATAGGTGTATCATTCATTATGATCGGACCATCACAGTAGATTTTCATTTCTTCGTGTATATATAGTAGTCGCCTTCGCACACTCTCTTGGTGCGCTTCGTCACTACATGGACTGCCGTCCTTAGTGATGTCGGAGCGGGCCGGATCGGACCACTATATCTTAAGGCTTCCATAGGAATGTTCAAACAAACATAAGAAAATTCATTGTAACTTTGTAGGAAGTAGGCGTTTCGATTCTTGACTACTTAAAAACAAAATTTAAATAGAAACGCTGAATCTGGAATCCCTGGAACTGCACCGAGTGAGCATTACTTTATCTGCAAGGGTATATAAGCTTCGGCTGGCCGAAGGTAGCTTCCTTTCTTGTTTAAATAGCAATAACTCAAAAAATTTAATATAAAAAAAAATTTACTTGTGCGTTGGCCGGGAATCGAACCCGGATCAACTGCTTGGAAGGCAACTATGCTGACCATTACACCACCAACGCCCATATAACGAGGGGAGAAAACTTACCCCTATGACTCAAACCCACACTCTCTTTAATCATAAACGTGTTCTAAAAATAGAACAATCGCCAGCCACGCTTCACAAAACGAGATTATGGAAATCTTAAAGTAATGCAGAGTCCCGCATGAAAAATTTTAGGAAGTGTATTTATTAAGTCAAACGTGGAATAATTCCGTCACAAAATTTGAGATCATAACTTATTGCGATCGTCACGACATTTTACCTTATTTAAAGGATTTTTCGCTTGACTAAGTTTATCAGGAATTTAAAAAGTGCTAAATGCTTGCAAAACTCAATTATTTAGTTTGCTTAATTTACCCAATTTTTAGAAAATTCAAAATCGAGTTGGTGAACTACGTGCTGGTTAGCCACCTGCAAAGTTCGTAACTGCATTCAAAATAAAGTAGTTTAAAGCGTTTATAATTTCTTATTATTAAATTACCTTTCTGCACAATTTATTCCGAGGCAATTAACTTTTGCCTTGGTGACACAACCTAAGCCAGGTGAGAGGATTGCATGCTTGAGCCACCTATTCATTTCGCCGCTCCATCGTTTGGCTAAAGCCTTAAACCTCACTCCATTAGGTCTTGCCATTGCGTTTTTAATTAATTAATGTGCCTCCATGTGGGGCTTCGCCACTGTTTATGGTTTAAGGAGATCAAGCCAGACAAAGTATTAAAATTTAACCGGGCCGTGTGTGTGCGTGTAATTAAAAGTGCCGCCTGAAACTGAAAACTTATGCTCAGGACCTGGAAAGGAAACCGAGTCAACAACTTTCTATTTTGTCAATGAGCTGGGCTGCTCGCTTCGCTGCCAGAGTTCAGAGATTCCGTCCGACCCTCCTGTAAATGACACACTCTGCATACATATGCAGCTGGAAATAATTTTTCAATTCGCAAATGAAACTTTTGACACACACAAAAAGGAGAGCAAACTTTAAGTTTGCAATTGCTGCAGCGGCAGCAGGAGCAGGAGCAGTTCCCCGGTGGAAAGCGGTAAACCAGAAAAGGACGAGGACGGGGATTCGGGGATACGGGGATCCAGGAGGAGCTGGTCTACCAGCCCCGTCCAGCTGCAATCGTCATGTTCCCGTGCACTTCTTCTTGGGGTTTCTGTGCCATTTCTTGCTGTGTTTCTTTTAGCCACGGCCCCAGCTCCAGAAGGAAATTACAAACCAAAGTAAACGCCAGCAGCAGCCAAGGAAGTTGTTGACGCAGGACGAGCGCCGGCGCTGAGTGTCAGTGTCATATCCTGTGCCAAAAGTGCACACAGAACTTCGGCCCGAGACTCCGGACTTTAGATCCTCTGAATGGGAGTCCACTGAGAGAAAATACTGACTACTGTGATTAAACGATGTATTTTAAAAAGTCAATAATAATAACTTTTGGCACAGTTTAAGGAATAAAATATTATTTATTAATTGTATATAAATTAGATATAATTACGCTTCCTGTTCTCTCCGTGTAGGTCTAAGGGCCAGAGTTGCTGCACATTACAAATGAATAATTTATGCGCGCGCGCTCTCAGCGGCAGATGGATGTGGGATACGGATGTGGATGAGGCCGCTGGCTGGGGATCCAGTCGGGCGGATGGGTGGCTGGGATAGTGGGGATAGCACTGCCCGTAGACTCAGTCACGGAGGACTGCGGCAACGTCCAATCCTGGTCAATGCCAAATGAGTTGTGGCAGCGTCTCGCTGGTGCCATAAAAGGGAAAAGGGAGCTGGAAGCAGGGGATCAGGCATGGAATGGCGAGTGGAGGTTGGGAAGCTGTTGCTCGGCATAAACTGAAATCTGCTTCCCAAAAACTTCGCCCCAGAAGGGCAAATTACATGGCTCTGGTGTGAAAATTATCTTCCTGGCAAGCGGCGGTGGCACAGAAGACGGAAGAAAGCGCAAACTCAAAAGTTATTAGAGCAAATTTTTGCCTTTTGCCTAAGTAATGGCCAAGTGC
This sequence comes from Drosophila takahashii, assembly GCF_030179915.1. NCBI lineage: Eukaryota > Metazoa > Arthropoda > Insecta > Diptera > Drosophilidae > Drosophila > Drosophila takahashii. The sequence goes on from NC_091681.1 coordinate 11,778,449, forward strand.
ATATCTCTCAGCACATATTGAGTTATGACTTAATTGGATAAGAGCCCGGTTTGCGCAACTTTGCACTCTCATCCCACTTCCCACTTTCCCACCGCCCTCAAAGCCCCTCTAGTGCTACTAAGTTGGGCAAAAAGTTGAGAAAACATTTTTTCTTCTATGCTCCGAGTCTCGGTTTGCGGTAATGGATCTCGTAAGACTCTGACTATGTTTCGGTGAGCCAGTAACTTTTCTGGATAATCTTGGCAAACGTCCTATAAATATCAACGTGGCCGGTTCTACACGTAGTGACGATGGTCAGTGGGAGAGTGTTCTTGTACTATATGTAAACGAAAAATATAAATGTTGCGATGGTCTGATCTTAACGAGGTGTACACCAAAGGTAACATACAAACTAAAAGAAGAAAATATAATCAAATTCTTTGATTAATTCTTGATTTATTGTTTTATTATACTAACTTTACGTTGTACTAACAGTATAATAATATTAACTGATGTAAACTACTGATAATGTCGTAATAATTGGCTGCATAGATTTGGTAATTTAACCATAAAACAAAAAAAATATATTTTTTAAATAAATGTAATTTTGTATCAAAATGAATGCAGCTTACCCCCTTTTATTTAGGTCCTTTGAATTAAACGTGGATTGCTTAGTCCTGCTAAATCGATTCTGAAAGGGATCCCAATCCGACCACACGACAGGTAAGATCAGACGGATGGAAGCGAACTAAAAGTGTCCCAAATCCCTACTGGGAGCCCAATCAAAGCGACTTTAATGCAAATGCGCTGCCGTTTCCTCTTTTAGTCGATTCCGTTGACACATAAAAAGCGGAAAAACACAGAATGGGAATAGAGATTCAGGGATATAGAAACAGCGACGAACCGGCAGTGCGATTTGTGCTCATTTGTCAATGCACGGGTGATGCAGCTTCGGTGCCACTCGCCTCACGTCAATCCACATAACGTATACGCCCCTTTGGCCACGCCGAATGCAGTTTGTAGGTCTCCCAGTTGTTGATTTTGTTTGCGGGGATGTGTGGGTCGCTTGGCGTTTTGGTTGAAAACACACGCGAAACACAGAACACAAAACACAGAACAATTCCATTGTCAGTTCCAGTCTCCATCCATTTGAACATCAAACACTCTGCCCTAAGCCCGCTTTGCTGTAGGGATTTTAATTTATAATTCAGCACTCGAACATGTCACCAAAGAGTTTCATCAATATGCACTCCAAAATCAACTCCGCGACGACGTAAACCGATTAAGCCATTCGGTGATTGGGAGATCCCTCATACCTAAATCATCAATGTTTCAGATGTGCACGAAGAGAAGAAAACTGTTTCGATAAACTGTTTGCATATTTCGGCAAGTTTGTTTTTTGGCGAAAGCGAAAACTGCAAGGCGACCAAAATATTTCGAATCGCGGAACACGGACTTAAACTTTTTATACAGATGAAAAAAGGGACACAAATGAACTAAGTTAAATTGATTTTAACTAACGAAGCAGAGGTCCCACAAAAAAAAAGGTTATTCTACTATCTTGAAGTTAAAGTGCGAAGAGAATATGAGGTTATTTTAATTGTAATTTTACATGTTCTTACTAACATCTATTGCCTCTGCTCGACCTGTCATAATGTCAGAATTACAAAAATTCCCCCACATAAAACATATCTTTTTTATACTTGTTGTTTTTACTTTGCTGTTCCTTTGACTGCGAATTAATCCCCAATAATTTTTTGTGATATCACAATGCCCAGCACCCTGAGCGCATCCGAAAGTCTCCAGGCTCCAATCGCCGGAGTAAAACCGCATTTGCAACCATGGGAGGTGATTGCGTGGTCTCCAGAACGCCTGGGCAGCATATATTCGGACTGGGCCCAATTCTTCGGCAAACAGCGGTACGCGAATGGACTTCGCTACTTCAACAATGCCCTGGACCTGAATCCATTCAACGCCAGAGCTCTGATGCGCCGGAGTCAGTTGAAAAGATCCATGGGTCTGGCACCGGAGGCTCTGAAGGATTGCTCTCAAGCAGAAGGTGAGTTCTGAGGATGATTTAGATAGTTATTGCTAACTGATCTGTTTAAATGCAGATTTGCTGATGAGCCTAAAGCCACCAGTCACGAATCCCAATGTCAGTTTGGAGGTTTGCGACGCTCTCTATGAATGCAACCGACTGGAGAATTCCAAAATAAACCTGCATTCCCATCTGAGGCGATTTAGCTCCGCTCAGACAGTGCCCGTTGTCGAACGCCTGGATGTGGTAAGCCCATTAAAAAAAAAAACTTTTAAAAATATATTGTTTTTTTGAGCATTACATGCCTTATATTTATTTTTAAATTTGATTTATCTGAAGGTGGTAAAATAAATGATCAACTTATTTTTCCAGCTAAGCGAAAACTTCCGGGACACATTATCAGAAGATACCACCATGTCGGTTCAACGTCTAATCAATCGCATGATGGGCAGTCTAGCTAAGCAGCCCAAGGATTTAAAGGATAATTGCGATGTGGTTAGCATATTGGGAAAAGAGGTAACCTTACTAATATAATATTCTGTTTAATTTCTAATACGATTTACGACAATTAAGGAAGTACATCTGTCGCCGCTGGAAACAGCGAGACGGAAGAGGCACTTTAAGATTTATAACCAGTCGTACCTGAACAAGTGCTGGGTGGATGTGGCCTTCCTCAAGAGACTACGCGATGATCCCAATGTGCAGCCCAAACATTGTCAGAAGTCATCCGAGTATTTGGGCAAACTGATGGCAAGCAATTACAAAGCGGAGCGCACTCTAACGGTTCGAGTTGGACATTTTAATTACCCCCGTACAATTGTGATTGCCTTTCCCTGTCATTTTTAGAAAATGCTGCAGACCCGATGTCCCATGTACGCCCTGCATAGTCAGAAATACCCCAACGAGGGGTTCTACAATAAGCAGAGGGAGGAGAATCTATATCGCATTCAGTACCAGACGAGACGAAATATGTTTAAGATTCTGCGCAGTATTCGACTGCTGATAAGAGTTGGGGAAGTAAATGTGAGTGGATTAAATTATAATAAGTAAAATTATGGGACTCCACTGATGGCATTTTCATTACTCCACAGAAACTGTCAGCATTTATTGAGGAGGTCATGGGCGATTATGTCACCATCAAGACTCATCGCGTAATGCCGTGGAAGTTTGAATTCACTAATGAGGTTTACAACTATTTGGCTCTAGCCCGCATTAATGAATACAAAATCCCCAGCAATATGACCGTCTTGCAGGGTAGACAACGCCTTTTGACACTTTTTAGACTGCCCCTCAATAATAGTCAGGAGATAAAGAAATCAAAGCTTAAGCGACCGAGTACTCTGAATATAACCAGATCGGCTACCACAGATCCCAAGGCGGAGAAATTTAAGTATGATGTTTTAATAATATTTAAAATAAATAATTTTAAAAAGGAAAAATTTTGAAATATAAATATTTTTAGGAAACAAGTTACCCGTCTGGAGAATCGGATGCGGTTTGCTGAGTATCACATAGAACGCGCCTATCTTTTGCATGAACTGGCTCAAGAGCACCTGGATTTTAATTCATTTGACGTGGCCTGCTCCATGGCCCGAAAGTCCCTGGAGGGTAAGTTGAGTGCAAAAGAAAGCTTGTTATTACAAACAACACTGTATTCCACAGAGGCCATCAAATGCAAGAGTATTATTTGGAGCTTCTTGAGTCTGATCGTTATATGCAAGGCTCACGCTATTCTAGGAAAGATCGAGCAAGAAAAGGAAATCCTCGCTGAGACTTTCGCGCTGGCGAAGAAAATGAAGAACCTTGACTTGTGCCTGTTCATAGACATCTGCATGAAGGTCAATGCGGAGGAGATGGAAATGAAGAGAATGACCATGACGTCAGACCTGATCTCAAAGAAGAAGAGCCTAGGCTCTAGAATGTTCCAAAGTAACGATCAAGTCAATGAGGATCGTAACCAAATTACTTAGGAAATATCAAAAAACAAAAGTGGGATATTTACAATGTTCCTTAAAATAAAAAAACATTTTATCTCAACGATCACTGCAGCAATTTCCTTTTTTCAGAAGTAATGAAAATATTACTAAAAAGAAAAATAATAAGAACAAGAAAGGAAGCTACCTTCGGCCAGCCGAAGCTTATATACCCTTGTAGATAAAAGAATACTCACTCGGTGCAGTTCCAGGGATTCCAGATTCAGCGTTTCGATTTATTTCAATTTTGTTTTTAAGTAGTCAAGAATCAAAACGCCTACTTCCTACAAAGTTACAGTGAATTTTCTTATATTTGTTTGGGAGCCTTAAGATATAGTGGTCCGATCCGGCTCGCTACGACATATGTACTACCTGCAATAGAAAGAAGACCTTCGGGAAAGTTTCATCGCGATAGCTTTAAAACTGAGAGACTAGTTCGCATAGAAACGGACAGACGTACAGACGGACAGACGGACAGACGGACATGGCTAGATAGACTCGGCTATTGGTGCTGATCAAGAATATATATACTTTATGTGGTCGGAAACGTCTCCTTCACTGCGTTGCAAACATCTGACTGAAATTATAATACCCTCTACAAGGGTATAAAAATATGAAAAATATCATATATTGGCTATCTTAGTTTCCCTAACATATTGCGAACATTATTTCCAAAAAAAAACGGTATCCCTTAGAGAAAAAAAGGGAGAAAACTTTAAAGTGCGACTTTCCCCTGGTACTTCCGGCCAGCCAAAAGTTTATCGCAATGAAAAACCCCAAGCACATTAACGGCTGTCGGTGTTGGGCATTCAATCACTGCAAAGTGCAGCTGCAACTTGCTCTTATATATAAATAGTTTATGTTTCTTTCCGCTCCTTGTTGCCGCTGGTTGGAGGCGGCAACCATTTCAGTGTAAACTTTGCACACTTTCGGATTTGGGGAGCGCCGGATCTAAGCCAGACTCCCCCGAAAAACTCAAAAGCTCCATCCTCAATCCCCACCTGCTGGATTTTCCTCAGCTGCCTTCACCTTCCACCTGGCGGCAGGAAGTTCCGTGCAACATCGCACAAAAGACGCAAATAAATGAAGCCATTTGTTGTGTTGTTAGCTGATTTTCGATGCAAAGGATGGCCAAAGGTGGCAAACTTTCGCACCACCTGCTCTGCGAAACGTTGGCAATTCCCATTAGTCGCTTGTCATTTAAATTTTTTCGACTTGGTCGTGACCTCGTGTGTATGGAGTGAATTTTTAAATTCAACACGCCAATGCCGTCCCGCAACTTTCCTTTTACTTTTGGGGGCGGGGCGGGAGGAATGGGTGTGGTCCTGCGGAAATGATGTTCACACAACGGAAGTGGCTCATTTGGTACCGGAAATCATTTGTCGTCCTTTGTCACTTGCTAAATTAACAATATTTCTCATTACCTTCTCATCGAATTTTGTATTTCAGTACTTGGATGAAACCCAGAAAAAGTGATTTCAGTTTCTTTACAGGCGAATATTTAAAAGTCTTATTTATAGTTTTCATCGAAAAATGATACATCGAAAAAAGTTGAGAAATGTAATAGTTTAGGATAACCAATACGATTTAAAAACTAACTACACTCCGCATTTTGGATGGTTTTCTAAGAAGGAAAGTTATCTAAGTTAACTCTCTGACAAAATGATTAACCAATATCGTGTGCAACTTTTGCACATAATCAAATGGCTACACTTGCTAATTACAGTATAATGCATCTGTGCGGATTTGTTTTCCTCTGCCTGGGGCTTCATTTAACTACTTTAAAGCTGGCTTTAAGCAACCACAAAGCAGCAGAAGAAAATACAGCAGCATCAGGGAATGTCTTCCTTGGTCTCTGCATTGTGCTTTGTGTATTTTATGATGCAAAATTACACAAAGCCAAATAAGAACAAAGAATGCGAGAAGCGGGCAACAAAGAAAGGCAAAGCAAAATAAAACAAAGCAAAACAAAACAGCCCGACAGCAGCCAACTAAAACTGCAACTCAACTTTGTAGACACACCGGAGGCTGCTGCAGTTGCTGCTGCTCCCGTTGATGTTGCTGCTGCTGCTGCGAATGTTGCTGCCACCGCTGCTGTTGTTGCCGCTGTAATGGCAGCCGAGACATGCCATAAAAAGGCAGAAGAAATTGCTTGCAAGCAATTAAAAGCGCAGCAAGGCAAATAAATGGCCACGCCCAACGATCGACGCCCCACTCCAGTAATGGACTTAAGCTAAACGGAGTCGTCGCTTCGGTTTTTATGTAGTTACCAACTTGACGTAGTAGCTGACTAATTAGTCATAAAATTACACGACCCAGGACGAGCAGGCCGCACAAAAGCCGGGCAAACACCGAAGGAAAGGATCTGAATCTGGTTCTGCTTCTGCTTCTGGTCCTGGTCCTGGCTTCAAAGTGTCCTGGCTGGCAAGTCAGAGTGCACTGAGCGGCCGGAAGCAGTTGGCGCTGACGGAAATGCGTGCCCACCCGACACACACATACTGGCATCCAATCACACACCTACAGATGCAGGGAAATAAATAGCTGCAATTTTAATATGATAAATAAATGCATTTATTTGTTGTAAGTTTTATCTAGTAAAATATAACAAAATAAATAATCCATTTCGATTTGCATTTCGGAATAATTTATTAAGTCTAAAAACTTGCTTATAAAAATAATAAAAATTTAATTAAAACAGTTCAAACTGAAATTATTTATTAATAAAACTTATAACTCTAGAACTTAAATTAAATGTATTTAGTGCAATACGTTTTAAAATAAAATTGAAATATCATTATAGCCGATTTTTAATAGTCTCTAATCCTGCAAAATAAAACATACAAAGTATTCGTTTTTCATTATTACTTTGAAATACGTATTTTTAAAAGTAGTATCTGACGCGGTATTTAAAAATGTTGATAAATAGGATATTCACCTCATTCGACTTATAAAGACTCATTAATAAAAATTGGCATTCCGAAAACCATTATTGAAATAATCGAACAGCTACTATTTTGGACTCTTCTGTTCCTGGGAATCGGAGGCAACCGGGACCTCAGGCTTGGGGCGTTAGGTCTGCCACTAATTGCTGATTTCCCGTACCGCTGGCAGTGGAAACGGACTCGAAAACTAGCGATGGACACGTGAACGGAATGGCGAGTGCAGCTCCATCCCGATGGCATAGGGCAGGGGAAAGTGGGGAATGGAAAATGGCCCCACTTTCACACAAACACAGACACAGGCGCAGGCACAGGGAAACCAAAGCGAGGCCGCACATTTGCCACATCACTTATTAGCTTTATTGCTTTTAACAATTTCAACTTCCACTTCCTGCAACGGCAGGGAACTAAAACGTGTGCTGATTAGTGGCACACACCAGCACATACGTATCCTTGTCTGCCAGAGGCAGCGCCATAAATTCCTGAGCTGCAGGCAAAACTGCAGCCAAAGTCAAAGGCAACCTACACGACCCAGTTGAAACGGAGTGGGAGTTGGGAGCTGCACTGAAACCTTATAAGTTTTATTCGTTTTCTCATTAATATTTACAAAATTGTATTAAACATTTAATGTTGGTCCTTTGTTTCGAAATAGTAATACATTTTATTTTGGTTCTAAAACTAAAAATAACTAATAACTAAAAATGTAAAAAAAGTACATCTGTTCTAAAAACAAATATTTAACAGGTTCTCATAAAGTTTATTGTCTTCAGAATTATAAATTGCGATTGTAGGCACATTTATGTATCACCATTTATGCATATGGTTCTCTATAAGAAATCTTCAATAGCTGCCTTTAATAATAATGATCGGACTGAATGATTTTTTCGAAAGAGTACATAATCTTCGGATTGCCAAAGCTAATTTCCATAGTTGAGCCTTAAGTAACCACAAAGGAGTGCCCAATTTCGGACACATTTTTCCCTGTGTGGGAGTTGCGATTGCTGGGGCCAGACACATGCAACATTTAACATTGCAGACAATTTATAAGGACATTCATGGCACACGGTGGTGGCGATGGCGATGCGAGGAGGCCAGGCCCATAACTTGGCACTCGGTACAATGCGAACAGCTCGTCCTGCCCTCATCCGGCCCGACCATGTGTCCTGTTTTAGTTTTCTCCTTTTTCCCGTTCCCGTTTCAGATCCAGTTCCCATACTCATACCCAGTCCCCGTTCGCTTTCTCCCCGCTCGCATTGTATTTGAAATTCAACATTTAAGCCACTTATGGGCCAACTTGAACTGGCATTTCAAAGGCTGCATCGCAGCAGCTAAAGCAAATGCAGCAGGACAATGCCGCCAGGGAAGATTTATGGCTGGCTAAAAGCGTGAGAGAGGATCTGGTGGCAATGATAAATGCCGCCACGAAAACGTTTAAAATAAGGCAATAATATTTAGCATCTAATAAATGGATTAGAACAGGAACCTTGCCAGGACAATGACTTAAGTTCGCATAGTAAAAGGGAAAAAGTAATTGAACTATATTATATTGATTCATTTTACAAAAACACTGAAAAATGCATGCAGTGAACTTAAACTCTCGAAGCCCAACCGATACCAGCCAATCCATTTCGATATCCCCTCGATTAAGCCGAAACTAGCTCAACCTGTCAAACCGCCGGCACTTAAGTCCGCCTGGCTAGGAACTTTTATGGCTGCAGCTGTATCTACACTTTGTGGGCTAATGCATCGAAGACAGGGCTGTCATTTGAGCCCCGGCAGCAACACAGAACAGGTCCCAGCATCCACATGCCATTCGATTCCGGCCAAGTCATGGGGGAGACCTTAAAGAGGGAGGCGGACATGCAAATTAGATTCGGGCGAGGTAGCAACGGGGCCAATCCCGTGTCCAGCCGAGCGACAAGGATAAGTAAGCCACCGATGCCACCCGATGCACTCCAGGATTCCCAGCCGCACGAGAGAGGTCATTGTCTGGGCACAAAAATCCTACTGCACATGGTGAAATCTGCGGAAAATTAGATTCCACTCCCCCAACTGCACCGCATATGTGCATGAAAACTGCTGGCTGAACGTGCTGGAAAATCCACTGTTCGGGGGCTTGCCAACTGTATTTATGACACGTGACCAAATGAAATTATTTGCGCCGGGCAATCTTAAATCGCAATTGTGGCATCTCGGCTTTCGGATATATTTTTGTTCCAGCCGACACGACACGAAAGAGGTGGACAGCTCGCACACAGAGCGGCCAAGGATTAAGTAAAATATATTCTTTGTATATATGCAAACCCGGGCCTTCGATTGCGGCGGAGTCAACAGAGGAATGTGCCTGCCTCTGACAGCTCAGTTCAGCCTGCCTCGACTCGCCGGAGTCTAGATAATAAAGTCGCTTGACAGCAAAGATGTCATATTCGTATTTCGGAATTTTCTTGGGCGGCAGTCTTATCCAGTGTCAAAGAAAAAATCAGCAGACATGCATGAGGTAAATTAAAGGGGACGTTTTCGGCAAAGAAAGTGCGATTATTTTCAAGGAAAAATGATTTTACTTTTTCAATAAATATGTGGGTTAGCAAATATATTTATTGCAGTTTAACTTTGTATTCAAATGTTCAACAGGACAGTTGTTAAATTAGAATATGAAATTCTTTAAATAAAATAATAATAATATAAAAAAGGTGTAATTTTTAGTGAACTATAATCCACTTACAATCGAAATCGCTCCACTGTACGCCGTCTATATCCTGCGGCGCTTCTTTGTGACGTGAAACAAAAGCGGAAAGCCTTCGCAGCCAGTGCAGCAGTAATAAACCTGCTCCACCCACCGAAAATGCCTCTGAAACCCGGTCTACGTCCTCAAGTTTGATTTCTTTAAGAGCAAAAAGTAAATCAAACGAGTTCGCATGCCACTGACAGATAGCATTGAATGCACTGCAAAGACAAAGCTGACAAGTAAATGTAAAAATAAAATAAAACCGAAGGGGGAGCCCCCGAAACGAACACAATTCAATGCGTGACTTGACTGAGCAACTGACGGATGTACTTGAAGTCAACTTCATTTTAATCAGCGCCTGACAGCGAGCAACTATTAAGGGGAAATGTAATAGTGTCCTCGTCCTCGACCCCCACTACCACTACCAATACCTTTGGCCAAGATCGGGTCAGGAATTTGATAAGCCCCGGGTGATAAGACGGCGCCGGCAGACGTTCAGCTCGGGTTCAGTTCAAAATGGCGTCACAAAATACATTTTGAAACGAGCAGCGAAAACGTGAGTTGATTAGCAATAACCCGCCAGTTCGTCCTCGATATGTGTGGCTGTGTGGGTGCGTGGGTGTCCTTACCGCCATTTTGTTTCATAGCGGAGACAAGTTTAATGGGCACCTCTTAAAAGGTTTTCCGGCTCCGAATATGGCCCGCCACATTAGTGCCTCAAGTCTGGAGGATACTAAAAAATTGTGTACATCAAGATATATGGCGAGCACGTGGGTGCCATATGTCAGAGGCGCCTTTATTAATATTTTATGTGTTGTTTATAAAACAAAAGAAACGAAATGTTCTCACTGACGAGCTTCCAATGGGAATTACGTACGCTTATTGACGTAATGGCCGAACCAGTTACTCGCCTCCGTGCTTTTTTCCTTCAATTAAATGTATCTGCAATTGTCAACTATTTCAATACAGTTTTATGACAAAAGCTTATATTGTTAGCTGCTTTAATTTGCCAATGGCTGTCATTTGTCGCACTTTGAACGTTTTAATGCCTTTTTCGATTGCAATATTTGCGTTTATTCTCATCGCTTAACTGTCATTGCTTATGCCTCTTTGCTTTTCGATGCGAAAATAAAAGCCATTAAACTGTGAAAAGCCTTTTTTGTTGATCTCCAAGACAACAAAAAAATATTGAAATTTAATCACCACAAAAAGCAGCCCACAATGCAGCAATAAAAAAACATTAAACTGCAAAATATTATCAGGATATGACAAAATAATAAATTTATTTTTTTCTGGAACACACCAATTATCGAAATTAAATTGCCTTGAAACTCTAATAAGATTACGTGGCAAGAATTACTAAAAATCTAAATAAATTGTAGAAATATTTGTATGAAATAGTAAACTAGAAGTTTCCCTTGTTAATAGAATACAATAAAACCGCAATTGTGATTTTTCATGAAACAAATTCCAGCCAATAAACCAAAATAAGACAAACCCAAAATACAGACATTGACAAAGCTCTCCAAGAAATTGGCCAAAGCCGAAAGGGGCAGAGAAATATGACAAGCCAACTGAAACACAATCGAAAGAAAAGGAAATTAAAAACATAAATAAAAAGCCAACCCACACACGCAAGGGTCGGGACCAGTTGACCCGTTCCTATGCAACAACAAGTGAGAATTATGAGCCAAAGCTTTCGGATCTGTGGCCAAGGAGTTGTGTATTGTAATTCATTTGCTCAGCTGCCTTCAAACAAAAAAGAAGCCGAATCAAATGCACACAAACAAGGCCAGAAAATGCACCAGAAATTCAACACTTTTTCAATTGGGAAGGGGAGATTTCTGACAGGGCTGACGCTCTGGCTCTTTAATAGTATTAATTTTCTTGAAATGTCTATCAATTTAATTCATTTTATTCAACAACAAAATTATTAATGTATACGTTATGTTTTGTATTTTTTAGCACCCATAAATCATACATTTTTTGTTCGCTATAATTAAAACCAACTTAGTTAAAAGCTACATCCAAACTATTAATAATTTTAAATAACGGGAAATTATTATACAATTACTAAATATTCACTAGCTTGTGGCTGTTATTGGTTTATATTTAATCAACATATTTAAAACCTTTTTTGAGACTATAGAATTGGGATTAAGTGATTTTTGTTTGGGGCATCACTGGTTTTGGACTCAGGGTCTTACGGTTCCGGGTGAGAGTACGGGTAGGAGTACGGATCCGGGTCTCCGACTCCGGTCGCCGTTGTCGCTTAACATAGATAAATTGCGTTAGAAAAAGAGGCGGCGGTGTCCTGGGTCCATTCGTATAATTCACTTTTGTCAGACTCATAAAAATTGTTGAGTGACATTTGTTTGTGTTTCCCGTTTGCCGTTCTTGTTGTTGCTGGCTGTTGGTTGTTGGTTGTTGCTCTGTTTTCACTGATTTTGTGTCAGTGCAGCCATCTTTTTCTTTTCCACTAGGCTACCCACACACAGATACTCACCCACAGACCTGCCCACCAGCATACTCGCACAAAAACACATACTGAGTTTGCCTTTTGCCTTTTCGCTTTTAGCATTTTTCTTGACTTTTTGCAGCGCTCTCGTGTTTCTGTCTCCACATAAAAGAAAATTAGTGAGTTTTGTTGCAAAAATATAAAACATTTCCCCACCCCCGCCCCTTTTGGGCCATCCTTTTCGGCATTCTTTTTGCGTTTTTTGTCTTTGCTTTTGACATTTCTGCTGTAGGTACATAATGACAAAGGTTTCCGTTTTCAAATGGCCTGACACAAAGCGATGAAAAAGCTTAAAACTGTTTTTGTTTCGCATTGTTTTGTTTTTGATTTGAATAAAAATGCCTGCAATTGCATAGTTTTGAGCCTTTGATGCAATCGGAGTCCTTGTTCAGAGGCAATCTCGTGTGTCCCGGGCAATTGGCGCCTTTCGTCATGTTTTTCACTGAAAAGACTGCGATTAAAAGGTATTTCATTTAGCACTTGGAGTGGTGTTTACTATCGCCTAGATAGTTAAGGAACGTCCTTTCTACTTTTGGGAGATATTGCATTTCTTACACCCAGAAAAAAATATGGACTTAAAACCCAAAAAATGGACTTAAACTAAGGTAATATGGACTAATATGGACCTAAGGAATCTTAGACTTGTTTTAAGTCCTAACACACTGACATGTTTTAAGGCCATGATGGTCTTAAAAAAAGACCATATTACCCAAAAATTTAAGCATTTAGATATTCATCTAAACTTACAAAAGCAGTTAGACACTCGAAAATTTAATAAGCCCAGAGCAAACTATGCCAGCTCCCGGTTATTTTGAACCGGGTTCGAGTCCAGTACAAGACATGTTTTATTATTATACCCTTGCAAAGGGTATTATGATTTCAGTCAGAAGTTTGCAACGCAGTGAAGGAGACGTTTCCGACCCCATAAAGTATATATATTCTTGATCAGCATCACTAGACGAGTCGATCTAGCCATGTCCGTCTGTCCGTCTGTCCGTCTGACCGTCTGTCCGTCTGTCCGTCTGTCCGTCTGTCTGTTTCTACGCAAACTAGTCTCTCAGTTTTTGAGCTATCGGGATGAAACTTTCCCAAAAGTCTTCTTTCTATTGCAGGTAGTATATATGTCGGAGCCGACCGGATCGGACAACTATATCTTATAGCTCCCATAGGAACAATCGGAAAAAAAAAACTTTAAAAAATTCTAACTTCGGGGTTTTTTGAAATATTACCTTCTACTTTTGGGGATGTTATTTTTTTAATATTTCTGAATTTCGAATTAATTATTTAAAAAATCGGACTACTATATCATATAGCTGCCATAGGAACGATCGGAAAATTAATGGAAAAGTAATAGGAAATAAATTCTAGCTTCTTTGGTTTTTATTGTATTATCTTCTACTCTAGGATATGACTCTTTTTAAATATTTCCGAATTTCAATTTTAATTTTATCGAAATCGGACGACTATATCATATAGCTGCCATAGGAACGATCGGAAAATTAATGGAAAAGTAATAGGAAATAAATTCTAGCTTCATTGGTTTTTATTGTATTATCTTCTACTCTAGGATATGACTCTTTTTAAATATTTCCGAATTTCAATTTTAATTTAATCAAAATCGGACGACTATATCATATAGCTGCCATAGGAACGATCGGAAAATTAATGGAAAAGTAATAGGAAATAAATTCTAGCTTCTTTGGTTTTTATTGTATTATCTTCTACTCTAGGATATGACTCTTTTTAAATATTTCCGAATTTCAATTTTAATTTTATCGAAATCGGACGACTATATCATATAGCTGCCATAGGAACGATCGGAAAATTAATGGAAAAGTAATAGGAAATAAATTCTAGCTTCTTTGGTTTTTATTGTATTATCTTCTACTCTAGGATATGACTCTTTTTAAATAATTCCGAATTTCAATTTTAATTTGATCAAAATCGGACGACTATATCATATAGCTGTCATAGGAACCATCGGAAAATTAATGATAAATGTTAGAAAATTGAACATTTTTGCGATTTGTTAATTAATAGGAATGATCTGCAAGGGTATATAAGCTTCGGCTGGCCGAAGCTAGCTTTCCTTCTTGTTTTTTTTTTTACATTTATTTTTTAATTTTATTATTGTTTTTATTTTTTATTGTTATTGGTAAATGAATTTTACAACTGAAAAAAACTTTCAACTCATTTGCACCAGTGGGATTCGAACCGGGGTCCTCTCGCTTCAGGGGCAGACACCTTACCAGTCACACCATCAGACACTGTTAGGTACATGTGTCTAAGCGACACATTAAGTCATCTTTAAAATTTTTTATTAGATAAAAATTATTAAAATATTATGTGAACCCCGCACTCTCTTACTAAGCTAACATCTCATATGGATAAGATAAACATTGTTAATTTAACAGCATAGTTAACATATTTATGACTTTTTTTTAAGGGGTTATATACAGTTGTGATAGATGAAAAAATCGGTTTTTTTTTATTGCATACTCTTAAAAAAATTCAGAACGATCGGAGCATTAGAACCGAAGTTGTAGCTATTTATAGCGCACTACCACTACCTGCACATCGGCCGTTACAAACTTGAAACTTTAAACGCGATTATCTCAGAATCTTGTTTTTTCGAAATTACCTTTGCGGTGGACACTATTACTAAAAAACAAGAGAGAACGCTATAGTCGAGTGCCTCGACTATTAGATACCCGTTACTCAGCTAAACAACTTTATAGAAATATGCCTTCTTATATGTTTTTCGCCGCTCGATTTTTACCCAGGGATCTCTTTCTAGAAGAGGCTTTCTAGAACTTTCAATTCTGCCTAGCACATCTTCCGTCTCTCTCTAGCGCAGGTAAATGCACCTGTGAAAAACGTATACGAGCAAAAAGAGACAAAACGCGCGCCCCATTTCAAATAATTTAAAATTTGCATTAACATAATGTGAATTAGAGTGACCACAGAAAAAAACGCAGATTTTTTCCAATGCCATTTCCTAGATGGCGCTAGTGTATATTGTATTGCGCCATCTACCGCCAGATATTGGTACTACTGGTCATGAAAGGCGGAAATGTAGGCGCTGACCAGGTTTAAGCGTTTATTGGGTTTGTGGGCGTTAGAGTGGGCGTGGCAATTTTTTACTTGGCCAATCGATAGGTATTGACGAAGCGAATACATATCAGTTACTATTTTCATAATAGCTTAAAAACTGTGGGCGTTAAAGGGGGCTTGTGGGCGTTAGAGGGGGCGTGGCACCTTTTTGAAACAAACTTGCGCTGCGTAGGAGCTCCTAGAATATTCATGCAAAATGCCAATCTTCTAGCTTTTATAGTTTCCGAGATCTCAGCGTTCATACAGACAGACAGACAGACAGACAGACAGACAGACAGACGGACAGACAGACGGACAGACGGACATGGCTAGATCGACTCGGCTAGTGATCCTGATCAAGAATATATATACTTTATGGGGTCGGAAACGCTTCCTTCTAGCTGTTACATACTTTTGCACGAATACAATATACCCTTTTACTCTACGAGTAACGGGTATAACTATTAATCCGATCGACACCAAGTTTTGACCACTTATTTATTATAACAATAGCTAGTCCTTGAATGAAGGATTTAGAGCGTCTTTAATTGCATATTATTTTCCTTTTAGGGATACTTTTCCTAAAAATACATTAAAGCCAAATCATCAAACTTGGGGCTGTCCATACATTAAGTAATTACCAAATGATTACTGTATGGCAAAAAAAAAACTAAATGTATAGTTTTATACGTTTTCGCTATATAAAAAATCAACACAAAAAAACAAAAACATTTTCTTGAAAATATAAAAACAACTACATATATTAGTGTTTATAGACTATTTTTTTTTAAATATCACTATGGACGGCAGTCCATGTAGTGACGAAGCGCACCAGGAGAGTGTGCGAAGGCGACTACTATTATATAGCCGCAAAATTGAAAATCTGCTGTGATAGTCCGATCGTAATGTGTAATACCAATCGAAAGGTATTGCAAAAACTTAAAGGATTGCATACCAAGACTTTAAGAAAATCAATTGGCTTGGGAGAGGGAGCGGTGAAAGTGAAAAAGTGAAAATTTCGAAATTTAGAGCTGTTGGGGCCGGTGGGGATAAATGCCCCCTCGCAATGTTTTAGTTGTATTCCTTTTGAAAATACCCGTCGAATGAGGGGTCATTTGTCAAAATCCGACGCTCCGTTCAAAAGTTATAGCCAAAATAAGATTTCCTTCTTCTTCCCAAAATGAAAATTTAATTCTGTTTGTCAGTTTGTCCAAAACATGTTTCTTAAGTTTTGAAAATTTAATATGACGTTCATCCCATCGATATAAAAAACTTTTGTTCTACCACTTTTGGAAAAACTCGCTAGTTTAGCGGGAAAACAGCTATAAATAGCTAAAATTCGGAAAACCGTAACTTCTATACTACTAAAGCTACAGACTTGTGCTGCATCTTGTTTGAAAGGTATTTTTAAATGCTATAAACGCCTTCTATATGCAATTTGTGTAAATGTAATAGTAAACAAGAAGGAAAGCTAGCTTCGGCCAGCCGAAGCTTATATACCCTTGCAGATCATTCCTATTAATTAACAAATCGCAAAAATGTTCAATTTTCTAACATTTATCATTAATTTTCCGATGGTTCCTATGACAGCTATATGATATAGTCGTCCGATTTTGATCAAATTAAAATTGAAATTCGGAATTATTTAAAAAGAGTCATATCCTAGAGTAGAAGATAATACAATAAAAACCAAAGAAGCTAGAATTTATTTCCTATTACTTTTCCATTAATTTTCCGATCGTTCCTATGGCAGCTATATGATATAGTCGTCCGATTTCGATAAAATTAAAATTGAAATTCGGAAATATTTAAAAAGAGTCATATCCTAGAGTAGAAGATAATACAATAAAAACCAAAGAAGCTAGAATTTATTTCCTATTACTTTTCCATTAATTTTCCGATCGTTCCTATGGCAGCTATATGATATAGTCGTCCGATTTTGATTAAATTAAAATTGAAATTCGGAAATATTTAAAAAGAGTCATATCCTAGAGTAGAAGATAATACAATAAAAACCAATGAAGCTAGAATTTATTTCCTATTACTTTTCCATTAATTTTCCGATCGTTCCTATGGCAGCTATATGATATAGTCGTCCGATTTCGATAAAATTAAAATTGAAATTCGGAAATATTTAAAAAGAGTCATATCCTAGAGTAGAAGATAATACAATAAAAACCAAAGAAGCTAGAATTTATTTCCTATTACTTTTCCATTAATTTTCCGATCGTTCCTATGGCAGCTATATGATATAGTAGTCCGATTTTTTAAATAATTAATTCGAAATTCAGAAATATTAAAAAAATAACATCCCCAAAAGTAGAAGGTAATATTTCAAAAAACCCCGAAGTTAGAATTTTTTAAAGTTTTTTTTTTCCGATTGTTCCTATGGGAGCTATAAGATATAGTTGTCCGATCCGGTCGGCTCCGACATATATACTACCTGCAATAGAAAGAAGACTTTTGGGAAAGTTTCATCCCGATAGCTCAAAAACTGAGAGACTAGTTTGCGTAGAAACAGACAGACGGACAGACGGACAGACGGACAGACGGTCAGACGGACAGACGGACAGACGGACATGGCTAGATCGACTCGTCTAGTGATGCTGATCAAGAATATATATACTTTATGGGGTCGGAAACGTCTCCTTCACTGCGTTGCAAACTTCTGACTGAAATCATAATACCCTTTGCAAGGGTATAAAAAAATATGAACAAAAGACAATTTTTTAAAACTTTTTTTTTAGCTTTTTTTATTTTTCTCAAAAACGGCTGTAACGATTTTCTTTAAAACTTTAAACTGTATAGCCCTTGAGATTCCTTAAATTTTGGTATATAACACATTACTGTAAGTCACGTTTAAAAGTTATTTTTATACGAAAATAGCCACTTTTGCAAGCTCGAACTACTAACGCTCCCTGAGTATTGAATTTTGTGTGAGGGTATCCGAACTGTATTTTAGGGTCATGGAATCAGAAAATATGCACTTAAGAGTTCCATATAGGAATCTTTTGTTCTACGATTTTTGGCACGCTGCAATAGAAAATGCCTGTGAAGGGAAAAAGGCTGGAATAGTCTGCTAGGGCGGGCCGAATGAGAAAATATTAGAAAGTCTATTTAATGACGAGTGTAATAATTTTTCGTCACAAATGTTGATATCAGAACTTTTGTATGTTGAAGGTGCGATCGTCACTAGTTTTTTACCTCGTTAAGAGGTGTTTTTATTTGATACTCATATATGGGTAAAATTTTGATAAGTAATTTCCTTCCGAATAATAAAAAATTATTTGTTTTTATTTTTTGTTAAAAAAAAATTTTTTTGTGTTGTTTATGGGCACGGGCTATTTTTTAGGTAGTGGACTATATTTCACGCTTTTAATTCCTTAAAATCTATGGCCTTAAATTTAACATTTATGGCCATTTTTACTATTTTTAAGTCCACAATGGCCTTAAATCACCATTTTAGGCAATGTAGTCCATGTTTCCTTAAATCTAGGAATTTTTTTTTTCTGAGTGTAGCTAATGAGTACAAAATGGGAAGAAGGGAGGAATCAATCCAAAATTGTATTCTTGATTTAAAATAACTTCAGATATTATTAATATTATTGTTATATCGAACAACTTTTCGTCCAAAATATTTTATTTCTATACAAGTACAAATATAATCTATAATTCATATTACTTTAATATTTTATATTTTTACTTCCTATGATATGTTTTTTGTGAAGAAATGGAAGACCAAAATGACTCGTACATGTGCAGCTCAACCAAATATTGCATTCTTTTCCAACGTGATTATGCGTCATTCACACGCCAATTAAGGAGTTCCCTTTGTCCCTTCCACTGAGTGCAGTTTGCCTTTCATATGCGAGTATTTTTTGAGTCAACACGCCAAGTCCGTTCGGTGGCATATTGAACTTTGCACCGCCAGCAGCCATCGGCCATTGCTTTCCTAACGAACCACAAAACGTCCACAGGTCCGTCACAAATCACGGCCAACACGTGCCAGCCAGTTCGGAGTCGAAAGAGTCCAAAGAGTCGGCAGTCCAGCGTCCCGGCACCAGCACCTTCGCTTATTAACAATCCTCGGAGAGATTCGCCATCGCCATCGCCCCACCTCGATGGCTTTTCCTTTCCCATTCACATTTCCCCGGCATCCGTGTTTGCCATTTCCCGTTGCCGTTACCATTTTCACATTAATGAAGTGCTCGTGTGGGCAAGTTGTTACATTTTCTTTCGGTCTGGCGTTGATTACATGAGAAATTCATGTTCAAATTCAAATTTAAAACTTTGCCAACCGACGGGGAAAACTTTGTTCGACCAGGTAACCGATAAAAAAGAGCAAAAAAACTAAAAAAAAGGAGGAAGCCAGCCCAAGTTTTTTCAACAGAAATTTTCAGCTCGACTTATGTTGAAGTCGTGCCATTGCACTTTCCCAGGGCTTCGCCTGATTTGCTGGCGGTGGAGGTATCTCAGATATATTTCTGTCTGACCACCGTTTTGTCGCTGGCCAGTGCAGTGGAAATATTTCGCATTTCGCTCGTATTTTTCCAATGCGCTGCATTCAAATATTATCAATTTCTGCAGCTAACGATTTCTCTTGCCAACGCTAACTGATTGAATTGTTAGAACGTTTTACGTGTGCGGCATCGAAAATGCGCAACATAGCCACGCCTTCGCCCTCCGCCCCTCGACCTTCGAGCACCGCCTGCCACTCAGCCTGAACTTCGGCGGCGGGAAAATCAATTTTCGTCGAAATAAATTGTCGAATTTCTGGTATAAATTGCAACCGTTTGCCCAACACTTTTCGCAACGCGGAGGAAAAAGCTTTTCCCTCCCTTTTCTTTTTTAATTTTAGGTGGTTTCTTTTTTCCTTATGGCGGTCGGACAAAATGATGTCACATAGGAAATATTTATTTATCACAGTCATGAGATGAAAGCCATTTCATCTGATGGCCATAAATAACTATTATTCAACTCGGATAAATCACATTACCGTGCAAGTCATCCCTTCTCATTTAACCCGTTATATTATCTGCTCGTTAATTTGTTTAATTATTTAGTCACGATTAATATCGATTGGAAATTATTATGAAGTTTAAACCAGGAAACACGTCTTGGTAAAAGTAAATGATTAATTAATACGCTAATTTAGAAGTTATATTGATACCAATAATTGGGTAATTAGCCATTTTGTTCTTGCTTCCTTAATTTTATTTTAAAATAATTATTGAATGATAGTCAAAATAAAATATCTATGTCGATTGCAAGTTATAAAGATTAATTTTGCTTCTACCGTAGTTATTCCTAATTTTAATAACAGGTGTAACACAGAAATCTCTTTCGGTAAATAACGGTTAATCAATAAGATTCAGATTATAAGTATCTTAAAAACATAATTTTCCAGATTTTATTTCATATCTGAATCTAAATGGATATCATCCGTCAATTTTATTAGTTCTTGAATATTTGCAAGCTGCACCACACTATATAAATCTTAAGACATAAAACCAAATTAATTCTTTAAATTGCGCTTATCTGAACTTCAATATATTTCAATGTCCTGGAGCAGCAATTAAAGCGAAGCGGCAAGCTGGAGGATTTGTCTATCTAATGAATACGTGTGACCCTCGGCACTCTGCCTCCCCTCTTTCCAGATTGTGGAAAATGAACAGCAGTTTCATTATTTTCGTGGTGCTGTATGATTATCATCGACATCGCTCATACGCCGTGGATGACGGGAATTGGCTGTCTGTGTGGCTGCTCCCCGGCTTCTCTGCTAATTGTTCCTAAATGACAATGCAAATTTGTACAAATTCTCAACGCCCCCACCCCCCACACCCACACCCACAGAAAGACACGGACACAGACACGTAAAACGCTTTTCAAAATAACCGAAAAATTTGTGTTAAATAAGCGAATAAAAGCAATGAAAGTTTTGCCACTTGCCTGCGTCCGGTTCGCTCATTCGTGTTGCGTGTCCATCCGTCCGTCGTCGGTCATTTCCTGTTTTATTTTGCCAACTCATCATCATGGTGGCCAGAATGGTTGGCATTAGGTTTAAAGACGGCCCGTTCAGGAGGCACGTTTTGGCGTTTTCAGCACTTTATCCCGATGCCGGTTTTTATTCCCATACGGAGCACTTTCGTTTTCAATTTCAATCCAAACGGATGATTACTCGTCAGTTGCGCTGATTGCTCCACGTGATATGGACATTAGCATTTCTGATTCAATTTCGGGACATGATATTGGCCTTCCCACCCGTTTTCATCCTCATCTCCCCGGGAATCCATTATAGTTGACAGCCTTAAGATAAACTCATACAATGTCAACATGAGAGCTTCTTCTCTTTTTTCGCCATTGTTTCTAACCCTCGCAGCGGAAAAGAATTTGTTTAACAAGCACTTATTTAGATTATATTTGTTGATTTCCACTTATGGAGCACTTAATGCGAACACGATTTCTGTATCCCCCATCTCGGATTCTATATCTCCCAGATCCGTTTCAGCTTTGAATTTTGCGAGCCATGCCACACCACCCAGTCCGTGTTTGCCACTCAACTATGATTGATAATTCTGATGATTCATGCGTGTAATTCAGCTTGGGGATTTCTGCTTCCTTTTCTCGTTTTCCTTGCGGGTCAGAGACATTATGTTGTGACATTTATAAGAAACTCAACTCATATGGGTCATGATTTTTTGATTGCCTTTTGCGGTTTCCAAGGAAGTTTCTCTTGGGTATGAACTTTAAAGTCGCTGTTTTTGGGTATTTAAATATATATTTTTTATTTAATTTATTTCTATCAACATTTTTATAATTTTAAATAGTTTTCTACTGTGACAAAGTTTTAACCATTATTTTCCTCCCACTTAGAACTATCCTTTAAGGGCGCCCTTTAAAATAGCCGTAAAGAGTTTCCTAAGTTTACAGTAAATTTTCAGCTATTTGGACTGCCATTTCAAGTAAATAACCGCAGCCCATTAAAGCCGTGCTAATTAAAATTCAGCACGTTCTCACTGTCGCACAGTTGAGTCAAGTTAAGTTGAGAGCCATAAGCCAAGCCATAAAACAGCCAAACGAACGACCGCACAGAAGCCATCAAAAATATTGTAACACATTTTGCCTATTAATTGCGAGCCAGACCACCGGTCCCCTTACAGTCTTCAGTCGGCAACTCAGCATTCACAATTTTCCACCTTTTCCCAGCCCGAACCCATTGCGCTCATCCTAATGAAATTTTGCAACATTGTCGGTGGGATTTGGCGTGGCCAGTTCGCCTGGAATTGGGTTCCTTTCGGTGCTGGCTTAAATAATGAAAACGAAAACTATAAACTCATTTGAGTATTGGGAATCGAAATGGCTACGTGATTCGCAGCATCTGGAAAGTTTACAAAGCTCACAGATGCCAAAGAGTATGGCAAGGATTTCTCAAAACTTGAATTCAACAAAAATTCATCAGTAAAGCAATTATTTTTATGGTTTTGAAAGTTTGGGTGAGTTGCCTACGGTACACAAATATTGTACATACAGTAACACTCGAAGATGCGTGATATCCGAATTAATTTTGTAAGAATGGAGTTTGAGATAATGGTTTAAAATCTACGAGCCATTAATAACACCTCGAGAGTAAGAAACAATTCAGGTTTCTGAATTCTTGCTAGAAAATTTATTCAGAATCGCAACCAATTTTTGGAATGCTTGAACCCGATCCCGGCCTCAAATTCAGCCTGTGGCCCCAATTGCCCGCATGTTGCTATGACAGTGGAAATAAATTGCCAACGCGTTGAACGCAGAATAAACCGAAACCATGTAGGCAAATGGCTCCCCCTCCCCCACTTGCAGGTACAAAGAGATATACAAAGTTCCTAAACTTCAGTTCCCACTGCGCAACAAGACCGACGAAATACGCGTCATCCAGCCATTTTTTTTATTTTTGACTGACAAACAGGACTGACGAACAGGTTGAAACCATCACCATCTGCAGTGAGCCAAAGGTTGAAACATATTTATGGTAATTAAAATTGATTTGAAAAGTTTAGATTGTCTCTGTGGTCGCACACTCTCTTCAAAATTTACAATGTTTCAGAGTCGGAGTACCGGCTTTGATTCCTACGCAGTCTCCGGTCGGTCGTATAGAGCGAATTTTGGCAACAGATCATTCTGGTAACCCATTTGTACAATGCCGAACAAAATAATAGCACTGGAAAATCATGCCGAGATTTTATTATTTGTACTTTGTTTACTGCTTTCCTTTCAGAGAATTGTATCTTTATGATTATGAATATTTCAATAAAAAACGAATGTAAATATATTTATTTATTGCCTTACGATACTGCTTTTTGCCCTATTTGGGCAAGCTCACATCCCTACATCCTTTAAGATGTCTAGATTTTGGTTCTATTACTTTGACCGCAGATGTACTTACCAACAGCCTGCATGTGGACAAAACTTTCTAATTAAAGTTGCTGCAGCCCCGCACTGAAAAGTTGACAAGTTCTCACGTGTGTTTGTATTTGCAAAGGCGAGGACAAAGTTTTGGGTGTCGGCTTTTAGGCGCACTGCGTAATATATTTTACTTTGGCTGATGATGTTGTTTTTGCCTTTGCTGCGGTCTCGATTATGCAGGGAATTTAAGTCTGATTTTAATTAGCTATCCGAGCAATTAGGCGAGCGTCAGGCGCTTGATAAAAACGTTCGGAACAAGGAAAATAAAACAGAGTGTCATTAGAAAGTGCAGAAAAATACCTCTTTTTCTAAAGCCAAATTTCTAAATTTCCTTTTAATGTCCTTAACATATAGTTCTTATTTTGATTAGTTTTTTTTTTAATATCCTTAACATATAGTTGTTATTTTGTTTATTTTTTCTTAAAAAGTTATACAAAATATACAAATTTTCTTTGGATTTTATCCTGGTAATGCACTTTATTATTCAATCCTAGATTTCATTTACAAGTTTCAAGTACAAAAGGCGAAAATTTCCCCTTTGAACGCACTTAAGTTTAAGCCAAGTCGGACCTGAAAAGAGTAAGGGACTGCACCGAACTCAAATCGAATAAAAATACAACTGGCGAACTGGGCAGGCAGTGGTAAATGAAAATAGAAGACAACGACTACCCGCTGCTTTGCTTTCGAGGCTGCAATATTTTTAAGTTTCCCATTCAAATTGAATTAAATAATATGCACTCGACTCGCAAACAGAACTTTCCCCGAACTTAACTTTCGCTGAACTCAACGGGGGATGGGATGGAAAAGCAAGGATGGGTTGAAAACGGAAAAGGGTAAGCAAAATAAGGCAAAGAATCTGAGGAGGTTGGCTCCAACTTTCATAATTCATTTCTGCCTGAGTGTAACAATTTTTGCACTTTATGACTTTCGAGTGCGCGCTGTGCGAGTGCCTTGAGTTTGACTTTGGGGCCCGCAAATCATGCAATTGCACCAGCAACTATGGCAGCAACTACAACTGCAACTCTCGGCGGGAACTTTAAGTTGCAAACATTTTGGGTGCATCCTGCTTCTCCGAGGGGTCACCCTTCTCGCCTCATTTTTGTGCTAATTACAGGGGCAGGACGCGGCTGCAGACGGTGCATTCCACTTGGCAACAGCCGAAAACAAACTTGCGGCCAAGAACAACAAACAGGCAACCAGAAAACGACGATAACCGTAAAGGCCAGCCCCACAGGGAAAAAATAACAAAAATTGAAGGAAGTCTTGGCTGAAGAATGCGACTAGGGAATACCATTCAAAATCGTTTTTCAATATTAAAAAAAAAAAAATTATATCCAAAATACACTTAAAAAGGATATATGGGACACACCCTTTTATGAATTTATATGAAGCTTTTATGTAGAGAAATTCCTACGATTTTAAATGGTTCCAGTAAACAACTCCCTCAAAAAAAAGTCAATCCTCTTAAAAAAAAATAATGCATTCTTATCTCATGTATATACATAAATTACCAAACATTTAATATACCCCTGTTTCAATACTGAGTATAAAACAAGGAGCGAAAGCGAAAACGAAAAGGCAAACAAAAGACCAGCGACAGGCCAAAAGGCAAGGCCAAAAACTTGACCAGGAAGTTGTAAACGGCCAAACGGCATTGGGGCAGGAGTCCAGTCCTGTTTATGTTCCCGATGAGGTTCCAGCTCAAGCCGGTCCAGAGAGCAAAAAGGGCTGGAAGGCAAAACAAAGCCGCCAGTAAGTTGGTGGGCAAGAGCAAACAGATTGGCAGGCGAAAAGACCTCGGGCCGGGCCAAAAGCGCTAGTACATGCTCTACCAAAACAGGTAGGAAGTCCGGCTAAAATGCTCACCACTTGTTTACCTGGAAGTGCCGGTCAAAATAAAAAACAACAAGAGGCAACCTCTGGGCTCACAAAAAAAGCTCCAATTCAACCAACCGAAAAGTTTTGCCTTCTGCCGATCATTAAGGAAGCTTAGCTTCTTATCATAAGTCGTAGTTCTATCTTGAAAACAAAAAATTTGTAGCCGTTTTAGATTGTAAGAGGGTTTCAAAAATGAATTTTCTTTAAATTTAAAATATATTTAAATATATTTTTTTATATATTATTAATTTTTTATTTTAGTACTTTACTTCCTCACAATTTTCTATAGAATTTAAGTAAGCTTAAACTTTTCGTGAAACAAGTGCAGACAGCTTAGAGCAAATGTTGACAGTGTAATTCCCTCTAACTGAAAGTTACCCAAAGGCAAATAGAACTTCAACGGTTCATTAATTATGCCAGCCGCAACATTAGTGCCTCAATTGATTTGGGCAATCCTTCATTTGCGCTGCATCAACAGGACTTGGTTTTCTCAATAAGACTGGGAGTAATACATTTAATGGAATATTCAAATTTTTGAGGGTCATGTATTGACACATGTGTTATTTCGATTTAAAAGAATATCCTTGTAAGTTTGGGGTTCGATTGCGTTGGCATATCTGCCGTCCATAAACATTGTTTATGTCACGCATTGACACGCGTCGTCCTTCTCGGTGGAACAACAGAATTTTTCGATTTATATGTATATACAAAGACAATTGAATGCGCGGAGTACCCAAAGGACCCTGCTCCTGC
Source organism: Drosophila takahashii (assembly GCF_030179915.1). Taxonomy (NCBI): domain Eukaryota; kingdom Metazoa; phylum Arthropoda; class Insecta; order Diptera; family Drosophilidae; genus Drosophila; species Drosophila takahashii. Next base: position 11,804,790 of record NC_091681.1, read on the forward strand.
AGACGGAGTTCGATGTTCGGTTTCGGTATTCGGTGCCCGCTACTCGGAATTCCCCTTATCGCAGGCCCACTCCCACATAAATATAAATAAATACATACGAATAAATAACTGAAAAGGATATGGGTGCCGGGAAATGGAGTCGGAGTCGGTCATGGAGCACAATCGAGAACAATAACAATGCCGCAAATAAAAGAGGAGCCACGGCAATGGGTTGGTTAAGTGAAAACACTTGAACAATTCAGCCGGGCTCAGTTGGGGCCGAATAAATAATTCGCTTTTGATGAATTTGAGGCACGTGAATTCTCAATAAAATACCCATACAATAATTAAGGTAAACGGGGTGGTGCAGTTGTGGGAAACGGATTTCGAATATTTAACAGGTAATACATATGTTTATCTACACTTTAAGCTTAAAGATAACCTAGCTTAACAAAATTATTAACTAGAACAACATTAGATTAACTATTTTATTATTGTGTTTCTTCAAAACCACTACATATTGTTAATTAACTAATAACTTCCTAAAGCTGTTAATATTGTTTTAGTACAGACAAAATAATAATAATAAATAATACAGACAAATAATTTCCCCATTCCCGTGATACAAAAAGTTAATTAAAAGAACAACTCTAAAACAGTTAAACCAAATACAGCCTTTGAAAATTATCTTATTTTTTATAACCATTAGGTTTTATAACCAAAAAATCTGATTAATTATATCTTTAATACCTGGCGATCCAAATAACGTTCGCCAAAGAGCACTACACTGCGTTGATGAAGTGATAAAAATCTTTTAAAAATGAATCCACTTAGGCCAAATACCAAATACCTCGGGCAGCAGAACACAAAGTTTAAAACTATTTGCCAACGCTTATCAGAAAATACCACACGAATCTTAACAATGGGCTGCTGAGCAATTAATCTCGTGGAACCAAACCGAACAAAACAAAACAAAACACAGCCCGAGAAATCCGGTTGCCTCTAATGCGGCTCATAATTTATGAGCCTTCGCACGCACACAAAAAGTCTCGGCGTTAGGAATCAACGCTCACATAATTTGCATAAATTGGAGATGTATCAACCGAAATTGAGGTAATAAAGCCAACAGCCGACGGAGGGCCCTATCAAGTTCTGGGCTTTGATGACGGAGATGCTGATCTGCTATCGGGGCACTTGTAATTGGCACTAATTTGCTTTCACTCCATCAAAGAATCCCCCCACGATTTAAATGCAAATGAGGGCGTTCCACTGGATAGCGGAAAACAGGTTGGCTGCAGAGCGAATACTATTAAAATCAATTAAGAAATGGAAATAAAATCAATCTCCGAGCATGGGCGAACATCCTCTCGTATGAGGAAGCGAAACAAACCAGCTTCGCCTTTTATCACAATTTATGCAAGACGCTGACAAAATGTTAATAATTACATTCGCTCTCACCGAAATTAAGTTGAGCACTCGCAGGTGTGGGACAACCCTCAAGAACCAGATACGAGACATGAGATACGAGATCTTGTATCTGCGAGATGCGACCGTGAACCCCAAGAGTTCAGCCGTTAATCAGCTGTTTCGGCATCTTGAGGTGCTGCATTCTGCCGAAACTGAAGAGTGGAAATCGTCGAAGAAACCACTTAATTGGCCAAGAGCAAACTCCGCTCTCCTGCTCATCTGCCATCCCAAGAAAAATAAAAATAAACTAAAACCCCCGTCTTAATCCGGTTATTAAACTTTACACTGCGCAGCAAGATCGTGTAACTTCTCCCGCGATTCCGTTTCGAAATGGATTGGTTTCATCGACTATAAAAATGCTGCGCATGCTCAGTGACGCTTTTAGTTCGTTCAAAAATTTCAAAGTGTTCGGTGCGGGACACGAGTATTCTCACGGATAATAAACAGCAAATAGGATCCCTAGCAAATATGTCGCTCAAATACGTAAGTGGGCAACTCTTCTGTATAATCGTGAATTTCTAATTGCTCCAAATGTATATGAAACTGGTGATCAGAGCTGGTCTTTCCTGAAATAGTCTTCATAGGAATGCAGCAAATTGTTCTAATTAGCTATCTACGTAAGCATCATTAGTGAAATTCCAGTTTGCCGCATAAATTACAATTTGCAATTTGTTCTGGCAAAAAATTATCATAATACAATAATTTTTTAGGTGAAGAAATCAAATTTTAAAATTCATCGCCAATTAAATATTTTATTAAACAATCCCAAAGGACTGGCAATCTGACTTTGACTATTTTATATATAACTCGGAGCAGTTATTTATTCAGTGCAATAAATGGCTTTATTATCTGAGGTGTGAATCTGCGAGCCATGAGCATAAGATGACGTATAATTTCTTTCTATTCAAACAGCGAATTTGCATAAATTTGAAGCTCGATTAGTTTCATTATAGTCGCTATGTTAATCATGGCCGGAGAAGGTCTAATGACCTTTCCCACAAGGGAAAGGAACGTTTGCGTTAGAATATAAATGCGAATAGAACTGACCATAAAAAATCCAGTTTAGCATGTGCCAAACAATGCAAGGCTTTTGCCGGTTTGAAGGTCGATACAAATCAGGTCGAAATAATTTTAGCGCTCCCACACTTTTAGAGCTAAAATTTGGAAATTGGAACACATTTGGAATGGCTGTGACCATATTAAACAATCGGGCGATAACTTAGGAAATTGGTCAAGAAATTAATTTGAGTTATTATGCAAGGCAGTCTTTTCTTTTAGATATTTCCACGCTTTTTACAATTAAATGTTAATTTTAACAACTTTTAATATGATCTTAAACGCATTTTCAGTAGTTTGAAATTACAAATGTAAAATGTTTGTATTGAATAACTTGAAGCGATCTTTTTAGATTCACATTAGAATTGAGTTTATCATACTCAAACAAGAAAGGAAGCTAGCTTCGGCCAGCCGAAGCTTAAATACCCTTGCAGATCATTCCTATTAATTAACAAATCGCAAAAATGTTCAATTAATTTCATTAATCTCAGTAATTTTCCGATCGTTCCTATGGCAGCTATATGATATAGTCGTCCGATTTTGATCAAATTAAAATTGAAATTCGGAAATATTTAAAAAGAGTCATATCCTAGAGTAGAAGATAATACAATAAAAACCAAGGAAGCTAAAATTTATTTCCTATTACTTTTCCATTAATTTTCCGATCGTTCCTATGGCAGCTATATGACACATTAGTCGGATTTTTTAATTATTTAATTCGAAATTCAGAAATATTTAAAAAATAACATCCCCAAAAGTAGAAGGTAATATTTCAAAAAACACCGAAGCTAGAATTTTTTTAACGTTTTCTTTTCCGATCCTTCCTATGGGAGCTATAAGATATAGTTGTCCGATCCGGTCGGTTCCGACATATATACTACCTGCACAAGAAAGAAGACTTTTGGGAAAGTTTCATCCCGATAGCTCAAAAACTGAGAGACTAGTTTGCGTAGAAACAGACAGACGGACAGACGGACAGACGGACATGGCTAAATCGACTAGTCTAGTGATGCTGATCAAGAATATATATACTTTATGGGGTCGAAAACGTCTCCTTCACTGCGTTGCAAACTTCTGACTGAAATCATAATACCCTCTGCAAGGGTATAAAAATAAAACAAATAATCTTTTAGCTTCTGATGCATAGCAGCCTTCTTTCTATTCAAAATAATACAGATTTACTTTTCTGCACCAAATAATATAAATTAAATTTTTTATTCCGCAGTTACTAATTGCTTCTGCCGTGCTGATCGCTTTGAGTGCAGCTGATGTGTCGGAAATAAAGGCGAATAAGGTGGATCTGCCGTTTAACGACTTACTGCCACCTCTACAGGATGAATCGAGCACCAGTACGACGACCACAACTGTGAGGCCCGCCACAACGTTGGCCACAAAGCCCACCAAGAAATCGTATTACCAGAAGCCAGCTAACCTGGCCAAGGAGGAGAAACCGAAGACCATTGCTAGCAAACAGGATGTGGAGCAACTGCCCCTGGATCTGCTGCCACCCTTCGAGGATGTGGCTCAGCCATCGGAGTCCAAGCCTCAGACCGTGGTGAAGACTACGCCAAAGCCTGTGATCAGGGTCACTCAGCCACCAGTGGTGAGGGTCACTCAGCCACCAGTGGTGAGGGTAACTCAGCCACCAGTGCTTAAGGTCACTCATCAGGCTGCTCCTCGTTCACAATACTCTGTTCAATCAGCACCAGCACCCCGGCCCCAGTACTCCGTTCATCCTGCTCCCCCAGCGGTACAACCTGTCCACGGTTCTGCTGTAGGAAGCGGGTTCCAGTCCCGATTCTCCAACTACTTCCTCACCAGCACCGTTCGCCCAAGACGCGGTCCTTTGCCCACGATCACTCCCTTCCCGCGCTTTGTCAGGCTGTAGGAATCCATTTAATTAGATAAGATAAGCAACCATTCAAAGGCCAAGTCAAAACATAAAATAAATAAGATACGAAACACACTGAGATAATGAGTGGAAACTATGCGGTATTATTTAAAAGCGACTGTTTAAGCATGAAACTCACACAAAATATTCCAAGATTTCAAATGTTGATGGATCTTAAATAATTTATGAATGCATAAAAGTGAGCATTTTGGATCACAGAGGCATAGACATCTGTTGGCGCTCTGCGAAGTCAGGTTATCTGTTTTAAATTAACACCTTTGTACAATAATTAAACTGGGTAAGCTCCACTCAGTTACAGATTACATAAAGAGTAATTATTAAAAAATATTCTCATAATTAAAAAGTGAATTTTCTTAAGTAAATTCAGCTTTAAAAGAAAGTAAGTACTTGGAACGTAAGAGTTTTAAATAATATATTGCAGTGTAAAAAATATTTTAAATAAATGAAAAAAAAATTTTAATTATTAAAATAAAATAAATAATACCAGAGTCAAAATCTGCCAAGTGGGCCACCCCTGTTCCGAAGGTCCGATTTTCATCGAACTTTTTTACTTTTCCGGTTCACAACGAAAATATAAGAACTTCATTTGAACGGTTTTGCGAAGTTTTGAGTTTTACCGGAGTTATAGGGGTCAAAACATGGCATTTTTGACACTTTTTCGAAAAAGTTGGACTCAGTCATTAATTCATAACTTCGGAACGGTTAGATTTATCTTTATGATGTTTTCACTAATCGCTCAAGAATTATTATGGCTTTCCATAAAAAAATTTAAAAAAAAATTAAAAATTTTTGTTCTTAAAAATAAATCAACATTTTTTTTTAGTTTTTATTTTTTTCAGTGTTCTTCACCAGCTATAGAGTTTAAAACCATTTGAAAATAAAGTTTGATTCATTACGAAAAAGATCCAAAAAAAAAAAAGAGTGGCCCGGCCAAAGGTTTTTCGCAATATCGATTTGAAGAAGGGCGCACAGCGGTTTCCCATACAAAAACGGCTTGCTCGTGAAAACTGGCTGGTCAACACATGCCGTAGCGAGCGTAGCGTCAGCTGTCAATGGGGGACTTTTTGCCGTTTTATATGGTAATCCGCTGTGCGCCCTTCTTCAAATCGATATTGCGAAAAACCTTTGGCCGGGCCACTCTTTTTTTTTTTTGGATCTTTTTCGTAATGAATCAAACTTTTTTTTCAAATGGTTTTAAACTCTATAGCTGGTGAAGAACACTGAAAAAAATAAAAACTAAAAAAAAATGTTGATTTATTTTTAAGAACAAAAATTTTTAATTTTTTTTTTAATTTTTTTATGGAAAGCCATAATAATTCTTGAGCGATTAGTGAAAACATCATAAAGATAAATCTAACCGTTCCGAAGTTATGAATTAATGACTGAGTCCAACTTTTTCGAAAAAGTGTCAAAAATGCCATGTTTTGACCCCTATAACTCCGGTAAAACTCAAAATTTCGCAAAACCGTTCAAATGAAGTTCTTATATTTTCGTTGTGAACCGGAAAAGTAAAAAAGTTCGATGAAAATCGGACCTTCGGAACAGGGGTGGCCCACTTGGCAGATTTTGACTCACCAACAAGACAACTTTCCGCTCGGGGTCTCAAGTTTATCTTCTTTTTTCGCATTATAATGTAAGCCAGTTAATTCTGTGATGAAATAATTAGTGGAGAAGAGATGTCAAAAATTTGACAGTTCATTTTCAAAGAGCGAAATGTTGGGCCAGGTGTCTCCATCCCGCAAAATCAGCAAAACGTACCCATTTAACTTCTAAAACTCCTTTTCCTTCCTCAAAACAAACACATTTTAGTGTCTACCGCAAACGCGGAATTCAGATTCATTAACAGCATTTAATTAATTGCTTGGCGCCGCCGAAACAGAAACTGACACTGAAAGCCGCTGTCAGCTGCCAAATAGCTACAAACGTTTTAGCCCCCGGCTAATATACATATTATGGCACCCAAGCCCCAGCCAAAGCCCAACCGAACCCGAATCCAAATCCAAGCGTGAACCCGAACCCATCGCTTGACATTCGCTCAACCTGCTAAATGCTAATTACTTGGCGTTGATGATGTAGCCGACATTCGGGCTGTCAGAAATTTGTCGCACTCGTATTGCCATTCGAGTGCACTCCAAGTCCCACACTCAGATAAAAAGTAACATTATTAATAATTATAAAAATATTCTGTCTTTCTCGAAAGTTTTTAAATAAGTTACTACTTTATAAAAATAAAGGTAATACAAGAAATTAAATGGCTTTCCGTTTCATTGCTTTCTGAATAAATAATGTTTTGTTGAGTTTTTATGTTTGCCCTAAATATTTCTGCAAATTAATTTGAAAAATATTTTTGTATTTATTTGTTTTAGATCCATTTGATTTTCCAAGTGCTGTTCAGTGGGAATCATGAATGTAGCTCGGCCGATCTAATCAAATCATTGCCATACCGATTAGCCATATTTATGGCTCCCGTTTGTCACTGGTATTGTTGTTATGGCCGTTGTCCATTTGGCCGCGTTAATTACACGGCTGATTGACATTAATGCTTTCCATTGGCCGATGGTGTTATTGGCGGCAAGTCCGATGGCGATCTTGATGCAACAGCTGATTTAAATGGCTATCTGGCCTCAGGCGTAAGTGATGCAAACATTGCCGTTGATTAATGGCATTAAAATAAATTTAATATGCCATTAAAATGATTCTGATAAATGTGGATATTTTGGAAGGAATACCCTTCCATTTAACCAAATGTGTTCCAAACATTTTCATAGTAAATGCAATACTTGCATTATATTTACGAGGGCTGTCTGATAAATAACCGACCTAACCATGATGCACGCGACTTTTTCAAAAAATTTTTTTTTATTTTTCTACATAGTCTCCTTGTAACTGAACACACTTCTCCCAGCGATGCTCCCATCTCTGCAACCCTTCCAAATAGTACTTGACGTCTTTGTCTGCAAAATACGAGTTCACGAAAGAGATTGCCTCCTCATTTGACGAAAATCTCTGGCCGCCGAGCGCAGTTTTAAGTTGAGGAAACAAAAAAAAGTCGCTTGGTGCTAGATCCGGTGAATAAGGTGGATGGTCAAGCAGTTCGAACCGCAATTCGTGGATTTTCGCCATGGCGACTGTTGAGGTGTGAGATGGTGCGTTGTCTTGGTGAAACAAGACTTTCTTTTTTTGCAAATGTGGCCGATTTTTCGAAATTTCTTCCTTTAGCTTGTCCAATAATGATGCGTAGTATGCTCCTGTTATAGTTTTTCCTTTTTCGAGATAGTCGATAAAAATAATTCCATGGCTGTCCCAAAAAACACTCGCCATCACTTTCCCAGCCGAATACACAGCTTTGGGTTTTTTTGGGGCCGGTTCCCCCTTTTCAATCCACTGTTTAGATTGGATTTTTGTTTCGGGCGTATAATGATGAATCCAAGTTTCGTCTACAGTTATCAATCGGCGCCAAAACTCGGTCTTATTGCCTCTAAACTGAGCCAACAGAGCGCTGGAAATGTTCATGCGCGCACGTTTGTGGTCTAACGTAAGCAAACGCGGCACCCAACGCGCGGACAGCTTTCTCATGCCCAAATCTTGGTTTAATATGTGACAAACACGTTCTTTTGACATCTTCATAATCTCAGCTATTTCCCTAACTTTAATCCGGCGGTCGTCTAGTACCAATTGATGAACTTTAGCGATGTTATCGTTAGTGGTTACAGTTTTTGGACGCCCAGGACGTTCATCATCTTCCAAGCTCCTGCGACCACGTTTAAATTCAGCTGCCCAAAATTTTACGGTGGTAAACGATGGTGCAGAGTCACCATACACAGAGTCCAACTCATCTTTGATTTGTGAAGGCGTATTGCCTTTCAAAAATAAAAATTTAATTACAGCTCGATATTCAATTTTTTCCATTTTGGGGAAATCACCGAAATAGACTCACAAAAACGACTGTCAACAGATAATTGCGCAAGATAAATTTCTGAAATTTTGGCGAGTAGCTTTTATAATATGCACAATTTGAAGTAGACACTTTTTTTTCAGATGTGCCGCTATCTTGACGTTGAGGTCGGTTATTTATCGGACAGCCCTCGTACAGTGAACGATTTTTTTTAGGTGATTAGCTGGATTAAATTTATTTGTTTTACTTTTTCGATAAATTGTAATTTCAAATATTTTTAATATCAAATAGTTTTGCAATTTAAATAAAATGCACATATTAAATCATGCGTTATGCAACATTGTGTTACACATTTTCATATTATTTACAAATAAACACAGCAGTGCTTGATTTCATTTCAGATATGCTGCAACTGTAATGTAAAACTTTCCAATTAAAACGTCCAACTGAGCGTAGGCTATAATGGCCACCAACAACAAATTTTCTACTCAATTTCATGAAAAATTGATAAAACGCTTTTCAATTGCTATGGAAACTTTGTAAGCCGATTCGCATGATACTGGCCGTGTTGTAGCTACTGTAACCCAGCTAAGTCCAAAGCCCCTCAATGTCAGGCCGTGACAAAATCATGGCGATTTAATGCGCTTCAACTAATTACTCAACCCCCAAAGCTCCTCCCGCGGGAAATGCCACGAGCTGCCAAGCCGAGCAACAATTTAAATGACACTAACCGATGTCGAAAGGCGTCTGGAATAATAACATTTCTTGGATTTTAGACGAAGCTATTGCTCACTTAATGGGCGTTAATTCGGGGCTGTTAATCGGCTTAGGCTATTGGAACTTAATTGGTCTGCCGTATAATATTTAACTTATTTTAGCCAATATTTTTTAAAATTTATATTTGTAAACAGTTTAGTCAATATAGAAATTACCAATAGTACCTTAACCTCTTTTTGTGTTATTTTGAAATAATATTTGATGAGGCAGATCGTGCCGCCTGATATGATTTCACGTACGTTTACAAAGGGTATTGGCACGAAGCGCTCTCATTAAAAAAGTTTTCCCTGTGATGCGTGGAAAGCCATTAGATGGCCATGGCATTGGATGGAGCTTTCCACTCTTTCACACCCTCTTGTGTGTGGATCTCGCAGCAGCATTAAAAATCGCTTTTACAAATGGTGCCATAAGCTCTTAGGCAAACTTTTAATGTGCACACACCCAGACACGCGCATAGTTGGTATCGCATGAGGGAGAAAGATTTATGTGGCCAACGCGGCATATGAGCACTGCGAAGTATTTTCAACTTTAACACGGAGCCCGAACTGGCCTACCGCAGTCCCCCGTCCAAGTATTTAGATATATATTAAAAGTGTCTAGATTATGCCACACTAGGCAGCACAATAAACAATACACACAATAATAATAAAAAAAAGAACGAATAAACTGCCACTAAATGAAAATGTTGTCCGACCTCTTTCATGGTCAATAAGATCGGAATGAAATGGCAACATTTATATTCCACTCGATGCAAATGATAGCCAAGCAGCTCGCTTTTAACAATCATTTTTTACGCCACTTTAATTAAATTTTCCCACTTGCTGCGCAGTATGTTAATTTCATTTCCCCACCGAAAGACTGTTTTCACTTTTCGCAGCTGTCGCCGAATGAATTAATGACCTTAAGTGGATGGTCGAAGGGACAATAACTTCTCGCCGCAATACGGATGTAAATGTTTGCGCGAATTTTAAATTGATAGTAAATATTAAAGTTCCCCGAATCCTTCAACTTCAAATGCAATTTTTCGCCAACTTTTCTCATTTGCCCGCAGCATACAATAATAATTTTAATATGAGCATGCAGCCGCCGCCGTATACGGAGGCAGGGATATGGCGGCTGATGGGGCTATCATCCAGGCAACCGCCCACATATATCCCTTTAATTATGATATGCCAACAGAGGGACAGAAAAGAGGAGGTCTGCATCTCGAATTTACATAAGAGTGGCGGATGACGAGTGGAGAGCGGCAACAACTGACCGATTGGAGTATTGATTGTCGACGTTGCCAACGTTGCTGGCCATTAGCCGACATGGCCGTCAGTGCTGCCAAAAGCTATCATTTACGGATGGAAAATGTTATTTTTCCGGAAACGTACTCTATTTAATAGTAAACTATATTCCAGAATTAAAATTTAATAGTATTGAAATATAAGTTATAGCTTATTAATTTTTGCATTTTTATAAAATTATGGTCTCATATTGAACGATTCTATTATGTTCATATGAGATATATATATATATATAAGTGTATACATAATTGTGAAGGATCATTAAGATACATGGTCATAATGAAATTTATATGGGGATACTTTTCTTTTAAATAGTAAGTATTATGCCTTTTTACCGTTAAACAACGAATTTTATCTAGTTCCTGAAATAGATTGTTCGCAACACTAATGCTCGCATATAAAGCCATAGATGCTTCACCCAACCGTTAATGTCTCGCTTCAGTTACAATAACGGAAATGAGTTTTAATGCGAAAATAATTGCATGTCATTGACGTTGACAACAGCAACAGGACATAAGCAAACAGACAATGCGAGAATATTGATATAATATCATTAAATTCCATTTCATATTTGCTCTCTGATGAATGACAGGCAGTTCAAGTTGCTACTGCCGTAGATTCTGGGTCTCTGTCTTCACCCGCTTTATCTCCGCCCGCTGCTAAATTGATTCAAATTGAAATGCAAAACCTTGACTCACATCCTGCCGAAGAATTTTCTTTGATTCATAATTTTCTGGCCTTAATTGAAAAGTAAAATCCACAAGTCCATTGAAATAGATTTTTCTTTTCAGGCTTTCTTACTTTATTTATTGCTGTTAAAAGGTGGCATTGAGTTTGCCATTTGTAATTAAATGTATGCTGGTCCTTTATGCTTTTGAATGGTCTTATTTATTCCCCTTAAAATACAAATATGGATGATATTGCGGTTATATACTTAATATGATTTTTGTTTTATCGTCTCTACTCACTAGTTTAATTTTTTTAAATTTAATGTCTTCCATACATATGGGCGGTTCTTTTACAAACCGAACACCTTTTATTGGCTCACATTTTTGATTTGCCTTAAACTTTTTTTACACGTACTATTCGGAAAATAAGTAAACACGTGTATCAGGATTTGACCGAAAAAAAATTATTTTCCTAGTTAGAATTTTTTTAAGTGTGCCAAAAATTGTCAAATTTTAAAAAGTACCCTCTCATTGAAAATCTGTATCTCCGGTTATATGAATCCAATTGACTTCATGTCTTTTGCATTAATTCCTCTAAAACCTCTCCTTTCAAAATAAAATTTCTTAAAAAAAAAATTTTTTTAATTTCTTAAAAATAAAAACAAAATAAGATTTAAAAAAATTTTTTAACTATTGCCCCCACAAAAAAAAAAAAATTTTTTTATTTTAATACTTGCGTAATATTGTTAGTTACAATCGGTTTTTGTAAAAAGTTGGAGCCACTTTTAGTTTTTAAAATATCGAATTTGTTTTAGCAAGGCCTCGGCTTTTTTCTATGAAAAAACGTCGCAGCAAGTAGATCTACTCTCTCACTCTTATCGGATCCTAATGGAATTTATGTTTTCTCATTGTTTACTAGTCCTTTAACAATTGTTAATGATTAAAAGTTAAGTTGTAAGTTTTTTGACAATTTCTGAATGACAAAAAGTAAAAAGTAATTTTTTAATCAATTAAAAACTTAGAACTATTTATTTAACCGTCTATTTAATAAACAATAATTTTAAATTTATTTTATTTATTATTTTTTTATATTATGTAATTTATTAAACATTTTTAAATATTTTTTTTTTAAATTAAAAAAAAAAATTAATTAAATTTTATAATTTTTTATTTTTATTAAATAAATTTTTTTAAAAACTTAAAAAAAAATATTTAAAAATGTTTAATAAATTACATAATATAAAAAAATAATAAATAAAATAAATTTAAAATTATTGCTTATTAAATAGACGTTTAAATAAATAGTTGTAAGTTTTTAATTGATTAAAAAATGACTTTTTACTTTTTGGCATTCAGAAATTGTCAAAAAACTTAAAACTTAACTTTTAATCATTAACAATTGTTAAAGGACTAGTAAACAATGAGAAAACATAAATTCCATTAGGATCCGATAAGAGTGAGAGAGTAGATCTACTTCCTGCGACGTTTTTTCATAGAAAAAAGCCGAGGCCTTGCTAAAACAAATTCGATATTTTAAAAACTAAAAGTGGCTCCAACTTTTTACAAAAACCGATTGTAACTAACAATATGACGCAAGTATTAAAATAAAAAAAAAATTTTTTTTTTGTGGGGGCAATAGTTAAAAAATTTTTTTAAATCTTATTTTGTTTTTATTTTTAAGAAATTAAAAAAATTTTTTTTTTAAGAAATTTTATTTTGAAAGGAGAGGTTTTAGAGGAATTAATGCAAAAGACATGAAGTCAATTGGATTCATATAACCGGAGATACAGATTTTCAATGAGAGGGTACTTTTTCAAATTTGACAATTTTTGGCACACTTAAAAAAATTCTAACTAGGAAAATAATTTTTTTTCGGTCAAATCCTGATACACGTGTTTACCTATTTTCCGAATAGTACGTGTAAAGAAAGTTTCAGGCAAATCAAGAATGTAAAATTTTTTTTTTGGCCAAATCTGTTCGGTTTGTAAAAGAACGGCCCATATACAAATCAATTAAAAATATTTTCAAACGTAAATTATATTTTGGAAAAGTATGACAGCTTTCTTTCCAACAAATTCACTTGCTCAAATATCCCATTTCTACTTTCTCCAATGATAAAAAGAAATCTTTTCTTATTCCTTGAACACTTTTTGTCGAGATAAAACTTGTCCTGAATAATGAATATCCAACATCCGTCAATCATAAACTTTGATTACAATTTGTAAGGCCACAGTCGACAAACAAATTGAGGCGAATGACAAAATAGATTATCACTGCAAAAACAGGAAAATGAAAATGGCAAAAACCATCACCAGCACGTCCCTGCTCAAGGAACGAGTTGAGTGTGAACCCAAAAGAAAGAGATACAAACGGCAAGCAAATACAGCAATTGACCTGAGGGTGGAACTTGGGAACTGGAATATTTGACATTAAAATAAATAATTCATTTATTCGACGACAAACCGTGTAAATTCCGAAAGTCTGGAGTCTGCCAGGGATCTCATAGAAATTATTAATAATGTATTTTAGCACATTTCAAGGGTTTCGCACGCCGGCCACACGTTTCGGCAATTTCCGGGTAACAAAACCGGAAAAATACTTGAAAATGTAATAAATTTCCAAAGACGCTGGGGCCGAGTTTTGGCCTGTCCCCGTCTGACTGTTTGTGTCAAGGGTCGCCATCTGTGTGGCGGGGGGCGGTGGGCGGTCAGCGGTAGGCGGGGTCAAATGTGAGTGCTTGACAAACTGTTGCTGGGACCAAATCAATGACAAAAAATTACACACGAATGCCTCGGGGCATTCCTGAAGAGATTTGCAAACGCAACATTTGCCCACTTTTCCTTCGAGGGGTGGAAAATTAATTTCTTTACTGAGTTTGCGCCTGGTTAAGTTCCGGGGAAATGGCAATTTATTTAATGCCATGACCTTAACTTTTGATTTCAATTCGGGTATCGTTTAATTTTCATTTAAAACTTGGAAACTTTTGCCGAACATCCAATTAAATTAAATTGTTTCAGTAATGGAAATTGGTTTGAAAGTATAGAAAACATTTTTAGTGCTCTACAAATGTATTAAAGGTTGTTACATAACAAATTGCACATATAATAATTTTATGTATTTTTTTAAGTTAAAAAAAGTTAAAAATTAAATTAACTTTTTTCAGTAAAGAACTTTTTTATTTAATTTAGGGAAAGAATGTGTTTTCAAAAGTTGTTTGTTTGAAAGATAGAGAGTTTATCTTTTAAAAAACTTTAAGATCAAAACAAACCATGAATCTGTTTGCCTCTGAGACCTTCGGAAAGTTGGTCAATTTCAGCATTTTTGAACTTTGAGGTCATTGTGCTAAGAATCCTTGCGTCAGGGAACTTTTTGGAAAACGTAGTTTAACTTGGGAATTCGTAACAAATTCAAAAATATAGCATCCATCCAGGTAATATTAGATGTTGCATAGTGTAATTATAACTCATTTAATTTAATGTTCGACTTCAATTACATTTACCTGTGCCGTAGTCTATTAAAGTTGTTTACTTCAAAGGCAGTCTCAAGTACAATGCATAAGAAAAATAAAAAGTATTTAACAAAACCAACAAAGCGACTTCCACCGCACCTTGAACACTCAGCGAAATGAGAGCAAATGAAATCCTGCGAAGCATTTTGTATAAATTATTTTCCGCGTGGCAGACATACAGACTAAAAAACACAAAAACGAAAAAGAATAACTGCCTTAGAGCAGTCTTAAATCAAAACACCAAAGCTTTTCAATGCCACGTGCTTGGAGGTCAAAAACTGAGCTGAAATCTATGGGGAGAGACGGTCCTTTGGTCCTTGGTCCTGGGCCTGAAAAGTGGGTCTGGACGCGTGCGACGGACGAGCTTAGCTGAAAAAGGCCATTAACAAAGTAAACAGCTGCAGAAGAGCCTCCAGTCTACAGAGTTTGAAGAGGGGTTCCAAAATTCAGTCGAGTCAGCATTATATTGTTCAAAAAGCGGAGGGGAAATTAAAGAATTCTCTTTGTTTTGACACCTCATTCTGGGGGAGCTTCTTGGTCTGCGCTGATAAAATCGGCTGCAGAACATTTTCTGTAGATATTAGCATAATTTTAGGCAGTTTTAAGTAAGCAGCTATAAAATTACCGCCCTCATGACTCAAAAACCCAACAGATGCCACTTCAATTGAAATTATTTTATAGAAAGTTGACTTTACGGTCATGCTCCTGACCAAAATCTGGAACAGTTGGAGGCACTACTTATCTCATCTTGACAAGTAATTGCTAATGACGACCCAGATTTGTTTTTTGTTTGGGGTGAAGTTGGCCTAGATAGTATGATTCAAGGCAAACAAATCTTTGATAACAACTCCGTGAAATCAGTGGGTATTGTTTGGTCCAAGCTAACTGAACTCCTTAACGCTATGGTTAAAGCGAAACTGCTTCTGGCTCGTAATTGACTGAAAAAAATGGACACACATTTTAACAGACAAAAAATGTATTTAAAGAATAATGTAACAGAATTTATAACAGTTATTTCATCTTCCATTTTGAAACTTATAATTCAAATATAGGAATATTTTGAACACAAGACCATATGAAATTCTGTGATTTTTTCCAGAGTGTTGTGTTTTTGGCCACGAACCTGTCATAAATTCGTATAGGAAGCTGTTCTGACAGGAGTACGAATAAAAGCAGGGCCGTAATCGATGGCTCAATGCCACCGCAAGACATCCGTCAATAACGGTGGCGAACGAACGCTCCGCAAAACCCAAAGCGGCACATATCGGTTATTGAAATTGTCTCGCAGGTGTCATTAACGTTGGCAGCACTTTACGGCCAGCAGTTTGGGCCGTGGCAAAGGCAGTGGCAGCAGAAGCAGCAGCAGGTGCTTCCATTTGTGGTCGGGCATAAACGATATGAAGGCCACAGGCTCCTGCCCAGCCCTCCAGAGCGACCCCTCCTCGGGCTGATCCCCCTCCCTCGACGCCTCTGTCCACTGTTCGGCATTGTCATTAATTTCGATTTATGGTCATTAAGCTGAGGCATCGGCATCGGCTCCTTTCTATTTAATGTGGAAAATATTTAATGAGAGCCTATAATTTATGCACCTTTTTTTGCATCGTGTGATTGGAGAAAAAGTAAATTATCCCTCCTGTCGATTTGCGTTTATGATTTTAATTAATGCCTACCACAGGCTATGGGTGTCCTGCCGTATCCGTGCCACATCAGCTTTAATTTCACACTTAAATTTTGACACTTTTTTGCGTGCTCGGTGGCAGCCCGAAAACTTTTGTTTCTTTCCCTCCTGGCCCGCGGGGGGAAAAAGGAAAATTATGAAAGAGTCGCAGCATATTTTCTTGCATACTTTTTGCACAAATAACAAACCATAAATAATGTCATACGCTCGCCCAAATGCCAGCCAATGTTGGCCACCCATCCCATATATATATTTCTTGCTGCTCGCCTTCGGTTTGCTTTTAGGCCAAAGTTTTTGAACTACTTGCACGTCTCTTTTTGTGCGACGTTTTTGGTATTTTTTGTCATTCTTGTTCCTGTTTTCTTTTTGAGCTTTTTTCCTCCTTTTGGCAACCCTGCTGTTTTGTGTCTTGGCCGTTTCTGCGCCGGCTTGGCCAGGCATCTTCATCTGCTTAGGGCTGGCACGCCTTCTATCGCAGCTCCAGCCTCCCGCTGCCTGTCGCTGCTTTATGTGGCCGCCGTCGCGAGACTAAAACTTCAATAGGGCGAAAATGATAAATGGCCATGCTGGGAATTTTTTTCGGGTTTGGTTAGGACGGGCGGTGGGTTGGCTGCCAGGGGGTCAAAGTCTGTACGCGGGCATAATGTGCGAAAATAAAAATGATCAAATAATTTGGCTTCTTGAGAAAGGGAACCCAATACAAGAGAATTCAGCAAAAGAACATTTAAAACATCAAATTCATTTAATTTTAAATATTGTAGCTCAATTTAAAATCGATTTTGCATATTTATTTAGTTTCTAACAAAAAATATATATTCAAAACAAAAAAAAATTTAAATGAAAAATTTAAAAATTTTTTAGCTTTAGAACTAATTTATTAGATTTCATTGATGCACAATCATATAATTATAACAAGAAGGAATTTTAAACAAAAATTACTTATAAAGAGTAAGCAAGAATACAAAAAGCGAAATACATAAAATAACTAGAGAAATACGGAAAGATTTGATAAAGAGATTTTTAATAACCGAAAACATGTGTTTATGTCATTCGTATCATAACCGTATCATATACTATAACAACTAAGTTTGAAATGCAAACTCTTTTTCTGAAACACTTTGCAATTCTCTAATTACTTTATTTCAATCCCATAAGAAGCAACGTTCGAGTATTTCTACTGGTTACCATGGTATTCAAGGGGGTTTTCGTTCAGCACTCAAACTTGGAAAGCTCGAAATTCCGCCGAACCTCCACATCCGACAAGTGAAAAGCCAAATGCGTACGTTTTCCCTCTGTGTTTACACAATTCAACCGCAAAATCCTTTTGTTTGCCAAATATGCTCAGCGTTCTGGGCCCCCGTGCATGTGGATGTGCATGTGCATCAGTGTGTGCTCTGCATTGTTCGCCTTATGTGTGTGTAGGTGCCTTGTTCCAGTCTTAGCGATAATGATGTTTATTTAATGCATTTCAGGTGCAAGGTGCTATTTGCCGTTTGACGTTTTGCGCGCCATCGTACGTCGGATTTCTGCTCAACATCAACCAGAACTCCTTGAAAAGAGATGAAAAGTATTTCTCACTTGTACCGCAATGCTTTTCAAGGTACTTATTGAATTAAAATGGTCCAAAATATTATCAAATGTAAGTAAGACAATTTCTTTTTTATTTCTTATTTTTCTAATACAAATTTATATTGATCGAATAATGCGCTTTAACGACAAAATACTATACCATTAAAGACTCAAGGCACACTGCAGTAGAAAACTTTTAAAGGTTTTCGTTTAAACATTAAAAATAAATGCAATATAATTATAGTAATCCCGTAATAACAACCTTCACATTGGAATAAAGTGTACTATCCAATATTGTCCTTATTTTGTACCTCGTACCAAAGAAGAGAAGTTCTTCCACTGCTTCATCTCTGCCCTTCAAGAGGCATCCGCTTTTCCGCTAACACTAATGCTCTGCTTGGGCATTGGCTTATTGGGGTGAAGTGTGGCAGGGATAGTGGCGCTCATTATGCCGGTCGTGGCTCCATTCCATGCGCCCGAGCAGCTGCGACGTGCAAGCGATAAGCGAGAGCGTTAGCTCAATGTCATACGCTGCGTATACGTAATGGCCCGGGCATTCAGTCCCCCTCCCAAAACGCTTGGAAGCATTGTCCCTTAAAATGCAACACACGTTTTTGTGGCACTGCATTTATCGTACCCAACCCAATGGCAACACTTTACCCATAAATAATGCGCATAATCACATTTAAATAAGTAATTTAATTTGTGATTTTCACATATCGTTAAGTTCTTAAGCTCCATAATGAAAGCGAAACGATGGGAGCGATACGCTAATTATAGCTTATCATTAAATGCCATATTTAAGTGGCAACGAGGACGGGGGTTTACTACTCACGTTAATTGCCAGAAATCAGAGGTAATCATGGAAACTATTCAGAGAACCTGAAATATCAGATACGCTTGTCGAATTTACTATGGCAACGCAAATAGTTTCTATTTATACTGGTCAAACCCCTGCTATAAATAGACCCAGTCAAGCGGATTTATTTACCACGAGCATAACTTTTGTCATATCAGGTTTACTTTCTAAAATGTTTGGTACACTTGAGTTGCAATTTGGGACAACGTTTATTCAACTGTTTCCGTAGTGTAGCGGTTATCACGTGTGCTTCACACGCACAAGGTCCCCGGTTCGAACCCGGGCGGGAACAAATGGAATTTTTTTTGTGATTTTAAAATTGTATGTTTTTTAATCGTTTGGTTATATTTACCGCTTAATTTTTATATTCAAATATTTTAACTCTCAACTATAAAATCGCAAATAAGTTTTCAGAATATTAAATTAGATTTAACAAGATAAAAACATTTGCTTTGGTCATATTACAAGAAAAAAAGGGGAAAAATTTTTTTCTATTTTGGCATAATTTATTTATTTTTAAAAAAGACTATCCAAAAATTAATATTAATAAAGAATAGTTCAAAAAACTTTATTAATGTGGGGATTTTTAACTTACTGATTGAGTATTAATGTTTAATTATTGTTTTTGTTTCTTGATATAATTTATTCTGGCATTTTATAGTTGGTCTCGTGCAATTCATTTTGGTTGTTAAATAATTCCTTCCCTAAGCGGACACACCCCCACCCCACATCAATTTTATTTTTGACTTTCTTTTTAGATTTTTTTTCACTTTACGTACATTTTTATTTATTTTTTATTTAAACAAGCTAAAAATAATAAAGTCGAATTGTAAAATCGCACCAAATATTTTCTTTTTTAATTACATTATACATTTTTGGGATTCCAGGCTGCTATTCAGATTTGGTGTAATTTAAAGGTATTCTAAGTACAGTATTATACATTTTTGGGATTCCAGGCTGCTATTCAGATTTGGTGTAATTTAAAGGTATTCTAAGTACAGTATTTATAAAAATTAAATAGCTAACATGGAACACTGACATAAAACAACAAGGATAAAAAATGTGGATGAAAGTCCAATATTTTTTATATTTACTTGAGATCATGAAAATCAAATCACAACTTTATTGTTAGGCACTAACAAGCTCTTAATTAGTTTAATAATAAATTAAATAATAATAAAGTTACTAGAAATATTATTTCCAACCTATATGCAGGATTCGGCAAAACAAACTATTTATTTTTATAAGATTGGGGACCATAAAAATGATATATTAATACAAATTTGAAAACAGAAATGTTTGCAAAACGGCACAGAACATGTTTTTTTAACAATAAGATCGCTCACAATATCATATATTTTGCCTAATCTAAAAATAAATGCAATAGAGAACTCCTTTTGCCTTGAACGTATTTCCATGCAGCGTACATTACCAAATCGAACACGGGTTCAAACCCAGCCGAGGGCGGATCAAAATATAAATTTATTAATATGTTTTTTATTTTTATTTTTTCGTATTCCCCTTGAATTTTTTAGTCGAAAACAATTTAAATTATAAGCTTATCGTTTATATTTAAGATTTTACAGGCCTTTGACATTGCCTTCATTCGCATACTTGCCTTGCGCAAGCAAACGCAAAAACCCACCCCGATTTTCCTGTTTGTTGCTAGCTGGTTGCATGACTGGCTGCTTGTAATTCCCAAGTGCTTATTCGGAAATGCTGTGCTATAAATACGCCCAATGTTGTAACGTACTTCGGAAGTGTATTCTGTGATTGTTCTGTACATCGATCGATATTCAGGTAACTGCATCTGCTTATCAGATCTGTTCAGAGCCGACCCTCCGTCACACCTTTGTGTTTCCCAGTAATTCTGCCTGGCGTTGCCGTGGCTACCTGGTCCGGATCGGCTTTCCGCTGCCTTCCGCCGGACAACGACGGGTTATCCGGCGGTCGACGCACGGTCACGCACCCCCGATCCGTCGCCCCCTCCACCCCGCGGATTTCGGTCTCGACCGGGAGCCGTATTGGGCGGGGACGGGCGGCGGTCCGGTGCTGAAGCCGGCGACAGTTGCCCGAGTCAGCCACTTTCAAAATTTGTTGGTTAAGTAACTTAGTAGCTTAGCTTCGGATTTTCGTAACAAAATTTGCTGTTCAGAACACTTCCATGTACGCGGCATTGCCGAGCAATTTGCCCATTCTTTTGCTTTTGAAAATTTCTATTTACTTAACCACTTTTAACTACCGCTGAAAAATAATGTTTTTTTATTGTAGGTATCAAACTTAGTAAAATGAATGTGCAGTAACATTGCTAATTGATAAATTAAATGCACAACAATGTTTCACTTCCCGTATATTATTATAAATGCATTTTCAGTCCAACAGAAACAAACGGATTTCTTGAAATGGGAAAATAAAACAATAAAAATATTTCAAGAAATAATAAATATATCAAGTACACAAAATATTTAACATCTACATTAAATAAAAAGTTTACTATTGTTTTAAGGTTTTTTTTGATTTTAATAGAAATATTGTAATTAAAGTTGAATAAATCATTGCCATAATACACAGCCGAGCCGCATATTTTGTTTCCAAATTCTTAATATGCGACTAACTAATTTGGATAATTGTGGTGGTAATGGTGAATTTATTTTGAGATACAAGAAATAACGCAAGCAGTGCTCAAAAGAAGCAAGCAGTAAAAAAGCAGTTGATAAAAGTTGTGATAAAAAACAAGGTATACTTTTAGGCATTGCTCAGTATTAAATTAATTAAAATTACTCAGCTCTTTGCTTATCAACTCCCCTGTAATTCCCCTACTTCACCGTAACCCCATCTTGCTATCCACCCCCTCGACCTTTCCTCAAATTTGTAGTGCCCTCGTGGTGCACCAGAAACAACATTAATTCACATTTATTTACTGTATCAGCTGGCTGCTATTGGCCAGCAACTTTTGCGCACTTTGCATTTTTATTGCACAACATCCGGTAACAAGGACTTTTTGCAGCATTCAACTGTGAGAGATTCCGGCGGACGGCAACCCCAAGTCAGCCCCAAAGAGCCATTACCACAATGCCGGCGATGCGATGCTGCAATTACAAACAGTTGTTCAACTGCTTGACTTAAAATGCAGCGGGGCCAGTGGCTTGAATGCGAGGCTCCCCCGGCTCTCAGTTCGAGTATCTGTATCTGATGCCGTCGTTTGCGGTTTACGGATTAAAGCGCGTACATCCGTGGCAGCGCTGAAAGGCCGGATGATGAGCCGCGCATGCGTCCCCGAAATCCCGGGGAGGCCGGTCCCGCAGCCCTTAACCCATAACCCATGGCCCATAACCCGTAATCCGCAGCCCGGACGGAGATGGAGATTCTGGAGCAGGAGCACGAGCAGGATCACGGACCACGGGGTCGGCGCTAGCGGTGGTCAATGGCGTCCGGTGTCATTGCGCTTCCGTTTGAGTTGGCAATTTATACAATTTTCGCTGGCGCTGCTTGTAAAATGGAAAATGGCAAATGGAAAACTTTGCCACCGCCACCGCACATTTACTTACTATGCGGCTCGGAGCTCGCACTTTTGTCCGGCCTCTCTCGTTTGGCAACGTTAAATTGAATTATAATTTCAGCCCGTCCCGCAGTCGCGTTTTAACTTTTCCGTGCTGCGTCCAGTTCCCGTTCATTTGGCATTTTTTAATTCGCATTTTTAACGCACCGACCGCCCCAGTTTTCCCCCTTGGAAAAACATTCTTTATAGCGCAAATGTACACCGAGAAAAAAAACCGTTCTCAACGTTCTTGATTTCAGTATTTCCGTGCTCAAAAGTGAGCCAAGAACGGTTTTACTACAATCAAGAACGAGTGTTCTTGATTTGAGACTACTTTTTTGAAAATAAGTATTCTTGATTTCAGTATAAGTCTTCTTGGATTCAAGAAGAAAAATTCTTGGATTCAAGCATAGGCGTTCTTGGTTTCAAGAATAGGCGTTCTTGGTTCCAAGAGTAAATCGTTCTCGGGCTTAAGAATTTCTCTCTTACCAAGAAGAACGTATTCTTGGTTTCAAGAAGAAACATTCTTGGATTCAAGCATAGGCGTTCTTGATTTCAAGAATAGGCGTTCTCGATTTCAAGAATGTTTCACTCTTGATCCCAAAAGGAATTTTTTTAGAAAAATTAAAAATGTATATATCCACTTTCGTTATATTTTATTCATTTTTTATTTATTATTATAATTATTACATAATTACAAATTACTTATAGTCTTATCATTATTAAGTAATTATGAATGTATGGGTGCGGTACACAATTCTAAAAGATTATTTATAATAAAATTCCTTTTGCATTTTTAATTTTTTACGATCTTAAATGGTTATTATATTCCTAAATTTATATTTTTCTCACAAAAGATGGAATCCTCTAGGAGATTAGATTCCTATCGGCGATGGTTGCTTTTTGGATGGTTGCTTCTCTTCCTGCGTACGTCCAAACTGCAAAGATTTATAGATAAATTAAATAACAATAAATAATACAAGTTTAATTATATATGTACATACTTGCGTAATTCGCCAAGCGAACAGCTTCTCTCCTTGTCAATGAACTCCAGGCATTCATAATTCACTCCAGCGCCTAAAAATATAGTTAAAGTAATTTTTCATATTATTTTTTAAAACAGAACCTTTTAAAATTCAATAAAAGAAAATGCACACATGTACATAAAAACTTAGCACGTGCACATCTGCACACATGTGTATATGTATACATATGCATTCATAACCGTGTAAGTACATACATATTCTAAGAAATTCACTTCCACAAGCATCGACATAAGCACACATATGTATATATTAGCTTATTATCACTATTATTGTTATTATTTTACCACTAATGTTATTATTTAATACTTACGTTCGAGGAATGGCAGCGCATTCAAAAGATCTCGTTCTTCTAGAAGGTTTTTTAAACATATGTCGTCAGCGTCTATCATACTGGCTTCTCTACTTCACTTACTCCGCTTCACTGGCCGAAAAAAAAAACGAGCATTTGACGAGAGCCGAAGTGAACTTCGGTAGCTTGCCGAAAAATTCCAGAGAGAATGTCTCTCTCATTTTTAATCTCTCTCATTTTTTTTCATCTCTGAGTCGAAGTTGAGAACGATTTCAAGAATGCTTGGGGACGATTTCAATAGTGTTCATGCTTGATAAACGAAATCGAGAATGATGTATTCTCAAAAAGCCAGATCAAAAATGCTTTTATTCTTGATTTCAAGAACGTTTGTGCTAAAAAAAGTGAGAAGACAAAATACTGACATCAAGAAGATTCGTTCTTGGTTTTTTCGTTCTCAAGTTTTCTCAGTGTATGCATTTTCCACGGCCTTTCATGTTTGTATGAATTTTTACGCCAAATTGGTAACTCGCCTGCGTATACATATATTTATGCCCATGTGAATATATACACATCTACGGGGACTTTGCTCTTTTTATAAGCAGCATGCACAGCCTTTAATTAAAAGTCAAAAGTTCAGCAATTGATATCGTAATTAATTTATGAGCGACCCGTTTTATTTATCCTTTGCTGTTGACGGAGCTTCGGCCCCCAAGTTGCTCCAATCTGTATTTATGGGTCAACAAACACAGCGGTCGGAGAAGTGTATAAAATGCTCTTTATGAAACACAAGAAAATCAGGAATCGTTCGGCCTTTTGAGTGTCCAAATCAAAGCGACTTTTATGTCAACGTTAATCACATTAATAATGCTAAAGTTTATACAGTGGATGGCCATTAAGACGATTCCCAGCTGCACAGGGGGAAAATATACAAGCGTTCATCAATTCCATAATGGCGTCTATTAACACAAAATCGTCTTGATAGATACTTAATATATTACAATTTCAAGATATTTTTATACGAAATCCATTGAAAACGGGAGAAACCAAATTTCTTTTAGAATTTAAACCTTTTTAAAATGCTCTACACAATATTCTAAAAAATAAATAAAATAAATTTTAAGTTCCAGGGCTTTCAGCCTTACAAAAATAAAAACTTAGCTTGGCTTACTTTTCGCAGTGCTTTCGCCAATAAAGTCTGTCATCAGGAAATCAAAGAGAAAGCGCGGGCATAATGTACTGAAAGCGAACCATTTGGAGGAAAACTCACAAATAATCAAAATAATGCAGGCCACACAGCAATGATCGGAGCGGAGAGTCGGAGTAAATGACAATAATGACACAATAAAAGGGTCTGTGGAAATGGCCGGCCAACTGATGGCAACTAGCAGACAGAAGCTGCCATTGCCACTGAGCCGAGCAGCATGACAATAAAATGAACGTTAATAACGATAAGATAAGAGCAGCTCAGACGCACATTTACGGGCTGGTGGCGGGGGCAAATGTTAAAACAATAACCGGCTAAATGTTGTCGACGAGGGGAGAGCGTGACCAAAGACTCGGAATTTGTCCGCCACTAAGCTGTGAAGATGAAGACGTCCCTCCGAAAATGAGTGTCAACAGCAATGTTCTGCTCTCCGCGTACTAAAAGATTTTCCGGAGGAGCGTCGGCGACAACAGCGCTTTCCCCCAAAAACGACATTAAATTCGGTTTAGGGGTTGGGCATTGGTGAAATATATCTATTTGAATTGTGACTGTCATGTCGAGCCATGTACAGGGGATTTAATAAATTAATGATAATAACTCTAATAACGACTTGATAAAGATGATGAAGAAATATCGCATTTATTGTTGCCGGGCTTATACAAGTCCTTTAAAGTTTTAGCAGTAAAACCGGGATTTTAAAAATTAATGATAATGAGAGGAGTAAGAGATGTACAAAATGGTTAAATACACTCTTTATCGTAAACATTTTTATTAGCAAGGATTTCATAAATGAATGTTCATTATTATAGTCATGGATAAATTCTAGATTAACTCAAGTAATAAGCTAGCTTACATTCTGATATAGTTCTTAATAACTTCACTTAAATGTATAAAATTAAAAAAATAAATATTTAGACTAACTCTTTAACCTTTCAGTCATTTCCTAAGACCAATCCAAGGATATTCCTAAATACCGTTTGACAAATCGAAAAGTTTTCGTTTTTGGCCAAACTCTCACAGTGCAAACCGTAAGTACGCTCAAATGATTCCAATTCGGTTCTTGGCCCGAAACTTTGTGGGGCTTAAAGTTTATGACGCAGGTGTTTGCTTTGGATTAGAGCAGCCGGCAAAAACAGGGTACAGGATACAAAAAAATAAAAGACCACGAGGAGATGGGCTTACCTGGCGTATGAGCAACTTCTCTGGCCCTGAAGTGTGAGTGCTACATGCTACAACAACATTCCGGTGACCGAGGAAACCTCAGGATTCATTTTCCAGCTTTTCAGCACAGCTGACCACAACAAACAGCCTACAATCTCCCACTCGGACAGACACAGGCAGACGAGTGTGATGGTGTGGTTGGTGCGTGTGTTTGTGGATCGCCCCAACTCACACCCACGAGCACATTTAAAACGTTGACAAAACTATGGCACAAACATGGAAATTGTTTTTAAATTGACGATGAAAGGCAAAGCCATGTGTGAACACCTCACGCAATAAATGCGTGATTTCTGCTCTTTTTGCATTTTTTGGATTAAGGATAGTATCACATTACAGTGATTTGTATGCCCTAACTATGTATTTATGGTGTTTTGTGGTGGTGTGTTTATAACCTACATATATTTACTTTTGACAAATAAAGACAAAAGTTTCGCCCTTAAGTGATTTGAATGCAAGTGAATAATTTTTCACACACAATTTGTTTATCTCAGCAGCGACTTAAGCCATTTTGTGGTCTGCTCGCCCATGGTTGCCATAATTAAATTATACTTTTTATTTTAATTTTAAGAAGCAGGCGGTTCAAATTATTTATGAGCTCCAGTGGCTGGCGTAATATTTTTCATTCGATGTTTTTGTAGATTTATTTATGACTTTGCGGGTTCGTGTTAATATTTTTACGAAATAATGTAATTAATAAACGATAGGCACCGTCATTGGGGTAGTATTAATTATATCGGATTAAAAATACATTAAAAAGCATAACAAATGCGTGGGAAATAAAAAATATCAGCAAGGTGCATAACCCAATAATTATATCCGCAAAGCGTAAGGAGCACAAAAACAGCAACCAACCTTCCCACTTTATCTCTTTATCCTTCGATTCGATATCAACACAAACCATTGCCGGCTTAATCTGCCTTATTAATAACAGTTTATGCAAATTTAAATGTACGCTTACCCTTAAATCAATAACCGGCCGGACTCTTTTAAGTATTAAAAATAAAAACGTCGCATTTGTTGTGCTTAATTAACAGCGACAGACGAATGGCCCGTCGCACTATTCATTACAATTAATCGTTTGCATAAAGTGGTTAAGTAAAATCGGATAATACCCTCTGATTAAACGAACTTTCAGCTAATTATACTCGGGACGTCGTTAAATAAATTTTATGCCAGCCTTGGCAATTCTCCGGCAGAATTTAATGAGGTTCACTTGAGTCAGACTTTTTTCAAAACAGCAATTGCATTAACATTTTTCAAAGTTTTCATTCTCAATGCGTTCGCTGTAGTTTTTGTAATTTTTCAACTGATTGGAGAAATGCGAAAGAAATGAATGCATAAAAATGCTCTTATTGACAGTTTCTGCGAGAGTTTTTCCGCTCGGTTGTTGCAGCTACTCGAGCAATGAATACCAAAAGCAAAGTGTCTGCATTTGACAGACGAAAACAATGGCTCGAGGGGGAGGACGTGGAGATGCAATTGGCAGTCGGCAGCAGGGAGTCAAAGGCGAAAAATATCCTTTTAATTCCATTGAGTGGCGCAACTGGGAAAGGGGGAGGCCAAACTGGGCGTGGTAGTTAAGGGCTGGCTCATAATCGATTCCATTATTTTTGCAAGCGTAGTCAAACTTTTTAATTACACTTTGTTACTGCATTTGCAACTTTCCGAAAGGTGTTATTTCTTGTCCCCGAACCCGCACACCCGCACATTGGGCAAACACTCCTGGGCGAATTTTGTGACAGGAAGGGTTCCTCGTCAATTAGTTGTGATCAGAATTGCATATAAGACACAAATTACAAAGAAACTTTGAAATTTTTTCATGATGTTTATACATACAGCTTATATTTACCGTACGAAATATAAATGAAATTTTTTTAAAGATTTTAAATTAGTTAAAATTAGATCCATGTAATTCGTAAATCAATCCAAATATCTTGGTAAATTTTACAAAATTATTATTATATACTTATTCAATTAATTTATCAGTATCAAACTATTTTAAACAATCATTGGAAAGGCACCTTTCGATAAGAACTAAAATACTCTTCCTTACTGTGCAGCTCCAGAATTTGTTGGCAAAGTCTATAATAACAAAATGAAATTTATGCATCCATCGTTGCGATTTTGCCTCCATCTCTCACCATCTCTCTCCATCTCGAGCGCCTGACACAAGTTTGTGCAACACTTAAACTTTAATTGTGCAAAGTTTTTGACCATGTCGTGTGAATGTCCTGTGCATTGTGGCGCCCTGTGTGCGTGTCTTTGTGGGTATGTGTTGATAGATGGCATGGAGAATTTCGCAAATGGGGTCAGTCTACGTCTGGGATACCAAATGCATAAGGGATTACCACTCACACACGCACAGGCTCACACACTCACAAGCTCAACCGAAGCAGATTGCAAGACATCTGAAAAATGACTGGAACTCGAATACAGAGGAAAATAAATATTTCAAATTTCTGAATTATCAAAATTAGATTTATGTTTTTAAGAAAAATTATTTAATCTATTTTTGACTATTAACTTTTATAGTAAAATAAATCTCCTCCAAAATATAATATTTTATGAAAATGTGACCGATGTCACTACCCAATTATGCAGATTTTCCCCTGTGCAGCTGTACTCGTGTGTGTGTAAGCCGTTTGATGTCTGTTTGCCAAATGGTTTAGCACACTCATTGGGTTCTGACCACAAATTCAATTTGCCTGATAAGACAGTAAAGAGCCAGAGCACACAAAAATGAAACGAAACAAAAGTTGGCCCACAAAGGAAAGCGAAATAAAAAGGAGGTATAGAGCACATATGCGTGCGAAATTGGCAAAGGTCAATTACCATAATATTGCCGAAAGATATATACTTGCGTTAAATTCTGGATTTCTCAATCTATCGCTCGAATTTATGCTCGCTTGAACTGGCTTGAACTCGAATATCCCAAAACTAAATAATGAGATGCAAATATTTTAATGGCACATCCACACCCACACAGACGCATGTGTGCCAACCCGTAACACAGACACGACCATCCTTTAGCCGTAACTTCATTTATTTTGAAAAGCTTTCCTTTGGGCAATTTGGCTGCCTGTGGGGCAGCGCAGCTCCCATGGCAACCGGAAAACGGACAGCCTGCAGGGAAGCTGTCGTCGTTGGCCCCCAAGTGAGAAATATTGTTTTAGTTTATCATGACAGGACTTTTACAAGTTTAAACTGCTCATACATTAATTAAAAACTTAATAAAACACATAGCACAAAAAAGGGAACCTGTGCGAAAACTAAAACTAAACAGATGTAGGTATGTTATGTAGACGAATGTTTAACATGTGTAGCACTATTAATTGCTTTTCCCGCTTTCCCCTGCTCCTATTTTATGTTTAAAGCGGACCCCCTCCCCTCGGCTTTAACTGTGCTTAGTGTGTGGAGAGGGGGGAAAGGGAGCAAATTGCAGCACACTTTCGAGGACCTTCCTAATTGCACAGCAATGTTGTTGACACATTTGACCAGCCAGTAAACAAGGAGAATGTCAGCACGGACTGCGCTTCAGAGTGCTGACCCAGCTGCAAAAGAATACCAAACGAAATTTGCTTACGGTCGGTTTTTTCCTGCCAAAGAACAGTGACATGGTAAAACTCGAGAGGATATGGGATTTAGAGAGGATGTCGAAATGCTGCCAACTCTGAGAACTTTTTAATTCAGGCGCAGGGCGGTCGAAGCATACGCTCAAAATTTTACAAAGCCAATTAAGTCAAGTCGGTATTTAGTGCAAATTAAATCCAATACTACTTAGCTCCTTATTAAAAATGTGTATTTATCCTAAAGATAGCCATAATATGAAAATAAATAATAAAGTACAGGAAAATGTTTTCGTTCATTTATAAACATAAATCCAACAATACTTTTACTCGTAGTATAAAATTATAAAAATATTTGAATCAATTTAATGCACTAAAATTGGTGTACTTGCTTCATCCTTTTTTAATTTCTTACTAAATACTGCCACTAGTGAGTTTTTTAATAAAGTTCACGTACTGTAAGATAATCAGACCAAGGAAAGACCAATTATTCACATTTTAATTTCAGGATCCAGTAGAGTTCGATAAGATGCCTTCGAGCTTAATTTTCCCCAGATGGCTCACACTCGAAAATACACCCACATACGCAGTGATTGCGAGACGCACAAACATTTTGCAATATAAAGGCTCCAATTTGTTGCTTGCTTGTGCAATTTTAACCATTTCGTATATTTCTTAGCTGCTCTGTTTTTCCTTTTTTTCTCATTTGCTGTCTTGTTATATTATTTTTGATGAATTACTTTGCCTGTGCCAGCACTTTGCATAGAAATCGTTGAAAAGGGGTTTCCTCTTGCCGCCTTCCGTCTTGATTTATTACTCCGCCCAGGAGCGGAAAGGGGGAGCTTCAGAATCCTCACATGCGTGAGCGTTTTCAAGTTATTGTTTTTAAATTCATGCATAATACGACATCTGTGAGTTATGAGCCTGTGTGCCGCCTTAAGCCCAAGGGTCAATAAACCCTCGAAACGGAAGTGGAATTTCACCCAAGTCCGCATGTCTAGATCGCGATAACTTCTTTGACAAATCTTCTAATTTGTCATCTTGTCATATCTGATCAGATCTGTACGCTGCTGCACTTGACATTCAGATTTGGAAAGAGTCTGGTAACTGCAGTTTTCCGTACGAAATTGTGTGCTTCCTGGCCTGGTCCTCCACTTGTTGGTGTTAGTGCCTGTCAAGCGCCCGACTTCCGCTCCCACAGACTTATATGAAAATACAGTTGCTGTCAAAATAATAGTCTCAGAGTTATATTTTAAAATTAAATCACTCTCAATCCATATTGTGGTTTAAATAATGATTAAATCAAATAATTTCCTAAAATATAATCATTGATATTAATAATACAAAATTACTTTTTCGGCAATATAATTGGAAATAAAACAACCATGCACTTTAATCAGCAATCACAGCAATCAACCAATCACTTTAAAAATAATTTAAATTTTATTTCACATTCCATATTTTTGGTGATATTTAGGTGAGCATAAATGTATAAAAGCAAGACCTGCCTGTCTTTGGCCCACAGTTGGTTACATTTTTATTTCAAATTGGTCATTTCCGATCATTTCTGCAATTTTCATTTGTCGCCCGACTGGTCCAAGGAGTGTCTGCCTGCTAGGAGTCCTGTGGCTGCCAGGACATGTGTCCTCCATCATGCAGTCTGACTTGAAAACTTGTTTCCGTTTGACATTTTCTGAATATTTTTCATATTTATATGTATGCAGGCGAGAGAGTTAGCGAGCGCTACTCCCGGAGTTTTCCTTCTAAACAAAAGCCATTTTCCGGCACTTGAATTTCGCCCGGCTTTCCTTTTAACGAGCTGCCATTCCCCCTGCCCTTTTGCCGCCATATCTCCGTGTATATATCTACATCCAAGACACATATGAAAGTTTATATGGCCCTTACACACTCACACTGGCGCTGTTTAATTTGCATTTTTATCGATTCGGAAAGGAGCTTAGCTTTGTCTTCGCCATATTCACTTGATTCACATAAAATACCCATAAAAATGTCAACGCATAAGCAGCCAACTCAAACCCGAAAACCAAAACAGCTTGGATCTTTCCACTAAGCCACACTTTTAAAGTGTAAAATTCTGTTATGGGAGGCCTTCCCTCTTGGCACTTTGTTATTGGGGGTTTTAAAAAAAAATCAATTTTATTAGCAAAAATGAATTCCACACTCGGCTGGTGGGCTTATGTGAAAATAAATCCAAGAAATTGCTATTCCCAATAGAATTGTTTGTGACTCAAACTATTACGTTTTTGGTAAAATGTTTTTTTTCAGATGCTTAAAAATAAAATGATCTCTTTTAATATAAAAGCAACATGAAGACCATTTGAAACCTTATTTTAGCCAAAACTAAATGAATTATGAGCACAATCTTGCATCATTGAGTTTAACTTTATTAGCCATAATAAATCCTTACTCAGAATAAATCCTGGGATTGCATTAGCCAAAATATATTCATAGGTTTCAGGCAACTTAAAAATTAATTTAATTTAAGCTGGGCAAATATTCGGAAGGCAATATTTCGATTGGAATGGCACGACTCCACTATAAATATTGACAAATGCAAGTACCAAACAAATAATGGCTGCTGTCTGTTTCTTATTTATGCCGGCCACAAAATTCATTAAGCCACAGTACAAAAGAGCCCGGCTATAACAAACAGCAACTGGTGAGGCGGTGTGTGGATAAAAAAGGGGCAAGGAAAAAGGGCAAGGGCACAGACAATATAGGCAAACAATGAATTCAACGGCATGCATATTTAATTGCTTATTGGAATTGCATGCAAAACAATCATAAACTTGTAGATTTCAATTAAATACCCCAACCAGTGTGGTGACAAGTCCGAAGGGTAGTGCGTTTAAATAGCAAAAATAAACATTTGCATAAGCCCCCGCTTCTTTTCAGCTGGCCTGTGTTGTTTGTGATGCTGAGTAACTGGCTTATTGGTGAATCACATTACGCATACGCCCCATTCGCCATGCACTCTAAGGGCTGCAGAAGCCAAAGCAAAGCCTAAGCCGGGCTAATAGCTTTAAATAAATAAAAAAACACCATACAATAAAATAAAGCAGAATAAAACCAAGGAGGGCAGGAAGTTCCACAGATAATGCTGGCCAATATGCAGTACATAATACGCAGGACAAATAGCAGAGGGCACACAGCTCCGGCTTTCAGTGCATATGCCAAAGGCTTGGGCAAATCCACTTCCGGCTAAAATGCATTTAAAGCAATTAGCAATTGTGTGCGCTACAAATGGCATTATGACGACATCCAAGTTGGGGGAAGCTGCCAAAGACAACTGGCAACAACTGCAGGCAGTTAGATACGAGCTTTTCCCATGGGTATATGAACATCTTCCAGTCGTAAACTACAACCCAAGAAACTTTCTGCAGGTCAAGGGAGTTAATTCCGAATAAATGTTTAAAGGTTATTTAATATATTTCAGTAGATGCATACTGAGAAACAAAGTCAAGCCTCTTTGGAAAATTGTAATAGTTATAAAATATGATTCTCAATATAGAAGAAGATAGTGTTGAATTAAAGAATAGTTAAAATTAATTGGATAATGTGTAGGTATCATAAATATAATATAATAATAATATAACTAAATAGGACATTTTAAATATAATACAAATTTACGAAAAAAAAGACTTAGAAAACAAAGAGCCCTTTGGAGTTGGCATGAACCGCGGAATTAAAAATTTATAACTGTTAAAAGTGGTTTATATATACAAAATAAATCATAATATTTAAATTCAATACGAATTAAAAACTTAAAAAACTAACTTAAAAATTTACAGAATAATATTCATTTATTCATAATTTAATATACAATATACAATTTATTATACAAAACAATGGAATT
This sequence comes from Drosophila takahashii, assembly GCF_030179915.1. NCBI lineage: Eukaryota > Metazoa > Arthropoda > Insecta > Diptera > Drosophilidae > Drosophila > Drosophila takahashii. The sequence goes on from NC_091681.1 coordinate 11,838,188, forward strand.
CCAATCTCCATTCACCAGTGTATCTAAACTAAATCTGTTAATTATATCTGTAATCTATCTTGACCTACTGCAAAATCCATTCCATTCCCATTTGCTGACCACAATGTTGACTGGGTTTGGTTTCGTTTCAGCTGCTTTTTGGCAGAGACATGCTGCCAACAATCGCAATACAAATAATAACAATTCCCAAACCGACAAACTTGGGAATACAAAATAAATATGTGCAGGGGAAAACAAAAGCATGAGCAGAAACACTCTCTCACTCAAAAAATGCCAAGCAGCATCAATGTCATTGCTTACATTTGTCGCAGGACACTGCCGGCCAAAAGTCCTGGCACACCCACAGCAGCTGGAAAAGTTTTCGGGGAAAGGTGGAAATCGCAGGCAATTATAATAAGCAAGGAAAACCGGCAGGCAGCCATATCAGGAACTTGTTGTTGCACTCAGACAAAAACACAAAGATGAACACTATAAAAAATGTTTTGGGCTTAGTGTAAAGAATATGATATTAGTTAAATCAGAACTGTCTTGGAAAAAGTCATATTTTTTAGCAAATCGCGCCAGAAATTTTAAAATTCAAATACTAGTTTGAAAAAATTAAATAAAACCAAGAGAATAGATAAATACAACTAAATATTTTTTTTACCTCTAGAATATTGTTACATAATGAAAAGTAAAATTTTAATATTTGATTAGAATACGTAAGCTCCTTTTTTAAGGATCTCAATTTTTATACCCATTACTCGTAGAGGAAAAGGGTATATTGTATTCGTGCAAAAGTATGTAACAGCTAGAAGGAAGCGTTTCCGACCCCATAAAGTATATATATTCTTGATCAGGGTCACTAGCCGAGCCGATCTAGCCATGTCCGTCTGTCCGTATAAACGCTGAGATCTAGAAGGTTAAGATTTTCCACACATATTTTTGGGCCTCCTACGCAGCGCAAGTTTATTTCAGCCGAGCGCCACGCCCCCTCTAACGCCCACAATCGCCCACTAACGATTTTAAAATGTGTCCTGTGCCCACATCTTTAAAGATTTCCGAGAAGTATAAATGCAATTTTGTTGTGTATATTTATATCTATTGAAATGTAGGAGACATTTTTTCAGATCGGACCATTCATTAAAAAGTTATGTATATATCTCTCTCGCACTCCTTTTAGCTGAGGTTCGAATATTAGGTAGTCGGGACACCAACCCGAGTACGGCGTTCGCACTCCCTTTAGCTGAGTGACGGGTATTAGATAGTCGGGACACCAACCCGACTATAGCGTTCTCTCTTGTTTTTTTGTAAATTCCTTGAAAATTCTTCGGAATAATTTCTGCGAGTGCGTAGAAAAGATACAGAGTTGGCCGACGAATCCTTGTTGTGCTCCTTGTTCTGCCGTTTGTATTTGTCCCTGGCAAGTTGGCAACACTTTTGTTTACTTTTGCAGATTTGCAGGCAGAAAGCAACACAGCCGGAACCACTGGCAAGCGTTCTCCGAATCTATTTCTGCCAGCCTTTCACCAGAGAAGCCACCAGAAGTAGTTGGGTTTTTGGGCCAAAGGAGCAGCCGTCTTGCAGCACTTTGCTGGGCTTTCGCCATGCTCTGCTGCAATCGCATTCGGCAACAAAAGGCTGTGTGAGCGCCACACAATTATACGAAAGTGCAATGCGAGACAGCCAGACAATACACCGAAAAAGGACAAGTATTGTAATAACAATTACAAGGACAAGCCTGGACTCTTGGCATTAGCCCGGGTGTTGGTCTTGGTGTTGGGATCCTCGTTCTCACTTTATTCCAGCTTAGTTTGGCGCTCCGTTTGCTAGCCGGTTTGCTGCTATTCAAGTTTAATTAACCTAAAAGTGCTTGCATTATTTAATTTTATTTTCTGTCATTGTTGCCGGCGTTGCTGCACAGACAGATACTAATTTAGTTGAAAGCAAAATTTCATTAGCAGTGAAAACGTCGCGTGTGAAAATATTTATCTTAAGTCCTTTGTTTTTGTGCAGCATCTGAAGTTGCATTGTTATCTTCGGCTATTATGTTGTTCTAGCTGCCCGACAGGAGAGTCAATTGAAATGGGAATTTAATTGAAACCGACAAAGCATTGACTTAAAGAGAAAACTTGACTTGAAAACTTTTGCCTAACAAGCTGCCAGCAGGGTGACACCCCCATTATCGCTTATAAAGCACCCTGATCAATCAGTCATCACAGTTCATTGTCCGCCGGATCGCAAGCACTATGCAAATTGATACACTTGATAAAACTTCGATTTCCCCTATGACCCCGGCGATAGATACTTGGCATCCCGACGTACTTGCACTCGCATGCAAATAAAACTCACGCTTAAAGAGGAAATGAAATCAGCAGCAGCTCGCTGAAATTGGCATAAAGTCAGAGTGCGTTCCCTGGTCATATTGCATGATGATACAAAATAGCAAGCCATTCAAATAGTGGGGATGGAAATGGCATTTTCATGCTCCTTGGCTGCTCAATCATAAAAAATTTGATTTTCGTATGGCACTTTGGGGGAGCATCCTCCCCTTTTTCCCGACTCGAAAGTCATTGAATTTGCAGTCGCCAAGAGTTGAAGCCTGCACTGGTGATTGAAAGCAATCGTTGGAAAGGAATCTTTACTGCTCAAGGCATCGCCTTAATTATAGTTATTGCCATACATGCTAGCACATAATACGATATATTTTTTATTTAATTTGGCCGGCACTCAATGGATTCCTCGGCATGTAAGCAATTTGTGAAAACATTGTAAAAATGCAGCAAAATGTTAGATAAAATAAACATTCTGAGGTTATTTGCGTGTTGCGAGGAACATATTTTAAGGTATTATTATATTTATAGTTTTGTTAATTAATTCCACGTGAAACGTGACTGGTCAATTGGGGTCAAATCTCAGAATCAATCGAAACTTTTTTTTTCAATAGAGGACTGAAATATAAGGATCGTTTTTTTTTTTTCTCTTACCGTATATTTAAAAAAAGTATTTTCCTAATTAAGCCCCGATTTTAAGTTATGCAGCACTTGAGACTCGTTTGAGATATTTAAATATTTGGTATGCAACTTTGTGGGACATCTTAATATCTTTTAGAAAAACATTTTAAAAAATTTTTATTTTTAAATTAAGTATTGTTTAAGGGAATTTTAAATTAAAAAAATTCTGTGCGCCGGAATACACGCGGTTTCTGAATAAAAAAATTATCAATTTTTAACAAAGTGGTAAAATAAAATTTTTGTAATCGCTAGACCTACTAGTTAAGACAACGATTTTAGTTAAGCAACTTTGCATCAAGCAACAACAGCGCAACGTGTAAGAAAGGGAAAGCAATATTCGCGCTCTCTTCTTACACGTTGAGCTGTTGTTGCTTGATGAAAATTTGCTAAACTAAAATCGTTGTCTTTAATAGCGATTACACTTTGTTAAGAATTGATGAAGCAATATGAGGATAATTTTTTTATTCAGAAATCGCGTGTATTCCGGCGTACAGAAAAATTCCCTTAAAAAATACTTAATTTAAAAATAAAAAATTTTTTAAAAATATTTTTCTGAAATATATTTTTTAAGATGTTCCACAAAGTTGCGTACCAAATATTTAAATATCTGAAATAAACGTTAAGAGTTACCAAAGAAACCGATCCTTATATTTTAATCCTCTATCGAAAAAAAAAGTTTTGGTTGATTTTATAGTTGGGTGGGTGTCCAACTATCTAATACCCTGTTTTAAAATTTTAATACAAATAATTTGTGTACTTATGTTTGCCAGCACACAACAAAAGATTAAAAAAATAATAAAAAAGATAAATAAAGGTAACGCCAAACAATAACGATCATCCTATTATCACTGTGACGAATCGCATCTATAAAATAGATTTATTAAGCCAAATTTATATAATATTAATATTTTTCTAGGTGCCTTTTTTTGTGGATAAAATCCAACAAGAATAAAGCTAAAACTAATAAACTAATCGGCTTGCCACTGAACCCGTGCATTTGCTCACCCTTAGCCATTTAAAAGTCGGCATGGAAATTAATAAATATCTGATGCTGCAATCAGCATTAGACTTAAAAGGCTCAAACGTTACGAGGCGTTGGGTTGGATGCGAGTATCGACGGGGCCGCAGCAACAGGGGCATTAGCAATAAGCGGGAATGGCGAATATCTGGCGTATCCCGCTCCCGCACACACACACGAGCGCGCGTACCGCTTGGCTGCATGCAATCTAGAAACGATTCTAAACAAAAGGAATCCGCTTTCATAATTTCCCAATGGAACGCGCATTCTTTTTATTGCCACTAAGCGACCGAACAAACGACCGACCGACCCACCGATGTAGAAATAACAATGCAAACAGACTCGGCCCACGCACACATACAGATGCCCGGCCACACACAGATACACACCCACACACAGACAGTGATTCGAGGAGTCTCGGCTCAATTACAATTGCAATTGTTTGCCTGAATGCGTTTTGGATTCGCGCTGTGCCCCCCTCACCACACTTTGCCCACCCACCACCCACAAAATGCCGAGCCATTTTTATAAATGATGTTCGCAGCGGCTTTTCCGACTCTTTCACCACTGCCCCGCTTTCCACCACCCGGCATTTTCCAACCCCATCTTTATTATACGCCATTTTCACTCACTGCTCTGGCTGCGCTTTTAAGTACAATTGCATTCTTGTGCCACTTTACCTTGGTTGCGACTTTAATCAACGCTCGCAAGGCTGAGGCCTTGGCTGCTCGGAATAATGGCCATTTTGACTCTAATTGGGGAATAACTTTTACCGCGCTGAGTAGCTTAATTGAAGGGCGGGAAATATTAATAATGATATTCGAAATCTGTTGGGTTAGACGAAGTAAGCTTTGTTTATAGGTCAGAAAAGAAAATGTTGTTTTAAAGCAGACATATTTAATAAGAGATCGACTTTTATCGAATTAGTAGTATAGCTTATGTAAGCATGAGAAGGGCATTATCAGAACAATAATTTTCAAATTAATAAAAAAAATAAATAAATAAATAATAATAAATAATATTTGAATAAAAGTAAGAGTGTAGTTAATAAGCACATATTTTAAGCTTTAGCCAAGCTAAGCAAAAATTCAAAACACCAATTGCTGTAATATACATACACATCGTTGTCAATCGGCATGTAATTTATGCTAATGCAAAAAACCAGGCCAAAAACAGTCCGCTATCGCCCTGTCATTCACATTCGGCTATGCAAACATTGCGACCTAATAAATCAATAATGCGAAATTATGACAACCAGGCGTATGCGTAATGTGAGTGCTGATTAGAGGCAAGTGGAAAGGGTTGAGGATGAGTAGCCGCGGAATACCACACTCAAAAAAAAATTTTAGAAAATCGCCTATGGATTTGCTTTACTGGCGATTTTTTTCTATATTTCTGGAATATTTCTTGAATTTAATGAATTTTGATTAATTGGAAGAAAATTTTCTTTACCAGTAGAAAATTTTTTTATTTTAAAGAAAAAAATCGCCAGTGAAGCAAATCCATAGGCGATTTTCTAAAATTCAGGGCGATTCATTTTCTGAGTGCACTGATTATTGCAATACCAGACGAGAGAGAGAGGTTCAACGGCCCCTATCCGGAAAATGGGTAATGGGATATGGGATATGGGTGGTATAACCCAGATCTCGAGTATGTTGAGTCTAATAACTGTTCTGCCTCCACCGCAGTTATTAATAAGCAGAAGATGCAGCAGCATCAGCAGGAGGTTGCTAAGTCTTAGGCCTGGGCGTTTTTAATTTTCCACAACGCTGCGCAAAGAAATAGTTTCGGTTTCCTACGCCACGTTGTTATTCTTGTTCTTGTAGTCACTCAAGTGTCTCCCCGGGGAGCCATAAGTTTTTCCTTCTGCTTTTTTGGGTTATGCCGGCTATGGCGCGTTTATGAAGCGTTTGATGTTTGGACGGAATGGAAACCTCAGGCCCCAGCTCTGCATAGTTTTTTCCGCACTGGTTGTATATCGATGCTCAATCAAATTTATCTCTTTGTTGTTGTGCTTATCGATGCGGCAATTTAATATTAACTGGCTCGCTGATGCATTCAATTTTGGTTTGGTTTTCCCCATTTTTGTTTTCACTCCCGACCATTAATAAATATTAAATGGCGAACATGTGACAGGACCTCGGCAACCTTTGAATGCTCACTAAACCCAATTGGCTTGTTGTGTCCCATGTGCAAAGAGTGCATTAACCCCTTTTGCGGTTTCTTCTGATGTAGTAATCCCTTGCGGTCTGTGCGGTTTTCTATCCACATACTTCATCACAAAGACCCCAAAAGAGTCAATGGGGTTCGATGAATGTTTTCGCACACTCGGCGAAAAGAAAACTTCAGGTTTTCGCCTTGAAATCGAAGAGAAAGTTCATGTAGTAAAAACAGAAGATCAATGTTGTATTTCGTAAACCTTTTACATTAATTTATTGTTTATTCGATTCATTTTTGGTGATCTGTATGATATAGGTAGTTAAATGAAAGTCATGTTTGTTAGCACTAAAACTATATAGTAAAAATAAAAATACAAATTTAAAATCAGACTAATAATTTTTTGTGACTCACTTCGAATAATATTATTAAAATAATAAGATAAATAAGCGATACTTTTAAACCGTGACTATAATCAAATAGATTAAAATTGTACAATAATTTTATTAATAAAATATAACTTCAGGGATTCCGGACTCTCGCTCAGTGCAGTCGTATCAGATAATCTGCACTTCATCTTCAATTATTTTCGTAGCAATCTGCATAAAATGGTTTGCTTTCAAAGTTAACCACTGCGTAATGCAATTGTTGACCACTCACAAGTCCGTACATAATTGCTGTTCGATTCATTGAAATCCATTCAATGTCCTGGCGGGATGTCAGTGCGGTTTATCCGTTTATTCATAGGAATATTCCGGCAAATCGCTGCAGACCGTTGTGCTATCCCCGTGACAGGCAGACAGAAATGCCGCTGACATGGCCGGCCATTGTCTGGCCAGTGTCTAAAGGTCTAAGCAAACAGTGGCCGGAGTTTCGCCTTCTTTTTGCCGGCTGTCGCCTCTGTTGACATATTTTGTATACCCAACTGTCTGGCCGCGTCGGGGTTTCCGAGGGTTCCAGAGGAGTGATTAAAAAAGCCAAGCTATGGCGCTGAAAATAATACAAATGGGGGGCTGCTGGCGGAGAGGTTAAGCAACTCGCAGCTGGCTGACAGCTACCTGATCCTGCGTTCTCGCCCAAAAACACAGGTGTGCATTTCGTGTCGAGACAGCAATTTATTGAGTCCTGATAAGAGCTGTGTGTGTTGTGCCATCGGATGAAGGAAAAATAATTGGAAACAGTTTAAGCATAGAGCGGAGCATGTTGCTGTTGCGTTATTCCATTTGTTATCCCTTGAAAAAATAAGTTTGATGAGATACAGGGATTGATCCAAAATGAAACGATTTATTTGAGATGTGATGAATGTCAAAAGCATTTTAAATTAAAACTTGCACTAAAGGGAAAACGTAGTTATTTGTTTTTATACCCTTGCAGAGGGTATTATGATTTCAGTCAGAAGTTTGCAACGCAGTGAAGGAGACGTTTCCGACCCCATAAAGTATATATATTCTTGATCAGCATCACAAGACGTGTTGATCTAGCCATGTCCGTCTGTCCGTCTGTCCGTCTGTCTGTTTCTACGCAAACTAGTCTCTCAGTTTTTGAGCTATCGGGACGAAACTTTCGCAAAAGTCTTCTTTCTATTGCAGGTAGTATATATGTCGGAACCGACCGGATCGGACAACTATATCTTATAGCTCCCATAGGAAGGATCGGAAAAAAAACTTTAAAAAATTCTAGCTTCGGAGTTTTTTGAAATATTACCTTCTACTTTTGGGGATGTTATTTTTTAAATATTTCTGAATTTCGAATGAATTATTTAAAAAATCGCCATAGGAACGATCGGAAAATTAATGGAAAAGTAATAGGAAATAAATTCTAGCTTATTTGGTTTTTATTGTATTATCTTCTACTCTAGGATATGACTCTTTTTAAATATTTCCGAATTTCAATTTTAATTTGATCAAAATCGGACGACTATATCATATAGCTGCCATAGGAACGATCGGAAAATTAATGAGAAATATTAGAAAATTGAACATATTTGCGATTTGTTAATTAATAGGAATGATCTGCAAGGGTATATAAGCTTCGGTTGGCCGAAGCTAGCTTCCTTTCTTGTTTATATTCAGAGAATATACAATAAGAAATATAAATACTTTATAAATATTTATTATAATACTTGCAATTATGTTATATACAAGACTGTAAAAATAGCCAATTTAATAAATTTTTCTCACTTTTACCACTAAGTAAAATATTTATTCACCTATTTTGTTTAATACTATCTTATTTATCTACATTTAAACTTGCGACCCAGCAATAAAAAACGCTCTCAGCGAGATAAAGTGATAAATGCAAAATAAATGTTTTCCAGGGGAATTATTTATGGACACTTTTCGGAACTTCACCCGAATTGTCCCCTATTTGTTGGCTTGGCCGCACATCAGCCCTCCTTGCCAATTCCGTGTTGTTAACAACTTGGCAAGAAACAATTAAAGTACTTAAACGGTCCTGTAGCAAGGAGCGTCTAAATATTCAAAGAGCAACTTGTCATGCCAAAACCCCCGAAACCCCTTCCACAAATCCAATGCCCCATGCCCCCGACATCCTGTTTGTTTGCGGTGCACATGTGTTTTCTGTGCGTCTGCCTGTCTGCTTGTCACTTACTTTTGATTTCCTCCCCTTTGGTTGTTTTTCTTATTTTTCGCTGCTCATGTTTTCCCAAGCCAAAATTGTCTAGCTTTGATTTATGCCACACACATGCACTGCATACGCTTTTTGGGGGGCTCGGCTGTCAGGCGTCTCTTGATTTTTCTTCTGCCTCGCCAAAATAAAGGAGAATTCTTTTTTGACTCCCAGATCTGGCCGTTTTTTGTTGCGTAATCTGTTCTGTTCCGTTCTGTGTTAGAAATTAGATTTGCCATTGCCTTTGCCGTGCTTGCCTGTCTCTGAAAGACAAACAAATATCAACAGGAGTCGGGCCACTGCTGTCAGGGGAATTAAAAACGTGCGGAGAAAAAGGCTATAGGAAATTGTCGCTCCATGGGCGCAATAATTTCAAAACCTCCTGCAAATAGCTGTCATTTATTAAATAACGCGCATACGCAGCGATTTAGGCTTTAAATAATTAAAATCCTGGTCTGCACAACGAAAATCATTATAAAAAACATTAACAAGCCGGGCTGCGTTGCCCATTTAGGATGTGTTTGCTTTGGGCAAACAAATCATCGGTGCACAACAAAAACAATTTAAAGTTTGCGGCAAACAATTTGCGTGGCTATCAAGATTATGATGAAACAGGTGCAAAAAGAAATTGTTTGTTCATAACAGCCGGTTCACTTAGTAATTTGGTGAGTAATGGATTTCCATTTTCCACTAAAGCCGCTTTTACAGAGAAAAATCAGATACTACAAGCTTAGTAAGAATTCAAAGATGGAAAATATACAAAATGTTAAAAACCAATAATGTTAATTGAAAACATAAAACAATTTGGTACTTTAACTCTATCTCATGAAAAGCATGTAAATATCTAATTTAAATGAATTGATCTTATAAAAGCTTAAGGGATTCGTATGTTTTCTCTTCGTGCAGATACTTCGAAATATTATGCCAAATTTGAACTGAGAAACAACAATTAAAACATAACCGAAAGGATGACAGGCTGGGGGAACTTGAACAGCAATTAAATTACAAAAACAGCAGTTAGAACTGAACATAGGTTGGAGCATACACAACAAGTGTTAACTGCAGCAAATGTGCAGTACCTATTTTGCGAAATAAAAACAAAAACTAGAGCCCAGCATTGTTTTCAGAGCCCCCAGTGCAGCGATTTCGAAATGCTGCTCGACTTCATTACAATGGCAACGCATTAGGGCAAAATGGATGGCAAAAGAGGGGGCTGTTTTGGAGAAGGGCTTCGAGGGGAGCTTTAATGGTAAGAGGCTGCAAGCGTTTCGAGCAATTAGCGTGTGCCACAATCTCGGCAGAGGGCTAAAAGCAAGAGGTAAAAGCCAGCTAGATACAGACAATTTTAACAAAACGAATTGCCCCTCAGCCGGGTAATGGCTCTATGTACATTGGGGAAAGCTTATTCTTATGTATACGATTGAGGGTTCAAAATCGAGAGGAAAAAAATATTTGTATTGCAAGCAGAACAACAAGCTTCATTTAATAAGGAAAAGTTCGTACAGAGAAATTCTACCTTGAACTGGTCAAAATAGGTGCGAGTTTTATCTACCAAAAAATATAAATTCGATGAATTTTGAAGATGTTTGAGCAAACCAGTTACCAAATATTTCAAGACTCCAATTTAGCCTGGGTAAACCAAGTAATTTCGTGGCTCTTGCCAAACCGCACTTCCTTGTGGTTGCAACTTGCCGGGGGAAGTGAGAACTTGGCATTAACTTTTTCGGTTTATTAATTGCCAACATTTGAACTTTTATTCAATTTACGAGCTTGTACGCGGCAATTGCCTCTGTTTCAGCTGCATTGCCCCACACAATCAGCTAATACAAATGTAGAGTTGAGAGAATGTGCACAGAGGAAAAATTTAAGAAAGCTTGCCATTAATTTAGTATTAACTTAAACTAAAACTATTAAATTTTAGGAAAAGAAAAATTAAGGCAAATTAGACTTATTTTTGTAGCTGTACTATTGTTATTAATTCTGAAGCTTCTTCAAGGTTCAAGTTAAAAAAGTACAGGTGAATGCACTTTACAAGGAGAAACTACATACTGAAATTAATGAAAACTCCAATTAAATGTTAGTTTAAAGTTTTGTTAAAGTCTGAACAAAATAAAGACATTTGATGACATTTTGATTGAAGAAACAAAATGTTAGGATGTAAATCGAGGATGTTACGGATCTGCGAAAAATATTCTGTAGAATCTAGCTCTGATCGCTATACATTTTTTCTCTCTGTGTGCTGAAGGATGCAAGGCCAGCTCCAACTTGACTTGCACTCAAAGTAGGTGAGTGTGTGTGAGTGCGCTGCGCGAGTGTGTGTGGGTAAGCGCACAGGCACACATAAAACAATGGCGGGGCAGAAACTGAGCATCAGCCAACATGGCGTATTAGCAATGTGGCCCGAGTGAGGTCGTTGGCGCGCTATAAATACGTGTCATGTCTGCCTTCCTTTGGACTCCGTTCGCTGGCAACCCTTCTTCGACTGGGGAGGAAGATTTATGTAGAGCCACATACGCGGGTTATGCCGGGCTCATGATTTTAATTTCGCCGAGCCGAGGTTAATTGCCATTAAACTTAAAATGTTTTGCGGAAAGCAGCCCCGACCCGCAGGGCAGGCCTAACTACGTTTTATGATGAATTTGGGAATTGCTAAGATTTTATGCGCAGTTCGGGTCCCATAAAATTTTTTGGCTAGGCCAGCCCGATCAAACATTTACTCAAGCTGTTGGCTGAAAACCCTTTTACCCCTTCACTTCCTAGCACTCGAAAGTTACGGAATCGCAACACTGTTTTTGGCCCTGTACATTATTTTTGCATATTTGCTGCCATTTATTTGCAACAAGAGCAAGAACAAGAAGTGGGGCGCAAATAATAAAATAAAATGGTTAAATTATGCATAAATAGCGCGAAATGTTAAACAAAGTGGGGGCGTGGCGTGGCTACAACAGCTGACTTCTGCCGGCGGCAGTAAGCATCCTGCCACTCCCACTTGGCCACCCGTCGCCCCCATTTAACCCTCCCTGTGCCATAATTCTTGCGAGTCTGCGCCAACTGAATGCGTAATTAAAATGTTGCACAAAGCAAATGTTGCACTGCCAGGGTAACAAAAAAATGGCAAAAGGGGCCAAGGACAGTAATATAAGGAAATTATGACTTGGCATTACACAAACGCAATGCAGAACGTGTCCGAAATATGCAAAACACCGAAAAGGAATGTTTCGGAGCTCAGTGACAGAATGGAAGTTCTTAAACGAGAACCAGGACACTTTGAACATAAAAAAGAACCAGCTAAATTACCAATGCAATGTATTTATCCATACTTAAAATACACCTTATTTACTCATTATCTTAACTTTAACTTGAATTATTTGCTTATCTTATCCAAAGACTTGCTAATTCCCCTATCTCTAACATTGGGAAATGTATTAAATGTGTCGCTAGAAAAATAAATACATGCAAATTCGACGACACATTTTTTACCTAGCAATAAAAGAAAATAAGTCATTATTTTAAATTTATTGCTGTATTTAATGGTAATCCTTGCACTTTTTTATAATACATAATTTATTTTAGATTCGCTTGTGGTTGCGAGTCACATTAAATTGTATTAATTTGCACACCTGTCATCATTGGTTTCTATTGGATGACCCCTTTTTTTATAAATTATATTTTTATTCATGCATCGTGGCTTTTAAAAAGCGTATAGGGTGTATGTCAAACTTACCAAACAAAAGTGAACCAAATAATTCGCCACTAATTTGATTTTAAATGTTGAATGCACTAATACGAATTAAAAGAGACAAAGTGTCAGTTTTCATTTCGCAAAAGCCATAGCTAATCTAGCAGAATTTGGCTAGTTTATTTGTATTTTTTAAGCGCCATCAACAACCATTTTACTGGACTAAGGCACGCGGCATTTAACCGAATGCAGATAATTAATTTCATTGCACATTGAGCTGGTGCTAATTTAATAAAATAGTACAAAACGCGTTGGTGACTTTTTCCATTGACACATTAATTAATTTGATTGCCAATATAGTGCGGAAAATGCCAACAATTGAAATTCCGTTCATTATTAGAAACTAACTAAAAATTTGTGCAGGCTTATTGAACTGAAAAAAAAGAAAATTAGTTTTTCATTCACTGATTTTAAACAATCGAATATAATTAAAAAAGTTATAAATGGAATTGCCATTTTAGACCTTCATTTGATAACATTTTTACACATAAAGAAAATGAATCTGCAAAAATTTGGTTAAAAAATTAGTCAAGAAGGGTTTACCTTAAATGAGGACCAAATGTCGTTAGATATCCATATCAAATAAAAACACCTCTTAACGAGGTAAAAAACTAGTGACGACCGCACCTTCAACATACAAAAGTTCTGATATCAACATTTGTGACGAAAAATTATTACACTCGTCATTAAATAGACTTTCTAATATTTTCTCATTCGGCCCGCCCTAGCAAACTATTCCAGCATTTTTCCCTTCACAGGCATTTTCTATTGCAGCGTGCCGAATGAGAAAATATTAGAAAGTCTATTTAATGACGAGTGTAATAATTTTTCGTCACAAATGTTGATATCAGAACTTTTGTATGTTGAAGGTGCGGTCGTCACTAGTTTTTTACCTCGTTAAGAGGTGTTTTTATTTGATATCAGAAGTTTTTGTTTGTTTACATTTGCTCTCATAGGAGCTAATATATACATTTAAATTTAAATTGGTCAATCATAATTTTTAAACTATTGTATTTTAACAAATTAAGTTAAAAAGGCGTTGAAGTATTTTAAAATACCTTTTAAACGAGGTATAGCACATGTCTGTACCTTTAGTAGTGTAGAACTTACAAACTAAAGAAATTTAGCTATTTTTAGCTTTTTCCCGCTAAAGTAGCGGCTTTTTCCAAAAGTCGTAGAACAAAAGATTCCTATATGGAACTCTTAAGTGCAAATTTACTGATTCCATGACCCTAAAATACAGTTCGGATACCCTCCCACAAAATTCAATACTCAGGGAGCGTTAATTGTTCGAGCTGGCAAAAGTGGCTATTTTCGTATAAAAATAACTTTTAAACGTGACTTTTTACAGTAATGTGTTATATACCAAAATTTAAGGAATCTCAAGGGCTATACAGTTTAAAGTTGTAAGGAAAATCGTTAGAGCCGTTTTTGAGAAAATTAAAAAAAAGCTAAAAAAAAAGTTTAAACAAATTTTATTTTGTTCATATCTTTTTAACTATTACATTTACTCAAATTGCATATAGAAGGCGTTTATAGCATTTAAAAATACCTTTCAAACGAGATGCAGCACAAGTCTGTAGCTTTAGTAGTATAGAAGTTACGGCTTTCCGAATTTTAGCTATTTATAGCTGTTTTCCCGCTAAACTAGCTAGTTTTTCCAAAAGTGGTAGAACAAAAGTTTTTTATATCGATGTGATGAACGTCATATCAAATTTTCAGAACTTAAAAAACATATTTTGGACAAGTGGACAAACAGAATTAAATTTTCATTTTGGGAAGAAGAAGAAAATCTTATTTTGGCTATAACTTTTGAACGGAGCGTCGGATTTTGACAAATGACCCCTCATTCGACGGGTATTTTCAAAAGGAATACAACTAAAACATTGCGAGGGGGCATTTATCCCCACCGGCCCCAACAGCTCCAAATTTCGAAATTTTAACTTTTTCACTTTCCCCGCTCTCTCTCCCAAGCCAATTGATTTTCCTAAAGTCTTGGTATGCAATCCTTTAAGTTTTTGCAATACCTTTCGATAGGTGTATCATTCATTATGATCGGACCATCACAGTAGATTTTCATTTCGTGTATATATAGTAGTCGCCTTCGCACACTCTCCTGGTGCGCTTCGTCACTACATGGACTGCCGTCCATAGTGATATGTATATACCTGCAGTATTTTACTTAGACAAACGTTGTCTGACCAAGGATCATTTTGAAGAACTTAAAAAAAAATAAGTTTAATTTAAAGACAATAAATAAAGAATATTATTCTTTAATTTTTATAGTTATTTTTCCCACACTGTTCCGTTATCTAAAAATGTCCTAAAACACAACCCTTTATTGCTTGTACTTGGTTAAGCAACCCCTTAACACGCCCACAACAGACTATCCCAAATATAGTTTTCTATACCCGTAAACTTTATCTAGGGAAATGGAAAATAGCGAAAAGAAGAGAACGTTATGAAAATTAAAGGAATTACAAATACCCTTTTATATATGTTATAATAAATAAATGTACCCATTTAAATACATAATTTAACAATTTTCCTGTTCTGGTTATTATTTTATTCTTCATGAGTAAGAGCCAAACATGTTTTCATGTTTTGAGTATTTTCATAAAAATTCTAATATTTATATTGATTTTTTAGACAAAAAAATTATTTTCATGAAATTCAAAATGTTTTAAGTTTCCAAACAAATAAAATGTAAACTTGATACGCTGTATAATTTTATTTACTGAAAGCATGGCTTGGTTAAATTATTCCAATTCTAATTTTGGAAGCAGAACTCGGAAATCTGGGAGAAGCAAGCCTCAGGGAAAATTGAAGCATAAGCGAGAACAGGTGTGTTGTTATGTTACCCTTTGAAAGGGTATCGAAGGTGGGAAAAATGTTTACCATGGCACCTAAACAAACAGTGCATACTTTTGGACTCCCACTGTTGACACATGCAAGGCGTGCAATAATGCGAGCCACCGGGCGTGTTGTGGCCGTGTCAAAAGTATTTTGACTTGGAAAATTTAAATTTACCCCTATCCCTTAGCCAAAAACAAACTGACTTCGGCAGAAACAAAGTAAGAAAGCCATGAAAAGGGTTGTTATGCGGGGAAGCTGAGAAAGGTAAACACTGTTTGCCTGGCAACAAGTTTTTTATTGCTTACCAAATGAGCAAAAAGGGCGGCCTCCAAATATGGTAAACATCGCCGTGTTAAGTTTGCCAATTGGAACTTTTTATACGCCATACAAAGGCGGTCGGCAATAAAAATGCATTTTTTATTTGGCTTAGAGATTTATTCTTCCGAAAAAAGGGAGGGAGCACAAAACGCGAATTTCTATTTCTTTGCACTACGTGATTTGCAATTTTCCAATTTCCCAAGAGCCGAAAAATAAAGTTGCACCCCGTCCCTATCTCACCGACTCTGTTTCAGTTTGTGGTATATCAGGGCAAACACACACGCGGTTGTCCACACGGCAAATGTCGGCTGCCATTTGATTTTTCCTCAGCAATTTTATTTGCCAGTCGCGATGCGTATTTTATACATGACTACAGCGTATATTCACTAAGGAATAACGCTGGGGGAATTGTTTCGATCTTTAGCGATAGCAGAAAGATATTACATTTATTTTTAGAAGATGTAGCTTGAATTGATAATATCACGTATTTTTAAACTTAAGACAATGGTTACTTACAGCCGATATTGGTTATTTTCTGACGATAAATGGTTATGTGTAACACTTTTTGAGTTTAGTAATAACTATTACTATTTTTGTTTTAAGATACAATTTGTAACATTCAAATATATTTAAAATTTATATTTTATTTAATTATGTATATATTTTTAAGCCCTATTAAATATTTTTGTTTATTTTAAATTTTACGATAATATTTAATTTTTCCTATCCGCAAGCATTCCACAATCTATTTGGTAATATATTTTAGTCGAATTTCACTGTTGCTGCTGTCAGTGATTTGGTAGCATTTTGGCTTCGGTTTGTTTGCACTCCTGCATTTGTATTGCGTTTTATTTACGATTTCTAGCTGTCCCGGTTGTTGCTGGTGTTCGCGCATATCCCTGACGCGATATGCACTTCCTGGTCTGATACCTCAACTTTGTATTTCCGCCATTTCTTTCGGCTCTTCTCCAGGAGAAGGAGCTGAGGCCAAAGCCGTGGCCATATCTGCAGCTGGAGCACTGCGATTTCTATTTTAACGCTGCCAAGGCTGCGCTCGAGGCCAATAAATATTTTTTGGCGCACGCGATTTTTTGTCCTGCTTTTCTTGTTCCTTTTTATACCCGGTACTCGTAGCGGACAAAGGTATATTAAATCCGCTCAGATATATTTAACGAGCGGGAAAAATCAATTCGAAATATTTAGGTTATTAATATAATAGTATCTTGCCTTTATGAACTTTTGTACTTTCAAGACTTTCATGCAATTCTGAATTTACTCTATTTGCTTTGGGTAATAGCAAATATTTATTAACTCTTGGCTTTTACAAATTTTAATATAAAAATGGACTAACGTTAATGACTCAATACTTCTTACACTATGGACATTGCCGAAATAATCTTAATAAAAATTAATCCCAGAGTAACTCACGGTCCAAACTCTTAGAGGTTCCAAGTTTACTTTGCTTTTATTTTCCTTGCCTCGAGATGTTTCTGTTTCGGTTTTGGGTCTGGGCTTCGTCCTTCGTGTCCTGCTGCCATTGTCTGCCACACCATTTAATGTGTTTACTAGATAATCGAAATCATGGCAGTTTGCTGGTTTTATTTGTTGCATTAACACATTGCAATTGCAGACATGTGGGATGCCAAAGAAATTCGCTTTATTTGTCCTTAAGTTTGCCTTCTAATTAGAAGAGCAAATGCTCTCTATTACTCTTGAGCTTCCTCTATTTTTCCATTTTTGAGTGAGTCACACGAAAGTTGTGAAAATTATTAGCAAAGTTAATTTAAAGTCAAGAATAGAGCCTCCTTTAATTAATCTCGCTGCTCGTTACTGGCGGATGGAAGATAAAACCAGAAAACTTTCACAATTCGCACACGCACATAGCAGCTGATGTGATGTCAGGCGATAAACTTTCCAGGGCGGAGTTCAACTATTAATTACGTAACGGAAATGCAAATATTTCAGCCAATTTGTGCCCGCAACAAAACACAGTTACGTGCAACACTTGCCGGCTGATAATTAGCAAAAAGTTGCCACTAAAATAAAGTTAGAGCCAACTGTCTGATGACACCCTTTTCCCAGTGCAAACGTACCTGCGTCCTTGGATGGAAGGGGGCTTCCAAGGATCCTGCTCCTGCTGACAGGTGTTGCCAGCATTTTGCATATGTCTTCCTTCCAGTTCTGGCATCTGAGCTCCGGAAATTGCTGTCGGCACAACTTTCCTTTTTTCTTCACCCCGAAAGTGGCTGCTGCTGGGAGGAAAAACGATTTATAATTTAGCTAATTTGATACAAGATATTCGTCGGTGAGCGACTTTTTTCTGGATACCCATTTTAGCATGGCACTTTCCTCGATCCAAGGACGCCTTAACTTTTATCATACGGCAAATATTTGGCTTGCACTTTTATTGTTTGCCAAAGTTGGCCAAAGTACAAATGAATGGGGTAGACAAACTATTGAGCATTGTTTTACTTTTGTTCGAAAAAATGTTTGCTTGTTGCATTCGGAAAAGGGGAAGAATTTTTGTGTTGTTTACTTTTTGTAGCAACGATTTCGTAATGAGAAAAGTTTTTGGCATGGCAAAAATGTTGCCGTCTGGCGGGAGGGTTTTTGGGTTTTTTGGATTGCGATTTTACATTAAAATGGTTTATGGTATTTAAGACATATTCTGTTAGTATGCATACAAAATTGGTCAATACTTCAAATATAAACAAGAGAGAACGATATAGTCGGGTTGGTGTCCCGACTATTCAATACCCGTCACTCAGCTAAAGCGAGTGCGAACGCTGCACTCGGTTTGGTGTCCCGACTATCTCAGCTAAAGGAAATGCGAGGGAGATAGATATATAAACAATTTTGATTGCGTATCACTTTTTAAGTCTTCTACATTTCGATAGGTATAAATATACACAACAAAATTAAATTTCTACTTCTTGGAAATCTTTAAAGATGTGGGCGCAGGACACATTTTAAAATCGTAAGTGGGCGATTATGGGCGTTAGAAGAATATGTGGGGAAAATATTAACCTTCTAGCTTTTGTAGTTTCCGAGATCTCAGCGTTCATACGGACAGACAGACTTTTACTCTACGAGTAAAGGGTGTAAAAAAAAAACAAGAAAGGAAGCTCGCTTCGGCTAGCCGAAGCTTACATACCCTTGCAGATTTTTCCTATTAACTTACAAATCGAAAAATTTTAATTTTTCCTTCCATATGGCAGCTATATAATATAGTCGTGTATAGTAGGGTGTAAAAAAAACAAGAAAGGAAGCTCGCTTCGGCTAGCCGAAGCTTACATACCCTTGCAGATTTTTCCTATTAACTTACAAATCGAAAAATTTTAATTTTTCCTTCCATATGGCAGCTATATAATATAGTCGTCCGATTTTTGATTTTAATTCGAAATTCGAAAATATAAAAAAAAATCATATCCTACAGTAGAAGGAAATACAATAAAAACCAACGGAGTTATACATAGTTTCCATTTAATTTTAATTAAATATTTAATTCGAAATTCAGAAATATTTAAAATATAATATCCCCAAGAGTAGAAGGTAATATTTCAAAAACACCGAAGCTATAATTCGTTTTAACGTTTTTTTTCCGATTCATCCTATGGGAGCTATAAGATATAGTTGTCCGACTTGGTCGGTTCCGACTTATATACTACTTGCAATAGAAAGAAGACTTTTGGAAAAGTTTTAAGCCGATAGCTTCAAAACTGAGAGACTAGTTTGCGTAGAAACGGACAGACAGACGGACATGGCTAGATCGACTCGTCTAGGGTCTTAAAGAAAACAAATCGGTTTAATGAATGAAAAAGTGATGGAAAATACAAAAATATATATATATAATATATTATATTAGGTTAATTGAATTCTCATCGATGTCATATCGCGTTAAGTTCTTAAAAAAATAACCATTTTGGTTTAATAAACCAAAACGCACAATTGGGGTTCCAATATTAATACTAGTCTTCGTAATATTTTCTAATTTCGTTGTTTTTTTGTTCAAAACTTAAACTATTGAAAGCTTTGTCATTTTTTGTTCATTCCCTAAACAGAAATTAAAGTCAACATATATCAGTAGATGGCAATTCAACATAAGCTCCAAAATGGGACCACTTGGGAGCGACAAAAACGGCTCCTTTATCACGACTTGCTCAACTCCCATCTAGCTTTACTTTTCACAGACTCTCTGACATGTTGAATGCTGTTGCAACATGAACATGCTGGGTACGGCCATAAAACTCTTGTACCAATCCCAAAAGCCCACTCTCGAACAACCCCAAATATGTCATTACGCATACGCACTGTGGGCGGAAACTGGGCCGAGTTAAACAAATGCGAAAAAGTCGAGAGCCCGGGACTGAGATCGCCCAAAAAGCACACTGCGGCAATGCAAAAATTAATTTTCAGCCAACGGCCATGCAGCCAAAAATTTTCGACAGAAGCCGGCAACGCCTAATGTTAAGCAGGGCGTTGGGTTTTTTTCGGGGTTTTCGGAGTGGCGGGCCCAGGGTTTTTGGGCTTGGGTTTTCGGATGGTAATGTCGGTTCTCCCGACAGTTACAAGTGCTGGCTGCGACTTGCCAAAACAGCCATGGCCAGCGAGCCAAACAAGCCGCATTAATTAGTGGCCAAGGACATGGACATGGACATGGACACGGACGGAATCCTGGCTTCGTGCTCGCAGCTCCCTCATTTTACATTAACAATATTTTTTTCCGTCGGACTCTATCCCGCTGGCTCATGACAAATTGGACGTGCTCTCCCGAGTGTCCAAAGTGGCGAAGTTATTGCTACTCCAGTCGCCGGAGACCCCGCTTCCTTATCCTTTCGCATCCAACGCGGTGCATTTGTTTAGCGATATTGCCAGCCGGCAATGTCCCGCTGCAGATATGCATTGAGTGCATTAGTTGCATGTGTGTACACCCGGAAAAAAAGGATTGGTGGCAATAACTATTCTATTTTAGTTTAAACAAACCCAATTTAGAAAGCAAAATCTGTTTTGACCTTTTAACACTTGTTCAAGATTTGCTTTGCTTTTATATATAAACTTATATTGAATTTTAGCAATTCATAAAATTTTTTTAGAAGTAGTCCTTTTTTTGTAGTTTGCCAAAGGTTTTCTTTTAAATATATATTATGCGAATCTTAACCAAGTGTCATAAGGTCATAATCAAGTAGCATAAAATCAGTTTTATAAACGTGTCATAAATACCCTTTACTATATTTTATTCGGATGTGCTTAAATACACTATACAAATTTTATTTTTTCCAAAAAGATTTGTTTAATATTTTTAGTTTACCAAACAATATGGATCTTTTCTCGCAGTGCCTGATGAAGTGTTCACATCCAGATAGTTTGTGTGTGTGCGAACGCTCTGTATTTTGCGGCGACACTAAAAGCTATTTGTAAATTTCGCGGCTGCAATTATGTTTGCTGTGTCGTGTTGCCAACGCCGCCTCCCCTCCGCCGCCACCCACTTCGTCCACTTTGGGCGCACTTAGCACATATCTCTGGCCATCTCCCTCTGGCTCCACTTCCGGTTCCCTCGCACTTTTTTCTGGCCATGTGGCTTTGCTGGTTATTATTAGTTTGCTGTGGTTTTTTGGATGCGGCCGCTTCTGTCTTGCTGACCACATCGTGTATATATGCATGTAAACATGTAAATATTTACACCATCGTCCATAGCACTTTGCTCTCTGCAAGTGTTAGTGGGTCCCGACATTTTTAAAGCTTCGCCTGGAAATGGTCTGGCTTCATTTTTTTGGCACACTTTTCGAGTCACATTTACTTTTTTTCTTCTTATTATTGGCACGTTCACAGCTCAGATTTTTGTTGTTTCACATATTTCCATATTTCCATACTTTGATTAGTTTTGCGCATTATAAACAATCAAAGTGCGCCATTTTATATGCTTGAATTCATATTTGAATAAGCATTTATTTCGCTGAATAAATTACAATTCGTATGTCAGTTGTGCCTATCGGCTAGTGCTGAAAGTTATTTCCAAAATAGTTAACCAGAATTGCAGATATAACGAACAGCCATTGGTGAAATTATATTATGAAAATATTTCAATGTTGTTTCTGATGTGAAAACGTAATTTTAATGTGAATAGATGTCCTAAAATTACAGTAACAGTAAATTATACCTCATCTTTTTTTGAAACATACTGAAACCAGACGACTCACGTAAAAATAATGATTAAACTAACACCGCGCAAGAGAACACGACTACAGCTAAAATTTAAGGGAAACGTTAAATAATTTACCATTGTCTGTGTTAGCAGCTGCTGGGAGAACTTTACCTATAGGTTTACCTGAAATGTGCTAACAAATTATGTTCACACTTTAACGAAGGCCGAACTTCGACGCCTGGCCATATCGGCAGTCACTCGCCCACTATATCCCTCGCCTGGTTAGTGGGCCCCACAAATCATTCAGTGGCATGAATTATTGCTGGGGAGCTTAGAACGTGCTCACAGCGTTAAAGTGTCATTACTGGGCTTAATGAGTCAGCGGACTGCACAAAAAACGAGACAGAAACACATACACACAACGCTGGAATAAGATGCAAAAAATATGTGCAGAGAAGCCCGCAAAAAGAATAAAGAAGCCAAGGGCAACAGGATAGTAACAAATATGTAGCATGCAAACAGGGGCAAACTACATTGCTCTTTGTCTGCGTCTAATTTATGTTGCTAACGCTAATAAATAATACTTTTTCCTCCGACACTGTCGGTTTGCAATGAAGTAAGGAAAATGCTTCAGGATATCCTAATTATTAAGCTTTCTGAACATTATAAACTACAATTTCAATATTCCGCACATATTTTACAATTTATTTTCAGGTTAAAACACTAATATCATTAAAATAATATTTTTACTGTATTTGTCAAAATATATCCATATTATGAAAAAATTTTAATTTATATGTAATTCTGTAATTTTATTATAATTAAGACAATTTTTAATTAATTTACGAGAAGACCAAAAAACGGAATAATATTTTTATAACCACAGTATGCAAGAAACATTTTACTTATAACCCATTTTGTTTAAATTAAACAGGTTATTTTTTAAGTGACCACAATTTCAGCTGCTGATTAGCCACATCTTCATGTGTACGAGCGAACCTATTAACACTGATACGTCACGCTGCCTGTGGCTAAGTGCAGTATCAAGCATCTTGAGGCTGTGGAGCCAGGGGCACTATCGCCACATAAATTGCGGCACCCAAAATGCATAAACCAAGCATGTCGCGCAATCATTTTCAGCTGCCACGTGCCCCGGCATACATTTCGGGCACTTTATGGGGGCAGAGTGGAGTTTTGGCCTCATGCTACTTTGGCCAAAAGGGAACAAACAAATGGCCAGCGGCGGATGGGATGGGAGTGGCTGGAAAAATTTTAAAGCTGATTACTCAATAACTTTACTTGGGAGTGCATAAAATGCGGAGCATATCCTTCGAGTGCATAACTCCTTCGGCACTCCGTTCGCTGGAGAGCAGGAGCAGAGCTTTCAGCTGCCTGCAAGTCGCTTTATGTGCACTTAAATTGTGTTTGTTATTAAAGCCGGCGAGGATGCAGCTCCTCCGGAATCTGCTGCTGTTGTTTTCACTTGGACCAAATGAAATTTATGCTCAAATTGAGTTGCGTCCGTGTGCGTCGAAGTGTTTTGCAGGTAAAACGCAGTCAACGGCTCCCCCTTGGCAACCTTTTTCACGTAATTTGTGACACTTAAGTGAATAATTTATGCTTGCAACATAATTGAGTTGCACCTGCCTCCGTTTTCTGTCTTGACTACAACAGCAACCTTTCTTAGTGCCAAGCACTTAGAGGTCAGATGTGTACAAGAATGTATGAAAGACATTTGCGAGCGTGTACAAGTTGTGGACAACTTTCTATAAATATTTAAAATATTCGTATATCTACTTAGATAAATACTTTCTTATAAATGCTTTTAAAACTTTGAAAGTTAAATTTAAATTTTCTGACCGTATTTCAAATATGGAATTTTTAGTTTTGAAAAAATTTGCACTGTTTCTTGTGTTATAATGCATTGTAAATATCTTTCAAAATAGTTTTCAATAATTTAAAGTTAATATATCGTAAAAATTTAGAGCTATGAAATTTTTCAACACCCATTGTTTGATAGGAAAAATATACATAAACAGAGGGCATACTCAAAAATGCAAACTTCAGACTTACAAAAAGTACTCGCTATCAATCAACGTTAAACAAACGAAGTTTATAAATATTTACATACAATTTGATGTTATTTATTTATTTCATTTTCGGCTCAATTTCCATTGAAATTTAACACAATTTATTTTTCATCAGCATGAGTTATTCAATTTGGAAATTAGGAATAAACTTTTTGCGCCATGAGCTTCAAAGTCACTCCAACGAGCTCAAAATAGCAGATATAAAAATATTCATACAAAAAACCGTTGAGTTTGTGGAGATCCCCACCTAATGGCCAGAGATTCAAACAATGAAATCCCGCGTCCGCACATAAACCAGAATCTTTTATTACGTTCTTATTTTATTATTTAAATGTACAGTAAATTCAATTAGGCCGCAGTTAAAAACAACGGACGCGAAAAAAGGTGGAATACATGCACATAGCTGAAATTCAATTACAACCGCTAATGCCACTTGTATTGCCTGAAGCCCCGACCACAGACTGTTCAGCTCTAAATACCTGTAATCCGGCAAATTTAATTTGATAAAAGTTGAACTTCAATAAGCGCCAAAGTTGCCATGGTCGTCGCCCATTATAATTGTGGTCGTTGTGTGTGTGCTGACCACTTTTTGTTAAGCGGCCGCCGCAGTTCAGACCGCAAACAAATATGATCAGACATCCGACGAGTGACTGCGATAAGCAACAAGCAAAGGGGGAGAAAAACCCCTGCGACAAGTGGCAACACGGCGGATGAATATAGCTTATGCAGGCAAACACAGCCAGGAACGCACCTACACACTGACACAAGGGAATATTAAGCTAAAAAAACATTTATATGCGCTGCATACTTTTCTGCGGTGGCGGAAAAAATTCCTCGTCATTTGAACTGTTAACAAAAAACAAACGCCAAACTTTTAGTGCGAAAATATGTAGCGTCCGAAACAAATTAAATTAAGTGTCTACTTGGTGAAAATGCAGTTAAAAGCCTTGGTCAGGATAAGCATACTTTTTTCTATCACTTACACCATTATACCAGACTTTAAAAAATAAATTAAACATTCGGTGTCCAAAACTGAAAAAAGTTGAGGAATTGAAACCAAATAAACATACCATTTGTATTTTTTTATATTATATGCCAACAAGTATTAAAAATGTCGTTGCTATAAAATGCATTTTTATGTTGGTTTGCAAAACATACTGTCATTTTCAGTTTAGCAATTTGAACAAGCAATTTACAAACTGATTGAAAAACTGGCATTTAAGAAGTTTCAATATGATGAATTTTGTTTTAACTAATTGAAGAAATGCAACCCAATAGTCCAAGTGTCAGCATGTGTATTTTTGTTGCTTATTTTTAGAAAGTTCGCTTGAATTGGCTAAAGTAGGTTTTATTCAATCCCTTCGCTAAAAATGAAAACCTGACTTTATGCACAAATTCATTAAAATCAAATTGAAAAAATATTTAATCAAACGCCAGCGCCAGGAATAGAAAGAGGAATGTGTAAAACGAGAAATCGCATTCTCAAACAATTTTGTGCAACGGAAAAAATTCTAATTTATTGAGTTAACGCCCATTTTTACACCCTGTGCACATAAACGGGATCCAGGCGCTAACCCCTCCCGGAAAATCCCCCTTCAGGAACCCCCCATCCGTTGGTCACGCCCGGCCGCATGCCACAGCCATGACCATAACACAGTCTAATTCTGAACAAAAAAAATTTATATATAGGAAAAATTTAACGAAAAATTGCCCAACTCTCTGCGACTACCCCGCCGGTCAGCGAAATGAAATTTTCACGTTGCTGATGGGAACACGCATCCCGAACACACGGCGAACGAACCCCTTTTGCATTTACCACACAAACATTTTGGCCGTGATCCGGCAAAGCCCTACTGCCTAAAAAAAACGAATTAAAAACTTGCAAAAATTTTAATGGAATTTTTTTTTCATTCTTTCTACACTCCCACGCTCCCGGGTGTCATCCTGCCCCTCGTTGTTGGCGGTGGCATTGCGGAAATTGTTGTCCCCTTTGATTGTCAAGCGTCGGCTTACACACATAAATGTCACATCAGCACATAGCCTTCCAAGTGGGTGGAAGGGTTGGCCGTAGCTGCATGCTGATGGCTCTGCCCGGTGTTAGCCGTATAGATGAACGAAAAAATAAACGTTTATAAAACCGACAGGTTTGGTAAATCGCCGTCTCCAACTGACACTAAATTAAAGCTTTAAGCGGATCTTCGACACGAAAGTGCACATATTTTAAAATACATCTGAAATTAGGAAAGGCTGAGACGTATAATGAAAAAATTACAATGATCTACATTACATGTTGTTCTATGACGACGAAAAAATGTTGTCTTGCCATTTAAACTAACATTTATAAAATAATATTTGTACAATACATTTAATATCAATTGTTTTATTTATTTATAGACCCTGTAAGATCGAACCAATGATAACCCTAGAAACAGCATATTTCAAATTAAACAAATAACATCTCACACTTAAAATAACCATATCATATGTACAGAGTATTTACAAAAAATTAAGATCATCCAAATCTATGGAATTGAGACAGTTAAAGCTATAAAACCCTATTATTGATGCACTGCATCTACAGTTCATTCGGCGCGTAGAAACTGTTCCAAACTGATTCGATTTTCTTCAGTTCTGGAAGAGCTTTCACTTCGAACGGCTCCGTAATATTAAGGCACTTGAAATCCGTTTCGTTTTCGAGGGGAGCGAATTTAAGAGTCCTTATACTTTCGCAATTGGGATCACTGTTGGCGGCGAAACTCGTCCAAACGTCGACCATTCCTGTGATAACCTTATATTCCGGGGAGTCTGGCGCGGATTGGTGTGACAACATGCTGTGGAATATATAGCCTAGATCGTCGCCATGGCAGACACCTCGCATTTGATGGCCACAGAGGACAATCCTAATGGGATTGCACAATTTGGAATCGTGATCGAAGCGATATAGATAGGTGGGAGCACTGGACTGGCGGACTCGAGTCAGAGCCGCCCTATAAATAGGGTGCCAGAATTCGCGGTATGAGCACAGTTCCAGGAACTTCATCATGTTGGCCTGGTTGCAGGGTTCATCGCCGAAATACGCCTTCTTCAACTGCAGCCCGTAGTTTTCGCGCAGTTTGGGATCCAAGTTGGGGCTAAGATCGCTCGGCAGCATATTCTTGCAGTTCCCCACCTCATCTAGGGTGGCTGAACGCCTGGAAACCTCTGGAAAAAGATAGTTAATTATGCTGACTTGTGTCATATAGGGATTCACGCACCTGGATAGAAAAGCAGCCCCTCGAAGCTCGTGCCTCCGAACATCATGGGTATCCTGTGGCTCCAGCTGTTTTTCATCAGTTCATGGGGTTGTTTATCAATCACCGTGTGATCGGTGGTGTAGGGTTCGATAACGGGTCCAAAGGCAAACATAATGCGATGATGCTTCTCGTCATTGCTGAGGACCGGGCCGGAGGCCTTCACAATTTCCCCGCCATTCACCGACTTCAGAAACTCAAAGATGGCCTTCTCCTTGTTGTCACCCGTGTAACCCAGTTTCTGGGCCAGTCGGTAGGCCCAATCTTTCCTCGGCGGCCTCGTCCAGGGACACAGAACACTGCCCGACATGACGATCGCTTTGTGGATAAGTCCCTCGGTTTGTGGGCTTAGGGTAAGGAAGTGAGTGGAAGCTCCTCCGGCACTTTCGCCAAAGAGTGTGACATTGCTGGGATCACCGCCGAAGGCTTCGATATTTTGCTGCACCCATCGAAGGGCCAATAACTGATCCTTGAGACCGGCGTTTCCGGGCACATCTAGCTGAGGATCATCCAAGCTCAGGAAGCCCAAGGCTCCCAGTCGATAGGCCACAGTGACTATGACCACATCCTTCGACATAAAGAAGTCGGGACTGTACATATCGCGGGAGGCCTCTCCAACTTGGAACCCTCCTCCATAGATCCAAACCATCACGGGACGAAGTTTGTTCGGTTGCAACTTAAAGGAAAAAGTTAGTACTCAAAACTGATAAGCAACAATGGAATAATTCAAAACTTACATCTTTAACGTACACATTCAAGTAGAGACAGTCCTCTGAGCCCGCGTACTTTCGAAAAAAGGGGTGTGTTTGCAGGGGCTTCTCTGCCGCAGAAGTGCAGTCCAATTCCCGGTCCCATGGTTCCACTGGCTCGGGGGCCTTGAAACGGAGATCTCCCAACGGGGGCTTCGCGAAGGGTATCTTCTCGAAACTGAAGTAGCTCCCTCCCCAGATGGTGTTCCGCTTCACTCCGCGCACTGGTCCAAGCTTCGTCTTTATCACAGAATATATAGTGGTGGCCAACTTGCGCTGTTCATACTTGAAACTGAGCACCCTGTAAAGAAAATTATGGATTAATATTAAAGTTTAAAGATTTCATTGAGATATAATATTATAATTTAATAAAATGAAATGATAAATATAAAACCCTTGCAGAGGGTATTAAAATTTCAGTACGAAGTTTGCACCGCATTGAAGGAGACGTTTTTGACTCTATAAAGTATATATGTTCTTGATCAGCATCACTGGACGAGTCGATCTAGCCATGTCTGTCTGTCCGTCCTTCTGTTCGTCCGTCCGTCGGTCTTTCCGTCCGTCGGTCTGTCCGTTTGTCTGTCCTTCCGTCCGTTTCTACGTAGTTTTAAAGCTATCAGGCTGAAACTTTTTAAATACTTCCTAATTTCGAATTTAATTTTATCAAAATTACACGACTTTATACTATAGCTATACTATCGGAAAATGAATGGTTTTTATTGTACTTTCTTCTACTCTGGGAAAAGCCTTTTATTATATTTCAGAATTCCTAATTAAATTTTAAAACAATCGGTTTGGCTGCACCATACCTCATTCTAATAGGTAAAAAAAGTTGCTGATTAATAATGAAATAATTACTGGTTTTATGGGATCGTAAAAACCATATGAAGTGGCTTGCAAACTTCTTGGAAGTGTTATAATACCCACTGGCCTGTTTAAAGTGAGCCACTCTTCAAAATATTTATATAATAATGTCTGCGAATCTAATCCGGTCAGCGGCAGTCACGCATTG
This sequence comes from Drosophila takahashii, assembly GCF_030179915.1. Lineage (NCBI taxonomy): Eukaryota > Metazoa > Arthropoda > Insecta > Diptera > Drosophilidae > Drosophila > Drosophila takahashii. The sequence continues at coordinate 11,867,180 of NC_091681.1, forward strand.
GGGACATGACCACAGTAAACACTCAACGGCGAGCACCAATAGCAAACTGCCGGCGAACCACTTTCAATGTCGTTGGAGGTCTTTGCTGCTTTGAAAGTCTGGCGAACTGTCAACGGCTTTTGACCAACCTCAACGCTTCACGTTTTGCATGCACGACCAGTCCGCTATTTTCTATAACTCTCCTTTGTTTTGTGCCTGAGATTGTTTGTTTCTCATTTTTATGGCTAATTTGTGGGTGGGCGTGAGGCGGTTTATTGCAGTTAATGGCCTATTTTTATCTGTTCACACTGCGCACCTTCGATTGAGGCCCAAGTCGTATATTTAACTGGCATTCTGCAAATGCACTGACATAGTTTGAATCAACATCATTGCACACGAATGCATACAAATCGGTAATTACCGCTGGAATCGAGAGAAAGGCGAGATCAGATTGTTCAGCAGATTGGATGGTACGTGACTGCTGTGGGTCTGTGAAAGCCACCATCCAATATTACGCCTTTCAACATTTCGATTATTAAAACATTTCTTGCCAGTGTATTTTGCCTCAGATGGCCTAACACCTGAAATACCCAGTAGCAGACTTAGCCGAGCGTAACAAATGAAGGTAATAAATTAAGACTAATTCGCTCACTTAACCTAAAGTTTAACACTCTTTTATGTGGAAAACTCATTCAAATTGCTGAACTTTTCATTCATCAAAAATAAACCTAATCTTATCAGCATTCGACAACCAATCAATACAGTAAGAAAAGGCGAACAAACATATGCACAAAAGTGCGACAAAGTTGTAGTACACTTTAAGTATTTAAAAGTCATGGGCCTAGGCAACAAAATATAAACGAATGGTATGACTAACAAAATAAACGAGACAGCTTTTAAATCAGTCAATGGAAAAACTGTAAATGTTTATGTACACTCATAAAAAAAATCGCCATTGATTCAAGAAATTCGCCATTGATTCAAGAAAATCGCCTATGATTTTCAGCCAACGGCGATTCGCCATTAATAATGGGAAATAATTTTCTTGAATTTACGGTTTCGCCTTTCTAAAAATCATTACCAATTTTTCTGAATTTTACGGCAAAAAACCCTAAAATTAAGAAAAATTTGCTTAAAAATAGAAAAATAAAAGTATATTTGTTTATAACTTTTTTTTTAATTTTGTCCGACTGATTTTTTATCACTTTTGCATTTAGGTTTGTTAACTAAGATGAAACCTTTCATGTTTTAATGACAATCATATCGTGACAATAGGGTACATTTTTATTTATTTATTTATTTAATTTAAATTCAAATTTATTATAAATGTTTATTAATTACAATGCATTTTAAGTACAGAAAAAACTTTTTGTAAACATATAAAAGACTTAAGGAAAAATTCTTACCTCGACCTGAACTCGGACTCGCGACCGCTCACACCATAGACAGACATCTTAACCACTCGGCCACGCGTGCTTCTTGCAATGCAATGGCTTAAGATGCCTAAAGTGTTAACGGTCGTATTATTGGTATACCAATTACAATTACTTTAATTAAATCTTGTTAACAACAGTTTTAACAATTTAAGGAATGGAAAACCAAAACAAAAGATTTTTTATACGAAAAAAAAAAACAATAACTATTAAAAAAAAAAATCAGACTCGTCCCTGCGTGAAGTCGAACCGCGGTTTCCGCGGCGACTTTTGTACACTTGTTTAGTGTCCGAACGCCTCTAACAGATAGGCCACCATACTAGAACACTAAAAAATTACACAACGTTCCTAAAAAATAGGTATTTATTCTCTAGAATCAAAGGCGATTTCGCCATTAACTCAAGAAAAAAGTCCGGAAAATATTGCCATTAATCCAAGAAAATATCGCCATTAATCCAAGAAAAAAATCAACTATTCTTCTTCTTATTCATTTTATAAAAAATTTTATGGCAAATTTCCATAAACTTAAGAAAATTTTTCTATAATCTAGAAAAATTTTCTTAATTCAATGGCAATTTGAAATCACGGGCGATTTTCTAAAATTAAGGGCGATTTTTTTTCTGAGTGTATTTATTCAGAAATTTATCTACCGGGCTCAGAAATGCCCAGCTATACGAAATCGGGGTTAAAGCTGTCGTGTCATGCTCATAGAGCAGAAATCATGGTATCACCTGAAAGTGAAATGAACCCTGTACCCGGGGAACTTATCAGTATAATTCCGCATGCGATTATATTGGCAAACAAACAATTAACTTGTCTCAGTGCTATAATATAGCGAACGTGTATCCATTAATATATGGGTTTAACTAGCAGGGAATATTAAAGCTGTTAACGAGTGCAAAAATAAACGATTACGAAGGTATAAGTAGCTTTATCTGTCATTTAAATTAAAACCAGAGTTATGAGTCGTAATAAAATTTAACTTAAGAACAATACGGCGAAGACTTCAAAGATGTATTTATATCTTTATATTCGTTTATCCTATTTTAATTTAGTGTTTATGTACAAGTGTAGGAGTCAGCCTAAAAAACTCCTAACTGACCTAACCCACTTCTTTGATTTCCTCAATTGAAAAGCCACATAGACAAATAGTGATAAATAAATATAGATACACGCAATTAACACGATTGTGTGTGGCTGTGCAATAATTTATGTTAAAAATACTAACTACCCGCAAAACTGCTAATAAACCTGTGAAAACGTGCAAAAAATAGTAAACACAAATCAAAATAACAAAAAAGACTAACGAATGCCGCAACAGTGGAAGCATCGCTGAATCATGGGCGAAAAACAAAAGGGGAAAACAAAAGCGAAGAAAACAAAACGGACAGAAATGAGCCAGAGAAGAAGCAGCATCATTAAGTTTATGCAAAACAACAGAAAACAAGCAACATTCAAACAAAAAAACCAACCCGCAGCAAAGTTTGCGCAACAATTTCACCAACGCAAGACACATAAATTGATGTGTGTACAGAGTACACAGTGAAAAAATCATTAATTAAAAGAAATGAAATCACTAGCCAATTCAAATATGTAAAAAGTCTTAAAATAAGTTTTAATATTGTTATTCATTTTACTACGGTAAAAGTATCTCTCGGTATCAAGACTTAATGTTTCAATTTGACATTCAGAAAATGTAACATAATTAAAAACTTTAATTTATTTTGGAAATAAATATTTACTTTAAATATATATAATTTTATTTTTTCGGACCATATTGATAAAATCGTATAGAAAATGTATGCTCTAAATTTTAAAATTAAAAAGTTATTAAAAATATTGTTTCAAATAAAATGTGATTTTTTTACATTTATTTTTATAATTTTCTTATTATTAACATGATATTATTACGGATTAATACGATGCCTTCTTTAAATATGGACTTATTTATGATAAACATTTTAAATTGAAATAAGCTGTTCTAAATAAAAATTTTAAAAATATCAAAAGCTTGCAGGGAAAACAAATTTCGAAAGGGAAAACGGCAACCAATTTCCCCAGTGCATATGTGTGCATTTGTATGCATGCTAGGCAGAAGTTATTGCAAAACCAAGACGCGAGACCTCAAAACACAGAAAACCGTTTAACGCTCCACGAGAAACTGAGACTGGGAAAACTCACTTAAAGGTCAGCTTCAGTATATCCATAAAGCGGGTTGCCATTTCGTATGACTTTTGGCGCACAACTTTTCATGAACACCCAAAACACACTGGTTACTTATGTTTAGCTATATACGCTTCGATAACGAGCGCCGATTCGGGGAAAGTGTCACAATAAACTCGAAGCTATCGAAGTTAATACGACCGGCTAGAAAAAAACGATCGGTGATCGGTGAACGGAACAAATAAAGCGCTCTTCAAGAGCGTGCTGCACCAACTGACCGATGCCTCGCGATTGGGGTCTTACCATGACGATGATAATCCCACTCACCGAACTCTCTCCCTCTCAATGTTTTCCAACTGCGGAAGCGTTTCTCACCTGAATCAGCTGTTTCGTGCATAGCTCTCTGCTCTTAAAAAATACCGGTTATATGGTTCCCCTTCCGATTTTTCTTTACTGTTATGATTCCGCTTTGTATACAAGTTACTTTACCGTATTACACTTTTATTGTCTCGCATAAAACTATGTAATAGAGAGAAGAAAGCGTTTCCGACCGCAAAGATACATAATTATAAGATTATTGATCAGAACTTTTATTTACCAATCGCAATCACCATCGTGCAATATGCAAGTGTAAAATAAGTTATTAAAATAGTTCTTGCATCTCATATCAAAACATTAGAATTTTTAGAAAGATTTTTCAAAATTATTAAATTTAGTACAGGGTATCTTATGCTTGAGCACATTTATTAAATAGATATCTCTCGTTGCTGGCAATACTGAAGCTGAGTTGAAGCTTTTATTTGAAAAGCTCTTCGTGCTAATACGAAATGCTGAATGTTGTGACACTATCCCACAAGTAATGATGATCAAGCTCTTAAATTCAATATTAAAGCCAAAAAACCAACGCCCCAAGCACACTTGGCTAAACCTTGAAAACGAACTTGGCTAATTTACCATTCCTAACTATTATTTAAGCTTTCTGAGCCCTCCTAATGAGATTGATGTAGAACTTCATTGCGAAAAACAATGATATTTCCCTTCTTACAAACTGATCTTAAACACAAGAAGTCGCATTAATCATAGGGGCAATGAAACGAACATTTCTCTAAAAAGTTAATCAAACTTATTATGGAGATTTTCATTTCGTAGGCTTTTCAATTGAAGTGAATAGTACGCTTAACCATACAAAATTATTCTCCTTTATTTTATTTATTTATTTGTTGCCATATAAATCCTTCCTTATTGCAATATTTTTTCATTTAAAAGTACATCAAATGAACATATGATATATGAAGAATTCAACCAACTGATAAAGGAATACTTTGCAAATACCTAAGAAATATTCTTCTAGAGATAAGAAAATGTGTGACAGTAGAATCATACTGATTATAAATACACCGTTAAGCCTTATAAAAAGGTAACCAAGCATTTTCCCAAAATAAGTTAAAAGCGAATAAAGTTCGAACTATTCACCGTTTTGCGCTGTGCAATCACAAACGAAGCTTAACTGTAATAGTGAGTGTGACAGTGAACTTGACTTTTTGGAACTAAACAAAGCCAGTGACATTTGTCAATAAAAAACTGTCCACGGTGCTGAAAGATAATTTATTTATTTACAAATGATTGGGCTTTATTGGGCTGTGTGTGTATGGGTTAAAAGTCGAAGTCATCTGATGCGGTGTAGTGCTCTTCACTTTCAGTTACAACTGTGTCGGCTTCGGCGGATGGTACATCATCACACAATGTATAGTGTATATTTGCAGCAATTAAATAAAAGCTGAAAGCAATTTTATCCATTTTATATAAGTGTTTAGTGTATGAAAAGACCTACCTGAGCAACAAGATAATTTTTAGTATGGCATCCATTTCGACCAGACGAGCAGAGAGTCCCAAATATAACTGATATTCAGATGCATGATCAGAAATAGGAAAACCATGTCAGCCAAGCGGGTTGGATTACACTAACTATTAGCACTTAGCAGCTGATTCACAGCTGTAGGCACAATCGCCGGCACTAAGTCGACCAGATCAAACAAATTTTGATTACTCTGCTTTGACATTCACTTTGAACAATATTATACAATTATTAGAGCTAATCACCGCAACAACCAAATGCGAGGAATAAAGGTTCCAATTAGCGAGATATTAGTCACGCTGTATTTGATCTCGCGATTTGTATTAGGTATTAAATTTTCGCATCAACGCATATGCGATAATTTATAGTAATTTTGTTGGTCTGATAACTCACATGAGGACCAGACTGAAATTTGTGACGCAGACCTAGACCTATGTTTCCGATGGGAAGTTTTATGGACGTGATAATGAAAATGCAGCCCCATGTTGAGTTTGCAGATTTCACTAGGGTTCAGCTGTCATACTTACTGTTGTATATAATCCCAGTTGGTAAAGACTCGCGGAACAGTTTTATTCGGGATGAGGCTAAAGTTTCTCAGACTTGTCAGAAATATCCAGTACCTTCTCATTTCGGTTGTGTGAATACAATGGCAAAGCACTTTCGTTATATTTTATTTCTTTGTTTCAAAATACAAAGGAATTTATTTTTTATTTTTTCATAAAATATGGATTTTTACATTTTCAAATTTCATAGTTAATTTGCATCACATGACTTTGAAGCTTTTCGACAATAAATTTGTGTTTCCAACAGACTCGGATACATAGAGAATTCGTAGGCAAACTAATTTAAACCAGCCGACTTAAATCGTTATCTTCTTGTAGACACTCATAAACGACTCCATATAAATAGTTTTTGTTTGGTTTCTTTTTCATATTCTAAAAATGATGTAAAACTTGGACAGGTTTTCTGCTTGTTCAAATATAACATTTTACCAAAAACAACCTATGCATACAAAAGGCTAAATATCTAAAAAGACTTAGGCTAAGAATATAAATAAATTGGTTACGGTTAACTAGTTGTCTCAGTTAAATATATAGTTGTTGAAACACAAATGGAAATTTCCTTGTTGTAAATGTGTGCGTACGTTAGGTAATGGAAGAAAAAAGAATGGAACTCTTAACTCAAGTTTGTGCTGAGGACTTATAACGATCTCGAATAAAGTGAATTGTATAAAATACGGTTGATATTAGTTGGCTTTTCAAAGATATCAGCGAGACTTAAAGGAACGTTAAATATAAGTTCTTAGCTCAGATTCCTTGGCTGTCTTGTTTAGTTTGGTTTAGTTGGTTTGGTAGTTTCTCATAGAAGGTACTTTAGTTGCGACTTGTTTCACACTCATAGGCTATGAGTCATTACTACATACAAACAGCCTTCTTAGACTACAGATTCGATCCGATAAGATATAGATAGAAACGGATGAACTTTAACACACATAGAATTCATCTCGACGACAAACTTAACAACAGTAAACTCTCTTGATCTCAGGTCTAAAGCTACGCTTTGCATTGTTTCAAACAGAGGCTTCAACGTAAAGCTTTCATAATCATAACTGGTAAGGGTGGGTTCACTTTATGGGGATGCCAAAAGCATTGAAACATTGTCACATAAGACAGTGGTTTTTATCGGGGATAAAATCCCTTAATCATAGAAAAACTAAGATTTGCTTGTAGAAAATATCTTAGAAGCAAAATATAAGACTCTTCTTTTCTTTGGGAATTACATACCAAGTAAAATTGTCCCCATAATAAATTCAACTCCCATACTACTTGGTCTCCAAATATGACCCACCCTTGTACAAGTAAAGCTACAGATCTAGTCTAGATGGATTTCTGTACATCCCTACAGCAGTTCGTCGCGTCGGAAGAAACTCTCCCAGACCATCAACTTCTTAAGATCGGGCACGTCGATCACCTTCAGCTCGTCGGAAATGTTAAGGCACTTCAACTGGTGTTTCTCGACGGCCGCCAGATCGACGGGCTGCCAGAGGTCCTGCTGCTCCGGATCGAAGTTGGGGTTTCCGCAGGCGGCGAAGTGCGTCCACAGTCCCACCAGCCGCTCGATGCACTTGTACTCGCGCGTGTGGTTCTTCAGCTTCCTCGCCAGCGAGTTGTAAAACAAGTAGGACAGGTCGTCGCCGTGGCAGGTGCCGCGCACCTTCTTGCCGCAGCTCAGGATGCGCAGGTGGTTGAAGTGCTTCGAGTCGAAGTCGAAGCGGTACAGGTACGTCGGCGCACTGCGGGCGTACTGCAGGCGGGACAATACTGTGCGGTAGATGGGGAACCAGAAGTACTCGTGGGAGACCATCTGAAAATTATGAAAAAAATGCAAGTTTTAGAAAAATATTTTATATTTACTAGACGCTTAACCTTACAGCAACATTAAAAAGTTTAATGTATGTATGTATTTGATTTCTAGTGATACGCATATAATTTATCATGTTGCATAAATAAACTCTTCTTTGCTACAATTTACGAAATTTATTTGTAAGCTAAATCTGTTCATGACTAATGAACAAATAACCGTAAGAACAAAATAAAAGAATAAATATTTCAGAAATGTTCACTCAAAGTACCCACACATATCATGCTTATCTTTAAAGTTGTAGTATGAATAACTTTATATACTCAGTGCACTACAAATTCCAGCTTTCTTTTGCAAAAGTCAGAGCATTAGTGTATGATTACGATGCCAAAGTATTTAGTTGAGACATCAGCAGTTAAAAATCTACATTAAATCGGTGCTTATCAGTAAAGAAATATTTTAATTGTATAAGTGCACTTATTTACATACAAAAAAATAATTATGACGCAAAATGGTACTGCCCATTAGTCAGCGACAAGATCACAAATCCTTGAACAGTTAAAAAAAAGTAATACTTGATGCTTGTCTTACTTTACTGATCAAATACATTTCCTAAATATTACCAAGGTGAACTCACCTGAAGGTATTCGTGCAGGGTGTCCAGACTCGGCGTCTTATCGCCGTAGTAGCACTGCTTCAGCTGATCGCCGTACTCCCGGCAGAGGGCGCTCTCCCTGTCCATGTTCAATTCGATGGGCACCACGAATCGACAGTCATCCAACTCGTTGAGACACTTGGGATTACACTTGGTCTCGGAGTACAACAGTAGGCCCTCGTTGGAAACGCCTCCGAGGATCAGTGGGATGTTGTTGCTCCAGGCGGTTCGCATCATTTCGATGGGTTTCGTGGGCACCACACAGTGGCTGGTCACATAGGGTTCGATCACGGGTCCAAATGAGAAGCCAATGCGCTCCTTCTTCTCCTCATCGATGCACAGTTCCCCGTTGGCTTTGATGATATCGGATCCCTTGGCATTGTTCAGGAACTCCCACACATCGCGCGTGTTATTTTCACCCGTATAGCCCGCCTGAACGGCCAATCGATATGGCCAATTTCTCTGGGGAGTCACGGCCCAGGGAGAAAGCGTGTTTCCCGACATACAGATGGCCTTGTGGAAGAGTCCGCGCGTCTGCTCCGTGATCATCATGTAGTGGACCGAGGCACTTCCCGCACTGTCTCCGAAAATGGTTATATTCGCGGAATCTCCTCCGAAACGGGAGCAATTGGCCTTGACCCATCGGAGGGCCAGCACTTGATCCTTGAGACCCGCATTGCCGGGAACATCGAGCTCGGGATCGTCCAGGCAGAGGAATCCTAAGATGATTTAAGTATACGTAAGTAAATTTTCGGTTTTTAAGTTTAAACCCAGTCTTACCTAGAGGTCCCAATCTGTAGTTGATAGAAATGACTACCACATCCTCACGCAGCAGATAATCTGGACTGTAACATTCGCGCGAGGCCTCGCCAAACTGAAAGCCTCCGCCATAGATCCAGACCATCACAGGCATTGGTTTGGTGGGATATAACTGCGGAATAATTACAGCAAATCATTATTAGGTATATCTAAATAAAAAGTTTAAACCATCAACTTTATATTTAAAAATCTATTGAAATAAAATATAGATTCCAATTTTAAGCTGGCCTTTACTCACATTCTTTGTGTAGACATTGAGGTAAAGACAGTCTTCGGAGCCATCGGTCATCTCGAACACGAAGTGCTTCTGGAGGGGCTTCGGTCCCTGGGAGGTGCAGCTCTTGACCTCCGTCCAGACCTCTGGGGGCTGTGGGGCCTTGTAGCGCAGCTCTCCCACCGGCGGCTTAGCGAACGGAATCCGCTCGAAACTGAAGTACGACTGGCCGTAGATGGACTTCCTCTTCACACCCTTGATGGGTCCGTAGGTGGTGCTGACGACAGTCTTTTCGCTGGTCCTGTAGCGACGTTGTTGGACCTTAAAGTCAACCATTCTGCAAGGAAAGAGAGAGAGAGAGAGACACCGGAATGAGCTTAAGGGATTTCACAAGATATGTTCCAATTTTCACCAATCGATCTGTGCCTAATCAGCGAAAAAGGGAATTTGCGGCCATTAATCAGGGACAATAAACGACGTCAGCTCCGCTGATATTGATGGGAGCGTCTTTTCCGTTTAGTGTTCTGCTGATAAGGTTAATTTTTTATCAGCTCGCGGCTGACGGGCCAGGTGTGCGCCATTTATCAGGCCCGCGACTTTCCACGATTCATATTAAATCTGTTTGCGATATTTTGCTATTCTCTCTGCCTTTGATTTTTTGTTTTCGGCTTATTTATTTTGAGTAGCGTTCAAACAAATTCTGACGCGCCCTGGTATCAAGAGATAAACAAACGCTAGCCAAACAAATTTTCGGGTAATTTTTCGAGTTGTGTAAGTCATTCAACTTGAGTGGCGGAATTCAAGGGTAAAGGCCATTGAAATTCAAAAGGGTACTAAGCTTATAGCCAGCCATCACAACTGGGTTATGTGCTTATAGATTCTGTACATTTTGTACTTAAAAGTGAAGCAGTTTTATTTCTGGGAACTATTAACCTAAAAAGCCTGAGGGGCCGTGATTTAACAAATAGGAATTATTTCGTGTTGCGTACAGGAATTCAAGGCAAAGGCCATTGAAATCCGAAAGTGTATTAAACCTTTGGCAAGGCATTCCACACTTTGGCAATTGTTTACAGATTTTGTATTTCAAAAATAGGATGAGGTGCTCTGTTTTTGAGGAAACTAATAACCTGAGTAGTCGAGGTGCAATTTTTAATTGTCTAAATATAGACATCAAGGTTGCCTGATAAGGTGTTCAAGACATTCATAGATTTAGTGCCCGAATAATAATTTCATCAGTGCGCAATTATGAAAATGTCTTCCCGCAGAGACCACCAATTACACTGTGCAGCATTTTTAGTGCTTTTTAAATTTACCTCGATGGATGCTATATTTTTGGATTCGTTACGAATTCCCAAGTTAAACTGCGTTTTCCAAAAAGTTCCCCGACGCAAGGATTCTTAGCAAAAGGACCTCAAAGTTCGAAAAATGCTGAAATTGGCCAACTTTGCGGAGCTCTCAGAGGCAAATGGATGCATGGTTTGATTCGATGTTAAAGTTTTTTAAAAGATACAGCCTTTATCTTTTAAACCCCATACTTAAAAAATTTTTAAGATTTTTTTTAGGGCAGAAACAAATTCTAGAAAACATAGTCAAAAAACATAAAAGTATACAGCTGCGGTCAAAATGGTAGTAGTGTTGCCGCCCTGTGTATTTAAAAGTTTGTTGTTGTAATTGATCTTTTCCTGGTAATATTGTATTGATTATAATTTTACTATTAGACTAATTGGATAAGAAAAAATTACAACATCAAACTTTTAAAAACACAAGGCGGCAACACTGCTACTATTTTGACCGCAGCTGTATGTTTTTCAGTTTTTTGACTATATTTTTTTAAATTTATTTCTGCCTTAAAAAAAATCCTTAAATTATTTTATGTATGGGGTTTGAAAGATAAAGGGTGTATCTTTTAAAAAACTTTAACTTCGAACCAAGCCATGCATCCATTTGCCTCTGAGAGCTCCGCAAAGTTGGTCAATTTCAGCATTTTTCGAACTTTGAGGTCCTTTTGCTAAGAATCCTTGCGTCGGGGAACTCTTTGGAAAACGCAGTTTAACTTGGGAATTCGTAACGAATCCAAAAATATAGCATTCATCGAGGTTCATTTTTGATGCTGCATAGTGTTATAGATCACCGTGAGGCGGCTTTTGTTTATCGGTTGCCATAAGGTTCAAGTCATGTACGCAAAATAAAACCGTTTCTGTCTTTATTTCCAATTTTCGATTGAATGATGCAAGGCAGAATAGTTTGTGAGCTCACCCGGCGCAAGGAACGTGTTTCAACTTTTAATTAATGCCTACGTAGGTCCGTATTTGTCATAAACAGAAAAAGCGTAGCTATATCTAAGAGATCTGTCCCACTCTTTGTTTTGTTTGCGCTGCCGTTGTTTGCAAATGTCATCAGCAGCTGAAGAAACCCCAAGGGCGGCGAAAATATATCAAAATTTATGTTTATTAATAGCCGGAACGAGCTGGTGCCCATTTTTCGGACGAGATGGAAGCCAAAGCACCAACGCATGATGTGAATAATACATCCGGAGCAATTTGGCTGTGACTATCTCAAAAGGCGTCCTTGAACTTAGCCATGGAAATTGTTATGGCGAAGGAGCGCTTAAGCTAATGGTCGGCACCTATAAAAAAGGAGGAAAGTCAATATAAATAATGTTTATGACGGGTCTGCCCTGGCTATAAAAACGGTGTCCTAATGCCGGTCTTGCGTGTAGAAAGGTCATTTCTCAATTGGAGGACCTCAAACGCACCCAAACGGGGCGGACTGACCACAGAGCCATTTGTAAAAAGCTGAAAGCTCATGGAGCCTACATATTTTACTTTGTTTGCAACAAAAAACAAACAAATAGCCAAGAATGCAGATACTAAAATTGGATGTTAATCCATTTAGTGATGCTTAAAATTTGATGTTCTGTTTCTGTTCCGTTGCTTCCGCTAAGAATGTATCTGCTAAACGATCTTGTGTGTCACATCTGATTTATGTGTTATTTTTGGCCACTGCAGCGATAAATTTAAAGCAAAATAAACAAGAAAATTTTGCTTACACTAAGATGGGAAATATTCAGCTGCTTATTAGCAACAAGTGACGACAGCAGACCCAAAAAAGCCACAAAGAAATTCCTCCAAATGAAAGACAAATAAACTTCACACAGTTCAACAAAATAAATTAAAAAATTGTATTAAATTGGTTCTTACAAATATTAAAGGTGCATACTTTTCAAAAAGTTTTTAAAATAAAAAAAAAATTTATTATTTTTTAAAATAAAAACAGACATAAATTTACCGAGGAAAACAAATACTAGACAAAATGTTTAAAATATATGCGAATAAAACAGGTGGAGCAACGAGTACTGGCAAACCTAGAATTTAGATCGTCTTATCAATAGAGTTCTAGGAATATTTTGAATACAGCTCCGAGTTTGTGTTGTGTTTTTATGCACCCAGGGGAGAGATAAGCCCGACTTATGTCACATATGATTCAATTATTTTTCCCATGCACACTCCGCAATCTTCCCGGCTGTGCGTTATCAGCTAGACGTAGGACAAATCCGGCACGCGATAGATGGAAATGTGAGACCACATAATCTAAGGCTACATCAAATATTGTCTCACCAACGGACTGACAGACAGTCATGGTCACGTTAATTTCTTGAAAAAGATGACAACACACGAAAATGATGATTAGTGTTCACATTAAAGTGGATACATTAAACAGCAAGAAATTAATTTCCGCCTGACAGTGGCCATAAAAAGTTGGCTTCTATTTCTAGACACTTTACATTGGACTTTCGATGACCTTGGCAAGGCTGCAAAAGCCCGATTTGCGGGCTGCAGAATGAAAGCTTCGGCGCCATGAATGAATCGGTTGGGAAGAAGGCCAAAAGCCTGCAGTAGGACAGAGCTTTTGGGGAAAGGGATGGTCTAGCTACAGGTCAAGGAGTCATCTGAAGGATGTGTGGGCTGGCAATTAAATGTAAACAAAATTTAAAAATGTCCAAGGATTCATGTTCATTTACTTAAAACTAAGGGGAATTAATTAGGTAAATTGATAACAAAAAATGAAAATATATAGCATATTTGGGGCAATCTGACAACTCAGCACTAATTTAATAAGTTTTTATTATAATATAATCAACATGTGTTGACTTTATTAACCCTAATAGAGTAAACATATTAAATGCACAGCTCAAAACGGTTTGCGTGTCTTAATTTAATGAAAAATGAGCTAAAATTTGAACTCATTCATCGAAAAATCCTTATAATACATATCACCGTATACATTTATCAGAATGCTTGCTCTTGTCGCGGCAATTCTTTCATTCTTTATTCATTTAAAAAAAACTGAGTTCGCCGTACAAAAGCTTTCAGTAAAATAAAAAATAATAGAGCAAAAGAAAATGCGGCAAAATTAAATGAAATTGACAACTCGACAAGTGTGTTGGTGTGTGTGGGCGGTAGATAGAAGGCGAGCACGAACGGCCAGCTACAGAATTTCACATACTACACAGGCGAATTTTTATGCCGCGGTTATACACGACGTATGCGCAATGTCAGAAGTAAAGCATACAGAACAAAAGAATGCTGAAAATTGCAGAAATCTTAAAACAATAAATGTCTCAAGACGGAAAGAGCAGTTGACCAAAGAGTACTCTTTGGGTTTTTCGTAATCACTACAGTCGTTAAAGGGAAGCAAAGTTTGGGAATTTCTATTTTAGTTCAAAATGTAATAATTCAGGGAATTTATTCTTTCCTATTTTTTTATTTCTTGAAAACCATTGAATGACCAAATTTTTTGTAGTGATGGCAAAAGTTTCTCAAAATACTAATCCAAAGAAAATTATATTACTATCTATATAATAGATATTTATAACTCATTTTGGTATATTTTGGTACCTTATTAAGTGTGTTATTATTTGTTTCCAAAATCTCTGACCAAGGAGCCAAGTATTTTCATTACTTTCGCTTTTGGTCTCCCGCCAAAATAATTGCGATGCGGATAAAGATGTTCAGGGCATCCATGTAAATGGCCAGGGCGTGATTAATGGGATCGTACAGCGAGCTACTGTACTGAGGATGCATTTCGGCCGACTTTACGATCCTTTGGGTGTCGTACAGTAGGAACCCGCTGAAAAGGATCAGTCCGCCGTACAGGGACATGCTGGCTAGCCCCGCGCCAACCGCAGTTGTGGGCGGCAGCCACATGGAGGCCAGCGAGGAGGCGAATACCACGCCCAGTCCGATGGCCAGGGGTCCGCCCATGTTCAGGAACTTCTCACTCGGTGCGCAAGCGGCCACCGTGGACAGGGCACCCACAATGCCGCCGGTGTAGAGAAGGGCCTTGGTCAGGATGGGTCCGCCCAGCAGGCACATGGGCGCCAGGACGGCCCCCAAAACGGCACAGTGGGCCAGCCAGGCCACCTGCTTGGCACCGAAGCCCGGCTGATAGTCCATGCCCTGGGCAACGGCCCCGCTGAGCATCACCAGTCCCAGGGTAACCAACGAGGCAATCCATCCGGAACGCATCATCAGCGACATCATGGCGTCCGACTGGAAAATGGCAACGGACGACGCTGCTGTTACGCCGCAGGAGGCTCCAAAATAGGCGTAGGTGGCATGGATGCGATCCCTCACATACTGGGGCCAGACCACCGAGTGATCGTAGATACTGGGCTGCTTCGAAAGACCCAGTCCGTAGTAACACAGACCGACGAGGCCCATCAGGGCCGCTCCCGCCGCAGCTCCCTTTCCCATGGAGTAGGCATTCTCGCTGGGAGGCCCCATCATGCGGTCCTTGAGAGAGGGTCCTCTGGTTCGACTCTCCAAGTGGGATCGGTCGCGGTCCCTCGACTCCCTGGAGTACTTCCTCATCCCAAGCTCCTGCATATCCCGCTTGGGCATCACTGATTTACCTTGAGCTAGAGTAGGCATCCTCCTAGGATTACCCGTGATCTGGGACTGAGCGGAGCTCCAAAGACGAGGACCTCCTGTCTGGCCCAAAAGGCGCAGCGATCGCCCTGGCAACACATGGGTTAAACGGGCCAAAAGCATTTCGAAAATCGATTTGGTTTATCTATGGTTTTTGTTTTTTTAATTGTTAACAGAAAGTCCGGTATAACATCAGTGAGATATGGACGATGAAGCCCTATGGGTTGTGTGTTTCAGATTGAACGGTTCTAATTGAACAATTTAGCAAAACAAATTTTGAGACAAGACTGGCCAAAGATTTATTTTGGAAAGGCAACTGGGTTGGAAGCTATAAGTTTTTACAACATTATTCACTATAAAGTTGTGTTTATTGGTTTTCGTATTTATTATTTTATTACCAGTTGTCAACTGACAATAAATATTATGACGAGGAAATAAGCAAAGCTCTTTACCGCTTATAACGAGATCAATCTCGCCAAAGCAAGATGGGAACATGAGAATTTCCAAAAGATATTTGTATACCTCAAAAATACATTTTTGCACGTGCCCAGACGCGCTAAGAATTCCCAGATTGTCTGTAATTGAAGGTTAATTGGCTGGCTAGCGATGAATTTGCTGTGCCAATTGATCAAACCAATGACTAAAATTGATTTCGAGCAATAAATAACCAATTGAAATTGACCAAATTTAAATTTCAAATACTTAAAGGCAAGCAGTTTATTGAATGCAAGTCGAAAATACATTGTTTGTAAATTGACAATTTATATGCGCCAAATTGATTGAATGTGCGCTGTGTGAATTTATTTCCACAAAAAACAGCGATTTAAATATGCAAATGAATGCGAAATTAAAACGAACAAAAAATGGTTTGTGATATGACGTCATTATACTTCAAAAATATACAAGAAATATCAATGGAAACAGTCAAATAAATGCAATTTACGTTTGGAAGAACGAAAAACAAGCAACAGTATCGCCCACCAAAATAAAGTGTGCAAACTTTTTGAATAATGGTCGAGCAATATCGGAGAGAAATTAAAAACCATATCAGGCCTGACATCCCATTCGTTACAATTCATCTTTGTGGCGATTGAAATTCAATGAAATCATCATGTGAAGGGGCCCGAAATGAAACCAGTTAGCCACCGAACCGAGCTGATCTCATTCAACACCATTCCTATTCTTTGCAAAACGTCAAACCGTTTTTTTTGCACACCAGCCCAAAATGTGAGTCAGCCCCTGATGGGTTTACTATGGTTTACACAATACTATAATTTACATACATCCCGCAGACATCTGGGAGCGGGCTTGCGGAGGAATTCTAGTTTGCTACCTAATTATTTGCGCAGTTTAAGTGTCGGCAAAAAGGCCCACAGACAAAAGAGAGAGCCAAAGACCCCAACCAAGCACAATCGACTCATATAATGACGGCTGCCCTGTGTCGGTATCTGTGTGCGCCAGTGCTAGAGTGTTTGTGGGTATCTATGTTTGCTCATATAAAGACAAACTACAATTTCATAGAATCAATAGAAGGGGAGTGGGTGAAACAGGGGAAAAGGAGCCATAAGGACTACCAAGAACTAGCTGCGTTATAGAATGTAGCTATATGTTGTACCTAGACCCATAGTCAGGTACATTATTAAGCTTTCAATTATATCCCTAGGCTAGCAGTAGGAATCTAATAGAATGAATTCACTTAATGATTTCATTGGAATAATAAAGTATAAATAAATTAAAATTTAAAGAAATCTAAACAAATATTTTAAATTAGATCTCTCAATTTATTTAATAAGTAATTAATTTTATTAATAACTATAACTCGTTATAGTATATTTATTACTTTAATACTTAATACCTGTATCAAATGATTTAAATAAAAATCTATTTGGCTCTTTCATTTATATAAATAATTCCTTTATAAAAAAAGAAGGTAAATAATTTACCATCTCTGCCCACCTATCTTCTGTTTTTTGTTGTTCGCTCGTACATAATTAAATGTGTATGCGTGTTTTCCACAAGGATAGGAAATCCCTGGGGTAGGACATTGTAAACAGCTGCTCAGCAATACCGAAGCAATTTCATTGCTCCCAGCTGCGTAAAATTCGTAATACAAAAAACAACTCATAAAAAATGGTGTTTACTGAGCATAAATATTCTGTCACAGGGATTGACGTAAAACCTTTTTGGCGTTCCAAGAAAATTTTGTTTGGATATGCGAAATGTCTTTATCGGTGATAGAGTTATTCGGAACTTACAGCTGACTTTAGTGTGTTTTTCTGTACATCAAGGCATAAATCATAAGTATGTCAGTTAAGATTTACACAAGGCTTTTATATAGCCCGTGGGTTTTGGAGGTGTGCAGTTTAATTATATAGTTTGCTTCAGTTGGGATGACACAATGCGCTGATGTCATGTGCCTTGTATAATTGGAATGATTTTCATTCGACTCTTAACAAGGCAAATTAAATGTTTTAAAAGGCTTTATAAACTAAATTGTATTGCCTAACCAAGTAAGGAACCCTCTACTAAAAGGTGCTTGTTGATTAATTGCAGGGGTTTTTATTGCTTTATCAAGTACTTGATTGTGTCCACTTACTTGAGTCCAATTTTGAACTGATCAAATGCAGCCATGGAAGACATGTTGTTATCTTTTCGCTGTGTCTTTTCGGCTGGAGTTCAATTAACAAATTAACAGCCGCCCTTTAAAAGCAGCCAAAATGTATATTTTTTGGGTCTTTGTAAATTATAAAAATCGTTCTTGGGTTTTGGTTTGTTTGCTTGAGTAAATATTTAAAAAATGTTTTTATAAAAATTGTTTTGTTTTTATGCCTAGTGCGAGTTGAGGAACTGCCAGCTGTTCGATGGCCTTGCAAGGACTGCGTATATCAACAAAACACGGAGCTTTTATGTCCTGCGCACAAACACACGCACACGCGTCGAAAACCACGCTGGAAAATGAAAACGCAGGATGCGAAAAGTTCCGGAATTAACGCTAAATCACATAACTTTTGCCCGAGTCGCGGAATTGAGTTTTGTAGATCGGATCGCTCACTATTGTTGCCCGGTGTCTATCTTGTATATAGTTTGTGGCTTTTGTGGGCGATGGATGGTATTTTATGGCTATGTATAGTCTGGCATTTGTTGCCGTTACGCGTCCGCTTGGCGTGAAGGCAGCTCGTCAACTGCCCGCCAAAGCACAAAAAGTTCTAAGCGTGTCGAAAAGCTTTCGAACGCATGCGAAACATAAAAGCGTTTCTACGTAGGCGATACGATACCGCGAGCCCTTATCAAATAATTCAGTAGTGCTATGCCGCATTACTCGGACTGGGGCGCACTTCTATGGCCCTGACTCACTGCCAATTACATGGCACAAAATATCTCGACTTTGTCCTGCCGCCAAATATCCACTTTATCACTGTCCCAGAGATAGCAGTGGTAATCGTATTTATTCGCACCGGGTAACAAGTTGTGATTTTGCTGATTCGACAATATTTTTTCGATTGGTTCTTTTTTGTTTGATGGGGGTGTCATGCGGTGGTAATCTTTATGGCCCACTCATGCTTTGATAAGAAAGCGTGGAATCAATTTCACGAATGAGTCATTTTTATTGTAGGGAACTTCTAGGAAGCTGTAATCGGGAAAGAATCAATCGGGGCTTTTATGGCTTATCAGGAATTGTTTGGAACCGTACTTCGGTTCGTAAGAAGCACCAAAATGTTGTCAAAGAATTAAAGGAAGTACGTCATAATTTGATTTCTTAAAATTATTAATCCGGCCTTTTATGGGTTATTTCAAAAAATTAGTTGATAAGAAACACGGAAGAGTTTCATAAGATTGGGAATACGTCATATTTGCTTTTCCTAAAATTAATAGTTCTTGAGGCTTATCAATGTTTAGTTCAGAGGAAAATACGAAATTTTGGTTTATCGTTTGGGAGAAACCACACAGTGCATTTTCAACATAAGTGAACCATCCAATATGTTTGTGCTTAGTTAATATCAGTAGAATTTTGTTAGTCATACATTTAATCATATTTTTAGAAACCTTGGGCGATTACTTCATCCTAATGGTCGCCCTTCCTCAAATTAAAATGTTCGCCAGGGAGCTCACATTTCCTCGAATAAAGTCATTCATTAGAAGCAAGTCACCCTCTTATTGTTTTTCTTGTTTTCACTAGAGGAAAAGTAAACAAAGCCGAGTAGCAAAAACAAAATAAAAGATGGCAGGATAAACACAGCTGACTGAAGGAACTTACTCCTGTTGCTGCAAAAAGCTGTTTTCCAGGTTAAAGTTAGCCCAGTTAGTTGGACAGCTTTTCGGTGGAAAGCTTTTAACTGATGAACTGATTTTGATTCGCATTATTGTGTTATTCGATTTGGTCTGGTCTGCCTCAAGTAATTGCCTCTAGTTATGGTCAGTTCTAGTTTTCAGTTTAGCTGGACACGCAACCGCCGCAGACTGGAATCAGCGAAGATTACACCTAATCAAATTATGGAATGGATTAAACGAGCATTTGTGTATTTGTTCACGGAGAAAAATATCTGATAGAGTTGCTAAATATATTTTTTGAACTTTTAAAAGGATGATAGTTTTTTAAATTAATGTGAAACTATTATTATAAAATATAACCAGACCAAAAGATTTTATTATTTTTAAAAGGAAAACCTTAACCTTTAATTTGTTGACTCAAAACAAATTCCAAAATACATTGTTGGATAAAATCCAAAGTAGTCCCGTGAAAAATGTACCCAGGTTTCCGGTAAAATAGGCTGTGGAATTCCTGTCCGCGAACAGAACATCCGTTTTTTGCACAGAGCGGAAGACTCTAATCTTTCCAGACATTTCTAAATCGAAATATTTGAGAAAATCAACATTATTGCAAACTGTAGAGTTAAGAATGATTGTACAAATGCCAGCATAAAATCTTTTAAAAGAGTAGTATTTTATTGTTTTCAGATTGGCATATGCGTACTTTTAAAAAAAGATAAAATATTTTTAACAGCTCTAAAAAATCAAGAACAGTTTTTTTAAATTAAAACTGATCCGGAACTATATAATTTTTGCCAGTGCATGCTTATATGAGCAGCCGACAGATTTGTTTATATTTATGATATGATAAATAAATAACCTTGGCCGGGGGGTAATATAAACTCTCGTGACTTTTGGCGCTTATGTTGCCATGCGCTTTCGCTAGTTGAGCTTTTCGAACAGAACACAACCAGCTTCTATATAGCTAGCTCGCTATATGGATTAAAATGCTCTCTCGTAAACCGAGAGATACATCTCTCTGGGAACGATCGCGTGCTCTGGGGTCGGCACGTTTTTTCGCTATATGTACGAATGGTTCTCTAATTCATTTAAATCAATTTAAATAAAGTTGTCGTTTTTTGTGCAACTCGGCAACGACTATTTCTGGCATTGTCAGGCCGTCACATTGTCGCACATTGTTAGATTTTAAATGATTTTAATTAAACCAAACTGATTTCAATCAGCAGCAACTAAAAAGTATTAATAATGAAAAAAGTTTGCAATTCCGAAAATTGTTTTCGGGGGTTTTCGGTGGCCATATGTTGCTTTCAGGTTTTCCTCCATCTATCTTGTTTATATTGTTTTGGCAAAGACACGGGAAAAAATTATCAAAAATCCAATCTGATATTTTTATTTTATCATTTAAAATGTTATATAGATTTAAAATACTTACACTTTTTTTAAATAATGAACTTCTCAAAAAACGTTTTTAATAATAAATAAACAAATAATTATATTTATAAAATATATTTTAATGCTATTAAAATATTTTTAATGTGAGGAAAGAATCTTAATTGAACACGTAATTTTATATAAACATTTTTTTTACAAAAAAATAACTATTAAAAGAAATAATTTGTTTCTGTGTGTTCTTAGAAATCATGTTTTATGGCTCACTGTTTTGAACAGGAATTTAGAGCAGTGAGTAAATGTTTTTTCCAAAAGTGCAAATTCCGATGAATAAAAATTAAATTTGTGGAAACCTCCTCACTGTCGCTTTCGTGTTTTCCCGCCACAAACTCGGCTAAGAAAATGTAAATGGAATATCAAATGTCCAGGAGCTGACTCGAAACAACGTGCCAGCTCAGCGGTTCAAGTCGCACATGATAATCATGAGCATTTCGCGCGGCGGCAACAATTGCCTCATGAATTTTTCAAAGGCGAATCAAATCAAAGTGGACCCTCTGCCACGCCCCCTCATCAGAGTCGCCCTTTCCGCCCCGGCGAAGTCATAATTTTCCGGCAGTTCGCGTGACTTTTCCATGCCATTTCGTGACTTGATTACAGCGCACGGTTAACATGCGCCCTTGTTTTTGTTTTCGTTGGGCAAGGATAATTGGGGAAGGTCCTACTCCGGGGTTTGAACATTTCCCCGAGCCATCAAAGCACCATTCCCGTTCTTCGGTTCTGCACGTGACACAAAACTATTGTCTGTGATTTTTAAAATTCGAACGAAAACTTCTGACACACTTAAGGGCAAAAGCAGCTCACACGTCTGGTTTGAATTGAGGGGACTGAATGAAATGGGATAGCCCTTTAAAAGGAATCGCCTTTAATGGGTATTGATACTGGCGGTTTCAAAGTGCTTTGTGACGACGTAAATAGAGAAATTTATTTTAATTTGCTAGGACTCAGATAGTAGAGAAGTTTATGTAATGTGGTTATATTTCAATCGTTTTAATCAAAATTGGAAATGTAGATTTTAATAGAAATTCAGCAATATTTAATGAAATTTCTTGTAAAAATCTAAAACATATTTAAGACAAATGGCTTTTCATTTGATTTCCATTACTTTCTGTAACAAACGCTTACATGATTAGTAAATTACTTATTGTAAATGTGTGCCCATTAAGACCAAAATAATCCCTTAAATCTTTACCAGCAAAATTTGGCCAACCAAAAACATTGCATACTTCGCGGCAGCCGCAAAAATTTCATCTCAACATTTTGGCATCCCCAAAAAGACGGCCCGACAAGCAAGTAAAACAAAAAGTAGCACCAAATTTGCTAAGCACTTGTAAATAATAATTACAATATTACAGCATAAATAACGAAAAATCCTGTTGTTGGGCAAAGGTCAGCGGAAGTCAACGAAACCGAGCTCAGTAAATTTGAAGCACGTGTAAGTTTTTAATTACAATTAATGGTTGGGTGGTTTGGGTGCCATGTGGAAGGATCAGAGGCTAACGTTTTCGCTGTGTACGTGTGTGCATTGTGTTTTTAGCGGCCTTTGAAGTTGCCATAGACACAAACACATAAGCACAACATGGCTTGATATAATTTTGAAATGGGTGGGGGCGAACAATGTACATACAGGTTTAAATATACATATACATATACTTGCGGACAGGTGTGCGGGCTTTTGGGTTTGTCACTTGACAGCTATCATCTGTATGCGTGTTTCGCTCGTTTGTGTGCAGGTGTTAATATTGTCATGTTTGAGCGTTTAAGCATTTTTAATATCATAACATGTTGCATACTTTATGGGCGGCTTTTGCATGGACTTAACCCATACAAACACACGCGTGATTCACTCACACACATATAAAACTTTTTTAAATAAAGTTCATTTGGATTGTTTTTTTAATTAAGGTCTTAATTAAAAAAATCTTACAACTTTAATACAGAAAAATTGAAAATAAAAATTCATTTTTCACTGGTTTTTACAATTTTATTTATTTTTACTTTTCCACGTTGTGTGTTCAATGTACAATAGTCAAATTAGAATTTATATAAAAAAAATAAATGTAATTTAATTTCTAATCTACAAATTTCTTTTAAAACAGATTAAAGGTGTCACTAAGAAGTTTCAAGATACAAAAAGACCAACTTGCTATGCTACAGAAATGTATTAATATTTACAGGAAATCAGTTTACGAATCTTTCGCTTGCCTAAAAAGCCCCTTAACATTTGAAACCAAAAGGCAGAAATAATCCCCCTTGGCCTTTGAAGCTTGTTGGCCAATTTTCAAGCTAACAAAATATTTACCCACTAGTGCTTGTGTTTATATTTTTTTGTATTTACCCTTACAGCTAAGCTTTAAAAAATCGCTATTTACATGTGTACATTAGATGTGCTTTTAGGGCCACTCCAGGGCCAGCTTAGGGGCTATATCTAAGGCTACGTATATATTGCTATGGATAAATGATATTGCGATGGGGAGTGCTGGACGCAGGCAGGTGGGTGGGTCTCTCAGAACAGGAGTTCCCTATCATAGATGCTGTCCCAAAGTCGCAGCTTCTCGGCCTCGGGCAACTCAATCACTTGCACATCGTGCGATATGTTCAGGCACTTGAACACCTTATCGTCCCGCGAAATGGGCAGCCACGCCCCCTGTGGCTCTTCCTTCTCATCCTGGGCGATCATCGGTATATTGGGATCCCCAGAAATGGCAAACTGAACGATCATGGAGACCAGGCGCTTTATCGTTTTGAACTCTGCCGTTCGGCGCTTCAGCTTCTTGGCCGCCGCATTGTAGAACAAGTACGACAGATCATCCGCGTGGCAAGTGCCGCGCACCTTGCGGCCACAGGTGATGATTCGCATGATGTTGAAGTGCTTCGAGTCGAAGTCGAATCGGTACAGGAACGTGGGGGCCAATGGAGCGTGATGAGCACGCGAGAGCAAAGTCCTCTGTATGCCGTGCCAGAAATATTTGTACGAGAAGAGCTATAAAGTGGAATATTGATTTAGCTTATCTTTTTCGTATTCATCATATTTTGCTAAACTTACATCACTGTACTCCAATATGGTCTTCCTCCCAGGAGTCCTATCGCCAAAGTACAGCTCCCGAACTTTCTTTCCAAAGGCTCTCCTTTGCTCCTCGTTTACGTGGGCGTCCAAGGGCGCCAGGTTCTCGCAGTCACCCAGTTGGCAAAGCAGCTCCGGCCACTTGTTCACCTCGGGAAACATCAGGAGGCCTTCGAAGGAATTGCCGCCGATTACCATGGGAATGCTGTTGCCCCAACAATCGCGCATCATCTCCAGCGGAGACTTGGGAATCACACAGTGTGGGGTCGCATAGGGTTCGATGGTGGGGCCAAAGCTGAACATCGTAAGACGCTGGTGTCTCTCCTCCATGGTTATAATTTCCTCGGCCATCTTTAGCATACTGCTGGCCTTGCATTTCTTCAGATGAGCAAATATCTCCCGATCTTTTGGCTCACCTGTGTATCCCGTGGCCTGAGCCAACCGATAGGGCCAATTTACATGGGTCGGGGTCTGAGCCCAGGGAGCCAAGGCCGCTCCCGACATAATAACAGTCTTGTGAAAAAGTCCTTTTGTCTGATCCGTCAGCATCATGTAATGGGTGGAGGCCCCCCCGGCGCTCTCACCAAAAACGGTTATATTCTCAGGATCGCCACCAAAGAACTGGCAATTCTTTTTCACCCACCGCAAAGCCATCACCTGATCCTTGAGTCCGGCATTCCCGGGAACGTCCAGCTCTTCGTCTCCGAGACTAAGAAATCCCAGGGCTCCGAGGCGATATGAAATAACCACCAGAACCACATGTTCCATCATAATGTAATCCGGACTGTAAAGATCCCGCGAGGCTTCACCCATTTGAAAACCTCCTCCATAAATCCATACCAGAACTGGCAAAGGTCGGTGGGGATGCAACTGAGGGGAAAACAATTAATAAAAATAAATTCCAAGAACACCAAACAATAACTTTAAAATTAGTGTAATAGTTCCTTATCGTTAGGCGCTTACATTCTTATCTATTGGTCGTAAATTTATAAAAACTTGGTTAATCAAAATGATAACAGGATTATATTTCATCATTTGGACTTTTGGTTTGCATCACATTGGTTATTGTATTTGGCAGAAAACTGAAAAATATCTGCCAACATCGTATGAGAAGACTGCACATCAGGTCTCATGCAGTTTAGTTATTCTATATTTTATTACTTTATTGCGAAAATATAAAATTTGTATTTAAACTTACAAATTGACAGTTTAAACATGTTTTTTAACTATTATCAAAGTTAATCCCATCTATCAAGCTTATTAATTTTTGGTATTTCTATTCTACATATTTGGTATTTGGTATTTATATTCGACTCACCTCCCTGGTGTAGACATTCAGGTACAGGCAGTCCTCGCTACCTTGCACCTGCTTCAGCACGATGTTCACCTGGCAGGGCTTGGAGCGGACCCGGGTGCACCGCTTGACCTCTGACCAGTGGTCCGGCTCCACGGGCGCCTTGAAGCGGAGATCGCCCACCGGCGGCTTCGCGAACGGGATGCCCTCGAAGCTGTAGTAGTTGTTGCCGTAGATCGACTGCCACTTCACCCCCTTCACCTTTCCGTAGACCGTGTCGGCGATGACCTTGTCATTGCTGCGCAGGCGCTGCTGGTTCGTCTTGAACTTGACGTAGCTGCAAGGAAAATGTACAAGAAAATTTAATTTAATAAAATAAAAGGCGGCAGAGTCAGAAACACTTTGCTGGCAAAGACACCTCTCGGAGTGTTTGGCTGTTCGCTTTGGATTTTGTTTGTAAACAAACGCTTGACGGCGAGATTCTAGTATTTTTTTGCGAATTTTCAATTAGCGCGTAAACAAAATGGAATATAAATAGCCAATAGTGAAAATAGAATAGGTGTGCGAAGTGATAAAGTGTTTGATGCCCTGTAGGTCAAATCAGCTATCTAAATTACATTGGTCATTGTAAAATTCAATTTTTCAACACATTTTAAAGATTAAAAAAAAAAAATAGATTGGATAAAATTAATTATAACATTTAATTTTTCATTTTTTATCACATCATATAATAATGTTATGCACAAGCAATCCATAATCAGAAAAAAATATTTAATGTTTTGTTACGCAAAAAATACACTTTTTGATATATATTTATTTGCCTAAAAATTAATCCTCAAAAATAGTTAAATTCCGAAAGAAGTGCAATTTTAAAAATGTTTTCCTGTTTTCAATATGGGTAATCAAAAGTATTAGTTAGCAAGAAGCATGTCCAGCAAATCGAAGCTCCCATTTTAAATTCTAATGGGTATCGATGGGGGCGCGGCCCATTTAAATTTCAAGTGCGTTTCCATTTGGGAACGTGCGCTCTAAACGACGCGTGAGCCGATCCACAACAGACCGCACTACGACGCGGCGGCAATAGCAGAACTCATAAATGTCTATGCCGTATAGTTAAATAAAATAAAGAAGACGAAATGCCCGGCCCAGACGAAAGTCAAGTACGATGATCACAAATCATGAGAGCAAACGGCTCTACGAGTAGTAAACAGAGGCACCGATTAATTAACAGCTGCCCAGCGTCTACTTCTGGCGATTTTGCAGCCGCAGCCTTCAGGAAATTCCAGTAGAGATCTTTTTCCGAGATGCAATCAGTGTGATCTATTAGAGATCAAGTGCTAATTACCAGTTGGCAGTCGAGGTCGGGCCCTAAGATCCAGTTGTTGAATAACACCTAATTCTAGCATGAGAACTTGTTTCGAGTTTGTCCTTAGGTTGAGACAAATATAACATAGTTTTACCTCAACATATGGCGAATTAAATAATTTGGTCTTGCATGAATTGCAAAATTTCAGAGAAGAAATAGTCTCTGAGTCAAAACGAACAGATTAAGGAAATCCAAATTCAATTCCATTTCAAACATAATTGCATATGTGTGTTTGTATTTTCTGTATTTTTTACAAAAATAAACTGTGCAACTGGCAACTCAAAATATTTACAAATTAAAATACGTATGAGAGGATGTGAAATGGAAATGAAAATGGAAAATTCCGGAAAATCAATCAATATTGCCATGCATCAAAGCTTTGCATGCAGGTCAATGGCATTTTGCTTGAGTGCATTCAGTATTCAATATTATTTTCTCCCAAAAAGAAAAATAAAGAAAGTATAATATTCCATATTCCCATCTATCAAATTCATGCATTCGTGTGTAAAGCGATGCAGAAAGTTATAAATGGCCGTTGATTTTTGATCAAACTCGTTTTATTTACCTTTTTCTTTAAATTTCTTTCCAAAAACAATTTAAGCTATTTGACAAAAAGGCGATGAAAAATATTTGCAGAAGTTTCTAGTTGAGTACTCATAATCGTCGGGATTGCTGACGTATGAAAAAAATTTGGGAATAAATATAAATACACAACTGCAATTCCTTGTCTAATTAAGTTCAAATTGATTTCAATTCTGAACACAATTTAATAGTGTAAAACGATATGGACATTCAGAGCACAAATTAAATTTGAAGTGTGGGAAGGAAATTTAGCCATTTAAGGCAAGCAATTACTGTAAACGAAATAAGCAAAAGTTTAAGTTTGTTGTTTAAAAGTCGAATAATTTGCATTCGTCCATTGAACTTCTTTGCTTCTTGTTTACCTTGCTTGACTTCTTCGTTTAACTTTTTAACTGCGATTTTTTCTCCGGCTTCTTTGCTTTTAGCAAAGTTTTTACGCTCAAGCTAAAACTTTTGTGCTGAATCTGCAACTTAGTGTAATTGCCTTGACATTTGCAAACGTGATTCTTGTTAAATTATTTTTCTAACTGTCACCAAAAAAGGTAATTATGTATGTGACCAAACAATAAGGTACCTTCGTTGATAGTTCAGCCCGCAAATGATTTATATCAGAGGATCGCAAAAAGTTGAGTAATCTTCCCACTGACGCACCATGTTAAGCCAGGGTAGTTTAAAATCTTATCAGTCTATATGCCGATACCGATAATTGATAATTGGCTCAAACAGAAGCAGCAACAATAACTTGGTCGTTATCAATTGTGTGTGGCTTGCTTCGACATAGTTCTCGTGAACTTTTTCGCACTCAAGAGCTCTGATTCTGATTTCCAAAACTGATGTGTAATGCCGAGGAGGTACAAGGTTCACACCAGATGTCTGCTGATCGCTTGGCGAATTTTATTAACAGACTTTAGGCGAGACTTCGTTTTGATGACGCTTTGATTTCGCTAACGCCAGTGCCGATGATGCGGATGCAGAAACGAGACCTTATCTCAACGACTCTATGACTATTAATAAGACCCAAATGGTGAACCGGATTCGGGTCTCTGCCACAGCAGCCTGTAATCTCCTGATAATAAATGAAGCTTGGCGGGCCGGACTTTTCTTATCAGGGCTTCTCAACTTGAACACCGTATGGTCACGGCAACGGGGCTGCTATGTGCAGTGCGAAAAAGTGTGAAACCCGCCAATTGACCTTATTGATTGACGGATTAACTAGACTCAACGCCGGCGGAATGTTTGTTGCCGAAATGCACCGAAAAAAGTTTGTTTGAATGTGTTAAAATATATTTGCAAAAGCGCAAATCAGATGTACATAACCAGTAACAAAATAAAAATACTTTAAATAGCTTATCATCTCGATCTTTTTAGCAAATAACACACCACATGTTTAATATGAACATGCCTTTTTGAGAACAATGAGTTATTTCATAAACTTTAATTAGCGCTCTAATGTAAAAACAAACACGTCATTTCAAAAAGTTTTAACACTCAATGTTTTCAGAAAAGTTTTTATCTTTAAGTTTCCTGTTTCCTGTTTTGAAATGTTAGAAATACTGATGACTATTAGCAAAAAAATATCTAGTGAAATAAATATTAAGCGTGACTTAAAGTGAATTGTGAGACTTACTTCAGTGCAATGCGCATCTGATCGGCCACGGCTATATCGAATGACATCTTGCTGTGGTCTCACACCGTCGGCCACAATCAATTCCCTTCCGGATATATTTGTCTATATATGCGAAACTATTAAATACACAAAACACAATTGGCAAGCTGTTCGAAATCCCAGTGAAAATAAACGCGAACGGCACACACGGAAAATCTATAAAATCGCGGCCGGACAACGGGGCGAATGCGTAACGGGAGTCGGTGTCAGCTGCCGGCCCTTAAACTTTTGCTTTGTAAATTTTGCGCTCCTGTTGGAATTATTTTAGATTCACTACACCCAATGTCACATCACTTGTTGCCGACACAGTAACTGCTCTGATTTAGCAGATGCGGAGTAATTGAAAAAAGGCACCGAATGGCGGGACGGGACGTTGCTGATTTCCAGCCTGAGAATCTAAGGCTGCCGTTGCGCTTTACTCAGGGTCCGCTCGGCAACTGAGCATTTAAAGTAAGCGCCGGCTAAGTTTAGTGCCCGCCGACGGTCGACTCGCACACACAAACGCAAACACAAGCGCTGGCAGCTTGTCGATGATGATTTTTCCACTCGTTTGCCCATTCCGCACTGGCCACGGGGTCGTATGAGTGATATTCTAGCTCTGGCTGTGCACTCAAATGCCTTGGGGCATTCGGTCTGCTCGAGTGGGTCCGCTTGCTGGTCGTTCTGGGCGCCGTTGTTTTGTTTAGGCGTTATCGTTTTTGTTGCTGCCGCTTTGTTTATTGTTTATAGCATGCGCTGCTATTCGGCTATCAGCCCCCCGCAATTGTTATTAATGTTATTGCTCTCGGTGCGCGGAGTTTGGGCATTCTTTGCCTGGTAATGTAAAAGGGATTACATCAAGTGTGGCTGAAATTACAAATCAATAAAAAGAACGCTAGTCAACAATTCCCATAAATAAATAAATATTTTCAAATACTTAATCTTTTTTTAAATTTTGGAAAGTTTACATAAAATACTATATTATTTTAAGGATTTTTAATTCTCATATTTGAAGCGATGTCATTTTTCAACTGTCTCTTTGTAAAGTATCATGTCAATCATGCCTATTTGCCATCAATTCCAAATTATAACTTAAAAACTGTAGGAAAAGTATACATTTTGAAATTAAGTACTTTAAGTGTTTTACTTATGCGTACGATTTATCCAAATTTGAGTATAAGTGAATTATTTTTTTAACAAAAGAAATAAATCAAATATTATTGATCTTACAAAAAGAACAATAAATGTATATTAAAAAGGTTACCTTACACTACCAAGTGTATTTATTTTCATTAACTTATACATTTATTTTGCCTTAGTGAATAATAAACCAGTTTTCCGCATTACTAAATAATTCCGGTAATTTTATTAAGTGCTGTTGAGCGCAATAATACTGCCCTTAGACATGACCATGATAAATGTATATTATGCAATTACCAAAGTAAATGGGAATATCATCGATGGCTCAAATGGTAGAACAAAGGTATTACACGAAATCGATATAGGAACATTGCTGACCATCAAAAATACTCCCAGCTAATTGAGATAGTTTCCCCCGAGAGGAAACACCCGTAACATATTGTTCGCGTAATTATAGAATATTATATCGCCTTACCGCGCAATTTCCCCCACTAAGCCACGCCAACTGACGTGCTTGAATCAAGTTTATTTCCATGTGATAAGTAAACTGATGACTTTTTTACTATGCATGGTAGAAACCGTATTTCATTTTTATATGACAAATTTCATTCACGACTTAATTGGTCAATTAAAGTCAGCGAGAGTAATTCCCTACAGTTGACGCCGCTTTGAACTTGTTTAGCGGCTAATTTACTCAGATCACCTCATCTCAACCATACCCATTAGGGCGGGTCGATTTGTATGGGGCCGAAAAAAGTGATGAATCGTATAGGGGGAACGTAATCTTTAAAGGATTCTAAGCCATATTGGCGAACATACTTATGGCTTAAAATGATGTTTGACCCCCCCCAAACGCGAATGAAAAATACAGCTTTTTTTGAGGAAAATATCATAGTAGTCAGCTCAGATGTATTATTAAATTTAAAATAAAAATTTGAAATTGATATTCAGTACTATAAATGTGCTGACTACTATGATATTTTTCTCAAAAAAACAGTATTTTTCATTCGCGTTTGGGGGGGGTCAAACATCATTTTAGACCATAAGTATGTTCGCCAAAATGGCTTAGAATCCTTTAAAGATTACGTTCCCCCTATACGATTTTTGGGGTCCCAAATCGACATGGGTATTACCCATGTTTCAATAAATTGCCTATTTTATATTCAGCTGCCAAAAGGATTGGTCGCTTGAGTAACCGACATTCAAGTATTATTCCCATAAGGCTTGGACACACTGCTTTGCTAACCTGTCCCTTCTTCCAGCTTTGGCCATAAATTAGGCAATAAGCAACTATTTCCGAGAAGTGCAAGGTAAAGATAAACAACTAGTTAGCCCTAAAAAAAACACTTCCGATAGAGCGTATATACCATGGCGACTCCTGGCCCTTTTCCGATAAGGAATGCCATAAGTATACCAGCTTTTAAGTAAAATGTAAGTTCCTATTTTTCTATATTTCATTAATTATAAAATATTTAAAGCATCTTAAATTTTATAGTTAAAAAAGGGGTTAAAGACCAGTTGAATTAAAGATAGAATAATTGAATTCTCGATCTCTTTTAAGATACAAGTAAGAATATTATTATACTTTATTACAAGTTACACATTGCAAGTTATTATACCACACATTTTCCCAGCTGATATCATTCAAGAAAAGGACAATGTCTGTGTGACAGGTGGGGATTCATGGCCTAAACTATATTTAATTTTGATCTACAAATAAAGTGAACTGCTGGCTGACCTTACTCCGGTCGCTTCTCCGCGTTCTTCTTGGTGAACTCCTCGGCGGTCTTCATGAACTTCTTGTGCTCCTTTACGAACTCCTCCGCCAGGTCAGAGCGGAGCGGATGCTCCGGTTCCGGGTCGTGGACGATGGCTATAAGGGCCTGGAGGACCTGCTCCGTGCGCGTTGTCGGCTTCCAGTTGTCGGTACTGATGATCGGCAGGCACACCTCTCCCTTCTCGTCCACATTCGGGTGGTAGATTTTCGTCTTGAAAAGGATCTTCGGGGGCATGAAGGGATACTGCGGCGGAAAGTTGATTTCGATGCGGAAGGCGCCCTTGTTGTATGGCGCCTTTTCCGGGACCAAAAGACCCGTCCACATCAGCAGGGACTCGTCGCTGCTCTCGATGTCCCGCAGAGTGCTCATCTTGGCCTCAATCAGATCGGAGAGCTCCCGGGTCAGACGACGAGTGGCAGCCATTCTATCAAGGGGATCGGAGATACTTTCCTTTGTTTTCCCTGCGTATCGAAAAAAAACGAAATAATTTATAAAAGTCTAAATAAAATAATTTCCCTATAGTTTAATTGCAAAATTGACAGCAATGTCGAAAGTTTCTGTCGGACTCTGTTTTACACAATGTGTAATACACATGAGTTATTCCATACACCACTTATATAAGGTTTTTAATATTACAAAAATATCCCTTTGATAAGATACAGATATGCCGACGCTTTATTTTTAACTTTAAATATAATCCAAACTTGAAGCAAAAATTTAATTTAAATTTGAATACAAATTTGGAGATATGCCAGCAGCAAAACTGCTTGCACGCCTGCCACCTAGAGACCTTGCCCAATTTATCACAGTCATCTTTCGTATTAATACAACGAAAACAACTTATCCAATTACGTATTGAAAGTAAAATTGTTGAACAAGCACATTATGGAATATATTTAATAAATCATTTGGTCGTATATACAATTTCTAGATAATTATTTAGCTGTACACTTGTTTGCCTTAGAACAATAAATCCTTGGTGTCATCATATAGGCTCTCCCAAACCTTTACTTTGGACCACTCGGGCAAATCGATGAACTTCAGGTCATCACTAATGTTGAGGCACTTGATGACCTCGTCGGACTTTCGAACAGGCTCAATGGTCAAAGTGTCCATTCCGTTGATCTTCTCGTTATAGGGACTTCCAGTGGCTGCAAACTGGGTCCAGATGCCCACAGTTCGCTCGATGTTCCGGTACTCGCGACTCTCTTTGGGCAATCGACGGGCCAGCAGACTTGTGAATTGATATGTTAAATCGTCTGCATGGCTCACTCCCTTGACACCACGTCCCATTCGCATAATGCGGTAAGGGAAGATGAGCTCTTCGGAGTCGAAATCAAATCGGTAGAAATATACAGGGGCTCCGGCGGCATGGGTGTGTCGGGAATGGACCACCCTCAGGGCCGGAAACACGAAGTAGTAAATCGAACAGAGCTGGAAAAGTATGAAATCTTTAAATTAAAGATCTTATCTTAAAAATGTTATATCCTTACATCCATGTAATTATCTGGGGTGCTTTCTGCCCCAGTGCGATGAGCATCGCGAATCTTAGCACTCCAAGAGTCCAGCTTTTCTTTGCTAGGTTGCGTGGCCAGCAATTCCCTGGGAATAAACGGAGTACCAGCATCCACCTCCTTCACAACCTGTGGCAACATCTTGATCTCTGCGAATTATAATTAATATTTTATTATATTTCTTTTAAAGCTTTAACTTATTAACCACTCACCCGGCATCCACAGCAGTCCCTCGTAGGAAGTGTTTCCTATCATCATGGAGATGGAGTTGCTCCAGGCGGTCTTCATCAGCTCCTTGGGCGGCTTGGGTATCACGCACTCGGGCGTCGAGAATGGTTCCAGAGAAGGCCCAAAGGCAAACATAATCTTGTTCATGCGATCCTCCAGGGTCAGCACATTCTCCTCGACCCGTATGAGATCTTTAGCCTTCACGTTCTGCAGGAACTCCAACACATCCTTGTCGTTGTCCTCGCCCTTGTAGCCGACCAGCTTGGCTATCCTGTAGGGGTTATGGGTAATATCGCCGTTGTAGGCCCAAGGACAAATGGCACTGCCCGACTGCAAAATACCGCGATGAAATAGTCCCTGGGTCTGCTCGGTTATCATCATGTAATGAGTCGATGCTCCTCCTGCACTTTCTCCGAAAACGGTGATGCAGTTGGGATCTCCCCCGAAACTGGCGCAGTTATTCTTGATCCACTTGAGAGCCAACACCTGATCTTTGAGGCCAGCGTTTCCGGGTACATTTAGCTCTGGGGACTTTAGACTCATAAAACCTATATTGAAACGGAAACAGTTAGTAATAATATGTGTTATAAGGACATGAACCTTACCCAAAGCACCAAGACGATATTGTATAGTGACGAGAACCACATCTTCCTTCACGAAGTAGTCCGGACCATACCATTCCCGATTGGCCTCGCCAATAATAAAGCCACCTCCATGGATCCAAACCATAACCGGTCGGGGTTTATCGGGCTTGACCTTAAATGGTAGAATAGTACATAAATTTTAGCAGTTATATTAGAAAATATTTGAGAAATTATTGCTTAAGTTCTCTTAATAAAAGAATTAAGGGATTACAAAAGCTTTTAGAGCTTTCAAACTAGCTTTCCTAAATTTTGATCTTTATCTTTAAACTTTGTTCCATAATCGTATCTTTAGAGATTAGATATAACTTTAGATATACCTAAAAATATCATAATTTTGTATGTTTCTTTCTATCTTTCTTTTTATCTTGCTTTCAGTTGATCTTGATCGACCCAAAACTTTATTTTCTTTTTATCCCTTTGTAAACCTTTAAGGCCAATTCGACCCCTTATTTCATATTAGGTTTGAAAATTATATTTATGCTTTTGTCATACTCACATTGTTGGTGTAAACATTCAAATAAAGACAGTCCTCGGAGCCCTCGACCTTATCGAAGACGAATTGCACCTGCACGGCCTTATCCTTGGGCTGGCTGCAGTCTCTTACTCCCTCCCAGGGGGTGGGCCTCTGTGGAGCCTTGAATCGCAACTCCCCCACCGGCGGCTGGGCGTAGGGGATTCCCTCGAAGCTGAAGTAGGGCACATCGTAAAGCGACAGTCGCTTGACTCCCCGCACTTTTCCATACTCCGTCTCGGCAACAACTGTTTCGTTGGTGGACTGACGATACTGCTGGACTTTATGCTCGATGGTTCTGCAATTGCACGATGGTACATATAATTAGCATAACAATATTGGCCTCAACTAGCACCCGGATAATTTGATATTTTTGTCACAAAGTCAATTATTTTAATTCATTCTCAAAGCCACATGCCAGAGGGCAGACTGCATTCATTGCATTAAATTTAAATTGTTTTGCTGCTGTTCATCACATCGCATCCACCAGCCCATCCCAACACTTCACAATCCATTTCTCAGCTGCATGGAAACACTTGGAAAAATTAGGGTTTTGAAAAATATATTTTCACGGTCAGTCATGCATTATTTTTGTAAGTGCTTATGCGCCTAGGAATTTTAAAATTTACAGTCCTTGAAGAAAAATGTTTAGTAATTTTTTTAATTATTTTAAAAAATCAAAGTTTTACTGCAATTTGATTATTTTATAAATTGATTCCTGACAAATTTAAGGACAGATAAGTTGCTTTTGCTTAGTGTACACGTAGCCATAGTGGCCCGCTCAGCCTGGACACCAGGTTTAGGTGGTTCAGTCGACTGTGTGGTCCACCTGCTAACCAGGCACGTCTGTCAGTGATAAATTAACACAGTCCAGTGACCAGTGGAGCAGTACTCAAAAATTAAAGCCCAGGACTGCCCTTAAATCATTTGTAGTTTAAGCTTTAAACACAGGC
Source organism: Drosophila takahashii (assembly GCF_030179915.1). NCBI lineage: Eukaryota > Metazoa > Arthropoda > Insecta > Diptera > Drosophilidae > Drosophila > Drosophila takahashii. Next base: position 11,903,023 of record NC_091681.1, read on the forward strand.
TACCCCTTGCACTGCTGTAGATGAACATCAAAATGTAGTCATAATCTTGTGAATATACAGTAAGCATGGTCAATTGTTCTGTCTTATCACCAGTTGTCAGTTTCTTATCACAGACCAAGCTCTTAAGTATAATTAATTATTTTATTTCACTTTAAAAATAAATGCCTTTAATCAGAAAGGTCCAGAGCATCGTACATACTCATACCCTATTGACGTTTGAAAATACACTTAAATATAATATTACTAGCTGGGCATTAATTGAGTTGTATGTATTTATTCTATAAAATATTAATCACGAAGATAATGTGAAAAATTGCTGATAATTATTCTGAGCCCTACACAGACTTTTAATTGCATTACAGTGAGGCAACAAAATGAAATCACACCTATTTAGCTGTCATCGTGATAAAATTTTAATTTGCCAATTATAGGCAATACATTTAAAGCGAAATGCCGTGAAACGAGCTGAAACTGAAACTATTTTTACCAATCGGCTTCATTATCAAGGTTAATGCGTGATAAGAACCGGACCAGAGTTTAAATGACTTTGAAAATAAAATAATTATCATTGGATCCACAACAAGCCGAAATCAATATTTAATTATTGTTATCATCTATTGACATGCTACTCGTTTTTAAAATTTAAAGGTGCAGCAATCATTATAGAATTTACAGATGTTTACATCACAAGACAAATAAACCCCTTGTTAAACTTAAAAGGTGCACCAATCATTATAGATCTTAGAGATTTTACCATCTTGAAAATATGCGGTCAGTTACCGAACAAAACAAAGTATCTCAATTAATTGCTTACATCAAATGGTTTTGATATATCGATTAAATGGCAAGTCATAAAGTTTCGGGTATATGGGATAATAGATATAAAATATCTCTTACGTTATACTGATTAGGCTATAAAAACGAATTTATGAATGAAATCGATTAATTAACATTAAGTGACAGTTTTATTACCTCAACCAAAAACTTTTTCGTAAGTAGTACGTAAAAACTTTTACAGTTATTGGTTTTGATTGGCCAAAATGAACAAGTCTTTGTAAATAATAAAAGGTAATCCCATTGTAATTTCGCAATATGGTTTAATAAAATACAATTTTAGCTGCTTTCATCAATGATATTTGATGACCATACCCTACCTATAATCATCACGATTGCGTAATTCCTTAAAATCTAATCTCTCGGCTGCAAAGCTGCCTCAATTAGAACGCTAAAAATTAATAATTCCTACCATCCACAAAATTAGTCATGCCTGACAGTGAAGAACAGAAATTACTACAAAAAAGGCAAAAAAGAGCTGAACAAACAAAAAACCCGAAACACGAACCGCTACAATTGACAGAGCTTACCAACCACAACAAAGGCACCCACAACAACAATAATCGAAAGTATAGAAAGAACACTCTCCGACATTAATAAGCGATAATTTAATAAATAATTCCCGGCATTAAGGTCAACGGCGAAACTTACTTGAGGCGCCAGCGCAGGCGCTCCACAAAGCCGAGGTTCTTGTTCATATCGAATAGACTAGTTCGCCAGGCACCGCGATCCGATCGATTCACTTTGTGTATTATACACAGATATGGCCACGAGCTGCGTACTGTATCGCGCCAGCGCCAAACCGAAACTGAAATTAAAAACACACTTTTTCACATCGAATTCCAGCGGCGGAGCGTCCAGCAAAAAGCGCGCAAAATAGGCGAAAACAAGGCAAAAAAAAAGTTATAGAAAAAATATACTACATTAACACAAATATCAGAATACAAATTACTCAAAAAAGAAGAGTGTCGAGAGCGGTAGAGAGAGAATAAAATATACGAAATGAATACAACAAATTGAATTTCAAGTGCGGAGCCGAGATAAACAGAATAACTGATATAGCAACAACCGATCATCGGGCGTGGGCTGTCGGGTGGAAACTTGGGCGGGGGGCGTGGCAACACCTCCTAGCGAATGCATAATTAATCAACACTGCAAAAAACGAATCTCTTTATAGCCCGATTTAACAAAACTTGACCAATTATTTAAATCTCTTGGTTGGGTATCTTCGAGATAGAAAAGTATCTTATGGTGTCTTAGAGTATTTACCTTTGCCCAACCAAGCACACCACTCACTAGCCGATCTATCTTAAGTATCTGAAACTATTAGCTATCTTAAATCTACTTGTCACTAAATCAAGGGGAAAAAGGGGTGGGCCGCCCACTGAGTGGGTCAACAACATTTTGATCGCGCCGGCAAAACTACTGTAAACAAACAAACTGATGCGTTTTGTTTTTGTTTACACGGTCACCAAGCTTTCGAATGGAGTGGGGCGTTGGCACAAAGCTTTCGATCTGCTTTAACGCAGAAAAGCTAGACAGTGGGCCAAATTGCCGTTTAGTCCTTCAAATTATTTTACTTTAAATATTAAGTAATAAATTAAATTAAATAAATTAGCACATTTTACTCGTTACTTCAGACCAGCAATGGTAGTTACTGTTGTGATATTTATAAATAACTTTCTTGTTATAATAAAGAAAATATTAAAATTTAAAAGTTGAATACCAATTTATTGAAGGCAGTATACAAAATCTAATAAAAAACTCCATTTAATAAATAATTATAAAAATAATAATAAAATAAACTTTTGAGTCGTCCAAGTGGCCTGTACTAATTCGCTTTACTATATAATCGATTCCACACTTCCAGACCCTCCTTTTCGACTTGTGTTGCGCACTCCACCTCCTGGCCAATGTTCAATACCTTGAAGGGGGACTTCGTGGAGACGGGTAACCACTGATCCGGTCCCGTCTCCGGGCAGTTGGGATTGCCGGTCCTGGCAAAGGTCGTCAATATGCCCATCATTCGCTGGATGGTCAGGTATTCCGCCGAATCCAGCGGCTGCTTCTTTTGGGCCTGCTTGTGGAAAACGTAGCCCAAGTCGTCCGCATGACAGACACCGCGTTTGATGTCATCACCGCAAAGCTGGTTTCGCATCAGGTTCAACTTTGGCGAATCGAAGTCGAACCGGTATAGATAGGTGGGTGCTTGGGCGTGGGATAATCTGGAGAGGACCACCCGGTGGATGCCGTGCCAGAAGAGCTTGTAGCTGAAGAGCTGGTGGATCGAGATGGATTAAATCAGTTCGCTTTATCATTATCATTTAACATTTTAATAAGCATATTAAAAGAATTATGTAGTTCCTTTGAAACGAACTTTTAAAAGAAACAAAACTAAATATAGGTATAAATAATGTCATTGTGTCTATTTAAGCCCTGAGAATATCAACAGAATTTATTCAAGTAAAATATCAATTAACTAGTAAGAGAAATAGACAACAAAATTAATTATTTCATAAAAAGAATTATGTAGTTCCTTTGAAACGAACTTTCAAAAGAAACAAAACTAAATATAGGTATAAATAATGTCTTTGTGATTTTCTGTCTATTTCAGCCCTGGGAATATCAACAGAATTTACTCAAGTTAAATATCAATTAACTAGTAAGTGAAATAGACATGCAAAATTAATTATTTCTTAAGTTTACTCACGTCTAGAATCTGTGTGATATTACACTTGGTGATTCCTCGGGGTCCGTAGTGATGTTTCACCAGAGCATCGGAAGCGGTGATGCGCTCTTCGACGCTCATCGAGTGATATAGCTCGTGGGGCAGGACCATCGCCGGTTCCTCTTTAAGCAGATCCAGCATGTAACCATTATCCAGCTGGCAAAAGGGGTAGCACACCAGTCCCTCAAAGGAAGTCCCGCCCAGGAGCAGGGGCACTTGGCAGGACCACGCTTCCTTCATTAGCTGCTGAAAGGGCGATTGAATGAGGCCTCCGACGACGGGAACAAAGGGGTTGAGAAAGCCAAAGCAACGATCGCGGGCTGAGATGAATTCGTGACCCATCAGCTTTTCTGCATTCACGCTACGCAGAAAGTTCAGCATGGAGGCCTCTTCCACTGGTCCTTCATATCCGGCTGCCATGGCCAGGCGGCAGAATGAACTCTTTTTTTCGGGAGCGTCCACCCAGGGACTAAGAATCGATCCGGACATCATAACGGCCTTGTGGAAGAGACCCTTCGCCTGCGGCAGGCACATCATAAAGTGCACCGAGGCAGCCCCAGCACTCTCACCAAAAAGCGTAATATTCTGCGGGTCTCCGTTAAAGTTGCGAATGTGCTGGCGAACCCATTGAAGAGCTAGCAACTGATCCTGGAGTCCAGCATTACCCGGCACATTCGACTCGCTACTCGGCATGCTAAGGAATCCCAGTGAGCAGAGGCGATAGTTGAAGAGCACGTACACAACATCCTTGCTCATCAGATAGTCCGGTCCGTACTTGCTCCTTATAGCTCCGCCCGTGCGAAATCCTCCGCCGTATATATACACCATAACAGGAAGGGGTGGCTTCGATTCATCAAACTAGGGGGTCATTGTATTAAATTTACGAAGAATCAAGAAAGAAAACTTAAATAATATTAAAGATACAATATTTTAAAATCACTGTCAGATGCCTTTCGAGAAAAGGGGTTTTATAAAAATATTTAAAAAAAAAAATAAAAACAAAAAACTTTTAAATTAATTTGTGATAATACTTGCTTATAATTTAAATCACAACAAATTGTGATGGTTCCGATTTTAGATCGGAATTAATTTATTTTGTCAATACCATTTCAATAGATGGCTTGTGGTAAAAGGTTTATGTAATTTAATTGGTTAATAGAGTGACAGGTATCTGATAGTCGATGGACTCGAGTAAAGCAATTCTTGATACTTAATCAGTGATCCCATTTATCCCTCCTTGAGATAAACTGCTTAACAGACTTAAAATGTGTTTTCTAAAATAAAGCATGGAATTCGTCATCGTAAAAGCTAAGTTTGTTTTGAACTTGATAAGCAGTCACTATCTCGCTAAAGTTTGGTCTTCATAAAGATTTCCTCACAGTCAAAGTTGTGCTTTACTCGAGATCGGAGATGTCGTTCGAATAGTAAGAGCAATTTTTCATCCCGATATATATATTAACAAATAATTTGTATAATATTTGCAGTGGTGAAACTTCCCCGGTGGTGCAGACCACACATGGAAAAGTGCGGGGAACACTTCTAAAGGGACTCTATGATGATCAATTTTACGCCTTTGATGGCATCCCATATGCCGCTCCTCCGCTAGGACCACTGCGCTTCAAAGAGCCAAATGATTTTGAGCCATGGCGAGGTATTCGAGATTGTTCAAAGCCGCTAAGCAAGTGCCTGCAAGTGAGCTCACCATCAAACTTGGTAGAGGGCTCCGAGGATTGCCTTTACTTGAATATATCAGCAAAAACGGTGAGTTTTGATCATGTTATTGTTGAATACTTTTAATAACCAAAACCATTCTCGATTGTATTAGCTGCACAGCGAAAGGCCCTTGCCTTTAATGGTCTATATCCATGGTGGTATATTTATTCGCGGGGATTCCTCGAGACGAGCCTGGGGTCCGGACTACTTTATGCGAGAAGATGTCATTCACGTGAGCATCGGGCATCGTTTGGGACCTTTAGGTGAGTAGTAACTTGCTCGAGACCTTTTTGCTGATATTTGCAATTAAACTCGTCTTTAAATTTGAATTACAGGCTTCCTCAGCTTTGCGGATCCTTCGCTGAAAATTCCTGGCAATGCTGGCCTCAAGGATATAATTATGGCTCTCCGTTGGATAAAGGCGAATGCAGGCAACTTTAATGGTGACCCCGAAAGAATCACTTTATTTGGCCACAGTTCTGGCAGCATGATGGTTCAAATGCTGTTGGCCAGCCCAAGAACCGAAGGACTTTTTCACAAAGCCATTCTTATGGCGGGCTTTTCCATGGAACTGAATCGTCTCCCCCATTTGGAATATCGCCTGGCGAAACACTTGGGATACGAGGGAGAGAATGTAGATAGCCAGGTTCTGGAGTTCCTCCTGAAGGCAGATCCGAAACTGCTTGTCTCTGCGGACCTTTTCACTCCCGAAGAGAAGGGTCACGATCTTATGTTATTTAAACCCAGCATTGAGAGCTATGCGACCCCTAATGCTGTTCTCCTGGCGGATCCCAAAGAACTGCAGCGGAACACCTGGAGCAATCGCATTCCTATCATTTTGGGAGCCAATAAAGATGAGGGACTCCTTTCCGTGGTCGGCTTAAAAACCGATCCAAAAGTCTTGCAGAATTTCCAGGAATATCCGGAGCGGGTGCTTCCACCTTCCCTTAAGTATGGCTCCGATTCAGCCCAGAAACGCGAGATGGGACTTAAATTGTTGGAGTACTTCTGCAAGGCGCATGGTGAACAACTCAAAGTGGAGCACTTCGATGTCATAACAGAGATCTTCACCCACAACACTTTCCATTCGCTAGACCGATTGATCCAAGCCCGATTGGCATACTGCCAGGCACCGACTTATTTTTACCGCTTCGATTTCGATTCACCGGACTTCAACTTATACCGGGTTCGATTCTTAGGAAAGGAGCAGCGCGGAGTTACTCATGTGGACGAGCTGGGCTATATCTATGTACTACCGGCCACTTTTAAGTTAGACAAATCAAGAGCGGAATTCTCCACGATTTGGCGAATGGTATCAATGTTTGTGCACTTTGCAGCCACCTCGGATCCCAACTCTCCGCTTACAAAGCCTCTTGTGGATTGGAAACCTGTGGGTTCTGGAGCTCGAAAGGTTCTTAGTATCAGCGAGGAACTGAAGTTCATTCCTTTTTCCATGCCAAAACTTAAGTTTCACGATAATTTGTTTGACCAGGCTGGAGTAGCTCTGTTTTAGATGGGATGACCAAAAGCAAAACCTAATCTACGCAAAAGTAAATAAACTTTCGGCTTTTATAGTTGACGAGATCAGGGGATCTTATCTTTCAAAATACCCCCACTTTTTTCCTAGTTAATCAATTTTTAACCTACGTTTTTTCATCAAAATGTTTTTCAAAACAATTAAATGTGGGATTTGGTTTCGAATGGCGAAAGATTACTTACGTGCTTGGTGTACACGTTTAGGTACAGGCAATCCTCGCTGCCGATGACCTTGCCCGTCCGCCTATCCATTTGCAGGGGAATTGACCTTTCCTGCCGGGCATCCAGCTCCGAGTTCCAGGCATCCGCTGGTTGAGAGGCCACAAATCGGAGTTTCCCAAGTGGAGGCTTGGCAAAGGGAATCCCCTCGAAGCTGTAGAACACATCACCATAAATACCACTCTGCCGACGACCCCTCACACTTCCCACTGACAGCTCGACAACCTTGGAATCGGAATCACCAGGTGAGGGGCAGGTGATTCGCCTGATGCCATGGCCACAAAACGGTTTAAGGAATCGAAAAGGTTTGATCAGACATCGACTACTCGGCTGGTAGAGTTTCCACATGTCATAATCGAGTACTTTTATTTGAGCTTTGACGAACGGTAGACTCGATCCGGGCTATAGGCTAAAAGCAGTTCCCGGGTCTAGTGAGGCCGATAAATGAAACTTTTTTGATTGCCAACTGAGTGGAACAACAATAGGTATATAATTCCGCAACAAAAATTTTGAACAATAACATCACACAGGATTAAAAGTTAATATATTGGAGTCTATAGCGCCTCGATGGGCAACTCCTGGTGCTCACAATCGCGACAACGACATCCTTGGCGATGTTCCGCCTCTAGAAGATCTAGAATCTGCTCATTATCACACACTTTATACAGCATGCTGCTCTCATTCGACTCCTGACTTTCATATTGTGACTCTGTTGGATATTCTTCCTCGACGTACTCCGTCTTTTCATCCGTAGTTTCGGGTGCATCCTTTTGCTTCTGATTACACATACGAAATTTCCGGACTTGGACCTCAATTATTGGCTTGTACCACTCGTACAGTTTTGGTAAGGAAAAAATACAAACGTGTCCTGAAAAAAATAACAAATATAAATTATTATTAGTTGCATGATATATGTAAATACTAGTTTTTTTTAGTCTGATTTAAGATTAATTAAAAAACAATCCACCTACCAATTAGAATCAAAGTCAATCCGTTGCAACAATCGCCCAACAAGTTAATACCACAGAGCAAAACAAGGAACTTCCATGTATCCTCCCACTTCTCCACCAGAAACAATCCCATCATACGGTTTAAGATAGAATTCACATATATAACTGCAATCCCGGCCAGTCGAATTGTGTCCTCCCGGGGAATTTCAATTTTTACATCAGGATACAGACGGGAGATCTGATCATTGCTTCCACCCTTCTTCCAGGCCCTGAAGAACTGCATTACCAGGCGATGACCAATGGCCGCCAGGAGTACAGTGATCCCTGCCATGCTGACCACACTGATCACCGAGTGGGTCATAACGTCCAGTAGCAGGAGCAGAATGCCCGTAAAGACGATCAGTGTCACTCGGAAGTTGCGCCACAGCAACAGGTCCTTCAGCTTCAAAAACAGCTGGCTCGAGTCCTCATCATTACTTGAAGTTTTCGAATTCATATTTTCGATTTTCCTATCTTCGTTTACGGATACTGACGATGATCTAAAAGTTTTAGATTTCAGAATTGAGTGCTTTATCAAGGGCCAACCAGATAGTCAGGAAATAAAACTTGAAAATCAGCTCTTAGTTAATTTTCTAAAGTTGTCAAGCACATACGAACATATTGAACCCAGTTTACTTTTTACTTTGGAAATTATTTTATTATTATTACCATTTATCTGTTTTAGATTACTACATTAAAATAATAATAGTCAAAATAAATAGGATTCCAAGTTCTGACGATTCCAAAAACATTTTAAACTTTTGTTAAAGGCTATGCCCTTATTGATTGACCATGACTGACCAAATTGAATACAATGTAAATAACGACTATATTCAGACCCCTCATACAGCCATATTTATTATTTTAAAAGTATACCTATTTCGCGCGCACCCAATCGATAAGTGCGCAGAGTGGATCGATAACTGCGCAGTTCTGCACAATACAGAAAAAATTAAGAGCAAAAAAATACTAAACGAAAAGCAGGCGGTGGCTCTCGGTGTGAAAACATTGCACCCACCCCTCTTCCACAAGATTAATACACATAATACTTAAGATTAACCTTCGTATATTTCCTGAATAAATAATTTTCGTTGAGTGGATAATATTTTAAGTATCGCAGAATATTTTTGAAGCACATAATTGTTCTGTTGAACAAGTTTAAAGTAAGTTATTGTTGGAAAAGATTCCAATATATTAAAAATTTTTGTTCATGAGAACTTCCCAACTAAAATGTCTTTATGAAAAACAAATAAACGAACAGAATATCCAGAATATATATAATTTTTATAGATTTTTTAATGTTTGGGTATTTTTAAAAGATTTTTGGTATTGTTCCACGCCACGGTCACACTTAATCTACCAAACAAGCGTGCTTGTGCTGCGAAATTTTACTGATCTTTAAATTGGGTAAATACCGCCAATACAATCGCATCTGAGTCCTCTTGTCGATGGTAAAACAATCTTGGCCAAGCGCTAGCAATGTTCAGTAGAAAACAACAACGAAACCGAGCCGAATCCAAACAAACAAATCAAAAATCGGCCTGACAGGGGTTTCCGTGCCAGCAGAGCAAAATCGATTGGTAAAGCGCGCTTATATTATCTAATATCCGAACAAATTGTGAAGTTTATTTTTGTGAAACCCAGAGCTACGTGCGATATACGTCTGTTGTAGATCCATTCTCGGGCATTCCAACGTATACGCTCGCAGAGTCAGACCCCAAAATCGTAGCTCTACACTTTTTCCGTTGATTTTTCGTAGTCGCGTGTGAGAAACTGTAACTAGAAACCAGAAACTAGAACCCAGGAACAGAAACAGAAACCGGTAAAAATCAATATGCGTGAATGCATCTCTATCCACGTGGGCCAGGCGGGAGTCCAGATAGGTAACGCCTGCTGGGAGCTCTACTGCCTGGAGCACGGCATCCAGCCCGATGGCCAGATGCCCTCCGACAAGACGGTGGGCGGGGGCGATGACTCGTTCAACACGTTCTTCAGCGAGACCGGAGCGGGAAAGCATGTGCCCCGCGCCGTGTTCGTCGACCTGGAGCCCACTGTGGTGGACGAGGTGCGCACCGGTACCTACCGCCAGCTGTTCCACCCCGAGCAGCTGATCACCGGCAAGGAGGACGCGGCCAACAACTACGCCCGCGGGCACTACACCATCGGCAAGGAGATCGTCGACCTGGTCCTGGACAGGATCCGCAAGCTGGCCGACCAGTGCACCGGGCTGCAGGGCTTCCTCATCTTCCACTCGTTCGGCGGAGGCACCGGCTCTGGCTTCACCTCGCTGCTGATGGAGCGCCTCTCCGTGGACTACGGCAAGAAGTCCAAGCTGGAGTTCGCCGTCTACCCCGCGCCCCAGGTGTCCACCGCCGTAGTGGAGCCCTACAACTCCATCCTGACCACGCACACCACCCTGGAGCACTCGGACTGCGCCTTCATGGTCGACAACGAGGCGATCTACGACATTTGCCGACGCAACCTGGACATCGAGCGGCCCACGTACACCAACCTGAACCGCTTGATTGGCCAGATAGTGTCCTCGATCACCGCCTCCCTGCGCTTCGACGGAGCCCTCAACGTGGACCTCACCGAGTTCCAGACCAACCTGGTGCCCTATCCGCGCATCCACTTCCCGCTGGTCACCTACGCCCCGGTCATCTCGGCCGAGAAGGCCTACCACGAGCAGCTCTCGGTGGCCGAGATCACCAACGCCTGCTTCGAGCCGGCCAACCAGATGGTCAAGGTGGATCCCCGGCACGGCAAGTACATGGCCTGCTGCATGCTGTACCGCGGCGATGTGGTGCCCAAGGACGTGAACGCCGCCATTGCCACCATCAAGACCAAGCGCACCATCCAGTTCGTGGACTGGTGCCCCACCGGCTTCAAGGTGGGCATCAACTACCAGCCGCCCACGGTGGTGCCCGGCGGAGACCTGGCCAAGGTGCAGCGCGCCGTGTGCATGCTGTCCAACACCACGGCCATCGCCGAGGCCTGGGCACGTCTGGATCACAAGTTCGATCTGATGTACGCCAAGCGAGCCTTCGTCCACTGGTATGTGGGCGAGGGCATGGAGGAGGGCGAGTTCTCCGAGGCCCGCGAGGATCTGGCTGCCCTGGAGAAGGACTACGAGGAGGTCGGCATGGACTCCGGTGACGGCGAGGGCGAGGGTGCTGAGGAGTACTAGAGTGGATTGGCGGATCCCTCAAAACGCTGTTTATTTTCACACGCTCCCACTCGCATGCATAAATTCTCTGCGATACTGTAAAGCGAACAAACAAGAAAATAAAGAAAAACACCAAAACACACATGTAGTATTTTCATTATCCATTAGAATAGTCGACCTAAATCAGTAATAACTTACAAAATAATTTTAAAATCGAATTAAAAAAGTCGCTAATTCATTTCTTTTAAACGCAAAAATATTTGTATTACCTAAACCACATTTACTATCTTGAAAATATGTTATTTAATCTACACTTTCATTTAAATGTAAGCTGCTCTTTTGTAGGTTGCTTAAATACCTTTATTAACTTAAGTTATTCGTAATTTTACAGTCCTACAGAACAGCAGGAAACTATCGCTCATAAAGGTCACTTCTTTGGGATCATGGACGCCGCTACCTAGGAAAGCGCTACCTGGTTTGACGGTAAATCCTTATAGTTTGCTGTTGGAAACGGATTCCGAGAAGGGATTAAATATGGCAGTTCCTTAAAATATGGAGATTATGGTAAGGCTTTCCCCAGGTTTTCTTCAGAAAGACACGTGCGCATTTAACCCAAATGATGCTGTTCGAGATGTATCTAACCCACGTGACAAGTCATGTGACCCTGTTTATACCCGATGTATTAAAATGGTATCAAGATTGTTTTATACTTAAAACTTCCTAGTTTAATTCAAATCGATTTTAACTTAGAGATGTTTGATTTTAAAATCCATTGTCTATCGTTTTTTATTCCAAAAGAAAAGCAATTTTTCGAAATTTCATTTTACGCAGGCTTTGAACAAAGCAACTAATCAATTAATTTGTTGTTTTAGTCATCGCCCCTGTTCAGAGTTATGAAACTAAGTATGTTTTAAAATTTATTTCTATAAGTTTTCCAGACGGCTTCTATACCTACATGAAGAGGTTGATGTTCAATGTTTTTATATATTGCCCAAGGTTTTTATATTTTTCATCATACGAAGTTATTTAAAACCGTGAACATCATATAGTGTTTATTTTTTATACCCTTGCAGAGGGTATTATAATTTTGGTCAGAAGTTTGTAACGCAGTGAAGGAGACGTTTCCGACCCCATAAAGTATATATATTCTTGATCAGGATCAATAGGGGAGTCGATATAGCCATGTCCGTCTGTCCGTCTGTCCGTCTGTCCGTCTGTCCGTCTGTCCGTCTGTCCGTCTGACCGTCTGTCCGTCTGTCCGTCTGTCCGTCTGTATGTCTGTTTCAATACCGTTTGCGAGCTCAGTTTAAAAGCTAGCGCCTTGAAACTTTCACAGTCGTCCTAAAACATGTGTACGCAGATCAAGTTTGAAAGCCGACCCGATCGGACGTCTATATCCTATAGCTCCCATAGGAACAATCGGATATAGCTTTCACAAAAATGAAGATATTTCGCTCAGTGTAAGAGCTATTGGCATGAATCTTTCTAAATCGTGCGTACCTTGATCAGGGTAAAAGCGCGTGCCGATCGGACGTCTATATCTTATAGCTCCCATAGGAACAATAGGGTGAAATCGGTCAAAATTTGACGTTTTTCAGGATATTTCGCGCAAAATATTAGCTATTCCCATGAAACTTTCCAAATCGTATTTTTTTGTGCGTACCTTCATTAGGGTAAACGCGCGTGCCGATCGGGCGTCTATATCCTATAGCTCCCATAGGAACAATAGGGTGAAAAATTTTAAAATTTTATTTTTTCAATTATAAAATATTTTGTTGTTTATTAATTCATGTTGCTAGTCTAGTCAAGTTTTAATTCGTAAAATCTGCAAGGGTATTAAAACTTCGGCTTGCCGAAGTTAGCTTCCGTCCTCGTTTTTATATATTATTACACAAAGTTCCTTTTTTTCGATAGTACAGCGCTGTCCTCCTCGATTCTCATAATTTTTGACCATGAACTTTTTTGAAGGTATAGGTGCTCTCCTCCTCGATTCTCATAAAAGCGTTGTGTATGGGCCATGCATTTAAAACCTGAAGGAATTGTCTCATTTTTTACCATCATAATTGAACTCTTTTTTAAATGATCTCGGAAGCTATAAGAGCTAGAGCCTTGTACTTTTAGATTTAGATTCCATTGTTTTCTATTCAGCGCAAGTTTGTTATGCGTATGTGCCACGCCCACTCCAACGCCCACACTCGCTATAAGATTTTGTTATGCGTACGTGCCACGCCCACTCTAAAGCCCACATTCGCTATAGGAGCTAGACTGTTTGCGTTTTAGATTTAGTTTCCTTTGCTTTCTATTCAGCGCAAGTTTATTATGCGTGTGTGCCACGCCAACTCTACAGCGCTGTCCTCCTCGTGCGTACCTTGATCAGGGTAAAAGCGCGTGCCGATCGAACGTCTATATCTCATACTTTTCATATTAACAATAGTTAAATGCTGTGCAAATATCCCTTTTTTTCTATTTTTACATGACATTTTTGCAGTACTAAAGCTGCTGACATGAAAATATGCAAATCTTATTTATTTATGTATACGTTGCTCAGGGTAATAGTTCTTGCTAATCAGACAACTGTATACTAAAGCTGCCGTTTAATAATTAAATTGGTTACATGTAGGAAATATTTTTTTTATATATTATTAAGTTAAGTTTTTATACCCTTGCAGAGGGTATTATAATTTTGGTCAGAAGTTTGTAACGCAGTGAAGGAGACGTTTCCGACCCCATAAAGTATATATATTCTTGATCAGGATCAATAGGGGAGTCGATATAGCCATGTCCGTCTGTCCGTCTGTCCGTCTGTCCGTCTGTCCGTCTGTCCGTCTGACCGTCTGTCCGTCTGTCCGTCTGTCCGTCTGTATGTCTGTTTCAATACCGTTTGCGAGCTCAGTTTAAAAGCTAGCGCCTTGAAACTTTCACAGTCGTCCTAAAACATGTGTACGCAGATCAAGTTTGAAAGCCGACCCGATCGGACGTCTATATCCTATAGCTCCCATAGGAACAATCGGATATAGCTTTCACAAAATGAAGATATTTCGCTCAGTGTAAGAGCTATTGACATGAATCTTTCCAAATCTTATTTTTTTGTGCGTACCTTGATCAGGGTAAAAGCGCGTGCCGATCGGACGTCTATATCTTATAGCTCCCATAGGAACAATAGGGTGAAATCGGTCAAAATTTTACGTTTTTCAGGATATTTCGCGCAAAATATAAGCTATTCCCATGAAACTTTCCAAATCGTATTTTTTTGTGCGTACCTTCATTAGGGTAAACCCGCGTGCCGATCGGGCGTCTATATCCTATAGCTCCCATAGGAACAATAGGGTGAAAAATTTAAAAATTTTATTTTTTTATACCCTTGCAGAGGGTATTATAATTTTGGTCAGAAGTTTGTAACGCAGTGAAGGAGACGTTTCCGACCCCATAAAGTATATATATTCTTGATCAGGATCAATAGGGGAGTCGATATAGCCATGTCCGTCTGTCCGTCTGTCCGTCTGTCCGTCTGTCCGTCTGTATGTCTGTTTCAATACCGTTTGCGAGCTCAGTTTAAAAGCTAGCGCCTTGAAACTTTCACAGTCGTCCTAAAACATGTGTACGCAGATCAAGTTTGAAAGCCGACCCGATCGGACGTCTATATCCTATAGCTCCCATAGGAACAATCGGATATAGCTTTCACAAAAATGAAGATATTTCGCTCAGTGTAAGAGCTATTGGCATGAATCTTTCCAAATCGTATTTTTTTGTGCGTACCTTGATCAGGGTAAAAGCGCGTGCCGATCGGACGTCTATATCCTATAGCTCCCATAGGAACAATCGGATATAGCTTTCACAAAAATGAAGATATTTCGCTCAGTGTAAGAGCTATTGGCATGAATCTTTCCAAATCGTATTTTTTTGTGCGTACCTTGATCAGGGTAAAAGCGCGTGCCGATCGGACGTCTATATCTTATAGCTCCCATAGGAACAATCGGATATCGATTTCACAAAATGAAGATATTTCGCTCAGTGTAAAAGCTATTGACAAGAATCTTTCCAAATCGTATTTTTTTGTGCGTACCTTGATCAGGGTAAAAGCGCGTGCCGATCGGACGTCTATATCTTATAGCTCCCATAGGAACAATAGGGTGAAATCGGTCAAAATTTGTCGTTTTTCAGGATATTTCGCGTTGAATATAAGCTATTCCCATGAAACTTTCCAAATCGTATTTTTTTGTGCGTACCTTGATCAGGGTAAAAGCGCGTGCCGATCGAACGTCTATATCTCATACTTTTCATATTAACAATAGTTAAATGCTGTGCAAATATCCCTTTTTTTCTATTTTTACATGACATTTTTGCAGTACTAAAGCTGCTGACATGAAAATATGCAAATCTTATTTATTTATGTATACGTTGCTCAGGGTAATAGTTCTTGCTAATCAGAAAACTGTATACTAAAGCTGCCGTTTAATAATTAAATTGGTTACATGTAGGAAATATTTTTTTTATATATTATTAAGTTAAGTTTTTTTTATATATTATTACACAAAGTTCCTTTTTTTCGATAGTACAGCGCTGTCCTCCTCGATTCTCATAATTTTTGACCATGAACTTTTTTGAAGGTATAGGTGCTCTCCTCCTCGATTCTCATAAAAGCGTTGTGTATGGGCCATGCATTTAAAACCTGAAGGAATTGTCTCATTTTTTACCATCATAATTGAACTCTTTTTTAAATGATCTCGGAAGCTATAAGAGCTAGAGCCTTGTACTTTTAGATTTAGATTCCATTGTTTTCTATTCAGCGCAAGTTTGTTATGCGTATGTGCCACGCCCACTCCAACGCCCACACTCGCTATAAGATTTTGTTATGCGTACGTGCCACGCCCACTCTAAAGCCCACATTCGCTATAGGAGCTAGACTGTTTGCGTTTTAGATTTAGTTTCCTTTGCTTTCTATTCAGCGCAAGTTTATTATGCGTGTGTGCCACGCCAACTCTACAGCGCTGTCCTCCTCGTGCGTACCTTGATCAGGGTAAAAGCGCGTGCCGATCGAACGTCTATATCTCATACTTTTCATATTAACAATAGTTAAATGCTGTGCAAATATCCCTTTTTTTCTATTTTTACATGACATTTTTGCAGTACTAAAGCTGCTGACATGAAAATATGCAAATCTTATTTATTTATGTATACGTTGCTCAGGGTAATAGTTCTTGCTAATCAGACAACTGTATACTAAAGCTGCCGTTTAATAATTAAATTGGTTACATGTAGGAAATATTTTTTTTATATATTATTAAGTTAAGTTTTTATACCCTTGCAGAGGGTATTATAATTTTGGTCAGAAGTTTGTAACGCAGTGAAGGAGACGTTTCCGACCCCATAAAGTATATATATTCTTGATCAGGATCAATAGGGGAGTCGATATAGCCATGTCCGTCTGTCCGTCTGTCCGTCTGTCCGTCTGTCCGTCTGACCGTCTGTCCGTCTGTCCGTCTGTCCGTCTGTATGTCTGTTTCAATACCGTTTGCGAGCTCAGTTTAAAAGCTAGCGCCTTGAAACTTTCACATTCGTCCTAAAACATGTGTACGCAGATCAAGTTTGAAAGCCGACCCGATCGGACGTCTATATCCTATAGCTCCCATAGGAACAATCGGATATAGCTTTCACAAAATGAAGATATTTCGCTCAGTGTAAGAGCTATTGACATGAATCTTTCCAAATCTTATTTTTTTGTGCGTACCTTGATCAGGGTAAAAGCGCGTGCCGATCGGACGTCTATATCTTATAGCTCCCATAGGAACAATAGGGTGAAATCGGTCAAAATTTTACGTTTTTCAGGATATTTCGCGCAAAATATAAGCTATTCCCATGAAACTTTCCAAATCGTATTTTTTTGTGCGTACCTTCATTAGGGTAAACCCGCGTGCCGATCGGGCGTCTATATCCTATAGCTCCCATAGGAACAATAGGGTGAAAAATTTAAAAATTTTATTTTTTTTAATTATAAAATATTTTGTTGTTTATTAATTCATGTTGCTAGTCTAGTCAAATTTTAATTCGTAAAATCTGCAAGGGTATTAAAACTTCGGCTTGCCGAAGTTAGCTTCCGTCCTCGTTTAATTATAAAATATTTTGTTGTTTATTAATTCATGTTGCTAGTCTAGTCAAGTTTTAATTCGTAAAATCTGCAAGGGTATTAAAACTTCGGCTTGCCGAAGTTAGCTTCCGTCCTCGTTAAACTTTAGATTAACTGATCTGGCTTGTAAATGCCATCCCAAATTTGAAGTTTTTCATACTCGGGCAAATCAATTATTTTTACTTCATTACTGATATTAAGAACTCGCTGTGGATCGTCCTTCGTTGATGGTTTCCAGTCTAAGTGGCCAATTTCCGGGCAGTTTGGATTTGAGGTAGCTGCGAACGCCGTCCAAATTCCAATCATCCTTTCGATGGTGCGATATTCGGCAGATGACTTTTCTAGTTTCCAGGATCCCGAGTTACGGAATAAATAGCTGAGGTCATCGGCATGGGCCACACCAGTTTTTATGTTGTCCCCACAGAATTTAAACCGATAAAAGTTGAAGTTCGGAGAATCAAAGTCAAAGCGGTAGTAATATGTGGGTGCCTTTGAATAGGCGAGTCTTGCGTTCAAAGTGCGATTAAAGCCATGCCAAAAGATTTTGTAGGAATAAAACTAGAAAAAAGAAAATTGTAATGAAACATGTCATAAAATAAAGTTGTTATTAAATATACAAACATCCCCTTACTTATAATTTCTAAATTATATTACTCACATCAAGAATATTCATGAAGAGTTCTGAACTGGGTGGGGCATTTCCGAAGTAGGCTTTGATCAGACGCTGACCATACTCCAGATTCTCCTGCTCGCTGTTGACCTCACGGACCTCCAGAGGCACCATTCTCGCCGGATCCTGACTTAGGCTATCCAATGCCTTGAGATTGGCAGACACCGCTGGATACATGAAAAGACCCTCGAATGAAGTTCCCCCCAACATGGTGGGTAAATTGTTGGACCACGCATCCCGGGCCATTTCCACTGGTGGTTTGGGAACCACACAATCCTCTCCCACATATGACTCCACTGTGGGTCCAAAGGCAAAGATCACACCATTCCTCCTATGTTCGGGTGTTATCAGATTGTAGTTCACTAGATCTCTGGCAGGAACACCCTGAAGGTGCTCCAGCACTTTGTCGTCCACATTTTCGCCAGTGAAGCCATATTGCTGAGCCAGGCGGAAGGCAAAGTCCTCACTTGGGTTATCGGCCCAATAGTTGTGCACCGTACCCGACATGGGAATGGCCTTGTGGAACAGCCCCTTGGTCTGCTCCGTGCACATCATAAAGTGGGTGGAACAACCACCAGCACTTTCTCCGAAAACCGTAATATTATTAGAATCGCCATTGAAGTTGGAAATGTTCTGCTTGACCCACTTGAGAGCCAGCACCTGATCCTTAAGGCCGGCGTTTCCTGGAACCTTTAGGCTGGGATCTTTCAAGGAGAGAAATCCTGTAATAGCCAAAACATCCAGCGATTTTATAAGTAAGACTTCGAAAATACTTTTAACTTTCTAAAACTTTAGATACAACTTAACATTTTCTTCAGTTAACAAAACTACAGTTAAAAAATTTTAGAGAATGATGTAATTATTATTAAAAAACTGTAGGTTTCTAATGGAAACTTTTAATCAACATTTTGAAATGTGATTAGCATCTCTGATAATAAAACTAGATTTTCAGCACCTGATCCTTAAGGCCGGCGTTTCCTGGAACCTTTAGGCTGGGATCTTTCAAGGAGAGAAATCCTGTAATAGCCAAAAATCCAACGATTTTATAAGTAAGACTTCGAAAATTCTTTGAACTTTCTAAAACTTTAGATACATTTAACTTAACATTTTCTTCAGTTAACAAAACTACAGTTAAAAAATTTTAGAAAATGATGTAATTATTAATAAAAAACTGTAGGTTTCTAATGGAAACTTTCGATCAACATTTTGAAATGTGATTAGCATCTCTGATAATAAAACTAGATTTTCAGCGAAAAGATAAAGATAGATAAGACAGAAAACATTGAAGACAGGATACCGACTATCAATTTCTGCTGACTCACCCAAACAATCAACGCGATAGTTGAGCGTTACCAGGACCACATCTTTGGCCATAAAATAGTCCGGACCGTACAATTCACGGGTGGCCTCGCCAATGGTGAAGGCCCCGCCATAAATGTATACCATTACCGGCAATGGCTTGTCACTCTTCAACTGCAAAAATAAATTAGCTATCAGTTATTATAATCGATGGGGTAAACGATCAGCAGTTTTGGGATATCTTTAAGTAGGTAGGTAGGTATTTTGATTTAAGAACTGTAACCTCATACAAAGGCTATAAAAAAAGGTTTTTATAAAAAAATTAAACCTAAGAACTGGTTTTCTTTATACCAAATAGCATTTCTGGCCCTCTTTACCTTTGTTTAGTACTCTATTAATCACCAGTTTACTTACCTGCTTGGAATATACATTCAGATACAGACAGTCCTCAGTGCCTTCGATAACTCCAGTCATTAAACTCTTCTGGGTTGGCTTCTCGGCGTACTGGGTGCAATCCAAAACTCCGCTCCATGGATCTGCTGGCACTGGGGCCTTGAATCTTAGTTCTCCCAGTGGAGGCTTTGCAAAGGGAATCTTCTCGAAGCTAAAGTAGGTGTCATCGTAGAGACTGAGGCGTTTAACGCCCTTAATTTGACCCAGGGGCAGAGTAAGTTCGCAGGTTTCCAAGCTGTATTAACCGAATTAAATAAAAACAAGTCTTTGGGTTTTCAAAACAAAAGAACTAACCTCTCCGACATCGTTTGGCAGTCGTCCGCTTCAGCGCGTATCTTCTGTCGAATGAATTGAAAGCAGTGAATTTGCAAAGTAAGAGCCGAAGCAACGCAAAAAGTTCAAGCCCCCACAGAGGGGGCTGTAAAAACATGTATAGTGATCGAGCTTTTTGTACCTGTGGTATAAATTGCGGCGACACCTTATCATCTAATCGTGTGAATTGTCAAAGGCTTTTGCACAAAGCAACAAAAAATACTTATTTTGAACCAAAAGCAAAGTTCAATAAAAAAACGGCGATAAGCTTCGTGTGAACTTTTTATGTTCCTTACTAAAAAAAATACATAAACTTGCATACATAATACAAATTACACATTGTTTTATCTGTTACTCTACGAGTATGGTATATTATGTTCGTTAGAATGAACGTTACACGTAGAATAAATCGTTTCAAACCATAAAAAGTACATATTCTTGATCAGGATCCCGCGCATGGACAATCTATCCATGTCGGTCTATCTGAGCAAGAATCTATTAACTTTAAAAGCTAAACAGTTGGATTTATAATCAAAGAAATGAAAGAAATTCCAAAAATTTTAAAGGTTTAATAAACAAAATAAAACCTTCATCAAATTTTAAATGAAAAAATACTTTAAATGCAGTTCTGAAAGTTTTACCAAGTGTATAAAAACTCATTAATACGATTTAAATCAGATGGTATTTCTTAAAATAAAGGCACGCCAGCCATTTCGAATAGCCGATCGAAGAACTTTAACTTCGGCATTTCTGGCTGAGGGATACACTTTAATTCCTCGCTGATGTTGAGGACCATTCGCTTCCCAAATCGAGCGACGGGTTTCCATTCCACCAGGGGCGTAGTGAGAGGTCCATTGGGATCCGAGGTGGCGGCGAATTGCACAAACATGGCCATCATACGCCCGATGGCGGTGAACTCAGGTCGGGATTTGTCCAATTTGAAGGTGGCCGGAATAACGAAAATGTATCCCAGCTCGTCCACGTGACCGACTCCTCGCTGCTCCTTTCCCATAAAGCGAATCCGGTAGAAGTTGAAGTCGGGCGAATCGAAATCGAAGCGGTACAGATAGGTGGGCGCCTGGCCATAGGTCAATCTGGACTGAATTAGTCGGTCCATGGCATGAACCATGGAGTGGGTGAAGAGGTCCACGAATGCTTTTGCGTGACTCGCAGTCAGCTCGTGTCCATGTGCCTGGCAGAAGTGATGGATCAGCTCCTGGCCCAACTGACGCCGCTGGCCGGGATCACAGCGACTCCTCAGAGTCCAAGGCAACGCGCACTCCGGATTGTGCTGGAACTCCTTCAGCCATTTAGGGTTCAGTTTCACGAAGTGCATGCTACTTAAGCCCTCGCCACTGTTGGCGCCCAAGATAATGGGGATGCGATTGCTCCACGACGTTCGCTGGAGGTCAACGGGCTCCGCCAGGAGAACAGCATTCGGAGTGGGGTAGTTCTCTATGTTGGGCCGGAAGGTCATGCCTTGACCCTTCTCTGCGCCGGTTAAGAAGTCCGCTGAGACGAGTAGTTGTGGATCCGCCTTCAAAAGGAACTCCAAAACCTGGCTGTCTACATTCTCCCCTTCGTAGCCCAAATGCTTGGCCAGGCGGTATTCCAGTTGGGGCAGGCGATTCACCTCCATGGAAAAACCCGCTAAAAGTATGGCCTTGTGGAAGAGTCCTTCTGTTCGGGGACTGGCCAAAAGAAGCTGAACGGTCAAGCTGCCGGAGCTGTGGCCAAAGATAGTAATTCTATCGGGATCACCATTGAAGTTGGCAGCATTAGCCTTGATCCACTGGAGAGCCAGGATTACGTCCTTGAGCCCAGCATTGCCAGGAATTTCAAGAGAAGGATCATCAAAGCTCAGAAAACCTGGAAGAGGATAAGCTTTGGTATGCTTCTAATATTTAACTGGAATTATTAAAGCTCACCTAAAGGTCCCAGACGATGCCCAATGCTTACATACATAACGTTTTCATTCATGAAATAGTCGGGACCCCATGCTTTCCTCGATGAGTCGCCGCCCTTGAAACCACCTCCGTGAATATAGACCATCACGGGAATTGGCTCGCCGATCAGCTAATAAATACAAAATGTAATCTTAATTAGTTTTCATTTGGTTATAAACACAATTGTAATACAAACATAACTTACAGTTTTCACAGAGATGTTCAAATAAAGACAATCCTCGGAGCCCTCCACCAACTTGGTATAGGAGCTCACTTGGAGGCACTTGTCCAACGGCTTGGAGCAATCTCGAACCCCATGCCATGGCTTAAGATCATGCGGCTCCTTAAAGCGCAGAGTTCCAAGGGGAGGAACTGCATATGGGATGCCATCAAAAGCGTAGAACTGATTATCATAGAGACCGTTTAGGCGAGTTCCCTGCACTTTTCCATGCGTCGTCTGCACCACCGGCGAGTTTTCATTGCTAAAGTAAATATAAAATGATTAAAAGAATGGGCGTTGGTTTTGGAATAATTCTCCTACTGGTCGTCCGACATCTCCAGTCACCAGCGGTCTCAAGCGTAAACTGGCTTCTCTCGTTAATAAGCACTGAAAACCACTATCGATAGCCGAGGCTTATCAACCTTAAAATACTCGGATCGTTTTCGTATCTCAAACAATGGTAAATTTGCTGGACATAAACAAGGTGACGGAAACCAAAATGAAAAGTGGGCTATCTTAATGGGCTTTTAAAATAATTTCGGGAATAGATAAGCTCTTACATGGATTTATTAAATCTTTTATATTTCTCTTAGATTTGGCGGGTAATTATCACTCTTTAAGTTATTATTGCCAGTATTTTTATTGATCTTGTGTCTGTACAAAATTCAAATTGTATTCGTACCATTAGTAATTTCAAATTTTTGTAACAAAGGAAATTTTATAGTTATAAAAATGTATGTGTTTATTCGGTCTTCAACATTAAAAATCAAACAATTATTTAAAGCTATTTTAAAATGCAGATAAAAATGTCAAATGCGACACAGACAGAATCATTCAAATGGCGTTCCTTTTTACTTTAAAGTTAAATCAATTGATCCGGCTTGTAGATGCCATCCCAAATTTTAAGTTTTTCGTACTCGGGCAATTTAATTATCTGAACATCATTACTGATATTAAAAACTAGCTCTGGATCATCCTTTGTTGATGGTTTCCAGTCTAAATTCCCAATTTCCGGGCAGTTCGGATTGGAGGTAGCAGCGAACGCCGTCCAAATTCCAATCATCCTTTCGATGGTGCGATATTCGGCAGATGACTTTTCTAGTTTCCAGGATCCTGAGTTACGGAATAAATAGCTGAGTTCATCCGCATGGGACACACCAGTTTTGATGTTATCCCCACAGAATTTAAGCCGATAAAAGTTGAAGTTCGGAGAATCGAAGTCAAAGCGGTAGTAATATGTGGGTGCCTTTGAGTAGGCGAGTCTTGAGTTCAAAGTGCGATTGTAGCCATGCCAATAAGTATTGTAGGAATAATACTAGAGAAAAGAACGGTAGAATTAAGAAAGAACATTATATGGGTTTAATTTTAAATTATTAATTTGATTTAAAGAGTTTACAGAAATAGAATTAAAATCTCCTCTTTTTTTCCAAATACATATTTGTTAGTTTGGCTGGCCAACTCCTAATTACTTAATATATTAAAAACCTTTTACAACCAGTTTTTTTACTCACATCTAGGATATTCATAAAGAGTTTTGAACTGGGTGGGGCATCTCCAAAGTGGGCTTTGATCAAACGCTGTCCGTACTCCAGATTCTCCTGCTCACTGTTGACCTCACGGACCTCCAGAGGCACCATTCTCGCCGGATCCTGACTTAGGCTATCCAATGCCTTGAGATTGGCAGATACCTCTGGATACATGAAGAGACCCTCGAATGAAGTTCCCCCCAACATGGTGGGAAAATTGTTGGACCACGCATCCCGGGCCATTTCCACTGGTGGTTTGGGAACCACACAATCCTCGCCCACATATGACTCCACAGTGGGTCCAAAGGTAAAGAGCATTCCGTTCCTCCTATGTTCGGGTGTTATCAGATTGTGGTTCACTAGATCTCTGGCAGGAACACCCTGAAGGTGCTCCAGCACCTTGGCGTCGATATTGTCGCCAGTGAAACCATACTGCTGAGCCAGGCGGAAAGCAAAGTCCTCTCTTGGGTTATCGGACCAATAGTTGTGCACCGTACCGGACATTAGAATGGCCTTGTGGAACAGTCCCTTGGTCTGCTCCGTGCACATCATAAAGTGGGTAGAAACACCGCCGGCGCTATTTCCAAACACCGTAATATTATTGGAATCCCCGTTGAAGTGGGAAATGTTCTCCTTGACCCACTTAAGAGCCAGGACCTGATCCTTAAGGCCGGCATTTCCAGGAACCTTCAGGCTGCGGTCCTTGAGTAAAAGAAATCCTGAAAAGAAACATGATTACTTATTGGAAACGTCTGCCTCTCTGCCCGTATAAACGCTGAGATCTCAGATACTATAAGAGCTAGAAGGTCGAAATTTTCTATTCATATTCTAGGGATTTTGAAAATATGTCTACCCAGGTAAAGTTTTAAAAGGGCACTAGTCGGACGTCTATATCTTGTAGCTTCCATAAGAACGATCGGATAAATTGCAAAATGACATGAAATTTTCCAAACCGTATTTTTCATTGACCTATATCCTAGAGCTCCCATAGGGTCAAATGGGTGCAATTGAATAAAATTTTATGTTTCTCAAGATATTTTTTTAAAATATTAATCATAGAGATTTTGTATCAAAATGTTCACACCTGACAATACAATTTGATTTCAAATTAAAATATCGTCAACATAAAGAGCATCAATTTCGGCATAAAGAGCCAGACACCGGATCCTTAACTTCCTCCTGAAAATATCCACTATCTGCTGACTTACCCAAGCAATCCACGCGATAGTTGAAAACTACCAGGACCACATCTTTGGCCATAAAATAGTCCGGACCGTATAATTCACGGGTTGCCTCGCCCACGGTAAAGGCCCCGCCATAAATGTATACCATTACCGGCAATGGCTTGTCACTCTTCAACTGCAAAGATAGATTCAAAGGTATTTTGATTCCATTTAACTTTAAAATATAAATTTAAACAAATTGAGTATGTCAAAAATAGCCATATAGATAAATAGGTACATGAGATTTGAAAAAAAATTTAAAATACACATTTTTGTTCCCCTATTAATACATTAATGTCTATACTAAGACTTAAGGCCAGGACTTCGTGATTCTGGGGCCCAGAATCTGGGCTCTCTTTAGGTATTGTGTTGGCGTTTATATACTATACTAAAATTAAGTGTACACTTGGCATATTTACCTGCTTAGAATATACATTCAAATACAGACAGTCCTCAGTGCCTTCGATAACTCCAGTCATTAAATTCCTCTGGGTTGGCTTCTCGGCGTACTGGGTGCAATCCAAAACTCCGCTCCATGGATCTGCTGGCTCTGGGGCCTTGAATCTCAGTTCGCCCAGTGGAGGCTTCGCAAAGGGAATCTTCTCGAAGCTAAAGTAGGTGTCATCGTAGAGACTGAGGCGTTTAACGCCCTTAATTTTGCCCAGGGGCAGAGTTAGTTCGCAGGTTTCCAATCTGTATTCACCGAAATCAATATAAACCATTTTTTGGGTTTCCAATTTTAAAACACTAACCTCTCCGACATATTTTTTCAGTCAACCGTTTGCAGTGCCTATCGTCTGTCGAATGAATTAACCAGAAAGGAAGCTACCTTCGGCCAGCCGAAGCTTATATACCCTTGTAGATAAAAGAATACTCACTCGGTGCAGTTCCAGGGATTCCAGATTCAGCGTTTCGATTTATTTCAATTTTGTTTTAAGTAGTCAAGAATCAAAACGCCTACTTCCTACAAAGTTACAATGAATTTTCTTATATTTGTTTGGGAGCCTTAAGATATAGTGGTCCGATCCGGCTGGCTCCGACATATGTACTACCTGCAATAGAAAGAAGACCTTCGGGAAAGGTTTATCGCGATAGCTTTAAAACTGAGAGACTAGTTCGCATAGAAACGGACAGACGGACAGACGGACAGACGGACAGACGGACATGGCTAGATAGACTCGGCTATTGGTGCTGATCAAGAATATATATACTTTATGTGGTCGGAAACGTCTCCTTCACTACGTTGCAAACATCTGACTGAAATTATAATACCCTCTACAAGGGTATAAAAACAATGGATTTGGCAAAGTCAGATAGAATAAGACGTTTGCCAGCGGATAAGTTTATTCTATGTACAATGTACATATCACTATGGACGGCAGTCCATGTAGTGACGAAGCGCACCAGGAGAGTGTGCGAAGGCGACTACTGTTATATAGCCGCAAAATTGAAAATCTGCTGTGATAGTCCGATCGTAATGAGTAATACACCAATCGAAAGGTATTGCAAAAACTTAAAGGATTGCATACCAAGACTTTAAGAAAACCAATTGGATTGGGAGAGAGAGCGGTGAAAGTGAAAAAGTGCAAATTTCGAAATTTGGAGCTGTTGGGGCCGGTGGGGATAAATGCCCCCTCGCAATGTTTTAGTTGTGTTCCTATTGAAAATACCCGTTCAAAAGTTATAGCCAAAATAAGATTTTCTTCTTCTTCCCAAAATGAAAATTTAATTCTGTTTGTCAGTTTGTCCACTTGTCCACTTGTCCACTTGTCCAAAATATGTTTTTTAAGTTCTGAAAATTTGATATGACGTTCATCACATCGATATAAAAAACTTTTGTTTTACCACTTTTGGAAAAACCCGCTAGTTTAGCGGGAAAACAGCTATAAATAGCTCAAATTCGGAAAGCCGTAACTTCTATAATACTAAAGCTACAGACTTGTGCTGCATTATTTTTAAATGCTATAAACGCCTTCTATATGCAATTTGTGTAAATGTAATAGTTAAAATGATATGAACAAAAGAAAATTTGTTTAAACTTTTTTTTTAGCTTTTTTTTTAATTTTCTCAAAAACGGCTCTAACGATTTTCCTTACAACTTTAAACTGTATAGCCCTTGAGATTCCTTAAATTTTGGTATATAACACATTACTGTAAAAAGTCACGTTTAAAAGTTATTTTTATACGAAAATAGCCACTTTTGCAAGCTCGAACAATTAAGGCTCCCTGAGTATTGAATTTTGTGTGAGGGTATCCGAACTGTATTTTAGGGTCATGGAATCGGTAAATTTGCACTTAAGAGTTCCATATAGGAATCTTTTGTTCTACGACTTTTGGAAAAAGCCGCTACTTTAGCGGGAAAAAGCTAAAAATAGCTACATTTCGTTAGTTTGTAAGTTCTACACTACTAAAGGTACAGACATGTGCTATACCTCGTTTAAAAGGTATTTTGAAATACTTCAACGCCTTTTTAACTTAATTTGTTAAAATACAATAGTTTAAAAATTATGATTGACCAATTTAAATTTAAATGTATATATTAGCTCCTATGAGAGCAAATGTAAACAAACAAAAACTTCTGATATCAAGTAAAAACACCTCTTAACGAGGTAAAAAACTAGTGACGACCGCACCTTCAACATACAAAAGTTCTGATATCAACATTTGTGACGAAAAATTATTACACTCGTCATTAAATAGACTTTCTAATATTTACTCATTCGGCACGCTGCAATAGAAAATGCCTGTGAAGGGAAAAAGGCTGGAATAGTTTGCTAGGGCGGGCAATCCAAAACTCCGCTCCATGGATCTGCTGGCTCTGGGGCCTTGAATCTCAGTTCGCCCAGTGGAGGCTTCGCAAAGGGAATCTTCTCGAAGCTAAAGTAGGTGTCATCGTAGAGACTGAGGCGTTTAACGCCCTTAATTTTGCCCAGGGGCAGAGTTAGTTCGCAGGTTTCCAATCTGTATTCACCGAAATCATTATAAACCATTTTTTGGGTTTCCAATTTTAAAACACTAACCTCTCCGACATAGTTTTTCAGTCGACCGTTTGCAGTGCCTATCGTCTGTCGAATGAATTAAAAACAACGGATTTGGTAAAGTCAGATAAAATAAGACGTTTGCCAGCGGATAAGTTTATTCTATGTACAATGTACATAGATGAATAGTGTCCGAGTTTGAGAGTTCACCCAAAATTCTTGTAAATCATGTGTTTGCTGACAACCAAAAAGGAAACAAACCAATTGCAGGAAAATAGGATTACAAATTGTTTAATTAACAGTTACGTACGCCCTCTCCATAATATTTTTGAAGAAGAAAGATTAGCACATATTACAACAAAGAATCTGTGGCGGAACGGGGGCACAATGGCTAGGTTACTCTGACCGCTAAGTATAATCAGAGATTAATAGAATTTGGCGATTTACGTGAAGAAACCAAAACATTCGGCCGTTGGCCGGGATCACAGTGACATTGTTGGGCTTTAATTAAATATTTAATTTAACCTATGGGAGTACAAGGAAATGTGATTTTCAAAAGTATTTTCCACTAATAAAGTTGTTCTGGAATATCACAGCGGATTTTACTTCGCTTCGTCACTACTATAGTAGCATAAAACGGGGTTTTATATTAAGCACACTTTATTTATTCGACCGTTCTCTTTTAGTTCTTATTCGCAATTGCCCGATTTTTCAAAGCGTCGGTTTTAACTTTAGATAACGCGAAGTTGGCTGCGATCAGCACTGATATTTAACATTTTGCAGAGTTGCCAGATTGGCAACTATCTAATAGCTGATTATTTTAAATACCAACGACTATTAAACATCTAACCGTTACTTTCGAATACTACTTATACATATTTACATAATGGTGTTATACACTCTAAAACATATCCATAACCGTGTATACTCGTACATACTAATGATATAGTCAGTGACTTATCCTACTACACTACGTGCACTGGTTGATTTCTGAAATGGAATATTTCCCATTATATATTTTAAATTATTTATTTAAAAATGCGTCATAACTCTTTGGAAAACCCTCTAACTAAGCAGCAAATAATTAAAATTAAAAATTTTCCAAAAATTATATTTTAAAACACTGCGAATTTCGCTACAAGAATTTCATATACTTTTGACTAATCCGATGATTGACAGACACTTTCCCAGACCCTTAGCTTCTGCAACTCAGGCAGCTCTATAAGCCTAATGTTCTCTGAGATGTTGAGGCACTCCAATACGGAGTTGCTGCTTAGGGGTTTCCATTCCTTGGCCCGAGGAAGCTGATCCTTGATATGCTTGCAGTTGGGATTCGAGGTCCTTGCGAAGCTCGTCACCATGTCAATCATACGCTCGATGGTCACGAACTCGGGAGTGTGCTTGTCCAGCTTCCAGGAGAAGTCACCGTACCACAGATAGGAGTGATCGTCGACGTGGGCCACGCCCCGCAACTTGTCGCCGCAATACTTCAATCGCTGGTGATTGAACGTGGGCGAGTCGAAGTCGAAGCGGTACAAATATGTAGGCGCCCTGGAGCTGCTAAGGCGGGACTTCAGCGTTTTCAGGATGGGATGCCAGAAGACCTTGTAGCTGGCGTACTGAAGAAAATTATTAAACAGAAAAATAAACCAATCAAAAAATATATTTTTAAAGTGGAACACATAATCTAAATTAAAAAGAAAACAAGGGACTCTGTGATTATCTTCTACACCCAGAAAAAAAAGACCGAAAAAATCTAAGACCGAATTTCTTACATTACTACCGTTTTGTTCTTTTATTTTTTTTAAGACCATATTCTTAAATTGATACCAAAGGGTATTGATTTAAGACCAGTAAATTTAGATTTAAGTTGAACTTATGCACGCGCGCGAAGCACGGTGCGATGGCCCAGTTGGTAAGGCGTCTGCCTCTGATGCGAGAGGACCCCGGTTCAAAAACCGGATAAGTCAAAGTAAGTAAAAAGTTTTTCAAATGTATTTCAATTAATATTTCCTTAATAACTTTAAGAACAAAAATGTATTTAAAAAGTTAAGTTGTTAATTTACTAATTAAAAAAAAAAAAAAGTTGTGTTGTGAGCGGGAATTGAACCTCGTACCCCCTTCCATGGCAGAATGCTTACAGGAGCATTCAAAGAAGTTTATTTTTGTACTAAAAATAAATTTAAATTTAAGTACATTTTGTTCTTAGAGTAAGAACAGCGGTCTTAAAAATCCGTTCTTAAAATAATACCATAAATTCTTATAATGATACCAAACGGTATAAAGCTATTTTTGAGACTCAAACAGACACGTTTTCAGACACAATCAGAACAATTTTTTCCCTGAGTGTAGAAATTATTAAAACATAGTATACATTCATACAAATCACATGGTATTTAAATAGTAGGAAATATAAAAATAGATTTCAAAAATAATTATCAATATTTTAATGCAAGTGGATAAGTTACAAATGTAATAAAACGTCGGTTTATAAAGATAAACTTCAAATAAGGGACGTAGAATGAATACTACTTTAATAAATAAATATCTTTACCCCATCTCACCTCGCAATAAGCCTTTAAGGATTCCGGCGACATGGACGAGGGGTCGCTTCCGCCGAAGTGGGTCTCCTGCAGTCGCTGGCCCAGATGTCGAGCCAGTGCATGGGGCAGATTCCGCTTCACATCCAGTGGCAGCATGTGCTCCGGCTCCTTCTTCAGGCTGGTCAGCAGGTACGGGGCCATTTGCACACGGGCGTACATCAGCAGTCCCTCGAAGGAAGTGCCGCTCATCAGCACCGGAATCCTGTTTCCCCAGGCCTTGTCCAGCAGATCCTGCGGATGCTTGGGCAGCACACAGTGCTCCGTATTATAGGGCTCCACCATGGGCCCAAACTGGAAGACGCAGTCGTCCAGGTGCTCCGCTTCGCTGAGTAGGTATGGTCGAACGAGTTTCTCCCCCGGTAAACTCTGTAGGTAGTTTAAAACCATGGCATCGGTCACATGCTCGGCACTATCCATTCCCAAATTGGCAGCCAGCCGGTGGGGCAGATTCTTGATGGGACAGAGGGCCCAGGAGCAGAGCACATTGCCCGACTGCATGATGGCCTTTTGGAACAGACCCTCTGCCTTGGGATTCAGCATTAAATAATGGACCGAGGCTGCTCCAGCACTTTCCCCGAAGGCGGTCACGTTATTGGGATCCCCATTGAAGTTCGCCGCGTTCTTTTTGATCCATTGCAACGCCAGGAGCTGATCCTTGAGGCCAGCATTTCCGGGCACTCCGACAGCGGGATCGTTTAGGCTCAGGAATCCCAGGGGACCCACGCGATAGGAAACCGTCACCACCACCACATCGCGCATCATAAAATAATCTGGACTATGCAGTTCCTTGGTGGGATCGCCTTTCTCAAAACCACCGCCAAAGAAATAGACAATCAGCGGCAGTGGACTTGCCGAGTTAAGCTATAAACGGAAAATTCATTAATTAGGAGAAATAATTTATAAAAATACGTTTTTGACCGATGATTACGTTCTTTGGTCAAAGACGACCTAATGGCAATGTAGTCTCAAATTTATTAGGTATACCTACATTTGTATGTAAGAATATGTTTATTTAATACGCATAAATTAATAATCACCTTAAAGTTAGTATACTCTTCCTATAGTCGAGCTTCAAAAACTGTTACTACAAAACTTCACCAAAATTAAATATTACTTAATAAAATAATACACCCCTGTCCCGAAGGAACTTTTCCGCTTTTCCTGTTTCCTAAAATAAACAATTTTTTCACAATTTTAAAATATTTTTTTTCCTTTAAATAAATAACAGTAATTTTTTAAGTGTATTATTTAGTGTTTTTTACCATCTACAGAGTTTAAAAACTTTAAAATATTAAGTTAAGAATAAGATCTAAAAAACATTGGGGGCCTGGCCACTGGTTTTTCGCGGTACCTATTTTTTGTTGGGTGCACAGAGTTTTTCTCTGTCCATGGAGGTTCTTGCTATAAAAGTTAGTTATCATTAAAAACATAAAGTCCGCTGCTCAGTTAATTCTTATCTGAACAAATCTTCTATAGCTGGGTATAGCTTTAAAACTGATATACAACTTTGCACTACGACAAGCACAGTAACATGACTCAGCTCATGACTATAATCGTATATATATGGGTATACTTATCTAAATAAATAAAATTTCCATTACTTGGTCCCCATTCGGTGGGAAAATTGAGTATACATACAGTTGCTTTCAATAAAAACCCGTAAATTAGTCACTTCTTTTAAGTTACAAATGTCTTCTAACTCAATTTACGGGCTTCATACTCATTTGTTGTCGTGTTATAACATTAGAAATAGCTTTCAACTCAACTATGTAATCCCTATTGCCACTGAAACTTTACTGGACTTAAAGAGTACTTAGAGAGACGATAGTGATACCTCCTTAGCGTAGACATTCAGGTGCAGGCAATCCTCGACGCCCTCCAGCTGCTTTGTGTAGTGGTTGAACTGTAGAGGTTTTTGGCCTTTTTCCGTACAATCCAGTGGTTCAGTCCAGGGCTCCACGGGCAGCGGTGCCATAAACCGGAGCGGACCCACTGGTGGCTTCGCATACGGAATCCGCTCGAAACTGACGTACTCGTCGCCGTAAACACCTGTGCACAGTTTTCCGCGCACCGGTCCGCTGCTCGTATTTACCTGCAAGCTGCGATATCCAATAGAATTAAATTCACGACGGAGTATTCTCGGATTTGGCGACCTCACCTCTCCATATTCGACGGTCAAATGCTAGTTCCACACTCGGCACTATTTATCTAGCGATGGAAAAGCATTTATGGCCCTTTTTATCGCGCAAAAACAAAAAATAAAAACCACAAATATTCGGAGACAGCTGATTTTCAGATTGCTTTGGTAGCTTTTCTGTGCCTCTGTGTGCGCTCAATGTTAAGGCTAATAGTTGTTGTTAGGGGGCTATTGTTATTATTATTATCAGCTGACTTTTGAGATTACAGAAAGAGAGAATTCTCAGTGATCTCCACAAAAAAGCTCTTTACTTAACAGAAATGATTTGTTTACAGTCACAGTCGCAGTCCATATCAATGCGTACAATAAATTATTATGTTGTTATAGATGCATCTCTTAGATATCCCAGTAGTAAAGTACTGAATAAAAAAAGTTTCTTTTATTCAGGGTTTAATATTGTTTCCAATATTTACTTTTACTTAGTAGTTTAATGTTTAAATATTTGATTAATTTGACTTACTTTAAGTTGGTACATTTACTGATTTTTATTAAAATACTACTATTCAGATATTTTGTTAACATTTGGTACGAAGAACAAAGCCACTGTGCTTTTGATGTATTTTCTAAATAAAGAAAAGCTTTTTAATGTTGTGAGATAAGAGCAATATTGGACGCGAATCTATTTTTATAAATCATTTCGCAAATTGCTATGGCAAAAAAGGGGTTTGCGGGTGAAGGATGTATGAAAACGCAGAAGCAGAGGAACAATCTCGGACTTTATGTTGCGGGTCACGCGTCTAGCCTCCATTATAAAACAAGAGAGATCGCTATAGTCGGGTTTGTGCTCCGACTATTTAATTCCCGTCACTCGGCTAAAGGAGTGCGAGGCAGATGGATATATAAACTTTTTTTGATTTCGCATAACTTTGGGCGTAAGAGGGGGCGTGGCGCTCGGCTGAAATAAACTTCCGCTGCGTAGGAAGCCCAAGAATATGTGTGGAAAATCTCAACCTTCTAGTTTCCGAGATCTCAGAGTTCATACGGACAGACAGACAGACAGACACACAGACAGACGGACGGACAGACAGACGGACATGGCTAGATCGAATCGGCTAGTGACCCTGATAAAAAATATATATACTTTATAGGGTCGGAAACGCTTCCTTCTAGCTGTTACATACTTTTGCACGAATACAATATACCCTTTTACTCTACGAGTAACGGGTATGAATACTTACTATAAATATCCTTTTATGGGAAGTCTAACTTAAATCTCTCTAGAAATATAATTATAATATTAGGAATATTTATATATTTGCATCTTCTTATTTTTAAATTTAATTATTTAAAAAGTAGAGAATTTTTTATCAAACTCAACTTATTTAAAAAGTTTTGTTTAAAATATATACCTATGTAAGTTTTGAAATTTTAAAATAATAATATAAAATAAACGAAGTTTTTGAAGAATAATATTCATAGACACTATATATACAAATATTTTAAAAAAGGTACTTTAATTTA
Organism: Drosophila takahashii; assembly: GCF_030179915.1. Taxonomy (NCBI): domain Eukaryota; kingdom Metazoa; phylum Arthropoda; class Insecta; order Diptera; family Drosophilidae; genus Drosophila; species Drosophila takahashii. The sequence continues at coordinate 11,937,220 of NC_091681.1, forward strand.
TGCGAATGGAATTTTGACAATTTTTTAATATTCTGTTTCGTTTTAAAATTTTGTTTTGTTTGATGTTAGGCGTAATTTGTTGACCGGAGGTGTTCGACACTAAAATTGATAGTACTTGGGAAAACTCGTAGAAATGCATTGGGGTAGTACATTTAAGAGCTCTGTCGGCATTGCTCCTTATTTTAGTTGACGCCGGCAAGCATTTGTGTCCAGTCGCTCAGTAAACGTTGATCAACCCAATAATCCAGAAAATACATCGGAAAAAGTTCTTTCAATTTCACCACTCGAGGTTTAACAACATCAGAATACCACGAAGAAAATAAACCTAACGAAAAAATAATGGAAGTGCAAGTGGGGTGGTCCAAGTTGCTCAAAATGGGCGCTCAGTGAGTACATTAGAGTAAATACAAGGGGGTCCAAAAGTACAGGGCCAAGGTCATGATTCGAGAATCGTTACCTTCGGACCAAGCGTGCTAGCACTGCCAGCGGTTATCATCCCTAATCGCTTATCGCAAGAGACAGACAATCTCCGTAACCCCCGATTTCCCCCAATCTTTTCTACAGGTTGGTGGGCCACAAGTTCCAGCAGTACCGCCTGTCCACAGGTCACACCGTGATATTGGACACCAATTATGGACGGGTTCAAGGTCTTCAAAGAAAGACGGTCTACGATGAGGAACTGTACTTTGCCTTCGAGGGCATACCATATGCCAAGCCGCCGGTGGGTGACCTCAGATTCAGGGCTCCTCAGCCTCCGGAACCCTGGCAAGGAGTGCTCAATTGTACCACCAGTCGATCGAAGCCCCTTCAGAGGCACATGCTATCGGGGATCGTGGAAGGCAGCGAGGATTGTCTGCACCTAAATGTTTATGTGAAAACCCTGAAGTCAGAGAAACCGCTGCCCGTAATCGTGTGGATCTATGGAGGGGGATTCCAGAAGGGCGAGGCCTCCAGGGATATTTACAGTCCTGACTACTTCATGAAGGAGCCGGTGGTGTTCGTCTCCATCAACTACAGGCTGGGAGCGCTGGGTAAGTTTCAAGGCTAAAAAGTAAACAATCGAAATTATTCCAACTGATAAGTAAATATTATGAAAAACGAAATTTGTAGGATTCCTCAGCCTGAAGGATCCGAAGTTGGATGTTCCCGGAAACGCTGGCCTCAAGGACCAAGTGATGGCACTCCGCTGGATCAGCCAAAACATCGCTCACTTCAACGGCGACCCAAACAACATCACACTAATGGGTGAAAGTGCAGGATCGGCTTCCGTTCACGTAATGATGACCACGGAGCAAACACGCGGTCTCTTCCACAAGGCTATCCTGCAATCAGGATGTGCGCTGAGTGAATGGGTGGAAAGTCCAGATCACAATTGGGCCTTTCGGCTGGCTCAGAAAATGGGCTATAAGGGTGAAGAGACGGACGCCGATGTTCTGACTTTCCTGAGTAAAATTTCGGGCCGTAAAATAGCGAACAGCGACCAGGATGTGATCACGACAGACGAGATTCGAAGCTTCCTCCTCTTTGCCTTTGGCCCAGTGGTGGAGCCCTATGAAAGTGATCACTGTGTGGTGCCCAAGAGGCATAAGGAACTCCTATCCGAGGCCTGGGGCAATGACTTACCCATCATCTTGGGAGGCAACTCTTTCGAGGGCTTGTTCGCCTACCAGCTGCTTAGAGGTGATCCTTGGGTCATGAAGAACTTCCACAACATTCTGCCAAGGGATGTGAGCGAGGCCAGCAATCAGGACGAGCAGGATCTACTGGTTCGACGTATCAAGAAACACTACCTTAACAATGAGGTGCAGGAATCGATGGATATATTTCAGGCACTGAATATATTCTCTCATCGCCAGGTGTGGCACGATGTGCATCGCTTTGTTCGAGCTCGTCAGACCTACGCCCCCACCACGCCCACCTATCTATACCGTTTCGATTTCGACTCCCCGCACTTTAATCAATTCCGGCGATTGGTTTGCGGCGATCGTATTCGCGGAGTCGCCCATGGCGATGACTTATCATATCTCTTCTACAATGTAATAGCCACAAAGCAGAAGAAATCTTCCATGGAGTACCAAACCATAAAGCGGATGGTGGGCATGTGGACATCGTTTGCCTCCAGTGGGAATCCGAACTGTCCGGAACTGGGAACTGCCAAATGGGATCCCATCCGGGTGATGGAAAACGACGTAGAGCAATGTTTCAATATCAGCCATGAGCTAGAAATGCGCGAGCTGCCAGAGGCCGATTCACTGGCCGTTTGGGACACCTTCTATTTCAAGGAGAATCTCTTTTAGTCCAGAACTCTGAATATTTTTTAACTGCCATTATTATTTCTATGAATAATTTTTTTTTTTCGTCTAGCTATTTACGTTTTAAAAATTAAATGCCTTTTATAAATATTCTGTAAATTGTTCTAATTGTAAATGGTAATTTCTCTAATTTTGTAAATAAAATTTGTATGCATTCTTCAAATCTTTAAAAAAAATCCTAAAATTATTTTAAATTTGGGTTTCCGAAAGATAAAGAGTGTATCTTTTAAAAAACAAACCATAAATCTGGTTGCCTGTGATACATCCGGAGAGTTGGCTAATTTCATTTTTTGTTTCATTTCATTTTTTGAACTTCGAGGTCCTTGTGCTAAGAATCCTTGCGTCGGGGAACTTTTTGGGAATTTGTAACGAATTCAACAATATAGCATTAATCGAGGTAAATTTAAAGAGCATTAATTTTGTTGCACAGTGTTATTATTGGCTTAACCGTTGCTGTATATGATTGTGAACAAGATTATTGGGTGAATTCAAGCGCTGCCGGCGTCTCTCCTGATTTAAGGTGCTACACCGAAATATTTGCGATCAGTCTCACGGGAAACTTCGATCGGTCCAATATTTGCGCGAACGCCTTTAAAATTGTGAATATCATAGAACATCATTAGAAACACAGGAGCCCTGGAAAAAACATAAACCTACAAAATTATGGAAGTGCAAGTAGGATGGCCAAAGTTGGTCAAGATGGGCGCCCAGTAAGTACATTTATATGGGGCCAAGGTCATGATTCGGGAAGTGATACCTTCGGACCTGGCGCGACCCACTACCAGCGGTTATCTTTCCTAATCGCTTATCGCAATCTGTCTGGCTCAGTAACCCCAGATTTCACCCAATCTCTTCTACAGGTTGGTGGGCCACAAATTTCAACAGTTCCGCCTGTCCACAGGTCACACCGTGGTATTGGACACCAAATACGGACAGGTTCGCGGACTACAAAGGAAGACGGTGTATGATAAGGAACTGTACTTCGCATTCGAGGGCATACCATATGCCAAACCGCCGGTGGGTGACCTCAGATTCAGGGCTCCTCAGCCTCCGGAACCCTGGCAAGGAGTGCTCAATTGTACAACCAGTCGATCGAAGCCCCTGCAGAGGAACATGCTTTTGGGGATCGTGGAAGGCAGCGAGGATTGTCTGCACTTAAATGTTTATGTGAAAACCCTGAAGTCAGAGAAACCGCTACCTGTGATCGTGTGGATCTATGGAGGGGGGTTCCAGAAGGGCGAAGCCTCCAGGGATATTTACAGCCCTGATTACTTCATGAAGCAGCCGGTGGTGTTAGTCGCCATTAACTACAGGTTGGCAGCACTGGGTAAGTTTTCAGTTGCTAATTAAAATTTAAATGAATAAAAAAAAATTTATTAGGAAACATATTTAGTCGAGAAATAGTTCAATTGCATTTTTATTAGCGTATTAATCGCTTACAATTACACATTCACATTTAGCTGTAGAAGGAAGCGCATTTAATGACAAATACGTATTTTCCAACTGATACGTATAATCTTTATCAACATTAGGGGAATTCTCATTCATTGAAAAATTAGTATAATAGAGCAGAGGTCTGTATCTTGGTACACCTTTTGTTTTTATACTGCCATTTCGACATTCGCTTATGAAACTTAACGCATTAGGTAAATATTGTATTCAGATTTTCATCTAAACCTACTTATGCACTTAGCCGCTCAAAAAGTTAATAAGGGCGTAGCGCAGGTATGCAATAGCAATAGCTTTTTTGAAGTCCACAATGGCCTTAAATCTCTTTTTTAAGCAATGTAGTACATGTTTCCTTAAATTTTAGAATTTGGAAAGCATAGTGGTACTAAAAACGACAACAAAAATATAAATAACAGGTAGTTAAAACAAAATGGTATTACTATTTTTATACCCTTGCAGAGGGTATTATGATTTCAGTCACAAGTTTGCAACGCAGTGAAGGAGACGTTTCCGACCCCATAAAGTATATATATTCTTGATCAGCATCACAAGACGAGTCGATCTAGCCATGTCCGTCTGTCCGTCTGTCTGTTTCTACGCAAACTAGTCTCTCAGTTTTTGAGCTATCGGGACAAAACTTTCGCAAAAGTCTTCTTTCTATTGCAGGTAGTATATATGTCGGAGCCGACCGGATCGGACAACTATATCTTATAGCTCCCATAGGAACAATCGGAAAAAAAAACTTTAAACAAGAAAGGAAGCTAGCTTCGGCAAACCGAAGCTTATATACCCTTGCAGATCTTTCTATTAATTTACAAATCGTAAAAATGTTAAATTTCTTATTATTTCACATTAATTTTCCGATCGTTTCTATCACAGCTATATGATATAGTAGTTCGATTTTTTAAAAATTAAAATCGAAATTCGGAAATATTTCAAAATAGTCATATCCCAGAGAAGAAGGGAATGTAATAAAAACCAACAAAGATATAATTTTTTCCCATTAATTTCCATTTAATTTTTCGACCGTTCCTATGGCAGCTATATGATATAGTGATCCGATTTAAAAAACAAAAAAACCGAAATTTAGAAATATATAGAAAAATATATTCCCAAGAGTATAAGGTAAAATTTAAAAAAACACCGGAGCTAGAATTTTTTCACGTTTTTTTTTTTTGATCCTTCCTATGGGAGCTATAAGGTATAGTTGTCCGATCCGGTTGGTTCCGACATATATACTACCTGCAATAGAAATACGAGTTCTACGAAAGTTTCATCCCGATAGCTTTAAAACTGAGAGACTAGTTTGCGTAGAAACGGACGGACAGACGGACAGACGGACGGACATACGGACAGACGGACGGACAGACGGACAGACGGACAGACGGACATGGCTAGATCGACTCGTCTTGTGATGCTGATCAAGAATATATATACTTTATGGGGTCGGAAATGTCTCCTTCACTGCGTTGCAAACTTCTGACTGAAATCATAATACCCTCTGCAAGGGTATAAAAATTCTAGCTTCGGTGTTTTTGAAATATTACCTTCTACTTTTGGGGATGTTATTTTTTAAATATTTCTGAATTTCGAATTAATTATTTAAAAAATCGGACTACTATATCATATAGCTGCCATAGGAACGATCGGAAAATTAATGGAAAAGTAATAGGAAATAAATTCTAGCTTCTTTGGTTTTTATTGTATTATCTTCTACTCTAAGATATGACTCTTTTTAAATATTTCCGAATTTCAATTTTAACTAAATCAAAATCGGACGACTATATCATATAGCTGCCATAGAAACGATCGGAAAATTAATGGAAAAGTAATAGGAAATAAATTCTAGCTTTTTTGGTTTTTATTGTATTATCTTCTACTCTTGGATATGACTCTTTTTAAATATTTCCGAATTTCAATTTTAATTTAATCAAAATCGGACGACTATATCATATAGCTGCCATAGGAACGATCGGAATATTAATGAGAAATATTAGAAAATTGAACATTTTTGCGATTTGTTAATTAATAGGAATGATCTGCAAGGGTATATAAGCTTCGGCTGGCCGAAGCTAGCTTCCTTTCTTGTTAAGCTTAAGGAAACTTAATTTATGTTACAATTTTGTTTACCTCTTAAATGTTTGTCCCCTATTTAGGTTTTCTTAGCCTCAAGGATCCCAAGCTGGATGTTCCCGGAAATGCGGGCCTAAAGGACCAAGTGATGGCACTCCGATGGATCAGCCAAAACATCGCCCACTTCAACGGCGACCCCAACAATATTACTTTGATGGGAGAAAGTGCAGGATCGGCTTCCGTTCACGTAATGATGACCACGGAGCAAACACGTGGTCTCTTCCACAAGGCTATCCTGCAATCGGGATGTGCGCTGAGTGAATGGGTGGAAAGTCCGGATCACAATTGGGCCTTTCGGCTGGCTCAGAACTTGGGCTATAGGGGCACGGATAAGGAGGCGGATGTATTACGATTTCTCATCAAAACTTCCGCTCGTCAGATAGCGGCCGTTGACCAGGACGTCATCACCAAGGATGAAATTCGGAACTTCCTGCTTTTCGCCTTTGGACCGGTGGTGGAACCCTATGAGACCGATCACTGTGTGGTGCCCAGGAGGCATAAGGAGCTGTTATCCGAGGCCTGGGGCAACGATATACCAGTTATTATGGGCGGAAATTCCTTTGAGGGACTGTTTTCTTACCAAGTACTGAAAAATGATCCTTGGGGCCTGAAAAATTTTCACAACATCCTGCCACGGGAGGTGAGAGAAGCCAGTTGTCTGGAGGAGCAGGATCTACTGGTTCGACGTCTGAAAAAGCTGTACTTCAACAACGAGATGCAGGAATCGATGGAGATGTTTCAGGCCTTAAATATATTTTCCCATCGCCAAATTTGGCACGACATGCATCGCTTGGTTCTCGCCCGTCAGAAGTACGCTCCCGAATCGCCCACCTATCTGTACCGTTTCGATTTCGACTCCCCGCACTTTAACCAATTCCGGCGACTGGTTTGCGGCGATCATATACGCGGAGTGGCCCATGCCGATGAACTATCGTATCTCTTCTACAACATCATAGCCTCGAAGCAGGAGAAAACGTCGATGGAGTACCAGACCATAGAGCGGATGGTGGGCATGTGGACATCGTTTGCCTCGAGTGGGAATCCTAACTGTCCGGAACTGGGAACTGCAAAGTGGGAGCCCGTAATTCTGAAAGAAACCGGTGTAGAAAAGTGCTTTAACATAAGCAATGAAGTGGATATGAGAGAATTGCCGGAGGCGAAGTCCCTGGCAGTGTGGGATTCTTTCTATCCAAAAGATGGCCTCTTCTAATCCTTATACCAAATCTCTGTAAACATGTGTGTATTGTATACAGTGCAATTATATTTATGTAGATTTTTACGTTGTTAGTATCCTTTTTATTATTTTAAAAACATCAAAAAAATACAAACTTTCTTTGAATAAAATTTTTTATACCCTTGTAGAGGGTATTATAATTTCAGTCAGATGTTTGCAACGCAGTGAAGGAGACGTTTCCGACCACATAAAGTATATATATTCTTGATCAGGACCAATAGCCGAGTCTATCTAGCCATGTCCGTCTGTCCGTCTGTCTGTCTGTCCGTCTGTCCGTCTGTCCGTTTCTATGCGATCTAGTCTCTCAGTTTTAAAGCTATCGCGATGAAACTTTCCCGAAAGTCTTCTTTCTATTGCAGGTAGTACATTTGTCGGAGCGAGCCGGATCGGACCACTATATCTTAAGGCTCCCATAGGAATATTCATAAAAATATAAGAAAATTCATTGTAACTTTGTAGGAAGTAGGCGTTTTGATTCTTTACTACTTATGTATAAACAAAATTAAAATAGAAACGCTGAATCTGGAATCCCTGGAACTTTACCGAGTGAGCATTACTTTATCTGCAAGGGTATATAAGCTTCGGCTGGCCGAAGTTAGCTTCCTTTCTTGTTTTAGTTTAGGTTCCAATTGTTTGTTGTTCAACTTAAACTTGATGCAAGCCTTTTTATATTGTGCACAATCAAGCCAAATTTTGCTACCTCTACGACTCGTATAAAATACAAATGAATTTACTTTTAAATTTTGTGTTATAGATAACGGTGAACATTGCTTGTAGGTCGTGAATATTTTTAATTACCAAATATATAAATAGAAATTAGAGATTAGGACATTATTTGTAGAGTCTTCCAAAATACATTTTATAAATGAAATCCAAATTCTCAAAGCTTATCTGTACCGGAAAAATAAATTTAATTCTATAAGTTGTTATTTTGAAAACTTTTTAATTACCCAATATAAAAGAAAATGTATTGATCTTTGTTTATATGGGAAAATAATACCATTTATCATTTAGACGTGTTATTGATGTCTCACACATACTTTTATATAATATTCGTAAGTCCAAAAACGAAACTAATTTTTTTATGTTAAAAATTAATTTTTATTAATTTTCCTGAATTTGCTTATGTAGTTACCAGTGCGCACTTTATCTCTCATTGTAGACAGAAAACATCATCGAGTCACTGCGGGGTCAAGTTTGAGGTGACTAGATGGAAAGTTACCTGGTAAAGGCGAATTGTTTTCGCGATGTGATTAATGCGAGCACCCAAACCAGTTTTATTAAGACAGTAAGAGCTTCATTAAATATATGAAAAACTTATGTCTCCCATAAAACTGAATTAATTTAATAAGTAATTTTTTTAAATTCCTAATTATATTTTAAATTTAAATATATTATTTTTGAAATAGTTTGTGTTTTAATAAAGAACTACCAATTATTACTATTTCTATTGCTATCAATTATTATCATTTCCGCCTTGAAAAATATTTCTTCATTAATTTTTCCTGGATTTCAGCTACCAAACATTTTTTGGAATTATTGCTTTAAATCAAATGAATTTCTAAAATCCTAAATGGTTCCAGTTTTATTTACAAAATATACAAAGTTCCACCTATTTAGTACAAGTCGCGTTTATCGTAAAGTCTATCCCAAATCCGATTCTGCCTTGACTCTGGCAGCACAATGAACTCCAGTTGCTTGCCGATGTTGAGACACATCTGCGGGCCTCCTTCATCCAGAGCTTCCCATGTGGTCGGACTGATCTGTGAACAATTGGGATTATCGTTTCGGGCAAATGCCACCCACATGCCCACCAATCTCTGTATGGTTTGGTACTCCATGGAGGATTTCTCCAGTTTGTTGGCCAAAATGTGGTAGAAGAGGTAGGAAACGTCATCGGCATGACTGACGCCGCGAACGTGCTTGCCGCACATCGTCTGCCGGAAGTGATTGAAATGGGGCGAATCTACATCGAAGCGGTACAGAAAGGTGGGTGTTGTGGGGGCGTGGCTGAGGCGAGCCAGCACAGTGCGGTGGATGCCATGCCAGAAGTGTTTTACCGACAGAATTTGCAGGCACTCATTGAACTCCATGCGACCGCGAGTTGCGTCCTCGAAATTATCCACCTTAAACTGACGCAGCAGATCCTTGAGCTGGGATTGGGAACTCTTCTCCCTGATCTCTCGCGGAATCAACGCCTCAAAGGCACTCAGCATGTGCTCCTCATCGTGCAGGGTGGCCTGGTAGGAGAATAGGCCCTCAAAGGAGTTTCCTCCCAGGATCAATGGCAGGTCATTGCCCCAAGCCGCAGGCAGCATCTCCCTGTAAGAACGGGGTAGAATGCAATCCCTGGTTATATACGGTTCCACCACGGGCGTAAAGGGAAACAGAACGTAATCCCGCCGTTCTTCCAGGGAGACGAGGGAAACGGTGTGGGCGGCCATTTCGGAGGCGGAAGCCTTTTGGAGGAATCGGAACACCTCCTTCTCGTTCTCACTTCCCGAGTAGCCCAACTGGCAGGCCAGGCGGTACGCCCACCGGCCACTCGGCTCGTTGGCCCACTCGCAGAACATCGACCCCGACTGCATTATGGCCTTGTGAAATAATCCCCGGGTCTGCTCCGTGGTCATCATCATGTGAACGGAGGCTGCTCCCGCACTCTCACCCATCAGTGTTATGTTCTGGGAGTCCCCGTTGAATTGGGCTATGTTCTGACTGATCCAGCGGAGGGCCATCACTTGATCCTTGAGGCCAGCATTCCCGGGCACATCCAGGTCACGATCCGAGAGGCTGAGGAAACCTGAAATAATTCAAGTAAATAAATAAATGTTTAATACGGAAAAATGATACACGTTTCCAGAAAAGTATATAAATAAGTATAATTAATTTATGCTTTAAGTAGTTTACAAAAACTAAAAAATGACAAATAATTACAATTACAAGTGAAAACCTTTAACAATAAATATTTTAACGTTATTTGTAGTGTATTACTTTGTAAATAAATTGATTTAGAATTAGCAATATATTCATAGAAATGTTTTCTGGTTTGTTACAGTTACATCGCATGTGACTACATAGGCATTATTTTAATTGATCGTTAACGTAATATTAATAACAGGTGAGTGTTGTTCTCTATCCAATTTAATGGCAGCTAAAACGACAGTAATAGTAATGCTAATGATTTTATGACTATAGAAGTGGCAGTAGTGGGCAATTAAACTACACAGTCTGTGAATTATTTCCGATTGAAATTGAGTTTGCATGGCGTGGAGAATGCAACTTGTAATTTGTATGGTACAGACTTCCCTGCTGGTGGATGGGGTCCAAGTTCAGGGTGGTCAATGATGATAAAGAAAGTAAACATTTGGTAATAAGAATAGTTAATATCATAAATCACAATTTTATTTTTTAATTTTAACTTCATGCCTAAGTCACTTAGCTCAAAATTAGCTTTCAACTATTCCTCAATCTGAGTTACCTAAATTTATATTTCTCACGTGTCATATCACGCGATCCACACTTTAAATGGTTATTTATAGCACTCATTTTAAAACATTTGTCAGCTAGAAATAAGCTCCATCCACTTACCCAATGCACCCACTCGGTAATTAAATGTGACAACCACCACGTCTTGCTGCATAAAGTAGTCTGGACTGTAGAAATCTCGACCAGCTTCGCCGATCGTGAATCCGCCGCCATATATCCACACGATCACGGGCAGCGGCTTATCCGTCTTTAGACGTTTGGAATACACGTTCAAGTACAGGCAATCCTCGCTGCCTTCGACAATGCTGAGAACGAAGTGCTTCTGCATGGGCTTGGCCCTCGGATAGGTGCAATCCCTGATTCCCAACCAGGGGCGCGGTGGCTGGGGGGCTCGAAACCGCAATTCCCCCACCGGCGGCTGTGCAAAGGGGATTCCCTCGAAGGCGAAGTACAGTTCATCGTCGTAGAGCGTTCTGCGGCGGAGTCCTCGCACCTGTCCGTCCCTGGTGCAGACCACCTTCGTTTGCTTCGTGGCCAGGCGGTACTGGACGATCTTGTGGCCAATGAGCCTGTTGAAAAAGAAAATCCATTTTAAAACTCGTTTTTAAATTTAAATAATTCAAATATTTTTCTAAATTAAAATATGACATGACCGATTTCGTATTCCAATTGTTTTTATAAACTGTTAATTACAACTATTATTAAACCATTAAAAGTTTAAATAATCATAATTTTGGTTTTGGCATGCCAGGGGTTAAGGTTTTTGAGAGAGGGGGATATACTTGAGTTTAATAATAAGCTTTTCTTATCTTATCTGAGCAAGAGCGGAACAATCAATTGAGTACAGTAAAAGCTTCTTTAAAGGCTCCTATATTGACAAATTTTTTGTAAACAAACACGACGCGTTTAAAAATATTAAATAAAGTTTATTGAGTAACGAAATAATAAAAGTACACGGCTTTCAATTTAAGAAATTAATTACACAGGTATACAGCCAAAAATGTCCACGCACCATTTCTAATTTTCCATGATAATTGGGTGACCCTGAGTAAAAGTCCCATATTAACTTATGTCCCATTACCGTGCGTCCCATTACTTAGCGGTATAGCTAAGAATACAAAAAGCCGATGTTCGCCGACATTTCGAATTATGTGGTCGGTAAAAATGAAGTCTGTACGGAAAAAGTTCAAAATGACAGCACTGCCTAACACTAATCTGTAGTCGAACAGTTAAATATTTGTGATTACGCCGAGGCTCAATAAACCTTATCAATACGTGATTAAAGTTTGTTTTCCCTGCAACATTAGAATTTAATTGAGTAAAATTGAAGAATGAAACAGTACGAAGGTAGTCTCTCCATAGGGCTTTTACTGTAATTGACCTACTTGGTGCCCATTTTCAGCAGATCGCCCACTCCCACTCGGATCTCCATGGCCAGCGACGCCAATTATTTTCACTACTACTATGGATGTAGTAAATTCAAGGGTCAGATTGAACGGTATAATTCGAGATGGGGAACGATAGTGATAGTAACACTTCCGCAGGCCGCGATCGACGAGGAACAACTGAACCGAGAACCGTACAATTTGATCTATCAGTTCGACTGCCAGTAAACCCACAGCAGCCTCAATTCAGTTGCGGCTATAATCACGACCGCCGCTTATCGCAATGTGAGTTGCTGTCGCTGCACCGAAACATATGGCGGAGAATATAGAAGTCGAATATCACGACTGATAAGCGGAGAGGGCCGACTACTCACTCACTACAGACAGCTGTTTCGTGTCTTCTCAGTAATTGCTTTTAAATGATTAATCTGTTTGCTCTCGCAAAGGTTATAAAGGTGGACTTTATGTCAACTGCGAGCGGGCTTAAACCTGCCAAATATCATTAACGAACGGGGTTATAGATCATGCAATTTCCACAGTAATGGTTTTTGAAAAGAGTTGCAAAAAATGGGGTAATTTTAGAGCTATTATGGTTAACATTCAAATTAAAACTGCGCGCGCAGCTAACATGAACTGCTTTTATTACTCGCTCGCTGTTAACGCATCAATAACATTCTGATGTGATTCTAGAAATATTTAGTATTTTTTTAAGAACCATTTTATGGAGAACAACAAAAATGTTTCTTTTTAAATAAAATTTGGAAAAATATTAAGGATAATTATGTAAACTTTTTCTAGTATAAAAATGGCTTTTTTAAAATCTACAAATTTCTAGAAATTTATAATTTTCTTACAGTACACTGCAGCGGTATCATTAATAGTGAGCTTGATTTCCATATATAGCCTGGTCAATCTGACAGCCGGCCTCATAACTGTGAGTACTTTGAATAGTTGCACATCCGTAAGATACATTTAACGTAGGCTTTTTCTGAGTTAAATAAAACAAGAAAGGAAGCTAGCTTCGGCCAGCCGAAGCTTATATACCCTTGCAGATCATTCCTATTAATTAACAAATCGCAAAAATGTTCAATTTTCTAATATTTCTCATTAATTTTCCGATCGTTCCTATGGCAGCTATATGATATAGTCGTCCGATTTTGATCAAATTAAAATTGAAATTCGGAAATATTTAAAAAGAGTCATATCCTAGAGTAGAAGATAATACAATAAAAACCAAAGAAGCTTGAATTTATTTCCTATTACTTTTCCATTAATTTTCTGATCGTTCCTATGGCAGCTATATGATATAGTAGTCCGATTTTTTAAATAATTAATTCGAAATTCAGAAATATTTAAAAAATAACATCCCCAAAAGTAGAAGGTAATATTTCAAAAAACACCGAAGCTAGAATTTTTTAAAGTTTTTTTTTTCCGATTGTTCCTATGGGAGCTATAAGATATAGTTGTCCGATCCGGTCGGCTCCTACATATATACTACCTGCAATAGAAAGAAGACTTTTGCGAAAGTTTCGTCCCGATAGCTCAAAAACTGAGAGACTAGTTTGCGTAGAAACAGACAGACGGACAGATGGACAGACGGACAGACGGACAGACGGACAGACGGACGGACAGACGGACATGGCTAGATCGACTCGTCTTGTGATGCTGATCAAGAATATATATACTTTATGGGGTCGGAAACGTCTCCTTCACTGCGTTGCAAACTTTTGACTGAAATCATAATACCCTCTGCAAGGGTATAAAAATAATTAAGTTGTAAGCAGACTTTAACTATAGTTACATGCCTACACTGGTAAAAAAAAAACGCATAGTGAAATCAAATATTTTTTTAGTTTTTTTTTCCTACTTTTCATAGTTAAATCAAATAAATAAATCATTGATTTTAATAAAAAGCATACACTCATAGAAATTTTCCGGTAAAATCGCCCTAAAAACAAGGAAAATCGCCCTAAAACGGGGGTCAATGGCGACTAGGCAACAAAATTAGGGCAAATTGCCCTAAAAATACGGGTGAATTTGTCACACATTTAGGGCGATTTTTCGTAGATCTAGGGCGATTTTTCTATTTTCAAAGCTAATTGCCCTAAAAATAGGAAATGAGACCCTTACACTAAAGGCAGTTCCCTTTAAATCCACGGCGATTTTTCTGGACTTATAGGCGAATTGCCCTGGAAATCGGAAAAAATACCTTTAAACTAAAGACAGATTTTCATAAATCTAGGGTGTTTTTCTGGATTTTAGGGCAAATTGCCCTAGAAATATGAAAAAATATTCTGAACCTAAAGGCAGATTTTTATAAATTTAGGGCGTTTTTCTGGATTTATAGGCGAATTGCCCTAAAAAAAGCAAAGTGCTCCCCAAAATTTCCCGGCTTTTTTTCATAAATAAAAATACGATTTCATTATATTTTTTTTGTTTTTTTTATATTTTTGTTTGTTGTTATTTACACAATTTCTACTTATATACATTTACATACTTTTCTACTTATTCTTATTGCTAAAAGAATTACATCGATCTTAAAAATAATGTTTTGGCTTAATGTATTTTTTCGTCCTTAGGTTTTGTGCTTCCGCCGGAGGGAATTTTAGGTCTTTTAAGGTTTATTACAATAAGTACTGATTATCAAATTTTACTTCTAATTGAATGCATAGAAATAATACTTTTTTTTGGAATGAACAGATTGTTTCTTTAAAATAGTTACAGTTTTAAGGTTTTATAATCCTTCAAGAGTTCGGATAAAGCTTTACCTTTCTTATCAGACTCTAAATGAATTTCATAAAACATTTTTTGGATAAATGTCGTGGTTTAAAACAAAAAATATTTTGAAGCACACATCAATACTTTTCAATAAGGTTGGCATTCTATAAATAAACCTCTGATAGGTAAACTGGAAATTCACCAAGGTCAAAAAGGGCTTGTTCCCACGTTGCAGCTGAATGGTTGCAGTTTCGGCTTTCCGGATTAGCAATTTTCCGTCAATGCCTTTAGATGTGTTTGCAGTTCCCCAACAGTAGCCTTCCAAACCAAGAAACGGCTTCGCGGGTCCGCAATGGTGTGCTTCGCGTTCTTGCTCCCGCCGTCCTTTTTTGTCATTGCTGTCGCACCAACACTGAATGGATCGCAAGCCAAATTAAAGTTGATTGTATCTCTATTAAATAAAAACAGTCTATTTATTGAATGAGAAAAGAAAAAGAGAAAAAGCACATACCTTCAGCGTGGCTTTCCAAAGATTTGAGCAGTTTTATTCCCTTACTTTCGCTTTTAAAAAGTGCGAAAAGTGGTTTGCGGAAGCTGGATCTCAAAGACGTTCTCAATCTAAAACAAGAAATAAAATTGTTAGAAATTAATATAAAAATGCACTACTAACAGTCAGAATTTTCATTTAGCCTGCGATTGCGTTTGCTGCTACTTCTGGAAAAAAGAAGCAACAAAAGCAAATTTCGGTTACTGACGAAATGACGCAATAGAAATTTGGGGGTTATTTTGGCATATGCACTTGTGAATGCGGTTTGTCCGGTGCATAAATACAGATTTCTGGTAAATATATACATCTGTATACATGTTTATATTCTGTTGCATCATTTTTTTACCTCAAGCATTATTTACATATACACATACATATATGTATACTCTTATTAATGTTCTTACTTTGTTCTGCCACACTTCCAAAACTCTACATCTGGACCGCTGCTTCCAGTCAAATCTTTTTAAGTTTCAGCTGCATTTTCCTCTGTTACAGATATGTAAATTCAATTAGTTATTAATATCCAAATTGCACAATTATATATGTATGTACTCACCAGAAAACAGAGAAAGAATCGCCTCCCAAGTCCTTTAATAGCGTTTACATTTTTCACTTTTTCACAAACACGTCTTTCGCCGCCAAGCGCCCGAAAAATTATGACAAAGTCTAGACAATGCAACTCTTTCTACCCCCACCCTTGCCACTGCAACGGACGAAAAGTAGCAAAGAAGAAGAAAAAGGGTGGACTTCTCTAAAGTCAAATGCGCTCAGCATCTAATATACACACACATTCACTTGTTTTGACCTGTCAACCACACACACATACACACATGTATTACATATGTATCCATTAATTGCGTCTTAAAATTTCGTTTGACTCTTCCTTGTTTTTAGGGCAATTTCAGAACATTTTTTTTGCTATTTTGTTCAACGTTTTAAGGCGATTTCGCCCTAAAAATAAGGAATTACTTTTGGAGTCGACTCATGAAAATTCGCCCTAAAAAACAGGGCAAATTGGCCTTTTTGGAAAAACTAACCCTAAAAAATATTTTCCATGGCGATTTTTCGTAACTTTAGGGCTAGCCACCCGTATAATAAGAAAATTTTTCGTAGTTTTAGGGCGACCTCGGTTTTAGGGCGACTTTTCTAGTATTTAGGTAAAAATTTCTATGAGTGTATTTAAACCTTCGTTCAAATATAAAAATAATTAAATCGAAGGGAATTATATTTGAAACGATAATACTGATGTTGAAACCCAAAGTCGCAATAGTAGTTTTTATAATTATAAATAGTAAGTTATATACATAGTTTAATCAATGTCTTTTTATGATCCGATTAAATACTTTCACAACTTATCCGGAATATAAACGATTTATTTTGAATAAAAAGATTATTTGACACAATTATTTTGAAAGTCAAGATTCAAGATTCAATTAAATTTCCATAAAATGTATAAGTGAAAAGTAGCATTTTTATACCCGTTACTCGTAGAGTAAAAGGGTATATTGTATTCGTGCAAAAGTATGTAACAGGGAGAAGGAAGCGTTTCCGACCCCATAAAGTATATATATTCTTGATCAGGATCACTAGCCGAGTCGATCTAGCCATGTCCGTCTGTCCGTCTGTCCGTCTGTCTGTCCGTCTGTCCGTCTGTCTGTCTGTATGAACGCTGAGATCTCAGAAACTATAAAAGCTAGAAGATTGGCATTTTGCATGCAGATTTTAGGAGTTTCTACGCAGCGCAAGTTTGTTTCAAAATGGTGCCACGCCCCCTCTAACGCCCACAATCGCTTATATACGATTTTAAAAATTTTAATATTTTGGAAAAGTAAAAATGCAGTTTTATTGTGTTTATCAATACCTATCGAAATGTAGAAGAAATTTTTCAAATCGGACCATTCGTTAAAAAGTTATGCGTGATCAACGTTTTCTATCTCTATCTCCATCTCCCTCGCACTCCCTTTACCTGAGTAACGGGTATCTGATAGTCGGGGCATCCGACTATAACGTTCCCTCTTGTTAGTTTTAAAAAGTTATATGTGTTGAGGATCGTGTTAACTTTACATTTAAGTTGAACTTATCCACTCGCGCGTAACATGGTGCGATGGATCAATGGGTAAGGCATCTACTTCTGATGCGAGAGGACCCCGGTTCGAAAACCGTCTGAGGCAGAGTGAGTAAAAAGTTTTTAAGAAGCATATTTCACATTTCCTTAACATTTCTAAAAGCAATATTGTATTAAAAAAATTTCAAGAGTACTAATTACAAAAAAAAAAAAAAAATAAGTTGTGGTGTCAGCGGGACTTGAACTTGGTACCCCCGAGCACAAAATAATATCAGAACTTTGCCCTTGACCCCTGAGCCATGCCCGTATAATTTCCTATTGAGGCAGAATGCTCCTTTTAAGTTCATAATAATACTAATTAATAAAAAAAAAAAAATAAGTTGTGGTGTCAGCGGGACTTGAACTTGGTACCCCCGAGCACAAAATAATATCAGAACTTTGCCCTTGACCCCTGAGCCATGCCCGTATAATTTCCTATTGAGGCAGAATGCTCCTTTTAAGTTCATAATAATACTAATTAATAAAAAAAAAAAAATAAGTTGTGGTGTCAGCGGGACTTGAACCTGGTACCCCCGAGCACAAAATAGTATCAGAACCTTGCCCTTGACACCTAAGCCATGCCCGTATAATTTCCTACTGAGGCAGAATGCTCCTTATATTTTAGGCGCATTCTCGAAAAAAAAACAAATTTTTAAATTATAATTCAAAGATTCTGGGTGAAGAAAAGAGTCAAATCAAATACAACAATCTTTGAATTTACTATAAAAATATTTAAAACATTATTAACTATGCGCCATATAAGATTTTACTATTTTCATGTTAGGATCTATTTCGCTGGGAAAAATAACACAGGAACACAAAATTAAACTTTGTGAAATTTCCACGAACCATTTCAAGTTTTCCATGATATTTGGGTGCTCCTGAGTAAATCTCCCATACAAAATTATTTTCCATCACCTACAGGTTCCGCGGTATAGCTAAGAATACAAAAAACCGGTGTTGGTCGACATTTTGAATTACGTGGCCTATATAATTGGACTAACCTTTATTATTTTCGGTAGGACCTACTCTCAATACATCACGGCATTCCTAAAAAATAGTCCCCATTGTGAACCATTGCCCATGTCTTTGGAATTCGACGCCAAAGTTGAAAATCCCAAAATTGTAGAGATTTTTCTGATGTAAAAACAATTCTGAGGATTAAATCTTGAATGGAAGTAATTTTAACTATTCATTGTATCTATTGTTCATTGTATGCTTTAATTTCGGTTTAAAGCGTTTTCATGAGGACATTTTATTGGATTTCTTATACTAATAAAACCGATTTTTTTATTTCATTATCTACTCCTAAATGTTGTCAAATTTTGAATAAGTCATGGCAACCTCTAGAACTAAGAAACTAAAATACGTTCACTGAACATACATAGAAAAATGTAAATGTTTACTCCCATTCTGTAGGATGCCTTGACTTTTTTAAAATTTGACAACATTTAGGAGTAGATAATGAAATAAAAAAATCGGTTTTATTAGTATAAGAAATCCAATAAAATGTCCTCATGAAAACGCTTTAAACCGAAATTAAAGCATACAATGAACAATAGATACAATGAATAGTTAAAATTACTTCCATTCAAGATTTAATCCTCAGAATTGTTTTTACATCAGAAAAATCTCTACAATTTTGGGATTTTCAACTTTGGCGTCGAATTCCAAAGACATGGGCAATGGTTCACAATGGGGACTATTTTTTAGGAATGCCGTGATGTATTGAGAGTAGGTCCTACCGAAAATAATAAAGGTTAGTCCAATTATATAGGCCAAGTAATTCAAAATGTCGACCAACATCGGTTTTTTGTATTCTTAGCTATACCGCGGAACCTGTAGGTGATGGAAAATAATTTTGTATGGGACTTTTACTCAGGAGCACCCAATTATCATGGAAAACTTGAAATGGTTCGTGGAAATTTTTGGCTGTGTACCTGTGTAATTGAAACAATGGTAAAATAGTGACATTTACCATTTTTTTTTACCAGTGTATTTACAATTTAATTAATTTGGAATGTCAGACGTAAATGTTTACACTATTGTTTGTTTGTTTGTTTACGTGGTCTTCAGTTTCTTTTTTGTTAGAAAAATGCAACATCATAACAGTAACGTGATAAAGTGCGAAAATGATTTTCAACGTCGCATTCAGAAAGTTTTGAGTTCTCCCTTGTAATTGGTGCACACAAAACATTGGGCTATAAAATTAAACTTTTTAGGTAAGATATTTCATCTCTTTTTGCTATACAATTATAGTCTCTACATCTCGTTGAAAATATAGTAAGTTACCAATATAATTAAAAATGTTAGCTAAACACAAAACATGATTAATAATTTAAAAAAAAAATCTAAAAAATTTTAGATTATTTAGATATATTTAACTTGCGAAACATTTTTCATTTACATCATTCTTGGTATTTTTCGCCAAATGTTACTGATTTACAAATTGGGTTAAGAAACTTTTTTAAATGATGCTCGATTGTAGTGAACTTTGTCGACTTCTTGGGCAAATCTGTTTTTTTACATTTCCAATCAATGCCAAGAATGTATGTGCAAGAATACTCAAAGAAGCTTTGAACAACTGAAATGAAATCAAAACGCTCCAACTTTTACCTTAAGAAATTTTAACGAACACCTAAAACTTTTAGGCTAAAAGTTATAAAATTTGCATATGCATTTCAAAATTTTCCTCAATAAACAAGATGAAATTCCATGGAAAAAGTTTATTTACGCGTAAACGATTTTGATTAATAAGGCAGGCCCAAGAAAGGAAAAGCGACGGACGGCGGCGTCAACTAATTAAAAAATTGTCATAAATCCCAAGAGTTTAACCCATTTACAGTCGACTGGCCTGCTGAGAAATGGCCAAGAAAGGGATTGCTCGTATAACTTGAGCAGCTACTTAATTACACTTGCGCGCACTTTAATTTCCAGTTAAAAAATGCTTACCGAAAATCGTAAGCGACGGCAAAGAAATGTTAATTTTTTCCCATTCCATGGACCAAGGAAGGGCTGCCAAGTCAGGACGAGCCGAAACATTGTAAATTATAGGCTTAAGCCGAGAGATGTGGAAAAGGATGGGAAGTCAGGCTCCGCGAGCTGGTTACATGGAGGAGCTTATTAAATTATACAGAGGTCTTCGGTTGGTAGTAGGACCGGGTTGCGGTCTTAAATTTCCAGAATTCTAATCTCGATTTAAGCCAGTGCGAGCAGCTCCGACGGTATCAAGTGAATTCAATGTCAAAAGGGTTAATTGAAAGTGCCGCAGCAGCTGTCAGCCCAAAATGGAAAGTGGAAAAAACTGTCGGGGAGGCTTTGCCTGGGCTACCTCCTTCTAGGCACACATGGCAGATATGCAGCAGTAATAAAATCAAAGTCCATAAAACGAAACCGACCCACCGCAGTGCATAAACATATTTTGCTTGGGGTCCGGCTAGAAAGTTTCATGTCTTGGGTCCACTTACGCTTTTTCTGGAACTCTTATTGCACCCACAGGGACTTTTCATTCACTTGTGCGACCGAACTATTCTGAATTTGAAATGCAGACAAATTTCTATACGTCAAAAATTATGCGTGCCTCGGCGGGAATGTAAAGTTTAAAGTTCGGTATCAGGGGAGAAAATTGTTTTCTCTTATCTTTGTGATTTTTTTGTAGAAACGTTCAATTTGCCACGTGCCTGATTTTAACATTTTTTCAATTTTATTGTCGACATCTGGCGTGTGTAAAATATAACAAGTGAAATACCATTTGCTATATAAAGTTTTTGCGAAAATATCATTCTTTTTTCAATTTTTCTTATAATTGAAATAATTCCTAGAAACTGTCTAGAAAGGTCAAACCACTTTAACTAAATACGATATTTAACAAAAACAACGGAAACCCCGAAAAACAATTGAAAGTCTTATCAAGCCCCAAAAAAAAGGGTAAATGAAGTACAAGCCACTGAAATTAAAATCAGAAAGGTTTATATAGAAAATGGAAACCGTTTTGGATTCAACTTTGCCATTTTTCACAAAGTAATTTGGTTAAAAAAGCAAAATGAGTAATTATTAAACTGTCGCCCCTGGGACTGGGATTGGGTTAAGCAAGGGGGAAACCCCTAAGAGCAAAGGTAAGGGAAGTTTGAGCGTACTTTTCCTGTTCAAGGGAAAAAAGGTGCAACCCATAAAGTTAACTTTCCTTCTTTCTCTGAATACATTCTTTTTGCGGGGCTCGGAAAGTAGCTGAGAAAAAGAAATAAATTAACTTTTATTTAGGGAGCGAGCGGTGTTTCTTAGGTGGAAGGACTCGGCAAGTGCTTGGTCCCCATCAATGGCTAAATAATGGACTGCTCGTCTTATTATTAACTAAATGCTTTTTGATCTCGCTAACGCAAATTACAAGCTACAACTCCCCGACTCCTACGCTCGCCCGCTGTTCAGCCAACAAAGAAACATTATCCCGGCGCTGGTCCTGGTGTTATATATAACACTTTCAAATTGATAAGGACGGGGCGTGGAAGGCGTCGACTTCATCGTCATTTGCCAAGTTGCCACTGTCATTGTCTGGTGGCATTTGTAATTCACTTTGATTAAATATGCAAGGATGCTGGGCTCTCTCGCAGGACGCCGCTGGACGAGGACCGCATTCAAATGCCGCAGCAATGCAACGACAGTCGAGGGACCCGAAATCCAACAATCCACCATCTCACTACAGTCAGCAAAATTATTGGTGACTGCTGCTCAAAGAGGTACTCTGTGAGTATATAGACTTAAAAGCTTGTTATTTGCTTGACAAAAACAAAAACTTTGTTTGTGGTTGGTGTTTTGTATACCATAATTTTGGATGAGAGGCACTCACAATAACACTCAATTTCTAATTTCGACAGATGAAGCGCAAGTACTAAGCTATAGTTTGGCCCTTAGAAAAACTTTTGTATCTTGAATATTCTAAAAATTAAATTTAATGTCGAAATAAATTTAAAAGTTATGTCATTAAACTAATAAAAATCATTAAAGTATCTTGCTACTCATATAAATTTGTATTAATTAGTTAATTTATTTAAATAGCCTCAAATAATATATAATAATTCTTTTAATTCAGACTAAGACGACATTAAGTTCTGAGAAATTTCTCATATTTATCCACATTGTAGGCCATTTCTACCAACTTTGTTGAGTGCATCGAGCTTCTTAGTCAAGACGCCAAGAAAGCGCAAAACAAGTTTGTGAATTTCGGCAACGGCGTGTCCTCTGACAGGATATAAAACAATCAGTGCAAGCTAGCGGAAACGGAAGTGCTGCCCCACCCCCTCCTCGCCCCACCCTCCACTCTATTCTGCTGTGTGAAATCGTCTAAATAGTGGGCGTGGCAGGCGCTGTCTCTCTATGGCTATGTATATGTGTGTGCGGCTCCTGTGAAATGTAGTCCAAAGTTGTTTTGTGGCCGCTGCCGCTTCAAGAGATGACTAACCAAAGAGTTGGACGAGAATCCGGGGTGGGATATGAATAGTTGGTGGGGAAAGGCTCCGCCTTTGACTATTGTCTATTTTTGTGTCTTTCTCTCTCTGCTTCTGATTGCATTCGCTGGAAATTTTCAGCTGGGTTTATTAATGGGTTAAATTGAAATTTCACGCTTTGCTGGCTTCAGATCTCGTTGTCAGGGCTTGGAATAGGTCAGGTCGGCATCGGAATCGGTCTCGGTCTCGGTCCTTGAGGCCATCCTTGAAACGAATGCATATTTATAGTAATGCGGGTCAGGTTAACCCAACCGAGAGATTATTTTGAAAGGATAATCGAATCGAAAAGAAAGTCACAGTAAAGGTAAGGCAACATTGTTGAAACAATGGGGGCAAAACCTTTTTGTAGGTTAAATTAAGAATTTACTGAGAATAATAATATGGAAAAATATTAAATTTGTACTGGAAAAATGATTTTGTGTTTTTTTTTAAACGAAACTAATCGATTAAACAATATTTTGTGATAAGAATTGGGTGACATCTCAAATTTGAAATCGTACATCTTGGCTCTTGAATTTTAAGGAACATATTTCAAGAGAAAGTTGTCATTGGCGTGGCTGAATTCAAGCACACGCATAGATTGAATGACGAACTTTTACTTTTCAGCTGTCCCGTACAGAATCCTGAGAACTCAGGACCAACAATGGGCCCTGAATATTTTTCGGCTGTTCCTTCCTCACGATGTCAGCTGTCAGGACTTGGTGCGTTGTTTTCCTTGTCCTTGTTTGGGGGTTCTGAAGGAGGGGGATCCGAAAATGCAAGAAAACCAAACAGTTTTGTGGCATTTTCTTGCAGCTGCCCATCCTCTGCCCACTTCCTCTAGCCGTCTCTTTCCGTAGCCCATCGCCTGCCTCCCTCACTTTCTGGTCAATGCTCGTCGTCGTCGTCATCGTCTCGTTTTGGTGGTTTATAAATGGAATGCCATGGTGTGCTATGGGCTGCTGGCGGCGGAGGTCATCCTTTGTTCCTGTTGCTGACATCGTTGTCCTTCACTGCTGATTCGGCAGCTCCGAGAGAGACGGCTACACTGTGGGAGGGAGGCGGACTGGGCCGGGGGCTCTTGCTCACAATGATAAACTGCTGCGCTGGTGGCCCCGGCTCATGGACATTTGGGACTATTTTGCTGGCCCGCAAGAAGAGAAACTCTCCGAAATGTTCGATTCATTATACCCTGGCACTGGGTATCTCAGATATTTTCCCAATTACAATAACCCATCGTCGCTTTTGTTTTATACTGCAAATAATTATTAGTTTCTACCAAATCTTATCTTAATCTTTAACCACTTTACTGTATCAACTTCTTTAGCTTCGGCTCTGATTTTAAAATTTATAATGTAAGCTCTCAAATGCTGAGAATTAACTATATGCTTACATCATTCCGTATATTATAGTTATTTATACGTAACGTGTGGCAATGAAAATAAGGGTATTGGAAGATATAATAAAACCTGCCTTCTGTCTCGTTTTACTTATGCAGTTAGTCATTAGTTGCCTGCGGTTGTGGTAGCCTTATATTGATGACTCTGGTGGGGTTCAAACCATTTGCTTTGTGGGATAAGTCACAAGTTGCATCCGGAAATACGGCCCCACCTCTTTGGGCCTTCGCCCAAAATTTACACCCTCAAACAATTGCAAAGTCATTTGCAATTTGAGAAATTACTTGCCTGACATCGTCGAGGCTGCTCTCTTAATATTTAATGTTGTCGGTCTAGCAAGTGTCCCTCCTCTGTTCTTTATCAAGAAGACATTTTCATTTCTGTTCTCCATTCTTTTTTGATTTGTTTTGGCATATGAAAAATCACGATCTCAATTTAAAGATAAGAACTGCTAAGAAAGTGTGTAATACCTTTCACACAACATTTTTTTTGTCGGATTCGTTGAATAAATAAGCTTGATTTGCATTTGTTATCCTTTATCCTGAGTGCAAATGAAAGCAATTAGATGTGGTTTCACACGTTCACCATAAAACGGAAATTTTTTGTTTAATTTAAAGTATTTGTTTTAAAACATAGGAAATATTGGTATACAAAAATGTTCTTATATTTTTCACTTATTATAATATAAGAAATGTCCCATTTTTTAATTCTAATAAGATAATTATTACACGAATCTTACAATACTTTAAACTTTACCTTCAGAGGTATATTATTTCGTGGTATTCAGATATTTATCACCCAATTCTTTCCCCAGTGTATCCTTCTGTTCTGAAGACAACGCTAATTAGCAACAACATAATGTGCTTAGGTGTGGCGACACTGGCCGCAGAACCACACTCATTACATTGTCGCACCTAGTCGCCCTCTCCCCAGTATGCACCCCCATTAAACCCCCTATAAGCCCCCTGTATCCCCCGATCCCCCCGGAATGGAGCCATAAATACTGTGTGCAGCAGACTTGGCGGCCCTGTCTCGTGTAACTGTACTGTTCCGGAGCCGTACCTCCCTGACATTCTGCTAATTTAAATTTATTGGAACAAAATTTATGCGGCACAGTTGCAGCGAAGGCGGTGGAAGCAGGGAGCAGGGGGCGGGGTCGCATCTTCGTCGTCTGCATGCGAAATTTATGACATTCGCCTGCATTGACACTGGCAGGCTTCGAAATATGGCAGCCAACTGTACAACGGCCGTTTTTATTTTTGGCATGAAAAGCAGGGGCAGCAGCAAGCCCATTTGGGTATGCAAATGTTGCGGCCTGCCATTGCTTGTTTTGCCAATTTAAATATTGGGTCCCACTTTTAGGCATAACCATAAGGAGGTTATTTATTCAGGATCAGTTCCCAAAAATAGCTTGAACTTCAAATATTCAACAAAAAAAGAGTAATCAAAAATTTTTCAAGATGTATAGTGTCATTTATACCTTTTTTTTAGATTATCAATTTGCTACTTTAGTAACTCGCAAAATCTCTTTAATATTATAGGGATTTACATGGTTGAGACTAATACTATTAAATTAAATTTCTCATGTGCTAACAACAACTCAAATTTATTCCCATTCTTGAGAAGATACCAAAATTCCTTCGATCGTCCCTTGTTGGTGTAATACACATTTTTAACATTTTTTAGCACACACTTTGTTTGCATAATTTATAATGTAATTAAAGCGATTGGTGTTTGTTGTTGATTTTGTTGTTTTGCCCAGTGGCAAGGGGGGTGCCTAAACACATTTTCAGTTTTTGTTGTAGTTCTGCGGTCGTTAGTCATGCACCGGGTTTGTTCATAGGGGGATTCAGCCAAAAAAATCCTAGCATAGAGAAATTTTAATTGAAATTATAATAGCCTCATTATGCAAATTTCTTTTTTGTAGTTTATTTTTCACCCGCTTGTCCCGGACACAAAAATAAACACAAAACAAGCACACGAAATCCAAAATGTCGCTTTCTCAGTCGCTTCCCCCGTTTTTGTTTATTTTCTATTTGTGTTAATAACATTTTTTGTCCCCGCTGTGTTTGAATGTTTGTTTTGTTGCCAGAGTAATTTTATTGTATCGCAGGGGGAAATTTCTCATTTTCTACACTTTATTATTCAACAGTTATTTGTTGTTGTTCTATTTGCCATCGTTTTGTAATTTCCAATTTCAGCGTTATAATTGTATTTGTTTGACGATTTGCAGAAGGGTAACTCGACTGCATTATTAAATTAAGGAATAAGGAACAATTGCGTCCAACATTATTCGATTAATATTGTATTGCATTCTCATTAAATTTTAATTTTCAAAAATTCGTTTGAATATGAAATGCTTTCCTCCATTGAATCTGAAATTTTCCTGTCGACTTGAAACGATTTATTATTTCCCACTTTGTGTGTTAAAATTGCAATTTTTGTAGAAGAATGAATTTGGTTATAAAATATATGGTATAAAATCGCAGTACAGAAACTGAACCGAACTAAGTTCTGCAAGCTTAACGAACAGAAATGAGGCTTGCTACCAAATAATAATTGCAAATTAGAAATTCGTGTGTGGGACTGAAACATGATTTGGTTTGGTTCCATTAACAGCTAAGCAACTCCAATTTGCAACCTTTTGCCGTGTGGCAATCCCCCCTTTGAATGGGCACCCCAACTGGAGGTTGGTCTCATTTACAAAAGGCATAAATAATGCAAAGCAAAACAAATTTTTAACGTCACAGTTTCGCACAACTGAATGCACACAAATGGGAGAAATCCACCGGTTCGGGCAGATTTTCGCCACTCCCTTACTATTTTACCTGAGCCTCGGTCAACGACCCATTTGCCTCGAATGCGTGGAACGTGTGAGTATTACCATTTAATAGCATTAACTTGAAATACGTAAAAACAAACCCAACTGAATAATGGAGGACTAGCTCGGGTGCAAATTTGCTGCCTGCGAGGAAGAGTATCCTTTTTTGGAATGAGTTGTTTTCATGTTTTATGTTATTTTATAAAAATAATAAAATTACTTTTTAAATGTGGTAAAACATGTTACATTTATTAGAAATTCGAAATGTATATTTTATACCTAGCCTATGCTTCCAGTTCTATTACTGAGGCCTTGGTTTATATTTGAAAAAATAAAATACAGCTGAGAATTGGCTCGATGGATTTTAAACGACATACCATACTTATTTGTGCGAAATCAAAATTGATTAGAATCGCTCTTTCAACCAAAAGTTCATTTCAAAGTCGCTTTGAACCGACATAAAACGATTTCTGCCTTTCGTGGATAGTCCAGACCGGGCAATTTCATAAATATAACCAAAAGGCCATCAGCGCAAACGATCCGGGCGAGCGCAGCCAATGAAATGAACCCCTCCAACCCTTTTTCCTGGATGCTCCACTGACGAAATGTGCAATGGGGCGTTGTGTATTGCATAAATATTTAGTCAGGCGATGCATTAAAATTAATGCAAAAGAAGCAAAGCAAATTGGTCACTTAAAATTTACTGAATTTTGCGATGGCAATCCTTAAAGACGACTAAACGGGGACGGAATCCACCCACCGTTGGCAATTAAACGGAATCCCTCTTCATTTCCATTCCAACCGCAAACATGTTCAAATGTCACATTAAAAATGGTTGCTTCTGCTTTTGCATTAATTAAAACTGCGATCGATCGATATGTTTGTTCGCTTGGGGGCTGGGATTATAACATTTCTGTAAAATGCGAAAATTGACAGAAAAATAATAACAATTGGCAGGCGCGAGTGTGTGTGCACAACAGATATTCCCAGAAACATAACAATGCACAAATTGCACCCACATCGCACTCGTCGGTATTATGGTTCAAGTTATATTCGGTGGGAGGTTCTCCCGGTTATGACTCAACTGGGAACTGCGGCTATAACCGCAATAATGGATACCAGAGTCAATGAAAATTAATTGTTGGTTTAATGATTCTTTTTCCGCATTTTTCTGTTAATTGAAAAATGCATTAAGCTTAGTGTTCTTAACGCCGAAAATAGTGCGATTTGAGGATGGGATTGAAAAGCATTTCAAAGATTTCAAGCAATATTAATCTTGCCGTCGATAAATATAAATCAATTTGGTCAAAATAGGTCACGGAAATTGTAATTACCAATTTATAACCATATTTTATTCCATATCGGATGCGGGATTATCCTTCATTTTCACGTGATATTATTAAATACATAATACTTTATATCAGCAGCATCAGCCAAATAATTCCATTGTTTGCATTGCAAACACATACAGAAAATTCTAATAAAGTCGTTAAAAAAAATTTATTGTAAAACCCACATAATTGATTATATTAAATTAACATTGAACAAACACTGCAAAGTAAATATTTCCCAGTAGCGGCAACCGGAATCTAATTCGAATTGTGCAATCAACTGTAAACCTAATGAAAAACTAAGATAAAACACATAATTAAATGGCAAACAATGGCGCAGAAAAAAACCCGTGTGAAACCAAAATATATATTTACATAGCATTTATATGTTTAAGCATCTATCGGGATTATTATAGTGCGCTAAGCTAATTTACAAGGAAGTTCAGTATTAACATTAAATCATGTTTTATTGCATCAGCAGACTTATCTTTAGATTCTCCTAAGCTAAGCTGTTCTTGAAATTCCTTTGAAGTTTAAAGCGAAACTGATTTAAACAGCCCTCGAAAAGCCTTAACGAAAAACCAATTTAAAAGGGTAGAACATTTCTTTTGTCAGGATTTTATTTGTCACCCAACTGAAATCCATTTAATAGCTGCAGATTTAAATGTGAATTCAATGTCCATCGGAAAGTGTCAAATCCCTTAGTAGCAACTCCTGGTCACGTGCTAATAGCACCAGCTGCTGTCGAGGACCTCCTGCAGTCCAACTGAATGGACAGTCTAGTGTCCTTGGGTGGTGTTTTCTTAAGACTCTCAGCTCTGCAACTTTGAATGCGGATTGCATCTGCATAGTGTTGCTCATACGCCATGTGGTCCGGCCACCTCAAAGTCCGAAAGACGAAGGATTATTTCTTTTTTGGAGCCAAAGCCAGAGTTTGTTAGTGAAATTACCCAATAAAGTTTTACAATCCCCTTTAAACTTGTTACTTTTTTATTGCCACATTGAGCATTTTAAAAGTACTTTTGTACCAAAAAGTTAACTTTAAATTCATTTTATTACTTGCATATCAGTCATTGTAAAAATAAAATGTAGATTGGTCAAATAAAATGATTGACTTTTAAAATAAATGTATAGATAGCTACTATGAAAGCCTTTATCATTATCTATGATAAATTAAAATTATATGCTATTTAATATTTATTAATGGTTAACAAATTAACTTTGGGCCTTTGTTTCGTCCTGTCTTTGCAACATAGTTTTTTTTGAGATTAAAGGCCACGCAGGGCTTTCGTCCAAGCTTCCGTTTTCAATGTCTGTAAGGAGCAGGAAAACGTAAAAAAATTGTTTGATTTTTCAATTAATTTGCAATGACTTTGACTTTCAATGGGTTGAACATTATTCGCTTCGTTGACTTAGCGCCTCCGCTCTTGCGCTAAAATGATATTTATTTTTTAGCTGCGCGTTTGACTCAAACTTAAAGATATTACAGGAGGGGAAGAATTTTTAGAATCTCATGTTTAATAACAACGATTTTTTGATTAATTTATTTGGCATAAAAATAGCTATTAATTGATACGGATGGATAATTTGTTGCATGTAACCAGAAGATTTTTTTGGTCGGCTTTAAAATACCTTGTCGTGTGGTTGGACAATTCTTTATTTATTTACTTTAAGTTGGTTACCTTAACTTCAGATATAAAAGAAGGGTATATCGTTTGCATAGTCTGTCCAATCACTTCTCTTTTCTCCAGCTTGAAATATTTATGAATGAAGTTCTACATAGCTGCCTCGGTTGTCTTGATTCGCTTTTCTGACTGGATTTATTTTTAAAGCACAGACAAAAAATATTCTTGGGGCCGTTTTCTCGTCCGTTTGTTAAATTTAAAGTAAGGCTTACCCTTTAAATCGTTTGGAAAAGTTCTTTAAATTGAACAAGCGGATGAGAAAACGGCTCTAAATGGGCCATTGAATCTGTTTTATTTGAATAACTCAAATTATAACTAATTAATTTTATTTAAAATATATAGTTATTAAAATGACCAAATTGTTAAATTCTTAAGTATTTTGTATAGGTTTGGTTTGAAATGTTTTTTTTTTTTTGTAAACTTTTATTGAATTTATATTTTTATATTTATATTGAATTTTTTCTTTAGGTCCCACTCTTACCCACCTACTGATAATATACTGTAAGCATCAGGGAATTTAAGGCATGCCAACATAATTTTGTTGGATTCAAAATATAACATTCATACGCACTGAAAACTTTAATAAAATATATGGTTTTCATTTATTTTAAAGGGAACTTTAAGAACGTTTCGAAGAGCTTAAATCTAAAAAAGTTTTAAAATATTTGAAAACATTTTTGTGAAAAATATTTTTTTTTTGGACCGCTTATTAAAAAAATGTAATTAAAACTAATCAAAATGAACTAAATGAACAAAATATGATTGCGTCTGTCAATGTAAGCACCAAACACTAATTTTGCATTGCTTTGAGTGAAAACCCTGTTGTTATTTTTCTCTGTGTGAGATGACTTGCTCACCGTTGCCGCTGCCATTAATTACCAAACTCATCCAAAG
The DNA here is from genome assembly GCF_030179915.1 of Drosophila takahashii. Lineage (NCBI taxonomy): Eukaryota > Metazoa > Arthropoda > Insecta > Diptera > Drosophilidae > Drosophila > Drosophila takahashii. The sequence goes on from NC_091681.1 coordinate 11,968,196, forward strand.
TAATTCTATGGGAAAATTAGTTTAAGCGGGCGTGGCAGCCGCCTTCGGATGATTCAGAGCTGTCAGAGTGTGGATTGCTGTTGGTGGCGCTGCCACTGCAATTATTATGCAATTACGTGTGGGCGGAGGAGGTGGAGGTTGAGGCTGAGGAGACTGAGGATGTAGGCCGACATCGTTTTTCTATTGGCTCTCGGAGGGATAACTACATAAAACTGTTACCTAAGCAACCTGCTGCACAAAGTTATGCCCTCAGCCTCCGAACAGGAAGGCAATTTAGCGGTGGCAAAGCGTTCTTCCTCTCACTCCCACTACCAAGCACTCCCTCTCGTTTTGGCCCTTTGTCTTCTTTACGCGTCGTCGGCGGCTGTGTAATATTTTGCTTTCTTTTCCCGCCATCCGACTGCTCTCTTTGTGGGGCCCGCTGCATGGAGGAAAAGCTCATAAAACTTTTTCAATTTCACTTTAATTTCGACGGCATTCTCCGCTGTCTTCATCACCATCGCATCGCCATCTTTTCGCCGGCGCTTTTTCTAGCAACAAAGGCATTTGGCGAATAGGCCTCTTCTTTAGTTGTGTAAAAATTCAATTATATGCATTACCTTTCATATAGCCTATTCACACATACACATAAACACTTAAAAAAAATATTAAACTCTGAATAAATGGAGTATTGGAGTTTTTTAATAGGTTATGTATGATTACTATATTGTCTGAAAATTTCTGTTTGAATAAAATAATTTTTGCTATAATTAAATAAACTCAATCGTAGTTAAGCAAATGGTTATTTTCTGTTTACTGAATACTCCATATTTTCCCTGAGTGTAGGCATTATGGCAATGGCGAAGGTTGGATGAATTTGTTTCTCGCCTTCGCCGTCTAATGACAATCAAATTAGCAGCATTTTCCTTGGCGCCAAAAACTTTTTCCATTAAACGTGCTATTTTTTCAGCTTTTACTTTATTTTTTAAATTGATTGGACAAAGTTACGCTGCGTTTGGCCAAAAGCAATTTTTATGTTTTATTGTCGTCAAGCTTGGAGCGATTTCCAACTTGAACTGCACTTGGTCAGATAAACTTATCCATTGCCGCCCCTTTGCCATTCCCCCTTTTCCCTGTGTGTTAATCAAAATGTTTACCTCTAATTGAAGTTTCTTGTTACCGGTTTAATTTCGTGTTCATAATCTTATGCAGAACACACGATTAAGTTTAGAACAGTTTGCTGGGGGTGTTGAATGAAGTGGGCGCTGGTGAAATGTGGGATCTGCTTATCCGAGGCCTTGTTTTAATTGTACACTATGGTTCGAACTGTTAGGTCAACTAGTGATAAGCCAAACATTTGACAAATGACTTAAATATTGTAGAAAATTAATGTATTTTCTCAAATATAGACTCATCTTTACTTGATAAATATTTTTAAATCTTCCTTTTAACTAACTTTTTGAAAGATTAAAATAGCTGCAAACTATATATATTTCGTAAATTTCTTGGTTTACATTTGCTTGCAATTATTGAACGCACTGTAAATCTTAAGGTGGTCTTTGTGGTTGAGTTGAGAACGTAGGCACACAATGTACATGTCCAACACGACGGTGTAATATTAATTAGGAGTACAAAGGACCTCCAAAATCGAAGAGACTTATCTCTATCCTCTGAAGTATCTAAACCCCTTAGTCATGGACCCAACTCAACCCCTTGCCTTCAGGTATTCCAAGAACTCGGTATGCCGATCGGATATTTGCATTCGATAATTTATAATTTTTCAATCTTAACCAATTTGATGCCATGGTCGTGACCTAACTTGGAAACACCTTCTAAGGCCCCCATTACATTTCCCCTGGTTTTCCGTCATTCATGGGCTAATATAAAGTATAAAGTAAAGGGAAAACTGGATAGGGGAAGAAAGGTGAACAGTTGGCAGTGTCATCGCATCATAAACATGAATAATTGCGATGCTTAACAGGCGTTGAAAGCTCAGAGACCTCAGATGGAGAATGAGTCTTCCCTTCTACTTTATTTAGTATGTGCCTTGAGTTTGTCATACCTCTTAATGAAGGAAAAAATGGGAAATAAGTACCAACAAGTGTTGTACGCATCTATTGAAAATATTTAGATACCATATAAGGTGCTGTGAAATATTTAAAAATGGCTGATTCCATGTTAAGTAAGGTAATCGATGTTTTTAATCATGTTTATTGATCTACATGACTACAAGTTATGAGATGCTGATTCATGGTACCGGGTACCTTATGGTCGAGTCTTCCCCCGATGTATTTGTTTTCGTGCTGTGTGCGTTCGTGCGCAAGTTCGAAGTTGCCACAACTAAAGGACGGGGACTGGATGTTGGGGCATACATGAAAAGTAGCTTAACATTAGACAGGACGACATACGACACTTGTCGGGCAGTTGGTGCCCTCCGATTCCGCTCCCTGCAGCCGGAGCCATCATTGACAGCCATCGAGTACGACCCTCGAGTGGGTGGATGTAGAGGTGGATCGGGCGGGCTAGTGATACAGATAGATAGATAGATGGATGGATGGAGGGCTGACCTAGTCTTCATTTTGCACTCTCCGTATTCCAGTGTGCACTGCATCGGATGTAAGCTCCTTCAGAGCTGGCTCCTCCGTCCTCTCATTGCTGCATTTGTGATTCGATTTGATTTGGCTGAATGGATAGATTATGGTTCCCATATATGTGAACGTGTAAGCGAAATCTGGGTTAGTTGGGGATTGTATCGAATAAGTGTGTGATGCGATATGAACCGTGGACCGAAAGTAACCCAGCGATATTATTGCCAACCTCCCTGTGCCATGCAAATGAGATTTGACGAGTCTATCGAAATAATCTCGTGTGAATGGATGAGCAGCCCCTCCATGTGTATCCAATTAAGTTTCGAGGAAACAATCGCCTAAGCCAATTGAGCGGATCTTCGCCTGACTAATTAGCGGCTTTAACGGTTTCAGGGCCCATCTGAAATGTTATTCATAGCTGTTGCCAATTGGATTCGAGTTTATCTGCCGGGCTGAAGGAGAGTGCAAAGTTTTTACTCAACAATGACAAAAAGACAATGGCCAAACTTTGTTATTTCTGGTTTTTGTGGCACGGAAAAAGTAACGAAATCCAAAAGCGGGAAGCAGGGGCAAAGATATTGGTCAAACAACTAATAAAACTTTCTGTGGCATTCAAAAAGCGTATAGCACGGAATCCTGTTTTCACCTGGCTGCCAAAAAAAGCGAACCTAGCCGGCGAAATCTGAAAAAACGCATACTGTATAAATATTTTAAAAGTTGAAAAATGCAACTCTACGACCGGAGCAGAGAGAACAAATATAAATGGCAAAGCAAACTGAAAAATAATACAAACTAATTGCCAGCCAAATAAAGTTTATCCAACGGAAAACTGTTATAATGTGTATAACATTTTTTGCTTGGCCACTTTTCTTCGATTTCGTTTAAACTTTCCCAACAGCTTCTGGGAAAAAACAGTAACGAACTTTCCGCAAATTGTGCAAATTTTTTTGTTCGCCGACCGATTTTTGTTCAGCAATTCCGAACTCAATTTTGGTTAGGATTAACGTTGATGTGCTATAAAACTGGCCAAAGTAAAACTTTTAACTCCAAAGGTCTTAGCCTAGATTTGGTCAGTCGGAAGATCAGAAAGGTAATTTAAAAAAAACGGAGTATAAACTGACACAGAAGCTCTCAAGCTGCAAACTCGTATTCTCAATCTGCCATTAAATATGTGTGCCCAATTGTATTTTAAATATCTAAAGAGCTATTAACTACTTGATTTTCACTTGAGATCTCAATTCTAAGTTTTCGCCCCTTAAGTTTCCCCGGAACTCTGTATCACCTTAAATTAAGTTGTTTGGTACCCCGTTGGAAATACTTTTATTAGCGTATAAAGCAATTTCCAACAGATTTCGCAACATAAATTATCAACTTGTCGGGACTTGGCAGAGCGGGGAGGACGGATGTTCAGCTCGCCAGCCATTTGCTTTTGGCCTCACGCCCATCAAAGGGTCGAACGACCTCCGCCCGCCACGCCCCTTGACTCGTGACCTTTTTGGCAGCATTAAAAGTGATAATTTTCCCTCACACATAGGGAGAAAAGCAGGGGAGAGCCACTTGGAAGACTTTTATTATTTAATTTCGCCCGACTTGTGCTAATAAATTAAGCACAGCTTGAATAACGCCCACCCAAAAGGCAAACGCCTTTTCCATCCTGGTTGCTGATTTTAAGTGAAACGGACGAAATACAACACGTACGGCGTATGCAAAAAGTATCCCAATCCCAAAAGCTAAACTACGAAAATGAAACTTTTTCGGAGGGGATTAGATGCCAAGACTCTCCTTGTTTTGCCCCATTGTTTTGTGACTTTCAATTGGATTTCGTCATTGGTAATAAAAATCAGTCAAATCTTAAGCCGAACGGAGGAGAAAAGCGAGAGCGGAGCTAGTTTGAAATTGTTTTGATTCAATTATAGCCTTAAGCATATATGGGTGAGTTTTCGGGAGCAGAAGAGGAGCGCTGTTATTCTATTTTATAAATTAAGCTGCAAGAGACACAGATGGAGTAATAGCGAACTCACTTACGCTTGCCAAATTTACATAATAAATCTATTTTCAATGGATTTTCTTGTTCTTATCCATCTCTTTTTTGTGCTAAGGAAACTTATCTCCAACGAGCTTTGCCTTTGCGCATTCTATTTTGGTATCAATAGAACCATTATTATCCTTCGGTCTGCCCCCGCACAGCCCAACTATTTCCCCGCATGTCCGTATTTTTCCTTTATCCTTGATGCTGCAGCTCTGCGAATATTTGGTTAACAACTGCAGTTGTGTGGGTTTATCTGTGTGGGTGCCAGTGCCATATTTGTTTCGCATAAAGATGCTGGGAAGTATCTGTATCTGTATCTCAATAAGGATGTGTTGGCGCACATGTGTGCAGATATTGAACGCTCCAATGGTCTCTTAAAGTGAATATGCCTCCATTATTTTACACTTCCGTTTGGTTAAGCACTGCAATTGGTTTCCATTGGGAACTTAAAGAAAAAGTAAATTTTGAACAGGACGAAAAAACAAAGATGAAATGGTATTAATTTAAAATTGGCTATTCAAAATCTATTTAAATATGATGAAATTTGTTTGTGTTTGGTTATTAGCTTGTGTTTTTGATTTAAGCATTATAAAGAATAAGAAAGGACACTGGAGATGATTTTTATAAGTAATTTAAAATTATAATTATAATAATTGAATTACTTACCTGCTCTGTTCCATAAAAACCACTTGATCATATAATTTTTGCAACTTTATTATTATTTAAATGTTCATTTCATCTTAAGTGTCTGCAACTTGTTTCACACCGTTTTTGTGGCTATAAACCTTTAAATCAAATTTTATTCTTTCCTTTCATTGGGTTTTTATTTTTATACTTTTTACCGATTTTTAATATATTCCATTTAGTCCGAATTTATTAATGCTAAGACCTTTCGCACAATCGTTACACATTTTCTAACGCAATAGTTTTCATGAGTTTTAGTTTTAATTGTATCGTTTTGGTTTTGCCAGTTATGCAGCACTCTATATATTATTTATATGTACTTTTTGTATTATTTTGCTAATTATGCTAAGTTTACACCATTACATTAATATATAGTTTTACTTTTATAGATGTATGTATATGCATACAGAAGCTATAGACTTATACATCCTCGATTGGGCTGTAAATGGTTTCTGTTTTTTATTACAGCTTTCTTCCCACTTTGGTTTTTACTGCCGCTAAATGTGTTTATATAATTTACAAGTATTTTTAATAAGCGCTGTAAATTGTTTGCAATTTTCGCGCTGTTTCACTTTAATGAGCTGTTCCATTGCTTAATTTTCCCTTCCTCTTTTTTCTCCCGTATCATTTCCATTTTAATTACAATTTTGGGCAATTGTTTGTAAATAGTTGTAATTCAGAACAAAAAAAAACAACTGAATACAAAAAAATAAAATTATGATTATTTGTATGCTTCCACTGTGCATTTCAATTGCCCCGCTTAACTCCTAATGGAATTTTTAACTATTCTCGCAGTTGGAAATTTGTATAGCTATATAGAGGAGCTTACTGGTTTTTTATTTTGTGTGGGCTTATATACGCATTTAATTTTAATAGCTATATAAATATTTATTTAGTTACATAACAAAGTAGCTGCATGCTTACAATTAACAGTTTAATTTAATTTTGCTCTCGTGTTGTTTGTTCTCTGTCTGACCAAAGTTTAGTTTCATTTTTAGCTTGAGTTTAAGTTGCTTCTATTGTTTTGTTGGGGTAGTTGTACAACTTTTTTTTACAAATCTTCTGCCAAAACTTAAACGAACAGCTCTCCTGCACCTGTACATGATTTGATTTTATGGCTGCCATTTTTCTTGGACTGCTTCCTAATTCTCTTGGTTTTTTGTTTGGCTAAAAACTGTATTCTCATATTTATTCCTTTGAAATTTAATATATATGTGGGAGTTTTTTGTTGTACATGGAGCATAGTACTTTTAATTCTGCAACTAGTTTTATTTACACACAATACACAATTATAATTCAGTCTTTGGAAGAATAACATTCATGTTCTTTTTTGTTTTTACGCATTCAGAATTCTCTTAGTTTTTCCTATATTTTATTCTACCGTAATGTTTTTATACTAACGCCAACAGAAGGAAGAGATGGAAACTTGTCCGTAACTTGGAATCGCATAGTTTTATTGGTCCTAATTAGTTGCGAAATGCAGAAATATATTTAAAAAGGGTGAATGAAAAGTCTGATCTAAGAAGTATACAAAAGAGTAATTTGTAATACTTAAAATATAGTCCAGAAATTAAAGTCTAATGACCAACATAATTATATGCACTTCCATAAATTTTATATAAATTATAGAATTGGCAATAAATACATTTCTAAATCAGAAATCATTATTATAAAAGTGTCCTACAAGTCGTTCTAATTGTTAATTCGAAAAACATATAGAATTAAACATTTTGTTGAACACTTTTTAGCCTTATGAAAATTCCAAGATAGCTTTCCTTGATAATGAGTTTGACAACAAACTACACTTAGTTGACTATTTACAGTGTAATTGATAAAAACCAACTAGCAACAGAGTTTAGCAAGGAGGAGCATCTGTGTGTATTGGATAGACACAGTTTTTGGCTCCCGACACACACTTACTGGCCCCGTGGCCCATGTAGTTTATATCGAGAGACAGCTGAAACGCATAGGGAAGGGGATTGGGGACTAAGGACGCGGTGCGTTTAGAGATCACATTTAAAACGCACGGTCAATTAATGTCACACACGCAGCTCGTCCATCAGTGGATGTTGCTGCTGCTGTTGCTGTTGCTGCTGGTGTTGCTGCTGCTGCTGGTGTTGCTGCTGCTGGTGCTGCGTGGTGGTGGCCACAATCACCGGCACAGTGGGTGGCGTGGGCACCACCAATCCACCGGCCGTGGTCAGCACAGTGGTCATGCTTTGATTATGATGATTCTGCAAGTGTTGCTGATGGGTGACCACATGTTGCTGCTGCTGTTGCTGCTGCTGGGCAGGCGAGTGCTGCTGGGCCTGGGCCTGCGTTTGCTTCATGCAGCTCTTTTTGGTCAGTGTGCCGCATTGATTGCCCATCACTTGGAGGGCGTGTGGCGGCGGCATTTGCACCACCCCGGAAACGCCCACCGCACCGCTGACCGAGCCCCCGCCCCCCGGATCCTGCAGGGACTTCATGTGTTTCGGCGGCGGCGGCGCCCGGTGGGGTATGTCGGCGAATTCCGGCGGTGGCAGCTGGTGGTGCTGCATGGCATGGTGGTGCGACAGTATGGTGGCCGGGTCGCTCTTCGCGTGGATAGTCAGCGTCTCCAGGTCCCCGCAAATGTTGTTCGGCATCTGTCCGTTCTCCTGCCTCTTCAGCTTGGTCTGTGGCCTGGGCTCACTCAGCCGGGTCTTGTCCCTTTGGTAGTAGACTCCCGCGAAGATCAGCACATTCAGGATCAACAGCGAGCAGCCTATGGCTATCGTCACACTCAGTGCCGTGGAGTAGGCAGCGAAGCCGTCATTGTCCTGCGAGGCACTGGCCGCCCCGCCCCCGTGATCGCCGTCCATCATATCGTCCGGATATATCTTACCGCCCCCGTAGCGAGTGCCGTTCCGCTGCAGCGACGAGGACGGCGAACTGAGATTGAGCAGGGAGAACACCTGGTTGGTGAAAATCGTAAAGTTCCCCATGGCCGCTGCATTGGCAGCCCGTGAAGTGTACGGCGGATTAAGGGGCTTCACGGAGGCATCGCTGGGTATATTGTTGTCCTCGTCGTCGTCATCGTGCAGCTGGTGGTGGGCAGCGGGCACATTATCGCCACCTGGCTTATGCAGATCCGGGATTAGGTTCAGCCAGAAGGACAGGCGGTGTGCTCTGTAGTGATTCTTCAGCTTTGGCTTGGTATCTGAAGAGAAACGGTTTAAGGAAGGGAAAATAACAAACGGAATTCCCAATTATGCATGTTATAACCAGGGACCGTAAATAATCATTATTTGAGATTTTTATTTTAAAAGGCCTACTGAGGTTTTTACAAGTTTTAATCAACAATTTAACTGGTTTTTATGCACTTTATAGACATGAACAAATAACAGTTAATTTGCTTTCCAGATTTGTTAAAACGCATATACTTTGTGGACAAGAGTAAAAAGAACGTTATTTTTGACGTTTAAAACAAAATATCACAGTAGTCTTTTCAAAATAAAAATCTCAAATAATGATTATTTACGGTCCCTGGTTATAACCTTAATCTTTAACCCTAACAAATGGAACTCAAAGGCAAATTTAAGAACTAATTTCCATACTAACCGAAATTGAGGTATTTCTTGTGAACACTTTCGTAGGCCGTCCACTCAATGGTTTTATAGCGACTCCGCTCCTGACGACTGCCGTGCTCCGTTTCCATTTGCTCATTTGGATTGCTGCAAGCATGCGAAATAGAGTGCTTAATATTGCTTGCATAAATGCGAATTCTATTTCGTACACGGAGAAAAAAGAAAATTAAATAGAAAATAACTTTTGAAAGGGCATAGGGGAACAAGCCTGGGAAAACTGCCCCAGGCGATATTGCAAAATTTTAGATGAGGATTGGTAGATAGGAACCTAATGGATAAGAATTCCAATTTTCAAATATTTTGATCCGCTGGTTTACGAGTAATCTGCCGCAACTAAAGAACATATCACTTGATGTATCTTCCCTTCGGTGGTTCTTGAGAAAACTTTTTTGATGCCAATAATTTTTGTGTTAACCTTCAAGAATGTCAGCCATTCTTTGGATTTTTACCATTCTTATAAGCTAACAAAAATCGCGATTCAAATTTTCAAAAAATTGGTTCAAGACTTTCCAAGTCTGACAACACCGCCAATTTTTTACAGTTTGTGTGTCCTATAACCATCTACTTCATATAAAATATTCGTAATTTTTCGAGTGGTGCAACAGTGTTAAACAAACAAAAAACTGAAGAATTTATTTCTGAGAGGGTAGGAATAGAGTCAATAAAATATATTTGGCTTGTAAATAGTTAGTTCTAAGACCAGAATTATTATCAAAGAGTAAAGTTTTTAATATTATGGGTGAAAAGTGGTCCGAATTATAAAATGTTTGGCATGTATTTGCTTGTAATTGATTTAATAGGGACCCAGTCCCAGTCTAGTCCCCACAGCTTCGAATTTCATATCCTCCCTGGACAGAGATTTCATAAGAAATCTCTTGAGCATGGATGACCAACAAATACTTTAATTATGTGATTCTAAAGAAATCGCGGTCCAAAGAGGATTACTTAATATGCGATTCTTTCGGCACCGTTGTTATTGCGCGAATTTGTTAACAATTTGTTATCATGCTCCGCATATTAAAGCTTTCAAATTACTATCTTGCTTTTTAAAATAACGGTGGTGCCGAAAGAATCGCATATTAAGTAATCCTCTTTGGACCGCGATTTCTTTAGAATCACATAATTAAAGTATTTGTTGGTCATCCATGCTCAAGAGATTTCTTATGAAATCTCTGTCCAGGGAGGATATGAAATTCGAAGCTGTGGGGACTAGACTGGGACTGGGTCCCTATTAAATCAATTACAAGCAAATACATGCCAAACATTTTATAATTCGGACCACTTTTCACCCATAATATTAAAAACTTTACTCTTTGATAATAATTCTGGTCTTAGAACTAACTATTTACAAGCCAAATATATTTTATTGACTCTATTCCTACCCTCTCAGAAATAAATTCTTCAGTTTTTTGTTTGTTTAACACTGTTGCACCACTCGAAAAATTATGAATATTTTATATGAAGTAGATGGTTATAGGACACACAAACTGTAAAAAATTGGCGGTGTTGTCAGACTTGGAAAGTCTTGAACCAATTTTTTGAAAATTTGAATCGCGATTTTTGTTAGCTTATAAGAATGGTAAAAATCCAAAGAATGGCTGACATTCTTGAAGGTTAACACAAAAATTATTGGCATCAAAAAAGTTTTCTCAAGAACCACCGAAGGGAAGATACATCAAGTGATATGTTCTTTAGTTGCGGCAGATTACTCGTAAACCAGCGGATCAAAATATTTGAAAATTGGAATTCTTATCCATTAGGTTCCTATCTACCAATCCTCATCTAAAATTTTGCAATATCGCCTGGGGCAGTTTTCCCAGGCTTGTTCCCCTATGCCCTTTATAATTTTAAAAGGAAAAAGAAAATATAAACTTAATCATAAGTATTATAATTTAAGTTTGGTTTAGTTATCTCAAATGAAATAGAGTTTTTTCCCAGTGCACGTGCTTGTGGTCAGTTAGTTGAGCCCGTCTAAAATGGAAACCTGCAGCGTTTAGAATGCACTTACCCGGTTCGCACAAAGTTGGACCAGTAGAACATCACAACTTCCGACAGACTGATTTCGGTTTTCGTGTAGTTGCGCGTGAAGTGATTGAAACCACCAACGAGTGGGGCACCGAAGATATAGGGCAGGTCCTCGCCGTGAATGCAACCCTGGCGCTGCAAAATGCCAGAAAACCAGAAATTAAATTGAGTGTCAGCCCTTTGACCTTACACCCATTAGTATTAATGCATTTGCATCTCCACTTTTGGTGTGCCCATGAAATTATTCTACACAACTGCGATATTTGAAATAGCTAAGGATTCAATTTGTAATAGAAGTAGAAGTTCTTTAATGTTGGTAAAGCTAAACAGCAACATAAAATCCGTTTATAAAACCATTTAATTATATCTTGACTGTAAGTTTCAACAGTAAATCTGGTACAAAGACATCTTTTAATTTCCCCAAAAGCCATCGATTTTTTTCAATATATGGCATGTTTTATTTTTAATTTAAACCCCACCCTGAACTTGAACTCACCTGAGGATAATCGCCGAATCGGGTCTGGTAGTCGAAAACGTACAAGTAGGAGTTTCGATGATCCGCCGAGTGCAAATCCACCGTTTGAGCCGCCGGAGCTACGACCTGAGCATCGCTCAGCGCCTCCAGCGTCTCGTCGCTGCGGAAAATGGAAAATGGGGGTAAAAGGCACAACATTAAAATCAAATAACAATTTTTCAATATTTGCCCGCCAGCGCCCTTCAGCTCGTTTTCAATTTTCCGGCTATTTTGCTATTGCCCTCCGCCAATCGAGCTGTGTTCAAGTGCGCAACTAACAAGCCACTTTGAGTGCTGCCACTTTCGTTGATGTGGCTCGTATTTACCTGTTTACCAAGTGGGGTTCTCAACGCCGGCCTAAGCCTATTTTTGGTCCCCACTTTTTTACCCATCTGATTCTGCTGCACTTTTCCTTATTTTTGTCTGTCTGCCCTTTACGTTTTTTTAGTTTGTTTAGCATTCGAAATGCAGCAGCGTAAAATTTGAATAAAACCCATTTGGCGCATTTGCATACATATCTTTTCAATGCAGCAAAGATGGAACCACCAGCCGTTGGTTCAGTCTTTCGCTTTTTATTATTTTGTGTGCCTCTCGCAAAATGTAGTGCTTAATATTGGGCGAGCTTTACCTTTAAACGCTATTTGAAATAGTCTTTTTGTTAAACCGATTTATAATATTTATATAAATTTAATAAATTTTATATTTATATTTATATATATATATTTATATTTATATTATCCCGAAGTTATACAAAAAATGATAAAATGTTATTGGTGTCAACTACTTATATTTGTTATGTATTTTTAAAATTTAATTTTTTTATATTATTTAGCTTGTCTCAAAACTTGTGACATTAAAAGAAGAAAACGTTCTATTGTTATGTTATTCAATTATTTATTTACTTTTCTTATTTTTCCAACTTTAGACATAATAAAAACTCTCAGCAAGGAAAACTTTCAATAGCTGGCAAACCTATTTATTGTATTGCTGACATTTAAATGGAAAGGGAGCCTACTCCACAGCCCACCTGATTTTCCTCCTCCGCACCCATGATCAATGCTCCAAGGAAACGCGGTCTTCGGCGGAGTTGAAGCGTGAAACGTGTGCCGTGCTCCATTGCAGGCCACTTAACGCACGTCCGCACAACTCCGGCAAATACTTGACACAAGGCTGTGAAAGGCTGTATTAAGTATACGCCACGCGTTGCACTGGGGAAAATCAATTTGTTTGCCATATTTCTTTGGAAATATTGAAATGTAATTCCGCATAAATTATGCAAACACAAATAAATTGTTTGAGGAAACCGAAACGAACCCAGAGCCGAAATATATATTGTACATGATATGAATGCATTCTGTGTGCCGGCTACGATGTCACTTTGACCTAGTCGCAAACATAAATATTGATCGAAATCGAAAAATGAAAAGCAAATCATATATTTGATTGGGTTTGTGTGCGAGCAATTTCCATGTTACTTATGCGACCAGTTTGCAGACAAATTGCAGCCAAACATTATTTATGAAGACTGGCAGGCTGGAAGGCCGACACGAATGGACGAAAAATTTGCATTTCATTTGCCATAAGATTGAAATCAAGATTCATTTAAGCCGCTTTAATTGAAAGCTGCTCGGGAAGTGAGCACCGGAGCAAGAGATCGGGGCATGCCATTGCGCATTTAATTAAGAACGAAATATTTATTTGGCACACACCTTTCCCACCTTTCCCCCTTTCGACCCCTCAATCCTTCCACCCGTTTGGAGTCTCAGCTTCGAGGGGCTTGGGCTCGCAAACAAACGCAATTACTCACCGGATATTAATTGGATGCTGCACGGGTCTCTCCCAATCCGTATACTCATTGACAATCGTGGCGAATATCTCGTTCAAATGGAACGTGTACGTGTTGCGTACGTAGGCCTTTAAAATTCTCGACCGTCGATCCGCCTCGATTCCATATTGCACGTCGCCCGAATTGAAGCTGAAAAAGGCCTCGGCACGTGTCACGCCGGCCATCAGGTCGTATCTGCGAAAATGCGAATGAGAAATGGGGAGTCAATGTGTGCACTGGAAAAAGTTGTCCTAAAGTCGCTCAGAAAACTATACAAAGAATTTGGAAACTTAATCTAATGAATTATGGTTTTGTAACTTTTTTTTAAGACATAAATACGTTCCTATTACATATATATATTTAGTAACACCATTTATTTTAACGAAAAATGTTATAAAACTTATTACTTATTACAAATTACAAAATTATTATTCATCAAGGAATATCTAATTGAAATGAAATCATTTGTTAAATAATTTAGGCAATCAAATAAAATTATAATTAATCAGTTTGTATTATTTATATTACCTAACTAATATAAATAAATTTCATGAGCAAAAATTTTGATTTTAAAAGTCGAATATTTTATCGGTGTAAAATTGCTTATGGAGGAGTTGTCAGATTCTACCCTTGTTAACCCCTAGCCGAAAATGGGGTTCCTCTGATAAGTTAAGGCCACCTGAGAGGCTGAGTGAGCGGGTCAATTTTCCACCTTCTCCCAACCGAATTAAGAAATAAACACAGGGCCCTGCTCAAGTGCCCACTCTGGTTTACATTATGCATTGTAATTACAAATTTGCAACCAACAAATTGCATTCCTCAAGCATCAATTCACATTTATCTCTCTGCCACAATAATTTTGCCCGAAAACTTTGGATCCATTCATTTGTTAAACAAGTTGAAGCAGCCCTTGCAGCTAACCGCACTCTTGATAGATATAAAACTTTGAGGCAACTCTTGGCCAAAAGCAGCTGGGGAAGTATCTGCCAGGCTCTGACCATCGCAACTACTTGCAGCATTTGCAATTTTAAATTTACTTTTGCCTTATTTGCTTACGCACAGTGTGCGATGGACATAGACGAAAAGAGAGATCGCTCGGTCGAAACTTTTGCGTTTTATATTTGGTAAATTTTATTTGCTCTTTGTGCATGCGTTTAATGGCATTCCTTTGGATATTCGGAGTGCGTGTGTGCTCGGCAAATTGCTTTTAAATGTGCACAAAGAAATATTTATACTCCTTTGGCTGGGAGACCGACTAATAGCCCCCGGGGCATTGACAGTTTACAAAGCGCACCGAGATAAATTCATGTTAGACCCACAATGCAACGCTGCACTCGAGTGCAGCTCAAAGCCAGGACCTCAAAGTGCTGCAATTTTCAACTCAAAAAGAGTTCTCATTAACTATTGACTGTGCGTTTGATTGGCTGGCATTCCAATTCTCTGTTAATTATCTATTCAATTGCAGTTCGCCATGGTGCTTGACTTGAATTGCAGCTGTCCAGTGATGGGAAGAACTATATATCGATAGTTACCCTGCTTTACGAGTTAAATCTGAAAATTAATAAAAAATTTCTAGAAACTTCTTACATAATAATTGTATATAACCTAAAAAACTAAGTTTAGATTTTTATTGACCTCTTTCCTTTTTAGTAGGTATTTTCCATACCTATTCAGCACAAGTAAGTTCTTCTTCCATCACCAAGGCTAACCCTGTTAAGGGTCTCAACAGCAGAGCCGCACATCAATTATGAAATCGCAGCTAATTAGCTGTTAATAATATATATTAACATTGTAAAATGGCTCAAACACAAAGTGCATAAATCAAGTGGCGCACACCACTCGGCACTCCAGAAATCCACAGAAATCCACAGGAGCCACAATGACCAGCAGCAGCGAGCTGAGCATAACAAAATGAAGCCCAGCATTTGCGTGCCTAATGTGCATAAATTAATTATATGCAAGTGTGGGCAAAGCAGGTTTGTGGCCAAATCTTATCGCTGGCTAAACTAACGGCTGTGCCGTGGCAAAAGCCAAGATAAAACTCCTTTGACACCCAACAAAGCAAGCACAAGCTTGCCAAAAGAAGCCAGAACTTTAAATTAATTATAGACCATACTCTAGTTACATGAAGTTATGCACTGGGGGAAAAGCTTAATGCACATTGGAAATAATTTACTCAGCGGCTATATTTTTATACCCGTTACTCGTAGAGTAAAAGGGTATATTGTATTCGTGCAAAAGTATGTAACAGCTAGAAGGAAGCATTTCCGACCCTATAAAGTATATATATTCTTTATCAGGGTCACTAGCCGATTCGATATAGCCATGTCCGTCTATCTGTCCGTATGAACGCTGAGATCTCGGAAACTATAAAAGCTAGAAGATTGACATTTTGCATGCAGATTCTAGGAGTTCCTACGCAGCGCAAGTTTGTTTCAAAAGGGTGCCACGCCCCCTCTAACGCCCACAATCGCTTATATACGATTTTAAAAATTTCATTATTTCGGAAAAGTAAAAATGCAGTTTTATTGTGTTTATGAATACCTATCAAAATGTAGAAGAAATTTTTTAAATCGGACCATTCGTTAAAAAGTTACGGCGGATCAAAGTTTTTATCTCCACCTCCTTCGCACTCCCTTTAGCGGAGTAACGGGTATCTGATAGTCGGGGCACCCGACTATAGCGTTCTCTCTTGTTTTAATTTAAGTTGTATATTGATAATAGTATTTTCTAAACACAATATTATTATTTTGTGTACTATTTAAGTAAACATTTTATTTCTTTTCGTACTATTTTTTCTTTGTGTAATCCCACAGATGGTTGTATGTGTTTGGGCAGGGTACGAGTTAAGGTAAAAATAATTAAGCATTTGCTGGCCTGGCCCAACTTACCTTGACAACTTGTTAATGGCAGTTTTTCTCATTAATACTGCATTAATTAAAAAGTCCACCGCATGTCGTGAAAGCGTGAGTGTTTTTGTTCATTCGTGCAGGAATATGTGTGAGGAAACATCATTTTCATCATCATCAAGATCATCATCATCCGCAGAAGCCGTCGGAGTCGTGTTGAGAAGAAAAATGGAGGACCGAAAAAACCATTCCATTATAATTTATTTTAATTATGCAAAGGAAATGAAAGTAATTTGCGAGTAAACAAAAAATGCGAACAGATGCTTTAACATTATTTTCATTAATTTTACCTAATCACCCTTTAACATAATTAAGAGGTGTCAAATATATTTTGTACCTTGAACAATGACTATATTTTACATTATTTAAATAATACAAAAACATATTTTTTTTTAACAAAAATATAATAATTTATGTTAACAGGTCGACCAAAATACCAATAGAAACTATAAAAGGGTTATCACTCCCATAAAAACACCCGGATACAAAAATGCGTAAGTTTTCGAATCACCAATTAATTATTTAGTTGTTGTGGTTCGCATCTGTTAAATCGGGAAGCAGCCATTCTTTCTTTCACACGCACTAGAAGATTAAGCGGCGAATTATGTCACAATCCTAGAAGTATGCAATTCTTTATTACATATTCCTAGATGTGCTGTTTAAAGAAGTTTCGATTTTATGAGGTATATTTAATACATGGATTCCCAACAAAAAAAATTCTACTTTTTCGAGCACTCAATTGTTTAAAAAAATTACTGGTAACTCAATTGCCAACTCAAAACCTACCGATATTCTCGAGCTGGCCGGGCGTCCCCCAGCCGCCGGCAGCCGCGATTCCCGCCTCTCCGCCCAGTCCGTTCCCGGCGGCCGTCGATGCCTGAGCCTGGGCCTGAGCCGCCGGTGATCCGGGGGCGGGCGGCACGTAGTCCCCGCCGTCGATGACCACCCCGTCGATGCTGGGCCCAAAGGCGAAGCCGAACTCCGGCGGGCGGATGGGCACGCTGAGCAGCTGGTCCAGGGTCTTCTCGCGCAGGCACTTCATGAGGTGGGCGTGCGGGAGGTCGGAGGCGCAGTTCACGTGGTGGGCCACAATGGCCGCGTACTTGGCCGGATTGCTGACCAGTGACCAGGGCGCCAGGCCAGAGCCCGACATCAAGATGGCTCTATTAAAGAGCAGGCCTGGAGGAGAAGAGTAAACATGAAACAATTATTAAAGGCACACGACAGTAGAATTTCCAATGTGGAAAGCTCTTCTATCTTTAATCCAAAACGCTTTTGCAATGTCTTTGATTAGGTTTTAGGTAAAATCTTCTTACTTTTAAACTTGAATTCGAATCAATAAATTAATTTTAAATATTTCTTAATAGGAAGTTAAAAGAAATGTACTTTAATTGTAATAATTAGCTTTCTTAAAAAGAACAAGATAGGAAGCTACCTTCGGCCAGCCGAAGCTTATATACCCTTGTAGATAAAGTAATGCCTACTCGGTGCAGTACCAGGAATTCCAATTTTGATTTTAAGTAGTCAAGAATCAAAACGCCTACTTCCTACAAAGTTACAATGAATTTTCTTATATTTGTTTGAATTTTCCTATGGGAGCCTTAAGATATAGTGGTCCGATCCGGCTCGCTCCGACATATGTACTACCTGCAATAGAAAGAAGACTTTCGGGAAAGTTTCATCGCGATAGCTTTAAAACTGAGAGACTAGTTCGCATAGAAACGGACAGACGGACAGACGGACAGACGGACATGGCTAGATAGACTCGGCTATTGGTGCTGATCAAGAATATATATACTTTATGTGGTCGGAAACGTCTCCTTCACTGCGTTGCAAACATCTGACTGAAATTATAATACCCTCTACAAGGGTATAAAAATGAAAATCAAAATTTCTCGAACTCTGAATAAGTATTTAAATAAAATATTTATAATAATGGAAATTGTTAATACAAAATGTTAATGTTGGTTTTGTATTTTATCCTCTGAGTGGCATATGAGATAGGGGACTGCAATGGCAACCACGATTCTCTCATATGCTTTTGCTTCTGTCAGTGGGATAATGGGGTCGTACTCACCCTCCGGCACGGCCATCGACGAGATGAGGAAGTGGACGCAGGCCGCCCCCGTTCCGTGTCCTGCGAGGGTGATGCTGTTGGGATCCCCGCCGAAGGCCGCGATGTTCTCCTTGAGCCAGTGCAGCGCCGCAATGATGTCCATCAGGCCGTAATTGGCCGGCAGCTTCGAGTAGCGGTCCGTGTTGGCATTCAGAAAGCCTGCAAAGAGTTGCCGGGTTTGCCCGCACTTAATCAGCAGTTTTCCTTGCCGCCTGATTGGCTCGCGAATGGAAATTTAATCGATTCGCCGCGTACTCGTGCAGTCAGTCAGTCGGTCGCTTTGCCTATTTAAAATGTCAAACGCCACTCATTTTTTCGCCTCTCCCTCGGCCGCGCAAAAATGTGCAAAGTCACGCGTGCAAATCATGATGTCAGCACTTCCGTTTCCTCTGCAACAACAGAGGCGGCGGCAGCAGCAGCAGCAGAGGGGGTCGGCTGGTTTAGGAAAAATGGTAGAACGGCAGAAGGCAGAAAGAAATGGTGGCAGGCGCCAAATGAGGTCACACTAATTTCGTCTGTGCATTTGAATTTACACAGAGTTTCGGGCAGCGCACAGTGGTCATAGTAAGACTAAAAACATATGGAAACTATCTATGCTTTTACTTTAATTTATAAATTTTCAATGGGCAAATTAAGGTTAAATTAATTTTTTACTTTGAAACTAATAGAAAACATAAAAATAATTATATTCATCTAAACCAGTGCAAAAGAGATTGTAAAATTTAAGATGCCTAAGGTTTTTATGCTCTTAGTTTTCCTATTACTTTTTAGTACCATTACTTTATTGGTACAAAATAATCAAGATCTTGAGATTTATTTCAAAAATTATAAAATATGATTGCGATATTCCTTCTACGGTCTCCACTGTGCTGTTGTGCCAGACTGTAGCTAAATTAGTTAGATTATGGAATAAATGTACGCCTGGTAGCTGCTGCAGTTGTTACGGCGGAAGTGCAGTTGATGTTGCAGCTTTTGGGATGGATGGGAATGGAGGTTGGCTGAAAGGCCGAGGAGGTCGACTGGTTGGCGCACGTCCGCCTCATTGCACTGACCTCACTCGCCCGTCCGTCCGACAGTCGCTCGTCCTTTTGGTCATGCACTCGGCATATCAATTAGCATTAGGATTTGAGTGTGCGGAGCACTTACCCAGCACTCCGAGGCGATAATTTATGGTTACCACCAATATTTGTCCGTAGCTGGCCAACACCGATCCGTCGTAGGGATTGCCGCTGTTCCACTCATACGACTCGCCGTGCACAAAGACCAGCACAGGATACTTGGCAGGACCTCCGCTTCCAGCCGACGAGGAGGATGATGAGGACGACGAGGAGGATGAGCTGGAGCCACCACTTCCCGATGAGGAGGAGGATGAGGAGCCAGAAGAAGAGGAACTGCCCGAGGAGTCACGCGATCCAACTGTAAAATACAGAGAAAGAAACATCTGCATTAAAACAAGGTTTACTTTCTAAGTCATTTTAAATTGCACTTTAGAAATTATTATTTATGTCATGTCTAGATAAAAGCTTATATCTTTTACTTTGTGATTTAGACTTTATTTAGACAAGATTCAGGAGTTAATTTTTTTTTACTGTGCAGCGAAACAAAAAGGAAATGGTAATTGACAGCTGCTCAATTGAAGGAAACGACGGAGGTAAATTGTATAATGGAAAAGCAAAAATTGATTGACTTTCCGGTGGAAGTCCTGCAAATATAATTCAAGCCTGCAATGAGGGAAATAATTGCGGAAGTAGGGAGTCACGGACTTCGCCTTTAAACCACCAGCCGAAAAGCTGAAACCATTAATCAAGTCTGCCTTAGAAAACGGGTAAACAAGGTATTAAATCAGACCTTCTATATAGACTCAATTCAGGGATAAATGACCGTCTAAGCCTCGAAAATAGCCAAATTAGACGCAAACAACTCTTTTCCCGTTCGGCTTGTGTGACGAAAGCCCAAAGGCATCGAAGGCTCTCCTGGTCTAGTGGATTCTAATCGGAACCGACACGTTTTGGAGCTTAAGATATTTACGTATTGAAAGGCTTTTTCCTTAAGAAGAAAAAAAAAGGGAACTGAATTTATCCCCTTTTGCTGACGTGTGTGAGTAAAGTAATTCTAAGATTGCACACTGGGCCAGCCGATCAGATTTTTGGCCAAAAATACGTTTTTCTTTTTTAAGAAAATGACCAAATTGAGTTTGGGATCCTTTTTATAATACATTAAACTAATTTATGCCAAAGTTTCAAAGAATTCGGGCAAGTAGTTTTCTTTTACCATATTTTCAAAGTGAAAAATTCATAAAATATTGATGGAAATGAAAAAAAATTTAGAAGTCAAAGATGCTGATGTTGCTGTTCGACTTCTTTCCGAAACTTGCAGAAGGGATTATTTTCAACAAGTAAAAAATATAATATAGCTCGTATGTCTTACTTGTTTGCTAAAATAAATGTAATTGTTAATTTTTACGCTTTTTTTCAGCAAATGAGTACTTTGCTTTTCGAGTGCCTTCGAGTGCCATCCCCAAATTAGTTCATTCCTTCAAAAAAAAATTCGTTGATCAATTTACTAAAAGCGTAGCCCACCGACTCGATGCGGTTTTGCCTTAGTTTTCGGTAATTTAAGTTTTTATTGAAGGCTTAACTCGAAGTCGAGCTATTTTGAAGAGCTTAGCTAAGAGAGCCCAAGAGTATGCCATACTTTATTTCTTCAGGTTTTGGTGAACATTTTGAGCTCAAAAATTTGATTTTAGTGTGACTAACATCTAAAATCTACTTTTTACGTACACTAATCGATTATGGTATTTTCCAAACCTATATCTATCTATTTAATCAGGACTATGCAAATAAAAATGTAGCATACTTTTGTGATGACTTCAGAATATGTCAAATTAACATTTAACAAATCAAAAAACAATATTTTTAAACAATTTTTTTTACATAATTTGATTATATAAAACTTAAAAGGTAACAAGAACAAAAAAATAGAAATTTTTTTTAAATCGATTGTTTGATAAACGTTGATGTGGGAGCCTCCGAAAGTTGCACTTTTTAACGGTTCATAAACCTTAAATGACATAATATTTTTTAGTGATGTTAATTTTTTTTAGTTTGTTTTATCTCATACTTTATTGTTTTCGAAAAAAGAAGAAGTGCGTCTTCTAGTTATTTTTTTAAAAATAAAAAACCGAAAAGTACGTAAAATTTTCCGACTTTGGTCTGGATTATCTATATCATATAAAATTCCAAGAAATTTTACTTTTAATTCGTTGGAAAGTTTAATCTTTTAAAAAAAAAACGCAAAAAACTGCATCCTTCTAACTGTCCTAGGAAAGAAATTACAGATTTTTGGCCAAAAAATTAACTTTCTGGCCCAGTGTGGATTGGTGTGAGCCTTAAAAGGCGCACATTTGGGGATTAAGGCGGAGAAGTTCAGCCATCCAGACATGATAACTTTAAGTCAAACATTTGGAAAAGTAAGTTATTATCATATTTTAGATTGCCAAATCGAACACAATAAACTACAATTTAAGGTAAGTAGGTATTCAAAAATATAATACAGAACCAAGTTTCAGTTGCCACACTGTGTTAATATAACAACTCAATTCCTTTTTCTTTTTGAAAATAAAAGCCAGTAAACGGTACGAAATCTGTTGGCGAAATAAATAATTTAGATCTAATCAAATAAATAATTAAAAACAGAAAATACGTTGGCATTTACAAATCAATACAAATCAAATATATTATGTTCTATAAATACCAAAACCAATTTTTAGAAATTATTTATATTCCAATCACTTTTCATTTTAACTATAAATGTATTGTAAAGCTGTCATATTGTAGGTTTGAGTGGTTATTACTAAAGTCAGAGCTCGACTTTAAAACTGTACACTGCATCAAAAAGTAAGACATCACTTTAAGGCCATCTTCAAGTAAAACCATACTCACTTTGCAGCGAAGAACACGAAATCGTTCGCAAAATGCAAACATAAATTTATCTTTAGAAAAGAAGGAAACGAGGAGGAAAGCAGAGTTTGTGCAGCTGCATCTTTGGTAGATACATATCGCATGTATCTGAGCACACGCTTGTATCTGAGCTAGTCAACATCAGGCGGAGTCGCCCCACCACCCACTTTGAACGACCCCTCCCAGCCACCCACCGAACAAAAGCCACAACAACAAGCATAACAAAAGCAATATGAGCACGGGTTTCTCGCCTGCTGCCCACATAGAAAGTTCCTGGCTGGAACAAAAGAACCTGCTTATCAAAGCGGAAAAAGAGTTGAGGAGGCGATGGGGTTTTGGGGCAGCGATGGTATGGATGATATGGGTGGTAGGGGGGTGGCTCTGTTACCAAGAGTTAGAAGAAGTGGCGAAACGAGCACCATATAAAGGCCAAAGGAGGAAAGCAAGTTACTGTGTCAGTGACTTTTATAAATAGCGCGAACAAAGAATGACTCGTGGCACGTGTGTGGACCTCGGGCAAAGAATCGAGGGGGTCCACACCATGTATGGATAGATACCTATTGAAACCTGGCCAAAACCCACTGTGAGTCAGCCCCTGTGTGTTAACGTGTCGCGGAATGGAAACCAATGTCAATATCTATGGAAAATCTTCTCGCCTCGATGTCACAGCAGTGTCACAATTCTCACATTTCGAGCTAATTCAATGAGTTTTCTCCTAAACGGAGGAAAGTCTTTAATGCTTTTTAAAATGGCAATCTCTTAAACTTGGAAAAATAAGTTTAATATTACTGAAATGGAACACAAGAAATGTTAATTAATTTCTATTATGTCATATCATCTCACATACTTTGGTCACATAATTTGCTTGTAAAATCTACATTCTTTAAGCATTTCAATAATTTGCCAATTTAGAACATAGCAGTTTAGCTCAGCAAATTACACCGCATAATTGACAAAAATTTCTAAATTAGTTCTAAGGGAACTTTTTGGACTGTAGCAACCTATAAATTCCATGAAGGCCGCAAAAATTCAAAGCCCCCCTTCAGTCATTACAGTAATTTGAGGCCAGAAAGGTTCTTCGCAGAACGAGGGGCGAAGGGAAAGCCACGTAACATGCAAACAGCATTTAAAACTTGTCTCCAAAACTTCCGACCACCCGCACAAAAACCCGGCCAGAAAACTTTTGTTGTCATTTCAACAAAAATGGCGACGTTTTCTGCAAGTTGCAGCCCCCGGGGGATGCTACTTACAACAGCCAGAGAAAAAGGAATTAAACTTTTATGACTGCCCCCGAGAAGAAGTCAGCACATACACAAATGCACTGAGAACAAACGAAGAACTACTTTAAAATAAAGTAGTTAAACAATGGGTTTTTAGTTAAGATAGATTTTAAAAAATTATCAAATTGGTATTCAAATTGATACCACGAAATATCAAATTATTCTTCGTTGCATATCCAATTTTTTTTTGGGTGTGTTTATTCACTTCATTCTTTCTGTGTACCAACATATCGCAGACAGACATAAGTTTAGCCGGGCCCACCCACAACTGCCCCGCCTTAAAAAACTTGTACAATAGTTTTTGCTGGGTGGTTGTCAAAAAGTTTGCTCCGCATAATTTCGGCAAATGTAAATATTTTGTAGGAACGCGACTACAAATATGTGTTTGCCGGAAAACTAATGCGACTTTCGAGGCCCACTGTCGGGCTTGTTAATAAGTTGAACATGTTTTAATTTACATGCTAACGCTGAGCTCGGGTTGTCGTTCAGTCAGCCCCATTTATTTGCGACTGGCAAATCACAACTTGGATGTCAACTTTTTAGGCAGTCTCGCCTGAAAGTTGCCGCTGGGAGTTGCTGTCTTTCGGCGCAGTGTCGACAGTTTTGTGTTATTTTGACTGGCATAAATTTAATCATATTTGCAACATGTGGCAAATGTGTGCCTTCTCTTTTCTGCCGGCTAATAGCAGACATTTTCTTGCGACATTTAACCAAATTTTGTCAGTGTGTGACTTAAATGGAACTAAAGTGATTGACACTGTTAAGGCAGCACTCTAGAAAATATGGCAACTGGGGAACGGATTAAGGCATTAAGCAGAATTATATTTATAAGCTAGTAGAGAACGGGAGGAAAAATTAAATAAATTATTCAAAATAGACTAGAGTACCTCCCTCTTCTTAGAAAATTCTATAATCATTTTTTATCGAAAATTAGAACAAACATGAATGGCAAGCCGAAGTGATAAAACAAATATGTAATCTTTTTATCTTTGCCCAAAAATTATGCCAAATTTGTTTAAAGTTATTTTAATTTAACGCCTTTACTTAAATTCTATAATTCTATTTAAATATTCTAAAAATGGAAATAGTTAACAGTAATACTTAGCAAAAAGATAATTTATTGTTAAATTTTGTCCGACTTCGTTTTGGTTTTGAACAAATGCCTTTATTTAAAAAGAAATATTTAAATATAACATTTTTAAATATTTGAAAATGGTTTTCTTCGAACATTTTATATGCACACAAATTCGGTGTCACACTTCCCACAAACAAAGTTTAGTTGACAAACCACTCGAGTATGTAGAGCAATTTGTTGATAATAAAGTTTGTGCTATTGAAATACATTTTCAAGTATGCTCACACAATATTGTATTGCTTGTTTTACGGCACACACTTTCACACCCAAAACCAACTCAATAAACAAAAAAGAGTAGCAAACTAAAAGCTCGGGGAGAAGAGGAAACCGAGTCTGAAAACAGCCTTCAGGCAACCAAAAACTAGGTGAAATCAATATCCTCAACTCATTTTGCTTGGCCCGCTGGCAGCCGCATTGTCGTCGTAGTTCCCACCACCCTTACCCTGGAAAAACCCTTTCATTTCCTGCTCGCCAAACAATGCTACTTGTGTTCGACGGAAGATGCTGCAAAAAATCTAGTTCATTTCATTTTATGGTAGTTGTAGTGCGAAAATTTCATTTCGTTGAGCTTCAAGTTTAGTGTCGTCCTTTGTTTATACCGAGTATATTTTCAAGTACAGCATAATCTAATCAAGAGGACTTATTTAACTGTATTTAATATATTATTTAAGGGAAATGGATTTTATTATACAAATATATTTAGATTTCCTTTATATAAAATAAGTATTTTAATTAAATGTGTTGGCATCACACCTTAAGTTGGGTAAACCTCTCTGCAAAATTTTATGCTAATGCTAAAAGTATTCACTGTAGTTCTTGAAGTTATATTACCACTGGCTAGAACCGGTCGAGTTTAAAGTGTTTACTCAACAAATTCCTGATCTCCATCAATCTATATTCGCTGGCATTTTTTTATACTTTTTGTTTTCCGTTTTTATCGATTTAATAAATTGCCGAGTCGCTGGAGCGGTGTGTGTCTTCAATTTAAGGTTCATTGGGCTCTCGGCCCGTGGAAATGTTTCGCCGGGCCCTGAGTTATCCAGGTGACACAGTTACGGTCACGTAAGTTTTCCTTTTCTATCATTATTTTTTCGACATTTTGCACTTTATGGCCAAGCTGCTGGTCCTCTTAACTCCTGAACCGACCTGTCCCAAACTGTTTCACCCTCTCCTCTTGGCTTTAGGTGGCGAGTGCATTTTCGGTTTTGTAGTTTATTACTTTCGCTTAAGTTTTCCTTTTTCCTACCATTTTTATGTTTTCGATTCAGCGAAACTTTTCAGCTCCGACAAATGAATGAAACTGGTTGGAAATATTTTCAATATTTTTTCACTTTTTCTCAGTCCTTTCCTGTAGTTTTAAAAAGCTTGTTAAACTGTTGGCTGCGTTATGGGGGCTTAAGTGATGTTGGAAGATTAACACAAACATGTTTGGGGTTTTCGAAAAAAGGAGCACATGAAGTTGGTAACTTTTGGCTAGTAAAAACCCGATAAGTGAATTGAATAATTCAGTTTGCAGACAAGATATAAATGGGGATTTCTGGTTATGTTGTGGAAAACTGGGAAATGTTTTGCGAAAAGCTGTTGGCCAAAAGTCAATTGGTCCAAATACCAATTAAAGTTCCTGTGGTCAGGCGGAGAAACTTGATTTTCCACTTAGTATTTGTCTCAAATTGCATGAGTGAGTAGGCAAATGTACTCGTAAATGCAAAAAGTCATTCAAACTTAAAGTTTTCCGGCAGGAAACTTTTCCACAAATTGTATGTGCAGAAAGTTTTCGAATTGCATGCGAGTTGAAAGCGTTAGAGTTTAAATTCCGAGCGGCAGCTGGAGGAAAGTTGGCAATTCTCTCCTAAATGAGCCATCTAATCTCGAGTAATCTGCGGCCCTATAATGTTAATAAACCCAACGGATAAATTCTCGGCATTTAATATATTGCACGTACTTGGCGAATATATTAGATGGAACCCACCGCAGGAAACAAAGCTAAATGTCAAAAAACGGAGGAGAGATGAAATTATGATTTCGTCATGCAAAATGCGGCTAAACACTCATAAATAAAAAACATAAAAGCTCATAAAAGAAATATGAATGCGTCTGAGGGAGTGGGAGTGGTAGCGGGAGAGGAAAAGTATGAAGTTATCACGTGACTCCTTACGCACATTGCACGCCATAAATTACAAAGTACTTTGCCCGCCAAAACTCAATTTACATTCATGTACACAACACCCAAACACACACGTGCTCCTCTCGCCCGCCCAAATGCCCTTTGCTTCCTCGCTGATAAGCCCGAAATGAATGAGAAGAGTGCGAGAAGAGGAAAATGCGACGCCAGAATGGTCCTGGAAAATGCTGGGTACTGGGAAAAACCAGCAAGTGTGAAGAAAAAATTGTTGCATTAAATTAGGCGCACACGGAGAGTGGAAAACTTTACGATGCGTCACTTGGCCCACGCCACACTTAAATGCCGATAAATCATTAAAAGAAAAAATAAAGGAAAAGCGCTGCAAAGACGAACCGAAACCGAAACGAATCGAGTCAAATGCAAATGGAAAATGTTGCTGCCAACATTGCTTGATATTCACTTTTTTCCTGCTTTTTGCTTTTTGTTGAACTTTTATAACCCACAAAATACGATTTTTATTGCCTTGGCCCTGTGGCAGCGTCTGGCACTTCATAAAAATGTAAAATATTATGATGCCTCCGGACACGTTCACTCAAAACGCATTGTGTGAGATCCACTCGAATTTTTTCCCTCTATTGGCCCTGGAAAATCCGGGCGTAAATGGTAATTTCTTTTGAAATGTCATCGAAAACGTTACTGGTTGGAATCATTGGCCTTTCGGGTTTCTTTAACGATCCACTTAGCCCAGCACCTGTTACTCCAAAAAGCTCCGGCTGTTATTTGCAAGCTAGTTAAACACATGTACCGACTTAATGTAAGCCAACCCAGCACCCCGTATACGTAATAAATTGCACTGCAGGCCGGAGGAGTCGATCGCAAGGCATGCTGCTGGCTGGGATCTGGGCCAGAAACAGAGAGCGGCCACTTAATCTTAATGCATTCTACCGCTTAACCCATGCATCAGCTTAACTCCGGCTTAAACCAGCCAGCCAGCCGTTTTGCATACGAGTGCACAGGTGAGAGTGCATTTTAACGAAACCAATATGCGGCAGACACCTGACTTCTAAAAAAGAATTGTGGGCGAAAACGAAAGCTCTTAAAGGAGGAGCACTGCGCGAAAAGCAAACAACTAGAAAAATATTCACATTTCTAATTATAAAATAATTAAATCTATTTATTTTAAGATCTTAATTAAATCAATAAATTCTAATAACTTTAATAATAACGAAAACCAAAATTAAGATCATTAATATGGAATATTGTCATGAAGGACACTTTTTGTTAATCAAATATATAACCGTTGACTGAGAGACTTTCGAGCTATAATTTCGATATGGAAAACTTCCGTATTGCGTTCATATTATTAAATCATGATTTATGCTTTTTAACTTAAATGAAGATTTTCCCCAAGTGTGGAGCTGCTGAAGGAAGATAAGGAGGCTAGATGGGTGGGAGAAAAATGTCTGGACCAGAAGGGAGACTCGATGTGGCTCCTGGCCCTGAATGTTGTTGCAAATTGAAATATGCAATTT